>NW_027122709.1:0-1480924 GCF_030686945.1 Centruroides vittatus | reverse complement strand
CCTTATGTTACAAATATGTTTGAAAAATATAAACCGATCTTTACAGAATTTCTATATGCATAGTTGCGAATCGAAAAAGTAATATGTCAAATGTCATCAGCATCATAAATAGTGAA
The DNA here is from genome assembly GCF_030686945.1 of Centruroides vittatus. NCBI lineage: Eukaryota > Metazoa > Arthropoda > Arachnida > Scorpiones > Buthidae > Centruroides > Centruroides vittatus. The sequence continues at coordinate 1,480,808 of NW_027122709.1, read as the reverse complement.
GATACAAATACGCCCAGAGATCAATTTAAGATTGCGGGTGTTGTATCCAGAATGCCATGTACTTGTCGAAATCAAAATTATTACATTGGAGAAAGTGGAAGAAGGCTGCAGTTGAGGATAAAGGCGGCTATCGGATTAAGAAGGATGGAATCGGCGTGGTTCTTGCATTCTAGTGAATTTGATTGTCACATAAATATAAAAAATACTAAAATATTATATAAAATAGAAAATTGTGTTGAAAAAAGAATTGTTGAACATTTTTGCATTACCGCGTGTACTTAATTCAAATACCGGAATGAACGTTGATGCATGCTGAGAAAAGTTACTAAATATAAAACAAAAACAGCGATTACTAACTTGATGTATCCACTGATGAGGCCTACTAGAAAGGCGAAATTCAATTGGAGTATATCATTTATACAATAATAGCATTGGTAATAATGAAAGTTTAATTTGTTTGCCTTTTTTGACTTGTACACTCCTCCAAGTCGAAAGTGGATCGAGTATTTTTCACTTGTTTTTAACTGAGAATAATTTTTATTTTTAGTGCTTACAAATTTGAGCTTTTGTTATTCTGGGCGACATTTCGAATGAAAATCATTCGTTTGGATGCAATTTTTTCTAGGAAGCGATAAAGGTAAGAGATGGGACCCACCAGCCAAGTTTCACCTATTGACTTGCAAGTTTCGCCGGCTCCTTACTGATAAGAAGAAAGGCTTAAGTTTAAAATTTGAGCTTTCTAGACCAAGTAGTGTTTTTTCTCCAGGAGCGTCTGCACAGCCAAATGGATAAGTAAAAAATATCATAAGTAAATAAATATTATACAGCTGTTATGGAACTTTTGCACTTTTCAATTGCTTATATTTCGGCGACGTAATAGGACTAGCAAACAAGATTCTTATTGGGCTGCAATCAGAAAAACCTGTAGACTGTCGGTATTTTTCTTATCTTAAGAACGGAGTTAGATTGATCAAAGACGAGACCCGATATGGGCAGCAGGAGAGCCCGACTATGTACTAACTGTGTCCGATGCAAACCGGAAGTAACGTTATTTCAATTGAAAAATTTTTCCTATAAAGGAGTTAGCTAGATGACTCTATCGTTAAAGGTAAAGTATGATGTACCGGGGCTGATTTGGGGAGGAGAGCATATATTTTAAATGAAATAAACGAAAAATTGCAAGCCGACATTGCGACAATAAAAAGAATTCTTGGTGTGATCTTTCGATTGTTTATTATTTATAATATTACATATATCTAGACAGATGCGTTATAATAAGTCTTATTAAATTAGTAAAATTATCAATTTTTAATAAACTTTTTGTCTATGGATCCCGGTTTTAAGTGTATTTAGCGTGAGAACGGAATCGGGTTAGAATCGGACGAATGAAAAGTTTAACTGTTCGTTAGAACAATAACCGACCGCTCGCAAAAACTGTGAGAGTTTCAGTGTTTATTCGCCACGTAATTTAATATCAAACGTTTTGGTTTTTAACCGAACACTTTTTTTTTTTTTTTGTCTTTCAGGAGACGGATTTTCGCAGATCATTTATTTTATATACATTATTGTTAACAGTAAGATGTACTCAGAAAATTAAAATTGTCGTATTTTGTGTTTGTATTAAAATGAATAAAAATTTCGATTCTGTGATGGTTTTTTGAACCGAAAAGTGAAATTTAGTAACTTTTTTTAATTGTTTTTCGTTAAATTAACTGAGCGAAACTTTTTGATCTGTTAATGAAATTGAAGTTTTTTAAAATTAGAATGCAGAAATATTACAATAAAAGCTCAAATGTGATATAGACTAAGGAGCGAATTACACTCTGAAATATACAAAAGATAATGAGATTTATTGAGTGACTAAACATCCCTCTTGTGAATGATTAATTTTTGCCTATATGACGAATCAAATTTTTATTCTAGACGTGGTAATCGATGTGTTAAACAAAAGAAAAGAGGTATTACCCTGTTAGTACGATTTCGAACTTAAGTTGTTTTCTGGTATCTTACAGATCAAGACCAAACCCGGAGAATAGCTTACTGCTGTTACTAATACGTTGAGAATATTGTAGTTTTAACTGTCTTAGAATGATCGACATAACAATTATTTTATCAAACTATAATTTATTTTTTTTATTTGAAACACTTGTTTTTGTATCTGAAATTTTACCAGGAATGATCTGTTCGATTTTATAAAACGATTTTATTAAACATGATGTTTGTAAGATTAATTATATTTTGATAATTGTTGTATTAATTTGTGCGAGACGAGATTATTGCCTCTGTTTTTTTTAAAAAAACGGTAAACACTAGTTGTTCTACAGATGCTTACGATTTTTTTTATGGATTACAATTACCGGGTCATGAGCTATTGACCGTATTTCAATTCGATCTGTCAGAAGCCGGAGGACAACTTGAGTTAAAAACCATATTAACAATATACTTTTTTTGTTTGTCTAATGCATAGCTTAACGCATTTAGAATGACGTTTCAAATTATGTGCTAACCTGAATAATAGTTATTTCAACAATTGAATTTGTACTCAGAATTGTAACTTAATACCAAATTTAATAATTGTTTAAAGATTCGATATTTATTAAAATAATTTTTAAACAACTACACATTTTCAGATTCATTTATAATTCTTGAAAACAAATTAAAACTTTTTTTCGTCTTCGGACCGAAATTGTCTTGCATGGAAACGGACGAATTGAATTCGAAAATGACCACGAAAATGCTTTATCAAGCAAGGTTCAGATGTTATACAGTAGCTATATTACAGTAAACATATTTATTTTTGTTATTATCTATTTATAAAATCTGTATTCAAAAATAATTTTCAGTAATAATAAACTTTTGTTTACGTGATTACATCTGTTATTATAGAATCGACTAATAACTTTAAAAATAAATTTTGTTATTTTATTCTTTTTTTTCAGTTATTAATAATGAAAAATGTTTACTAAAAACCAAATTTAGAAAAATTTTAATCATTTAGCAGCTTTTTGTAGACATGAAGAGCAGTAAAGTCATGTGAGATTCAAATTTAATATATTTTTTTCAATTATTTAAAAGCGTATAGACGTTGACGTTTACTGAAAATTACAAACTATCATCATAATAATAATGTATGGTGATATTATTACATGTTTATTTTATTTAAATTCAAATATATTTTTAAGTTTTTCTTTGTTGTATTACTATCAACTTCAGTTTTATGCTCATCAGGTAAATCTTTTTTGTTTTATTTTATTCAGAAAATTATGTAATCTATTACCGTTACAATTTATAATATACGAGGGGCGTTCAAAAAGTATCGGACTTTTATTTTTCCTGGGTAAACCACTGACGACCACTCGCTACACGTCCTTATTCATAGCAGATTGCCAACGAGTGACGCTTCCTACACGCGGGAAAAAATTCAGGACTGTGCGTGACTGTCCCCTGCACATCTCCACCGAAGAAGGCCTCCTGCGCGTCATTGGTTTACGCGGGAAAAATAAAGCTCCGATACTTTTTGAACACCCCTCGTATAAAATAGATTATGAAATACTTTTTATCTCTGAAAATTTTATAAAATATATAACTTCTTCCAACATTATTTACTGTATTTTCAACTTCAACTGCGCTGTATAGTATTTTCCACAAATTCTCAATACATTTTCAATATATGTGTTTTACTTTTATCAGTAATTCCTAGTAAGTTTTAACATAGGAATTACTTATAGCATTTATTCGAAATACTTTTAGACAGAGTTCGTAGACTTGTTGGTAGTCGCCCAGCAGACACTTCTAGATGGTCTTTTTTGGTACGTATCATTTAAAATTTAAAGAATAAAAGTTTATTGTCGAGTAATATATATTTTACATACCGTATTCCTGCTAAATTGCAAAATATTTTAATCGCCATCTCAGATAGCAGTGCATGTTTTCCTTAGTTTCATTAAAATTATCCATTGGACCTGCTAGCTGTTTGATTGAGTAAGTAATCTTAGTTACATCATCTCTAAAATTCTCATATATTTTTATTGTAATATTAATATTTTTTACAGTAGAAACGTTTCGTCAATGGATGGAAGAATAGGAAACGTCAATAGGTCTGAAGGAACAATAATTTATTTCTCAAAGTATATCATTCACAATTCGTATAAAATTTCGTTACGAGAGGACAACATAGCTTTACTATTTCTTGAAAAACGATTAAATGAGTCGGATAGTATCCTACCTGCTTTTCTTCCGTATAAAACTCTAAATGAAGTACCAGCTTGGAGAGCAGTATACACTGCAGGATGGGGATGCACTAAATTCTGTAAGTTTACTGGAATCATTGTTTTTCTCTTACTGCTTTACAATATCAAATAAATAAGACTTTTGTAGACTTTTTTCTTATTCTGTATAAAAATTAAGAAATTAAAGAGTATTTTTATTTCCTGCTTACAGACCTACCGTGAGCTTATAATTTACTACGAGAACTTCCTCTTACTTTAATGAAATCGACTGCAAAAAAACCTATTCCACTAAGAAATTGCGTCATTTCCGATAAAGAACTGTGCGTTTCTCGCTGGCCAGGAGCACCTACAATAGCACCGGTATAAATCTGTCTATTGAATTTTTTTATTTATTAATATATTATTTTTCTTAACATAAAATATATAATATATTTTTAGAAAGACTTAGGCGCACCATTAATAGGAGAATTACTTCCTCAACCCAAGAAGATACTATTAAGTATCAATAGTCGCGCTGATGGTAATTCGTCGATATATGCAGTTTATACATCAACTAGAGTTTATTATGATTGGATAGTAGAAAATAGTGAAGGGAAGATAATTTTTTTATTTCCATATTGTGACAATTGACAGCAGGAAATTCAACGGGAGAACGTTGATATGCCTACATGAAATTATTGTGATTTAATTAATATTTTTTGATTCAATAAAATAATTAGTTTAATTATTCAATACAATGGTCTTCAAATTTATACACTATTTAGATTCCTCTTGCAGATTTTTGTACAACTCTAAAGCAAGAACTGTAAAGTATGTGTGAAGAACACTTAGCACTATTTTTATATTTCTAATGATAAGGATTTGTTTAAAAAGTTAAGATACGGTTTAAAAATTTTTATTTTTTAATATTTTGAGGAAAAATTATTAAAAATATTGAATTTTGTTTTCGGAATTCTACAATTTCTGGCAAAACAAAAATACACATTTTGTTCATTGGTTTAGGAAGTGTTAATCAATTTAATGTCAAATAGGTAAACTAAACCATTTTTTCCAAAAATGAAGTATTACTTAAAGCGGTATTGAAAAAAATATATATATTTGAACCACAATAATAATAATGGAATCATATGCAAAATAATATAAGTTAATATTTTGTTTGTCTTATTACAGCTTTTACTCATCTTGGCACTATGAAAATTAATTTGATAAAGGTTTTGGAAGTTTTGATAACTTCTTTGAGCTCATCTTTATTACTTATGCCATCTCATCATCCAGTATTTTCAACTTTGCCCATAAATTTTCAATAAGGTTTTAATCTAGGCTATTTGCAAGCTCTTACACTTTAAAAATTTTTTATTTTATTTGGTTCTATGGCACGTGGCATTATCACAATGAAAAACATCTACAACATTGCCAAAATGATCTTCAATTGACAGAATCAAAAACCATTGAAAACTTTTCTTATACCCTTTTGTTATTACATCCTCATTACGAATACATCTATTTCAGGGTCCAATAGTTGACATGCAGTCTCCTTTTTTTTAACTGTTCCCGCCCTCTGGACATTAAGACGGCCTCTTTTAGCAAGACCATTATGAGTTCGGCCAGACCCACAATGAGTGGCCGAGTGGTGGGGCCCAACGTATCCGAACGGACAATCCCCGAAAAAACTCGTGTGGATATTTCGATACCTTCGGATTCGAACCAGGCTCCCCCAGAGCGATAGGCTGCCACCTTAACCGCTCGGCAATCCAGACGTCTGACATACAGCCTCAAATCATTAAACTTGTTGGAATGTTCGTATTCAGACAGTCATCTTTAAATTTCTCATCTGGACATCTCTAAACCAATTCTAGTGTATCATCACCATACCGAGTGCATGTGTGAACAGCACCCGAGGGTAAGGACGCCACCTGTACTTTTGGAGATACAGGAAACCTTTTGAATGTGCGTGCAAGCACACATTCAAAATCGCGTATGAGGAACTTGGGGGCAAGCAAACGGAGGAAGAAGTAAATCGAGAGCGGAAAGAGTTAAAACCCTTCGTTGACTAGGGTCCCGATCTGCATGTACCCGCCATTGTCTGACAAAACCACTAGGGTACAGTACCGATGGATCGTTACTTTGGTGTTTTTTAACACAGAAAATATTTTTATAAACAACAAATGTCAGCACTTGACAGCATCGTATTGTTTATCCTTTGTTTCAAATATTTTCGTCCAGGTGGTGTTTTGTAGACTTATAAAATCGTATAAAATGCTTTTTTTCTTTATTTTTTCGTGATAATTTTTTATTTTATTTTTAGCATATGCAATAATATTACTATAATAAGTTCATTAATTCTACAATAAGTCAACGTGTCATAAATATTCAAGTTGTGACCTTCAGTTGTAACAATTTATATATTTTTGATTTATTTTTTAATTTTAATTTAAAGAATCAACAAATGTTACACATACTACTACTTATGATCATCTGTTTATTATAAGAATTTTTATTAATAAAGAAATCCCCAATATATATACACTGTAGAAATTTAATTCTCAGTAAAACAATTGTTTTGAAGTAGAATTACCCTATAGACTGCTAGAATATCACCGTAAACCCCCAAATCGGTACGTTTTTTTCTGTGGACTCTCAGTAATGTTAAACTGACCCCTAGGGTCCATGAGAACCCGGTTGAGAACCACTGATCTAGATGCTTAATTTCGTCGCCAATACGATTTAAAATACGAAGAAATTTAAATTTAGAAAATTTTTACCAAATTCGAAATTTGTCTTGGGAATAGATTTTTAAACGAGTTATTCTGATCTCGTAATACACGAGTCGAGTTGAATAATTTTCTCGATTCGTCCCGTTTACAAGATTTATTAAATGAACAATATCCATTATACACGAACTTTGCGACCAGCAAATGAATATGGAAACTTCTACTCAAGTAAAACGGTGTGTAAACCTGCTATTGAAGGTGTGTAGAAAGTAGGTCAAATAACTTGTTTGTAATCGCTGTCTAAACTGTGGCAACCGAAAAACGCCAACTTTGCAATGAGATATTTCTGAACTGGGGTCTAGACCATCTATAAATCGTCGTCAGAGTCTAAACGTTGTCTTTGCAATCCGCTGTAGGAGTTCCGTCTGGGCACAATCGATTTTAGCACGGACAATCGACTGAATCAGTCAAATTATTAAAAATATGCAATATTTGCATATTATTTAAATATGTGAGAGTAAATATAACATTAAATACGTAATAGGAGCTCAAAACGGAATTAATTTTGTAAATCAAATGTTTTGAATCAGTCGGCGTTTTCAGTCTGATTAGAACCGTTTGTAAACTGAGTTCCTTAGTGATGATATACAATAGGTAATCGGTTAACGAACAAATCGGATAACGAACACCTCACAGAACAAACACAAGAAGAAGCGACGTAAAATAATGAATACCGACTGGTCTTCCCTTGAATTGTTTTCAGGTAACAATTCGAAACTTTTCGGAACACGGGAGACGTCGACATCGACGCTTAATAGAAACCGTCAAATTGAAACCAAATTTAAAACTCCACCACTCAACGAGATCAAAAAATAAAAATAAGAATATTACGTAAGACGAGATCTATTACCTTTACTCCTGAGTAAGAAATCGTAAAAATATCCTTGACCCCCACCCACCCCAAAATACCTTACATAATTCATGGACGGCCCCTTATAATGTAGTGTACGTACACCGTTTTCATACTTTTCTAGACTGCTAACTGGTATACTTTTAGACCAGCCGACAAAATGCTCAAATTGACCCGCAGAAATTTATAAACGTTCTGTCGAAATGACATTATGTTTCCACCTGTACAAAATATAGGTACTAAATTAATAAAGTTTAGAACAAAGTAGTTTCCATCTGGTGTGCTGTCTAAAACTGGCTTTTTTGACATGAAACAGCGTTCCTTAAATTAGGAATCCTAGCGATTCGAAAGCCCTTTTGTGGCATTAAGTGGAGCGCAGTCGAAACTCCACTCCGACCGTTTGCAAACTTGTATGAGACATAGTCATATGCCAAGTCACGTAGTAATGGAACACGCCGATACCTAGGTGTGTAACATTTTTGTCGACGAATGTATATATATATATATATATATATAACGATAATAAAATTAGTAATAATGATTTGCGCTTCTTTCGCTATTTTAAACGACATCGGTCAATTAAACGATTTGGGATACGGCTTAATGTCGGGCTCAGCTTTCCATATGATAAGAATGTCATCAGTAAGTTGAATTACTGATACTAAACTACGTAAATTAATCAGACAATTTCGTTTCCACAACGAATGGAAAACGTGTGACAGTAAAAGCAATTAATTATAAATCTTTTTACCGATTACATAAAAAGTAAAAACGTATATAGAATAAAATTACGAAAGATTTATATTAGAATTGCGTTTGAAAAAGACAGAATTGAAATACCTATAGAGCAAAGATGTAATTATTTCGTAAAAGATTATCCCTATAAATTGCTTTCGAAATGAAAACACTGAATTTAAAATGTAAGTATAATGTTCAAAATCAAAACTATATGCATTTATATTAGAAAACTATATATTAGAAAATTATCAAAAAATTGTGCTAAAGATTCCGTTAGCTCAAGTGATGAAAAATAAGTTAAGTGCAGTGATTAATATGTGTAAGCAAAAATAATAATAATAATAATAATAACTATCAGAAGCAAAAAGTTATATTTCATTTCTGGTGTTTAATAGCGAAAGAAAATACAGGGTGTTTTTTTTAAACTGACAGTACTCAGAGATATCTGTAGAGCAATCTAACAGCCGGACTGTCGCCAAATTTGGGAGCGTGACTAAGGGCGTCATGGGAAAGAGATTCCGCGAATGAAAAAGTAGTACCCAAATTCGCCGGTAGGGGTAGATTTGGCGCTGTTGTAGCGAAACAGCTAAGAATTTGTTGAAGGTTCACAGACTGCACTTGCTAAAGGTTCACAGACTGCACTTGTTGAAAATTCACAGGGGACCGTTGCTGGTAGTAGCAGCTCCTGGGAGTGGCACGACAATTGGAAATGACGCCTTCGACGGTATGACAAGTTCTGCGAAAAGTTCTCAAGTTATATCCATACAATATAAGCCACCTGCAAGAATTAAAACCAAACGACCATGCTACATGCTTGACATTTACTCTGACATTTTACCTAAATTCAGGTAAAAATGGCCCTCATCTCCCCAGAGAATTATCCACGGCCAGGCATCGTCCACCTCTATCCTGGCAAGAGATGTCAGAGCAAACGTCAACCGTGTAACATGATCTTTTGGTTTTAATTCTTGCAGGTGGCTTATCTTGTATGGATAAACCACGAGAACTTTTTGCAGAACTTGCCATACCGTCGAAGACGTCATTTCCAATTGTCGTGCCACTCCCCAGACGCTGCTACTACCAGCAACAATCCCCTGTGAACTTTCAACAAGCACAGTTTGTGTACCTTCAACAAATTGTTAGCTGTTTCGCTACAACAGCGCCAAATCCACCCCTACCGGCGAATTTGGGTACTACTTTTTTTCGCTGAATCTCTTTCCGATGTCGTCCTTAGTCACTCTTCCAAATCTGGCGACAGTCCGGCTGTTAGATTGCTCTACAGCTGTCTCTGAGTACCGTCAGTTTAAAAAAAACACCCTGTATATAAAAGAAAGGGAAACTAAAAAAAACTGAATATTTGACGGCTTCACCGGCTATAAACAGCTGCCAAGTTAAAAAATAGAACTCTCTGCATTGCAGACATCAAGAAGCAAAGGGATCGTCCGGGAATTGAACCCGGGACCTGTCACACTCAAAGCGAGAATCAGACCGCTCGACCAACGAGCCACCTGTCGCTAGTGAAATTATTCGTGACTCATTTACTTTCATTTCAACACAGTTAAAACTTCATTTTACTTGGGAATTTATCTTATTTCCAATGTTTGTCAGAATATTTTACAAATTTAAAATTTTAATTCAACTTTAATGTTAAATCTTGAAGAAATAATTTTGTTTATTTCAAAGGTAATAAAGTTTGACTTCGAAACAAATATTTTCCAAAGTTGAATGAAGTAGTCTTCGTTATTCAATATTCATAAATTAATTGTGAGTCTATGGTTTATGGCAATTTGAAGTCTTATTTTCGTCTATCTGCGATCTTCTCGTCTGCTGAAGAATTTCGGTAGCGATTAATACATCTTTATCCACTGTTGTTCCTTCAGCCAGAGTTTTACTGGGAGATTGCGAATTCGACCTCACTCTGTTTCCCTCGAATAATAAACGATGTACGATATTACCACTTCTGTGCGCTGATTAAAAAGTTAAAAAACACCATTAAATAACATAATCTTAATTTTGTCATTTTATATCAATTTAATAATTATACAAGTTAACTATAATTCGGATCTACAGGTTGGTAGATTAATTAAATAATAAAATACTGACTAGTTATATTAAATAAGATATATTATGTTATATTACAAGAGACACCAGTGGTACTGTACATAGTAGGCATAGTTGTCACGCAATCTACAGCTTAAATAAACGGCTTTTGTTGTTTAAATTCATAAATTTGAAGTCAAATAATACGGGATATTTCAACTTTCAACGCTGACTCAGCACTGACCTTAACGTTCGCTTAAAGTCGCTAAGAATGGAATCCATCTTGCTGAGAATGGAATTATGGAAACTAAGCACTTCGTACTCGAGTTGGAACGTCGTTGATAACGTCAAATTGTTGGTTTCGACACTCAACACTCGCGTTGAAAATTGGAATGTCCCGATAGTAAGTTACGGTTACAGATAAACCAACAGAAGCAGCGCCGTAACTAACCTTTTATGCGCCCGATGCGAGCATCTGTAACCACGTCCCAAAACTATGACCCAAAACTTGGTCCAGGTCATTTCTGCGCTCCTCAGGGTCCTGTGCCTGGGCACCGCCCTAGTTACGGCACTGAACAGAAGTCCAATAACTGATTCAAACATACAGTTTGAACAATTGTAGTTTTATGTATTGTATAAAGTCAAAAGTATGTCTTCAATCAAATTTGTGTATTATTTTAACAAGTGTAGAATATATAGGAAAGTAACAATTACTTGAAAACCCGAAACGTAAAGATACTGTAGTTAAAATTCTGACAATCTAGAGATTGAATTATATTAAATTTTAACAAACGGTATATACTGGAGTTTTCGTATACTACAGAATTTTTTTTGTATTAACATTACACAAATCAAATTTAAAATACATTCCATTGTTTAAACGGTAAATCTATTCGTAAAATTTTACATATTTTGTAATGTTTTTCAAATGTTTTAAATTATAATTTTACTGCATGAAAACAAATTTGCAATAATAATATTAAAGGAATAGAAATTTGGAATTATCCTAACACTTCGCTTGAAATTTACATTTTTGGAATTAAACATCCGAAATCAATTAATCACACAAATTTTTTGTTGCAGTACTTACATTTCAGTCATGTTTATACGTTTTAAAGTACAATAGATTGCGATAAAAATGATGTTTTTTTTTCAACAAAAACTTTATTCCTGTTAGTGTTATGGAAATTTAATTTTTAAAAATATTATTTTACAATAACGTTTTTTAAGCAATAAAATAAACAACATATTTATAATTGTCTTACAGTCCTTACTTGTAATTTATTTTTAATTGTCAACTTGGATATTGCTCATTACTAGGACTTTACAATGGTGTTTAAATATTGACACAAGAATGATAGTAAGTTCAGTAATTTTCTCTGTAATTAGAGAAAATTCTACAGGTGATATAATAAAGAAAATATGTTTCTTCTGAACTTATTATCATTCTTGTGTCAATATTTAAACACCAGTGTAAAGTCCTAGTAATGAGCAATGTCCAAGTTGACAATTAAAAATAAACAACACAATATTTTTTAAGCAACAAGCAATTATAAAAACAGAGCAATGTTTTTGAACGTTGTTTAATACTAATTTGAGGTAGCTCTTCATCAGAAGCCAGTAATTCCGATTGTAATAACAAAATGACAACGTTGATAAATTTTTAAAATACGATAAATATAAATTTTCTATATTTAATATTATTATTTAATATATAATGTTAACTTGTAATTTAAAATGAATTAATTATTTCTACTGTTCTCTGTATAGCTTCTTCGATTGTCAAGCATCTTAGACTTGTGAACAGATAAAGAAGTAAGTTTATCAATTTAGAAGAAAAATTTCGTTTAAAGTTGGTTTTGGTAAATTACTAAGTGGCGAATCTCTTAATAAGTACATTTTATTTGCTTTAAAAATTAATTTCTGTGTACAGTAGTAGTTGACCTCCAGTTTCCAAAAACACACTAGACACTTTCTAATCCTGCAAATCGCTTACTAATAGCCGGATTAGCTAGCGTCTAGTGTGCATATTAATAATAATTAATAAGCACACGACATATTAATGAACACATTTTTAGTATTAACAGTAATAATATTCTATGAGTTCACTGCTAATGCATTGTTTTAATTTCAAAATGTCATAGTTTCGTTCTAAATATTGCCTATAGATGTTCTATGGGGTTGATGTTAGGTGATTTTGGAGAAGTCAGTAGAAAATGAGAAACATTATATGAGAACATTTCATTGATGCGCAATATAAACACAATGTTCGGGATCATTACATTGCTGAAAGTAATAATCCCTGGCCAGATTCAGGTTTTCTACACTTTAATGTAGATTATTGTTTAATAAATTCAAGTAGACCTAAACATGTTTATCCATTATTTGTCTAAATGCCTCCAATTTTCCTATTCCAGCTGCTGACATACAGCCTCAAATGAACAAATTTCTACCCCTATATTTAAATATTCCCTGCATATTCTTGAAAAGCTATCTTTCTCCTATATGCATCTACACATACTTTTTACTGATACTATCGCAGACATTAAATTTGCTTTTATCTTAAAAAAGTTCGTTTTTCCAGTACCAAATGAGCTTTCTTTTATAATACTTTGCAAATTGTAATTCATTTTCCTATATATTTTTAAAATAAGGTTGTTTTTCTGACAGGAATACATAATTTATATTAGGTTTTATGTAAAGTCCTGCTTATTATAGATTGAAGTACTGCAATGCCAAATGATTCTTCAAGCTGTGTTTTGAGTTACTTTAAATTAAATCAGGCTCCTTGCTCTCTGTATCTATGACAAACTTTTCTTTTGTACGTTGATGTTTTTGTGACTAACTACTCCTTGATATATTATCCAAAGAATCTCTATTACTAATAATTCAATAACGCTCTGTATTGTTTAAAAACGTTCTTTAACTCTCTCTCTCTCTCGAAAACCTGTGTTCGAGTTTAGGTCGGGAATTTTTCACGGGCAGTTTGTTCCGGATATAACAAATCAGCCTTCGCTGTACTGTCATTGTGGTTTTTCATGTAACTAAATTCATAAATACAGTATAAATTATTAAATATAGTAATATTATATTTAGTTACCAAGACAAAAACTAGATACTTAGATATAATTACAAGTTTATGAATATTTCAGATACAACTTTTAATATTGTATTTCATATCTTATGATGAAAACGATACTTCTTTTTCTTACATCATGTTTTCTTCCCTTCGTCTTTGCAATTGATAATAATGAGAGCTTTGATGATGATGGTCCTCCATACAGATATGATGGGTAAACTATATATTTATTATTTGATTCCTTATTTCTGACTTTAAAAAAAAAACTAATGTAATAATTAAAATCTTTCAGATATTGTGTAGTTCGTATTATACCATCGAATGAAAGGGAATTGATGTACCTTCAAAATCTGTACAATGAAATAGAAGTAAAACCAATTTTTTTTCTTGTCATTTAGGGGAGATTTGAAAATCCGGGCCACAAGTTAAATTTTAATTTGTATAACGATATCCGTTGGAGAAAATTTAGATCTTTTTATATTAGTTTAAACACCGATCTGTTGGCTTTCGTATAATAAGCATAAAAGCAAAAGAATCTAGATAACTGTGCAGTGATTGGTATTCCCGTGACAGCTAGATATTTGTCAAAATTTTGCAGACAAAGAATGTAAATAAATTAAATATAATTTATTTATACACATTCATTATCAGTTCAAATACAATGAACATCTAAAATACTAAATAATTACAATTTTAGGTTACCATGGTCAGGAGTAAATCACCATGTTTGATTGTAATCAGCGTTGGAAAAGTGTTAAACTTTATACATTTTGATATAAGATAAATAAATAGCTCTAAACACATCATTATCCATATTTATAATGTGATAGTAAGTATCACATTATAAATATGACTTAATGACTTACGACTTAGTGTGCCCGGTGCCCGCGATTTTCCGAATCTTCCATAACACATTTTACTTTAAATAGAACATTATAGAATTTGTTTCGGTATATTTTAGCTAGATTTTTGGACTGATCCAGGATACGTAGGAAAACAAGTAGACATAATGATTCCTCCTCACAGATTTCAAGAGTTTAATGAAAGTTTCGTCGCAAATACTAAAGACTTTTTTCTGCTTACTGACGATGTACAAAAGTGAGAAAAAAAAAATTCTTTTATAACATCCGAGTTACACATTTAAATATTGATCATAATTATAATTTTTGTTTGATGGCTAATCAGTAGACAAGATATTACTTCTACTTACATGAATTTCAGGTTAATTGATGAAGAGAATGAATTCTTGAACAGTCCTGAACCAGTACGTCAGAAAAGATCTTTAATTTCGTTCTTCCGCAAATACCATAACTTAGAAGAAGTAAGTAATTATTATATAATACCTGGTAAATTTTTCCTAACTTGTAATTTTTTTTAAGGTTTACGAATTTTTAAACCAACTGGCCGGTCGTTTTCATCGACAAATGTCCGTCGAGACTGTAGGAACTACGTTTCTTAGAAAGCAATTGAAACTAGTTAAAGTAAGAAAACTTGAAAGACTTGAAAATAATATTTATAGGAACATCGTTTACAGTTTTAATATAAAGATTAGAATGTATTTGTGTGATACTTTTACATAAAAAAATTTACTTTAGTTATCATCCAATCCTTCTGCAAACAAACCAATTATTTGGATCGATGCTGGAATACACGGAAGAGAGTGGATTGCACCATCCACAGCTTTGTATTTTATACTTAAAGTATATCAATTTTTATTTTACACTTTAATACAATTCTAATTAATTACAAATGAGATTTCATCCTTTTTATCACGTGCAGATTTTGATTTATTATGGACATGATGAGCATGCAACAAAATTGCTAGATACCTACGACTGGTACGTTATGCCCGTTGCTAATCCAGATGGTTACGCTTACACATTTACACGCAAAGCAAGTATTCCACTTAAAACATTCTATTCTAAATACATTATTTATATAAAAAAATTAATTTAAAAATAATTTAGCGCTTGTGGAGAAAAAATCTTTCCAAAAGTCGATCACATTCACAAGGAGTTGATCTGAACAGAAATTTTCCATTCAAATGGAACGGCAGATTAAGTAATGACGAGTTTTTATATAATACATTTTATATATTATAAGGATTACATTATTCATAGATGAACTTCTCTCGATAGCGGATCGATTACAACGCGATCCACGTTCACCAATGTATATGGGGCCAAGAGCATTGTCAGAATTAGAAACTCAGGCTATAGTGAGAATTCTAACAGCTGTCAAAAGTAGGGTAAAATTGTATTTATCTTTACACTCTTTCGGACAATACATAGTATTTCCTTGGGCTTCTGAACGTCGAGTAATCAACGAATATCACGAAATGGTAAAGATATAAATGAATAAAAGTTTAATGAACATTCTAAAATTGCTGTTATATTAAATTTTTATATTCTTTTGATAAAAGAAAAGAATTGGAATGCGTGCGGCAGAAGCAATTAGAAATTTTACTGGTATGGAATATACAGCCGGGAGTGTGATTGAGTTGTTATGTAAGTATTCACGAATGCTATATAAGTGTCATATATTCATTTATAATCTAATTTAATACGAGTCAATTTATTTCAGATCCAGCCACAGGAGTATCGTTGGATTGGGCATATGCAGATCTAGGAATAAAGCATTCATTTGCAATAGAATTGAGAGACAAAGGACAAAGAAAATTCAAATTAAGCACAAAATATATAATTCCTGTAGGTGCAGAAACTTGGAAAGCGATTTGTTCAATTATTACTGACATTGAAGGATGAAAGATTTTGACGTATGTAGAAATAAATGAATGTAGATAAATTATTTAGTTTAATCGAATTTCTCGTATTTTATACTTAAATTTTATGTATCCATTTGACAAATGTAAAGTATGAAATCGCTCTCTGCTTAAGTGTTGTTATAATATCTTCCATTGCATTTTAAAACGCAGTTTTTTCTGTACTTAATCTGAAAATTATACAAAACTGTATTAATGTAAAAACACAGAAAATAACTCATTGAAAGTAAAGAGCAATGTACTAACTATTCTGAAAGTGCTCGTGTTCAGTTTATTCAATTCAATTTTTAACAATAAAAAAATTATTCTATGATAAATGATGTTAGTGAAAAAACTTATTAAATTTTAGTTATATTTAATTAGAATTATTTTAATTTTTATTAGTCACTTTCGGATTAGAAGTTCGGAAAAGATGGAGGATGCGTTAGAAATCGCGGCCTTTAGTGGAATGACTTCTCATATTACCAAAAATGTTGTATTTTCGATAATTCTCTGATAGATAAAATATGACAAAAACTAAACAAGTTAAGTAGGCTATTTTAAAACACGTTTAAAAATTAAAATTTTAAATTAAATATAGAGTTTATTTAGTTTTTAATGTAAAAATTAAAAACTTTAATTAAAATCAGGCGAATAGAATAGCTTTAAAATATACAAAGTGCTTCTTCTCTTCGCTCCAACTCCAAATTTTTTTTTTTTCATTTAAAATCACTAATTATATTAACAAATTATTTTAAAATTGTTAATTGATTTTCTAAAAAAATTAGCACGTCTTCCTCCTCATCTGTTTGTTGATAATTAAATTATTTTGTTTATGGACTTTACAATTTAGAATTGTTAAAAATTCAGATATTTTCACACCGACATACGAAGAAAGAACATTTGTAATCAGAACAAAGTCGAATATAAAGTGCAATATTGTAATTGGAACATGCAATTTATCTTCAAAGAAACCTAAATTGCAATTTAAACACTCCGAAGCCCAATTTGTTGTTTCACACAATGATAACACGGTGACTTATCACTAATGGTCATAGTAGAAACACAACGATCTGTCGGAAATAGTTGCAACGGATTACGAGAAACGCCATTTTAAAATATTTGAGGTGTGAAGTCGGTTCGCGGATCCGGTAGAGGAACAGATTATGTAAAATCTCGTTGGCATCTATTTACATTTAACGAACACTTCTCAGTCTTATTGTTACTACACAAAAACAAATTACGGATGCTACAAGAGTATTCCAAAAGCTAACACAATGGATCCCATTTGAAAGACGTTTATTATAATTAATTTTTTTTCCGAATAATTACAAACCTAGCTTAAATCTGACGACTTATAAAATAATAGCGATTATTCCATTGACATAATAGTTTTACATTTTTGGCACAACTAAAGGTAAATCGATTTGACCAGTAAATGGCTCATAATTGAACGAAGCTTTAACGGTCTGACAGATGAAAATTACGTTAATTTTTTTAATTGGCTGAACAACGTTAGAACTTTTAAGTTACCGTACATACCTAAATGACAAATGTAAAGTATGAAATCGCTCTCTGCTTAAGTGTTGTTATAATATCTTCCATTGCATTTGCGCCGTAGGTAAGGTCAATAGTAAGCAAATTGCAATTTTTACGCCCCAGTGTTAACAAAGAACCAACAGGATAGAACTTGTATTATGACTTAATGTTATTTTGTAATTTAGACATTGGAATTTGCTCAAGTATGTCGATGTTTATCCCACAGAGAATGCTTTTCTGTAGTATATACACGCATTTGCTAACACGTTTTAAGTCATATAATTGAGGATACACGAGTATAACGCTCAGAATAATATTATTGCTCTTCACTAAAATCTGTTCATAAATGTTGTAAAGCTTAAAAAAGTTTATTAAGCTTAATTCATACTTTTTATAATATTCTGTTCATAATGTGTACTAGACACGTATGAAACGGTTTGCAATACTTCCAAAACTTTCTGCTTCTGTTCTTTAGACTTTAAAAGACCTTCCGGAAGACATTTTCCCCGACTCTTCGCGAGTAATTTCGTATAGTGAAGCAAAAAACTTTGGCCGGCTCTTCGGAGGAAAACTACGCAGAAAACCTTCATTTTAACTCTGATAGAAGAGAAAGGGAAAAAAAGCTGGATTTTAAAAATTTTAAAGGAAATTAATTTTGACAGCTCACTAGCCTACAAAGAAAAAATCGATTGTCAAAAATTACATTCAGGGATAATTGAATAAATGGTAATTACATTTTTAACAGAATGTCTACAATTTTAGTGTTTTTTAACGTTCTAATCTTATTTCTCAATTAACTATAAATAATGCCAGAAACAAGTCGTAAATGGAATTGTACAGTTACGTATAGTTTTGAATTGTGCAGTAATTTACGAGAGAAGAACAATCAGTTTCGAAATTTCGGAATAGAGTTGTAAGCACTTTCATGCCGACATCTGGACAAAAGAAACATTGCACGGCGAAGAACTTAAAACTATTCACAGGGATAAACAGGCTCAATTTTCTGAGCTATTGTTTCCGTATCGTCAGCGATCCTTCAGTACAAACTCTGAAAAAATGTGGGTCCTACAGGAACAGAAACACGTCGGAGAAGCCCTATCCATATTAACGATATTTATTTATTCTTTACGTTATTTGAAAATATGATAAATTCAGAATTTGAATACGAACATTCGACACTGTATCAATACTTCCTCGATCGAACATGTAGAAGTATGAAGAGCAGCAAAAATTCTGGAAAATATGAGAAACAGAAAATTGTGTGTGATGAAGAATCGAAAGTGGTCCTCTGACTCCGATACACCTCCCGATTTACAGTATCTTATTCTACAGTACAGTATTAATTGTAAGTTTATCCAGAGTTTAAAGATTCGAACCAGAGATTATCAAATTTGAAAGATTCTTTTCATGGAAACTCACTTCAATTCTTACTTTATAATGTTTTGAGTAATATTATTATTCGATTCAGAATTTAATATAGATAAATTTTGTGATGGCTGAAATTTATTTTTAAATGTTTTTCTCTTGTTGCTTATTTGATATACATTATTTTAAAAATTATTTGTAAAATAAAGGTAGAAACATCAATAATTTAAAACCTTCTACATTTCATGAGATCAAGAACAAAAGAAAAATTAATTAAATTGTAAAGTATTGGCCTTTTAGCAGAGAGGGAACAAAAGAAGCTCAACGTTGTCAATTGGACCCACATGCGGTAATATACCATTTGTAAGGTGCTGACTTGTAAACAGAGGGAAACAAAGGAAGATGGGTCCAATTGACAAAGTCGGCCTTTGTCAATTGGACCCATCTGCGGTCAGACGATAGGCCGTTTGCCATATTAAAAAACTACTAAACGTAAACAAGTAACGGATGTTAATGTAAGCTCCATTCTCGTCAGATAACAGCGGACCTAAGAGTAAGCTGTTCACGAAAGCACGGTTTGTGATTGGTCGGAAGTTTTCTGTCCAAAAAACCTTAAATAGCGGAGCGAACAAGAGAGGAAGGAGTGAAGAGCAAGAGACTGGTACACAATAGTATCAGGCACTTGGGAAGCCCGCTAAGCGTAGAGAGAGTGTTCTCCTCTGGTAAACATCACAGGGACGGCGTTACTGCAAAAAACGAACTGACCGTGCAGTTGAGCTAACTCCACAAGCTGACTTGAGCCTCTCCAGAGTTTAATAGTTCCCGGAAGCCAATCCAATACGTGAGACACCACACTTTGTTGCCCTGTATATATTACATTGTCCAACTTGTACATTCTACCTATTTGATTTTTAAATAAACTGTAAATATTTTCTGAATTGAGGGTGGAGGTGTACTTTCCATCGAACCGGAATCAACTATCGAATCGTGATACACACGGAACCCGAGTCAACAAGACGGAGTTTGGAGAAGAATTTCACTTAAATAAAATCCGAAATATTATCTATCAATATTTAATAATATAAAAAGAAAAAGTAAAGCGATGTTTCCCGAGTTTCATAGCTCTCCCTGGGTTGTTCCACGCTTTGCTCCACCTTTTCAGAAAAAAATTTCTGGAATAAAATCGAAATTATTTATATTTTTTAAAATTTAAAATATAGATGACTGTTTAGAAAACTTCGACAACATATAAATAGTTAAAAGTTTTCAAAGTTGTGACGTAAAAGTATGGGGAAAAATTTTGACTGTAAAACTCAACATGTGAATAAAGAAAACATTACACAGACTACAACTACGAAAAGTTCAAAAAGAAAACATGCATCACCGTGATAATATATCTGGAAAAAAGCATTATCAGAAACGAGCTTCAAGCTGTAGTTTGTGTCTTAAAGTTCTATCACTAATACTGCTTAAAGGTGCAACAATATTCGACGAAATTATTGTATATGCAACGAATTTAAAGCACTGAGTTTTTCACCTACGATAATTTATAATTTGTGACGAATTATTATCGAAATTTTTCATGTGTTAAAAAATTAAACAAATATTTTCCAAAGTATAAATCATGAAAAAACACAAGAGATTTAGTTTAAAATATGAAATGTGATCATCCCTCGTCAATAAACATTCATCGATATAATGACAGATGTAATAGAGTTTTTAAACAACGATAATGACTTTATCTTAAAACTTCTATTTGTTATCTGCAAGAGCATTTTGGTTCATCACAAAACTTTCAAACATTCAGTTTACATCCAATAAGTTTCTTAAGCGTAATTAATTTCAACTCGAATACTTATGACATATAATATAAAAAATTAATAGATCATTATATCCATTTCAAAGCGAATCTGACATACTTTACGTGTTATAAACCTTGAAAAATTTTATTTATTTGTAATGGTTTGGTTTGAAATTAAGCAAATATTATTTTCCTAATAGGAATACAGTGAATTTATAGTAATATGTCTTATATATTAATGACGTAAAATAATTTTGTAAATTTATTAGCACGCACACGGAGATAAAAGAGATTCCGTGCTGTAAAAAATTTAGAAACTGCACTTCGAAATGCAGAAAGTGCCGATTCGATAAAAAGGCGAAGAGTGTGCAGAATTCGACTGTGCAAAACGAGAAAAAAAAAAAAAAAAAACGTACGAAAATGGTATAACGTGTGCGACGAGGAGAATGTCAACTGGGGCAGACATCCTGAATTTGCAGTCATAGAGTTAGCAAATGCGAGTTTTCTCTTCTATGCAATTAACTAAGTATGTTGAAATTAAAATAAGAGAAACGCTGGAAAATCGACGAACGTTTAGTCGTAAATTAAGTGCAAGCGCAAAGAGAAACAACACGATATGCGAGTCGCGAATAATTGCGCTAGTGACAGGTGGTTCATTGGTCTAGCAATATGATTCTCGCTTTGGGTGAGAGAGGTCCCGGGTTCAATTCCTGAACGAGCCCGTAGCTTTTTGATGTCTGCAATGCAGAGAATTCACAGGATTGTATAGGTAGATGAAATGAATCCTATATTAATAGAGTTGGTTCAGATGAACGAAAATGGGTATGGACTACAACGATGAAGTTTATAACTGAGCTAGAAGTACGAACGAAATTGAAATAATGAGCATAATTCAAAGCAAAGTTTTTTAAATTTAAACAAATAACTGTTGAGTAGATAAAATTGGAAGCAAATTACATGATGCATGTAGCAAATCTATAGCATATGACATGGAAGAATATACATAGATTTATGAACAACGAAATCTGTGTAATGAAACGAAAGTTTTCATTATATACGGAGAGAGGCTTTATGAAAATTATATTTTGATGTATTCTGCATTACTTTTACTTACGAACACATTCCACGTAGTAATTTCGTAATTCGACAGAATGCAGTAAAAAGATCAGTATTATTATTGATTCTTAATTTACCTACCGGTTTCATTCCAATTGCTTTGCTTCCGAACAGAAGAACAGTGCATGGATTCAGATTCTTCCCAGCCAGCAGTTACACCGGAAGTCGCAACTTAATATTCGTTTCGAACGACGTTTTCTTATTCTTTAGTCAACCAACGCGACACACAACGCTTTGTAAGCGCGAAAAACTAGATTAGTCCGACTCGCGCTATCTGGCGCAGGAACACGTACATTTTTATGTGTTAAACGATTCGGCTTACCACACGAATATTAATACCGACTGTATTAATCACATATTAATCTATTTAAGCTCCGATTTCCGTAGTCGTTTTTATAACAAGTAGAGGAATAGATCCAGCGGACACTTATTAGTAACGACGCATATTTATAAAGCCATTTTTTATCTATTAGAAACATCCACGAATATATCTTTATCTTAAAAAGTTCAAGTAATTCAAAGAGCAGAAAATAAATTAACGCCGAACAATTAGAGAATCGATTGGAGACAACAGGGATGGTCAAGTAAACATGCTTATAGTGTCGCACTTAAGGAGTTGTAATTCGACTAAAGGCGACTTTGTGTTACTTAACACCGCGATATTAATTTTCATTTTACAATTTGCTATATTTATTTATTGTCAGCAGGATCGAGCTTAGTCAATATGGCGCCTTTACCAAGAGACGCTACTAAAATCTGTCACCAATGCTCGTGCATAATTTGTCATTCTTTAGTGACAAAAAATTTAATCATTTATTTCTTGTTTTAGTCTATCCGGAAACACAACCACGCAAGTAGTAAAGTTTCGAAATAATGTAAGAGTGCTTTTAAGCACATTTGGGCTCTATTTTCATCCTGCATATTATTAATATCCTCCTTATATTCAACCGTATCAACAACGTTACTTTTTAGAAAAATTCCTCGCCTGTTATCTGGCTTACCAGACAAAACATTATGTTATATAAACCACTGTCAGGTATTTGAAACCGTACGAAGACAAACTAATATCGAATTTTTCAAATACTGTATAAAAATACGGTCATTTTGAAACGTAAAACAGAATTAATAACTCGTATCATTCCCTTGAAAATGTAATAATTATTTCGATAATTATTTGATACTTATTATTAAACAAACAATGAAGACGATTTCGTGTATTGTAAAAGCTTCCATTCCGGAATCCATCGTTAGGACATTTCGATGTGAGATTTCCGTTTGTATGATTTCGTAAAATAGTCGAATGCCCGGGAGCACACTTTCGTCCGATGTGCGACCCGGAGTTTCGAATTTAAGACTCGTTGATACAATTACGTGCTTGACACGACGTTGATTAGTATAGGATTGGTAGGTATTTACCAGTACCACAAATTCATTTGCTTCGGTCCGAATGCAGTGACAGGGCCTAGGCCTGGAAGTATCCTCATTTTATTCACCGCAAACCTCGGCGCCAGGTAAGGATATATAATTTAATTATATATCCTTATATGGCGTCGAGTTAATTATTAATTTAATCAGCACGAATTTCACCAATCGAAGATCTACGATTTCGTCATTTTATTACAACTCATACTTACACGATAACATTCAGTATTGAACCATTATGTAGTTTGTTGGTCGCACCCAATCATTTACATATCGGGTTTCGTTATTGTAAACGACACCGTCACCAGACGAACACTGCTTTTCAAAATCCAACGTGTAGGTCTTCGTCCTGCGAAGTGGAGACGTCACGCGATGTTTTCGAGTGGCGGTTAAAGGGGCTCTGGTACACTGAATATACGCACTCTTAATTTTTTGAAAATGTTAATAGACAGAATTTTGTTTTGTAGTGAAGTGGCCCACTGATCAGCTTTGTAGACAGCATCTTCTTCAGCTTGATATGTGGGGGTATCTTTTAACATATTTTGGGCAAAATATATCAGTTTGGAGGAAGATACAGATACTTGAGCAGATATGAAGGGCTTTTGGACCCATCTGCGTAGATATTAATGTCTGCATGTTTATCCATGGAAGAGTGTACTCTGGGGATAACCTTATTTACAGGGTGATGATCAGAGATAGGTAGAAGATTTGATCCCGGGATTCCGACCATTTTTTAGTCCCAAAGTTTTCGGGATCGAGTTTTCCTGATCCCGAGATTTTCGGGATTGGCATTATTTTTAAAAAAGTTGCAAAATAGACTGCATGAAGCGAAACGTTCAGTGCCAGTGCTCTTAACAGAATTGCTTGCCTATCATTTCAATATAAAACTTCTTGTATTTTTAACTAAAACGATAGGCAAGCAGTTCTCACTGTGTTATCAGGTAAGATACTTCATTTTTGCATTTTTGAATTTCCGCCGGCGCTAATCGATTTTCTAGTGCAGTCGAGAGCACTTTTGGTTGGCTGTAGAGTTCTAACATTACCCTTCAAAAATTCTAATAAGTCATTCAATGGAAGAATATCACCCTCAGGTGAGCGTTCCCACCAGCCTCTGGTTGTTGCATCCAATTTAAATTAAATAATGAACGTAAATAATATGCTCGAAAACTTATCTATATTAAAATTTAGAGCTTCTAAGGATCGAATACACTCTGTAGTCGATTAAGCAAAATTGTAACACGTGTCAGGTGTGTTTATGTTCTCTAGAAATGATGTACAATCCACAGCTCTGTCACACGTGTTAGGTATGTTATATAACTGTAGACTTAAGAATTCGGGGTGAGATCTTCTCGCCTAGTGCTCAGTGCGTTTTACCTGTCAATGTGTCAGCCTTTTGTTTTGCCAACGGATTTTAGTAGCGTTTGTTTGCGCAAACGCTACTAAATAATTCCGAATATATAATCCCGGGGTCGACTAAGTATAATCCCGAAATCCCGGGATTAGAAATAACGACCGGAATCGAATTCCCTAGAGATAGGATACTTGCAATACGGTAGCAGTTGAACAGCCGTAGATAGGAGTAGAGACTGTTGTTGAGCTTTGATGTAGTAGTTTCAGAACCTTTCCTACAATACATATTGGCAAAGGAAAGAGCTCTGCTAGAATCAGAGAGGCATTAGTAGAAACAGTTCTGCAGCACTTTAAAATTCTGTTGGCAAACTGTCTTTGAAGAGAGAGTAATTTACTTGCTACTGAATTTTTACTGGTTACACGATCTCAGCTAGAGACCGCGTAAAGTAGCATTGGTTGTATTGCCCCATTATATACAGTTTTATAAGCTTTATGATTTAGTCCCCCAGTGCACCTAGCACATTTTATCAGCATGTAGTTTATTTTCATTGGCCTTAGCCAAGATTTAACGAATATGGCAAGAGAATGTGCTTTCTATTCTCTCTTGTTTTATTTTGTATGGCGTTTCTCTTTACACGTGCACTATCTAGTGGATCTGTCAAAGTTTTTTGCGTCTTTTTGTGAAAATTAAAATAAAAATGAATATTACGATGTTGATTAATGATGATAATAATAAGATTATTAATAATTAAAAAATAAAGTTCTTAAAATAAATTGTTCATTCGAATTCATTAAATTTTTATATTTTTAAATTTGTTAACATAGTCTTTTATAAATAATAGTACATATTAATTAACTAATTGATAATTATATATTTTGGACCTAAAGTTTTTAGGGTTTCATTAAAAAAATTTATTTTCGTTAAAATCTTTCTATAAAATTATGCCTAAATATTACGTAGGAAAGGGAAGGAGAGGGAGGATCAAAGAAAATATTACGCAAAATAATTATCAAAGCGATGGAGTCAGAATCTATTTTTTAAATTTTACTTGTTAAAAGTATACGGAAAATTATATCCTTTCTATTCCGACTTACAGATCTCAAATATAACTAAAAAATTTTTCTCAAAACATTTATAAAATGAACTTAAAAAATCTTAAAGTTAATAAAAAGTTAAAACGAAATTAATTCGCAGAGAAAAAATATCATTTATTACTTTAACAATGCTCCTAAATGCATTTCGCCTTTACCAGGCCTCTTCGGTAGGTTTAACATTACAAAGCTCATTTCTCGACAGTAACTCAGTGGAGAAAACCACTTAAATGATTTACAAAGACTTCCCAGCATTCCGCTGTTAACACTCCCGTATTCAAATTTACATTGTTACTTTGCATAATAATAGCAAAGTGTTCTTTAACTTTTCGCTTTACATTATTTTTCTCTCTAAATACAATTTTTAACTTATTAACATTTATATTACAATTATTAATATTACAATGTTGGAAGATAGGAAAATTACTAATTTTTAATCTTACAGCGGCTAGATGTTCCGACAATCTGATTTTTAATTTTCTTTTAGTTTCACCAACATAATAACTGGGGTTGTTACATGTACATTCTAATCTGTAAACTACTCCATCTTCTTCCAATAAATCTTTTTTGTTGTTAGTACTTCTTACAATCATCAGTTCCGATAACCTATTATTTTGGGATGGAGCCAATCTAATTAATTTTTGATTAAGAAACTTATTATATTTTTCATAAATACCTTTGATATACGGAAAGGATACATACTGCTTTATTTCTGGACGTTGTTTAACTTTAAATCTATTTTTAAGAAATCTGTTGTACCATTTAGTTAATAATTTTCTCGGATATCCATTTAAGATGTATTTCCTATGTGTATTTACAATCTCTTTATTCCTTTGGTCTATATTTGTTGTTCTAGAAAAAATCTTTGTTAATTCCATTAAATATACGTTATATTTTTGGTTTAAAGGACAATATGATTTGAAATTAATTACTTTTTTCGTATTACATGGTTTTTCACACTTACAGTATTCCAAATGATCATCAAAACGTTTAATTGTTATATCCAAATAATTTAACTGATTATTTAATTCATGCTCTTGAGTAAATTTAATATTTGGATTAATGTTATTAGCTTGTTCCAAGATTTGCAAATTTGTTGTTACGGCACTATTATATATGATCAGAATGTCATCAACGTACCTTGCAAAAAACTTTATGCCAGTTAATTTTGACAACATTTTATCTACGTCCAACATATAGATCTCGGCTAATTTAGTAAGGACATTAGTAAGGAGATGATTAAGAAAAGTTTATGTAAGTATGGTGTATCAGACTATCTGAAAGACTTAATAATCTTCACATTGAATAATAATTATTTTACAGTAAATAAAGATTTCTATCGTCAAGCCAATGGCATTTCTATGGGTTCTGTAATAGGGCCAAAATTAGCCGAGATCTATATGTTGGACGTAGATAAAATGTTGTCAAAATTAACTGGCATAAAGTTTTTTGCAAGGTACGTTGATGACATTCTGATCATATATAATAGTGCCGTAACAACAAATTTGCAAATCTTGGAACAAGCTAATAACATTAATCCAAATATTAAATTTACTCAAGAGCATGAATTAAATAATCAGTTAAATTATTTGGATATAACAATTAAACGTTTTGATGATCATTTGGAATACTGTAAGTGTGAAAAACCATGTAATACGAAAAAAGTAATTAATTTCAAATCATATTGTCCTTTAAACCAAAAATATAATGTATAGTGAAGCTTCGGAAGTGGGCCTACTATTTGTGCAAATAAGAAAATCTTTTTTTCTAATTTTTGTATAGAAGCAAATAATAATAATTGTTGTTATTATAGATTAACGTTGTAAAAAGAAACCGTCAGACAAGAAAAAAATAGTCAAACGAAAAGTGAATATTACATGTCCATAAAAGGACATGACTGTAGAAATTTCTGAGAAAGTTATTCTTCTCAGGTTGAAACAATAGATGAATTTGAGTACTTAGATCGAACATCTTCGGTAGGAATCGAATTGTCAGTCGATGTTGACTCATCCGACGACCGGGGTTCCGATCTCGTTACAATGCGTAACGAGGGGGGGACCAATTAGAGAGCGGAAGCAAATCGACATCGACCTATCGGAATGTTCGATCTGGGACTCAAAAGAAAGTTATAAAAACCCTGAGAAAAAGGGATGTGACGTTCTCTCGGTCATTAGTTCTCTCGGTTCTTGGCTCTTAGAGCTTTGTCTCGCGATTTTACGACGGGGGTTTTTTCCCGTGATCTTCGGCAGTTGGATTACATCTCTTTTGGAAGATCACCCACTCCCTTGGATTTGTCACCTGTAATCGGAATCGTCCCTACGTCCGGAACTTTCCCTCGAGAAGCTGAACAGTGCGCCCCGGGGCCATCATACTCCTGCGAAACATCGGAGGACTTTTCTTGTAGACTTTCGATTCCGAGAGAAGGCCCAGAAGACTCGAACGCCGTCGCTGATAAAAGTATATTGTAGTTGTAAGCACCTTTTGTTATATAAACGGGTTACGAATGAAAACCTGTCTCTTGAGAGTTTCTTTCACTCCCATACGTGGATCGTGACCGCGCGACATTCTGACTAACGCAGTCGTTCGGCAAACCTCACAAATGTATATTTAATAGAATTAACAAAGATTTTTTCTAGAACAACAAATATAGACCAAAGGAATAAAGAGATTGTAAATACACACAGGAAATACATCTTAAATGGATATCCGAGAAAATTATTAACTAAATGGTACAACAGATTTCTTAAAAATAGATTTAAAGTTAAACAACGTCCAGAAATAAAGCAGTATGTATCCTTTCCGTATATCAAAGGTATTTATGAAAAATATAATAAGTTTCTTAATCAAAAATTAATTAGATTGGCTCCATCCCAAAATAATAGGTTATCGGAACTGATGATTGTAAGAAGTACTAACAACAAAAAAGATTTATTGGAAGAAGATGGAGTAGTTTACAGATTAGAATGTACATGTAACAACCCCAGTTATTATGTTGGTGAAACTAAAAGAAAATTAAAAATCAGATTGTCGGAACATCTAGCCGCTGTAAGATTAAAAATTAGTAATTTTCCTATCTTCCAACATTGTAATATTAATAATTGTAATATAAATGTTAATAAGTTAAAAATTGTATTTAGAGAGAAAAATAATGTAAAGCGAAAAGTTAAAGAACACTTTGCTATTATTATGCAAAGTAACAATATAAATTTGAATACGGGAGTGTTAACAGCGGAATGCTGGGAAGTCTTTGTAAATCATTTAAGTGGTTTTCTCCACTGAGTTACTGTCGAGAAATGAGCTTTGTAATGTTAAACCTACCGAAGAGGCCTGGTAAAGGCGAAATTATATTTTTTCTCTGCGAATTAATTTCGTATTAACTTTAAGATTTTTTAAGTTCATTTTATAAATGTTTTGAGAAAAATTTTTTAGTTATATTTGAGATCTATAAGTCTGAATAGAAAGGAAATAATTTTCCGTATACTTTTAACAAGTAAATTTTAAAAAAAAATATTACGGTTTCTTACGCAGGGGTGGGTGTTGGTCTAGAATGGCCAAAATCGCCCTTAGGTAATTTATGGACGGCCCCTTACCTCTATTAAACTACCACCTGTGTAACGCGACCACCGGAATCTATTTTTGATCTGAAACAACATACAACAACTGTAATAAGCGACTACTTCCGCTCATTACAGTATCTGGTCTACCTAATACTGCGAATATATCTGATCTAAAGTATTGTTCGAATCCATTTCAACGTTTCCCCCTCTTAATATAATGAATTGATCAAAATTCTGGTTCGAACCCATTTCGGGCACTTCTCCCATTCTTGAAATTAGGTGCAGGTGTTAACGAATTAGTCTAGCTACAAAAGAAATTCATTTCAGTTTTTTGAAAATGTGGAAAATACGAAAGAAATGCCAAGTGCTGTGGTTAGAAGATGGTGTTAAAGTTATCAGAGAAAGTGAAAATGGTTTATCACTACGGCCATTCCGGGCAAAGTTTAACCGTGGGGAAAATGCAATTTATTATACTATAGACCTCAGTATTTTCCTTAGAGAATGTGTACTATAACTAATACACATACTTTATTGGAATACATATATTTTTCAGTTAAAATTTCCGATAGATCACTAAATGGCACTTTAGCTTCACTGATAATATTGGTTTTCGCCAGATTATCTTAATGTCGTTCACATATTAAAATTTTTTTTGTTTTTCGCGTTTATCTTTTACTTGTCTTCTAATTTACATATTAATACATAATTCTTTTTCCTTTTATAATTAACTAACTTGTTTATACTTCTTTAATAAAAACTGGTTAACAACATTATAATCTCTTTACGTAAAACTTCTTCGATGTTTACTTATTTTCACAAAGTTTTCGACCTGTCACGTTACAATAATGAGAAACGGCACAAGAATATATTTTCCCCAGCAGAGAGAAAAGGCAACCGAATCTCTTCTCTTAGCCATGCAGTAAGTTAAAGTAAACAGATTGTAGGGACGAAGCCTTCAGGCCGCTCTAGGCGATCCAACTAGTTTTGCCTACTTGTTTTCAATATAGACTACCGTATAACAAAAATTTTGTGACGAAGTGACCCTCTTGTGCCACCCACTGGCTTCGCTCACTCCGCTCAAAGTGTCGCCGATGGGGCAATCTCCAACCCTCTCATCCTCACTCGCTTCGCTGCTCTCTCTCCAAACTCTCTTACTCTCATATTGCTTTGATCACTTGTTCAAAAATTTGGTGATTTCATCGATTCCCGAAATAACTTTCTTATCTTCTTTGTGACAGAAATGCGTCGGGACGATTTTATGTAATTTTATACATACAATATATAGAATAGCTTTAATTTTGAGTTTCAAAAGCGTGTTCATTTATTTTTAAACTGTTTCCGCTCTGTGTGGGCAGTAAGAGCGCTTTTTTTTATCAAGACCATTACCGTTTCGGTCAAGCCGTGTGGTAAAGGAGGGGCCAGACCTATCCGGGACAGTCTGCTCGTCAAATATTTCCTCAGGTTTCCGGACTCGTCCGGATTCGATTTCATATCCCCAGAGGGCTGATTTCACCTTAATCCTCGGCCATCCGGCCTTGAAAAACCACGTAAAGAAAGAAAGTCAACAATTGATTAACAATAATTCTATTTTTCGACAATAAGTAGTATTCGAAGCATTGTTTATTTTTCTTTGTTAACAGGGAAAGAGAAGACAGAATTCGCACAGCTCGGGTTTCAAAACGGATTAACAGCAAAGAGAACTTAAACGGTTAGTAAATTATCTAATTAAACAAAGAAGAAAATAATCGCCGTTTTTTAGATTGCCTTCACTACAATCCACATAGAAGGTATTGTGACTCCGTCGATTCCAAGCGAGGGTTTGTTGGGGATGATGAAACTTTCTACTCCAAGATTCGCTCTGATTACAGTTATATCCTATGAGTCAAGAACAACGTAAACTTTAATGTTCGAATTCAACCTCTGTAGTTAATGTTAACGTATGATAAATTTAATAATATTTTATTATATAGTATTTATATTATGTAGTAGTTAAATAGGAGCAAACCTCCGGAAGATCTACAGCCTATTCCATGTTTGTTTGGAAAGTAGTTACACTTTAATGCTTAATTCATATAATTGTTTACCGGTATCAGAACTATTGGTCTTAATTATATTGTCTGCATATGTCGCAGCGAAATAGTCTTGCATCCAGATGATTAAATTATTTATGTTTGCATTAATGAATGTGAGTCCGGGTGTGGAGCTTCTAGAGATGCTTTTGTTTACAGTAAATTTGTCTATATATTTATAATGACATATTTTTCGTAAGGCTGTCGTTAAAGTACGTAACGCAGATATGGGTGAGTGGGTGTGCAGGCAATAGTTAGAAGAGGTGTTAATAAACACATGAGATGTTAATAAACACATTACGTAATGCTAGGATCTCCTGGGTAAGAGAAATGCTCATTTTTGTTTCTGAGGTGCTACATAGCGAACCGTAGTGTTTATGTAACTGCCTTGTATCTTACGCGTGTAATTAATAAATTAATAAAAAATTAATGAAGTGATGCAACATTTGATATTCCGTGCTGTGTATTATTTCTCACTTGTTAGTACAATTAAGGAGTCTATAAAAGATATACGTTACGTAATTTTAGGGCAGGTATGTGCGATGGCGTTACGGAACGTTACGATAGGTGGTATAGTTGTTAAAAAGTATAAAAATAGCGTTAGGTAACCTATGGACAATTCCTATATTTAAAGTGTTTTAAACTGTTGTAAAACATATCCATGTACTGTACAGTACATCAGAGTTTGTAAGGCCGCGACTCCACTAGCGTAAAAACGGGCGTAAAACCCCTCGCCGTAAAAGCTTTTAATCACGTGACCTATTTGCGTTTGCGCTCGAATTGCGATGGAGGTCCGGGTAGCGATGCTTTTTTACGGCGACGGTACTATTACGGTTGTATATGTGATATATCGATATAAAGACAATGCTACGGCATATTCTACGCGTTTTTTTCTGTACTATAATTACAAATGTAGTAAAAATAATATCTTGACTTTCATATATTAACTTTTATTATCGTATTATTAAGATAATATACAGCACTTATAAGCTTAGCTTTTTTATTATATACTCCTCGAAATTGAAGGATTTTCTTTTATCCGTCCATATCATGTGTTTTAGGCATCCATTATTGTAATCGGGATACCTCTTGTCGTAGATATACGAATACTTTCCGATGTCTTCGATAAATCTTTCCGGATTTATTCTAGTTCTTTTCCAAGTAGCCACGAGAGAACGTACACAAAAGCTCGTTTTCCGCCATTTTCGCACGTGTCACGATGACCTAGATTTCACTGAATTCTGATTGGTGGATGGTACCGTTTTACGGCCGTATTCGCGTCGAAAGTTGAACACTGCTCAACTTGCTTTTACGCTGGTTTTACGACATGCTCGAGCGTAAAATATCTTGGTCACATGATTAAAAGCTTTTACGGCGAGGGGTTTTACTGCCGTTTTTGCGCTAGTAATGTCGCGGCCTAAATCTAGATAAACGCAAAATTGTTGAAAACACTTCTATGAAATTTGACTTTATAGCCCATACAGAAATAATAACGTTTAAGCTTATACTAGTTATCAAACAGACTGTTTATAACCCAGGTTTTTGTGTTAAAAAACTTTTATTTTTTCATTGACCTAAATCTGAAAACAGAGGTATAAAATAAAGTATCAAGTGATCATTAACAAAAATACGAAATTATCATCCAGAAATATTGCATTCATTAATATAAAAATTATTAATTAACTATATTAAACCACTAGTCATATGAGATTTTTACAGTTTCGTTCCCCAACGTTTACCCAAATCGGGCATTCATTCGCTCTGCTTGTGGAATGACGGGGACTTCCTGATCGGAGATTCACTCTGATCACAAGCCTACCTACCGCAAGCATCGGTACGCCATGCCTGATATATGTTTAGTTGCATATTTTGCCGATGAAGAGGAGTGACTATAAAAATAGTTATAAAGTTGAAAAATCTTTATATTTTCGCCATTGGCTCGTTACGGATTTCGGTGATCCTAAGCATTTGTGACTCATCTCATCATATATTAAACAACTGTAAAATTAAATCTTGGAGGTTAGCAATGTTTACAGTACAATGTATTTCCATAAGGTATGCCGTCTGGAAAGTAAGATTCATAAAAATCTTATTAAGAGTTTATTATAATTAGAGTATCCGTGGACATATCTTTTGACTACGACAATACAGTTTTCCTATCCTAGCAGTTTACAAACCAACGTTATTAATAACATGTATATATAAAAGTGCAAGAAACACGTATCTATTCTGTGTTCTAACTGTACCCAGCGTTAGTGTCAACCGCGATCAGCATTAGTGTTATTTACTCGGAAGTTTAACTACAAGTTCCAGATTGAAAATGTAGAACGTGATTAACACGTTTTCTATTGATGATCCAACGGCTTTCAATGGTATGGTCTGAAAGATTAAAGTATACATCTGTACTCTGTCCGCAGGTTAGTTGTCACATTTCGCTTTAAAAACAATTTAAGAAGGTTCTCTCTTCTGTAGAGGACATGACTGACAGGTCGTCTTCATTTGGGTGTTGAAAGACCTTCGGGATATAAATTCATGTTCTGTTTGATATACGATGAATTATATTTACATTTTTAATATACATGTATACCTCGAGTTACGTTGTTCTCGATTATACGTCGTTTGTCAAAAAAGTATATGGAAAAATAAGTCATTTTATTCGACTTTACATCCGTCCGCCACAAATATTGAAGTCGTAATATCACTAGAATAGCGTTAAAAATACATAAAATCATATTAAAATATGTACATTTACAGTAAATGTTAATATAATCATCATAAATCCTAGAGAACGAAACACGAAAACATCTGTGTTTCTGTGTTGTCGTCTTATTTAACGGTCATTAAGTGCTCATTATAGTGAACATATCTTTATGAATGAATGAATGTTTTTGTGAAATCGGGGGGATGCCGAATAAGTCGAACCCCTCTCGATTGTCACCAATGTGTGAGATCCCGGGGAGGTAAGAGTTTGTCGTACCTCTTTTTCCGGCGACTCACGTGTCCAGGATGGCTGTTACGTCGACGGCGCGTTACGCGTTACGCGAGTGGAGGAGGAGGAAGATTGGGGCCGACGATAAGGCGAAGCCGACAGTCAAGAAAGACACCATTTTATAACCAAAACAAGATTTATTAAACTCGAAACGAACAAAACTACACGTCTACCCTCATAAACAAAAAGGGGGTAACGAGAGAGAGAGTTTACAAATATATGCTCATACCTCTTAACGAGTCCGTAATAGACAGAATCAGAAGTGACGATAAAGTTTGGCTGATGGAGAATCCGGTAATGGGCCGATGGCACGTAGAGCTTGTTTTTCCGTAGGCAGGGCAGTGGCACTTAACGAACTTAGAAACTTTTGCGAGTCCGGCGGATGGCGTCGTGCACGTCGTAAAAGCGCGACGAAGGAGCCCCTTAGGGGGGAAGGAAGCGTCTTTTATAAGTTTTTGATGGGAAAACTTGTCACGTGATCGAAAACGAATCACTATTAGGGCCATAGGTGTTCCCGGGATATTAAATAAATGACTAGTTCGGACGCTAACTATAAACCATCGTGCAAGATGATCTACCTGCTCCGAAGGAATAACGGTTTGTTGATAGTTAGGGGACAATCGTTGCCATTCGAGGGTCAACAATTTCCCGGGTATGGAATGTTGTTGATTAAGTTGTTTATAACTGGAGTGAACAAATTCAGAAATTTCTAGGTTTTTAACTTCCAGATTTCACATTCACTCCATGCTTTCTTTAAAATCATCACTTAGTTAGTGTGATTTTAAAAGATTTGATTCATAAGCAGGGAGTTAGAGGTATGTTTACATTTTAGATAGATGAGTTACTCTCTCTCGCAAATGATTAGGTCAATAGGTGACATCATTGCGATAATACATAATATCAAAGTTATTTACAAAATATATATCCCGACGCGTTTTAGACGCGTGACAATATTTATTACTCGAGGTTAGGAGAGGCGAGCGTCTGGAGTTCTTGGAAGTGGTTGGGTGGGTGGATGACGTCATCGTTGACCTAGGGTCGAGACTGCAGTTCAAAGTTCACATGAGTTGAGACTGTTTGGTGGAATTTCTTTGTTCGCTGGAATTGGGTGGTGTGTAGTACACTATCTGTACCTACACCATCTTGGATGCTTGGATATAAATTGTTCTGGATGGGCAAGAATCGTAGGTAAGTTGATAAAGTTGTCCGTCCACGTGGAAAAATTAAATTCGGGTGAATAGTTTTTTTTTGTTTGGTGGATTGGTTGTAAAGTTGCGGGTGTCAGCCATCTTCGGTAAAGGTGATGAAGACACTGTTCTTGGATTTAAAATAAATGTTAATAAGAAGTTATTTGGAGTAAATAATCCTTGAATCCCGGATAGAGGTATGCAAGGTTACATAAAAGGTTATTTTACTCTCTCTCTCGTTAAAATAAGATTCAGTATATATCTAGGTTAGTATGAGAAAAAAAAATCCCGTTAAAGAGAGTTAATCTACAATTCTAGGATACGAACTAAATATTAGAATCGTTCGCGACAAATCTAGGAATATAGGTATAAACGTTAGTACGTTAAAATGAGGAATAAAGGGAAAATGGCGGTGTGGGAATGACCTTGTTAATAGGATTGAACAATAGATTTTTGTTTTCGTGGAGTCGGGTTGCCTCGGGGGTTTTCTTCGTGAGAAGTGCCCGGTGGAGTGCTAGGTACGGGCGGATTTCCGTCTCCGTTGAGGGCGGTTTCTTCGTGTTCCTCTTCCGGCGGAGGTCGGTGACTAGTCGCACGGGTCTTCTTGCATCGTGAGTACTTCTTGCATCGTGAGTAATTGCGATAACTATAACGTAAACAAAGTCCCGTGAGGATAACTCCAAAACAACCAGCAATAATGGTTATTATTAAAGATGGGTAAGTTATGGGAGATGATTTTGTTGGCTCCCGTAACAGGTGATTTAGGTCGTATTGGACGTTGTTCAAAGAACGGTCTGCTAATCGAATATCGTAGTCTGATGTGAGTTTCGGGAGGTCAGGATCCTTAAGGCGTTTTTGCAGCAACAGGATCTCAGATTTGTTGACGATTTGTTCTAGCTGTGGCACTATTAATTGTTGTGCTATCTCCAATTGTATGGTGGTCTGCATTCGGAACGGCGAAGTAAGGACGAATCCAGGTACATAGCCGGTGCATGCGTTTGGGAGATGGAGTATTCCCGTTTTGTTTAATTTATGAGTAGTGGATGAAAATGGAGATTGTTGATGTCGAGTGGGACATCTAATAGTTAGGGTGAGAGGATTTGGAATAGAATAAATCCATGATCCTAGTTGATCAATCCTCTTAAAAATTGGCGGAAATTGTGGAACGATTTGGCGGGTACAAAGGTCTTTGACCGCGACTTCGTTGCCACTAAATAGTGCATATTCACAACTTTGTTGAGGGAAACGCTGAATAGGTCCGTCTACGGAACAAATAGGAAAGTGATCCATTTTGCAAATTATTAATTCATAGTGTTGTAATAACATATAGGACTGTCTGTCCATGGATAAGGCGACTATAGGATAATTAGTCTGGATTTGGACGAATGTATTTAGATCAGGTATGTATGTAGGAAATTTGATAATTTCGTACATATCGAAGTATCCACTAGGGGTGATTAATGGGATCTTAGCAAAGATTCTCAACTTACCAGGTACCGCTACAGCCAGGGTGGTAATCCACTGGTAGTATTTAAATAGCGTGTCAGGTCTTATAGGTTCGACCATAGTGTAACCTTCCGGAAGCTGCAGTTGAATGTCTCGGAGGGTACGTAACATGATTTCTCGTGATACGAAATAGGTGCTTAGCTGACCTTTTTCTAGTATATCAATCGCCTCTCGTAAGGCTACTAGTTGGAGATGGAACTCTTGAATAGAGAATTCGAGTATCCGACTAATTATTTCAAACGCAAGTTCGTAACTATAGCGATTCAATAACTCTTTAAATGATTCTTGCCGTTTGAACAACACGTAGATTTGGTGTCGATTATTTTTGCTGATATTTAGAGTATCATTCAATAAGGTGGCTTGTGAGCGCAGTAAATGAATAATTCTCTCGTTTTGGTCATTGATGTTAGAGATTTCGGCATTTAAGGTTGTAATATCTTCGGAAGTAGCTGTTCCGAAGAGGAATTTTAGAATTTTTCCTCCGCCGTCTATTAAACCTCGCTTGGTTTTTGGGATTAAAGGCAATGTGATTAAAGTGGCGAGCTCTTGATATTCTTTATGATGGTTAAGAAATGAAGCTCGCAGCAACTCGAAGCCTTTGGTAGGAACATGTTCTTGGGATTGAAGCTTCGTGTCTAAATACTCCAGAGATTGGGAGATGAATTGAATTTGGCGCTCTAAATGTTCGAAGGAGAGTTCGGTGACCAAAGTCCAGTGACTGGCGGTCATTAAGAAATTCCCTCGATGTAGGAAGACAACTCCTTTAGTGAATTCCTGTTGTTCTGAATACAAGATCATCGTCGTGAGACGGAAACTTTGAAGAAGGAAATAAGCATGGAGGAGAAGCATGTTGAATTTGTTGCTGAGGTGCGTTTTATATCCACCTTCTGGGGGTTGTATTTCTTCCCCTGTAACAGGGAAAGGGTG
Source organism: Centruroides vittatus (assembly GCF_030686945.1). Classification (NCBI taxonomy): domain Eukaryota; kingdom Metazoa; phylum Arthropoda; class Arachnida; order Scorpiones; family Buthidae; genus Centruroides; species Centruroides vittatus. The sequence continues at coordinate 1,442,420 of NW_027122709.1, read as the reverse complement.
TTAGTAATAATTGATCCCCGTGGCTTTTATAATGAATTAGATTTCCTTATTGAATAAATAATGATAATTTTCAAATGATGAGGTTCCGTTAGGTCGAAACGGGAAAAATCGAGCGCTAAAAGAGGGGTTTACGGAGATAGGTCGATTATCTAGTCGCGGAGGTCGCGTCGAACGAAAAACAAATGGACACGCATTCTGGCATAATATAAAAACACTATTTTATTAAGAGAGTACACCTATTTATGAAAATATTAATATATATATATTGGGCGTATATATGCCATACATGGTTACACGGTTACAAGTATTATGATACATTAAGTGATGAGACTACAATATAGCGAAAAGGTAGCGGAGAGGAATATAGATAGCTAATTAGAGATGTTGGTGGCGCTGGGCCGATCTTGCGGCCCGTGACGGTCGGGAGCGCCCTCGAGCCGGGGGTTGAAAAATAGGGGTCCTGGAAGCGTGCGGAGTTATGGCTTCCTGTCGATCATAATATTCTTGACTAAGCCGATTTTCCTCTCGGAAGGATTCCTCTAATATCGGCGGGCATTCGTGTCCAAGGGGCAAAATAAGAGTAGCGGGCACGGCTCCCTTTTGTCGTTGCATCCGGGCGAAGGTTAAAGCTGCCCGAAGCGCGGTAATATCGACCTCCCCTCGAATAGTCGATGTGGTAGGGAGGTCGGGATTCCACCATTCTTCGGAGTCCGCCATTCTGAAAGGGGAAGGAGAGGAGCTCGTTAATCGGTGGAAAGCTCAAAATGAAATTTAAAATTGCCATGGCCACAGAATGAGTATACTAGATCAGAGGGTAATTCTAAGGGGAGGGGGGGGCTTGGATTAGCAAGACTCCATATCGGGATAAAAGAGGATTTCCAGCAAAGTGTATTAGGGCCCCGTTTAAATGTGATTGTATAATGACAGGTAGAAGACTCAGGGGGCTTTGAGAGTAAGAAAACTTGAATACAAAAAGGAGAGTAGCTGGAGGGTTTGGTTACGGAAAGTAAAAAGGTTTGGTTATTCCAGGCTAGCATGGTGGCCCAAATTTGCGAAGTTGATCGGGTAAGGGGGATACCCATAAAAATTAGAGATGCCTGCCGTAACAGGGGCACTTGCTTATGCTCTTGTTGTATGTGTGAGAGTACATTAGTTAACTCTCCCTTCCAGTTACAATTGTGGAGGGTGAAAGGGCAATCAACTGGTCGAAAAGGGCAGGTGTTTTCGTGAGTCGCCCTGTCCGCCTCCTTTAAAAGTGCCGTACATCCGTAGGATTCGTTCGTACACGGCAGTCGCAAGGTAGAGGCAATTTGCTCGGCCACCAGGCTCCTAATATGCCCGAGGGTCTCCCGACACGTGGGACAAGTAGTAATTCTTTGTCGACAGGATGAGCACACAATATGTCCGTTGGTGCATTGATACACAGGTGGGTGTACCACGGTGTAGCAAATAGGACAACTCAGAAGGGTCGTGAGGGCAGGATCTTGCCCAGGGGCGGCCATGAAGGTCTGAAAGGGAAAAAGAAAGACCAATAAGACACCGACAAGACGATACGGGTTTTAATTAAGATATCTCTACCGTAAGTCAAAAAGGAGAACAAAAGAGGTAGGATTGTGGGTTAAAGAGAAGACGATCGACTGGTCGCGGGGGAAATAAAACGCGGGATGCGGCTGCGAGTGGGTCTCGGAAGCACCCACGGCTGGTCGGGCACGGGCCCTTGACTCCGAAGGGCATAGGGAGGAGTGGTCTCTTGCTCTTCCGGTTCAGATGAAGTAACTTCGCTCTCTAACTCAGGTTCTTCGCTCTCACTTTCACTCTCACTTCCGCTCTCACTTTCGAATTCAGGTTGTTCTTCCGGTTGCGGAGTGGGAATAGAGGTCAAGATAAATTCGTCCCAAGGGTCAATGGAAATATTAGTTTGGGGCGCCGCCGTAACTGTTTCTTGTGTCGGCGGTAAACTGGACTGATCGGCCGTCATATCAGTTTCTAGATTAATCTCCTTACGAGCAGTTGTAGGTTTAATTCTGTCAGCATGAACATGTAGTGTTCTTTTGGTTTGGATATTTTCTATTTTGAAATTGACGGGTCCTAGAATTTCGACAATACGATAAGGTCCTGTCCACCGGGGAGCTAATTTTCGCTTTAGGCCTTTAGGCGTGACGACTTCCTTTAGTAGTATTCTATCTCCCACTCTATAGAGGGGTGGCTTATTTTGTCGGCGGTGTAGTTCCTGCCTCGTCTCGGCGGCTTGTTCGGCATATAGTTGAGCTGTTTGATGAGCGTGTCTCATTCGTTGACGTAATTCCGAAGCGAAATTGTCTTCTACGTCATAGGAGACCGTGGCAGGGCTTGTAACTAGATCAAAAGGGTAGGTTGGATCTCTCCCATATAGTAGGAAAAATGGGCTGTCATTAGTAGACGTATGCACGGAGGTGTTATATGCGAATAAGGCATAAGGGATCCACTCGTCCCAGTCTCGTTGATCTTGCGAGACATAATGAGATAGTATATCAACTAGAGTTTTATTAAATCTCTCCACCACACCATTGCAGGCTGGATGGTAGGCGGTAGTAAGGAGCCGCTTTATGTGTAGCAATTCACACACTTCTGCGAACATCTTAGAAATTAGGTTCGGCGCTCTATCAGTTAATAATTGCCTAGGAGTAGAGTGTCGCAATATGATGTGAGTGACAAAGGCCTTAGCAATTGTTTTACTACTTACATCCGGTAGTGGAATTGCTTCCGCATATCGAGTAAAATGGTCAACAAATACTAGGATATATTTGTTGCCGTTTGTCGTAAGAGGGAGTGGACCGACAATGTCCATTGCTGCTCGTTCAAATACATGAGAAAGGGGGGCAAACAGTTGCAATTCGGCTGCTGTCCGTCGACCCGGTCGTCGGTGCTTGGCACAGCTCTGACAACTTAGGCAATAATTCCTGATTTCCTTTGCCATTTCGGGCCAATAGAACGAGTTTGCGATTTTAGTACGCATTTTTAATTCTCCTAGGTGACCGGCTAGTGGATTATCATGGTAGGTAAACAGGATATATTCCTTTAAGGCGGTAGGTATAACAATTTGTTCCCACCAATCCACACGTTTTTTATTCCTGCCCTTGTGGCAGAGGGCACCCTCCTCGTTGATATAATAATCCTCTAGGTTAAGATTATTATAGGTTCCTGTAGTTACACCATCCTTTAAGGTTTGGATAAGGGGTCTCCATCGATCATCACGTTGTTGAGCATTTGTTAATTGGGGCACGGAGAAGATGGGTTCAACCTCGGTTATTTGACGTATTGGGATACGACTAAGGGCGTCCGCATTTCTATGTGAAATTCCGGCCTTGTAGATAATATCAAAATCGAATTCTTGAAGGAAAATGATCCATCTCGATAATCTAGAATTAGTAGTAGAATCCTTACAATCTAATAACCATCTCAAAGGTCTATGATCTGTGACAATAGTAAATTTTTTTCCATAAAGATAGGGTTTAAAATACCTCACTGCCCACACGGTGGCTAAGCATTCTTTCTCAGTAGTGCTGTAATTAAGTTCGGGTTTCCTTAATAATCGGCTCGCATAGGCAATCGGCTTCTCCTGGCCGTTTTCTTCCTGAGATAATATCGCTCCTAGGGCGAAATTTGACGCATCGGTCGCCAGAATAAAAGGTTTTGTAAAGTCAGGGGACTTCAATAATGGTGCCGACGTCAAAATTTGTTTAAGAGTTTCGAAGCTTTCCTGTTGCTTAAGGCCCCATTCAAACGGCACATCTTTCCGTAATAAATCAGTCAAGGGTTTAGCGATCGTGGCATAAGAGTTTATGTGCCGCCGATAATAGCCAGTGAGTCCTAGGAAAGAGCGGACTTCTCGCTCGGATTCAGGTCTCGGGAATTCTAGAACACATTTTATTTTGTCGGGATCGGGTTTTATACCCTGTTCTGAAATTTCGTGACCCAGAAATTTTATCTGGCGTTGCAGGAAATGGCATTTCTTAGGTTTTAATTTTATGCCTGCTTCTCCGAGTCTCTGAAATATTTGTTCAAGTCGTTTTAGGTGACTAGGGAAGTCTGGACTAAATGTTAGTATATCGTCCATGTATACAAGACATGTCTTTCCTTTGAGACCATGTAAGATGAAATCCATCGACCTTTCAAAAACCGCAGGACTTGTTTTAAGACCCATCGGAACCCTATTCCATTGATAGTGGCCGTCTGGCGTAGAGAATGCGGTCTTTTCCTTATCACCTACTCCTAATTGCCAAAATCCTGAAATCGTATCCATCGTCGAAAAGTATTTCGCTTGTCCCATTAGGCTTAGGGATTCCTGCACTAAAGGCAGAGGATACGGGTCTACTTTAGTGATTTTATTTAGTTTACGATAGTCTATTACTAAGCGTAACGATCCATCCTTTTTCTTAACTAGGAGAGCAGCCGAACTCCAAGGGGACGTAGAATGTTCGATAATATTATGGGCCAAGAGGTCATCTATGATATCGTTTAATTGTTGGCGTTGGGCGTAGGGAATGCGATAAGGAGGCGAATAGATAGGTGCCGCATCGCCAGTATTTATTGTATGTTGCACAATATTACAGTAGCCAAGGTCATAGTCATTCACGGCAAAGACATGTCTATATTTATATAGTAAGTTTAAGAGATCTCGTTTCTCGTTCCGGGGGACGCCAGTCCAATCAAAAAGGTGGCTCAATTCTGCTTTCGATAGGTTCGCGGATGCCCCTTCTTTTATAGTATCTGCGGGCTCACTTTCTTCGATAGCCTCAAAGAAGGTGCCAACCTTACCATCTTTCTCTAACTTAATTGTCTTACGAGTGTCATTACGAAGACGTACGGGAACTTGTCCCTTTTTATTTGGGGTCACCAACAAATTGACTCCTGAAACTCCTTCCTGAGCGAAGGAAGCAGTTTCGATTACTCCGACTTTACTAGGTCGCTTATCGCCAACAATTCTAGCAGTAACTATGTTCTCTGTCATAGGGGGAAGTTGACAGGATTCAATTAACAATACTCCTTTTCCTTCCTCCCGATCTGTTGACCGGTACGACCTTTTCGCTGAGCCGACATTTTCCTCTAGTGGAGGAGCCTCTGTTCTCTTTCGTTTTCTATCTCTATTCGGGCCTCTTTCCCTTTGTTGGTTCTGTTGAATCCTTCCCTCTCTTTTATTATTCCCTGAGGTTTGAATAGGTATCACTGTCTGCGGAGGGATAGTTAATTCTCGGCCCTTTAAATCAATACAGAATCCCTTGTCGGTTATCATATCCCGGCCTATGATGCCGTCACAGGGAGAGGTGACATCGTGATCAACTAGGCAACAGGCAAAGGGGAAGCGCAGATTTCCTATCTGGAAAGTAGGGCTAATAATACCGTAGGTCTGAATTACATGTCCCGTAGCGCTTCTAAGGTCTGTTTCTTTGTTATGATCTATATGTACTCTTTCTTTCATAGAGTTAGCGAAAAACCTTTGATAAAAGTGAGACCTTAGCACCCGTATCTATCTGCACTATAGCAGGATTGCCACCTATGTAACAGTCAAATGTAGCTTCGCTAGGTGCGGAAGTATAATTAGTGATTCGTACTGAGGAGGTTCTTCGATTTCGCTTCGAAGGAGTCCTATAAGGCGGACATTCTAAGTCAAAGTATGAGCCTCGGATCTTTCGAGAGGAAAAAGGAGGGGTCCTAGAGGCTTTGCTAGAGTTAGATCGAGGTCGTCGTCCTTCTACACTACGTACATTGCCCTTCCATTTGCCTCGATTTTCTTCAGTATGCTGCGATCGAAATCTGACCCTATTTCTCTCCCCTTCGGGTTCACGTCGCCCGGGTGAATCGTTTCGCATAGAGCGGTCGCTAGGATTGCCATTTCGGCGAGCGGGCGAGCGTTGGTTCTGGGTTTGATTGAGATTCCATTGTGACTGACCGAAAGGGCGGTCACCTCGGCGATTAGGGGAGTTCGACCGATTCGCGTTACGCCTAAAATGCGGATTATTATTGGGATTGTTATTGTAGGAGTTAGGAGTATAGCCTCCTCGATGATTCCGGCGAGATATAGGATCTCTAGAGCCGAATCGAGGAGAGTTTCGGATTAGTCCGTCCATTTTAGCTTTTAAGTCCTCCATCGCTGACGTTAGTTGCGCTAACTCCTCCTGAGATGAGGTTTTATCGCTTTCCCTTACTGTTCGCATGATTCCTCTTGGATGCGCGGTGAGACTTTCGATTGTTTCCTCACTGATCGCGGCTTTTAGAGCCTCATCGAATGTCTCAGCCTCACGGCTCATTACGCGCTGCCGGATTCTTATGTCTATTCCGTTCAAAAATTGCGCTTTAAACCTTTCATCTAACTCCTTCCTCTGAACTCGTTCAATAATCGCGGTCTCGGCGGCAGTCGCGCCAGGCTCTGGCGTAAGTTCTATCTCCATCGCCAGTGCTTGGAGTCTAGCAGCATAAGTCTGTACGTCCTCGTCCCTTTTCTGCACGCACGCATAAAATTTAGATAATCGAAAGGAAAATGGCTCCCGTTCAAAACGCGCTATCATCAACCACTTGAATTAGTCGAAGTCATCTACTTCTTTTATTCTTCAGTCCTTTCGGACGAATTCTCTCGCGATACCCGTAAGTTTTAATTTTGTCACTGCCAGCATCTGGGCCTTGGACCATGCCGCTACCTTAGTAATATTGGCTAACGAATCAAAAAAGTCCGTTACTCGAGAGCCTCCTGCTTCTTTCGAGAATACGGGTAATAGGGGTATTATTCCGCCTAAACCTCCCAATGTAAGGGGATTCAATGCCGGATTAGGATTTGGGTGGGCTGGCCCAGCCGCATCGCGGGGATCGTCTTCCATTATGTTTTTCGTTAGTTCTTACAACTAGGTCGGAGATTCTAATACGACCCTACTCCTATGATTCCTAATTCAACTCAATTCAACCTCTCTCCCGACTGTGGCTGTTTTTCGCCTTATCGATTTTTCGAAAAAGTCGAGACCCCACTCCTGACACCAATATGTGAAATCGGGGGGGATGCCGAATAAGTCGAACCCCTCTCGATTGTCACCAATGTGTGATATCCCGGGGAGGTAAGAGTTTGTCGTACCTCTTTTTCCGGCAACTCACGTGTCCAGGATGGCTGTTACGTCGACGGCGCGTTACGCGTTACGCGAGTGGAGGAGGAGGAAGATTGGGGCCGACGATAAGGCGAAGCCGACAGTCAAGAAAGACACCATTTTATAACCAAAACAAGATTTATTAAACTCGAAACGAACAAAACTACACGTCTACCCTCATAAACAAAAAGGGGGTAACGAGAGAGAGAGTTTACAAATATATGCTCATACCTCTTAACGAGTCCGTAATAGACAGAATCAGAAGTGACGATAAAGTTTGGCTGATGGAGAATCCGGTAATGGGCCGATGGCACGTAGAGCTTGTTTTTCCGTAGGCAGGGCAGTGGCACTTAACGAACTTAGAAACTTTTGCGAGTCCGGCGGATGGCGTCGTGCACGTCGTAAAAGCGCGACGAAGGAGCCCCTTAGGGGGGAAGGAAGCGTCTTTTATAAGTTTTTGATGGGAAAACTTGTCACGTGATCGAAAACGAATCACTATTAGGGCCATAGGTGTTCCCGGGATATTAAATAAACGACTAGTTCGGACGCTAACTATAAACCATCGTGCAAGATGATCTACCTGCTCCGAAGGAATAACGGTTTGTTGATAGTTAGGGGACAATCGTTGCCATTCGAGGGTCAACAATTTCCCGGGTATGGAATGTTGTTGATTAAGTTGTTTATAACTGGAGTGAACAAATTCAGAAATTTCTAGGTTTTTAACTTCCAGATTTCACATTCTTGTGTATATTTGTTTCTCACTTACAATTGTATAAATTCTAGAATTTGAAACTGTAAATGTTCTAGTGATTATTTCGGCATTTTATTTAGTCTTTTGTAAAGTGTTATTGATTTTAATACTTAATTTTTTCGATCAGTTTAATCGACAAAACAATATAAAATGCATCTTGGCTTCTTATGTGCACTTTGTTAGATTATTTTGGAATTTTGTACATTTTTTTGAATTACATAAAATTTCTCATTCATTTCGTTAATTCTGTTTTTCAACTTAAGATGCAAGATGGAGCAGGGCCGGAGTGTTTAGTCTCCAGTTACGCGAGAAACAGCACGAACATGTACGGAGTGTCACTTGTCACGAACTCGTTCGGTTAACGAATTAGTACCAGGTGACATTCTCGACACGTTCGTGATGTTACTCGCGTAACTCGACACCTCACATCTAAATTAATGGTTCGCCCTTCTCCGAGTCATAGAAATGTACGGGCGAATTAAATAAAAACTTTAAATTTTGATGGTCTCTATGCCGGATGATTGAAAAGTCGCATCTCGTTTAATCAGTCTTAAATAATCTTACAAAACGTCATAGTTAATTGACTTTGGGGCTATCTTGTATCTCTTTGTATGGGCCTACTATTTACATATGCATTATTTTTTGCTGTAAGTTTTATTAAACACTCAAAGTGCCACTAAGTATGTTTGGCAAAGTGTTATGTATCGAAGAATACTTGTAAGAAAAACAGTTATTTCCTGTTAAAAGTCCATTTTTTGATCTGATACCTTGACTTAGCCTTGCTGCATTACTTAAACGTCTGGTCTCGTCGTAGTGTTAATAAAGTCAACGGTAAATCTTATCGAAAATCCTATTTATTATAATAAACTTTTATTTAAAAAAAATTGTATTAGATATTCTAATTTCTCTTGGCTTTAATTTTCGTATTTCTTATAATTCTTGAGTAAGTACCCAGTTAAAACAACCAACCAACCAACCTCCATTTCATTAATCAACACTTCAAATTTGAGTAATATATTTTTATACAATCAAATTGCATAAAAATATATTTTGCTAGATACTTGAGTGCTTGTTCTATTTTATATCTATGTGCATGTGCACCGCTTAACGACGGAAAGACGTTCTGAGGAATGCTTTGTTAAGCGAAAGTCGTAGCGTGTACTTAGATGAAACCTGTACATTATAGTTTACTACTTATAAGGGTATTTATGTATCTAAACGTAAGAAAGATAAGCAGCTATGAATCTTTCAGTTCCATTATTACCGTGCGAGACCACGCGAAAATGTTAGATTCCTTCGGATTAGTTGAATTGTTTGAGAGAGTAATTCGCTCGACCTAATATTTTGATTTAGCTTTGGTAATAACATTCCTCTTTTGGACGATCCTCTCTATCACTTTGAGTGAAATGAAACTGTAACCAGAAAATTGGTCACTTAAAGTCCCCAGTGTCGATAATAAAAGGAATGAAATGATAAAATACCTTTCTACACAAATATTTCTCAATATATTGAACATGTATAATTAATTTTTGTCAGATACAGACTTCACGTGAGGTTTCTTATTTGCTTTTAACCCTTAATAAATCACGAGAACTTTTAAATCTAAAATTTTAAATTTTTTTTCATTATTTACATTCAAATTCTTAAAATTTAAATAAATTATTCCAATAATTGTAGATTTACATAAGTAAGAAACATTGAATATAAAAATTAACTTCCTGATCTGATCAGAACTAACCAAGTTTTACAATTATATATCAGATAAATGCCTTTCTATATCAAGTATAAGTGCATTTTATCCTTAATTTCTTAAATACATTTCTCTTCTTTAAATGACCCCTTTATAGTTTATGCTTACAATTAAAACGTTTATTTCCTTGTCGGATAAACACATACGAAACAGTGCAGAAAAATACTGTGAGCTAATAAACTTAATTTTAACATTATTAATCTCAGTTCTAGTTAATATAAAATTACAATTTTTTTAAATTAGTACAGTATAATCATTCCCACCATACAAAAACAAATAGTGCAATTCTCTTGTCATCCTAAGAGATATCTACATCATTAAAGTCCTGGTGTTCTGATGGAGTAATAGATATAAACCAAGGAAAACAGTTGTAAACCACGTGGCTTACTAAAGGAAAGGCTTCTCTACACGTTTCAATTACTGGATCGATGCATATTTTACACACATCGTGAAAAATATATACAAAGCATGTCTTCTGCGACATTTTCGGTTTTAAATGCTTTATTTTTTCAAACTTTTCTTTTACGCTTTTATAATCACATTTGCCTGATACAACAGGAAAGGAAAGAGCATTTACTCTCTTTCCGTAAAATATCGTAAATCTATTTGCTTCTCTTTCGATCGTGTAAAAAGGGGTTGAGTTAGGATCAATTTCATACGAACACCCCGTAAAATCGTCGTAAGCAATGGCACATTTAATTTCTTTTGACGATATGTTTACTTTTCGGCACAGATTCTGCAATTCCTTCTGCTTATCTGGTTTTCTATAGAATACATTCGATAGCGACACAGATTCATCTTCAATTATTTCGCTTGGAATATTAAAAACATTAAAACCGGGAAGGTTCGGAAATATTGCTAACTGTACTTCAGTTCTTTCTTCGGTTGAAGAAATATTCAATGTAAACGGGTCTTGTAGGTCTGCAATTAAACAGGAGATAGATATTATCGTGTCACTGAATAAACTGGAATAAACTGGATTTATTAGTGTCTTTTCCGAGCCTCGTCGCGACACTCGGTACCCTGAGAAAGAGGGGGGCGTACAATGGGCGTATGTTTCTATTCTTTTATAAATTAGTTTAATTACTCAATTGCTACTTACTTTTTTCTTTGCCATGTTGTGAGATTTTTGATAGTTGGATAGTAAACCGTCTTATTCAAATTCGTTTATTTAAATCATTTTCAGTTGATATTAAAATTTAGAAAAGGGGTAGGCCCTAAATCGGTAAAATAGGCGCATTTCCTCTTACAACTTCAATTGTTGTTCAAGATACAGTTAAAAAATTCTTATAAAATACCTGGACCATTTCGTGAAGTCGTAGAATTTTCACGAGTAGTTGGGTTCTCCAACTTTGTTTTGGAATATCCTTTAGTTCTCGAGAAATTACAATAAAAGAAAGAAAATTAAAATAAATATGAAATTTTAGACGGCCATCTATCGACATAAATCGAATTTAAATCTCCCGCCGTCATCTGATTGGTTAAAAAAATTAATATTCCTAATTGGCTCGCGTCAGAAAAAAGTAGGTGTGACTTCTGTAAATGACGCTATCGGGAGTGCACCGATGCGACCGGAAAAAGTAAACAGCCTACGTCATTAGTCTAACGGTCCTTGTCTGACCTAATTTTCGTAGAATCAACATTGGAGTAAGCTGTAGTAAAACGGTCTTCTCTAATATTCATAGTACTTTGTAAAGCTCGGATTTCAATTTAATAAGTATTATTTAGTTCAGAAACATTATAAATACATCATTAAGTAGGAGAATAACGAAAAACTTTATTTTTTAGTATAATACAATTTACAAAATCGAAAGTTCGTATATCGTAATATTATAAAAAAACTACATCGAAACATACAAAGTCACCTAATTTACTTAAATTCAGTTCATTATACAACTGTAGATACTCTTGCCTTCCTCAGTTTCCTCAAAACAAAATTCGAAAACTTCAATTAATTCTATAAATATTTAAGCGCCATTACTATTCGAATTAACTGTAATTACAAATATAACTGAAAAATATTTTCGACATAAACCCTAGGCAATAATTATCAAAACAAAATTCTTCAAGTATAAATTTTTCTGATCGAGTAATATGTAATAATAGTTTTATCTATTACTCTTGCCATATTCAACTTTCTATGTTCACATCCATTTAGTTTCATCTAATTACACTTTAAATGTAAAAAAATCTACCAACAAATAAGTTTTCTAATAAAGATACTACTTGCTAATTAAAGTTTGTATTCTTCTTTGACGTAGTTCTACGTTTTAGCACTAAATTGGTAGACATGTCTAAATAACACGCTTATAAACACTAAATGCCATAAATGTTTCGAAATTAGAACTAGATAATTATATGCACAAATAAATTTACATGCCTTCATTTACATCCAAACAAAGATCAGTTCTCCCAAATTGTCGAAAAATAAATTATTTTCAACTTTTCTTTCTGAATTTAGAACTAATTCACAGTAAACTTTATGCCTTAAAATATCCATTGCAATCAACGCAAAATGTATGAATCCACGTAATAAAAAATTATCGCAGTGAACTTCGAAAAAACGAGAAACACAGAATTATTAAACCGCACTTTACGAAATCTGGCGCGAACTGTCGTATACAATAAACAAAACGAAAATGCTCTTGTCCAATGTCATCAGGTGACAAAAAGTTTCTAAATAAACGCTAAAAGTTTTAAAGAATTCTTTCACAAAAACCGATGAATTTAATTAATACACAATAACTAAATCTGTTTAATAAAGATTAATAATTTTCCATTATAATTATGCAAATTAGATATAAAAAAGATCATCGCGCAAATTCTCCCGCGAACCATGGATGACTCTTACGTCATCTGGATTGAAGTTTCCTGCAAAATACTGAAAATTTTTATATAATTATTTTACTAATTCAGCCAAATTTAAATAATATAAAATGTCTAGATCTGTTTAATAAAGATTAGTAATGTACTATCATTAATATGCAAATTAGATATGACAAAGATCACTGTGGAAAAATTCCCGCCAAGATAAAAATAGCTTTCGGTCACGTGATCACCAAGAAATACGCCTTAAATTTAATGTTTGTGTACAAATTAATACATTTTAACTAATGTCATCGTTTAAAATTTAATGTTTCTGTAAAAATTAGTAAATTGTAACAAATTTCATCAAAGACAACAGAATAATTTTCAGCTTATAAAAACTCTACAATAAATGATTATTTCTTCGAAAGACGTCGATATGCACGAATAAATAATAAATATGCAATAATGCTTTTATCCATTTTAAGTGGATATTGTAAACATTAAGCTATTTAATTTGTTTGGCTTTTATAATTTAGTTTCCGAATATTTTACTGTGAAATTCCATTTAGTAAACAGAAACAAAGACAAGCTATTAGTTATAAACAGGACAATAGAATAATTTTTACGTAAATTGAGTGAAAATACAGAAAAAAACGAATTATATCAAAGATGGGGACAAACAAGCTTACATCCCTAGAACAGAGCTTATAATTTGTTGTCAATTCCAGCCTGTTCCTACTTTGACTGTTTTATGTTGGTAAAAACTTATTTTTTTAAAATAAAAGTACTTTGTTGTTAGTGAAGAAAGATAAAAGTATCGAAATATAATATTCAGAATTAAAAATATTGATGTATGTCCATATTAGAAATGTATATTTTTTTCCGATATTAGAAATAATATCACGAAAAAAACATTATATAAATGAAATACGGCCATAAACAATTTCTTTCTGTCAAATAAATTACGGATTAAACAGGCTTATTTAGAAAAATTCAATCGCGAATAACTGACTTTAAATATACAGAGGATACAGTATGCTTGTTATGTGATAGTATCTGCGTTTACAAATTAACAGAATTTTCCTTTTTTTTACACATTATTATGCTATAATCTAGAAAACTATGTTTAATAATAAGACATACTACAGAAAGGGTAAGAAAGGAACGTCAGTCATTGTAACTAATGTATTATTGAAAGTTTCATTCATATAGATAATTAATTTTATCAAGATACATTTCTCCAAAAGAAAATTATCGATATTTCTCGTAAATATAAGTAAATTTTATTATAATTTAGATAAAAACTCATTTTTTCCCCACGCATGGCTTCTTTCCCCTCCCTCTTACTCCTATACTTGGAACATTCCATTTCATAATTTGATGTAATAATAACGTTTAAAATGATTCTAAATAAAATATTGACACTTAAAGTAGGTTAATATAGGCCTATATTGTCACGAGTCTCAGGTGTATTCATAAAAATGTAATAATCTATACAATAATACTTTCTCACATGCTCCATGTGTTAAAGTTTGCAGCTGTAATTGAAGTAATATATAAAGAAACAAAATGTTTATATTATCAATAGTTATAAAAGATATCTTATTTTCACGTAGAAAAACAAAATAAGACAGAAGAAACAGACAATCACACGATATCTCTATCCAGGACATTCTATAATTGATTTCAAATTTCTAATGTCGACATACATGAATATTTTTGTGTGTGTGAATATTATATTTCGATACTTTTATGTTTCTTCACTAAGAACATCTTAAAACATTAACTTTTTACCAACAAAAAACAGTCGAAGTAGAAACAGGCTGAAAATAACAACGAATTATAAGCTCTGTTCTGGGGATGTAAGCTTGTTTGTCCCCATCTTTGATATAATTCGTTTTTTTCTGTATTTTCACTCAATTTACGTAAAAATTATTCTATTGTCCTGTTTATAACTAATAGCTTGTCTTTGTTTCTGTTTACTAAATGGAATTTCACAGTAAAATATTCGGAAACTAAATTATAAAAGCCAAACAAATTAAATAGCTTAATTTTTACAATATCCACTTAAAATGGATAAAAGCATTATTGTATATTTATTATTTATTCGTGCATATCGACGTCTTTCGAAGAAATAATCATTTATTGTAGAGTTTTTATAAGCTGAAAATTATTCTGTTGTCTTTGATGAAATTTGTTACAATTTACTAATTTTTACAGAAACATTAAATTTTAAACGATGACATTAGTTAAAATGTATTAATTTGTACACAAACATTAAATTTAAGGCATATTTCTTCGTATTTCTTGGTGATCACGTGACCGAAAGCTATTTTTATCTTGGCGGGAATTTTTCCACAGTGATCTTTGTCATATCTAATTTGCATATTAATGATAGTACATTACTAATTTTTATTAAACAGATCTAGACATTTTATATTATTTAAATTTGACTGGATTAGTAAAATAATTATATAAAAATTTTCAGTATTTTGCAGGAAACTTCAATCCAGATGACGTAAGAGTCATCCATGGTTCGCGGGAGAATTTGCGCGATGATCTTTTTTATATCTAATTTGCATAATTATAATGGAAAATTATTAATCTTTATTAAACAGATTTAGTTATTGTGTATTAATTAAATTCATCGGATTTTATGAAAGAATTTTTAAAAACTTTTAGCTTTTATTCAAAAACTTTTCGTCATGTGATGAAATTATTCACAGGTGCATTAAAATATGAATCAGTTCGTGGGAAAATTTTGTACAGTGCAGTCTGGTGTATCTGTGTTTCTGGTTTTTTCGAAGTTCACTGCGATAATTTTTTATTACGTGGATTCGTACATTTTGCGTTGTTTTTAACGGATAAAAGGTGGAAATTTTACTCTGAATATAGAACTTGTTTTTCAGAATATGCTACTTTACAAAAAAAAAAGTTGAAAATAATTTATTTTTCAACAATTTGGGAAAACTGACTTTTGGATATAACATATGGATTTACATGAAAGTATGTATTATTGGGCTATTAATTTATTTATGTTTATGTGTATTGTTGTACTGCAACTTACTTTGTTTTACTACGTTAGAGAAAGTAGGTCACACATTGGATTTCTGACATAAAACTGTCGGCTTTTTCAGAGTGAAGCGGACCTTCTCAATGAAGTGTGTTTTAGGGAAGTTATGCTTTCTTTTTCTGATGCATGCCAATTGTGAAAATTGTTTTTAAAATTAAATATCGGTCAATGACGATAACATATGTTATAAATGTGAAGATGAATATAAAAATATTTCTACATTTTTTTATTGTTTTGTTGTTTCTTAAAGATTAATTTATTTAAATTTATTATATGTCAAGTAAGTTTATTTACAAAATGCTAATATTTTAATTCGCTTTAATATTTCGGCGTAAATTTGAACAAGGAATTTTAAAATTTTAAATAAACGATATACTGAAATTTTCTTTTATTTACAATGATTACGTCACTTCTACAGAAAGTAGAACACGAGACGACCTTCACCCACATTTCAGTCTGGGGGGAAAGGCCGCCAGGCGTCGTAGTTGTAAACGTAACAACTTTTACGTCATCTATTGTTGTGGATGAAATTCGTTAACTGTCAATTACATTTTCTTGAATTTGATTCGAAGGTTGAAAAAAATCGTCATGACTTAAATGCCTAAAACTTTAAAAAATTATATAAAATTGAAAATAAATTAAAAACTTTTGAAAAAATCGTATCGGATAGAAAATCAAAAAAGAATTTAATATAAATTTGAAAAAAAAACTTTAGCAAAAAATTACCGCGAAAAAAATTCACATATAAAAAAATTATGTGACAATAAAGAACGATTTTTTCTTTACAAGACGTAACTGTTTAAAATTTTTTTTTCCTAAACGGAAACGAGAAAAACGCGTGGGAAAATTTTTAAGAATTTTCCCACGGTTTATTTCCACAACTAACTGGTAGCGCGGCGTCCGACTGTTCCACTGTTAAGAGGTTAACAATCTTCCCAAAATACCTAAATTTAGCGACTTACCGACAGAATTGCAGAAAACAAAACAAAATTCAAAAAAACACTTGAAACAAGCAAATTTTTATCGAACCAACTGAAAATCCAACCGTTGGCAATAACGACAATCCACTGTTCGCAACAATAAAACTCTGACAATTTGTTATGACAGAGTTTTATTGTTGCATTGCCAGGAAATTTAATATTAACAGTTTGGCCGAATCGCGTAATTTGCGCGGACTTTTCCTTGAATATAGTCGTACATTACTGTTAGCGTCAATATGCAGGCAAAAACCTAATATTCTCGTATAAAGATAAATAAAAATTTCGATTTTATCATAACCTTGACAACCGAAAAAAGAATAAACTTCGAGTATAGTAACCCCAATTTCATCTACCTTTCTAAATTAGTTAATTAGGAGCTTTAAGCAATTTCCGCTTTGCTGGGAACACTCGTATACCTCAGCTATTCATTATTGTTGTTTGGCGCTTTGTATAAGTTATTCAATTTTAGTTTTACTGTACTAAGCTACAATAAAATAGGCATAGAAAATTGAAATAAACTGCCAAACGAAAAGCCTGACGTCAACAAAAATAGCTGCCATCGTTCTGTTCATTAAACAGTGTAATCCAACTCGCTGACTGACGTACGGGTTTTAGCTGGTAAATATCACGATTGTGCTGAAAAACGTCTTTGAAAATTTTGGGGTTTCAGTCAGTCGTCAGCAAACTTTTTCGACAGTCGACCCCTTTCAACCCTCCATGGACACCCTCCTTGCACTTTTAATGCTTATATCGCGACTAATGGGACTAGCAAACAAGATTCTTATTGGGCTGCAATCAGAAAAACCTGTAGACTGTCGGTATTTTTCTTATCTTAAGAACGGAGTTAGATTGATCAAAGACGAGACCCGATATGGGCAGCAGGAGAGCCCGACTATGTACTAACTGTGTCCGATGCAAACCGGAAGTAACGTTATTTCAATTGAAAAATTTTTCCTATAAAGGAGTTAGCTAGATGACTCTATCGTTAAAGGTAAAGTATGATGTACCGGGGCTGATTTGGGGAGGAGAGCATATATTTTAAATGAAATAAACGAAAAATTGCAAGCCGACATTGCGACAATAAAAAGAATTCTTGGTGTGATCTTTCGATTGTTTATTATTTATAATATTACATATATCTAGACAGATGCGTTATAATAAGTCTTATTAAATTAGTAAAATTGTCAATTTTTAATAAACTTTTATGTCTATGGATCTTTGTCGAGCGCTTTGAGAAGACCCGGTTTAAATCGCACGAATTAAAAGTTTAACTGTTCGCCACAACAATAATCGACCGCTCGCAAAAATTGTTATAGAGTTTCAGTGTTTCGTCGCCACGTAATTTAATGTAAATCGTTTTGATTTTTCTCCTAACATGGTGATTTTTTGTTTGTTCTGTCGCTGCGGAGACGGATTTCCGCGGATTATTTTTTGCATATACATTATTGTTAACAGTAATATGTATTCAGAAATGTAATATTTTCGTATTTCGTGTCTGTATTAAAATGAATATAAATTTCGATATGATGATTTTTCGAACCGAAAAGTTAATAGACTTGAAGTTTAGTAACTTTTTTTAATGTACCTTGTTAAATTTACTGAGCGAAACTTTTTGATCTGTGAATAAAATTGAAATTTTTTTAAATTAATACCTTCAGCTCCGTTTCTTTTATAATTTTTTTAATTAATTATGTTTAATTATATTAAAAATATTTAAACCGAAAAAAAAACGAAAGAAATGTGTTAAGTTTGAAAAAAAAGCTTCAAAGTACAATTTCCTTTTTCTCGCTTTAGCGCAAAACTTGACAGGGATGAGTCATTGTTTACACAGCTAGATTACCTTGAGAACAGCTGGTGTTTCGCGGGACATTCTCATGAAACTCTCCGGAGGAGAAGGGTAAAAAGTAGGGTGAATACTAGATGGCGGGATATTTCAAAATTTTTTTTTAATTACGATTTTAATTGAAATTTCCGACCCCTCCGACTTAATTAAACGTATATTATAAAAAAATCTATTAATTAAAAAAATTAAAAAACTATTGGATGTTGTTTTTTACATCAGAAAATAGCTTTAAATAACTTTACCCAAGTAAAATCGGCGCGCTAGAACTTTAGAAGGATGAATAAAGTTCCATAAAAAAATCCCATAAA
Organism: Centruroides vittatus; assembly: GCF_030686945.1. Lineage (NCBI taxonomy): Eukaryota > Metazoa > Arthropoda > Arachnida > Scorpiones > Buthidae > Centruroides > Centruroides vittatus. The sequence goes on along the minus strand of NW_027122709.1, from coordinate 1,423,798 downwards.
AAACAATTAAGCGTTAATCGCACATCATTAAGGGTTAATTAAAATGGCAATAAAATTTTTTCTCGTGGGTAAAAATTTTTCAAAAAATTTGGGGACTGAAAAAACACGAAAAATCAAAAAAAATTTTTTTTTCCGAGGGGCTATCGGACCGTTTTCTGTGTAACGCTATGTAAACCGATCGAACTGAGTTCGACTGCGGACAGAAAGGGTTTAAGATGCCGAAATTTTACAAATAAAAGCTTAAATGTGATATAGACTAAGGAGCGAATTACGCTCTGAAATATACAAAAGATAATGAGCTTTATTGAGTAACTAAACATCCCTCTTGAGAATGATCAATTTTTGCATTTATGACGAATTAAATCTTCATTTTAGACGTGTTAATCGATGTGTTAAACAAAAGAGAAGAGGAATTACACTGTTTACACGATTTCGAACTTAAGTTGTCTTCTGGCACCTTACAGAACAAGACCAAACACGGAGAATAGCTCACTGCTGTTTTTGATACGTTGAGAATATTGTAGTCTTATCTGTCTTAGAATGATCGACATAACAATTATTCAAGCAAACTATAATTTGTTTTTTTATTTGAAACACTCGTTTTTGTATCTGAAATTTCACCAGGAATGATCTGTTCGATTTTATAAAACGATTGTATTAAACATCATGTTCGTAAGATTAATTATATTTTAATAATTGTTGTATTAATTTGTGCGAGACGAGATTATTGCCTCTGTTTTTAAACAAACCGTATACACAAGTTGTTCTACAGATGTTTATGATTTATTTATGAGTTACAATTACCGGGTCATGAGCTATTGACCGTATTTCAACCCGATCTGTCAGTAGCCGGAGGACAACTTGGGTTAAAAATCATATTAACAGTATACCCTTTTTGTTTGTCTAATGCATAGCTTAACGCATTTAGAATGACGTTTCAAATTATGTGATAACCTGAATAATAGTTATTTCAACAATTGAATTTGTACACAGAATTGTAACTTAATACGAAATTTAATAACTGTTTAAAGGTTCGATATTTATTAAAATAATTTTTAAACAACTACACATTTTCGGATTCATTTATAATTCTTGAAAACAAATTAAAACTTTTTCTTGTCTTCGGACCGAAATTGTCTTGCATGGAAACGGATGCATTGAATTCGAAAATGACCACAAAAATGCTTTATCAGGCAAGGTTTAGATGTTATACAGTAGCTATATTTCAGTAAACATGTTTATTTTTGTTATTATCTATTTATAAAATCTGTATTCAAAAATAATTTTCAGTAATAATAAACTTTTGTTTACGTGATTACATCTGTTATTATAGAATCGACTAATAACTTTAAAAATAATTTTTATTTTTTTGTTTTGGTTATTAATAATAAAAAATGTTTACTAAAAACCAAATTTAGAAAAATTTTAATCATTTAGCAGCTTTCTGTAGACATGAAGAGCAGTAAAGTCATGTGAGATTCAAATTTAATATAATTTTTTCAATTATTTAAAAGCGTATAGACGTTGACGTTTACTGAAAATTACAAAACTATCATCATTATAATAATGTATAGTGATATTATTACAAGTTTATTTTATTTAAATTCAAATATTTTCTTAGGGTCATCTTTGTTGTATTACTACCAACTTCAGTTTTATGCTCATCAGGTAAATCTTTTTTGTTTTATTTTATTCAGAAAATTATGTAATCTATTACCGTTACAATTTATAATATACGAGGGGCGTTCACAAAGTATCGGGCCTTTATTTTTCCTGCGTAAACCATTGACGAGCACTCGCTACACGTCCTCACTCATAGCCGATTGCCAAGGAGTGACGCTTCCTACACGCGATAAAAAATTCAGGACTGTTCGTGACTGTCTTCTCCATATCTCCACCGAAGGAGGCCTCCTGCGCGTCATTGGTTTACGCGGGAAAAATAAAGGTCTGATACTTTTTGAACACCCCTCATATAAAATAGATTATAAAATACTTTTATCTCTGAAAATTTTATAAAATATATAACTTCTTCCAACATTATTTACAGTCGAGTCCGCATAAGTCGTCAGCCGGATAATTCGACACCGTAGGTTAATTAGTAAATTTTGTTACGTTAATGTCGCATGCTAGGATATCTATATTCTCAATTAATCTAATCGTTTAACAACATAACAACTTTATTGTCAACTATAAAGGTTTCACCAGTCTACATGAAAGGTAACAAGCACACCTCGTGGTTCAAAGGTACAAAAGCGCCCTCTCAGCGCAGAGATGTGCCCGCCGCCCTCCTATAGCCAAATTATAACCACGACAGATTCCCTGTCTAATTTGGCCATGGATTGGGTGCGGCGTTCACATATACAAAAAATTGTCTTTGACGAACAGATTTAACTTCGGTCGGCTTAACGGTTTTGTGAAGGCGTCGGCTACGTTTTCTTCAGTCTTTATATGTTTAAGTTGAAATGTTCCTCCTTCTATCTGTTGACTTAGATATTATGCCAGTCTAATTAAATGGTTTGAGTTGTTACTCGTGTAGCCTGACTTTGCTATGGAGATCGCAGATTGGTTGTCACATAGCAATTGGATTATTCCCAATTTCCCAAACAGTTCTTCCAGAAAGAATTTAACCCAAATCCCTTTTTTGGCGCAGCTTCCTAAAGCGTATAGTTCGGCGTCGCAAGTCGAAAGAGGGGTAACTAATTGCTGCTTCGAAGTCCAACTTAATATGTTCTTTCCTATCGAGTATACGTATCCCGTTATACTCTTTTCTGGGGGGTTCCTCCAGCTGGCGTCAGAGAGGCCTTTGACATCTAGTCTGTCTGGTGTGAAGCGCAGTCCTGTCGATTGTGTTCCATTCAGATATCTGAGTACGCCCTTTAATGCAGTCAAGTGAATATTTCTTGGATCTCTGGTATATTTTGAGAGCAGGGTTACTGCACACGCTATATCGGGTCTCGTGCGCGTTGCCAGGAACATCAACGAGCCTAGCATTTCTTGGTATAACTTCTGATCACACGGTTTCGAGTCGTTATATTTTTCCAGTTTAACGTCTCGATCAAGTGGGGTACTTCTTGGCTTGCAGTCTTGCATTGAGTATTTCTCTAGTATGCACTTTACGTAATTTTGTTGTTTGATTACTATTTCTCCTTTTCCTTTTATTATTTCCATGCCTAGAATATTCTTCGTGTCTGGACTTTCTTTGACCTTGAATTTTTTTCGTAGTTTTTCTAGTAGTTCCTGTAAGATCTTCCTGTCAGTAGATATAGTTATTATATCATCTACATGTATTCCCAGGATAACTTTTCTAGTGCCTAGTTTATAGATGTACACACACTTGTCAGTTTGAAAGTTCTTTGCACCGATCTCTATTAGATATTTGTTGAGTGTTTGATACCAGATTCGGCCACTCTGCTTTAATCCATATATGGCTTGATTCAATTTGCATACTTGCCTTTAGATTTTCGTATTTTCTACGTATCCCTTGGGTTGTTCCATATATATTGTTTCGTCTAACCTTCTGTACAGATATGCCGTTTCTATGTCTAGGTGGTTGACGTCATAGTTGTGCATAGCAGCGTATATCAAAAGTCCTCTAAGGCTATCTATCCGCTTTCATAACGGGTGAGAACGTCTCGTGGAAGTCAATTCCGTATTTTTGGGAGAATCCCGTGGCTACTAGTCTAGCCTTGTATTTTGTGCATGAGGTCAAGGGGTCGAGCTTGATGTTGTATACCCATTTGCATTTTAAGGGTTTTATTCCCTCTGGTAGGGTTACAGTTTCCCATACATTGTGAGCCTTTAATGATTGCATCTCTTTTTGCATGGCTTCAATCCATTTGTCCTTGCTCGGTAGGTTCATTGCTTCCTCGTAACTGTTCGGGATTATGACTTTGCTTTCTGATAACAGGACTCTGTTGTTGGGTCGATATGTTGGATCGTTTGTGTCCTCTAGTATGTCTTCTTCGACATCGGAGTCACTTAGAGGTGGTTCATAGTAAAAATTTAGAAGTGGTCTAGGTCTTTTCCCTTCAATTGGAGAGTGGGTTTCCTCTATAAGTTCATTTTGGTCGTAATCTGTCTCGATTTCGTTATCAGGATTTGCGACTTCTGTATCCTCTATGTCCTGAGCTGTAGAAGTTGAATCGGTGCCCTGCCTCTCTATATCGACTAGGGTATAGTCCTGCGTTGGATTCGCTTGTTTTTGGAGGTCTTTGCCCCTTTGGTTTTCTAGAAATTTTACATCACGTGACTCGATTACGGTCGTAGTGGTAGGGTCGAATATTCGGTAGGCTTTCCTACAGGATGAGTATCCCACAAAAATTCCTAGTTCCGCCTTTGAGTCAAGTTTACTTCTCTTCATCTTGGGAATCCAATAATATGCTTCACAGCCGAATACTTTCAAGTGTTTTACAGTGGGTTTTCTTCCAGAGAACAATTCCTCGGGGGTCCTCTTCATGTCGTTCTGGGTGGGTGTCCGGTCGCGTACATAAGTGAAGCAATTCATTGCCTCAGCCCAAAAGTTTTTTGGCAGTTCCGCTTCTATTAGTAGCGCTGTGGTACTCTCGATAAGAGTTCTGTTGGCCTTTTCTGCCACGCCGTTTTGAGCAGGGGAGTAGTAATTAGTCAGTTGATGGTTAATACCTTTATCCTTTAAAAATGTCCTTAGGTTTTCGTTAAGGAATTCTCCCCCGTTATCAGATCTGATTTGTTTGACCTTTCTCCAAGTTGCGTTTTCGACGTTTTTTATGAAGTCTATGATTTCTTCCGGCGTTTCGGATTTGGCTTTTAAGAATTTGGTGAAAAGTTTTCTTGAGTAATCGTCCACAATGGTGAGTACGTACTTTGCTCCTCCCATTGATTCATCTCTAAAGGGTCCGACTAAGTCAAGATGTAGGAGATCGAGAGGATTTTTTGATTGTTTTGTGATCACTGGCTTAAAGGGCTTCCTGGTGAACTTTGCTCGAATGCAGGTATCGCATACAGGTGTGTTGGATTGTGGTATGAGTGGGAATTTGTGTACCATCTCGTTCTTGGCTAAAATGTTCATGTAATTTCCATTGATATGGCAGAGTCGCTTATGCCAGGTCTCCCAGTCATTATGGTGGGATTTCATTCTGTATTCATGGCTGGGGGTCCTGAGTCTAACAGTGTATAGGTCTTTCCACTTCTTGCCCAACATGATGACATTTCCTCTTTCGTCAAGTATTTTACAGTTCTCAGCGTCGAAGATTATCTTGATTCCCTCCTTTGCCAGTTTGTTTACAGAAATTAAATTGTTGCTCAGATCTGGGGTGTATAGTACGTCTTCAAGAAGTAATCTATTAGAGTTTTCGTCTCTTATTTCTGCGACTCCTATGCCTTCTGAGTATATGACATTATTATCAGCCATGGTGATTGTTCTTCTGTCTTCACTCATGTTCTCTAACCATTGACGATTTGGGGTCATGTGACTGGTCGCCCCACTGTCTATGATCCAGCATGTATCTGGCTCACCGTTTGTGTTTAAAGTCATTAATCTCTGTCGGTTGTTATCCTCGTTAGCTGATTTTCCCTTTCTCTGTCGGTTATCGTCCTCTCTAGCTGAGTTTTCCCAAGCTATTTTAGAAGTTTTGAAATTTGATCTTCGGTTATCGAGATCGAAGTAGTTATCTCGTTTGTCTCTATTCCTTGCTTTGTTAATCGGGTTCAACCAACATTCAATTGCCTTGTGATTTGGTTTACGGCAGATGTAGCATAGCACTTCCCTTGTTCGAGATTTTCTTTGTGCATTGTCTTTTGGGGTTTTATAATTCGGTGGGTGATATGCTCTGTAGGCTGCGAGGTTTTCCCTCTGTTCGGGCCCATTTCTTTCTTCATATCTTTCAAAGGTTTTTCTCACATCAGAGATCTTGGGGTCCTTTAAGTTGTCGAATTGCATGGCTATTAGGTTGTACTTTTGCGGTAAACCTTTCAATAGTGCGGTGATGAATTCGTCGTCTTCTATTTGAGCTCCCATTATCCTAGCACTCTCTAGAAGTTTTTCTCCTCTTAATAGATAATCTCTCCATGTCTCGTCACGATTCATTACTAATCTCGCCACATTGTTTCTGGCCTCTATCGCTTGTTTCCTTAGGTCCCCTTCATATCTTTCTCTTAAGTGGGTCCAAATTTGTTTTGCCGTTCTACACGTTAAGATAAGGGCCACTTGTGTGTCATCCATCGCGCATGTTAAAATGCCTCTGGCCTGTGAGTCCGTTTTTTTCCATTTCGCCTCTTCGGCGGGATCCGTAGGTGGGTCGTCTATTAACAGATTTCCCAGATCTCTACTTTCTAGGATGGCCATTATACGGTACTTCCAGCTTGTGAAATTGTTACCCGTAAACTTCGGTAACTGACCATGTCCTATTTCGGCCATTCTATTCGTTATAAAGGTTCGGTTTCTAAGATAGCAAATTTAGGCTTACCGTGGCTGGTCGTTCAATCCAGTTGCATCAACGCTGGAATTTTCTTCCTGGGCCCATAACCCCTTGTTACGTTAATGTCGCATGCTAGGATATCTATATTCTCAATTAATCTAATCGTTTAACAACATAACAACTTTATTGTCAACTATAAAGATTTCACCAGCTCTACATGAAAGGTAACAAGCACACCTCGTGGTTCAAAGGTACAAAAGCGCCCTCTCAGCGCAGAGATGTGCCCGCCGCCCTCCTATAGCCAAATTATAGCCACGACAAATTTTCTGTGGTCCTAGGCCTTAATATTATTAATGTTAAAAAACTCGGTTTACTCGACATCGTTTAACTCGTCGCCACTGGATAAATCAACATACTTTTTCTGTTTCACACTTTTTAGACGTCTGATAAGTCGACTCCCCTCCTGAAAAAAATTAGATTTTTTTGTAAGTTTTTAATAACTTACAAAAAAATGTTCTTGTTGATAGTTTTATATTTCATATAAAATTATTCATATCATTTTCTATTTTAATGCTGTAGAAATTAATATAAATATATGAAGTGCTAGAGCAGTAATAAACTACATAAATTTTTAATATCAAATTGAAAAAACTAACAGATTATATTATAAAATACATTTTTTCATAAATTCAAGCATAAATTAGATAAAATTACATTCCAATTTCTATTTTTACATCTTAAAATTGTATAAATTCACAAGATGCAGCTGAAAGAAAACAGAATAGAAATAGCCGAAGTCGTGTCTGTACACTCTGATACGATGAATTTCTCCATTCCCATATTGTTCTTATTGTGTTTATCAATATACGAGACCGTTGAAGGTGCGAACACATTTTAATTTTATTCTGAATACTGTATTAACTTCGAATAATTGTTTTTTCAGGAATTGTACAAGTAGAAAGTTTAGTTGTTGGTGAATGCAATGAAAATTTTGATCAGCTGGCTTGCAAACATCACTGCTTCGGAAAAGAATTTCATTTTGGATCGTGTTTGAAGTTACCAGATACTGAAGATACATTTGTGTGTGTTTGCACAGGAAAACGTTCGCCGGACTTCCCAATGTAGTTGTTTTAAACTCTTATTAGTTTTTACATATACGGTAATCTGACAATTATGCTGTATTTTTGTACCACTTAAAAGTCAAACAACATTTTACGTAGTAGACTCTTAATCATATACAATGAAATCATATACAATGGGTAAAAATGCTTAATTTTTCTACATTCTGTTTGTACTTTTCAGTACGATCAGAATTCAAATAAAAATAACCTTACAAACAATTCTGGGTCAATTTGAATAAGTTAGTTAATCTTTAAAACTTTATGCAAATACAATCAGAATGTAGAAAAATTAAGCCATTATACATTATCCAAAATTAAAACATTATCCCAGATCATTTTTTAAGCTAAACCAATGTCTACAATACAAAAATATTGTGACATACGTTCTCGTAAACTAATATTTTTTTAATAAATAAAATTTGCAATAAATAAAGAATACTTAACGTTTTTCTTCGTACCGGATCTTATAAGTTAAAATTTACCCAGAATATTTTAAAGTTCAATTCATTTCTTTATAGTTAGTGTATACATTGCTTAATATATAAGACATATTCCTATAAATTCACCGTATTGTTATTAGGAAAATAATATTTGCTTAATTTCAAACCAAACCATTACAAATAAATAAAATTTTTAAAGGGTTATAACATATAAAGCATGAATCGTTATTTATTATTTAATATAATAGATTAATAAAATAATTATAAAAATCTATGAAATATATTAATATATATCTCAAAGTTTCATTGCTTCATTGTGGAGATATTGTTATCTATATACAGTCAAACCTGTTTTTATGCGCTCTTTTTATGTGCGATTTTTATTTGTGCGGTATAGTTGGCGACTAGTTTCGTGCGATTCGTCGTGTCTCACGTTGACTTATTATAGCTAAATAAACTTATTATAGCATAAATGCACTTATTATAGTAATATTATTGCATGAATATGCGAAAAATGAAATAATTTACTTTTTAAGTCAACAAAACACCACCTGGACAAAAATATGTAAAACAGACGATAGACCAGACGATGCAGTCGAGTGCTGACATCTGTTGTCAATAAATTCTATTTCGTATGGTTTTGAGTTATTTTCTACGTGAGACTTTTTTTATGCGGTCCCTATTGACCGCATAAAAAAAATATTTTTTAATTGTGTTGCAAAAACTATTTTTTACAGCCATTCGTGAAGTTTCGTGCAATTTTTTTTAATGCGTCTTTTTTAATGCGGTCCCTATCCCCCGCATAAAAACAGGTTTGACTGTACTGTATATAAGCCATTGGTCCCATCTGTAATGTGTAAGGTGTGATGTGTGAAGCGCGATAGGAATACACAGACACGCGAATTCAATTAAAACAAATTTAATTTCGCAATAAACAATATATACAGATGAGTTCTTTTGGATTCCCTCGGTCTAATTTCTCTTACTGTCCGTTAGTAACAATAACCCAAGTAGCTTACCTTCTTGGAAACTACTTGCCCGACAATACTAATGAAACCCGCGCGATCCTTAACTAACTTAAACCTAGGGATAGAAAAGTATAGAGATAAGGAAATGAGAAGAATTGATAGGATAGTGGGGTACCCTTGTTCTCGCTGAACTCGATGCTGGCTGGTGCTCTATTCTGCGTGTCTCTGGGTTCGTCAATGTTTTAAATATCTTCTACTATAATTTCTTTTCGGTGTCTCTGATTCGAAAATCCAGATCCTCACCTCACGGCTCTCCATTCGGCCCTCGTAGAATTCCGTCTCACAAGCTCGCCGTTTTCGTCCGTGCTTCTTCGTGTCCGGCCGGGGAAAAGTGACCCTTCGTGACCCAGATTTGACTCGTCCTGCACTCGAACTCTTTGTTCCACACGGCCCCCTGGTGGGTGGGGAGTGGGAAGCCCTCGTTCCCAAAAGCCAGAACAATGAACAAACGAAGTTAGAAAGAAGGGTTAAGAAATAGAGAAAATTATTAAAACTAATTAAATCTAAAATACATATGTACAAAAATATGGCGTACTGCCACAAACGGAATGCCTTGAACGCCCAATAGGGGCGCCCCATTCTGAACCTAGCTGAAACAATAGTGGACTTCCTAAAAGAGCCCTTCTTAGTTCCCACACGGTAGAAAGAGTTTTTAAAAAATAAGGTTCATTAAGACAAGCAAATCAATAAATATGCATCGAATTAAAATTTAAAAAAATGAGGTATTTGTGTCACGCGGAAACGCAACAATATATTTTTCCATTGTTTCAGTTTCTTTGTTGTAAGTGGGCGATTTTCGAATGCGAAAGAATCTTTACGATTTTTTGCTTCACTTCTTGAGAATAATTGCTTCGGATATAAATGTGAGTAATATTTTGATAAAAATAGGATTATCGATCTAGAAATTCTTCACTGGGTAATCATAAAGTTCTTGTACTTCATTAAGAGCACAGAACTAAAATAAAAATTAATTTTAAAACATATTTCACTTGGAATATTTCAAATCAGTTTAAAATACGGAAATTTATTTTGATTTATTAATTTATTATTTTTCTATTTGTTATCATGGCGGCTTTGCTTCACTCAAAATTTCCTGTAGTTGTAGTCTGTGAAATGTGCACTGTATTCTCATGTTGAGTCTTACTGTCAAATCTGCATTAACTATTCTTATGCCACAACTTTCAATAGTTTCCTATACTTTAATGGTTTTGCTGAGCTTTACTTTTTCAACTTGGTTTCACCAATAAATGTGTTCGGGAACGGTCGATTATCCCTTACGTGAGATAGTCGGCCGCGTAACAAACCTTTAATGACACCGCCGCTGCTAGAACTTCCACTAGGGGCGACCCGGACTACTAGTTTATTTATATTCAGCGTTGTTGGAATAAAGTCCACAACTACTTTATTTACAAAGAAAATATTTTTAAAATGATTTCTAACTAGATACGATGTCTCCGGTTCTATTTCAAAACTTATTATACAGTTACGGATATAAAAGAAAAATAGTGGTATGAAACTATTCAAAAGGTAGGTCTCAGCTCACGGTGGATATGCTCGAGCACCTAGACGTTGGATTTTGAAAAGCAGTGTTCGTCTGGTGACGGTGTCGTTTACGGTAACGAAGCGTGATATGTAAATGATTGGATGCGAGCAACAAACTACATAATGGTCTAATTGTGAATGTTATCGTGTAAGCAGGGCCGAATTAACCCACTTTGGGGCCTAAGACATTTTTTCCTACCGGGCCCCCTTCCTCTCCCACAAGAAATAATGCACACAAAAAATATAAAACAAAACTAAATGCTGCAGTAATACCTCTACATACGAACGCTTCAGCATACGAAATTTTCAGTATACGACATGAAATTCGAACATATTTTTGCTCCACGGTACGAACAAAAGCTCACCATACGACGTTACATTAGTTCGCAGCGCCACTGTCATGATCACGTGTTCTTTCTGATTGTGACTGTGACTGATTTTATTGAAAAGAAACATCCCGAAAAGGTTCACACTGGCCGCATTGCTGCTCAGTTTAATGACATTTGCCTAAGTCATTTTAGAAACATTTTAAAAAGTAGGCAAAGCCAAACCTCTTTGGATAGATATTTTACCAAGCGACCTCTATCCAGTGAAGGAGAGAAAGCAAAAAGAGGTGAATAAAAAATTTTAAAAATATATAAAACAGAAAAGATTAAAAAAAATTAGTGTTAAGTTATTTTTAGTTCTTGATAAATTATGTTATGTAAGTTAAGTTTTAGTATCATTTCCCTTCTCCCTCTTTTCCGCCACCAGTTTACACCTCCATCGTCGTCTATCCTCAAAGGTAAAGTGCAAATAAAGCTACATTTTTTTTAATCAATTGTTATTCCATTATGGTTATTTATACATTTACAACTATAAAACGCATTTTCAGTGTTTTCCTTACTAAAGTTATTTTTTTCAATGTACGTCTACTTAGCATTAATTTGAGTGTTTTTTTCGTGTTGGAACAGATTATTTGGTTTTACATGTAATCATGTGAGGAAAAATGATTCACCTTACGACATTTTCATGATAGTTTAAGAACGGATTAATTTCGTATTCTGAGGTACTACTGTAATGTGAAACACTAAAACAAATCTTAAATTTTTATTAATAAAAAATATTTAATATACAACAAAAATTTTAGTTTTTCTAGAAAAGTTTGAACAGTTTGTTTATAAATTTAAAAAAATTGAAATTTATTTTATTAAATGTCTAACAAAAGTTATCTTTATGCTAATTAGTCTTTTATATTAATTTCTTATTGCTTTTAGTATTTAACGCTATATTAATTCTCTATAAAATGTGTTTTTGGTATGTATTTTGGAGTGTCTAGAACGAATTAATTGGATTTACATTGATTCACATGGAAATAATTGCCTCGGTTTTCATTGGTTTCGAATTTCGCCGATTGTTTTCGGACGGATTATCGACGAAAACCGAGGTATCACTGTATTTATATACTTACTTTTTTAAACTATCTTGGCTTTTATTTAAATTATTTTTTTCATTATTCAATTTACCTCTCATGGGTAAAATATTATATTTAAATATTAACAAAAAAGGTTAAATTAAACAATTGATATTTTAAGGTAATATTGTTTTTGTATAAAAGCATTAAGATTAGAGATAAGATAATTAGCATAAAGATAAAAGCAATGGAATTGTTCGGCTAGACACGCGGGGTCTTATCTTGTAGAAGCTAGTTGGACACGAGCTTCTAGCCTACATCGCCCTATTGTAAAGTGTGACGTAATTGTCATGTAATAGTAGTTGTATGCGCTTATGATGATCTTATCGAGGGAATAATGCCTTCCGGGAATTCCGTTTAAGGGTTACTGGCCCCTATTCAGGCGTTACAGACGTGGAGAAAACCCGGAAAACTTCACGTGGCCAGCCCGCCCTGGCAAAGCGCGAACCCATGACTGAACTCCCAGTGTTCAGAAGACAGAACCGTTGGCCAATGGTGGACCGTCGCGGGGTAATATTCACACAACGAGAAATAACGCCACACTGCGCCGGAAAACGCGTGGGTCGCCCTTTGTTTTCGCAAAATTAGCAGCGAGGTCACTCGAACACGCTGACGAAATCCGAGGCAATCGACGAAAACACAAATTTTTCGCGAAAAAATCGACGCTAACCGAAGTCAACAAAAACCGAGGTATTACTGTTTAAATAAACTTTATTTAAAAATTCAGTTTTCTAGTCTTTAATTCAGCAATTATTTCATCATAATTAATATTATCCAAAGCATTTTGTTTGATGTATAAAACAGCTAAAGAATTTAATTTTGATTCATTCAGTGAGTTTCGTAAATAATTTTTTACACGTTTTAATACTGAGAATGGCCTTTCACCAGATGCATTTGATATTGGCAAAGTTAAATATATTCATAATAATATCTCTGTATTTGGAAATGTTGACACTATTTTTGTGCTATTTATAAATTGCAGCATATCAGATGGCAACGTTAAATTTTGGCTTTTGCAAATTAATTTAAATTGCAACAATTCCTCGTCCAATTCTTCAGTATTAATGTCGCCACTGTACCATTTTTTTAGCAATGCGGTATTAATTGATACGTCCTCGTCGTCAGCTATGTTTGTATGAAGAGTTTTAAAAATTTCATCAATATCTTTGTAACTTTTGCTTCTAACTTTTAATTCAAGAGATATTTTATCACAAATTACGTAGAAACAATTTCGCTTAAACATTTCTTGGTTCTGACAAAAACTTACATTTCCCTCATCATATAAGCATCATCAAAGAAACGTTTTCTTTTTTGGGACCTTTTTCCAAAATCACAATACACTTTTATTTCTGACGTGCTTAATGCCTCTGCTTCTATTTCCAGAAATGAACTTCTTAAACTATTAACGTAATCATATAAATTGTCAAAAATATTTACTGCAAAAGATAGTGGCAAAGTAGGATTTCGTAAGGATTGACTGCTTGCATTTATTCTGGGAAGAATTTTATCCCAAATAACTGTTAACAAAATGAATTCTAAAGTATTCATTTTGTTTGCTATTTTTCGTGATTCTTCTTTAACAGAACATTTCTGAGATTCGTCTAAAGATATTTCAAGAAGAGCACTTTTTATTTGGTCGAACCCAAAGCGAATTGCCTTAACTGCATCAGCTCTACAAGACCATCTCGTAATACATAACTTTTTTACTGTAAAATGTTTATTATTTGCGGCAAAAGCTTTTTCTAAAATGTTCCACCTATACGTAGAAGCCGGAAAAAGGTATAAATGATTTCCAGTAAATTAAAATATGTTATTGCCTGCAAGCATGATTGACTAGCACTATTTATTACTAGATTTAATGAATGCGAAGCACAAGGAACGTAATGGGCTGTTTCACTATGTCTTTTAATGCGGTTTTGGAGCCCATTATATTTGCCGGACATATTTGTTGCATTATCGTAGCTTTGTCCTTTACAATTACTAATATCAAGTCCTAATTTTGCAATATTCTGTAAAAGTTCATTTTCTAATGATTCCCCCGAGTGAGAATAAATGGGAATAAATCCAAAAAATCTCTGGATTGGGGTTCTATCTTCTGATAAATAGCGCAATATAAAAGTTAATTGGTCTACATGTGTTATATCAGGAGTAGAGTCAATTATTATAGAAAAATATTTGGTAGCTTTAACTTCTGACACAAATGTTTCTAACATTTTCTCGTTCAATATTTCAATAAATTCATCACAAATAGTCGAAGAAAGATAACTCACGTTGCCTCTTCCAGCTGATCCATATTGTTTTATACGCGATGCTAAAAACTCATCAAATTCTGCCAAATATTCTAGAGCTCCAATGTAATTCCCGTTTTGACATTCAGAAAAGAGTTCATTAGAGCCACAAAATGCCAGAGAATTTTTAGCTAAAAATCTTATTGTTGCTACTACCCGCAGCAGTACTTTTCTCCAGTATTTTTTTTTTTCTAAATACTTTTATTCAACTATAGTATTTACACGTCCCTCAACTGAATTTTTTCCTATCAAAATTTCAATAGAATGCCAATGATCAGTAGAACGTTCATGTTTTTTTACTCTTACATTTACATTTTTCCAGTTCGAGAAGCCTTCTGTAAAAGCGGTTCTTCTGATCGCAAATATCTGGCAAACATAGCAGTAAATTGCTTTACTTCTTGGGCTACACACTAACCATTCTCGCTCAATTTTTTCACCGTTTGCCTTGTTACGAGTAAAAATATTTTTCTTTAATGTCCGAGTTACAGTTTTTCCACCTTCTGTCACTACTTTTTTAGCGGTGTGTACAAGAGAAATATTTGACGATGGTTTATTTTTAAGCAAATACACCCATACCTCGCTCTACGGCCTAGATACGTTCCACGAAACTTGGCCGCAAAGCGAAAAGCCGTATAAGGAATCAATTATTCTAATACAAATTCATACAAATTCAATGGGATCGGTTCCAAATTTGTTAAATATGTAACATGGTTTATCATTCAAAATGCATTTTATCTTTTTATTTCATTTAAATAAAAAATACATACATAACAAGTACATACTTTTGTATATAAAATAATAACAGACTCCAAAAACCAACAATAATCTATAAACAAAAATGAAACAAACTTTATGTTACATAAAATATGTGTATGTATAAATACATAATTTTTTTTTAAATGGCTTTAATCTGAAGACGATGAAGAAATGGTAACCTGCAGATCACTGTCGTCATCATTTTTCGCTGGTAAGGATGGGCCAGGATTAAAATAATTGTTTAACGTTGTTTGTCTTGCCTTCTTGTCTATTTCGTTCTTCAGTGATTTATAACAGCTAATGGCTGAGTTAATTCCTCGAGAAACTTTAGCGCTACGTTCGACGTCAGGATCGTTTTCAAGGAAGATGTTTATTCCTTGTTCGAAATAGGAAAAGCTTTCGACAAATTTTTTGATGTTAGCTGTTTGGATACAACAGGCTCTGTCTCTTCATCAAATGCCGGTTCTGCTTGCAACTGAATGAGTTCCTCATATGAAAGGGGTTCCCTATCAGCTTCAAGTAGATCAAGCACATCACGTTCGTTCAAACCTTCAAAACCGAGATCATGTGCTAGATCCAAAATATTTTGCCTAATTTCAGGAAGGAAATTAACTTCTGCATCAGTACTTTTTACACATTCTGGCCATATTTTTTTCCAAACATGGTTCATTGTTGTTAATTTTAATTCCTTCCATGATTCACTGATGCTGTCAACAGCATCTTTGATGTTATAGTTTTTCCAAAATGTTTTAATTGAAGATTTACCATCGGTTTCCCTTATAAGTTGTCGGAAAGTTCGGCGTAGGTAATATGCCTTAAAAGTGGCTTTTGCACCCTGATCCATTGGTTGGATCAGAGCTGTTGTATTTTTCGGAAGGTACTCAATCATGACATCTTCAGATAGTTCGGATAAATTAGTAGGATGCCCTGGTGCATTATCCAAAATTAGCAAAGCCTTGTTGCTTAAGTTTTTGTCTGGCAAATATTTTTTCACTTCTGTACAAAAGTGATTTTTGAACCAATCCTCAAAAATAGCTTTAGTCATCCAAGCTTTCTTGTTGGATCTCCATATCACGGGTAATTGATTTTTATTTAGTCCTTTAAGAGGCCTTGGATTTTCGGACAAATATATTAAAAGTGGTTTTAGCTTAAAATCACCCGCGGCATTTGCACCAAGTAGCAAAGTTAATCGTTCTTTAGACACCTTATACCCAGGCGCAGATTTTTCGGTTTTTTAAATGTACGTGCGATCGGGCATTCGCTTCCAATAAAGCCCTGTTTCGTCTACGTTAAACACTTGTTCAGGTTTATAACCACCTCTTTCAATAATTCCCTTTAAAATGTAGAGATATTGCTTAGATGCGGCCTCATCGGCGCTAGCTGCTTCACCTTTTATTTTCAAATTATGCAAATTAAACCCATTTTTAAATTTTTCAAACCATCCTCGGCTTGCTTAGAATGTGACATCTTCAGCAGATTCATCGGTATCTCCATTCTTCAAATTTTCGAAAATACTTAAAGCTTTTTCCTGGATAGTAATTTGACTCATTGGCATTCTCCGTTTGTTATTGTCCTCAATCCATATAATCAATAGTTTTTCCATTTTTTCCATAATCCAGTTTCTTCGGCGTGTTAATCTCGAGACATTTAAAGGTGCAGCAGATTGCAAATATGTTTTAATGTCTTCTTTTTTTATCGCGAATAGTTTGAATGGTAGATTTCGCAAGTCCCATTGCCTTGCAAATTTCAACAATTTTCTCTCCAGCTTCTATACGACGTAATACTTCTAGTTTAGTTCCTAGCGTAACTGATTTTCGGCATCTCTTTTTATCAGTCTCCGAAGTCGATAATCGTTTCAGTGGCATTTTGTCTAAAAAATAATGAAATTATAAAATAAGTTTAATAAAAAAATACATATTAAAAATTTTTAATTTTTACATACATACATATGTACTGTACTTACGTACCAAAAATGTCCCTAATTGTTTCCAATTTTTCCAGTTAATGTGTAACAATCAGTAATAAATATGTACATAAAACACTCACAGACAAGTCTAAACCAGCCTCTTTATGAGCCCACACTGAATAACGCTCGTAAACAAGAGGAAATAGAAAATAGTGTGCATCGAGATTGCGCTCGCGCAAGATTGGCAACATGTAGATATATCGACATCGAAAAAAAGTTTTTTTTGCCGTTATAGCGAAACATTTTAGGCCGTAAATCGAAAACGTGCCTTAATTGAAGAGGGCCGTTATAGCGAAATGCCGTATAAAGAGCGGCCGTATAGCGAGGTATGGGTGTAATGTTGCGTGTCTGTTGTTAAATTTAAAGGCCATAATGAAATGTCCAAATTGTCAAAAACTAAAATATCATTAACGATATTGAATCTACCTTCTATATTTTGTATTTCTACTTCATTAATTGCATTTTCGTTTTTCTTCTCAACCTCTGGTATGTTTTTGGCTTCTATATTTTTCATTTCAACTACTTCAATTATATTTTCATTGTTTTCTGTCTTTTCTATTTGTACTTCTTGATTTTCACTGTTTCCAGAATATTCACCAACGTCCTTTTCTTCAGGCTCAACTTCCACATTGATATTGTCTACTTTTGTATGAATAAAATATTTTAGCAGAGCGTTTCTATGTTTATTTGCTTCTTCCTCCAACTTCTTACACTTTCTTTTCTCAGAACCCGAAGCGTGATGATAATTCATTTTCTCTAATATATTAAAATTTATCATTTAACAAGCTCAAATAATAAAAATTATAAAATTAGAGTAGACCCCCCTATAACACGGGTTCATATAAGACGGATTCGTATAACACGCTAAAAGAGGCTCGTACCAGATAACACGGTAAAAGAATGAGTCAGATTGTCATGGCCGACTCCTGTCTCAACAGGATTGGTCGACCAATAGTGGACATTGTACAAACCGTTGAGTTTAACAAGCAGCGGACTACTAAAAAACATTTATTATTCAACAGCCATAAAAATTATATTTCTATTAATGACGTCTCCAAAGTTCAGTGAATTTTTCGCAGAATAACTTATCGGGAAACACGCGTCCGCCGTTCGATGAGCCGCTCCGCGACGAAAACAAGCTTAAGCATGGGCGTGTTCGAACGGTGCGCACTCGGTAAGTATTCCTACAATTTTTTGTTTATAGCATAGTTTATATGGATTATTTCCAAAAAATTATACGTGTTTTGGAAATGTTCGAGTCAAATTAGTCTAGAATCGATTAATTTTATGGAAGAAAACCTTTCAACAGCTGTACCCACTAAATTGCACGAGTGCCCGGCTCATATATTTGTAAAATCTAAGTGACTTGTACAACACGGAATTCATATAACACGGAACGTATCTACCGTGTTATACGGTTGTCTACTGTATTATAATAATGGTAAATGACCTACCTCTGAGGCCGAATGGCCGAGCGGTAAAGTTGGCAGCCTACCGCTCTGGGTGACCCGGGATCGAATCCGAACGGGTAGAATAATCCCCAGGATTTTTTCGTGGGGTGGTCCGTTCGGATATGTCGGGCCCCGTCCCTCACCACCCGGTCGCCCCATTGTGGGCCTGGCCGAACCCATAATGGGCCTACTAAAAGAGGCCCTCTTAGTGCCCACAGGGCGGAAAGAGTAAAAAAAAAGAAAAAAAAAGACCTACCTCTGAACCTCAACTTGCTTTACAGTAGAAAAGTAAAGAATTCAAAATTCACACTTGCAGCGAACTTCACACTATTCAACAAAATTCACACTGTTAAACACTAGGGGCGCCCCTAGCTACTATTTAAATTAACAATATAAATATTATTGTTACAGAATGACTCTGCTGCTACTAGATTTACAGACATTGCCAAAATCGTTCACAAGGTCACCACAGCGATGATTTTCAGCTTTTATTCAGTATAATTGAGTATATTATTATTTTTATTTGCAATAAGAATTTATTATTTATAAATGCCCATTAGGAGGCGTCCCGGGCGGCTAGTTTAATAATATTTCGCAGGATGTTAGAATACGTATAGTTAATATTATTCTTATCGCTATAAAAAAATTCGAAATTATCGGAAGAATTACTTTCAATAAGAAGAAACATAAGAACATATTTTCTTTAGATTTTAGAATTCATAATAACGATATAAAAAGCAATATGTTTTTATTTATTTGTTTATTATATACAGTTGTCCAACAGAAAAGTAAACTATCTTATTTACAAATCTTTTCAAAATACAGTAGACAGTTCGACCGGGCCCTTCAAAACACCGGGCACTAAACCACCCTAGACTAAACACCAAAACACCCTAGACATTTGCCTCATTTGTCTATTCGATGATCCGGCCCTGCGTGTAAGGATGAGTTGTAATAAAATGACGAAATCATAGAATCTTCGATTGGTGAAATTCTTGCTGATTAAATTAATAATTAACTCGGCGCCATATAAGGATATATAATTAAATTATATATCCTTAACTGGGGCCGAGTTTTGCGGTGAATAAAATGAAAATACTTCCAGGCCTAGGCCCCGTCGCTGCATTCGGACTGAAGCAGATAAATTTGTGGTACTAGTAAATGCCTACCAATCCTATACTAATCAACGTCGTGTCAAGCACGTAATTGTATCAACGAGTCTTAAATTCGAAATCCCGGTTCGCACATCGGACGAAGGTGTGCTCCCGGGCACTCGACTATTCTACGAAATCATACAAACGGAAATCTCACATCGAAACATTCTAAACGATAGATTCCGGAATGGAAGCTTTTACAATACACGAAATCGTCTTCATTGTTTCTTTAATAAGTATCAAACAATTATCGAAATAATTATTACATTTTCAAGTGAATGATACGAGTTATTAATTTTGTTTTACGTTTCAAAATGACCGTATTTTTATACGGTATTTGAAAAATTCGATATTAGTTTGTCTTCGTACGGTTTCAAATACCTGACAGTGGTTTATATAACATAATGTTTTGTCTGGTATGCCAGATGACAGGAGAGGAATTTTTCTAAAAAGTACCGTTGCTGATACGGTTGAATATAAGGAGGATATTAATAATATGGAGAATGAAAATAGAGCCCAAATGTGCTCAAAAGCACTCTTACATTATTTCGAAACTTTACTGCTTGAGTGGTTGTGTTTACGGATAGAGTAAAACAAAAAATAAATGTTTAAATTTTTTATCACTAATGAATGACAAATTATGCATGAGCATTGGTGACAGATTTTAGTAGCGTCTCTTGATAAAGGCGCCATATTGACTAAGCTCGATCCTGCTGACGATAAATATAGTAAATTGTCAAATCGGAATGAATATCGCGGTGTTAAGTGGCACAAAGTCGCCTTTTGTCGAATTACAACTTAAGTTCGACACTATAAGCATGTTTACTTGACCATCCCTGTTGTCTCCAATCGATTCTCTAAGTGTTCGGGGTTAATTTACTTTCTGCTCTTTGAATTACTTGAACTTTTTAAGCTAAAGATGTATTCGAGGATGTTCCTTACAGATAAAAAATGACTTTATAGATAAGCATCCTTACTAATAAGTGTCTGCTAGATCTATTCCTCTACTTATTATAAACGACTACGGAAATCGGAGCTTAAATAGATTAATATGTGATTAAATACGCCCGTTCAGAGATTTATAAAATATTAATTAAAAATAAGATTTTTTATATCATAGCTGAAATCAAATTCATTTATATCGTATATTTTTATTTTAATCATTAAATAAAAATATATAAATTTGTACATGATACTATTTATTTACCCTCTGATTTAATAGTATAATTTCCTAATTAACAAAAATATTTCTAACATTAATTTCGCTTCGATTGTTTAAATCATTGTTTCTCAAACTTTTTCGTCCGCGACCCCCTTTTGCACTTCAAAATTTCAAAGGACCCCCGAAGAATGAGTATGTGTAGAAAAACATCCCGGAGGGAGGGGGGGTTAATTTAAATTCAGAACGAGTTAATTTCTTTTGTTTAATTAATCTATTCCATGTTGAAATTTCTCTCCGTTGCGTGTCGCTTTGCGTTGAATTTTTGTCAATGTTAAGACTAACGAAATTTTTTAAAAAATTATTTGTTTATTTTTCACAAACAAAATAAATGTATTGAAAAATATAAAAACAAAAAACATTATATTTCGAAAGTTTATCTAGTCTCAAAACGTTCCGATTCAGCACAACACAGTCCTCAGAAAAACAAGCATAACTTACCATTCACGATGGGAAAAAGTCTCGTTCAAATACTGGCACGTCCTTAAGTACCCTCTCATGGTCGCGCCAGGCTGCCAGCTAAAAACGCATATCAACTAAAATAACATCGGAGTATCCCAAGACATAGCCAAATATTGCAGCACCACAGCACTAGCGGAAATTCAAATTTGCCGACTGAAACGCTTTCGGTTTATCGGTTTTCGGATAATCGACGCTCTATTTAAGTCGACTTGCCGACAGACGCAACGCTGCTAGCGACCATCGTTCCAAATGACAACGCTGTTCTATCATAGTTTAGGCGGAGAGTGGAACTCGGGGGATTCCCCAATAGCGCACAAATTTATGAATATTATATTTAGGCTCGTATTTAAATATTTATATTGTTTTTATTATTTATATGTGCAATTTATTTAAGTAAAAATTATTTTATATATTTTTTATTTCTACTATTTCTAAACATGAATCCATAGTAAATTTATAAAATATTTGAAAAAAAATTGATTTGGCATTAATTTTTCAGCGACCCCCCAAATATTTTTCACGACCCCCTTGGGGTTCGTGACCCCCACTTTGAGAATCACTGGTTTAAATGATATATACTCTAAGTACAAAAGTAAGAATAGAAGTAAATATTAAAATTACAACTTCAGAACATAAGATTAATGAAATAACTACAGTTTTAATTCTTAAATTTACATTATTTAACATTACAATTCACGCGTACAAATTTATTATTTTCAAACTAAATTTGCATTAACTTTGCTGTTTACAACGACATTGACATAATGGCCGAAATCGTTTTAAGAGTTCACTTAACCCATTACAAACGCTTCACTACAATATTAAACTATTGTTAAAACACTACTTATCCCAATACAAATAATGTACAATGTTGCAACATGATTTAATTTGCTTCGAGACGAAAAGTATTACATTTTGTTATTACGTTTTTATTCGTACCATACAAAAACTATTTTTACAAATTGTGTAAATGAAGAATCTTCTTTCACACAATCCAAATTTTAGTTTACGGGTGGATTTCACACTTCAAATTCAGGAAAACACTGAAAAACAGCAGACGTAACGAAACGAAATGCTGCTTTGAACTCTTGCAGTGTTTCACTTATATTGTTCATATATATCTTACAAAAAATGAAAGCGAAACATGTCTCTTGCACTATTATCGGTTTCAAAGTTTTCTGTGACACTATAATGATCGCATTCGAAAAGTTTGATATATAAAAAAACTGCCTGAACTCGCTCGCCATAGAAAGCAATGCCCTTTTCTAGATTCCTTACGAGCTCGTATGCACCAGTTCCAACGTAAAAATAATCGATCTCATAATCTATAATTCCGATGATGCACTTTACTTCCCTTCTAATATGTTGATTAGCTGTGATACGTACGGCATTTTTTATAATTTAATTGGTCTTATTTCTTTGTATGTAAATGAAAAATGACGAATATTAAAGCCTGAAACTGGTGAAAACATTGCAATATTTATTTCGATTTCGATTTCGTCTTCAGTTGATGAGTAAACATTATAATTAACATTGTTTCAGTTTATGAAAAGTTATTTAAAAAAAAATAATATACATCTTTTTATATTCCTGTAAAATTTCATTTAATTTGCACATTTATAAAGACTTTTTATCATGGGCAATATTTGCTTCATTAAATTTATGTATTCTTACGTGTTCAGACGTGTTTGGTGCCATTCGTTATTTCAAATTTATTTGATTTCGAACTGCTTTTGCAATGGTCGGAACTTCGGCCATTCCGCCGAATCCCACATCTCCGCAGGCCAGCTTCTTGGAAATGCACGGAATCTCCTTCTAGCCGAAACTCTTCAGCTTTTTTACATGTTCTTGGGTAACGGGGTGCTCCCACATGTGTGTGTTCATTGCCGGACAGAAAAATAGAGGTTTCTTGGAATCCCAGGCCCTTACGACGCAGGTCAGAAGGTTGTCGCAGATGCCGCCGGCTAGTTTGGCCATAGTGTTCGCATCCAGCGGTGCCACAACCATGATGTCTGCCCACTTCCTTAGCTCGACGTGAAGGACGGTATCCGGAATTTTCTTTCAAGTCTTCCATTCATCGTCTTCTCTGTAAACTGGAGCAATCTCTTTCAGTTCCTCCAACGAAAAGAAGTTTAAAGCATTTTCTGTCGCTACCACTTTAACTTCGACGCGGACGTTTTCTGCTTTGGTTCCTGCAATAGTTGAACTAGTTGTTTGGCTTTAATTGCCGCAACCCTTCCAGTGACTCCTAATAGAATGTGTACATTTCGTTCCATATCATAAAGGGTATTTATGGATATAATACTAGGTGACGCCATTTAACTGTTTTGGTTCAAGTGTTCTCAACAACCGCGATGTTGGCTTTCCTACCCACAAATTTCCTCCTGTGACGTAATAATATATCCAGGATGTTTTCACCTATAATTAAGTAAATGGTTAAAAATGAATACTGTACACCATAAAAGCGATAACCTGTAATACCGATTTCGCACCTTTTTTGAGATGTTGACGATGTCTTTGTAGATGCATCTCTATTTATTCTTTGTTTTATTTTAGAGATTTTCTACAAAGAACGATTAATTTTTAAATTAATAATGTGTTGTTCTCAGTCCAAGTCGTTTAAATATTTAAATATGTGTAGTTGAACTTTTCGTATTTTCGGAGTGACTCCTGTAATGAGTTGAAGTTCAGGAATCAGGCTCTCAAAAAAAAATGCAGTCATATAATCAATTAAGGGAAATTTATTTGCAAAAAAAAGAAATGAAATATTTATACTCTATAGTTGCACGAAAGATTTTAAAATTAATCTAATCTTTTTTTTATGTTAGTATGGCTTCAGCAATTGAGCTGAATAAGGACAGTTTTTTTAAGGTTTTCTTTTCTTCAAACGTGTCTTAAAATAACGTAAGTCTATTAAAAACCTATTGATCTTGCCTTGGATTTTTTTCCCTACAAAATGTTTATTCTATAGCTAATATTTTTGTGAAATAAGTAGCCCAACTTTCTTTTGTCAGAACATAAAACGAATATAACCAAAATATCATCCGCATTGGACAAAAATTGCACGAGTTATAAGGAATTCACAAAAGCGATGGCATTTATATTAGTCATTCTTGTATTTATATATTTTATATATAATATTTAAAAGCAACAATTTTAGAATCATATTGGTTACAGTCTCGCATTTCACTTTCAGATTACGTACGTAAATATCATCAAATTCATAAGTACGCTGCACGCTCACGTTTTTTTTTTTTTTACATTAGTAATTAACTGAATAATAATTAACTAAATAATAATTCAAAGAAATTAAATAAAATTAATACTAATTTAATACAATAAAATTAATGTTGCATTTACAAAAACAACTTTCGACTCTCGCGAAAAAGTTTTTACCGATTTTCGAGAATTAAAATATTTCGGGAACAAAATCATTAGACACAATATAATGATATTTAAATATGTTGTGAAGTTCGGAATCGTTAAGATTTATATTACGCACGTTTTGGGTAGGGTCTTGCCACCAGGTGTGTTTTACCGGACACATCGCCGATTGAGACGAAATAAATGATTAAGGCGCGAAGGAGCCACTCCAAAGTTTAGAAATGAGCCTCTCAGGAGGAAGAATGCCGCGTTAGATATAATCAATTAAAGGAAATTTATTAGCAAAAAATAAAAAATAAAAGTTCAGAACAAAGTTATCAAATACGATATTTGGAAATTTGCCTATCTTTATCTATACAACGATGGGGGTACCTAACTGGAGTATTCGGACTACGCAACTCACAACATACCAGGTAAAAAAGATGTCTTCTCTCGTCTGTTCAGACAGTCTGTCAGCCTCTTGATTCTGTTTCACTCTCTCTTTCTCTTTCTGTCTCTTTGGTTATCCTCTGTCATGGTTGTCTGACCGCCTCTGGTCTACCACCTTTGGTCTACTCTCTTGTCTGCCCTCTCTCTCTCTCTCTTGCTCGTACTGCTCTGGTACTGTCCGGACTGGACTGCACTAGTGTCGATTCCACTAGACTAGCTTAGACCAGCTTGGACTGGCCTAGCCTGGACTGGCCAGCCCTGTCCTAGCCTCCACTAGAGTAGACGCACTCGACTAGCTGCACTAGCTCAGCATGGACTAGGCAACTTGCTTAGGTTTGAGCTCTCCTTAACACTTTCAGCATGAGAGAGTGCGTCATCGGGTGATGATTTATTAGCGGTGTCGTCATTGTAGCTGAGATGATTGTTTTATTTTGTTACTTGGTAATCACATCGAACTTTTGTAGAGTCATCATCGAGTTGATGTGACTCATCTTTGTATTCTGACAGTTCTCATCATTATTCATTGATTGTCGGCGACTATGCCTTGATGCGACCTCTCTCGACCGTTTCAATCGCGATTGACTCGAGAGAGTTCTCGAAACTAGATCCAGTCATAAGACAGATTCCACAAGCCCACGCGCGCGAGAAAATACCAGATGGCGGCGGAACACGTGTCGTGCTATTGACAGAGAAATAAAAAAGATACCGTATTTGGAGAGACGATGACATTTGTCTATTATTAGATAAATGGCAATAAAAAGTACTGTATTTATTTCTAACTAAAACTTCCATTTTATTTGTTAGTGTTCGTGACTTGCCGCGTAGTTATGTTAGTTTTATCATCGCGTGTAATAGCAGGGTTGTTCTCGAGCGGACTGCCTGTGCGAACAGCACGACGTTCGACTAGCGTCAGACACAACCCAGATTGTAGGTAAATCGAGATCGAAGTGAGTCGTGGATTATGTGCGAACGTAGTATATAAGTTTAAAATTTCAACTGTCTAGACCCAGTGATGTTCTTTCTCTAGGAGCATCTGTACCGCTAAACGAATAAGGAAAAGCTACAGCATTTATGCAGAACTTAGCACTTTTCAACTGCTTATATTTCAGCAACTCCTTTACAGAAAAACCTGAAATTTTGCACGCTACCTAAGAAAACAAGTATCTTTCGAACGAGATATTGACATGTACTATAGACGTTTATGTAGTCAGTCAGTCTGAATTATCCACTTGGCACTGTGTGACTGCGATACTGCAGAACGGCCTTTTTGCTTCGAAATTGACTAATTCGGCGCTGTAAAAGCGGGAGAACAGTTTTGTTGAGAATTCCCAAACACCTATTATATTTTCCAATTCATTGCAAAACTATCGTACTCATTTTAATTACTTTATCGCCCGTTTTTGTATTAAAAATATTCACGTTATTGCAAACCTAAACGATGACAGGGATGGAAATAAATACAGTATTGAAAAAAGTAAAAACGTTTTAATGAATCTAAAAGAGTGCAATTTTAATATTTATTTTGGTAAATATCCAATCTTAAAAATTAAATTTCATATTAAAATTTATTAAATATGAAAGTTTATATGCACTTCAGACAATTCGATTTACAAATTTAATTGTTGAAGTAATTATAATTCTGGTTCGGATGTATACTGACGACAATGACATTCATTCATTATTTTATTATCATACAAAAGGTACAACACCGGTGCCGCATAAGCAAACCGGTAAATGACGACAATGACCGTTGAACATCAGTTTAAATACATTGTGAATGTTGATACAATATAAGTTGCCTTGTTCATTTATAGACGATTAACAGTGTCTTTAAGCCGGTAAAAACATTGCTTTATGTTTTGGTTGTCAGTTTGCCGACCATCAGACTGTCATTGTTCTGTGGACTTTAATCTAATCGAAGTGGAACAACCAGTACAGAAATATCTGTCCGTAAATTCGAAACGAAAAAGCCCAATCCGGGATGAAATGTCAAGTCCAGTAAATTAAGTAGTATCCGGATGAAACGTCATTTCCGGGTGACGAAGTCGTATTTGGGTGGCAGAGTCATTTCCGATGAAAAGTGGACGTGGGTGGAAGTGACTTCGGAAGAGAGAAGGTTCACTTTATGCAGCAGAAGAAGAGCCTTTTCCACCAAGTTTTCTTCTACTTGACGGATGCTTCCACCATCACTTTGGACGCCCTTCGACACTCCAACTTCCGGGTATTGCAGTCCCAGATAGTCGTCCACAGTCCACACGCGTAATGACAATCACCCGTTTGACGCACTCTCCGATCTCCTCGACATCTTTCGGAAGTACCCGAATCACTGGAAACGAAGCGGCAGACGACGAGGAGCCTTCCTCCTTCTCACCATCTGCTGAGATGCGCCACTTCTTTAATTCCTTGAAATTATCCATTATGCAAAAGAAAGAAACGACTATTATGAAAACACAACTCGTATTCGTTTTGTTAATGTAATTTCATGTAAATTGTAAGATTTCTAATAAAACAGTGGCGTGCCATCATTGGAAGCGGTGGAAGTGCCGCTTCCCTTGTATTTTTTAAAATACAAATTTTCATATTTTAACGTAGTTTGAATTAATTAAAATTAATATATTATTATAATTGCATTATGTAACTTATTACAAATTTCTATACTACATGTGAAATAAACGATAGGATTGCTATTGTATATTCGAATATCAATGGCGGAATGGAAGCTCTGTATTTAACGCTTCCAATTGTTCTATCCAGGACCGGTTCTGAGCTGCATTTGCGCTTGCGCTTTACAGAGCACCAACCTCACACGGTTTAACTGGTGGAAGCTACACACGTATAACGCTTCCAACGATTCTATCCAGGACCGGTTCTGGGCTGTTAGCCCTCCTCGCCCGATTATGTTAATCATAAGTACATTTATAACTTAACCAAACCGATTGGAATTTATTGGTATGTTTTTATGATAGTTCTGTATAGTTGACAAAAGTTTTTTAAAAAAATCCATTAAAATATTTGATATTTTTATTCCGCTTTCCCATCTTATATTAATTACGGTTTTCAATGTTAAACCAGTGATATTATGATTCCGTATGTCCCATCTATAAGGGCATGTAGAAAAAACGTGTACAATTCTTGTACAATGTTAAAAAGTTAACTGTTACTTTGACAGAATCATTTACAACCAAATTTAATGAATGAGACGCACGAGGTACAAAAAAGCTCTAGAATTTCTTTTCCTTAAATTTACGATTTATATATCCGTTGTCATAAAAATTTGTCTTTCCACTTTTTCCCAAGACTACAGATATTCAGGTACAAAGTAACCGGTTTCGACTTATTTCTACCTAAGAAGTAATTAAATAATTAAGAGATTAGGGAATTGGGGACATAAATAAAACCCTGCCGAAAAAGCCAGAATTTTACTTAAACAAAAGCTTAACCCAACCAATCTCTAGCCGAGTACAGTGGGGACTGATTTCTTCTTAATATTAGATAATAAAGACAGAAATTTTTCCACTTCAATGAGAGTGACTAAAATGTTGTGAATTTTAGAAATTTTCGTGGACACCGGTCCTAAAACGAATTAGTTAGAAAACAAATGACGGACAATCTACTTAGTATTAAGTTTAACATATTTAGATTTTTACAGCTATGGTGAGAAACGTTTAAAATTTACAACCCTGTCTCGTTCTTTGAGGTACACTAGTGATGCGACGAGAGGCATTTGACATTGACCGGTACCGGCACCCTCGGGATTTGGCACGCACACACTGCACACCTACCTGGACCGTCTCTGATTCCAGTCCATTAGCCACTGGTATCGAGCTATTTGACTAAGTGGATTGTCTTAAAATTTAAAAAGTAAAGAATATTTTACTTTACTTTTATATACTGTACGTTTCTTTACAAAGCTGCATTTAATTATAATTTTCTTTAAAAGTATATTAATACAATTGAACAATATATTATACCAGGTATGTATATCCATTTATTTCACCGAGTAAGTTTTTATAATTTATTTTTAATTTTAGCCCTTATACCGTGGCTATCGATTCGGAATGTAAATGTGATATTGTAAATACATTTAGAGAAGTCTACAGTTTTTACTGGCTTATCGAACAAATGAATACGAATGGACCCTAGACCGGGGATGGACAACCTTTTTCTATGTAAGGGCCGCATTGTAAAACTTTTGAACTGATGCGGGCCGCATACAAGAGGAAGAGAAAAAGAAATGTTGGTAAATCAGAATTATTTATTCGCATATAATTATAAATTAGCATAGGTATACTTAATTTAGCTTCTGGAACTGATGTAAACGTAATATATTGGAAATATTTGGTTAAATATTCGTCACTGCTAGTTTTAAATTAGTTTCGATGTGTCTGTTAGCCGGTTTCTTGTTTTAATTTTTACTAAATTCGTTGAGGGAAAAACTATTCACATACATAAGTTGTAAAAATAACGTTTGAATTTTTGCTGCATACTTCCTTAAGCTGGGAAATTGATATATTTATTCGCATTTTATGCGTCGCGGGCCGCAAAATATATGAATGCGGGCCGCAGGTTGTTCATCACTGACGCGCAATTAACTGATTGCCCCTGGAAGTCAGCTTCTTACAGAAACACAGCTTCCCTGTCATCAAATGTCACGGCACGCCACTGTAATAAAAAAATTATCTAAACGAGCAAATTTCATATGGGACATGATGCATATATAAATTATACCAATGTAATGTATTTATGAATTTCAATTTTGTTTTAACAATTCGATTATATTTGAGCTTAACGGAAATTAACGACGACGAGAGTGAAAAGTGTGTTTCAAAATAAACGGAAAGACCCCATTTGTCGTCTCTGTGAAGAAGACGCGCAATGACCGATCAATTGTTATGCAAATAGAGATTTGTCGGAAAATCATGGACGCTAATTGTGATATTCGGCTTAACAATGTTCAAAAATACCTAAATATAGAAAAATCGTAGTCTAAACTTACCGATAAAATCGCAGCAATAAAGAAAAACTCAAAGAAACACTTGAAATAAATAATTTTCAATCGCACGAACCGAAAAACCAACCGTTCGCAACAACAATCAACGACCGCTCGCAACAATAAAACTCTGACAATTTGTTAGTACACGGAGTTTTATTGTTGCGTTGCCACGAATTTTAATATTAAAAGTTTGGCCGAACTGCGTGATTTTCCCTGTATATACTCGTACATTAATGTTAACGTCAATATGTACGCAAAAACCTAATATTCTCGTATAAAGATGAATGAAAATTTCGATCTTATCATGACCCTTACAACCGGAAAAACAATAAACTTCAAGTATAGTAACCCCAATTTTATCTACCTTTGTAATTTAGTTAGGGCGCTTTAAGCAATTTCCGCTTTGCTGGGAACACTCGTATGCCTCAGCTACTCATTAGTGTTGTTCGGTTCTTTGTATAAATTATCCATTTTTACTTTTACTGTACTAAGCTACAATAAAATAGGGAGACGTTCACGTAGAAAATAGAAATGAAAGGCGAAATGAACGGCTGACGTTAACAATAATAGCTGTGTTCATTAAAAGGTGTAGGCCAACTCACCGAGTCACGTGTGGGTTTTACGTGGTAAAAATCTCGACTGTGGCTGAAAAACTTCTTTGAAAATTTTGGGGTTCATAATAATTACCATAATTTGTTCTTTTAGGACATAGCCCGTCAATAGTAATAACTTGTTCTTTAAATTTCAATCATTTTCTTTAATAATTATTTAAATTTTATATGCAAATTTTAATCAATTGATTGAGTTGAGGCATTGTTCGTATTTGCTCGCTCTCATTAGTCAATCCCCATTGCGAATCTTTAATTACACCATTTTATTTAATAATATTTTTATTGCAAATATATTAAAAAATAAAAATGTACAAATAAAAGTTTATTTAAACTGATTAAACACTTTAAACTAGATTAAATTGATATTTACAAATGTGATTACAAGTCTAAAATCAACAAATTAACGTCCAAAATTTAAAAAAAACAATATAATAATGATTTTTCACAGTTTTAGTGCCAAGTATTTTGGTGTTATATTTCACCTAAATTATATTAAAATCTATTTTTAAAGAACAAAATGTTTAGAAAATTTTTCCATGTTGTCATTAACGATTTTTATTACTCTCCCTTCTAAACTATGCAATATATACGGAAGCATTGACTTTATTTTTGCTTCAAATATGAAACTTGCAAGCCAGTTAAATAGAAACGTAAACCCAGTTACGAAAACCACTTTAAAACCTTCGATTCTAGTAATATTAAATGATTTTAGTTCGCTTTCTTCAAAAGGCAATGAAACTAACAGTTTCATTTTGCATTCCACTCTTCCAATTTTCATATGAACCTTCCCAGTAAAAATTACGTTCATAATATTGAAAATATTAGCATTATATTGGTAAGAGAAGTGAATATCTAAATTAGTAGCAGTTAACGTAGAATTAACATTAATATCCGAGTTATCATCAAAATCCCATATACATTCGCCATATCTTCCAAGAGAAAACAATAATCCATACAACTCTATATTCCAAGCATACAAAATATTTCCATCTCTGAACGTTCCTAAATTGGCTGGATGTAATGCTTGAATTATGTCAGAATCGTTTTTACTATCTCTTATCAAATTGTCCATCTCCTGGTTGCAGTTGTCTGAAACAGAAATAAGATAATACAAAACAATGAAATTTACTTTAGTAATATTCATATTAAAAAAAGAAATCTCAATACGAATATGCATTTAGTTAATAACAATTCCTTATGAAATTTACTGTATAAATTAGAAAACAGAATAATAATAATTATCTTTGTAAGATTAATAGTGATAAAAGTATTCGAATTAATCCAAAAATATATATACAATATATTTTAATTTTAACAAATATAACAATGGCAGTTAGCCTGTTTAAGTAAATTCTAAGCCATTCTCTGATTGGCATATAAATTAATGTATAATCTTGTTGACACGACATATGAGGGTTTGCCAGGAGGGGTTATATCCCAGTGGATGGACTTTCAATGGAAAAGTGCTCCTTATTTAGGTGAAGATACCACGGAAAATTCCACGAAGCTAGCTGGTTGGTGAGACAACCTGCTAGCTATAATTAATTCAGTCGATTTATCAACTTCCCACGTGGAGCAAACTATACAAGAATTAACTTTCTTGTCTTAATTAAAACGTTAACACGAACCAAATTAATATATAACGTAATAATTTTAAAAGTTAAAACACATTTTATAAGTCACTTTACTTACTCGATTTGACAAATCCGAACAAACACAATAAGAGAACAGCGATCATCGTGCCAGCCAACATTACAGCAAGTTCCTTTAAACCTGCATTTGAGTATAAATATTTACTTATAATTTGAACAATTATTAACATTTATACTTTAAAATTTCATCGAAATAGAATTAGTAACGTTTTTTTTTCGAAATTTGTTAAATACTATTATATAGAAACTTCCCGCTTATACAAGTGATATAAATTTTCTGTATTGAATGAAATGACACCACATTAGGACCCGATATTCGTAAGTA
This sequence comes from Centruroides vittatus, assembly GCF_030686945.1. Lineage (NCBI taxonomy): Eukaryota > Metazoa > Arthropoda > Arachnida > Scorpiones > Buthidae > Centruroides > Centruroides vittatus. Next base: position 1,391,129 of record NW_027122709.1, on the reverse strand, counting down.
TTGTAACCACATAGATCTGGTAAAGGGCTACACCCGGAATGTATGTCTGGCAGAACATTTAACAATAATTTTAAAATAGTATCCGTCTCAACCCAAGTATGATTAGTTCCAAACAGCAAACTCGCAATTAGTGAATCGAGTATTTACCGTTGATAACATTAATATAAAAACGTTAAACTAATAAAATAATTGCATAATTAATTCATTATAATTATTTTTGATAATTTATAACGCTCGACATTTTCTTGTAGCAAATACTTTGACTTTCAATTTTCAATGTTTTTAAAACTCTTTCCGTCTTTTGGGAACTACTAAGGCCATATTCGCAAGGCCACACGTTCGGCCAGGCCACAATGAGTTGTATTGAGTTTAAATTTCAAGGATTTTTCGTCCATGCGGATCTATCGGACCACGTCTATCATCACCCGGCCGTCGAAAATGGGCCTAACTGAATTCATAATAAAATCGCTATAAGAACCTTTATTGTTTTTCTTAATACCTCTTTAAAACCTATAATGACACTATAAAAGCCTTTTTAGCAAGCCCACAATGGATTAGCGACAAAAGTCGGTTAGTTCTTAAAAATAGTGCAGTAAAGCTGTGATTATGTTTATGAAAATTTAAAGTATTCATAAGTGACTTTAAGAACTAATTTCTCAAATTCTATTCACGCGTATTGTTAATTGAAAACAATTGTTTCAGAATTCATATACGACATTATATTAATTTCATCATTTCTTTTAAATTACAAACTACAGAGTCTTGTATTATTAAAATTATCATATAAAACCCTACCCAAATCTATAAATAAATATGTAAGTCACAATACATACTTGAATATTGAGAGCGAACGAAGAATCACTTTCGAATTAGAGATAACGTCGCATCAACTGTTCCTTTACCAAGCTAAACTCATAATTATATTTTGAATTTATGCTTATAACTATACGTCCGAATTATTTAATAGAAAAGCAATATTTCGAAAGATGACTTTTACGTCGAAAAATATATTCGTTATTCTTGTTCATTCGTGACATTTAACAATTACTTCTGCGTACACAATGCTGACGTTTTGTTCCCGAAATACTTTATAATACATCTTTTATACGAATTTCGATTGAATTTCCAGTCTTATAGATTCGTTCTATAAAGTACATAAATTACGAAGAGTTGGAAATATTTGAAGTTTTTCTGTTGTTAGATGACTTTTAAAATCGCCAAAAGAAAATGTCGAAATTCATCAGATTTACGAAGAGAAAACTTCTAAATTAGAGTAAATTCTAAATTATCTAATTACGTTATTCTGATTTTTATATTATTTTAAACGGAATTTATAATATCGCTTATGAATATTATTGTTTGATCTTGCTCATTATTCTCTCGTTCATTGTGTGAGAACACAATGGACGACAAAAAGCAATCGCTTGTAATTCATAAAATGGAAAAAGTATATTAAACAATAACAAATAAGCGATTTTATTCATTTGTTATGATACATATCGGTATTATTTATTAATTTGGCTATAAATTTCGTAAAATACGACATTTATAATATACTCTTTTCTGTAGGCACAAAGAAGGCCTTTTATTTATTCCAGGTGGTTTCGGTTTCACCACAATGCGCGGCATCCGAATGATGAAGGTGGATCTTACATACACGAGACACATCCAGGTACTATTGGGTAATCTGTCCCGGACAGGTCTAAATATATAAATATATTTTTTTTGTGTCCACTAGTAGCCAAAAGGTTTCGTTTCCTGAACACTGGCAGCGGATTGTAGATAGATCGTTTAGTGGTCGACGGCGGTTTACAGATCGGGTAAACCGCGGTTCAGAAAAATTTCATTGCAGAGAAAGCGTTTCGAGCTTGCCACAATGTAGACAACGATTAAAAAGAAGTTATTTGACCTGCTTTCTAGACTCACTCGACAGCAGGTTTAGAAGACTTTTTAATTCGAGTGGTAGTTTTGTTGGTGGAAGACACCAACAAAACTACCACTCGAATTATATGAAAATGGATATCATTCCTTCGATAAATGTTGTAAACGGTACAAATCGACAAAATTATTCATTAATTAATTGCTTGAAACAAAAATAACGAAATTAAATATTTAAAATTTGTTTTAAACGTTCCAATTCCGATATCCAAACGGGTGAAGACTTAAAACTACAATTAATTTATATCAGATGCATTTATTTACAATTTGGAAGTCATTGTAGTTAATCACCTAGTCAAAACGTTCTGTTAAACAAACGAGACAATTTTAATAATTACCGAAATCTTTTTATAGAAATAAAAAATGAATAATTTTAAATATTTTACTATTACTATTACATTTCGACAGTTACGAAGGGAGACGATGTTGAAATAATTCCCTAAAAATCTATTCCGAGAGAGGAATTTCGAATTCGGTATAAATTTTCTAAATACATGGATTTGTTTGTACAGGTGACCCCGTATAACACGGCACTTCTATAGCACGGATTCACTCTAACACGGTTCGTGAATTGGGAACATCCCCCGTATAACACGGTGCTTTTATAGCACCGGTTCACTCTAACACGGTTCGGGAATTAGGTAAAACCCTAGTACAACATGAAATGTAATAAAAACTGTTACCAGTTGATGATTTTCATGCTGAGATCATCATATAGGATGAATAATCTCTGGTAAAATATTTACTTAAATAAGTATTTTACCCATAAAAAATTTACTATATAAAGCTGAAAAACCCGATTCTATCACTGTACGCCAAAAATGGACACGAGGGGCGCCCCTATCAATTATTTAAATTAATTTAAATTAACAATATAAATTATTTTATATATATATTTTATATTTTTACAGTATAATATTCAGTATATTATTATTTTTATTTGTAATTTTTTATGCTCCGATGCCTGCCTGCATCCGGCCTTTCGACTTGTAAATAATAAATCCGATTTAAAGAAGGATTTAACAGCATGTTTTTTTTTAATTTTTGGAACCTAACCCCCCTTTTCGCACTAGTTCTTAGTTTCGTATAACACGGATTTGCATAACACGGCAAATTTTTGAAACGTAACTCCCGTGTTATACGGGGGTTACCTGTATTTTAAACCGTATTGGCGACGAAATTAAATATCGAATTAGAAAAGGATTGTCATTAACTGCCGAACAATGGTTGTTGACGGCCTTAAGATTTTATTTCCGGAAGCTTTCGGAATATAGTTGGCGACCTTTTATGACGTCACAAACGAATAACCCGATTGGCCGAACGACTCTTAAAACAGGGGAAAAAGTAAGAGCAGCGCGGTAACTACTCCCCAAACCCGGTGCCTTGCGCCCGGTGCGAGCATCTGTAACTACGCCCTAAAACTATGACCCAAAACTTGGTCCAGGTCATTTCTGCGCCCCCAGAGTCTACGCCCTGTACCTGGGCACCGTCCTAGTTACGGCACAGAGTAAGAGCCAATGTTTTGCCGAAGTTTCTTTAAAGGGCGTTCAGAAATAGACGCTCTTCGTCTTTACAACGCATTTTAAACCGCGATTCGGCCAGCCAACGCCTATTTACTGCTGTTAAACGTCGTTTAACGTAAACTCTGTCTCTTCAATCGACTGTGGTAGTTTGGTCGTAAACTCGCGCCTCGCCAAGGTCGGGCTGGACACGTGGAGTTTTTCGGGTTCTCTCCACGTTTGTAACGCCTGAATAGGCCAGTAACCCTTGAAAAGACCTCCAGGAAGGCATTCCCTCTAGGCAGATCGCCCAAGTGTCGCGTAATTTAACAAAACAAAACAAAAAAGTACTTTTTTAACATGAAAATATGTATTAACGTCCTAAAGATTTAACTCTTACCTTCCGATTGCTATCATGAGACTCGGAGACCCTGTACGTTTGTTTCTGTACAGACATTCCAAAAAGCTGAGAGTTTTTCACTTCAAATGTAAATTCCAGTGTTATGTTCCGTGTGTTTTTTTTTTTTTTTTTGGTGCAGAGAATTTTATTATATTATGCTCTGAAGAACTCTGATTGCAATGTAAATAAATTCTTAAGCAATATTTGATTATTGCATTTCTCAACTTATCAGTGTTTGGAACTGATTTTTGAATTTCTTTGAACGTCTCAATAATCCAATAATTTGTCTGGTGCTATTTTGTGACAAACTCAACCATTTAGTATTTGATGTATAAAATGTGCAAGCAAACTTACTGTCCAGATCATGTAGTTTCGACGTGTAAAAGGTGTGAAAAAAGCTAATTTCTACAATAAGATGGGTATAAAAAGGATTAATAAAAGTTGATATCACTTATTTATTTAGTTGCAAATTCATTTAAAATATTTTGCATGCCATCAAAAATGATTAAAAAAACAAATAAATGCAACAGACTCCTCATTATTCAGTAGCGAATATGGCTCCCATGGGTTATACAGGCTGTTAAATAGCGAGGCATACTATCAATGAGGAGATTAATGGTTACCTGTTGTATCCCACGCCAAGCTGCATCTACTGCTTGACAACTTCTTCTTAAACTTTTCTCGGGCGGTAAGGGACGGGCCCCCACATATTTGGGACTCGTCATCCATAAAAAACTTCCTGGAGTTGCAGGAATTTCTGGGGATCTCGAATGCCAATGCTGTAAGCTAACGATTCGGCCTTCAATTGAATGGTTTATGAGAATTGAAACTTGTGGGGTGGTGAAAGTGCAAACGATTTTCAAAAAATAAAGAAATTTACTAATTTTTAATACATTATTCGTGTTAAAGTTTCAATGTTTAAGAATCTAACTTGGCTTTATGCATTGAATTTCGCATATATCTGATATGTGAATAGTTACTTTAAATAGTTTCTATGAGGAAACTTACATAGATAAGAAATTTCGAGAGTTAATTTCCACTTAAAAGTTAGATTTTCACATGACCCTTGTCTCCTCCACACGGAATGGGGGAGAAAAAGGAGGTCGTGTAGGGTGGGACTTTATGACGATTTTACTGATTACTAGGATTTCCAATTTTTTATAAAACTCATTTCTACCCTCAAAATTAAGCTTACAAAACTTACAATAACTTACAAAAAAAAAAAAAAAAAATGTTCTTGTTGATAGTTTTATATTTCACATAAAATTATTCACATCATTTTCTATTTTAAGGCTTTAGAAATTAATATAAATATATGAAGTGCTAGAGCAGTAATAAACTATATAAAGTTTTAATATAAAATTGAAAAAATAACAGATAATATTATAAAATATATTTTTCATAAATTTAAGCATAAATTATATAAAATTACATTCGAATTTCTATTTTTACATCTTAAAATTGTATAAATTCACAAGATGCAGCTGAAAGAAAACAGAATAGAAATAGCCGAAGTCGTGTCTGTACACTGTGATACGATGAATTTCTCCATTTCCATATTGTTCTTATTGTTTTTATCCACATACGAGAAGGTGCGAACATATTGTAATTTTATTATGAATACTTTAAATAAGTATTAATCTTTTTCCGTAATGGACCAAATTAGAATTTTAGGTATATTTAGCGGGCCACAAAGTTATTTTATCAAGACAAATAAGACAGATAATATTATTGCGTGTTTCGATTACGAAATACTTTTCTGGCTAAAAGTATTACATTTTTTCTTCTGTTATTTTTATTTTTTCGGTATTAGATGCTATGACCAAATGTTGGGTTATTAAAAATATAAATTTAAAGTTGATGATATAATTATGAATATAATTAGAAATTGAAAATATTTAAATTATTACGTTAGCAAAAACTATATATGTAGATAGACCTATGCCTGTAATCAGAAAAAATGCCCAAGTGGAAGGGGCTAATTTATTTTTTATAGTAATAAAGAATAAATTAGCCCCTTCCACGTTGACATTAGCCTTATCGTCGAGTCACTAAAAATGGCACTCTTTTGAACAGAAGAATTATGTGGTTTTTTTCCATCCTCCTGGTGAAAGGTACACATTTCTTTATCACTAACAACATCACTTCATTACAAAACTCTTTGAAACCGAAACAATGTAAATGACAGATTACGCCACCAACTTTTTTGATTGGTCAGTTACAAATTATGTCACCAATTTCGTCATTATCACATCTAAGTGTATCCAGTGAAACGAGGATAATTTTTACGACATATTTTACCAAAATAAATGAAAACGTAGCCTACTGCACCCTAAAAATTTTGGGTGCAGTGGGTCGCATAAGAATATTAAGTGGGCTGCGGGTTGGACATCCCTGTTCTATTAGAATGGTCGTAGTTCGGATATCAAGTTTGTTCTCGAAGCTATTAATAAAGGTGTATGTAATAATTTGTAATAATTGTACTAATAATGGCAATTGTCACAATATATATTGTTTCTTGCATGTCATCCAATTGATAAAGGCCATTAGGCCGAATGTACTTTGGTTAAATTAATTAAATAGGCTGGGTGTGTAATAAGCCTGTTTATTAGTCATAGTAACTAAGTAATTTTTTTTAAAAAATTCGATTGACTCTCGAGAAGTGGGTGAAAGTTTGAGAGGGGGTAAATAAAACCTTGTAAATATTAAAAATGTATATAATTTTTCGTTTTCAAATAACTTTAGAAAGATGCCTTTTAAAAATTATAACGGCTGTTGCAAATAATATATAATATTGTATAGTAACTTATATAATATCACATATAATATTGAAGAGAGTGGATGAAAAATTTTTATTAAAAGGGTCGATACAAGATAAACGTTGGAATTGGATTGGTTGTATACGGAAACACGACACGAGGGCAATATGCCAAAGGCGGTTTGCCTCCCGGGAGGACTTTCTAGGGAAAGTTGCTCCTATTTAGTTCTTACAAACGTGAAGAAAACCCGAAAATTCCACGTGGTCACCCCTTTGGCCGGCGCGAACCGACGACCAACTACAGTGTTTATGCACTCGGCCGCTCATGAATTGCAATCCCATGTTCTAAACTAATTTCACATGAATTTCATAGGTTTTCAGTAAAGAAGCGGTTGTTTTTACGTTAAAATCATTCAACTATTTTATGTTTATCGATCGGCACGAATATTTGAAGCATTAGAATCTTGGATTATTAGATTATAGACTTATTGTTTACAGTAAATATTTGAAGAAAAAATTTAATTTAAACGTCAAACGAAATTAATTTTTCAATAAATTAATATAATAAAGTTTTTTTTATTACATTTTATTATATTCTGAATATTAAATTATTGTTACTTAGAAATAAGTTTATTAAAGTGAACTTGCGACTGAAAGCTGCGTGTGTTTTCATAGGAAAAAAGTTGTATCTGGGAACAGTTGTATGACGCAATTTATTTTTTCCATATTGTTCTTGCTTTCATTTATACATACAACTGTTCGAGGTGCGTATGCATCTACACTTAATTTTTTTAAATTTAAATGTACTCATAGAATTATTTTTTCAGCGAATGATAACAATTATGAAACAAATGTTGTTGCTAGGTGCAATGAAGACGTTAGACATTTTAAATGCCATGTAAAATGCTTAGAAATGAATTATTTTTATGGAGCGTGTGAAAAAGACGGGGCTGGTGTAGAAGAATTTTGTATATGCATTGTAAAGTTTCTTTATAAATAAAACTGTAGAAATTTGATGATTAAATGCATCTGATCTTGCTTTAATTACATATAATTTAATTTTGCAACTACATTCTTACACCAAAATAAATTACATTTTTGTTTATTTACTACTACTGTAGTAGTCTTTTATACTTATAACACAACTTATAATAAAACGTTCTTACGAAAATTAACTAGGGCGGTATATGAAATAATTTTTATTTACTTCAATAAGACATTTCTCTCAACTTCTTCTTTTTCTTGCGAAACAATGAAATAATCCGGTTAAAGTGATCCGTATTAAAATACAACAATGATGTGTAAATGCGGTGTTACAATGTAGAAGAACAAGACAAAGCAGACTCTTAGAAGTCCGATTTTTTTGCTTTTTCAGAACCCTTGTAAGTCATTCTTGAACCCTCTTGTAAGTCATTCTGCAAGCCAATCACGTGTTCAATAGGCTCACAATGGGACCCTTCGAGAATATACTAAATTACAGTCTAACCTCGGTTTTCGAACGTTCCTAAAAGTTGTTCTAAAACCGAAACAAACTTTCCCATAAGAAACAATATGAAATAGATTAATCGAAAGAGTAATTGATCAACATCAATCTTGAACAATTCTACAAAGAAAGGTCGAAACTGCGTTTGGGCTACGTTTGTGTTAAATAGCCGTCAACTATGCAATCCTCTGTTACGTTACTGTATACGACTCGTAGATTAAAAATACTAGTCAATTTTTTACATCCAGTTCGATATTATATAATGCAATAATTCTGAGAAATATAAGCTTAATTTAAAGGTCAAATTCTATTATATTAATTTCTTATAAATTAATATAATCGTGTTAAAATTAAATTTTTAATATTGAGAATATTAAAATATTAATTTTATTGTTACTTAGAAATGAGTTAGTGTTTGAGTGAAAGTAATTTAGTACAGTTATTGAATAAAATTAAATTTAAATTTTCATTTTTATATCACAAATGCGTATAAATTCATAGAAGTGAAGCTGAAAGGAAACAAGTAAGTGCTGTCTGTAAACACTGGTATGATGTATTCAACAATTCCGGTATTGTTCGTAATGCTTTCCTTTACATACGGGGATGACGAAGGTAAATAAGGATTTCTGTATTTTAATTTATCACTACTTTAAGTGAATAGTAGTTGAGTAGTAATTACACGGAATTATTCTTTCAGGATTTATGCCCGAGGAAATTATAGCTATTGCTAAATGCAATAAAAAATTTAATTACATACAATGTAAAATTGAATGTTCGGCAAGAAGATTTAATTATGGAATTTGTGCCGATATACCAGACTATAATGAATGGGACATTTGTTTTTGTATCGACAAACTTTATAGGGGTTATGAAATACAATAATTATACCGTATTCTTAAACCAAATAAATTAAAAGCTGTAATACATTATTTTATTCATTATTGTTGTGTAGTCTCTTAAATAATGCGTTCTTACACAGTTTAATTAATACAATAACATGCGATTTTCAATAATCACGTATTGGTTTAGAATTTATTTACACTGCGATCAGGGATCTTGAGACAATAATGTAATAAAATTCTCTGTACGACAAAAAAAAAACACAAGACATTCGACTACGTTTTGTCACTCACTAACACTGGAATTTACGTTTGAAGTGACAAAAATCTCAGTTTTGTGGAGTCCATGTGCAGAGACAAACGAAATCCTACAGGGTCTGTGAGACTCCTAATAGCAATCGGAAGGTTAATAAGAGTTAAATCTCCACGGACGTTAATACATATTTTTTAAATGAAAAAAATACATCATATATTTAGACAGTCCGGGATAGATTACCCAAAAAATACCTGGATATGTCTCATGTATGTAAGATCCACCTTCATTATTCGGCTGCCGCGCATTGTGGGGAAACCGAAACTACGTGGAATAAATAAAAGGCCTTCTTTGTGCCTACAGAAAAGAGTATATTATAAATGTCGTATTTTACGAAATTTATAGCCAAATTAATAAATAATACCGATATGTATCATAACAAATGAATAAAATCGCTTATTTGTTATTGTTTAATATACTTTTTCCATTTTATGAATTACAAGCGATTGCTTTTTGTCGTCCATTGTGTTCTCGCACAATGAACGAGAGAATAATGCGAAAGATCAAACAATAATATTCATAAGCGATATTATAAATCCCGTTTAAAACAATATAAAAATCAGAATAACGTAATTAGATAATTTAGAATTTACTCTAATTTAGAAGTTTTCTCTTCGTAAATCTGATGAATTTCGACATTTTCTTTTGGCGATTTTAAAAGTCATCTAACAACAGAAAAATTTCAAATATTTCCAACTCTTCGTAATTTATGTACTTTATAGAACGAATCTATAAGACTGGAAATTCAATCGAAATTCGTATAAAAGCTGTATTATAAAGTATTTCGGGAACAAAACGTCAGCATTGTGTACGCAGAAGTAATTGTTAAATGTCACGAATGAACAAGAATAACGAATATATTTTTCGACGTAAAAGTCATCTTTCGAAATATTGCTTTTCTATTAAATAATTCGGACGTATAGTTATAAGCATAAATTCAAAATATAATTATGAGTTTAGCTTGGTAAAGGAACAGTTGATGCGACGTTATCTCTAATTCGAAAGTGATTCTTCGTTCGCTCTCAATATTCAAGTATGTATTGTGACTTACATATTTATTTATAGATTTGGGTAGGGTTTTATATGATAATTTTAATAATACAAGACTCTGTAGTTTGTAATTTAAAAGAAATGATGAAATTAATATAATGTCGTATATGAATTCTGAAACAATTGTTTTCAATTAACAATACGCGTGAATAGAATTTGAGAAATTAGTTCTTAAAGTCACTTATGAATACTTTAAATTTTCATAAATATAATCACGGCTTTACTGCATTATTTTTTAAAAACTAACTGACTTTTTTAGCTAATTCATATTAGGCTTGCTAAAAGCCGAATGGATTCAATGAGATCCACTTTCGGCGGCCAGGTGATGAGATACGGGGCCCGATATATCTGTATGGACGAAAAGTTCCTCAATATGAATTAATCGGGTTGTAAAAAGGATAGTTCACTACACCATTTCACTTAAATAACAGTGGTTTATTCAATTTTTATAGTATGTGGTCGTGAAATTCTTGGTTAATTATATTTTATTGATTTATTTCGGCTCTTTTTGAGCTCGTATATGCCTGCGCTCTGACGATTGGCCTGAAAAAATCACTGTAGTGCCAACAGGAAGGAAAGAGGAACAAAAAACAAACATTGAAGCAAACAATAATATCTCATTTTCTGTTTTGTTTTATAGGCTTTTCAAACAGAAGATACCTGCATATATATACAGTATTTGTATGTATAGCAGCAGTTCGTTAATTCGGCACCCGATAATTCAACCCGATTCTTGTCTGTTTTAAGAAACACCCGATAATCTGGCACTACTCTAGTCCCATAGATGTCGGATTAATGAAATTCTACTGTAGAAAAATTTTCTAAAATTTAAGCGAAATACGGTAAGTGAAGTACTTTTACGTAACACTTCATACAACACGGAAAATGTATATCACTTGTATAAGCGGGAATCTTCTGTATAATAATATTTAAGAAGTTTCGAAAAAAACGTTACTAATTCTATTTCGATGAAATTTTAAAGTATAAATGTTAATAATTGTTGAAATTATAAGTAAATATTTATACGCAAATGCAGATTTAAAGGAACTTGTTGTAACGTTGGCTGGCACGATGATCGCTGTTCTCTTATTGTGTTTTTTCGGATTTGTTAAATCGGGTAAGTAAAGTAACTTATAAAATGTGTTTAAACTTGTAAAATTATTACGTATATCAATAATACAGTATTTGTATATTATTTGGTTTGTGTGAACGTGTTAATTGAGATGAGAAAGTTAATTCTTGTATGTTTTTGCTCCCCGTGGCGAGTGAATAAATCTGAACACTGGTCAGTTCTGTTGGTGGTGGGTTCACGTTTCACCAACCAGCTAGCCACGTGTTTTCTTAACTTGTCTGACATCTAGGATACGTTCGTTAAGTCGAACGAGTTAAACGCGTTAGTAACGAATCGTTCGAAAAGTCTAACAAAACGAGAATAACGATGACGTCATTCTCGTTTAACTCGTTTTACTTAACGAACGTACCCCTAAATAAGACCACTTTTCCATTGAAACTTCATTTACTGGGATATAATTCCTCCTGGAAAATCCCCATATGTTGGGTCAATAAGATTATACATTAATTTATATGCCAGTTAGAGAATGGCTTAGAATTTTTTAAAACAAGATAACTGTCATTGTTATATCTCGGTTAACTGTCTTGTAGGACATTTTGCATATAATGTATATAAATTTCATTTCTTTTTTGAATTAAAATGTACTGTATGTGTATTTGTAAACTTTATAAGGCATTGTGGTTAACTAAATGCATATTCGTATTGAGATTTTTTTTAAAATACGGATATTACTAAAGCAAATTTCATTGTTTTGTATTATTTTATTTCTGTTTCAGACAGCTGCAACCAGGTGATGGACGACTTCACAAGAAATCTTAAATACGATTATGAGATAAGACGAAAATTACATCAAGTCAATTTAGGAACGTACGAGACTGAAAATATTTATGCTTGGAATATAAAGTTGTTTGGATTATTATCTTTTGGAAGATATGGTGAATGTACATGGGATTTTGATGATAACTTTAATGTTATTGTTGATTCTGGATTAACTGCTACTGACTTAGTTATTTTCCTCTCTTATACGTACAACGGCTTTATTTCTGGGGAGGTTCATATAAAAATTGGAAGAGTGGAATCCAAAATAGAACTTGCAGCTTCACTCTCTATTGAAAATGCCATAATAACGTCATTTCGTATCACTAGAATCAAAGATTTTGAAGTGGTTTCTGTAACCGGGTTCACGTTTCTTTTTAATTGGCTTGCAAAATATAAATTCGAAGAGAAAATAGTGTCAATGTTTCCGCGTATATTCTCTACTTTAGAAGAGAAAGTAATAAAAGTCCTTAATGGAAACATGAATAAACTTTATAAGCATTTGAAAGACGCCATATAGAATTAGAATATACATACTCAGTCTTTCAATATATATTTTAATATAATTTAGGCAGGATAAAACGTCCAAATACTTGACACTCAAAAAAAAACATAAATTTTTTAAATTTTTCACATGTTTTAGACTTTGAACTGCTGATTTTCATTCTGTAATCACATTTTTGTAATATCAATTTAATCTAGTTTAAGTTTATAACAGTTTAAATAAATTTTTATTTGTATATTTTTAATTTTAATATATTTATAATAAAAATGTCATTAAAACTGTGTGATTAACGTAAGACGTATAGGGAGTCGACTGTCTGTTTCTCTCTAATCTGTGGCCTGCTCTTGCCGAGTAGCTTCTTCGGCAATAGATGCAACAAAGAGTTCGAAATTCTGTTCGTGAACCGATCTGTTCGAAAAGTGAGTCGTTCGAAAACCGAAGTTTGACTTGTATTTCAAAAATAAGTGTTTTGAGACACAATATCGATCAGTAGCGACATCTGTTGACCCGTCTTCACGCGAGTGCGCAGTGAAATATAAAACACGCGCCTCGGTCAATTAGGCACCAATTTGAAAAATTAATTAATAAAAATTTTTTAATTAATTTAATAAAAAAAACGGGTATTTTTACTTTAATCCAGTTTTCTGATATGTTTTCAGTCGAATTCAGTCAAAAAAGTTTTAATTTTATCATAATGTATTGATGATTTTAATTTTTTAATATTAGAAGGTAATTAGCATAAATTATAAAGTGTCGTGTTTCATCTTCGCTCCCGTTCAAGTTTATTGCTCTAGACACGCACCGATATTTGCGTTTACTTCTACTGGTGATTAGGCTTTTATTTCAACATCATCGGCTTTGGTTACAGAAGATGGGGAGATGGACGTCACGTGATCGCTTACCTCACATTTTACCACAGAAATTACCTTACCTTAAAAGTTTTATTTTTTTTTCTCGACTTTAATTAATACTAACTATCTTATTTTTACGGATTCTCGTATCTATGTGTGTTATGAACTTGCAGATATTTTCTTTATTAAGTTTTACGCATTTATATTTTTTTCTTCGATTTATATATATAAAGTATAATAAAATTCAAAAATTAATTAAATGTTATCGGAAATGCTAAACTATAAGCACAGTTTGTTTTAAGGTACTATTGTGAACAGATATAGTCAAATATTTTATAAACACATTTATAATTTTAATTTTTATAAATTATTTAAATTGATGCAACGCGACGCGCTCAGAATCAATTAATTACTGTCGCGCGTTACTTAAGATGGCGGTGGGACTCGATTCAATTACTTCTTCATTTCAGATGTTATTAGAGAGAGTTATTTTAATGTAATATTAGATAGTGTATGCTTATTATAATTAATAAATCTATATAAGAATAATATATATTAATTACTGACTGTATTTAAAAAATAAAAAACAGAACAAAAATATAATAGAAAAAAATATGTTTATACAATACCAAAATGTTTTACATCTATTCTACTTTTAATAACGTGAAATAATTTTCTAAATTTATTAGCACGCAAAGGGAGATGAAAGGGATTCCGTGCTGTAAAAAATTTAGAAACTGCACTACGAAACGCGAAAAGTGCCGATTCGATAAAGGGGTGCAGAGTGTGCAGGATTCGACTGCGCGGAACGGGGAAAAAAATGTACGAAAATGGTATAAAGCGTGCGACGAGAAGAATGTCCACTGGGGCAGACCTCGTGAATTTGCACTCATAAGATCTTAGCAAATGCGAGTTTTCTCTACTACGCTATTAACTAAGTATGTTGGAATTAAAGTAGGAGAGACGCTGGGAAATCGACGAACGTTTAGTAGTAAATTAAGTGCAAGCTCAAAAAGAAATCGCACGATATGTGAGTCGCGAATAATTGCGCTAGTGACAGGTGGCTCGTTGGTCTAGCGGTATGATTCTCGCTTAAGGTGCCAGAGGTCCCGATTTCAATTCCCGGACGAACCCTTAGCTTTTTGATGTCTGCAATCCAGAGAATTCACAGGATTGTTGGTCAGATAAATTGAATCCTATATTAATAGAGTTGATTCAGATGAACGAAAATGGGTGTGGACTACAACGATGAAGTTTATAACTGAGCTAGAAGTACGAACGAAATTGAAATAATGAGCATAATTCCAAGCAAATTTATTTAAATTTAAATAAATTACTGTTGAGTAGATAAAGTTGGAAGCAAATTACATGATGTCTGTAGCATATGACATGGAAGAATATACATAGATTTATGAACAACGAAATATGTGTAATGAAACGAAAGTTTTCATTATATACGGAGAGAGGCTTTATGAAAATTATATTTTAATGTATTCTGCATTACTTTTACTTACGAACACATTTCACGCAGTAAATTCGCAATTCGACAGAATGCAGTAAAACATCGGTGTTATTATTGATTCTTAATACCGACTGTATTAATCACATATTAATCTATTTAAGCTCCGATTTCCGTAGTCGTTTTTATAACAAGTAGAAGAATAGATCCAGCGGACACTTATTAGTAACGATGCATATCTATAAAGCCATTTTTTTATCTATAAGGAACATCCACGAATACATCTTTAGCTTAAAAAGTTCACGTAATTGAAATAGCAGAAAATAAATTAAAGAAAAAATACTGCCGAACACTTAGAGAATCGATTGGAGACAACAGGGATGATCAAGTAAACTTGCTTATAGTGTCGCACTTAAGGAGTTGTAATTCGACAAAAGGCGACTTTGTGCACTTTCTGCCACTTAACACTGCGAAATTAATTCTAATTTGACAATTTACTATAGCTATTTATTGTCAGCAGGATCGAGCTTAGTCAATATGGCGCCTTTATCAAAAGACGCTACTAAAATCTGTCACCAATGCTCATGCACAATTTGTCATTCATTAGCGACAAAAGATTTAAACATTTATTTTTTGTTTTACTCTATCCGGAAACACAACCACGCAAGTAGTAAAGTTTCGAAATAATGTAAGAGTGCTTTTAAGCACATTTGGGCTCTATTTTCATCTTCCATATTATTAATACCCTCCTTATATTCAACCGTATCAGCAACGTTTCTTTTTAGAAAAATTTCTCTCTTGTCATCTTACTTACCAGACAAAACATTATGTTATATAAACCACTGTCAGGTATTTGAAACCGTACGAAGACAAACTAATATCGAATTTTTCAAATACCGTATAAAAATACGGTCATTTTGAAACGTAAAACAAAATTAATAACTCGTATCATTCACTTGAAAATGTAATAATTATTTCGATAATTGTTTGATACTTATTATTAAACAAGGGCGTCGCCAGGGGGAGGGGCAGAGGGGCAGTTGCCCTCCCCTAGATATTCGAAAAAGTTATTTAAATGCTAAGTTTTAATTAAAATAATCTTCTTAGGCTTCTTGTAAATTAAAGAAAATGTTTTATTTCAGATATTTCTTTTCCGGTACATAGTAAATGATTAAAACTTTATGAATCGTTTCTATTTTACCTACATACAATTCATATCCTCTATCAATTTACATCATCTTGCCCCCCCTTACCCATTGGCTGGCGTCGTCCTTGTTATTAAACAAACAATGAAAACGATTTCGTGTATCGGCTTCACAATGAAGCCGATACACGAAATCGTGAAAGCTTCCATTCCGGAATCTATCGTTTAGAATGTTTCGATGTGAGATTTCCGTTTGTATGATTTCGTAGAATAGTCGAGTGCCCGGGAGCACACCTTCGTCCGATGTGCGAACCGGGATTTCGAATTTAAGACTCGTTGATACAATTACGTGCTTGACACGACGTTGATTAGTACAGGATTGGTAGGTATTTACCAGTACCACAAATTCATCTGCTTCAGTCCGAATGCAGTGACGGGGAAGTATCCTCATTTTATTCACCGCAAACCTCGGCGCCAGGTAAGGATATATAATTTAATGCATCAATCAGCACGAATTTCACCAATCGAAGATTCTACGATTTCGTCATTTCATCACAACTCATCCTTACACGATAACATTCACAATTGAACCATTATGTAGTTTGTTGGTCGCATCCAATCATTTACATATCACGCTTCGTTACGATAAACGACACCGTCACAACACGAACACTGCTTTTCAAAATCCAACGTTTAGGTCCTCGCCCTGCAAAGTGGAAACGTCACGCAATGTTTTCGAGTGGCGGCTGAAGGG
Organism: Centruroides vittatus; assembly: GCF_030686945.1. Lineage (NCBI taxonomy): Eukaryota > Metazoa > Arthropoda > Arachnida > Scorpiones > Buthidae > Centruroides > Centruroides vittatus. The sequence goes on along the minus strand of NW_027122709.1, from coordinate 1,374,248 downwards.
GTTCTGGTACACTGAATATACACATTCTTAATTTTCTCTGTGCAACTTTGTGAAGAGAGATATCAGGGATATTTGCAAAATGCTAAAACTTATACGGATGGAGATTTTTAAAGATATTTTCATTGAAAAGCACGGATGTTGTGTGTTAACTGGTTCACAGGAATGAACGATTATCGATAATTTCGACTTTGGGGTAAAAAACTGATAGCTTTGCTCTATTTTTATGGTAAACAGGAAAGGGGTTCTTCTTATTCCCTATTTACAAAAAATATGACGCTCAAAATAACGAGCCGAAGACTTTTGCAGTGTAAATTTGTAATTTTGTTTCCCGTGACCGGGACCGCATTAATGCTTGAGCATATCCACCGTGAGCTGAGACCTACCTTTTGAATAGTTTCATACCACTATTATTTCTTTTATATCCGTAACTGTATAATAAGTTTTGAAATAGGACCGGAGACATCGTATCTAGTTAGAAATCATTTAAAAATATTTTCTTTGTAAATAAAGTAGTTGTGGACTTTATTCCAACAACGCTGAATATAAATAAACTAGTAGCCCGGGTCGCCCCTAGTGGAAGTTCTAGCAGCGGCGGTGTCATTAAAGCTTTGTTACGCGGTCGACTATCTCACGTAAGGGATAATCGACCGTTTCCGAACACATTTATTGGTAAAACCAAGTTGAAATAGTAAAGCTCAGCAAAACCATTAAAGTATAGGAAACTATTGAAAGTTGTGGCATAAGAATAGTTAATGCAGATTTGACAGTAAGACTCAACATGGGAATACAGTGAACATTTCACAGACTACAACTACAGGAAATTTTGAATGAAGCAACGCCGCCATGAAAATAAATAGAAAAATAATAAATTAATAAATCGAAATGAATTTCCGTATTTTAAACTGATTTGGAATATTTCAAGTCAGTTTTAAATATTTAAATTTATCTTAAAATTAATTTTTATTCTGGTTCTGTGCTCTTAATGAAGTACAAGAACCTTATGATTACCCAGTGAAGAATTTCTAGATCGCTAATCCTATTTTTATCAAAATATTACTCACATTTCTATCCGAAGCAATTATTCTCAAGAAGTGAAGCAAAAAATCGTAAAGTGTCTTTCGCATTCGAAAATCGCCCACTTACAACAAAGAAACTGAAACAATGGAAAAATATATTGTTGCCGATATTGTTGCGTTTCCGCGTGACACAAATTCCTCATTTTTTAAAATTTTAATTCGATGCATATTTATTGATTTATTTGTCTTAATGACCCTTATTTTTTAAAAAACTCTTTCTACCGTGTGGGAACTAAGAAGGGCTCTTTTAGGAAGTCCACTATGGATTCAGCTAGGTTCAGAATGGGGCGTCCCTATTGGGCGTTCAAGGCATTCCGTTATACCCCGTTCGCACCGAGCATTTCAATCTAGATTGTGACCAAGGTCGGCGACTGTGCCTTGGTGCGAACATCCTCGACCGTTTCAATCTCGACTGAAACAAGGTTCAATCGCGATTGACTCGAGAGTTCTTGAAACTAGATCCAGTCATAAGAGAGATCCCACAATCCCACGCGCGTGAGAAAATACAAGATGGCTACAGAACACGTGTTGGGCTATCGGCAAAGAAATAAAAACAATGTTTGGAGAGACGATGACATCTGTCTAGTATTAGATGTATGGCAAGAAAAAGTATTTATTTCTAATCAAAACTTCCATTTTCTGTGTTGGTGTTTGTGACTTACCGAGTAGTTATGCCAGTTTTATCATCGCTTACAATAGCCGGGTTGTTCTCAAGCTGACTGCCTGTGCTAACGCTACGACGTTCGACTGGCGACAGTCACAATCCAGATGGTAGGTAAATCGAGATCGAAGGGAGTCGTGGATTGTGTGCGAACGGGGTATTACACATTACAGATGGGACCAATTGCTTATATATATAGATAACAATAACTCCACAATGAAGCAATGAAACTTTGAGATATAATTTATATATTTCAGAGATTTTTATAATTATTTTATTAATCTATTATATTAAATAATAAATCACAATTCATGCTTTATATGTTATAAACCTTGAACAATTTTATTTATTTGTAATGGTTTGGTTTGAAATTAAGCAAATATTATTTTCCTAAAACAATACAGTGAATTTATAGGAATATGTCTTATATATTAAGCAATGTATACACTAACTATAGAGAAATGAATTGAACTTTAAAATATTCTGGGTAAATTTTAACTTATAAGATCCGGTACGAAGAAAAACTTTAAGTATTCTTTATTTATCTGCAAATTTTATTTATTAAAAAAATATTAGTTTACGAGAACGTACTGTACGTCACAATATTTTGCATTGTATACATTGGTTTAGCTTAAAAGATGATCTAGGATAATGTTTTAATTTTGGGTAATGTATAATGGCTTAATTTTTCTACATTCTGATTGTATTTGCATAAAGTCCTAAGGATTAACTAACTTATTCAAATTGACCCAGAATTGTTTGTAAGGTTATTTTTATTTGAATTCTGATCGTAATGAAAAGTACAAACAGAATGTACAAAAATTAAGCATTTTTACCCATTGTATATGATTTCATTGTATATGATTAAGAGTCTACTACGTGAAATGTTGTTTGACTTTTAAGTGGTACAAAAATACAGCATAATTGTCAGATTACCGTATATGTAAAAACTAATAAGAGTTTAAAACAACTACATTGGGAAGTCCGGCGAACGTTTTCCTGTGCAAACACACACAAATGTATCTTCAGTATCTGGTAACTTCAAACACGATCCAAAAAGAAATTCTTTTCCGAAGCAGTGATGTTTGCAAGCCAGCTGATCAAAATTTTCATTGCATTCACCAACAACTAAACTTTCTACTTGTACAATTCCTGAAAAAACAATTATTCGAAGTTAATACAGTATTCAGAATAAAATTAAAATGTGTTCGCACCTTCAACGGTCTCGTATGTTGAAAAAAACAATAAGAACAATATGGGAATGGAGAAATTCATCGTATCAGAGTGTACAGACACGACTTCGGCTATTTCTATTCTGTTTTCTTTCAGCTGCATCTTGTGAATTTATACAATTTTAAGATGTAAAAATAGAAATTGGACTGTAATTTTATATATTTTATGCTTGAATTTATGAAAAATGTATTTTATAATATTATCTGTTATTTTTTTCAATTTGATATTAAAAATTTATGTAGTTTATTACTGCTCTAGCACTTCATATATTTATATTAATTTCTAAAGCATTAAAATAGAAAATGATATGAATAATTTTATGTGAAATATAAAACTTCAACAAGAACATTTTTTTTAAGTTATTGAAAACTTTGAAGATAGAAATATGATGCTTAGTTGCAAATCTATATTACTTTAAATGAAAGATAAGAGGGCGTTGTAACTTACAAAATGGGACCATCTAAACTTAACAAAGTTGTTAAATAATCAAATTTGAAACACTTGATAAAATTTTCTTTTAACTCTTATGAGTTTTTATTTTTATTTTACATGATAAGCCTTACGTAATCCGTCTACTAGCAAGACCCCAATCTCTCAGTTAAAGAATATGTTTGTTTACTCTGGCATTTATCCACCAATTTAGAAGATCTTTCTAGTAGCCCACTAGTAGCCCATCAGATCTTGTATTTATGTCTATTTTTATATACTTCGTGGGCCAGAATTCCCTACAGGTTTTCCGTGGGATTTAAATTAGTGCTTCTGGCTGACCAGTCAAGAAATTTCACGGAATTGGCTTCAAGCCATAATTTTGATTTAGCAAAGACACGAATTGATGGATCGTCCTGCGGAACAAAGACTTTCCAGACGTGATAAGTGATGCTTCGAGTAGAAAGTTTTTAGCCAGGATATCGAGATACGTCTATGAATTGGTTTTATATTGCATGAAAATAATTCGCTTGGCTCATTTCGCTGTAAAACTAGATACCAGGACTAAAACCGAAACCGAAATTTCTGGTATTATCACTGATGTACCGGTACATGTTCTCAAGCAAAATGCTGCATAGAAAATTGAGTTTCTGCCTACCCTTAAACTTTTATCACTATACGAGTACTGTATATTCGTTTTATATCTTAACTGTACGTCACAGCAATAATTAAAATAAATATATTATACTATTTAGTTATACGAATTTGTTCTTTTTATAGAAAATATATAAGAATTAAGCCACGAGTAAGATGATAATATTGTGACGTTAAAAGCAAAGTCCTCTGTAAATTAATACGTAAATGATTAAACTTAAAAGTAACATATTGAATTTTATTTCTAACGAATTTCCAATCGATACTCTTTATTGTACTTCGTAAACGTCCACGTGGGTTAGCAACGAGGAAAACACCTTTTCCTGGATTCTGCAGCTATTTTTTTGCATTTTTCCAGCCATTTAAATTTATCACGTGTATAATATTTTACACCCTTTTTCCATTTTGTGAGCATCTATATGTATATATCATATGAATAAATATGCCAAAGTACATTTTGCGATTGTTTCGATAACCTTTTCGAACTCGTTTGCTCTCCTAATAATTGCGAAAGGAATAAATCAGATCTATCAATTTCGAAACTTTTATCTAAATGGATATAATCGATTGTTTCCAGTTCCAATTGATAAAATTTATGACGCTATCGATAAACTTACAAACAATAGAGTATAGCTAGTGCTAAATATAAACAGAGATACCAATGACGAATATCGGGCGTGCGTGGGACACAACAGCAACACTGTTTGAAGAGTTTTTCCCGATTAAAGCCAGATATCTCTGGTAGTATCAAATTTTATAAGATGTGTCATTTCCTTCTTGCACTCCCTCTGAAAAATGATTTGGTTGAAAAAAGGTGGGCGGTTGCCATGATTACAGCCTAGTTTCTTTATAAACATTATACCCCGAATAGTTTCCTAGTTATTTCAACTTTCGGGCCAAAGATATATATGGTGCCAGAAAGGAAAAAAAAACAATACCATGGGCGTAGCCAGGAAGGGGCATGGGTGGGCACGGCCCCTCCCAGTTAACCTGGTGCCCCTCCTAGAAAATTACAGCTTCTACTAGGCCCTCCTATAACAAAATCCTGGCTACTCCAATAAGCAATACTTTAGGGAATGGTTTTTCCCTAAGAAAAAAATTTGAGATTTTACTTGTTTCTTTTTTAACTCTTTTCGCCATGTGAGGTCTAAGAAGACAAGGAAAAGTCTGGCTGAGAAACCTGTGAACACAGAAACAGTTCTTAGAAAGCCCATCTTGGATTCGGCCAGGGAGCGCCCGGAATACAATATATCCGGGACGGAACACGACCAAATCGAATTCGTTTCCGGATTTCCCATAGACGCCTTCCGCTCGGTCATTCATTTTGATGGCAAATCTCTGTCGCGCGGTATTAAACCAACTTTATACGACACTTTTATTGCTTTTAGTTAATATTAATACTTAATTAACTATAAAAACAGGATTCTCCAACGTTTCTAATTTTTAAATTGTAAATACAATTTTGTTTTGTTTTGTTTTTTTTTTAATTACTATTTACCAATTTCTCCGCGAGGGTGCCATGCGTCGTTTCGATGAAGGTTATCGTCTGTTTTACGCGTATCGATGTTCGAGGTTCGTAGGAGATATCAATTGACGTCACAACCATCTGTCTGGCGGTTCAGATGTACCTTTCGACCGAAATGTAGTTTAGTAACGAAGGAAGGCGTGCGGGTTTTCTTCCCTGTAATCTGATCGTAGGAAATGGCCGGAGATCAGATGGATGCGGGTGAAGGTTATTCAGCCACAGTGAGTTTACTTCATTCAGATCTTGTTTTAGAAGTAGTTTAATTGTAACTCCTGACAACTACAGTTCCCATTAACTAACGCACACAATTATTTTGACCTGTGACAATACATTTTTAAAGCATCTATGACAAAAATCTTCTTCTGATAATCAATAATGAATGTTCTCGTCGTTATTTAATGATTTCTGATACAGTTTATAAGATATTAATTTCCACAAATGCCCTATTTAATCTATAATGTCGTCATATATATCTGTAACTTATTGATTACATAATTATGTGATCTCTGTGCTATCCTTTATGGATATAATTCCACTCGGATCATGTGATTAACTTCAATATATACTTTTCTAGAAAACATCTCATTCTTTATAAACAAATTCACTTTGTTTACACTACACTGATCTATGCTTTTTTTTCTTTGGAGTCTGATGCTCGACGACAGATAGATTTTAAAATGATTAATAAACTACCAAATATTTAATAAACTTTTGTGGAATGTATCGCTTCTATATCTTGCGGCTCTGCATAATGTACTTGCCGCGTAGAATGCGTACGACGGTTGCAAGATATAAAAGATACACTATTGACTTAATATATAATTTGATAAATATTTAAATACCTGCATTATTATTTATTTAATTTTTGCTAATTTAACCTTAAAAATCATCTAGAGATGATTTTTAAGGTTAAATTGAAGATTATTCTTGATTTAAAATTTCTGATATTTCTATATGGTAAATTTTCACAAGTTTTACTTAATTTGAACCGAGAGGGTGACGAGTTACCAAAAAATGACAAGTTTTGTGGTGGGGCAAACATGCAAGTCTAAGTAATGGAATTTTTGTGAAGGTGTCGTGTGCAAATTTGTATACATATATAGTATTTCTATTTGTACTTAAATTTTAAATATGTTGGCTATTTGACGGTTATGTTTGAGTTAGTGACATTTGTCTCGCGATGTTGCACCTTGGAAAAGTAGTTGTGTGCTTTGTTAACATATAGAATCGATGCTATTAGCAAGCGTCACCGGAGAAGAACAGACTCTACTATACTTCTATTTAATTTGTCATCAACATCAATTAAAATTTTAGTTAAGAAGTATTTTAAAACTATAATCATAGTTTATAATCTACTAGTAGTTTAACTAGTATATAAAACTATGATCAGTATTATTATTGCTGTTTATTTGTGTATATTATTAATATTGAATTCAAGATAAAATTTAATGTTGTGATAACCAGAGTATTTCTCATGTCACAAATAGTTATTCAATTTTAGAAATATAGCTCTGCTGTTTATAAGGAAAAGAAAACACTCAAGAGGAAATCACAGTGCTGTTTATAAAATTGTTTTGTTGGATGAAAAGATCATGGAAGAGTTACATGCTTAAGTGTGTAAATATAAGCAAATGTAATTTAATTTTGAAGTGATAAAAAGTCACTTTTATCACATATGAAGTGATAAAAGTCAAAAAGAACATTTTAACAACTTTTTAAAATAATTTAACAAAATTTATAGCTGTAAAATTCATAAAATATATACAGAAAACACACTGTATGTAATACAAGCTATACTTCAGATACCTGAACTAAATTCTTCTAGATTCATTTTTTCTCAAATTATCTATTGATTATAATATGATGGCACTGCTCAACATTAATTCAAGTTACAATAATCTAATCAAGCATACTTATAAGCCATAAACATTGGGTGAATTTTGATTAAGTATTATCTGAATTAATATATCAGCAGTTTTAATTATTTTTAATTAAATACTTTGAAGAGAATATTTAACTAAATATGAATGAATAATTTATCAAAATTAATTGCTCCAATTTTTAATCTCTGTGAATGTGCACTTTGATCCTTGATTTTTCCTGCTATAGATCCAGATTTGTGTATATATAATAGGCACTTTTAGTGCTTCCTTTCTCATTATCCATCCTTCTAAAAATGTTTGTGTGTGCACGTTTCATTCTTTCATGCTTTCCTTGTTTTCCCATAGTTGTAAAAATGTTTTTGCATCTGCAGTAGTTCTGGTCTTATAAATTATCCGTAAATAAATAAAAATATTCTAAATTTGTATAAAATCGATTGTTTTTATTATAATATGCATGTTATCTTGTATATACAGTTTGTATATGATTTCTAAATCAAATAACCCTGAAAATTTGATCTTATTCTGACTTTGTTAATTTATGTTATTACATAAATTTAAAATTTCTTTATTTTAACTTTAAAATGAAGTGTAATGGAATTTTAAATAAACATTTAAATGATTTCTATTGAAAGTAAATTATCTAAAACTAAAACTAAACAGTTTAATCTTTTCAAAATTTAAGTTTATCGCAAACATATTTCAAATAATCTGTATAGTGAGTTTTTTAGTAAAAAAATTTTGAGATTTGTCTATTACAAAAGTTCTACCTCTATCAATTTTATCTCTTGTAAATATCATATTATTATTTCTAGAATTGGTTTTGGTAGCAGTAAGTTAAAGTGACTTTAATGAAGTACCAAATTTAATCTCTGCCTGTATTTTTGATGATAATAAGGTCAGTTCTGAGTATTGATCAGTTTCAATTGTAATAGTAATCATAGCAGTCACTTAAAACTCTACACTATAACCAAATAAATCTACTTTTTATGACAGTTCTCAATTACATTGATTAATTAAGAAGTTGTTATTTTAAGTATACTAGGGGTTTTCCCCATGTACAGTACTGTATATTGCTGACCAACTTGTTCTCAGTATAGAGTATTCACAGAAAAAAATTCAATTTATATACCTTTATCTGTCTAATTCCAAGTAAGGATTTATAAATTAAATGTAGATCCATTTCGAAATGCACCTCTACACTCAAATTAATCGAAAAAACAAAAATGTTATTTAAATCACATGAAAAAACTTTCCTTTTAGACTTTATCTATCAAAATCAAACACGAACAATCTTCAGATTTCAGACAAAAACAACTATTTTTTTCAAATCAGTCAAACAATATGAGTTTTTTAATGTTCCATAAGAAAATGTTTGAATTCCATGAGTAAGTGATTTGCTTCACTTACCTCATGAGCTTGGCTCACTTGTTCCCAATATAGACTATTCATAACAAAAATTTTATGACGTAAAACAGCTGTGAAAATGAGTACTGCATGACCTATTGCCAGCACAAGTTAAACATCAGTAAAAGGTTGAGAGAGGTAGTACTTTATGAAGATTTAATTCATTATTAACATTTATATTTTTTCATAAAACCCATCCGAACTTAAAATGTTTGGACGCTGTGAAACATTAATGATAGCATTTATGGCCCAAGCTGGCTGCTGGTCTTTATGCTATCAGGTCATTGTGGTACCCAGTTTGGGTACCACATGACCTGATGCATATGCAAACTTAATTTTTTGCACATCTCTGTCATCTTTACTGGTCCTGTAATTTGCATGTGACTATGCACATTCCTTCATGGTAGTGTGATTTTACTTTTGACGATTGTATATGTTACTGGCCAAACGGGTTTATCCTACATGTGTCTGGATATGCTAGTTTAGCCCAGGACAATCTGGTTTGGCCTAGGCCAGGGGTGGCGAACCTATGGCACGCGTGCCCAAAGTGGCACGTAAGAGAAATCATCTGGCATGTAATGTATCATATGATTTCTGTCCTTTTCAATTATCCTTTCTGTTTATCACCTGATCATCCTTTTTTCAATCAGATTTTTTACATTTATTCGAATTAAAGCGTATTTGTTTAATTTCTTTAGATATCATTATTTGAAGTCTAAGACTTTGGCACGCATTAACATCTTTAAAGCTAAGTATGCTTAAAATATGGCATGCGGACTCAGAAAGGTTCGCCATCCCTGACCTAGGCCAAACTGATTTAGAATTATTATTCAAGTATATTAATGGTTAAAATAAAATTAAAAGGCAATCAATTAGTTGAACAATATTTATTCAAACATAGTCTACTTAATTATAAAAAACAGTATTGATTAGAAGTGAATGGTATTTAAGCAGCATATCACATAGTTCATATTTAAAAATTTTTTTAAAATTCTCATTTATACGTTTTTCAAATAATCTTAAGAATGTTCCATTTCCGCGTTCCATTTGAAAATGCTTTAATCTGAGGAAGATCTCCTGTGTAGATTGAAAACGTTTGTGTTTTCATTAAAATATCCTGTAATTATACTTTTAAAGTTCAGGGGTGTGCTATTTTTATGATATATATCATTACGTCGAACAGTAATATATGATTAATTTTACATTACTAGTTAAAAACAACCCAGATAAAGTAGCCATTTTGTAAAAATGCAGCACCCTCTATGGTTCATGAAAAATGTGAATAGATAACAAAAGTATGAGAGAAAGGAGCACCAGAGGGGCCCCACATTAACAGGTTCCATGTTTATTTTATCACTTGCTGTGAATAAATCAGTTTGGCCTAGGTCAAACTAGTTAAACCTAAAGTATTTAGGCCAAACTACATTGTCCTGGGCTAAACTAGTATATCCTGACTTGCATAGGATAAACTGATTTGGCCTGAAATTGGGTTTGGCCAGTAACATATATAAATATTTATTATATTACTTATAGTTGACAGTTGTATGCAAATATTGAAAAATAAATTTCATAAACCATTCTCAATCTAGTTGGGTTACCACTATAAATTTTGGTAGTCAGAGACCAAGAAATCTCGTTGGTGTGAGCAATTTGCTGTTAAACATGTTGAGATAGAATTTTTTCTATCTCAACATGTTTAACAGCATGTGAAAATTTGCTCGCTCATGACATGTGTGAGCAAATTTTCCAAGTGAGCAATAATGTATTGTGAGAAGAGGCAAGACACGATAAATATCAAACCTGTCAGATATGTGCGAGAATCAGAAATTCAGAAATTTGCTCACACTAACAAGATTTCTTGCTTCTCACTTGTGCATGTTTTTCTTTGCAAAATATCTAAATCACTCACAACCTCTCGCTTGCTACTAAATTTGTATCTGCACAGTTGCACTCTTACTCTGTATCTAAGGAAAGACTGAGTTTTTTCCTTGTCATCATTGATCAGTAGTAAACACCACAATATGTATTGGCAAATTTAGTATATGTCACTGCATGGTTGCACCACTATAATAAAAAAAAGAGAACTAGAATGATTTTATATTCATACAATAAAGGAAATCAGAATCTGTTTAATTAGCATTCTGTCTATGTTACATTGTAATGGGCTTGCTTGCTTGATATGCAAGATGATAAAAAGAAGAACCGATAAAATGACAACCTTTTTTTACGTTCCAGCAATATTCTATTTCGTAAAAACGTTTTCAACTGCCTTCAGCAGCCATCTTCAGTTAACCAGTACAAAAAACTTAGAACTCTAAAAATACGCACGTGGAGTTCTAAACGTATGAAAAATTAAATGAAATTCGAACGCGCTCTTGCAGATCGTCGGTCATGCGCGTACACGGTAAAAAACAGTGTTTCTTAAGATGTTCCGTCGGTAACGCGCTTACACGCTAAAAAACGGCGTTTTTTGATGTTCTGGCTATTTAACACATTGCTAGTCATTTTTGGTTATGTAAGAAAGATTTCCAAGCTGTCGCCAACGTGTCCGCATCTCTATGGTTAATGCAGCTTGTGGTTAAATGGGCTCTGTATATTTCCATTTTCTCAACATGTTTAACAGCCTGTCTCGATCTTGCGGCTCTCACGATCGAGGCTTTATCCCAGTATACCGTTATTCCTTGCTCCTTCGCAAACGCTGCCAGTACCGTAGTGTCGACATTTTTGCTCACAGATTGCTTGTGCTCATATATTCTCTGCTTTAGGCTCCTCATCGTAGCGCCGACATACACTAGATCAGTGTTAAAACGATTATCTCTAATTGGGATAGAATATACCCCCGTTCTGTCGATGTGCTTTTCTTTTCTCTTATCATTCCTCAAGATGCTATACACCGTCGGGTTACGCCTGTATATTACTCGCAAGTTCCTATGCTTCGATATCTTCTTAACCACCTTACTTAGAAACGGTATAAAATCCAGAACTACGTTTTTTCTTTGCACAGTTTGGGGTTGTTGTTGGTCCTGTTTACGTTTATGACTTCTCATAATCAGGTTGTCGATTATTTTCCTCCGGTACCCATGTTGCAGTGCTACGTTTCTTATGTATTCTAACAGGACCAACAACAACCCCAACCTGTGCAAAGAAAAAACGTAGTTCTGGATTTTATACCGTTTCTAAGTAAGGTGGTTAAGAAGATATCGAAGCATAGGAACTTGCGAGTAATATACAGGCGTAACCCGACGGTGTATAGCATCTTGAGGAATGATAAGAGAAAAGAAAAGCACATCGACAGAACGGGGGTATATTCTATCCCAATTAGAGATAATCGTTTTAACACTGATCTAGTGTATGTCGGCGCTACGATGAGGAGCCTAAAGCAGAGAATATATGAGCACAAGCAATCTGTGAGCAAAAATGTCGACACTACGGTACTGGCAGCGTTTGCGAAGGAGCAAGGAATAACGGTATACTGGGATAAAGCCTCGATCGTGAGAGCCGCAAGATCGAGACAGGCTGTTAAACATGTTGAGAAAATGGAAATATACAGAGCCCATTTAACCACAAGCTGCATTAACCATAGAGATGCGGACACGTTGGCGACAGCTTGGAAATCTTTCTTACATAACCAAAAATGACTAGCAATGTGTTAAATAGCCAGAACATCAAAAAACGCCGTTTTTTAGCGTGTAAGCGCGTTACCGACGGAACATCTTAAGAAACACTGTTTTTTACCGTGTATGCGCATGACCGACGATCTGCAAGAGCGCGTTCGAATTTCATTTAATTTTTCATACGTTTAGAACTCCACGTGCGTATTTTTAGAGTTCTAAGTTTTTTGTACTGGTTAACTGAAGATGGCTGCTGAAGGCAGTTGAAAACGTTTTTACGAAATAGAATATTGCTGGAACGTAAAAAAAGGTTGTCATTTTATCGGATAAATTAATTCCAGTAAGCTTTGTTTATTTATTTATTTTAAAAAGAAGAACTGCATTGACTTAAAACTGTTGCAGATGGCACATAAATAACAATTATGCTCTTTTCTAAATTAAAAATTTTTGGGCACTATACATGCTCCCATTCTCTGCTCACTTAATGTCTTCAGCAGGTTACCTCTTATTCCCAGCTGATCAATATAACTAACCCAACTTATTGGTAATAGTCATTGTCTTACCATTTAAATCAAACTGTCTGCTTTTGTGGATCTTGTTAGTGTCCAGTTGAAAGGTCAGACCAAACATTGGACAATGTGATTCGAATAATGTACCAATATAATTTCCTAATATCTTAGTATAATCAAAATTACCACTTTAAACTACTATTGTTTCTTGACATTGATTGATAATGTTTCATTATCATTTTTAAATGTGGATTAAATACTTTCTTGATGATTCTGTAATGATGCTATTCTGAGCAAATAGACACAATGATTTTAATATTTCTGGCAGTCACATTTTACCATTATTAATTCATAAATTAATTGACCTGTGTCTGAATTACTTCCACAAGTCAGTCATTTTTTTGAATGCAATGTAATTAACAAAACAATATGAAATAACTGGCAATGTAATAACAATCTACTTGTTTAAAAACAAGAAATTTCTTTCAAAAATAGACAGATGACACTGTAAATTAATTAATCAGATGTGATAATTGGCTATGAATATGATTGAAGCTTATTCCTTAAAAAAATATATGTTTTTAAAAATTATAATAGAACATTCAGTTTGAGTAAAAATTTTAGACTGAAAACAAATACAAAATCCTAGCAATTTCTAACAAAACTGTCGTTATGATTATCATTATTTTAAAAATGTTATAGTTTCTTTAAACATCATATTTTAATGTTTATTTCATTTAAATTAAAAACTATTAAATTATGTTTTTCCAATTGAGTGATTATTTACTGATTAATCTGCTTATTGGAGAATAATTATCACTTAATCAGTGAACTACCCAATTAGTATGAGTAATAATTAGCAAACTATTTATCTATACATCTCTTGAATTATAAATAAATGATTTTTCATTGTCTATGAATGAATTAATATTGTTGTTAGTAAGGTGACCAACTATTTTTTGTTCAAAAAGAGTACACTTTGCAAGTATTTCATAGATGAAAAAAAACAGAAAGGGAATTCCCATAAAACTTTGCCATACATACTATGCATGCGTCAAGACTGTCAAGCATGCCGTACATACTGCACATCAAAGATCAGCCTGGGGATTATGTACACAAATATTGGAGAGATAGATATATCCATCTCTTTTCACAAATGTAATTTTGACGTTGTTAGAAAAAGTGGTCTGTAGTATCTATCTATCTCTCCAGGTACAGTACATAATACGGCCTCTCAATTGTGCCGGAAACGGCAGCCATATGTGCGCACGAAATTCAAATCACTGTCAAACTCGTGTCTGGTGTTTGCCCTGTCCTCTGACGTGCCGGAAACGGCAAGCAATATGCGCGCGTGAAATTCAAATCACTGTCAAAATAATTTTAAATATTTAATTAATAAAATTGAAATAAAATAATCTAAAAAAATGTTTTAGAAATACAAATGAGTATAAAATTATACAAATGAGTACTTTCAGAGTACAGGATTTGAAAAGAGTACGGTTTGTGAAAAAAGAGTACAAAACTCAGTAAATGAGTATAGTTGGTCACCTTATTGTTAGGGAGTTATAATTCATAATTTATGTGAGATCTGTAACTTTACGTGTTAGTTAAAAACCATTTCATATATATTTTCTTTGGATAAAGTTCTTATATCAATATATTAAGATTATAATAGACAGAACATTATTTATATTTATTAAATTATGGAATTAAGATAATGCTTTGTATCGTTTGTTGCTATAAATATCAAACTGTTAAATATCTTAATTTTAATTACTAGTATAATATATATGTGTCTCAATTCATAAAGTATATTATCTATAGAAAAGTTTTAATAACAAGCAGTCTATTTTACTTGGATTGCCAAAAGAACTGTTAGATTACTTATCAGGCTATAAAAAGGCTAATAACAAATTGATTTATTTCTAATTTGTTATTAGCCTTATTATAACCTATGAAGTAATCTGCCTTTTAAAAGTTTTTAAGAAATTATTTTTTATTTGGTTATGTTTGCTAAGTAAATATAATATGATTAACATGAATCAGTCTATCATTGCATTGTCTCAGTTATAAAATTAAACATAAACAGAAAATTAGTAGTTATATTTATTTAGATTCTTATGAACTTTGAATGAGTGGCAATGCTTACTATAATGAAGTGACTCTTATTATGATTCAAAATTCTTCTGGAAAGCAAGACGATACAAATCATTAAATTAAATATCAGAATTCAAACTATTATTTATCTGAATTATTGGCTGCTTTTAGCCTGATAATTTGGCAGATTGTTTGGATTTTATTAATTAAAATTGGGTTATAGTTGTTATTATTTAAATATCAGATGTATTTATTTGAAAATTTAATAACAGTAAAAATCAAAACTGCAATTTGCTAAAAAACGTTTGCACCTTTCAAACCACAAAAGTTTTTCAGGTTTTTCACTGCCTAAATGTGTAAAATTGCTAAAGTCCTAAGAGTGAGATTAAGAAAGGAAGCTGAACTCTGCTTTACTATGATCTTACTTATGACTACACTTATGTTCCTGTAAAGTGAAAAAAATAGAAAGGAAGTCTCCAAAATTTGTTTGTGTTAAAGTTATAATGCTTGTTTATTTACATAAATTTAAATATTACGTGTACAGTCTGCTCAACATAATTTTTTGGTTAAGAATAATATCTTAATGTTTTTCAATGAAGATATGTTTAAAATATTCAGTGCAGTACAACTTTAAAATATATTTTATAAATGATTAATTATGAAAACTTTCTAAAAAATTATTAATTATTTAACTCTTGACTATTATATTAGATATTTGGACATTTTAAAACATCTGTGGAAGGTATTTGTTCTCTGAACGGAACAGCTGCTATCCTATATTAATTAGCATAGTTAAATGCTTCAAATAAGGCATACTACATGGTAAAAATTCAAATTTATTATTCTGTGGGCTTTATTGTTTGCTAATAGAATGCAGTCTTCTCTCAAGGCAAACTGGAATATTCAAATTCTGAGATATGCAGTGTTAACTCATATAATTGATAAATTCACAAAAATAAAAGACTATACAATTAATAAATAAATAAAAAAAAGTCTTATTATGCTCTTTTTCACACTTCAATATGCAAAACATTATGAATCTTCCCTCTAGTGATTGCACAAGTAAATATGTAATATACATTTGATAAAATGTCCAGGACAGTAAGTGTAAATTCACAAAAATAAAAACACTATATAATAAAAAAAAGAAGTCTTATTATGTTCTTTTTCACACCTCACAGTACCTCAGGAAGAAAGCCTTACCATGGAGTCAATTTCTATTTAGAATTTTGTATACTGAGGCAGATGAGTAGCCTCTAAATACAGGTCGACTCTACCATAAGATTTATTTCCTGAGATGAAAGAAAGGACATAATATACGTTTTTTTTTTTTTTATTATATAGTGTTTTTATTTTTGTGACCCTACATTTACTGAACTGAGAATTTTGTCAAACTCGTATAATTGATAATTTATTCTTTTGTAATTGAAATTATTCCTAAAACGATACTTAATAGAATAAACTGTCATATACAGGGTGCATAGTAAAGTTCTTATATACCCACAAAACTGACAAACTAGATAACTACATATATGAATGTGATGTATAGTTATTGTAACTAAGTGCTACAAGATAAGAACACTTGCAGCACAATTATCTGGAAAACAATGCATAATACAGAAAAATGTCAATTACAAAATTGTAGAGTATGACCAAGTTAGTACAAAATATCACTCTGCACACATGAATAGCTTGAATAGAAAGCATAAATTGCTACTATGCATATAAAACAGAGACAATAAAACTTGTGTTTATTCAAGTCTTCTCATTCATTTCTCATGTTTTTATTTATAACATGTGTATTTCTCATTTTCCTATGTCTTTGTGCTACTTTCATTACTGTGTGTTGTATGTTGTGCCTATCAGTGTATAAGGACTTTGCTGTGATGTTGTCTAAATGCTGTAAAAGGCTTTCATTAGGCTCATATATATTATCAGCAGCTGATTATCTCTAAGTAATATCAGTATAGTATTATCTTATTTTTGATAAGTTTTTAAATTTTATAGTATGCTTTAAAAATGCAGTCATTTTTATATTAAATCAGTTTATAAGAGATGTAAATTACAATAAAGTTATAAAAACAATTTATGGTTGAATGAATTTTTAAACAAAATCTTAATCTGTACAATACATAGCCAAACGGTAACCTTAAATACTCAGGTATAAATCTGCTAATTTTAATAATACTAAGTAATTTGCTACTAGAGGTAGATGTTAGGCATTACCTTGTATCCAAATTAATAATTATAATTTAATAGCTTGAGTATTTAAGGCAATCATTTGGCTATGTATCGATATGTATATCGAGTTGTTTAACATACTTATGTAACTCGTACATATTTGTTTAGATATGTCGATAACAGTTGTAATGCAGAATAACTGTTAATATAAATCTATGCAATGTAACTTTCCAGTTAATCATTTGAAATTACTCAATTAAAAATAATTAGATAATAGAAAATGGTTTAATACTCTTGTGAATGAACTATGTTATTTGGACACAACGTATTTTGCAATAAAAATTGTCAATATCTTTTTTAATCTGAAAAAATTAATTTCTCATTCAAAAATAATACAATTATATTGCTAAGTAGCATTAAATCCATAAATATGAAAAAAAAATGTCATTTCTGTATAAATTAGAAATTTTTAAATCACGTAAATTTTAAAAATGTAATTGAATATTTTCAGATAAAGACTATTTCTGAAATTTACTTTCAAAGATAAATACTTAAATTCTCTTAATGGCTCACTCTTATCAAGCAAACAAATATATCTGGACCTTTATAAACTAAAACAAACTTATTCTTTATCTGTTAATTGTTATTTCACTATAGGAAAGCATACTTAACGACTAAATCTTTAAATATGTTTTGATTTACTGATAAGTGTAGTTTCCGTTCAGAATTATTTTAAGTGTAATTTTATTTACAGTAAATCTTTTAATGAAAAAGTGCAAGCTGATAGGCTGAAACTTGATGAGATAGACATGACAATTGAGATAAAGAATGATATGAACAGTCATTATAGACTGAAAGAGTGAAAATCTCTCTTTGTTAATTATTTTAACATGATTTTTTGCAGAAATTTAAGAATTTAGCCTAATACGTAACCACAAAAGTTACATATTAACCTGTTGAGTGGCAAAAATTTTATTTTTAGTTATCAATCCTCGATCGTTTGCATTATTTTTATTGACATAATATGTATTTTTTCTAAATATAAGTACTAATTTAAAATATATATTGATAAAGTTTATTGGTGGCAAAATAATTTGTTGTATATTAATAATTTTTCTGCCTAAATAGTAATAGTTTAATGAAAATTAATTCCAATATTTCTTAATACATTAAATATAATATTTATTACTCTGATCTCATCATAGTTAACTGTTAAATTAGTTAACTGCATTTGGAAAATTTTTCTTATAAGAAATTTAAAGTAAACAAGAAAAAAACTTAAATTAATTTGATATCAGAACTTTGAACATTGTACTTGGACTTAAAAAAATTATTTTCGATGTTTCACTCAGTTTCAAATTTTAAATTACTTAGAAGTGTATAAATAAATAAGTATTAATTCTGTTTTATATTTTATCAGACTGCAGTTCAATTAGTTTGTGTACTGAGTTAAACTTTTATAGGAAAAAAACTAGAATTCATAGCATTATATGAGCCGTTACAGGCCAAATCGATTAACTCCATTTGTAAAACCTTAATATAATCGTTATTATTTGAAATTTTTTGTGTAACTAATTTTATATATCGTTACATTAACGATATGCTTTAATATAACAGTATACAAAAATACATTGTACAATGTCTATTTAAAGTTAAAGTAATTTATATTATCAATTTTTATACTTCTTGTTTTGTGGAGTTAATCAATTTGGCAAGTGAGCAGCTCATATAATATTAAAATATCTTTAATATGCATTGTTTAAGATATTTTTATATTACTTTTCAAAAATTCAAGTAAATATATTTTTAAAAATTCATATTAATTCCAAAGATGTTAAATTTTCAAAATTTTATATAACAAACTTTAAAATATTATTAATCTTTGATATGGTCTAATACAGGAAGTAGGGGTTTAATAATGTCGATTCTTTGTTATATCCAAAGATGATGGGTTTTCGATTATAAAATAAACTTTATATAAGATATGATAAGAAATATAGTGTACATAATGATAAATATGAAGGAAACAAACATTACTTACGAGAATATAAACAATACCTGCATTAAGGCGTGATTTACAGGACATTCTGGATGATTAATCTTAAATCACATATTATGATATGTGATGCATTAAACACATTTGTACTGTGGCATAAATAATTTAAACTAAATACTCTAGCAGAATCTCAGAATCAGCAGATTTGATAAAAATTAATTTTATTAAAATTTTTAGAATTGAACAAGAATTTGATTTATTACAAGTTTAACTGTTTTATATGTTTTATTTATTTGATCTTGTTTTGATTATTTAACAGGTAGGGCTGGTTTACATCTTCAATTTAATCGTTGGAACCGGTGCGTTAACCATGCCAGCAGCATTTAGTCATGCGGGATGGATGTTAAGTTTAGTGATTTTAATTGCAATTGCTTTTATGAGGTGAGTTTTTATACTGTTTGTATGTTTCCACAATTAAAAATAAAGTAAACATATTTATTTTGAATTTTTTCCAGTTTTCTTACAGTTACTTTTGTAGTAGAGACAATGGCAGTGGCCAATGCTATGGTGCACTGGCGTACGGTTCAGCACATAAAAAAGGTGATTAATGAGGAAGAAGAACAAATGCATGCAATCAATACCAGCGGGCAAGACTTAGTGGTGAGCACCTTTGTTTTGGTGCTCTCTTGTAAGCACTGTAAAAAAATATTACTTCAAATTTTTTCAAAAAATTTGAGACTTTTTAAATTGCATGCAATACAAACATTAACCTTATTTTAATTTATTTAAGTATTCAACTAATGCTCTAAAAATAGATTAATTTAACAAATTGTAAATAAAAGGAAACCCAAACTGTCTGTTATGGAATCTGGATGTTGTGTTTCATAGATGTACTATTCACTTTAGTTGGATTTAGTTAACTGAAGTGGCCAAACAGCAGACCAGAAATGTTCCTAATAATTTCTTATTTTCGATTTTTTAGAAAAGCAGTTTGAGTTTCTTTTTACTTAAATATGGTATCTAGTTCATTTACTTCAAACATTGACCAATTCAATAGATTTGCTTACATATGCACTTTTTACATTTTAGTAAATATTTTAAAAAATGATTTGAAAACATTCTAGTGATGATTTAAAAGCAGTAGGGTTTCTCATTTTCCTGTCTATTGCTTGTCCTGGGATTTTGGGAAAAAAGTGAACTGTTTCCCAGGATCCAGGGATAGAATTAATTATTTTTAAGATATACAAAATATCTTGAAATCAAATGATAAAATTATTTTTCATTTTTTTAAAGTAATTTAATACGTTCTGCAACCTCCAAAATCATATTAATAATGCTGTGTAAGATATATATTAAAAATTACCTTTGAATTATGTAGAAATTTTCACAAATAGAAAAAATTTATTGAAGTTTGCTGGAAACTGCATACAACAACAACAAAAATGCTTTGAATTGACTTGAAAATTTTTAAAAAATGAACATAGATCAAACTTAACGTAGAAGGTATTTTCATTATTTAAATAAAACATAATACAAAGTATTATTGTAAATTTTTATAAGATTTTGAAAAGCAACGATGGTCAATACTCCAATCACTCAATCTGATTCTTATTTTAGTAATGAAGAGTCCTGCTACCGAGAATGCCCTTTCTGATTCAATTGACGTGATTGGAATCGTGTTTATTGCATTTAAGAGAAGACAGATGTTATCTGTTTTTTCACCTGTAGCCTGGAAGATTTCTAGTTCATTTTCGAGATTGTAGTACTTCTTTTGCTCTCTAGTATCCTTGATTTGTTTACTTCGGCTGCTTTAATAGAAACATCAAGTTTATAGCCCAATAATTTGGTGGTTTGTTTGTCTTTAATAATCAGGTTTATGAAGAAAAACTTCATACTTGCAGACTTCATACTTGTTTGTATCCTTGCCCAATTTGCACAACCTGACATTATGCAGTTATTGAAGCTATTGGGCATGGTTAAAAATTAAGACAGTATAAGCACAATTATTCCAGATATTACAGGTTCTGACAAGTAAAGAATTTTCAGAGTCCTGCCACAAATAAGCTACACATTGATTATTGACCATTTGTGACATACCATAACAAGCAAAAATTTAAAAAACTAATAAGTAGGTTTAAAATTAATAAATACAAATGTATTCTGATGGTTTATGAGTTAATTATATTTTCTATTTGCAAAATTTCCTCAACTTGAACACAAAATAAGAAAAAAAGTAAACTTTTAAGAAATTTGCAGGATTTCCCAGGTTAAAAAAACAACTGGGATCCTGTTTGAGAAACCCTAAAAAGCAGTAGTGAGTTCATTTCATTGGTGTCCTTTGTTTTCACTTAAATCTATTAAGAGACTTTGATGGTCATGAAACATCTATAACATAGTTTATTAGCCTCTTATATAATTTGAATCTTTTCATTAATATATGAAGAAGAGCATAAAAATAATGAACAGATTAATCTTACTAATTCCATTTTTCTTCTTGCTTTTATTTTTGATTGTATTTGCTTATCTTCTTGGTAGGATGCTATCATATAATATGGTAGAATTTATCCTGAAGTATTTAGATGCTGAATAGTTCAGCATGAACTTTAGTTAATAATATTTGTTATATCTTATCACAATCTGATCAAATTATTCATAAAACAGTATATACAATTTAAATGCTTTATTTATTATTTTCGAACAAATAGATGATGAAAACAAGTTAATCATGCAGTTTTCTGAGAGCTTATCTGTAAAAAATATTAATTGGTATTAATTGAAGATCATAACACAAAAATACTAAATATAAACATAGAGACTAAATTGTGATACTGGAAATAATGTGTATCTAAATGAATTTCATACAAAAAGATACTGATTTTACATAAGGTTAATTAATGGCATTGTACAATAAATTTAAATTCCGTAATAATATAAAAGTAATAAAAATAAAAAATAAAAAATTAGAAATAAAAATTCTAGGAAAATTTTGTTCTATATAAAAATTAATTGAGAAAATGAAACACTATTTAGTTAATTGAACATTTTAATTTTATTTCTAAGGCATTTTTAATTGGTTTAACATCTCAGTTTATTTATCAAGAAAGATTTTGTAAAGTTTTCCTTCCAAATTCATAAAATCTGCAATAAATTTGACTTCTGTAGAACTCTGTAATATAAGTGGCATCTTTACTGTTGGATTTTGAAATAAAAAATGGAAGAATGAATTTATTTAAATATTTAATATGAAAATTTATTTTATATTTTCAAAATAAGTGTTGTTATAAATATGTGTATATGTTTACATATATACAGATATCCCTCCTACAATGTGGTTTTGCTCTAACACATTCGAGAATTGGACACATTCCCATTAAAAACATTACAGCATTTTTATGGGTGTTCACTGTCATTCAATATTTTTTTATTCAAGCAAGTATGCATGTCGTCTCAAATTTTCCATGGATTTTAAAGTGTTGAAATTTTCAATGGTGTTTTGTGTCTTTCACTTGGTTTTCTTTAATCAGAACAGATTGTACAGTTTTTCTTCTTCTTTATCCTAGCTTCCTATTCTGGCTCTCCTATAAATCCATTGTTGCTGTCATTAGTGTTAGTGCTCTGAATGAATTCGAAGGACTGTTACTGTGTTTTGTTTTTATAGATTAAATTAAAAGTTACTACATAAAAAGATTTACATTTTTAAAAATCTCTTAGGCAAATTCAAGCAAATGAAAATATTAGATTTTATGTAAAAAAGTAGAGAAAAATGAACATGTTGCTGATACTTCTGATTAATGCCAACAGGGAAGCTTAGAATATGATGATATATTGCCAAAAAGAAAACATCCTTGGTTAACGGTTTTTAGCAGCAAAGGAAACATTGATATTAACATGGAATACTTTGGATTGTGATTGTTAGTTAATTATCAGTTGCTTTAATAAATGTATTTTACCTAATTACAAAAAAGCATAGTATACTTTTGCTAACTTTCCGAATGTAACCCTTTATTTCGCACTAGTACTTTGTTTCGTATAGCAAGGATTCACATAACATGACAGTTTGCTGAAACCTAACTATTTTGTTATACAGGGATATCTGGAATACAGTTATATATCTGTATATTGAAGAAGCTCAAGGTTTCATAACTTACCATTTGACTATCATCACAGATTAGAAATAAAAATAACTGTAGATGTTTTAACTAAAAATTCTAGTTTATGAAGTGATCTAAAATTCATAATGGACTGTTATCCACAGCTTATGATTAAGTGAAGTTCAACAATATAAAAAATGTTTTCTTTAACTTAATTTTTCATGCTTAAAGTTTTTTGAGCATAGATTCACAACCGAAAATAATATAAAGATTATCAAGTAAATTTCAAGGACCTTTGGAATTCATTAAAGAATATTGATTTGAAGAGTTGCATATGATTAATTTCTAATTTTGGAGATTGCAAAGAGAAAAAGACTGAGTACCTCTTATTTAAGATATGGTTCATCAGTGTAAAAATCTGATTTTTACATTGATGAAAATTAGTTATTTATATAACATGCACAAAATAAATTAATAAAAATATACTGTCATACATGAATTAAACATATAAAATAATATTTTATATGTTTAATTCGTGTATTCCAATATATTCACAGGTTTTTATAAACACACCTGCTGTGCTATGTTAATTTATGTATCATATATATTTATATTCTTTATAGTTATATCAAGTATGTATGATCATAAATATTTATAACAATAAAAATCTGCATAATTTTAAATCTTTAATGAGCAATTATTTACTGTGACATTGTCACAATGCTCTCAATTTTAGTAGTGTCAGGAAAAGAATGATGTACAGGGGCAAACCCTGTACATCATTCTTATACTGATAACAACAGAGTTATGCTGGTCATCTATAACTCCATTCAGGGGAAAATTTTTTAATTGAAATAATGTGATCTCTGGTTCAAACTGAAAGTTCATATGTAGTTAATCGGGGCATCCTCTCCTTAAACTTTTCCTATCTGATCTCGACTTTCTTCTCTAACCCCATTCTTGAGATTAAGGGACACCAGTGGGAATTTACAAGTCTACAATTTTTGAAATTTACAGCCCAATTAATATTGTTTTATTATAAATGAATATACATAATAATTAGAGGGCGACAATACATTTATATTTTCTGTTGTTTTTTACTTTAATTTATGATATTCTTTTACTTGAGTTAACAAAATTTTAAAAGTCCAAAATTCTTACTTGTTTAATGATTTTAGTTTTTTCTTTTTATCTTTCATTAGAAAGGATTGATGAGAGATGAAGTCATATCAAATTCTATAGAACATGATGAAAAAGTGCCTCTTCTATTAAGCAGTAAGTAGGCGTATCTTGTTTTTTTGAAATATTTTCTTTGAAATATTTAAACATTCTAATACAACCAGATTATTCTACCCTTTCCTCACTAGAAGTTTTCACTTGAGTTAAACTTTCAGAAAAAAAATTTGATTATAATTACATCTTCTAATCCAAAAATGATTTCTAGTTTATCTTTTTTAACTCTTTGTTAGCCTTTTAAGAGAACAATTTAAAATGTCTTCACACTAATCACCATATTTACATCTAAAAATTAACTTAAATTTTCAGGAATCAGTGTTTTTTTTTAACAAGGATAAAATAGTCCAGTTGCATTAGAGTATTCAAGTGTGTATGCCATTTATTGTGTTTATCAGTTAAAAAGTAATGTCTGAAAGGATATATTTATTAAAATATGCGTTTGAATTATACATTATCAAATAAATGCATTTATTTTAAAAATGAGTAACAAATGGTACCTTATTTTGTAGTCGAACATTTTCAACCTTATTCAAATGCCTTCATCAGGCTACAAATATTCAAATTTTGAAATGTTTTTTCATTATGCTTCATTTCCTTATTCCATATACATGAAATTACTTAACTGTTTTCATTAGAACATATTAATAAATTGAAATCAAATTAAAAATGTTTCAAAAGTTGAAAAATTTTTAATTTACAGTGTAAAAATAACCATTGAATTAATTAAATGTAAAATAAATAACTACTTATACAAATAACAATAATAGTATGAGGGTTGTTCAATAAGTCCTTAGAAAAAGATAGAAAAACAAATTATTTTAAGTAGATTTTTTTTTTATTTTTCAACATTTTCCAAGCATTTCTCCAACTTTTTTAAGCCATCTAAAAAGTAAGATTTTGGAAGATTCTCAAAATAGGCATCTGTTTGAGCGATGACCTCCTCGTTCGACATGAATCGTTGTCCGCCAAGCCATTTTTTTAAGTTTGGAAACAAAAAAAGTCACTGGGGCCAAATCTGGTGAATACGGTGGATGTTGTAATAATTCGAACTTTAATTCCATGATTTTGGTCATCGAAACTGCACAGGTGTGCACCCGTGCATTGTCTTGATGGAAGAGGATCTTTTTCTTTTTCAAATGAGGACATTTTTCCTTGATTTCTTCGCTCAACTGGTGCAATAATGACGCATAATATTCTCCAGCTATTGTTTTTCCTTTTTCCAAGTAATCAGTGTAGATGATTCCGCGTGTATCCCAAAAAACCGTGGCCATCACCTTCCCGGCCGATTTCGCTGTCTTTGCCTTCTTTGGAGCCCTTTCGCCTTCAAAAACCCACTGTTTTGACTGTTCTTTTGTCTCTGGAGTATAGTAATGTATCCATGTTTCGTCCACAGTTATGTATCGACGCAGAAACTCGTCAGGATTGCGACGAAAAAGTGCCAAAACAGCCTCAGAGTCAACCACACGATTACGTTTATTCTCCACTGAGAGCAAACGCGGCACCCATCTTGCTGAGATTTTTTTCACACCCAATGTTTCGTGCAAAATAGAAAAAACTGTACCTTGTGATATGCCTGTGGCCTCAACTATTTCACGCACTTTGATTCGTCGATCACTCAAAATCATATCGTGGATTTTGTCAATCATTTCGGAAGTAGTCACTTCCACTGGACGTCCCGAACGATGTTCATCTTTTGTGGATGTACGGCCACGTTTGAACTCATTTACCCAATTGTAAACAGTTGCAAACACAGGAGCAGATGTGCCATGAACTTCATCCAACTCAGCTTTGATCTCTTTTGGTGTTAAGCCTTTTAAATAAGTGTTTAATCACCGCTCGAAACTCACTTTTTTCCATTTTTCTAAATAAACAAAAGTTTCTTGCTTCAGTCGACAATAAAAATTAAACCATGCGATGAATATGACTGAGATTTCACAATTGTCCAGTGAGCCACGATGCTTACTAAAAACGCACCAATTTTGATGCTACGAGCGCCATCTATTGGATTTTCTAAGGACTTATTGAACGTCCCTTGTAATTTAATTGATAACCAATAAAATATTCTAAGTAAATGCTTTCTATAAGCTATCCCAGTATTACTCAGAGTCTATACAATATTATGTTTATAATATCCATAAACTAAGAATTCCATTTGTATGCATCATTGTTACAGAATCTCATAAATTGACTTTTATAGAATTTATGAAATTTTATGGTTTAGTGCAATGGTATTCAAACATTTTAACAGTGCGACCCCAAGGTAATTTTCTGCAATTCCAAATGGGGTCGCAACCCATAGATTGAATACCACTGGTTTAGTGTGCTAGTGAAGATGGCAATTATTTTGAACATCATTGTTCTGATCCATTATTGTTATTAAAAACAAAAATAAGAGAAAAAATTAACCCTATTATGGAATACAAAAGATTTGTAATGAACAAATTATTCTTCATTCAAATCATTTTCATTCAAAATGCAATAAAATGATAAAATTTTATTATATTTATTTATATATATGAACATATGCCTTTCGACAATACTTACATATACAGGTACTCCTCACCTTACGACCTATCTGCTTAACGACCACTCGCACTTACGACCAATCGAGTTACGACCTGCAATTCGGGGAATCCCCTTTCTAGCTTGAGCGTCGGTCAGTGGCAAATGGTGACATGCGCACTAAGCTTACTATAATGGGCTTGCGCGTACTATAATAGTCTTATAGTACTATAATAGGCTAATAGCGTACTATAATAGTTTTTTCATGAATAAATTTGAAGTTTGTTGCGTAATTTCTATAATTTTACAACGATCCTATATTCCCGGTGCAAGCTACTCGCTTATCGACCAGTTCGCTTAATGACGTAGTCGTCGGAACGGAACTCAGTCGTGAATTGAGGAGTACCTGTATTAAATAATATAAATTATACAAAACACATAATACCATATTTACTCGTGTATAAGACGATCTCGCATATATGACGAGGTGCGACTTTAAAGATCAAAATAAAGAAAATTAGATTTATTAATACAATTCCAATTTTATTTCGTTTAATTGCAAATAAAATGTCAAATGCACGTGAATGCAAATTGTCCTGCAAAAATTACTGGTATTTTAGAGTTTAAGGAAAAATCTTGTAAAATCAACATAATTTGTTCATTTATAGCTTGACAATCGGGAACCTTTTTTTGCCAATTCTTAAGTGTAGTCAACAGAGAGTGGATTCGACTGTTATGAGTTTCTCCGAATTCTGCTTTCTGAATAATCATGATTTTTTTTATGGGGGAATGGATTAAAACTTATATCGGGCTCCTGTGTGATTTTGGAATTTCAATCTGCAATTCAATTCAAAAGCTTTGCTTTTCCTAGTGCTATTTATCTTTATTTCTGACAATATACAAGAACGATTTAAATGACCCAGATAAAATACTTACGTTTTTAAATACAAGAGGGTAAGCATCCGGTAAAAAATGCGAATACACAGTTCACAAAAATTATTTGCAAAAACGCAAAGAATCTTTCGCTCGCATGTATAGAATGATCTAGGTTTTTGAAGCTGTAATAAATGAATAAAAACCTTGTCTTATATGAGAGTAAATACAGTATTTAATTTAATTTAATTTGAAAAAAATAGATAGTATCTCAAAAATATGATAAAAATACAAATAAAAAATAACATTTGTTCCTAGCACAAAAACACCTTAAAAAACTATAAATGATTCCTGTAAATAATCATGGATGGAATGATTAATATTTTCAATCCTTTCCATAGATCATCTTCTGGTCACAGGTTTTAAATTGGAATGCTTTTCAAATATCATTAAGTCTGGTACTTGCATACAGAAACAGATGATGGAAACCGTTGACAGAATGGCGAAACTGACGGAATACAAAGTTGAGAACTTTCAGCTTTTGCCGTTGTGGAAAGCAGAATGACGAAAATTAGACCAATAGGAAAGCCATTTAACAATGTTGTCATAAACATCACATGGGACGATAGCATTCGAACTATGACAGTTGGCAAGGCTAAAAAGCTTTATTTATACACTAATATGCTAATATATTTCATTTAAATGTTATATTACTATCCAATTTAAATATTAATGTCAATTAGGAATATCGAATACTTTGTAAAGTATTCGATATTCCTAACTTTCAAAGATTTTGAATATTTTTTCCATCCAAATTCTTTGTTTTTGTGTTTTTTTATTTGTGATAAGATTGTAGGCAAACTTAGAAAGTTTAATTGATATAACAAAGTAATCCTGTCGGTGCCATTTTCTACTACTATTGGCCTACCTATTGTAGTAGCATGTTTATATTTAAGGCTGGCAGATGATGCACATTTCAGCTGTATGGTAATTCTGCACACGAGTACATGCAACATGGAAAGAAGACGGAACGGCAAGTTTTAGCTTACCGTTTCCATTGACGGATTTCATCATCAGTTTCCACATGTGAGTACCAGACTTTACATTTTTCAAATATCATTGCATTTTTGAATATATATTTGGTAATGCAATGATATTCAAAATAAAATATTTGAAATGCATTCCAATTCCCGCCTTTGACTGGAAGAAGATCCATAGAAAGAGTCAAAAATGTTAATTTTTCTATTTATGATTATTTACCGGAATTATTTATTGTTCTTTAAGGCATTTTAGTTCTGTGTACTTATACTTCAGTCTAGAGAAATATTTTGAGTGGAATAACATTTGTCTGTTTTATATTCTATGTTTATACATAGTAAGTTTTTCCAAAACATAGTTTGAATATTTATATTTCTTTGCAGAAAAGATTGAATTGAAAATACTGTACTTTTATAACATAAATTTTGAAGATAATCAATTATATTCATTTATTTAATTCTTCTAATTTTGTATCAGTTTGAAAAATTGATAATTTATGTCATTCATTGACAATCTGCGTAATAGCTTCATATTGATGAAGATCAAAACATATCTCAGAGTCAAGTCTTCACCCAAGAAAGATTATGGCGACAGTTTAGTGTTATTTATTATTTATTATCTTTTTAAAATCAGATGAAACCATCAACATTCAGAAATATTGTGCAGAATCCCAACAAATATTCAAAATGTTACACAAGAAGCAAACTGCATTAGTCAATAGGAATCCTAATGCTGCATAATAATGCTTGTCCACATATCTCAATAAATTTGTCATAATAAAGAAAGTAAAAGTCAAAATAATAATAAGTCAAAAAAGTAAAGAAAATTCACTTCTTAAATTTATAGTTTCAGATATATTAAACTTTTTACTTATCTAATATTGCCTAATGCATATGTCTGTCTATTACTCTGTTTATATTGAAGATGAATTTTATTATTTCAGATTCAATGGATTCCATCACAGATACTGCCGCTGTAGAATATTATAGTATAACAGAAAGAATTGAATTAGTAAGTATTGTATAATCTACTATTTAGTTCCTATCTCATCTCTTTGAATATCGCATCTATCCATATTATTTTATTTGCAGATTTGTACTTTTTCATTAAACTTCATTTCTGTATTAAACTTTCATTATGAAGACTTTAAGTAAATATTTTTATTATTACCTCGATGTAGTATTATATATTAATTTCTATTTAAACTTTTTTTCGTTATATTTTATTTCTAGCAATAACTTTGTATCATTATGTATTTTTATATAATGATATGAAATTCATATATGTAAATGTGAAATCATTTGCAAGAATATTTGTTTCTATTTTCATATTGAAGGTATTTTCAAACAGAATTATTCCATCATTTCTTTTTACAAGAATCAGAAAATTCTCTAAATTCCTTCATTTGTTAGATCTTTTAATAATTCTGTCAGAATCTGTCATAAATTTAATTTTTCTCATCATAAAATGTTGTGCATTTTCTGTAATTTGTGAAATAAGAAAATATTGCTTTGTTTGGCTTGTGTAATTCTTCAACAATGGAATCACAAAGGTGAGAACTTTTCATTTTGAAATTTTTTCCAAAAATTCACAGATTATATTTTTAGATATATTGTTATGATTTGTATTCAGTAAAAAATTATTACTATTGACAGGAAATTTTGTTATATTGATCAGTTCATATATCTTTAATAGATACAGGAAAAATTACATTACATCTTTCAATATGACACTATTTTGTGATTAACTTTTATATTAAAAACGTAATAATAAAATAAATATATGGTATATAGTTTTTTTATTCATTTTAATGTATTCAAATTAGAAACTTACAAACATTATAAAATTAATCGTTATAATGTTTATCTATTTTGATGTTTTACAAACTTATTTTTATGATGATATGCAGTATTTAACGTTAATTTTTGTAATTAATCTGTCATAAAGAAACAGCAAGATAATAGCGAGGTTGCAGCCGATGTTTTCAATATGAAAACATGAATGTCAGACATTCAGCGCTCCCTTCCTGTAAGCCTGGAAGTTTGACAATCGCATTTGGAATGTCGAGCATGATTCCACTGACGTTCCAAACGCCATTGTCAAACTTAGACTCTGCTTAGGAAATAATCTTGCAGAGTAAATCAGCCCATTTATTTTTAATTTAGCTATCAGAAACCTACAAAATTTGCCTGCATGGTCTAGTATTGTCTTTATCAATAATGATAATATAATTATTTACAATTTTCTTAAAAAATTATAAAAAAAAAACCTCATCGCATTTTAATTTCTTAAAAAAGTTTCAAAGAACAATAAATCTGTTCACTCCATAATGAAATGTTCTGTTGTGAAAAGATTTTTGTCAAATTTGAAACTTTTCATTATGGAGTGAACAGATTTATTGTTGTTTGAAATTTAAAATTTAAAAAACAATGTTAACATAATTAAAAATTACTGAGGTAAATAAAGATAGATTATTAATGAAATGAATATATTGATAAACTATTAGAGACATTTTGTATTGATAATGCAGAACAACTGTTCTGCAAGATGATTATTAAGCAAGATTAATATACATTTGTTATTCTTATTACATAATTATTTATTTATTTTTGGATTTTTCCACCTGTGAGGCATAAGATGGTCTTTAGTATAGCCATTGTGGGTTTGGTCAGTCCACAGTTGGGGCAGCTTGATGGTGAGAAACAGGGCTCAGCTTAACTTCGTTCAAGAAAAATTTTTGGGATTGTTTTGCCTGGATTCAGTTTCATGTCACCAGAATGATAGGCTTATGATTTAAGAACAGCCAAATGGTTGAGATGATTATTATAATAATCATCCATTACATTTTTGCATATTATTTTTTTTTATGAAATGATATTTAATAAAAATTGTTTACATGAGTAATTTTCTAATTGAAAAGTATGACTGTACAAAAAAATTGTAACTTTTTATACAAAAATTTAATTTACACATTGTAACTATAAAGTTTAATCTGTTTTTATCTAAATCTACAGTTTTCAAATACAATTTAATATTTTAAAAAAATTCAGCAAAACAAATGAGCAAACATGTAATTATAATTTGCTCACCATCCTGTACGTATAAGAATGTAGTCATTATTCAAGATCTCTTTTATTGTGTTGAAAAAATTTTTGTTTGTATAACGTTGTTGTTTATTAAATCTTGTGTATGACAAAATTTTAAAAACAATTAAAATTCATTATTTTATGATTAAAGATGATTTATTTGTTTTTTAGGGAAAGATGGCTTCCTTATTTTTCAATAAATGTAAGTTATTTAACTTCAAAATAATAATAATTAATCAATATTACCAATTTATTAGAATCGCTTTAATCAATTTTGTTGATTTGACAGCAAAATTTGTTAAAAATTCTACTAAATCAGTTTTGAATTCTATTAATAGATCTAACAGTTTAAAAATATACTTTTTTGGTTAGCATTACTGTGGATGGGGATAGAAGGATATAAAGATATTATATTTGTACACCAAGTATTACAGATATTTTATAGTAAATTTCTTCTAGTTTGTCACTTTACTAAGTTGTGCCAGATCAAGCTAAATAGGCTTTACTCTTTGTAAAAAGTTTGAAACTTAATTAAATATTATCATCCTGAAAAAACTAATTCAAAATATAGTTCAGATCAATATTAATATAAACAAAATGAGTAATTATTTTGCAATTTTTTATCATATTCTTAATTAAGAGATGGTGCCTAACGTCTACCTCTAGTAGCAAATTACTTACTATTAATCATTAAATTAGCAGAGATACAGCTTGATTATTTAGGCGATTGTTTGATGATGTTTCTATATTCTGAATTTATTTAAAATAATTTAAAATAAATATTCTTCATCTCAAAACTGTAGTGTCTTGCCCCTGTACATCATAGTTTTCCTGATGTCAGGAATCATGCCAGTCATCTATGTAACTGCAATCAGGGGAAA
Organism: Centruroides vittatus; assembly: GCF_030686945.1. Taxonomy (NCBI): domain Eukaryota; kingdom Metazoa; phylum Arthropoda; class Arachnida; order Scorpiones; family Buthidae; genus Centruroides; species Centruroides vittatus. Next base: position 1,341,285 of record NW_027122709.1, on the reverse strand, counting down.
ATTGTTGAATTGAATTCATGCGATTTCTGGTCTAAACTGGAAGTTTGTATGTAGTTAACACTTACCTCCTGCCCCTAAGCTTTTCCTATCTGGTCTTGACTTTTATCTATGTAATACTTCTTAAGATTAAGGAATGACAGTGGAAATTTATAGGTTTATGACTTTTTCAAATTGCAGCCCAAGGAGTACAACTATCTTAGTTATATTATTATAAGTAGAAGAAATTTGTTTAAAAATTAGGTTAATGTTACCTATGGTAGCGAACTCGGCGACGGGGAAATTTTTCTACCCCACAATCTAGACGGCGACAGGGATTTTTTTTTTCCCACCCCTACATTACACGCGGCGACAGGGAATTTTTCTTTCTACCTTACATTTAGACGGCGAAGGGGAGATTATTTCTATTCTACGTTCTACGCTTACAATTCTAAAAAATACAAATTAAAAAAAAATAGGATAACTTACTTTGTTTCTGAGCTTTTCCCATTTTTCCACGTTTCCCGTCAAAGGAACTAGACTCTCCGGTACGTGACGATGCTCTTTTTCCCCCTTTCGTTTTAACACTTTTCTCTCTTTTTTTTCACCTTTGTCTTGTGTTTTCTTTTGCTTTTTTGTCTTTCTTGCTGACATTAGGTGCGGGAGCAGCCGGAATAGTCTCTGGTTCTTTCCAACTAGGTATTTTTCCGTGACCGGGATGTATTCGATCAGTGTATGCCTGCCTTTTTAGAAACACCCAAGGAAACTGCCGAAATACTCGTCGTGCACTCTAAACCAAGATAGTGCCGTATGAATGTCAAAAGATTCGCCCATGACATATTGCCACATTTCCTTTGAACGTTCCTTCGAGAGCCGAACTATTCCGCCAGCATTTTCGGCAACGCATCACGCATGATTTCCGGTCACTGCGATAACTCGATTTGGATGTTTCGCCACATTTCTGGCAAAGTTCCTCGGTGTGTTGGAGGCCCAGTTTTACGGCAAATTTCGGTCCGCCATCAATTCTTTCATCTAATCCTAATTCGGAAGACTCTACTTCTATTAACTGATAAAAACGTCGCCCAGTACACTCTTTCCAAAATTCGTCCGACTCCAAATCGCAACTCGACATGACAAACCTGTGAAATATCTATTCCAAAAATTGCAGAATACGCTTAGCAAATTTGTCAATAAATTTATTCCAAGCGCTTAAATTCACAATGTAAATTTAAAAAATTATTAATTACCTTATAATAGAAAAATTCCAAAAGTAACAAACTCAAGAAAATCTTTTTGCACGACAACACGCCTACTCCACTCTCGGGGGAAAAATTTGCATACTTCTGATCACTCGCGATTCTACGGATCAAAGCGCCCTCTACGGATTTCATTAATTGATAACAAAATCCCGACAAATTCCCCGTCGCCATCTTGAATGTAGGAGGAAAAAATTTCCCCATCGCAGTCTAGAATTTCCCCGTCGCTCTCTAAAATTTCCCTGTTGCCGAGTTCGCTACCATAGGTAACATTAACCAAAAATTATTTCAACACTTTATGGAAAGTCTTCTTAATGACTGTATGATAAGAAGAGGGAGAGAAGATTAATCTCATTATGATAGTTAATTGCTTTTATAGGGATTGTTGTGATATGATGTGACAACTGCAAATTGAACTGGTAATTGGGGATGTCTCCAGTTAGCATAGGGGTAATTAACATCTGTATTGCTGTAGTCCAGTGTATTATATTGCTGAAATGAAAATCAGTCTGGAACTCTGGATAGTGTGACTAGTAACATGAGTTATGAATTTGAGTCCTATTTTACATTAATCTTTTCTTCCGAAATTTTCTAAATTATTTAATTAATTTCAAAATCAGTTTTTAATTAATACTTATATAAGATAATAGCACCATTATAACTACGTATATGCTAAATTTCAATGGTAATAATTAAAGTCTAATTTTGATATAGCCCAAAAATAATAGCGAGGTTGAGGCTGAAGTTTTAAATGTGAAACGTGTACATCGGACATTCACCGCCTCCTTCCTGTAAGCCTAGAAGTTTGACAATGGAGATTGGAAAGTCAGTGGAATCATGCTTGACATTCCAAATGGCATTGTCAAACTTCTAGGTTTACAGGAAAGCAGCGCTAAACGCTCGACATACACGTTTTCACGTTTAAATCTTCAGCTTCAACCTCACTAATCTGTTGTTTTAGTTTAATATTTTATGTGTAAATTTAAATATGTTTCAAAATATTTGAAATTTGTTTAGTTTTCAAAAGTTTTATAGCTTTTATTTATGAAATTATTGTAATGAGACATTATACTTAAATTTATTAATAAAAAAATAAATATACATTTAAAAAAGTGAAAAAATATTTATTGGGCAATTAGAATTCTAATAATGTAATTATTAATATAACTATTATAGCTATTAAATAATACTTACACTTTAAAAATAAAAAAATATGTTTAATTGTTAAATTGAATATTTTAAAAATATAAGTTTACAAACAATTATATTTTTTGTTACTATTTTCAGTTGGAGTGAATATATTTTATTTATGTATAGCTGTGTATTTATATGGAGATTTGGCTATTTATGCTGCGGCAGTATCGGTCTCTCTCAGAGATGTTACATGGTAATCTATACTTTCAGTTTTAATTACATCAATGTAAATATATTAGAAATTCTGTAGAATATGAATTAAAATTCGGTATTATCTGATTATTTTTTGCAACTTGGACACCGGTATAATAAGTCCTAATCATATGATCTGTCATAGTAGACATTTAAATAATAAAATAGGAAAAAGGCTATTTTTCATCCTAGATCATATCTTAAATTCATATTTATCCTTCTTAAATTTATATACATATCTCATTTCTCCTCTTGTTATTTGTAATAAATACATATTTACAACTTCAGTCATCAAAAATATATCCTTTTTTTTTATTTTACATATTATTACATATAATTTTCTTCAGTTGGTTTTTGTTTTAATTGTATTGTGTTTCTAATCTGTCTAATTTACTATCAAGAAAATTTCTATTTTCAATACTTAATTTTAAATACCGTATTTTACGGACTATAAGACGCTATGGACTGTAAGGCGCACCATAATTTTTAAGCAATTTAAAAAAAAAAATACCTATAAGACACTACGGACTATAAGACGCACCTGAATTTTGCAGGCAATTTTTCGAAGAAAAAAGTGCGTCTTATAGTTTGTAAAATACGGTAATTATGAATATTTTATTTCTAGTACTAATTGCATAAATATATCAATATGTTATTTTTCAGTAATTATGTGCCTCCCGGTAATGCCTGTAACATATCATATACTGATTGGGATCTTTGCTGGACGTCCGTCGACTATATATCTCGCAAAGATGCCTATCGAATATATCTTGTGAGTATTTTAATTTTTGGATACTTCTTACATACACAGAGATACTAATTATTATGAATGTTTTGTAGTTAAGAAACCGACACGTAATCTATACAGACTTATGGTCAACCCTTTAAAAGCTGTGATATGATCTTTTATGCTTGTGAATAAACACATTAATGCAACAACACACAGATGTAAGTGTTTTGTCTGCATAGAATTGTTAGTATGCTGAATCTCAAACCAATTAGTGTATACCAATAACATGGAATATACAGATAGTAAGTGCTTTCAGTTTGCGAGCAGCTAAGGGTCTATCTAAAAATTGTTCCTGTGTACGAGCAAATTGTACGATCGTGCTAAACCTGTCAGAAAAATTATCAGTTTAAACACAACTTGTCAGAAGAGCTCAACATTTAAAACTGATGTGTAAACTTCTGATATTATGATTGGGTGTGCTGGAAAAGCCCAAACAACAAGACTATGTAGTGTGTGCATGATATACACAAAATGGTGGGTTCTGTCAATTATACAAATTTTATTCTATCGAACAATAAATATCAATTTAAATTTATTTCAAAAATCTGCAATAAAATAATTTAATAAGTACTCAAAATTTTAACAACTTTGCAATAAAGAGGAATTTTTTTCTATTTACATATTTAATTACTTACTATAATTAAATTTATAAAATTAATGCATTTCATACATAAAATACTTAGCTTAAAATCATTACAATACATTATTTTTCATCATAAAAGAAAAAATAATAAAATAGCAGTATAGGGAATCAATGAATCATTGCAAAATGTTTTAATAAGTGGATTAAGCCTGTGCATGAACAAGTGAAGCAAGCAGAAAGGGCAGAGTTCCCTAGAAACATTATAATTTGTTTGAGATGATAATTTGAAAACATTAGAACTCATTTTAGAATGAAATTAAGATAGTTTATGAACATTTTAAAATTGAAATGATGATGTCATATCAGAAGTGGGAGTGGATGAGGACATTGCTCTTCATGTTCTTCCAACCATGGCATATGATTATGCATTACCGATGGGCCTTTTCTCAGTTTGGCATCTCTGCATACAAATAAATTCAAACTAACTTTTAAGAGGATGTTTGATACACTTAAAGTATAGACATTTACTTTAAAAAAAAATAATAATACATACTATTTTTTTTAAGAATACAGATTCATTCTTAGATTTTCTTGGACCAAGATTGTTAAACATTTATACTACTATAGCAATAAGCAAAAATTAAAACTAATATTAAAATAATATTACACAAATTTATATATATATTTTAAAAAATAAAAAATATAGAATTTGAAAACTACTGTTGATAAATAAAAATTCACTATTTTGCATAGCAGTAGTACTTGTAATTGTATTTGCAATCACATATGTAAAATTAAGAAAAACATTATTTTGAATAATTTTTTAATTCCTTATGGTTTTTCTTTGTATGCATTTTTTTCACCCAATGAAATTTTAACAAAAGACACCACTGTTAACATTCTTTATTCAATTTTTTATCTTGGTCAATACATTAGTCAAGACACATTTCTGGCTTGGAGTTCACTCTGAGGTAATTTTATTAATTTGCTACAAGGTAAATTATAAATTTTTGTTTAAAATCAGTTCTAACATACCTGTGAAATTAGATCTGGAATCTTTTCATAGTTGTACAAAAAGATTGCAACTATGCAAGATTATTTCATTTAATTTTTCAATTCCAAAAGTCCCAATGCTGTATTTTATCTTTATAGATCATACTGTAAATTAATTCAGCATGAGTACTTTTTATTTATTTACATATTAAACCTAAACTTTTTCAACTTTTCGTGTGTCTTTTTAAAGTTGTAAAAGTCTTAAAGTTTTTCTTAAAACTATTGCATAACTGCTAAAACATTGTTGTAATACTTGCCAGTTACTCTTTTCCTAACAGCAGTCCATTCTGAACATTATACCCGGCCTCTTGGACATTTACATTCTGTAGCATTGTGTTTTGATTAACTAATTTATGTATCCTTGATCTTTACAATACAATTACATATTTGTTTCTGTAATTATATTTTTAATTTTTATTTCTGTTTATTATTTTATTAATACTTATAAGTTATTCTGTTACTACAGTTTTCATTTATTTTTACACTAAGACACATATTAATGTTATTTTATATTTTTACAATTATAATCTGAAAAGAGAATCTTGTATTTTTGTAAGCTCGACTGAAGAGGAGCTCTTGAGCCCGAAAATGAGTGTTGACTAATGTAATGACTAAGAAAAAAAATTTAATAAAGAATGTTGAACAATCAAGTGTCTTTAGTTAACATTTTATTGTGTGAGAAAAGCATATAAGGAATAAGGGCACATTTCAAAATGGCAAACAGATTTTTTTCTTCCTCTTAGAAAATCTTTTCCTTTTTATAGATCTGTGACTTTGGTTTATTTTTATTTCTCCATACATCTAGCTCTGTTGCTTTTTTCCATCAAATTATTTTAAATGCAAGAGTTGATTTAATAAATAAAGTGTCCATTTTTATAAAACCAGGTTGGGAAGGGGTTGAATAATAATATTGGTTTTAAAAAGTAAAATTATTAGTATTTATTGTACACATTTATTTTTGATATTAATCATTTAAATTAACACATATTTCCAACACATTTAATTTATTTTACAAATTTGAAACTGTCTTCCTGTTTTGTTTCTTCAGCACGATGAAGTGCATTAATTAAACACGAGGCAGTTTTTTTTTCCATTATTTATTCATTGGTCAATATGCATTTTGGGTCTGGTACCTCGGGTCTCTTCAGTTAACTTTTTATTGTTATAGTTTCAAACATATCAGTTAATTTGTATAATATTAAAAGAAAATGTTTTAATATTATACAAATTAACTGATATATTTGAAACTACAGTAGAGCATTGTTTATCTGAATCAATTGGGGACTGGGGTTGTTCGGATAACTGATATTTTGGATAACCGATTATGTACGAAAAAATATATTAACCTATCCAATGTTGAAATTTTTCTTCGTTGCGTGTCGCTTTGCATTGAATTTTCGTCGATTTTAAGCTTAACGAAAATTTTTATAATAATAATGGAGGCTATTGTATTGTTAAAAGTTATTTCTTTATTTTGTACAAACAAAATAAATATATTGAAAAATATAAAAACAAAAAAATTATACTTAAGGAAGTTAATCTAGTATCAAAAACGATTCAGCATGACACAGTCCGACTGGAAAGCTTTCTGTTGACCGGTTTTCGGATAAACGATGCTCTACTGTATAAACAACAGACTAAAAAGTTAACTGAAGAGGGTACCAGAGACCCAAAACATGTATTGACCAATGAATAAATAAAGAATAGAAAAAACTGCCTTGTGTCTAGTTAATGCACTTCATCGTGCTGAAGAAACAAAACATTTAATCTATATATTTTTTTCATTCTTACTACTGAAATTATTCTTGCATTTCTCTTTCGCTTATACATTCTCTTTTGACAAGATTTTAAGCATATTAAGGACATTTTTTAAATTTTAGTTTAGTTTTATATAATTATGTTACAAATGACTTTTTTCTAGATAATATTGTTTATAACTGGTTAGTATCAAAGTTGTAATAAGATGACAGCTTATGGATACATTTGTGATATTAAAGTATTATTATTAATTTAAGGGCAAGCTATTTAACAATTCCATTACCAACACGTCTTTAAACAGCAAAAATAAAGAATTCTTTCTCCCCTCCTTGGCGATATTTCCTTAATCGTTTGCACTGTCTGCTGGCATCATAGTCCACATGTCCTTGATTATCAACTCAATCTCGTCATTCTTATTCCATGCTGCACTATTTTTTTTTACATCTATTCACACCTAAAGATACACTAGTTGTGTTTCTACATTATCTATTGGTAAAAGTGTATTACTTGCTTTATTAAATATGCTACAGTGGCCACCCCAAATTTATAAATTATATGTATATGTATTTGTTTGTTTATTTTTCTTTGGATGAACTTAATAAATACAATTTTTATGAATTTTCATAGGCTGTATTTTTATGTCTGTTGGGGCCGTTTGCATTTTTTAATGTCCAGAAAACAAAGTATCTTCAAGTAATAACTTCTGTTATGAGATGGCTTGGTAAATATTTTTTCATTACTTGTTTGGTTTGTCATTTGTTAATACATATTGTAATTTTCTTATTTATTCAAGTTATTATATTATAAGAGAATAACATTAGAAATTTATGGTCTGAGCAAAGTAAATAGATGAGACACTCTATTCATTGCAACATTTAAAAATTAATCATTTTAGTTTCAACAATTTTTATATTATATTAAATATTTTTATATTTGCATCTATAAAGTTAATAATATATGTAAAGTTGCATAAATATTTATATAACAGATTTAAAATTAATTCAATGTAAGTTGTTATCTAAAAGTGAAAAATTTTTATAACTATCTAACTATTAATGCTCTCATTTTTATATATTTTTGCACCACATAAATTAATATAAAGGTTATACATTATACCCAGGTAGAAACTGAAAAGTTTGTTTGTTATTTTGTTTTATGAACCAAATTATCCTTTGGATTATATTCATTTTATAATGTGATTAATTTTAATAATTAGAAATAAAGTAATTTGACAAGAGGCAAGTGGTTAGGCTGTCATCTTGTGATACAATTAGGGCATTATAAATTTAAATTATTTATTCATTTAGCTTATGTTAAATATTTTGATTAATTGATGTAATGTTAATATATATTGTTATATACAAACTTGAGAAAGAACAAAGGTTTTGTGTAGATATTTTGCTTTAGTGATCACCTTAAATAGATATCAAACGTTGTAATATTTGTTCTTAACATTCTAATTGAAAAAATATAGCATAATTGTACAAATTGCTAGTTGTATGTTCAAAGTTCTTCTAGGAAACTTCAGCTTATTTCTTTATGATTAAAAACAATATAAAATGAAAATGTTGATTAAACAATAAAATATGAAAACAAAATAGTTGATCAAATCTTACTTTTAGCATTTCTAAACAGCAAATTTTAAAAGTTTTAGCCTATTATATTAGTTTTGCCAATTTAATGCATTAAGCTTGTAAAGTACTTAATTTTAGTATCTTAGGAAACCGACTATAATTACGGTCGGTGAAACTTCCGTTAACCTAACGGGTACTTTACGCGGATTCGAGATTAGTTTGCCAGGCCTGGGCTTTTAAGCGTGCACCGAAAGATTAGTAATAATAACGATAAATACCAAGTCAAATCAAAAGTTCAAATATATTTAATTAATAACTAGAACGTACTACGTACAAATGTCAATAATCCAAACAAAATTTATTAACGAAAATCAACAAGTCAACCCGACAATAAACTTAGCTACTTAGCTTAACTTAATAGTAATTCCCCTTTGAAATTCAACAAATCAAATACTTAGAAACTATGAACAAAATTTCTTACTAATTAAACGTCTATCCGTCACCTCACTATACGAAGAAAACTATTTCCTCAATCCTTTCGATATCGTCAAATCGTCAATCGAACTCCTCTTTAACACCTTGGATCGTCCAATTATCAATCTGGACTTCTATCAGAAAATACTTCGCTTTCGAATTAACCTCACTCTCACAGTTGCCTCGATTTGGAATTCACCTAGGTTTGGAAATCACCTCTCCTCCTTCGGTTAACGTACGGGTTTTATACTGTGAGGTGACGTCACACTTGAGCTGGGTTACTCCTCTTATTTACATACTTAGTTGCTAACATTAACTTTCTGTTCTGGCAGCTTTAAGTTTCTGACAAAGCTTATAAACCGTTTACAAAATATTTATCATAATTTTCTGGGATGTTTAAGACGGTTTATCAAGTATTTCTCTACTAGTGATTGTGGGGACTCCCCCCTCCATTTTTTTTCTGCGGACTGTTACTTCCGCTGGGCAGCGCAAGTGCGCAAGATGTTTCCTATGGCGCTTATTTCTCCGTGAGTTGTTTTTTCTTCATTTTTCATTACTAACAAGAGAGTGGTGGGGAACCTTTGTCCTAAATAAACATAAACCCCAAACAAAAGATAATAAAACGGAAATAATAATAAAATAAAAATAACGTTCGGACTCAGTTCCTTACAAGCTCTTCTAATGAGAAACAATACGACTGCTTATCAGAACGGCTTACCTTTATCCATTAATGCTCAGGCACTTTTTGAAGAATTAGAAGCAGCATACCTTATAATCAATATGACAAGTATTTTGAATAACATTTTACACAAATTTCATAGCAGCATTAAAGAGGTATTTTTCCTATCTGTTGCATTTCTTTATGAAAAATCTTTCAGATACTTCAGAATTACATTTTCAATTCAAAGCCTCTTAACACAGAGTATTTACTTTTACAAGGCATTTTCTAATTAGTTTAGAAAATCTAATTAGGTTTCATTTGTATGTCATATTTCTATTCACTTACCAATAGTGATTGTATATATTTATTTTCATTTATATAAAGTTTATTTTCTGTAATTTATAATTTTATATTTTCATCTTATCTTTTAGGTATATAATTCTGTTAGGAGACACTTTTATTTATTTTGTTTAATTCCTCTTATCTATCAAATGACAAATTCAAACATTAAATTTTTAGTTTTGTATACTAAAATTTTCTGTTCAGTTTCAGCAAATTATATGAAAGATTAGAGCAATTTAATCAAATAAGTAAATTTCATAAATTAGTTTATATATCAATATAAAATTTTAGTTTTTCTCCTTTAGACTGCTTTGTGTTGCTATAGAATATTTTAATTATAACCAGTCAACAAATGAAAACATTAACATGCTATTTTAAGTGTGGCAAGCAGGGTGATTGAGAGGAGGAACTGGGAATGGAGAAAACCTAGGTTCTTATGAAATTAAAATTATTTTTACTTATAAAATAATTCTTTAAGACTATTAATAAAGAAACATTTTACATATATGTATACATTTTAACATATCATTTATTCAAAAAACAAAAGGTTAAAGGGCCACTCAACCCCAGACCCTATATAAGCCCTTTATACCTCCTGTGGTAAGGATAGAAGCAAATCTTCCATCAAGAGAGAAAGGTTGCAGCAATTATCTATACTTAAGAAACATTTATTCTTTCTCATTCAATTACTCTTGATGTATATGCTGAAAAGGAAACAAATGTTGATACTTCCAATGCACCTTAGTATATATTATGTTTTTAGTAGGAGAGTAGTAAATGGTTTTCATATACACTCTAGTTGTTTTATATTTTAACTATATTTATTAATTAGTTAGATTAAATAAACAACAACTAACCCGTTACATATAAAGTCCAACAACTGCCGAATTATCGGGCTAGCAAATGGCTATAGTAATATTAATAATTAAAGTTAATTTGCTACTAGAGTTAGTATAGTTAGATTAAAATTCTAATGAGTATTTTTTATTATTTTTATTTGTAGCTTTTGGAAGTATGATTATATTAGCAGCAATTGCTTTGGTAGAAGGTAAATCACGTGGCCATCCAGAAGTAGCAAATCTAAATGGAATTCCAAATTTGTTTGGTGTGTGTGTTTACTCTTTCATGTGCCATCATTCTCTACCATCTCTTATTACTCCAATTAGAAGTAAGAAGAATTTGACGTTGTTTGTGCTGGCGGATTTCTTTCTTATTCTCGGATTTTACTCGTTGCTGTGCTTCACGGGAATATTTACTTTTAGTCATCTCAAAGATATGTACACGCTGAACTTTCAGCCCGAGAAGTGCGAATCCGGGAACGACAGAATAATCATCGCCGTTCCATTTCTTCAGTACTTTTTGGCTCTCTTCCCCGTTTTTACACTGAGTACAAATTTCCCCATCATTGCCATTACCCTAAGAAACAATTTAAAAGCATTATTTCTAAAGGATACCAGACAGTATTCTTTTTTCCTGAAAGGAATTTTCTTTCCATTGGTCACTATACTACCTCCGGTGGCCATAGCTCTGGCTACGGAAGATCTAGAAATATTAGTGGGAATTACCGGTTCTTACGCGGGTGCCATCATTCAGTATATAGTTCCGGCCACCCTGGTGTACTACGCCCGAAAGGATGCCCTGACGGCTCTAGGCTTAGGAGTGAAAAATAAGCACATGTCTCCCTTTCATCATACTGCCTGGATTATTTTTGTTTTGGTGTGGGCAGCGGCTTGTATTATATTTGTAACCGTAAATCATATAATTACTAAGAAATGAATCGGATATCTGCTGGCTGTGAAGCGAGGAAAACATATTAAGAAAGTACTTATTGCAGACTAAAGTCTAAAATTGAATGGTTTTAATAAATAGATATATATTTTATGAATTTATACAATTATTCTTTTAAGTGTTCTTAAAATTTACTTGAAGTGCAGCAATAGTAGCAAGCATGTTTTGATACCGGCATAATCAGTATATGATTTAAACGCACAGTTGAAATTTGCAAAATGCTTTCTTCTTCATGCTTTGTAAGTAAATCCTTGCACAAATGCATAAACAAAAATAGATTTGTGCCAATGTTTAAAGTTAATTTTTGCAAATTTTGATATTCATGTCAAACATGAATGGTTTTTTTTCCCATTATTTCCGTAACAAGCATCATCTTTTTGATCAGTTTCTTAAATATTAATCTGTTCTTGTTCTTCCAAGTTGGATTTTGAAACTGTGACAGTTTAAAATAGAGAATATATTTCCACGTCTTGTTTCATTTAAGTTACAGCCAAATAGTTCAGGATAAACGCATAACAATATGCATTGTTTTTGCCATTAAAATCAATTGTATAATTCTTTTCTAGAATCATCTTTTGTTGACATTATGAAAATTGCATAGATTCTTACTTCCTATATCCATTTTTTTTCCAAATGTTCATAGTTCTTCCACAAAGTGGTTTACTTAAAACTCTCACACGACACAATAATTGAACATTATTGTTAACGAGTAAGCAGAGTACAGATGTTCTTCCTATCGAATCAAATCGAGAAACTCTCTTCACAACCGACAGATGTTTGGTTTGTTTCAGAGGTATTTATAAATATTTTATTTTTTTAATTGTTATAAATGTTTTTGGTATCAATATTTCTTTAGATTGGAAGTTTTGGCATAAGGGTTATATATTAATTTTTTAATAGAATATTTTTATTTGAATGTAGACTACATCAAACTTTTTGTTTGTTACTTTCTTTAAAATATTCTTATCAGGAATTTGAGGTTAAAGATGATTACGCTGTGTATTATAATTTTCAACGAAGCATATAACTTTGCTAAAAAAAATTTTCAAAATGGGGAGGCTGGACAATGGGAAATGGGGCCAGACATATCCTGGGATTTTTCAACTGAATGTGTTTTAAACTTTTACTCCTACTCTATTTTGAAAGCTATTTTACTGTTATGTAATAACAATAAACAATTTGGTCCAAAATATTTATGCTCTTAGTTGAGTTTTACAGAGCATTTATTATTGGTTTTGCTAATAAATTAATTAATTAAACTTGCACGGGGCAGTCGGACGACGCGGATCGCCTCTCGGCATCCGTCGGAGAATCTGCTCTTAAGATTCTCGGAGAATCTCGTTCGAGTACGCCCGGACCGTAAATTTGTAATATTTTATTTTTATTTAATAATTTAATATATCTTTTGCCACGTTCTTCCAATGTAAAATAAAAGATGTATATGATGTAAAAATAAGTAATATTTTTATATTTTGTATAAATATATTGAAAATAAAGTTTTGTATAAGGTTGAGATTTTCTATAATCTTTTCTACCCACTTTCAAGTCATAGGTAATAAAGTATATCAATATACAGCGTAAGGGATTGGTTTTGAATTTGATCCAGATCTTTACACTTATCGAAAAAAGTAGCAAGCATTTATAAAATATATTAAGAATTCATATATATTCAATTCTTTATCTTCTTTCCCTCCAGCCATTATCTTACTAGAGTACACCATTCTCCTCCTCTTCCATCACCCATCATCCAGCAGGACATCAGCTTCAGTAAGTATATCATTAAGAATCCTATCTTTCAATTTGCATCTCTGTTATGTCATAATTTCCTCAATACAAAGTTCATTTCTTTTTTTTTCCTGTAAAAGAGTGCTGCTAATCGTTATCCAATTGGATTGTTTGAATATTACTAATAATAATACAATTCTAGTGTATTCAAACTATTATCCCTTTTCCAGTTTTGTAGAATTTTAGTTTATATGTTGGAATAATTTTGTGGTTCTACTGGTATCACTGATAGAAGTTGAACTAATCCCTGCAACAAATACCTTGATCTTAGAAAATTCAATGCTTTTTTAAATAAAATTTGTGTGTGAAATCATCATTCATGTAAACTATAGGTTAGATTTACCTATGGTATACAAAATGGCGGCTCGTCTCTGATTCCAGCAAACAGAAGAAGGAAAACAGTGGGGACACACGTTTTAACCTAACCTAACCTATTCTAAGAGTTTGGTTGGTAATAATTATAGTAATTTATTAGAATAGGTTAGGTTAAAACGTGTGTCCCCACTGTTTTCCTTCTGTTTGCTAGAATTAGAGACGAGACGCCATTTTGTATACCATAAGTAAATTTAACCAAATTATTTATGTACTTATTTACCTGAAAAATATAATAGATGTAGAGAGCTAAAATTCGATTCCACAACCGAAATTTAGCTCCACTCGCGACTTCTCTATTGTCTCGAATTGTTCTCCTTTAATTATTATTATTGCAAATTGTTTAAGGGGCAAGCTTTCATTTAAAAGTACCCGCTCCTCTTCTTAGAAATACCTCGTGCCTGGCTAAACCCAATTAAAATTAACGAGTATAACTTATAATATTAACAAATTCTGCTAATTGTTTACAATAAATACACAAAAGAAATGTGTGTGTTAAAATAGTTAGTGTAGTTATTAACAGGTAGATGGCGCTACGTCATATTGTTTCGTTTACAAGACGGCCATTATTATTTATTTCAAAAACTAATTTTTTTTTTTAATTATTTCAATATATATATTTTTTTTAAAGTTTTTTTTCCAGTTTTTCTCGTTTTAAATTTTTTATTTGAAATTCCTCAACTAATCTGCATAATAATTTTGATTCGATTGATTTCCCTAATGAACTGCAACGGCTTGGATGATTAATGTCCTACAACAGAATTATTATGGATTGCCGTTCATTATTTCAAGTTTATTTTAAAAGATAAAGCTGATTATAAATATTTTTTTTATCACAAATTTTACTTCTTAATACTTTATTTACAACGCTTCTTGTTTTTTTTTTTTTTTGTGAATTAGTGTCAGGATGTTCTTTATTTTTAGAATTATATCCCTGATTTTTATGTTCCTTATCGTTAATTTTATTGTAAATTTAAGAGATTTCGTTACAAATCATAAAATATATGTAATATTTTTCTCTTACTGTTAGCTTAAATAATATAATTGTCATTTAACACTACTCAAAACACACTAAATTAATGAAAATCCTGTTGTTTCGTGAATTGTCCACATTATTTCCTGCCAATTTTTTGAATCCGACGTATTTAGATCCTAAAATAGTCTCTCTGATATCTGTAAAAAATCATAGTTCCCGGATGGATTTGGAATTCTAGCGTGGTTTTGAACAATAATGAGAATAGTTCACGTTTTCACCACTAGGGAAGAAGAGGCGTTGTGAAAGGTACTCTTCATTAAAAGTTTCCAGTGTTCTTGTTGGCATACTGTTTACAATAATCGATTAATGCAACCCTTGGTGCCAAGATGGCGGCTCGTCTCTGATTCCAGCAAGGAAACAGTGAGAACACACGTTCTAACCTAACCTATTCTAATAAATTACCATAATTATTAGCAACCAAATTATTAGAATAGGTTAAGTTAGGTTAGAACGTGCGTCCCATTGTTTCCTTGCTGGAATCGGAGACGAGCCGCCATCTTGGCACCAAGGGTTACATTAACCCAATTATCTATTACGTTACCATATGTTAACAGTTTGTTTTCGAAACATTTTCCGACACCGCGGGGGGATTCGAACCCGAACCCCTCAACTGCAATAGGCAAATGGCATATTACATTTCTTGCATCACGAATAATTTTTCACGATGCAACAAACGTTTCAACGCTGATAAATGAGTGAATTCTCTTCACTTCATTAATGAAGTAACTATATTTTATTTATAACTAAACTATAACGTTAAAAGTTATAAAATTGTTTTTTTGATGGACCGAAGAAGAGGAAATTGCGTAACGATCACCGTATCGGATCTTCAAGCAGTCGTGTCAACAACAAGAGCAGCGATAAACGGAAACCAGTGGAACGACGGGTATAAAAAGTGACGTCATCTTTTTTTTCTGCGTCCGGAACGGAAATCGGGTTCGACTGTTTCCGGATGGGTTTCGTTGCCGAAAATTTTTAGCCGAAGAAGTTATTTTTCTGGCTCGGCAAACCGGATCTTCCGACTGGATCCTCATCGTTCAGCTGGATTTTTCGGTTGGGGTGGAGCAGTCTGACGTTAGGACACAGTCGAGATCAGAAGACAGACGAAGAACAATCTGAGAAATAGGTGCTGATGACTGACGGCCGTATTCAGAACTGTAAACAGGAAACTTTGATTATATAATAAATGCGTAATTTCAATAAAAACGTTAGATATGATAGTAATAAAGAGGAGTAGACTTGTCAGCAAGAACAATGGATTTCATAACAACTGTTCGGGCATTTGCAATTTCAAATTGCCAAATACTTATTGCGAGGATTGGAAGGAATGAATTGCAAACCATTGGTTTCTCCAAAAACAAGAACCGTTTTCACACAATACGAAGAAAGCCACAGAATTAACCAAGATTACAGAAACGTGCCACAATGGAGAATCTCAATTGTACAGTACATTCCACATGCCATGTGGTCGAAACGTGGAACACAGTGAAGACCTAGAGGAAAACATGCATTTTTGTTTGTTACGCTTTGAAACAGGGAAACATTACTGGGGTCCATGCTGGAGGATGAAGGATTTCAGTGCCTAACGAGAGAGCGTGTTTCTTTTGATATTTTTTGTTCTTTTTGGTATAAATAGGTTATGAAGTAGGTTTAAACAGAGTATTGTTTGATTTAAAAGTCAAAATGGAAGTGCTTTGAACACGCGATTTAAATAAGAATCCTAAGCAAGTGTTAAAGCTTTAATTTATTTGTAATTAAAGTAGATGTTTATTCATTGAAGGAAGACGAAAATGTCCGTCATTACACCCATCGGTTGGATCGTAACGTTGAAAATTCACGGGGCTGTCGTAACAGATGGTAATTTTTTTCAAGGAAGAAGAAGGTGGACGAGTCGAGTAAAGACTTCCTCGTTAATTCATAATTTGAAGGAACCAGAAACCCTGAATGTCGGACATTTCGGGTCAATCTGCGAAATTAATCCGAAGAACAATTATAAAGTTACGACTTTTTGCGGGAGAGTTAGGAATTTAATTGGGAATTATTGGCCACCTGGACGTTACAAATCGAGTTAAGACGACTTTTACGGTCTTCCGGATTATAATTGGGTGATATAAATGAAGTAAGTCTTGTTAAAATCTACATAGTAAAGAGGGGAGACTTACGTGCTTCTACCGTTTGAGATACCGACGAATCCGGATGTGGTTTGAGACTGCGTAAAACCGCTTCTCTGCTACTTTGGTTAATCACTTTGGATACTGTAGAAGCGCATTTTAGCCTTAGCTCGTCTTTGATGAAGTGTTCTCGGTACACCACGAAACTTAATCCCACTACAGTTGACTTCTTCCCGTCGGGATAGATTATAGTAGGAGAGTGCAGTAGGAAGGAAGAATCTGCCTACAAAGACAGTACACAGTTAATTAATACGCTGTCGTCTCCAACCGGCTGAGTTTGAAGTAGATTACAATAAGAGGAAGGAAAGGAAAAAAAAGCATCTTACCTCCTCGTCGTTGATATACCACTTGATAGAGGCAGGAGGGATCGATCTGTAAGAGACACACGTAGCATTGACGCGATCGGATGGCTTGTATCGTCTATGAATCCCTTTTATCGTCGGTCCTTCGCTATTCGACGTTCCTACAAACAATACAATCTACGTCAAACATCTCTCGAAGATCGAACGGTGCTTAAGAGAATGGCACCCCCTCTTAAAACCACAAAGAAAGAGTGTATAGAATGGAACATCCGCTCATCTCGACTCCTTTTTAGTGATGGCGGAGGAATGAGTGGATCTGTCTACTCACCCGATTGCAAATTGGAAGGATGGATGTCGTTGTTGAAGACGATTTCTTCTTTGCTGGTCGTGTAGGTGTGAAACACCACCGAAGTGCATCGCAGATTCATGGCCCCCTCCCAAAATCTGTTCCGATCCACACGAAATCTTAATCCTAAAGTGGTGGTTTCCAGACCGTCTAGGAACCGAGACGGAGGATACTTGATAAGAAGACGATCCGGCACCTGAGAAAATTAATGTGGAATAGCATTAGGTGTCTTCTCCATTTTGATCAACCGCGCGCCTCGACGCGGCGATGTAACGTTTGCGCCGCGGCGCGTCGCGTAGCGTTAGCGCAAACAATGAGAAAATCAATACAGAAATAAACTAAGAATTGGCGAAGTGGTTTGAGGCAGAAGAGGGGGGAAAAAAGCTCTTTTCTAAATTGAAAAAAGTCAATAAATACGTATAAAAATTTAAAGAAAAAATAAAACTGGAAGGAAAGAAAATGTCGAAGAGGGAATGATATAAAATTCACATTTTTCTTGGAATAGTTTCAAGTTTAATATTACAAAATGTCGAAAAAAACCTTGCGTTAGAATCAAAAATAGATAAAAATTGTAAGAAGTAACACAATTTCTCTAATTAAGTAGAACAGTAAAGTTCTATTTCCTCCGCTTTCTCCAGAAACTGAGGGAAACAGAGGAGATGAGAATCCACTCTTCTAGCAAAGACAGAAAAGATTCAAACGAAGAAATAGTATAATTCTTGTCGAAACGGCAACCTTACATCCACTAAATTGATAAAAGAGATACACATAAAGAGAAACTGCGCCTTGTTTTCTATACACGTTCCTGACCTTTTCTGTTTTCTAACTCGATTTTAAGACGGAATAGTTCTTTAACAACCGAATTTACGTTTAATTAAATAATTTGGATGTTGAACGGTGGATTTTAATTGTCAACGGGAGTTTAGGATAAAGGAAAAAAAAAACTGATTAAAGCGAGAGGAGGAACGAGGAGAAAGATAAGGTTCTTCCTTTGTTTACGTACTCGACTAGAGATAAAGGAGGATGTTTACGTATTAAAATATTTATCTTCAATATATATGCGGTGTATTCCGCGAGAATTTTTCAATATCTTGTCAAACGGGACCTCGTTTCCTGGCCCAAACTCCCTAAAGGCGTCTTAACACGAAAAAAATTCTATCAAACAATTCTCCTGCGAATGAGACAATGGAACAGGGCCACAAATTCCGTCCTCGTTCTCCCACCTGCAACTAGAAAACGGATTTGCGATTGTTCGGCATCTGTCTCGAGAATTAATTATAAGAATTTAGCTTAACATCTTCCATAAAGTTCTCCTTTGTTATCGCAGTTTGATGTTAAAATACCTTTACTAACTTTTACGAGACCGGGTTCGTGTACGCTTACACGGGAGTAAGATGCATATTTATGTCCTTAAAAATGGTTATATTTTCGGAAATATTCGCTTATAAAATACATTTATTGTCGTATTCGTTGGTAATGCCTAAGTTTACTGTGTGTTTTCATTACTTTTTCCCTCTTACTGGTGTGAAAAATGTCGTTTGTTTAGCTCCTTTAGCTTAAAATATAACTGGGAAGTCGACGTGTATTGCTAATCAGTTACAATCGATATTCTCTACTGTATAAAAAGGCTGTTTATTTGTAAAATATCGCATCGAAATGTGCTACGAATGTATGCAAATATTATCATAAATCTTTTTATCATTTATTTAAAATAGCGATGGTATTTTAAACAATAAACACCACTCCAGATTTACTTTCTTAACAATTAATGTCAGAAATGAACACGAGAGGTCGCCAAAGATTACCTTTTGCCCGCTTTAATTCCTTGTTAAATGCTTCGTTTTACACGGTTTTTTAAGCAAATTTGGCATCCTCTCGACAATACAATCGTCGTAACTGGATGAGTAAATCATAATGCATTTTAAATGGATAAAATTCTTATATATATCAAATGATTTATGTTTTGTGATAGTAACATAATTCAGAGAAAAATGTAAATGAAAGTATGTAAAAACGATGCATTATTATATATAAAATCTTCATTTTAAAACATTTACTGAAGATGTAGGAGGAGGATGAAGCCAGGATAAACGTAAAGACGTCCATTTTCTTTGACTTAAGAGCTCGTAACGTCATTTTGTGAATGTAATTTTGTTCGGAGATTCCTTGAAAAATAATGTAATGCCCGTAAAATCGGATAATTTTGTGTAAAAATTTCCACGAAAACGTTAAAGTTATCGAAATCCGATTGGTTAATTTAGTAGAAAAGCTCAAGAAATACAATTTTCTTATTTATAATAACAGATAGGAAACTGAAGAAGCGGAAAACAAAGAAGTATTGACTCACCTGTTTATCATTGAGATACCATCGAAGTACTGCTGCTGGCTTGGAAGCTGCGGATGAACAGTTTGCGTTGACCTCTTGACCTACTTCGTAGTGAGTTCTGGTACCTACGATCTTCGGCCCGTGTTCCGGAAGAACTTAAAATAAACACAGAAAGAGTGAGGACGGTAAACAAACCAACGAGGTTTGCGCGACGAGACGAGTAGCTTACCAAACACAATTGACATTTGTCAGCAGTGAGGGTTGCTGGTATCCCACAAAGGTAGGCACTAAATAAGATACTTTGCCTTAAAGAATCTTATTTAGAAGTGGGTGAAATTTTCAAGATTTGAGGAAAAATTAAAAGGTTTAATAAAGAAAAATATACTAACCATAAATCTTCATCTCTTTTTCTTCACGAACAGTCTGGAAAGAGGGTGCCTCGGCCGACACCTCACACCTATAGACTCCTTCGGAATTCAGGTCGGTGCGATACAGGTAAACGTTACCCAGGCGCGAGATTCCCAACTGTTAATAGACACTGGAATCACTTTCAACCAATTAAGATCAACGTATTTATTTTAAAAAAAACTAGGAAGGTCGTACTCACGTCCAGATACGCTCCGTGTAAATCGTATTTCTGAGCAGGAGGACGGTCGCTGGGCAGGTATCTATAGAACTCGACGTTGTTCCTATACCATTTGATAGAATACAATTGATCACTCTCCAAATCGTAACTGCAGTTCAGCCAGACGGGACGTCCACGTAAAACCGCTTCTGGCACTTCTAATTTCGCCAAACGTAAGCAATCCAAACCTAGAATACGATCGTAAGTTTTGAGAAGAGTTGTGGATCTCCTTTCGTCCCGCCACTCGAACACATCTCCATTAATGTTAGAACAAAGGCATTTTATCTTCCGGTTGGAGCGAAAATTCTATTTTTAGTGCTTTCGGAAGGGGTTGTTCCTATCTTTCAAATAGAAATGGATGAAAAATGCTCGTAAAGGAAGGAACCGAAGACAAATTCGATCGAAGTTGTCGAGGTGTAAAAGTAAGATATTGCGGTCTCCCGGCATTGCTGTTAGACCCTGGAGAAAACCTGATTCTAGTGAATTTCTTAGATTTCTGAAAATGTGTTCTTAAATATAAATCGGGTTGAGTCTGGCTATTTACTTTTCTGCCTCGATAACTTCCTTTCTTTCACTTCTTCTTCTATATTTCTCTCTCTCTCGCTGTTGAATAATTACGTCACCCATTCTGCAAATTTCTCACGTGATAATATCTGGTATGCTACATTTGCAAGGATATTAAATTTTATAAAGTAAGCAGCGATAAACTAAACGTTCTAACACCTAATTGTGTTAGGTCTAGTCTTTATACATTAACTTTCAAAACTGAATTATTAACATTTGTTGAGCTTTTGGAGCGTATCTTCTCTTATCATTTCCGAAATTCTTTTATGTTTTCGACAATTAACATCGGAATTTTTCGAAAATGGCTGGAGATAATACACATCGTACTTTAAGTAATAGAATTTTTTCATTTTTTCGGTTGGAAAATTAGGAATTTCTGGACTTTTATAGTTATTTCTTAGACTCGAAGACTTAGATTCGAATCAGCCTAGTAATTATACTCATTACACGTCTTTCTATACTCATTTTGTCGAGTTGAAAAGATGCTAACATGTCTAAAAGAATGTTAAGTCTAGCCTTTTAAAAAATATTTAATTTAATAAAGATGAGAATCTTCAAGTCTGTTTCTTATAATCATTCCTTTTGTTAATTCATTAATGCCTGGAATTATCTTAAATCTTTAAAAAAAGTTTGCCTTTCCTGGACATTTTCTTAGTCAAAATCGATATTAATATGTGTCAAATATTTTCGTGTCGTGAATCCGTGCAGTAAATAGTAAGATATTTCAGCAAATTACACACGTTCGTATTCATTTTAATTCCTAATTTATATAGAATTTAACTGTAAGTATATAAATTAGAATTACTTTATCACAAAAGCATTTATCTCGTCATCCTACAACAGCATTTAAAAGCTAAGAAACGAGTGATAAAGTTTAGAAAATTAGAATAGATTTTAAAGCGAAATGAATCGAAGATTTATACATTGTTTCTCGACTATAAAAGTTGAATTTTGTTACGTTTAATCCACTTTTATCCACCTTCTATCGATAACTTTAAAATAGATCAGTTAAACATTTGTAATTTTTAAAAATATTTTCAGGATTTTTATGATAAGAAATGGAAGATCGGATAGATTAAATTACTTTCTTTAATCTTTTTTTATTTAGATATTTCCAGAAAATGTGATACAATTTAGAATAGTTTACAACCCTCGAGAGGACCGAAAACCCAGTGGTTTGGAAATACAAGATTAGATGGATGTGTATCACAGTTTAAAACATGTTGAGAAGTAGAAACAGGGATTTGGAAATGAAAATAGAACGTCGGGAAGAAAGATGAAAGTTATCTTCTTTAGCAAACTTGAAGAAACAGCAACGAGTGCTGCTCTCGAACACTTTACAGGATGAACGATGTAAGCGCATCTTCTAAGATTTATGGCTACAGTTGGTCGAATGAGCCTCGTGCGATGCTCTAAGCCAAACGAAAAGGTGGGTTGATATACCTGTTTATAGTAATAGGAAGTTGAGAAATGAGAAAAATAGGGAATGGAAAACGTTAACTTAATTGTCGACCATGTATAAACGTGATAAATAAATCATATTCATAATTAATCTGTATAAGACTAAGCTTCTTTTTACTGGTGTTTTTTTTTACCTTTATCCGACTACAATTTAGAATATTGTTAACTTTGATAAGGCGAAGGATCAATGAGCGAGAAGAAAATAAGGAGCAAGAAAGACGAGGCATTCGATCGAGCGAATTCGACCCAACTCCAAACTATATTGTCATTCTTGAAGAGGAGTACGAGATAGAAAAGTAACCCGGGGCACGGGTCAGGAAGTGACGTTTTTGTTTTCTTTTGGTAGAATAAACACAACGTGCCAGACCCGATTTTTTAGAGATTAGTGCGGGCCCGTTTCCGAAATATTCGGGGTGAATAATTCAAATAAGAAAGTGGACTCGACCAGGAATAGATCGACGCCTCTACTTCTAACCCATTTTATTGCTTGTAATAACGGTAACGAGTGGGTGGAGGAAAACCACGCGCCCATTTGCTATAGGTGGGAAGAAGAAAACACAGATTTTTATGGCCGGTTGCGTTGGAAAGCCATCGTCTGAAATATAGAAGAGCTATCTCACTCTCTGCACTCGACTACCGCATTAGCCATCCGGGAATAAAGCGAACGGGCCACGTGCCATCGGCCAAAATTAGAGAAACTCGCTCCTTTTTCTGGTTCTGTAGTGGATCCAAAATTGTTTCAATCTCTTAACGAGATCCATTTACTTTCTTCTCACTCTTCCTTCTATATTTTCCATTACTTCATCACTTCTTCGTTTTTTCTCTTCCTAATTAATAAAGATGCGAAACACCTGGCCAATAATACAAGCTATTGACAGTTTGAAGATAAAATATTGCATCAAAATTGTTACATCTTTCTCGATATCGATATTTAAGACTGATCATTTTCTTGTGATGAGTTCCTTTCGTGATTAAAGAGGATCGGGATAACCCCCTGAAAGATTCGATAATGCATTGAAGTCGAGTGTTGAATGTAATATTTTTTAATCTAGATGGATACAACTGGATTCATTTATTTCCACCTGATGATAGATTCGTCAAATCTACGTTTCGAATTGGGGAAAAAGCTTAAGAAACTGTCTCGAGTATAGCCAATGTCGTAAATCACCAGTCTGATCTTACTTGTGACAAAGTTCTTCGAGAGTTGGGCAAATCATAATGCAGTAAAGAAGAGATAAAAAAAATTATTATCTGCTTCTTCATCCTTCTCTTTTCACGTGGATAAGGAATCGCATTTTAAGGATTGTCGGGATTTTAGAAATTCCTGTTGTTTTCTGTTTAATAGCTCTTTTTCCACTGTAGAAACGAATGAGCATTGTTAGAAAATGTTGGCTTTCCTGCATAGCTATCCCCTGTAAAACCATCTTTCCTGCAGTGATATCTTGCTTTGCAGTGCAACATCAATTCTAATCTAATAGATATTAATATAAATTTGTTACACTATTTAATTATCAACTGTAAATATTGAAATAATTATGTTAATATTTTTTAACTTGTAGGAAATTCTACAATTAAATGCTTCTTTTAAGTACATTAATCGTTAATGGATGTGTCAACTCTTATCCAGAATTATAGTAGATTTTTATTGACTTCTATGTGAAGGAAAGAAAATTTGCATCTTACTCCAAGAGCGAAGAACATATTGTGAAAAACTAGCATTTATTACGCTTCTAAACAGCTTAAACGTTTGCTAATTGGCGGAAAGAAACGTTACTTTTTAATAATTTTCTTAGAAAAGAACATCATCTCGAACAGAAAAAGGCAATTAAATTTTTCTAAAATACACATAAATTAATATAAATTACATCTATTGTTAGAAAATACTTATTATTTACCGATCAGAATGCGTGTATAAACTTTACAGATATAAATCACCGGAAACATACAAAATAGAGAAAAAGAAACTGAAAATAAAACCTTTTAAAGATATTATCGATGACTCTGTCAAAACAAGAAAAACTCCTGTTACTTTATAGCGTAACATCGATATGTTACTGTTATAAACTGTTCCGTTTATAACATAAAAAAGAAAAAAACGATAAATGTTGAAGTAAAGAGGCGTTAAAATTGCTTTCTTTATTGTTATATTTTAGAGTTAATCGAGGAGAAAAAACGATAATTGTCCTGTTACATTTTTCTCTCTTCGATTTGTATCCTGGTACAAAACAATTCGTCTGTGAGAATTCAAGAAAGTAAAGATCGAAAGATTTTATTTAGCAGAATGTAAGAGA
The DNA here is from genome assembly GCF_030686945.1 of Centruroides vittatus. NCBI lineage: Eukaryota > Metazoa > Arthropoda > Arachnida > Scorpiones > Buthidae > Centruroides > Centruroides vittatus. Next base: position 1,316,365 of record NW_027122709.1, on the reverse strand, counting down.
AGGCCGATGAAAAGATTAAAGCTAAGCTACTGTGGTTGATGTTTCACTGCAAAGCACGATATCACTACAGGAAAGACAGTTTTACAGGGGATAGCTATGCAGGAAAGCCAACATTTTTTAACAATGCTCATTCGTTTCTACAGTGGAAAAAGAGCTATTAAACAGAAAACAACAGGAATTTTTATAGGATGACGAAAATGATGAAGAGAGAGAGAGAAAAAACCTTTCTATCTCTCCTCATTCCTTTCCTTATCCTATACGAACCATTTCTCAAGTCAACAAGCTGACTCGTAATTATGTGTACTTTACTTCTTATCTAAGATTTAAAACTTGCATTACGGTTTAAACAATACTTTTACTTAGGGCTTTGTTTATCTTGTCATTTAACCTAATCTGTGAAAGCTTTAAGAAATTATCCGTATTATTTTACGAGTGACACTAATGTATATATTGCTTTAAACCCCATTTTGTATAAATTTTTGTATTTGTGAAAATGTGCATCTCGGATTCTATATCAAGAGCATCTTTCTAATTCGTCGTTGTAATTAAATCTTCTATGCCAAAGAAGATTTAACGATGATTTATTATGAAAAAATATATTAAATTATAATAAATAGCATCAAAAATAGACGGAAAATAACTTATAATTATAGAAAAATCTCTCAGAACGAACTCAAGAAGTGTTACTTGATAGATTTAATATTTGTACTGGAACCTTTCAGTAATCCACATACAAATAAATTACGTATTCATTTATTTTGCAAAGGATTCGAGTTGTAGTTTTTTTATTTTAAATTTTCGGAATCAATTCGAGAAAATCCTTTATCAATTCTTGTTACAAGAGTAACCAGAGGATCGATATTTTCATATATAAAATTGACAAAGTATACAGATACCGCCTGTCCAACACCGTATAATTTTTCTTTTCAATCTCGGTTATAAATATAAATTATCAGATTTATATGCCTCATATTTTAAAATTTATCATTATATTTATGTAAAATTATAACTATTAATTAAATTAATATTTTATATATATTATTTATCTATTTCGGGTAGTTATAAATGGCTCGATTAGAAGTGTGTAAGCTACGCGAATGACCGGAAGGAATTATCTGCATCTACCAAGTCAAATTTGAATTTTAATAAGGAATTCTGTAGAATTTAGAGATTATATCATAGGTGTTACGCATATCTTACGCTTAAAACAATGAAGAAGTAGAGAGGTGATGGACGTCGAAGGAGATAAATTTAGAAACATAATTAAATCTTGAGAACTTCTGACTCTATTTATGCTATGTGTGGATAAATGTATCGCATGGTTGGAGAGAAGGATGTGTTCCCTTTCCTATTATTAAACGTCGAATTCCTGTAGGATGCAAAAAGATGGAGAAGATGAGAATCTCTTCATTTGTCGCGGTGAAACAGCTTCTATACAACTTGTGTGTATGTGATGCTTATCAACGAAACTCTAAAGTGGAGAGTATGGATAAAAGATCTACTTCCCTCCTATAATTTCACCGAATTATACCAGACATAATTTAAATTTGGAACTTGTAGGATACACTTCTAACGAGCCAATCTCCTATGTATTCGATCATTTCTTAGGAATATGGAAAGTACGAGGATTACTAGCGAATTGTAAGGAGTTATTTAAGGAGGGGCTATTACAGGAATGTCCATAGTTTTTGTTGCTGTAGGATTTTCTTACATCCTGCTCTAATTCTCCATATTGGGTGTTAAAAAAAGGAATTATTAGACAGATCCCTGCGAGTAAATTTAATTAGTTAAGAGCTTGTTTAGAATGAAAGAGCTTTGCAAAATATATTATAAATAAGAAGCTGACTGTGATTAAACAAAAGGAAATCTTCTTTGATATTTTCCGTCTCGTCGAAGCAGAAACAAAGCAAAAGTTCGATACGTTTATCTAAGATGGAAAGAAAAATATTTTTGTAAAGAATATATATATATATATATTTTTTTCGATAGAATATTCTGTTTTTATATAGAATATATCTTCAATTGTTTATTTGCTCTTTCTTCGATAGAGATATTTTTATTGGAAGATCGCGATCTACCAAATGAGAAACTCTGATTAAATGTAGTATAGCAACTTGCCACATTTCTCGTCTTTTAATTTGTAAATTGGACGATCGAGATGAAGTTACCATCATAAAATGAGGATTATGCCAATCGATATTTATTGAAGCATACATTTTAACTCTATCGACTCTGCTTCCTGTAGACTGATAACGATGCACTGAATCAACCCTTTAACTATGAAACTTTAATAGACGTTCTAATCATTCGTATTGTTTTTACAAAAATTATGTCTTGTTTTATCTGGTTTCTAGTCAGAGAGAGATCGGAACTTTACCATTTTCTCAATTAATAAGAGTTGTGACTTGTATAACTTTCATTTATGTAACTGGATAAGGATGCTGTTAGAAACAGGACACCGAGATAAACATGACCTCTCCAATTTTCTTTATATCTGTATGCAGAATAAGAGCGACCACATACAAGAAACGGTGTGGTTAACATTACGTCGGAATTACCGTTATTAGGGGTCATAGAAGATATTAGTTTGGGAACACGTGTCATTGCGTGTATCGTGCGTATCAAAAGCTTTTATTTACAATCGATACAGGAAAACACGCTTTAATAAGTTTAAAATTGCATACATTGCATGTATATAAGCAATTTTTATTTATTTAAACCCATCATTTAATGCGAGAAAGGAAAATAAACCTTATAAAAATGGAGAAAAGATTGATCTCCTCTCTCGTATAATGTGAGGGAGGAGGAAGATTATCGTCCCAAGCAGAAGCAAAATTTGATAAGAATTACATTCTTGCGTATAAAAATAATGTAAATACATCAACTTAAGCTGTATTCAAACATTTTCCTATAAATTTTTAATGAAAAAAAAGTAAGTTTCGTTGTCGAGAATCGAAAGTGGAGATGTCACAAAAGGTGTCGAAGATACGCATAAAACTTCGATCGAAGTTTCATAACGTTAAACACCTTAATAAAAATATTTATATACGTATAAACGATAGAAATTCTTACAATTTTTTCCGAATTTTAGGCTTTATCATATAATAACCTTCACTTCTATACGATAAATAAACGTTATCTCAAGATTCCAGAGGAAAATATTCATCCGAATTAAATAAAATCGGTTTTAGTTTAATTATTTCTTAACATTTGCAAGTTATATTTAACGTTATGACGTAAATTTTAAATATATTCATCCCTTTCAAACGTGTTTACAGCTTCTCAACGATGATGAATATGCATACAAATGATGAAAAATGTAAATATTTTAGTTTTACACAACGTTTTCGACGTATTTATGAAATTTTATTACAGTTAAATGCGTTTATAAGCCATTGAAAACGGGCAAAATCGGCTCTTAGAATGCCCCCAATCTATCTATAATAAAATCCAGTGATCAATGATATCTTATCTATAATGAAAGCCGAGGTTACAGCATGTTACTCTATTCTTTATAACAAAATCTTATCTATACCGAAACTGAGTGGTCAGCGATTGTTACGCTCTCTTTATATAACAAATAGCATCCTATCTATAATCAAATCTATTGGTTAGTGACTTTCTATCTTTAATTAAATCCAAGGTTAGTGATAGGTTGCATCCCATTCTCTATAAGAAAATGGCATCCTCTCTATGTGATAAGTTACTCGCCGTCTCCAATAGAAATCGATGACGGGTCGTGTCTATATTTTTTCAACTTTTCGGCAATTCAGACGTCAATATCTTACGAAATTTAAGTCAAACTCGTCACCTATTTATGTGGAAAAAATCCCACTCAGCGCATTAAAATCTACAATTGAAGATAGTGTTAAAGTAAGGAGCGAGTTTTATAAGGATGCCAGAAATAACTTTGAAAGAGACCCGGAGGAGCAATGGTAAATTAACGCGTGAAAACGGTCTTTAATTTTGTCTTCCGTTATTAACTCGTCTTAGAGTAAAGGGGGGACGAGAAGGAACCGAAACGAAGCCATATAAGTGAAAAACGGCCACTTATCTGGAATTGAAATTTGTGGCCGGAGTTTTTTTTTTTTTCTTCTCCACCCGGCCAGAGAAATCATTTAATATTCCATCAGGGAGCATTAAATATTGCTTTCTCTTAAGAAATGATCTTTGTTGTGAATCACCCTCGGATGTGGGAACACCCTCTTCACTATATTAATGCTCCTCTTCCTTTCCTCCCCGATGTAAACCCCCTTATCGTGTTCTATTCCCCTAACGGTTTATCACACTAAAGTAATGACGTCACAAAGTTCTTCCCTAATTCCGGGGTTTATTACACGCGAATTTAGGGAACGGCGTGCTCCACGGTGAGTTTTCTAATGGGGTGTTGCTTTGTTTGCCTTTACTAATCTCATTGTTTTCTTACGTCAATGAATAAAATGCCAATAATGGAGCGTAAGTATTATATTTTATACTAAATATTGGGGAATATTCTGTTAATTCTTTATATTTATCAGTATTCTAGGCTCGGAGCCGTGAAATTTCTCTTGGAAGTGAGATCAGTTAGTTGGAAAACTCTTGCTTATAATAATAGAAATTGCGTGTTAGATGAAAAATATATACTTTTATAAGAAACTTTATGAAATTTTTTACATCTTGCTCGAAATTAACAAACAGATCCTTGTCATATCGATCCATCCACGGAGCATAGGCAAAAAGTAATTTTCTTTTCTATTTTCGAAGCATATTAGCAACTAGTTACAATTTATCTTTCTTTCATACTTCATTCTGTCACAGAAATTCTTTATTTTGTAATAAGAATAAACGTTTCTGCTACAGAAATGCTTCGAAATTTATAAAAGTAATCGGAATTTCGAGTAATTAATCACATTATACCCGATAGAAACGGACAGACATACAAACACGACACGATACTCTACTGTACTAAGAACAAAATGGTTAATTTTTCTTCTATATTCCGGACGATGTAAGTTTTTTTTAAAAAAATTTCCCTTTTTATCTGAACTTTTCTCAGGAGAGGAGCAAAAGTTTATAAGGTCTGAAACGTCACTGGATGAAATTAGAAGTTATCGTCGTAGGGGGTGAAAGATAAGAAAAACCGGAAGTGAACCTCACTTTGTACTTACCTCTAAGAGTGAGGAGTAGCCAGTAGGATAGGCTCGGGTACATCTCTGTGTCTGTGTCACCCTCTTTCCTTCGACTCCGCTCTCCCTTCTGAGCGGGTGCATACGTCGATGGCGCTCCTCCGTCGCGCACCTAACGGACGAACTCGTAATCCAGTCAAGTGGTAGAAGAAAGATCCCTCTCTCTACCAGGACGTTCCTAGTAGATTTACGCATAAAAAACTAGAATTCTCGACATTCCAGACACGCGGAGAGCCGCATCCGGATTTAGCATCTTCTAAATCCGGATATACGTCATTAGAAACACGTATTACTCGACTAACCCCGCGAGAGTGACGAAGTTAATGAGAACGGATGAAGAGCAGAAAGGGACTTAACACTTGTTCCCTACGCTACAGAAGCATGCGCAACTCTTCCAAAATGGTCACGTGGAAAATTTTAAGATTATAATAGAACAATTGACGTGGTGATAATCTGCAGTCTTCTCAATTGCAGTGCCAGGCAATTCGAATTATAAACACTCTCCCATTGTTCGATTACGTGTTAAACTAGATAATATCAAACTAGTGTCATTGATTAGGGTATCAATATTAGTAATTAGGTAACTGTTACGTTTAATTATATATGTTACACGTCTACAATTAAAGCTCGTGTAGTTGTATTTAGATAATTCCGATGTATTAATATAAAACTTCTATAGAAAAAGTATATATATATTTGCTTAAAGTAAGCTCCTTTCGCCATACTTTACAGATTATTCCAGATATTTTTGAGGATTTCGTTGACTTTTTGGAAAAGTTTCACCGAAATAGCGCAAAATGGAACCAATTTTAGGCTATTTTGGATCGATTTTCGGAGTCACATCATCACCGTTTATCTTACTTCATAGAAACGTATTCGTCATCTTACCTCTTTCACCTTTGACCCGCACTCTAAATTACGCTAACGAATATTTCATCAATTTTATATTAACTTAACACAGAAAAATTGAATGAAATTCACCGTTCTGTTCATTAATTGATTAAGTAGAAAATATAAAAATTCGTTCTGTACGGTAATGCATCAAAAGTTGGAATGAAGTAATTCACGTAATAGCAGTAAGAGCATTACTACTTCACCTTTTACCTTTCTAGTAACATAAAATGTTCTGTCCAATTCACTGTTTCATCTAGAATTACTAATAAATATTTCATCCACAACTTCCATTGCATCGCTTCTTATTTACTAAAATAATTTCAGCTAATGTATTTCTTATATAATCCCATATTAATACACCCTTATAAGCGCTCGTATAATACAGTAAATTTTGAATTCACCCGTTGAAAATTTACATACGAAGATTCAAAGAACTTTCTTCTAGCAATTCCATAATAAAAAATACAACCAAAAGAGGAATTTCTTTTGTCTTCTGCTCTTTAAGAAGAGACAAAAGAAGAGTCAGAAATTCCAAAAATGTTTAGAGATTTCGGGGCTGGCGGTCTACCGGTTGGAAGGAAGGCACTTTAACGAGTTTGGAGACGGAGATAATATAAAAAACAACCAATTTAGACACGAGATAATTATATTATAAACGAGATTTCCTTCCAGATAAACCTCTATTTAATGATGTTATTCTCAGAATTATAATTATTCTTTAATAACCGATCCAACAGGGAGTGGTGATGAAGATTGTCAAACGCAGCCGATATACGGATGTGTAGTAGATGTAATGTTAATCTCCCTCCTAAAACTGTGTAAAATTTTAAGTTAATTCTAGTGATAAGTTAACGCTGATGCCATTTTAGTTTATTATTTAATGATCTACAGGCTATAGACAGAGAAAATGGTAGTTATAAGAGAGAACGGGGCAAGATGACTTGCGTTAAATTTATAAAAATTATCATCATCTTTCTTAAAATAATGCTTAATTACACTCTTGATACAGTGAGAATAGTGTGGATTACTGTCGTTTAAATGTGAAAATCGAGGGAGTTACGAGTATAGGAGTGAGACTCCGGCGGGGAACGATGTTTAAAGTGTTTCCTGCGCTTGCACGTCACACAGTAAACTTTCAATAGACGAAGAAGAAATAAGATTGTCTTCTGATGGAAGAAAAACATAAATTTTCCTCAGAACATGAACGTTTTAAGTCCATCGACCGAGAATTCCCCGACCACAAATATGGCGGGAGGAAGAGTGAATAGAAACGAATGGAAAAGAGGAGGAAGTGGTTCCTCGGGAGGAATCTGACTGGTGACAAATGCCAGAATTTGCCGCAGCAAAGAATCAACGGCTCCTCCGAGTTCCATTTTTCTCAATACAATCGTCCGAGTTCATAAATCCACTAGCAATCTCCAGTTTAACGAGAGGGAAGAGTCGTTGTCTACCCCCTCTCCCACCGACTTTACATTAGTTTAGGTCTTCGGATCTAGTTCTCTGCGATGATCTATAATCGTAAAAAACTTGTGGTGTGATCGTAAAGTTTTGGTACCGCTATCTGATTTGGAAAGGTTTTATCGAATGAAAGGTAATGCTGGGGGCTTTCAGAAGTTCTCGCGTTTATCTGTTCAGAAGTACACAACCTATACACTACTCGTTAGAATAAACTTAAAGCAACGCGTGGTCCACTTCATCTTCCATTTGTAGTAATAAATAGGATGAATTTACTAAGGAGAAAATATAAGTCTTTAGTGGTGAGAGTCGAATCGTTCCGTCACGTGGTCCTTTTTGTAATTAAGGAGCGAGTTTGAGAGCCAAGTAGTGTCGTCATTTTTTCTTCGAACCCACAGTTATATGGAAAATTCCTTCTATTAATAGGTTGCTAGTCGATAAAAATGATGCGGGCATCCGAGGAGGATGGAATTCATCTATTAAAAAGGCTGGAACAATAAAAGAGGTCGGAGTTGCCGAAGCTTTTAATTTAGAAGGGATGGAGTCGGATCTCCTCCCCTTTCTATCGCCGTCGACCAACTTTATCTGCTTAACTTTTCACTTAAGATAGGATTTTAAAGCACGTTCAGTTTTTTCAAGCAGCAAATTCTCGTTTCGACTGTTATATACGATACGAGGTCGAGATCGATTTTCCACCCTTTTTGCGCGTGGTAAACAGTTATACTGATGGATGAAGGGTGGTGATCCGGAACGTCCACGCTTTTCGGTCCAACAAACTTTCGATCGTCACTCTTTCTATAGGTGCCAATAATTACATTTTACAGTATTTCGCTCGCGAAAAACCGGGACGTTCTTTGTTAGGTCAGAGGTCATCGATATACTCTTTTCTCGTCTACAAAGATCCAATCGTAGGGAAGTGACGAAAAAAATGTCAAGCCGAACCACGATTGATTTTCTTCCTTTACTAGAAGGGTGTTACTTTAAACATTACGTTACTTCATAAAGGAGAAGTACCGTTATACGTTATAAGAGTTTAGACACTAAAATTTACCAGAGGGTAAAGGTTAAATTCACCGACGTAAATCTTAAATATACTCGAAGATATCAAGATATAAATTATTTTTATGGGGGTTAACCTTAAATCGAAAAAGTAGTTTCCGAAATAGAATGTGTGTTACGTGATAGAATTCAAGTCTTCTTGAAAGAACTGTCTCGAAATTGCCTAGAGTAGAGTATATTCTATTTATTATTCGAGTGACAAAACCTTGGAATTATATCTCTCTCCAATGAATTGTTAACGTTTCTCACGTTTTGAAACGTTATTGCGTTTATATTGCATAAATATATATTATGTTAAAACGGTATGTCAAGGTTGATACGTTGTATAAGGGAAAATTTAGTTTCTATATTGCTCGAAAGGTACATCAACTTGTTAACTAACACCCTAGAAAAGTAATAAACGTTGTAAGCATTTATTTTATACGAAATTAATTAACGTATTGTTATATTAAGATGTTCATCCGGCCGAATGTGTGGAGGAGAGAGAGTCAAAAAACGTTTGACAGGATGATCAATTTCTATATCTTTACTACTTTACACTTTATACGTTACGAATGTGAATAAAATTTCGAATTTTCAGATTCTGATTATTATTTAAACGTACGAGAAATGTTACGCGTGTAATGTTACGTTTAATATACGTATATACAACTATTCTACGAATAAAACCATACGCCGTCACGAGTAGTTGAGTGATGTCTTCTAGCAGGTGAAATTAATAGAGATCCTTTGTTTCAGCGCTGCATTACCTTAAGAAAGAATTTGCCGGCTTCAATTTTAATATATAAAACTCAGTAGAAAAGCCGTGGCGTGGAACAATCAAACAGGAGTAATATATTGAGCACGAGAAAGTAACCCACAAAAATCTTTTATTAAAAAAGTCATCGATCGCGTACGTAAGAAACAAGAACGTTTGTAACAAACCTCTGCGCTTTATCAAGTCGAGAGGTCGATAAAACATTCTACTTCTCCTTTACATAAGATTCTTACAGAATTGCATATTGCTTTTGCCACTTTACACAAGGAGAAAATAGCTCCAACCTAGAAATATTCGGCTATCAAGTTCAACACGTGATATCTCTTTTGATATACAGTTTGAATGTATCCGTCGTTAAAGTGGAAGAAATTCGCATTTTGAACCACATTAACACACGTATACCGTATTATAAAATGCGAAATTATTAAGAAATTCAGGAGAGCATTTCGAAAAATAGCATCAATGTATACATCTCATAAATTTGGCATTCACATAAAGGGATAGAGAAATGTCTTCTGGCAATTGCAGCGCTGGCGTGTATCTAAAAGAATGAAAATATATCAGATGCACACCCCTGATTGATAGTTTTAGTATTGTAAATTGTTTCCCTTTCTATTATTTAAAGGCTGAATTTTTGTGAAATAAATTCTACTTTTTCCGCCTTTTTCTTTACGTATTTTAAATATATTTTTACCATCTTTAAGCATTAATAGTGATTATATGTTTATAAAAATGAATAATACCGGACTCGATTTTACAAATTTTTTTTTATTTTATATTGAAATAAACACAGGAGCAACAATTCGCTAACTTACTTCGTCGATACTAGTTTGTTTAAACGTCAAATATTGATTCAATTGTGAGTTAGTGAGACGTCATAGTTATTTTTCTCTCCTATTGTTTCACTAGTTTTCTGTATCTTCCACTTATATATCGCAGTTATTCAGACATACAGACGTACCGAAATTTAGGTATAAATACCGAGAACAAGCTACGTTTATATACAGAGAACGAAGAGATAAACTTTTAAGACACTGTAATGATAATAAAGCGTTAAATAACATGCTTTCTCTTATAGACAACTAACAATTCTATAAAGTAAATTATGAAGAATATAGATTATTCTATTATGTATTTCCCCGTAGTTATGAATTATAGACATATTTAACCACTACTATAGTAGTGATTAAAAGAGACGAATAAAGTGAATACAATACTAATTGCATTTCTTCCGGTGATTTTATTCCAGGAAGTTGCTGGAGAACATCCGCACTCGGCTAGAAAAGACAACAATTTTAAAGGTTTGAACCTCGTAAGTAAAGCGTATTTAACTTTAAGATTAAATTTCTCTAATTAAGTTAGACCGAGTGATTTTATTCTTTAAATCTTGTATAACTTAACGATGTAAACAATTGGAGAAAGTTGACCGAACAAACCCATCGATATATTTGTGAAAACATTTGTATTCGGTCCCATAAATACCTTATAGAGCTTTAATTATTTATAGTGTTGTACCGGTAGAAAATTTCCATTGCATAATTCAGTCGAAGATCTGAATTAATGCCAAACACCTGAAGATTTGAGGAGCATCAATCTTATGATTTCTGAGCCAGTTTCTTAGCGTAGTTATAAAGAAGTTCTCATTAATTAATAGCGTTATAAAGGGGTCTGTTATGGTTATTGCGGGTAATACACAGTTATGTTGCCACCCCGTTATAAAGAGATGTGAAGGACTCGAGCTCAATCTATATCAGTGCCAATCAGTAAAACATAATTTTAATTTCTTGTAGGACACGAAAGACGACTTCCGGTCGAGATTTTCGTGTTTCTTATCTGGGGCATAACATAAATTCCCCAGACCTCCCTGACACTTTTCCGTAAACAGTTCATAAGCGTGATTATTAAATTAACTTTGACGAAAACCGTGTTGCTCCGAACCCGATAGGAGTTATGTGTATTCATTTTTTTGTTTTTAATTTGAAGAGAGGAGAAAAGAGAGAACACTAGAACACTCCTCCAATCCCGATCGGGCAAGAAAATATAATGCCATCTAGTATCGAAAATGCGAACAATTAAATGGATGTCGACACCGATCGATCCCCTAATTTGATAAATAAAGAAGGAGAAACGTAGGCTGTTGCGAGAAGAAGGCGAGTTGGGATGGCAGATTTCTTGTAGAATTGCTCTCCGGAGGATTGGAGGAAACACAAGGGGAAAAAAATTGATGCATGGTGGGAGGAACGAGGCGAATTCGCTCACGTAACAGGAAATAAAACCGAGTTGTAGAAGTAGAAAAGTGAGATAACGTTTAAGAAATTGTGTAATTTTTCGTTATACTTTTTGAATAATTATTAACTCGGTATACAAGAAGAAAGAAGAGTCGTTTCTGTGAAACGTACAGAATTACGCGAGAGAGAAAACGAGAACTTCTGCTTTACGTTCAGCATTAAATTTAATTAATTTACAAGGGGTTAAAAGTTTGTTAGTGTATTTCAAAAGCATTTCCTGAACTTTTCCTCTTCTTCTTACACTTATTTTGTATAATTATCTGAAAACGGTAAATACAACAAGAAAGATAACCGCTTTACTGTACTTGCCACTTATATCTTGATACAAATGTACAAAAACGACTATGCCAAATGCATTTGATAAAAGAAAATTAACAATAGAGAGTAATAGTTAGGCTATAGGAAATGCTGGATTAACTCAGTAACGATATGCCAAAATCCTTGCTCCTGGGTGCTCTCAAAAATTAGGAAGTTGATTAAGTTTAAATTTAACCTCCAAACAACGGCCTTCTTTCCGATTTTCAGAAAATGAAAAGAAATATAAAAGCGAATTTTAAAAAATAAAAGCAAAAAAGAGGATAAATTGGAAAATAGCAAAATTTTCCTGAAACTTTTACAATTCTCTTGTCTTACTACTTACGAAAGTAAGAAAATAGTTCCTCGGGTTAATTAATTCGATAATTTTGCAGAATACAAAAGGATAAACAAGAAATAAATCATTTATGTATGACGTAACGGAAGCAATATTCTTCCTTACTGTAAAGAAACTTAAACTGAACTAAAGTGGCAAGCGCCATCTGTCGAACTGAAAGAGAATCATTATGTGGAGCCAGTAAATGATCATTCACCAATTTATACAGAAATTTCGGTACGTAACATTTACATTCCGGTACAAATTTCGGCGGTTCAAACCGTTGATTAGCTAAAAACAAACTGGAGTAAGATATTTTCAATGCCTTTTACCATCTTCCAATCTAGCAATGTTTAAAGTTTAACACGAAATCACATTCCTTGATTTTATTCTTTGAATTGACTATTGTTTATTCAATTGATTTATATTTGAATACATTAACACGTAGTAGATTTGATTTAATTAAACTTGAGTCAAAGAAGTCTTCTTAGTAACTGGAATTTTGGATTTTTCGGAATCTTCTGACAACCGTCTCATTTTCTGCACTTCTTCCTCCCATCTCTTGTTGTACATGTTGCCGTACCATTGATTCTTTTTGATATGTGGGATGTATATTCGTTTGCTTTCAGGTTGTAAGATGTTCTTAATCAGATCCTTACAAGAACTCGAAATTTTCGGATCGTCAGGAAATCTGAGTTCTGCCGTTACCTTGGTTATATACTTCTTCGTATCGGACGTATCAAAGGGGAAACGAGCGTACAGCATGACGTACAGAATGACGGCCATACTCCAAATATCTGATAAATATGGCTGATAGTGTTTTCCTGCCAAAATCTCCAAAGAAGCGTAAGCGTGATCTCCACAAAACGTGAAGCACTGAATCTTGGAAAAATCTGATTGATCCCACGGCCAAATGAGGAGATCTCCTTTGGCAAGTCCGAAATCTGTGATCTTCAAAACAAAGTTTTTGTTGAGTAAAAGATTCTCGCATTTCAGATCTCGATGGGCAATACCCTAAATAACGATAAGAACGTCTGTAGGAAGTAGATAGACGGTCGTGTAGATATTCACTTACATTTTTATGACAGTATTCGACTCCGTCTACTAATTGATGAAACCATCTGCATGCTCTTTCTTCATCCACACCTCTCTCCTTCTGAATCAATTGTAACAAGTCACCTTGTTCGGCAACATCCATAAGTATGTAAATACTACAAATAGATGACAGCGTAAAGCGACATTTGTAGTGAAATCAAAGACACGATTTAATAGAACTTACTGTTTAGAAGTCTCGATAGATTTGTGAAATTTGATGATGTTCTGATGGCGAACTGTCTTAATAATTTTAAGTTCGCTTTTTAGGAATTTCCTTTGTGGTCCTCCATCCTTAAACATTATTTTAACCGCCATGTAACAATTGGCATTGCTACAGAATACTTTTTTTACGGTAGAAAACGATCCATTTCCAAGATGGCCGACAATCTGTAAGCCTTTCTTTGTCAAGAATTTGTTTTGAATTTTGATAGAGGGTCTCTTAGAATAAAAGTCTTCTACTTTATCCTCGTTCATTGTCTTCAGTTATCAACAATGAATAGAAGCTTTATTGTTATATACCATTGTTTAAATAATTGCATAAATTATTCGCGAAAGAATGATTATAAAATGACTTCATTCGTTTACAGAAAGGAAGAAATTCTAAAAATAAGAACACAGATATTGAAAATTAAGACAGCATTTTAATAAAGATTTAAATTAAAACTGAATGCAACGATTGGTTGAAATAAAGACAGTAGGCGGAGTATTTCCTGTTTTTTTCAGCCAATCGGCTTGAGAATAACCACGCCGCCTGTCAATCTCGCTAAACTGTTTTAAAATTTTATATACTATATTTGACAGAGGACCGCCTATGTTAAGAGAAACGTTTTTAATACATTTTTTTCTTTTTTTTTCGTCTGTTTAAGTTTTAAATATTAAAATTAAAAATACGTTTACTATCAACACATTTTTTAAAAAATTTTCATGCGAAGTTATGATTTTAATTATTTATTATATGAAAGGAGTAAAGTGTAAATAATAGTTTATGACGTTTACAAGTATAAAAACTAGTTATACGTATATGTTTTTATAAAAATAGAAATATAATGGTCAAAAGATTAAATTAATATTTCTCCTGGTATAAAGTGCTTTAACGAGGAGAACACGGAGAAGGCTGAAAACAAAAAAGTGTTATATAAAACCACTTATTCGGGAATGGCATGGTGACAAGTGATACTTTCCTCACGTGACAAGTATTGTCATCTCTTTGACAAGCAATTTACAAAACTTTTATATGACGTAATGTAATAAAAATTTAAAAAATAAACTCTACTTTATTATTACTAAAAGCTGTTTGGCAAAACAGACGAGTCAATTTTCCACAATTTACGAATTTTAACAATGTTAGTACTATTATCAAATAGAAGAAATAACAGATAAATCGATTTGAATTCTCTGTAATTACTCTGCTCACTTAACACCATACATTTAAGATACCATAAAGTGTTTATTATCAAAAAGTTAACGAAAGTAAAGCTGTTAAGTGATTTAAAAAATGTAGATAATTTAGAGCTTAATGTTGTTTTCTCGTTAGAAATTATCCATAATTTAATATATAAGTGTTGAAACATGTTCAGATCTTAAGAATAGACTCACTTATACTAATATTATACTTTGTAAATCACTGTACTGTGTAATTTCTTGTAACTTGATGAGAAAAGTAAGCAGAAAAACCACAATCTGATAATATTTAAGGCGTTTATCTTCTGTATTTTATGTAATGTCTCTTTTTCTTTTGTTTCTTAATTTCCAACATTATATTTTATTAGTAAATAATATTCTTTCTTGAACCAGAATAACATTTGAATTAATAATTTTTCTCTATAAGTCATTAGGAAACAAAATATAGTATAATGAAGTTAAAATTCGAATTTTTTAAAGGAATAATCATTTATATTGTTTTATTTTTAATATTCAAATTGTTATGAATGTTAATAAATAAGGTCAATAAATTTTCTTTACTTAAGACGTCGAGAAAAGGTTTGATGTTAATTAAAAATCTTTACAGAGACTTAGAGAATAATTAAAAAGTCACTTAGTGTGGCGCAAAAGCCACTTAATTAACCACATAAATCGCACGAGCTTCGGGAAAATTTACAATTTTGTTTGCTGAAGCATTGTAATTTGCACATTAAACAATACACGAAGAGTAAGGTATTTGAATAAGACGGCAAATATGTCTTTACCGTAGTTAAATGACTTTTCAGTAACTTTTTATAAAGGATGACTTAGAGGTCAGTTATCCATTTTGGTTAATGTTACCTTAGGTGCCAAGATGGCGGCTCGTCTCTGATTCCAGCAAGGAAACAGTGAGACGTACGTTCTAACCTAACCTAACCTAACCTAACTTATTCTAATAATTAGTTTGCTAATAATTATGGTAATTTATTAGAATAGGTTAGGTTAGGTTAGAACGTGCGTCCCACTGTTTCCTTGCTGGAATCAGAGACGAGCCGCCATATTGGCACCTACGGTAACATTAAACCGCCATTTTATAGTATTTCAGTAACCAGAATGCTTTATATGTTTAATATAAGAAAAAAGTTTATATTCTCGATTATTTTCCAAATAGAACAGATCTGTAACGAAAAGTTTACGGTTGTTTTCGGTTATAAACATTTTGAACACACAAAAAAATTGTCTTAATTTTCAGAGAAATGTAATTTTTTTCTTGGCATTTTGTATCCGTTAGCTCTTCACACTCTGAACAATACTGAGAAGATGAGGTATAAATTTTTATTATATTTATTTCTCTGCAGGGAAACATTACCCAGTGCCGAAATCACCCGCATCTTTCTCCTATTTAAAGATTCTTCTTAATTGTTCATATCCAGGATAGAAGAAGATTCGTTTCGGCTTTCCAATAAAATAAAGCATAAAAATCGATTAAAATCAAATCAATTCTAAGTTTCTATCGAAGAAAATTAACTCAATTAGTGTTTAAGACAATAAAATGTATGAAAAATGATGGAAGGTCTTTTAGAATTGATGCACTCTTCTAAATAAACTATCGTGCGAACCGCCCAAAGGGACTTTATACAACGTTTTCGAATTAATTAAGTTTAAGACTTTAACAAATTATCAAATGATGCGGTTTAGAATTAAATATATGAATATTTGAAGGTCATAACGTGTATTTAAAAAAAAACAAACTATAAATTAATTTAAATGTATTTACTAATTCTACAAGCGCTCGACGTTGTCTAGGGATTAAATTAAATAAATATTTCTGTGAAGTAAAGTAGAATTTTACAGTTTTCCTCATTTACATTAAAAATTATTAACTGAAAATAAATGCGTGAGGATATTTTCTTACATTATAAACACGTATTACATTAGACACTACTCGAGATAATTGTCGAGGAAGATTCTTTTCAAGTTTAACGTGATAATTTTCATTCATCTTTCGTTATAATTTTCACAAAAATTCCCTAAAACAATTATTTATATTTACTTTTTGCTACTTAATTTTAAATTTCATATTAAACTTCACGTTTAAGAATCCAAAAATCTTCCTTTTATTTTTCTTGGCTTTCTCTTATTTAATATGGAGATTTTCTTAATTGTTTAGTGATTTTACAGCAATTAATTTAGGAATTTTCTTCTTCTCTAGTTAAATAGCTTTATTAAAGTAACACCACTCATTGTTGAGATCATCTTGGTCTAAATAGAAGCCAGAATAGTACTTAAAATATATATACTACAATACACAGTTTATTTATTTAGTGTCTTAGGTATAGATACTAACACAATAGAAATAGTAAAAAAAACATTTAGAATAATTTAAACTTTTACAGTTCGTGCTGTCAAATTAGTATACAGCATTAGAATACAAATGTCCGTGATAGTAATCCACCGTTATTGATTCTCTAATGATAATAATTAGAGATTCTTGAAAAGTTTCTATGGTTTAAATGCCAGAGAATTTCAATAGTTAAAATAGTAAAGTATCTCGATTTCTAAGTTAATCTCTTACGGAGTTAAGGGATGAAAATGACGATTAGGAAGCATTTATATGACAGAATAAAGACAAAATATTGCCTTAAGCGTGATGGTTAGTCAATCCAAGTTAAATTACATGTATAAACGAGTGTAATTAACAGTTTAATGATGTCGTTGGACTGAGGAGACAATATCCTAACTAACCTGCCTTAATCGAATTAACGAAACACAAAATTTGGATACATTCTCGTGTTTTTCATCGATAAAGGAAGGAGAAATTTAGATATCATCTTATAAAGATCACTTCTCATTTCTCATAGATGAAAAGGGATATCTCGGTCGTGAATTTTGCTCCATCTTCTTTGGGATCTAAATATTTAAACACATATTATTAAGATACGTACACGTAAATGCCTATTTTCTGTAACAATTTGGCTGTTTTTAAGCGATAACTTTAGTTTTTAGGTACGATAGATCGTGTCTATCCCGAGCATCCTATCCGGATCCAAGATGGACGAACCGTTATAAGTGGAGTCCTCTTTAAATTTTTCATATAATAATTTGGAGTATATTTACAAAATTTAGATGAAAACTGTAAGCTTTATAAGAAAGTTAGATAATTAAACTTCAAATCTGTTGCAAATATTACGGAATTTTGCTACTAGATGGCGAGACGTGACGAAGGAAATCGCCCTGTTGCGTGTGGTGTGTTTCAATATATCCAATAATACTTCGGTTTAATTAGCATTATACGATTTAAAAACATTATCAAATTTGTATGTTTTACGTCTGTACATCGTGTTGTACGAAAGCTTTTTTACTGAGAAAATATACTCGATAAAGTAATACTTTCGCATCATCTTTCCTCGTCCTTGTTGGAATTAGACGAGTCAATTTATTGAACGAGAAAAGCTTGTTTAATCATCAAGACCGTAGTTTTAATTCCCTTTATTTTTAAAGTTATTTCACTTGTTGAGAGTCGTTTATAAGTCTTTTTCCCACAACTTCGTAACAAAGTTTTGTTTTTTACTTTCACATAATGCTTTAAATGTCTACGAAACACAGTAAACTTACAGAAGACTTACAACGAACACAGAAATGATATATTGTGTTTGAAATTTTTGGTGCAGAAGTTGGAATAACCGACGCCAGATGGAGGGAGTCGACCGTCACACCTCTGCAGGGAAGCGGAGTAGGAAGTCCTATTCTAAAAACAATAACCATAAAACAAATCGACAAAACCCTAAAGGATTACGTCTGGATCCTTTTTATGAAAGTGCTCCAACCTAAGCTGTTGCAGTTTTCGTTTCTTTTTTTTGTTTACTGTCTACTTATGGAGGCTAATAGATAAAAGGATTTTATCGTATCGAAAACATCCCATTAGAATCTTTTTATATTAAAAACCGCTCTGCGTCATCCCTGCTTTCTTTTTTTTTTCTTCCCAAAATTAACCGTAGTCAAATCCTCTTTTTTCTCCCCAGAAAAAAATAATCTTTCTATCGAGTGCCACTTGCCAAATGAGCTTCCGGTTTATTTATTGATATATGCCTTCCGGGTTGAGTAAGACACGAGTAAGTGAAAGATGGAGTTGCTATCTTCCGTTACGAGTGCAAAATACTCTTGCACAATATAAATTTTGGGTTCGAGTCCCTTTTTGTGCGAGGACTCCTGTTTCCGACGAGGCATAAATTCGGTTTTACGTGTAAGATTTCTCTCATACAAGGCGGAAGAGACCTTTATAGACAAGTAAATACAGCCTGCGGGCAGAGGGAGGAAGCGGATACACAGGAAGGATAACTGTTAGAAAGGAGATGCTAAGGAAGGATAATAAGAACCCATTAACAACCTAAAATATCGAAGTGTAAAAGTAATGTGAAGCATATATTCACCGACATGATGGAGGATTTCGGAGACGACTTTACCTGAACCAATACAGGGGTCGAATTGTCGAAGGGGGGGGACATCGTCCAGTCCGAAAAATCTCGAGTTCGGACGCTTTGGGGAGACATCTGGCGCTCTCTTTGTCGAAGAAAAACAATTTTTTAAAGTCTCGCAGCTGGTCCGGGACATTAGGAGAGAGGAAAAACATTATTGATCGTCGACAACTTTCTTCCAACTTAATAAGAAAAAGACGACCGACGAAAGAAAAGTTGCTTGATTATTTAATGTTAACTGCAAATAAATTAATTCGGAAGTCAGTTCTTGAAGTTACTCCCCAATACACGAGGAACTTAACACTTCCTCCGGAAGTTTATTACCGTAAAAGTGGCGAGTAGTGACGTGTCACCGTGAGAATTGTGTATTGTGGTTTGTGAGTTCTAATGTATTTTCAGAAAGATCGTCTCGTTAATTCCTAACAAGTATTTTGTTGGAAGAAAATAGAAGAAATCTTTCACTTGAAAACATTGACGTAAAAACGAATAAAATACAGATTAATCGTGAAAACACGAGGAGAGGGGTTCGAAATAGTCACCGGAAGTACGTACGAGCTAGTGTATTCGCTAGAGAAAAGTTTAAGCGCGATAAATATGGAGAATTCCGGGAATCTGCAGTAAAAAGAGACATTTACGAGTTTATCCCGAGTGCGTTACTCTCGTCCCCCTTTGGGAACCAGTTATTCTTAGACGTAGAATTAAAATGGAAACGGAAAGGGAACGAAAATATTTCATTAATTCCGGACCGGCAGCGTTCCGAAATTAGGTTATAAAAGTAATCGCGATCGTAATTTACCTAGAGACGATGCCGAGTCGAGTTTTAACGTGCCGTAAAACACTCCCCTTCTCTACCCCTTCTGTTCTTTCTACTGTGCCAAGTATCCAAAAAGGCGATATAAGCCCGGAAGTGAGTGCGAAGTCGAGGCTGTCTTGGGTTTAAAATATAACCTAAAGGCTATATTTTAATAAAATAGACTTTCGTGTTTTTAATATCTTACATATTCTAATAAATTTATTTAAAATTTTCGCTACCTCCATCCGTCTTGGCACAGATACCGAATTCTAAAGTAGACTTAACGGAAGAAATGCTAAGAGCCTGTTGAAGAAAATTCATTTTTTTCTCCCCCTCTCTGTTTTATGTTTTATTCCACGTTATTAAAAAGAAGATCGCTAATACAATTTTAATTATTAATTATTATTAAATTAGAAAAATAATGTAATTAAATACGTATTTGCTGTATATTTTAATACATTAAATCTTGAATTTGTCAAAAATTAAAAAAGTACAATAAATAATTAAAAATTAATCCCAGAAAAGACAGCGAAAAAAAAAATAAATAAATACTTTGAACGTAAGAAATTCAAATTGTGTGATATCGACAGTGATTGGCTGAAAATATGCTTTTCTCGACTCTGATTGGTTAACAATTTAAAACTTCCGCAATCGTATCTATTATTGTTTATTTTATTTTCAAATTTTTCCGCGTAAGAATTTAGGGCTTATGCCAAGCTATTTAAAGTCTTTTAATGCCCATTTATGGCGTCGTCACAGCGAAACAGAACCTTTCAAATAATATTTATAATTATGCATCTGTACAACTTCTCGTTTCCACGGTCATATCGAAAAATTTTTTCGTCATTTCGAATTCAAAATTTATTTTTATTGTGACGAAACCGGAAGTGAATGGTAATAATGGAATGAAAAAGGGAAGAGGAGGAGGAAGCTAGTGAAAACGGTAACAGTTATAGCTTTGTTTGCAGAAATGATTGGGGAGAACGGAAGTGGTATTTATCCCGAACGGGGTAGAAACGTCGAGGGGGGCTTTTTACTTCACTCCGGTTAATCGGATTAGGTATATATTCCCGCCTTACCGCATCGCTTGGCCAGATAAGTAACCTTTTCGCCAAGAGAACCAACTTAAGCAATCGATTTATTGGGAGAGAAAAAAGGATTTAGTAGAGTCGCTTTTCTTCTCTTACATTTCGTGAGGTAGAAATCTCTCAACCCCCACCGGAACTACGTCGATCCTCTTCGAAGTACTTCCTACTTTCCATAAATTTTTGAGAGCGCATTTTATTCGCTTCGTTCTTACAAATTAATGTGAAATCCCGAAAATTCCGTGGCATAAATAGCTTTGCAAGAGAAAATGGATTCTACGACACAAATTGAATAGTGTGACGTCACATTCGAATATTCTTCCACTGCACGTAGTGGCGCCTTCTCGTGGCACGACTTCGCGTGACTCTGACAGTCGGACATTTCTACTTGGCTTCCACCCACGCTCCCGTGTGTTCGTGTCACGTTTAATGCCACGCTATATCAAAAATTATGGTTTCGTGTAGGAAGTTTCGCACGGGTCGGCTACTGGCTTATGAACGGATATCGAAGTGTGTAAAGCTTACAATCGCAATTGTAGCTTACCGCTATCGATCGCGCGGGTAGGATTTATGTGCGAGATTTGGTATCTACAATAGAAATCCATAATAAAAATGCAATCTGATGCCTGCTTAACTGATAAAGATTAAATCGTTTTCCTATATTAGGTTACACTAGATGAACGAGACAACGTGAGAGACAGACAAAACGTGATAGTCGGAGGCATTTCTATCACGTCCCTTTTTACCACCCCTTCTGTAAATAGGATAATCACTTCATTTAAGATGTTATAGACCAACTTCTAGAATTTTTTTGATTCTCGACCTCACTAATGTAAATCCTGGTGAGGTCAAGCTAGAGAGTGAGAGCGAGCGGTCAAGTGGTGAAGTCTTAAAAAGGATCATTATAATTAATTAATAATACGCGGGAAACATTGACCTTTCACACTCGATCACACCACGCGACCCGAAGATAATTCTAAATTACAAGTTGCATTGGGAAAAACGTGTTTTACAGGGAGAAGAATTAAAACAGTACGTTCATTGTTGAAATAACAAAGAAAGAAATCGAATTGTTGAACATTTCCCGTGTTTTAAAAGGCGGGAAATGTTCAGCAATTCGAATCATAACGCTTCAAATCGAAGCGAAGTGCTAACTTGAAGCGGTAGAAAATATTGTATACAAATTCTTTGATATCAACCGAGTTTTTTTTGAGGTTATTCTTTTAAAAAAGACTTGTCTGATATCCAAATAAATTATGAAAAAAATGTAATAACGCTTACTGTTTAAATTCACTTGTATTTAAAAACATATCATTCTTCTGTTGTATCCAACAAAGAAGAAAGGAGAATTCGACTTGCAAAAACACCGAAAAAATCGAATGCTGATAGCGATGACTTTAATGTAATGCAAATTTAAAGAAGTGAAATTTCTTGTTTTTTTTTTCTATTTTTCTTTCAATAATGAAAAGATAACATTTTTGTTAATGGATGAAGTAGATTATATTTGGATGACAGTTTAATTTTCAAAGATAATAGGGATGAACTTTGATGATGATGTTTCGTCAAAACATTATTTTTAAGCGCTTATTTTTTCTAATGTTCTAAAAATGTTTAAGGTTTCTTTATCTGTCTGTACGTCTGTCCGTCATTGTCATTAAGAACTTTTTTTAATTTCCTTTTTTTTAGTTCTAAAAGTAGAAATATTTGTGGTGACAAGTAACGAATTAATTCAAAGATTTCTAATGGCACAAAATGAAGAGAAGTAAGTATAATTCTTAATGAAGTACAAGAGAAAGTGACAAGAGTAAAGAACAGGAAAGAAGAACTTGAAAATAATTTTTAATTTCAGAGAATTTGTCTTCTTCTTCTTCTTTTTCTTCCAAAGAAATTGCTTCGGGGTTAGTATTTATGAAGAGAGCGAACAATAAAAGGAATAGAAAATGACTAACAATAATGATAATAAGTCTATTATCTTACTTTATATTGCACTTCGTTTGTGCCCCTGGCAAACCAGTTACAACAATAAATGGTAATCATCTTCTGTGTTCTCTATTCGCATTCTTTTTCCTAGAGAACACACTTAACTCGTGTGGGTTAAGTGTGTTATCTGTCGAATACGTAACGTTTCAATAATTGAAATTTCATTACCGAAGAACCTTATCGTGTATAAATTACTATCAAATCTTCATTTTTAATTACTGCGAAACTCGAAAAGTTTATGATTAGTGAATTTCGATCGTTGAAGCCATTATCTTTCGTGTTTCCGTTACGTTATTGTAGTTTAAATTCTTGTCCTCTTGTTTATTATTATTGTTATATTGTCTCTCATTCTTCTATATGCTAGGTAGATAAATAAAACAAATCATATCAACTACACAACACGACAGATAAAATGCTGTAGATATAATCGCAATGATAGAGAACACGCCATGTGAAGTGATTGTATTTTCATAAATCGACTGCGAAATTTCATTATTCTTTAAATTAGATGAAATTTCAATGTGTTTCGCGTATAAATTCATACGCGAAACATGAAAATCTTCATTATATCGAGGTTACGATCTAACTTATCAGGCCTCAATTGTATGTTTGGAAGACGAATGCGCGAGGGTCTATCGTGAAATTTAAACACTGAAATTCAAAATTTTAATGTTTAAATTTCAATTTCACACTACAAAGGCTCAAATTGCTTGTAGAATTGTAATTATATGGGTGTTTAGCGTGTCAATGTAGCGATTGTTTGCAGCACGATGCTCAGAATGAAGATAACAAGGAGTGAGGAATTATTAGGTATCATCACGTAATTCGATCGATGTTAACCCCATTATAGACCCTTTCTATTTAAAAAAAAAAATAGGTAGCCGGGAGGATATAGGAGAAAAACACAATTCTCTCGATCTGACATCGTTTAAATCGTATACAAGTTTAATTGTGGGAAAAAAAAGTGTACACGTTGCATCTCTTTAAAGTGAATATCTCGGTGTTTCCCCTTTCCTCAAATGGTAGAAAGTAAAATTTGCGATTAACATCAACACGCGTGACTAGAATTGTTTAAATTAAAGGTGTTAACGTTATAATTATTTTAATAAAATTCACGAAACAATGTAGTAAAAGTCACACGAATTATAGCATAAAAGATTAAACAATGTAACGAATTTCTGGATTTAGTGAATCGATATTGTATAATTCTTAACAATGATGATTGATGATGTTTAAGTGAGTTGCTATATAAATTTTTCCATCTGTACAAATGGAATTCTACAATGCATCACGCATTTCTACTACTTTCCACTTTCCCTTTCACATATTTTACCTTACGAAATTTGGACTTTGAAAATATTTATCCCGTTTTTAAAATTTATATAGAATTTTCTATACAGTTGCCACTTCAACTTTTATATGTAGTATGATAAAGAGTCGATTAGATAAGGACGAAAACGGTGCGACTCTTCAGCATCTTCTGTTGGAAGATGCCGAAAAAAGTGAAAGTCCGAAAAACGTGTCGGTATAATAAGGTTGATATCCATTTAAAGATAAAAATATCGCTTTAAATTTGATAAATATATTCCTTATTTACGTCTTAATCGTCGTGAGAAGTATGCACTCTGGCTTTATTTCTAGCAGCGAGTGTCACTCTCCTTTAATCACGTCTCCATTATTTTCTATGGAAAACGAATGACCCGTGACCTGTTACCACTTAATTAATAACATAAATGGAATTTCGTATCACTTTTTCTGTCATTTTACCATAATAGAATGCTTCATTCTTCAAATAGTTTAAAGTACAGAAAGGTAGTGGTGGTTACTTGCAAAACGAAGAATGTTATATTGATTAACGAGGAAACATAAACATATAGGACAAGAAAAAATATATAAAAATGGAAAATTATCTATTTGTGAAAAGAAGAATGTGTCCTCCTTCGAACTTGATACGTCAGGGATGTAGCAAATCTATTTTCAGCGGGAGTAACAACGATTCTCGATTCTTTTTTTTCGTCGGTATATACCGCTCTCTTAATAAATCTTGATAAAAATATCCACAAAATAAACGTTTGGCTATCGCCTGCAACATGTTCCATTTTAAAGTTGTACGGCTCGTTCGAGACTCCATAAATTTCGGTGATTTGACACTTGTTTTCTCCGTCACCAGTCGAAGATGGAAGTTAAAATGTTGAATATTCTTCCAAATAGCCGAAGAAACTCCATCTTAGAAAGAAAAATGTCTTTTAAATGTTCTTTATTTAACTATATTGTTTATTCAATTGGGTCTAGTATATATATATGTGTGTGTGTGTGAACAAATAGGTAACATGGCTACAAAGTATAGAGCTTTAAGTCTGCTGATATACGTGTAGGAGAAACAATTGAAAAGATGGAGAAAGGAAGAAATAGCTACATTAAATTGCAAATAAAGATCTGCAATTTATACCAGAATTAAAATAATTAATTAGTAATGTTTTCATGTATACGAAACTCTCGATAAACACGAAAAACACGCGGATATTTATAGAAAGTAATAAAATATTATATGGGATTTCTTCGCTTTAATATAAGAAACGTGTATAAATATATTTACATCAATGTAATTCTTCAGGAAAGCCATACAAATAATCGTTGACACTGGAAACTTTATACAAGGAACACGTTCTACCTAAATTGTTATATACTTCTTATCGTAATAGAACTGTCAGACGAAAAGTTTCTACCTGAACAATGACAATCATTTCCATGTTACAAAAAGTTATATATATACGTCACCAGTTATATATATATATATATACATAAAACTTCCTAATTGAAATAGTAAGGAAGTTGTATACGTTACAAATTACACTTCTATAAGTGAAAACGTTTCATTAAATGGCTAATAACTGTATAGTTTCCTCTCTAAATACAGTTTACCTTCCTTAATGACTATCTGAATGAACATATTTTGTAGAATATCATCCTAAATCACTTATAGTTTATCTCTGGATGATTGGCATTTCATCTACACTAGTTACAATAATAATTTTTGCTGTTTATTTTCCTAGTGATATAACATTCGTGTTGTTATCCGAGTGTGAACCTGCCTGAAATGACGTATCCTTATTCTTCATACGATACTCTTAGGAATTTTACCTCATCAGTACTTTTCACTGGACAATTTTAAATGCATTCTTGTTTACTTTTTTTTCATTTTTTCACCTTTTACATCCTTGAAAGTGTTAAAAGTTTGTAAATTTTTCAGAGAAACAAATGAATGCGGATGCAATTAAGACAGATCGATGAAAATGGGCGTTAAACATAATTCATTCGAACCGGCTTAAAAATATTTGAATTTTACAGAAATTATTTACTATGGAAACTATTTAAACGGTTGATTAATAATAATAAACTTTGTTCTATTAATATACAATACTCTGGAGGTGGTAACATCGCGTGCACGAGCAAAATTTCGTATCGAATATAATAGAAAGATTCGAATCGATAATGTTATTTTCTCCTTTATTTTCTTTTCTTAGAGCCATTAAATTTTTTTTAAAAAAGGAAATTATTCATTATTTTTCTTTTTTATTTGTTTCTCTATTTATTTAACATTGTCTTAGTTTCAAATTGCATCAGTTAGACGACTCGACGTCGTACTCTGATTCTTTATTCTGTGTTTATAAAACTTGCAAAACAGGGGTTGAAACTCAGTTCGAGTGAGAACTATTATACTATTTTAAATGAACGAACCTTTTTGGCCTCGAATGTCCCCAAAAATTCACAAAATGATCTTCAGTTTACTGCTCCAAAGCTTAATCCTCAAGCCCCGGACAGAAACAATTGCAAAGTGAAGAAACTTTCGCATTAATACAAAAATTTTTCTGTATTGTGAGGGCAGATTCTATTGTTTTCGAGTCGTGTTAAACACAAAAACAAATCTGTTTACGAAATTCTCGACAAGGCAATAAGGCTAATGTCAGTTCGAATGGAGGTAAGCTGTTAATATATCCTTTGACTTATCCAAATTATCGATTAAGTCTTTGTAGTAGGGTTGCTATGGCATCTAGTTACCCTCTACCTTTCTTAAACCTTATCGATTAAGGTCGAATCTTACGTTTATCTCAATAATTTATACCCTTATTCGCTGATAATGACCATATTTTATAATTATCGTATCACTTTCTTTTATGCCATAAGTTTTAATAAGTCTCTCTTCGTTAAAACGAGTGTGAAACTTGTAAGTACCTGTAAAAAAATGGAAATAATTTAAATATTTATTAAAAAGGGGAGCAGCGGTTTCTTCGAAATTACTTTGTGTTCCTTGTCTCTTCGCAGTAAGACACTTGAAAATCCCTTTGTCGAATTAGAATCTTCCTTTCTAAGAGAAATATTATATTCTCTTCTCGATTTAATTTTTCAAGCTTTAGATTCCACTGTAGGGTTCACGTTCGTTTGTCTGGCTACTACTTCCATTAGATATCTTCGATCGTGCACAAAATTTCGTGCCATATCTCTTAATGGTCCTGTATTCGACTTATTATAGAAAGTTATACGACTTTATTTGGCTCGGTAGATAGCAAAGGAACCGCTCTTGCCAAAAAACAAGGCGACGAAGCTCCATAAAAGGTAGAAAAATCGCATTTATTCAATTCGTATAACGCAATCTGAATACGTGGTATTCGGGTAATAGAGGTGACATACATTTAAAAGGGTGTTACGTATTTTAAACTTAAACTCCCTTTGTATCATTCGTAATAGGTAAATCGGTTAATGTAACCCTCGGTGCCAAGATGGCGGCTCGTCTCTGATTCCAGCAAGGAAACAGTGGGACCTACCTATCCTAACCTAATCTATTCTAATAAATTACTATGATTATTAGCAACCAAATTATTAGAATAGGTTAGGTTAGGTTAGAATGTGCGTCCCCATTGTTTCCTTGCTGGAATCAGAGACGAGCCGCCATCTTGGCACCAAGGATTACATTAACCGGAAAATCTATTCGGTGTTGTGTTCGAGGGCAGGTTTGGGAATTTGGATCGCAATTCACGTGACTTTTGAGCGAAATATTTCAGTACAGGACATCTAATATGAAGTTACAACTGTGTGGTATATCTGCTTAGTGTTTTCACCTGCCGTAACAGCACTTGCCAGGGATACTGCTGTAGCATTAGTGGTTTACTAAATAGCTAATACTTGTAGAAATCCGTTTCCTTCGGCTTCAACGAACAAAAACCTTGTTTCATTTAATAGAATGATTACGTCACTGGCAAGATAAGCCATTTCTAGCAGATGGTGCCATTTGTAGTACTCCCAAATTGGTATCTTGTAAATTGGCCACTTGCCTCTCCTCCTATCTAAATCCGTGCAGAATACAACTTTGCAAAGGATAAAGATCGTGAATAGCCGCTTCTTCTATCGACTGTTTTCGAACATTTTACAGCTTCCTTTGTCAGGATCTTTTAGTTTCGAGAAGAATGCTGACTTTAGGAGCACAGAATTCCCCGAGAGGAGAGGAAGAAAGCAACTTTTGAA
Source organism: Centruroides vittatus (assembly GCF_030686945.1). Lineage (NCBI taxonomy): Eukaryota > Metazoa > Arthropoda > Arachnida > Scorpiones > Buthidae > Centruroides > Centruroides vittatus. Next base: position 1,287,767 of record NW_027122709.1, on the reverse strand, counting down.
AAATGGCATTCGGATGTGAAGCAATTCACCATTTAAAGAAAAAAAAAAGCTAACAAATAACAATCTGTAAGTTTGTTTCTGTTTCGGTCGAGATGCCGGTTGTTTTTGTACGTTTAGTGCTCCCGGTGTCTTCGGAGAAGGAAACAATTGAATTCATCAAACACAACCTTTGCTCGTCATCCAACAGCCTCATCGATCGCTGCAACTGAAAAGACGTTATTATCTATATTTATACATAGGAGGAACCCCGCACGGAAATAAATAACCAAAGAAAAACTTCGGTTCCGGTCAAGCTAATTAATAAGAAGTCACTTATTTTCGTAATGGAGAGTCGGTTGTTCGGTACCAGCTGCTCCTGACACAACCGTTTACCTTCAACTCCTTTTTTTCATCCGTATCTGTTGGCAACAATCCCATTTTCTCATCATCTCTAGCCGTCAGGTAGAACGACAAATAGCAGTTTAATTATATGGTAGATGGTAACAACCGACTCTCGAGTGGCATCTGACCACTTGCGACTAGACGTTTCGCTTGTCCGACCCCGTGCAAAAACCTATTTGCTTGACATTTCGCGAAAAATTCTGTCATTTTGAATTTCATTTTTCCACAAAACTCGATAAATATGTATTGCGCCATACAGAATGGTAAAGGGGGTGAGAAACTAGTCGAAATTATTTACAGTTGATTGGAAAGCTCTCGTCATCTCGACGATTCAAAACCATCCCTGGCTCGAACTGTACCATTCTCTGGTTGAAAATGGTGCTTTTTCTTTGCTTTGTGAGCAGTGTGGGGGTGTTTTTTGTGCTCATTCCGGATTCGACCAGGCCCAGTCGAGTGGCGAGGGTCGTAGGAATCTTTGTAGACAACAATTCAGCCATCTTTCGGGAGCCTTCCTAGAGTTTCTCGCCCGGATTCGATTCCGGGATAACAGAGCTGTAGGTCCAGCTGTCGCCTTTAAGCTTTGAGTGGAAATTTCGAATCTATACAGACAGTCCATTAATTATTCTTAAAAATTATCTAAAGATTCAGTGATTCTAGATATAATATAATAATGAAGATGAAGACCAACAATTTTTGAGTCTACAAACTTATATATATATATATATTTAGTTATTAAGGATCGAAAGAGGAATAAACCAACATACAAACTGTAGTAGATTGAATTTCGGCGAATCGAGTGACTGTATCTGGTAATAACGCCTGTTGACACAGAAACGTTTAATCACGTGATTCGGCCATTTGTCTATTTATCCGTTGATCGTTGGCCCGTAATGGCGCCATTACACGGTCCACGCGCATTTCGTCCTTCCCGCTCGGTTCTGGAATGACGTCTAATAGTCTTCGTCGTCGTTTAATAAGGACCGGTCGGTGAACAAACCAAACACTTTCCACTCCATCACCGGAAGAAAGTGAAAGTGTGAATATTTCGTGAATTATCACTGACTTCGTCTCGCGCTTCTCCTAAAGATGCTATCTTTTCTGTTTGTTCTTTCCATTAGGAAATCGAATTAATCGCTGCGCAAAATTATTCTTTGTGTGTTCGTCTTTGTTTAGAAGCGATCAAAATGAATAAACAACTGAAAAAAAAGTGCAAAGGGTGAACAATTAACAAGTGTTGAAGTATTGAGGTGAAGATAATCTTGAACATTTTACAACTAATAAACAATTAAACGAGGTGTAAACAATTCGTAAACTTAATTTATTCATCTGTTCCAGGTGGAGTATTCTTTACACTGTGTTGTGTTTCCAGTCTGTGAAACACAACATTAATTATAACCCAAAGAGGCAGACAGTTAAAACAAGCAAAATAATTGAACGAAAATCAACAAAACAAAATGAATATGAAATTTAACAAAGTATTGAACCTTCTCCAACTCAATTTACTTATCTGTTGTGGGTCGAACTGTTGTTTTTTAGTCTTCCAAGTGTACGTTCGAAGACGAGAAATAAAGAAAGTAGCTAATAAGAAATGAACAACCGAAATGAACAAAGGAAAACAATTGAATAGAACACAAACAAGAATGGCAAAGCAAATTTCAATAGAAACAATTGAATAAATAGACAAATTACAGAACAAACAAAGATTTCATTCATCGATACAATTCACCAACGAATATATAATATCGAGTACCATTCACGCAAACATAACTTATACAGTATTACATATTTCGTTCACGACGTCACAATAGCGCCAAAATTCCTTCTAGCGTAAACGATAAGAATTACGATATAATCTTACAAATATTACTCGTAAGTTAGCCAACTTCTTCTATAAAAGGATTTTACAGAAGTTTATTCGTGAAAAATATAATCATAAATCCGTTGGCATAACATTTAAATTCGTCAGACTCGCCGACGGTGGCGCCACACCGATGGGTAACGGAGACACGTGACAGTCATTACGTTGCCTGCCAACGAATATGGCACGAGGCCCGAATGTTAAGTGTCATTTGATGGCGATGTCACTCCATATTTCTGCGGTGCCTCGTAAACACATACTTAAAGTGGAGTAAATTTGGTAAGGGATCGTTGCCAGGCAGAAAGTCGAACAGATAAACGTCTCGATCGCCGACAACGCTCGTGCAATTCCTACTCGCGGAGATCGATCGATTAAAGTTTCTTCTAGAAAATGATTTCTTTTTTTTTTCCTGTCTTCTTTCTATCGAAATTGTTAAAGTTTTCTACTTCTGTTAGGCATAAAATTTTATATCTTTCCGCTCGCTACGCACTTTCCGGCGGAAGTGAACTTCTGTCGCGAGTTTTCGCTAAATTTTCCACCTCCCGCAATTAGCGTTGTGATTCTGAAACGACGATAAATTTCACGCGACTCTCTTCCATCCTTCCTTCTCTTTGCTTTACGACTCGAGAAATTCCGAAATGTTTTCCATTATTCCAGTCGTTGAATGTCGAATTTTACGGTCTTCGTGCGCTTCGTTAGCAATTATACCCCAGATGAAGCGTTTTTCGCTGTAAGATTACTCTTCTGAAATCTCTAGAAAATTGCCGTTTTAATTCTCAAATAGTCTTTTTCATTCTGATATAAAATTATTTAAGTTTAATTATTAAATTCCTCCTCTAGATCCTCTCTACCGTAACAAGTTTTAACTTATGCAAAACAGGATCTTTAAGTGATTTCTTCAGCGTAATCGTAGAAGAATACAGAAGCCACGGTTGATTTATCAAAGGAGAGAATCGGTTACCCTCTGACCTTACAAGAAGATTTCATAACAAAATAACCAGAATCTTCTTTATATAGGACCTACTGTATAGTTTGAACTGATGAAGAAGAGCATTGATCCAAGTAAATACTTTTTTTAACACAATACCTTTGGACTGAGGGAGTAACTGTGTTCGTCCCAATTTGAAAAAAAAAAAGCTTGCCTACTTGTATCTTCAACACTCGAAACTTTTATGAAAATTCTTCAATTCGAATTCTCTTACCTCGGGCGAAAGATAGAATTCGGCATATTTTTTACGTGTCTTCAAATCTTATTTTTCCCTCTTCTAGGTCCTACTGTCTTACAGAAAGGCTCTATAAATGTATTGAACAATAGGGTTCGAATATACGTAGATTCTGATACAACTTAAAGCTGATTTTTTACTGTGTGTATCATCAAAAGTACTGTACATACTGGTATTTTCAATATGCTGGCCTCCTTATTGATTCTCATAGTATCTTTAATATCAAAGGAAGAAATACTTAAATTTATAGGAGATAGCTCCTGTTTTTAACATCGTACATCGTAACAGATTCCTGCTAGATCCACTCTTGTAGTACATACAAGATATTGAATCTTTTTTACTAATGGTCCACTTTAAAATTTAAGCACCGAAAAGTATAAAATGTGAAAGAAAGTAGACATAATTGGCACAAATCGAGCACGTTTTCACAAATTCGGTAGTTAAATAATAAATGGAAAAAGCCACGAAACGTAGAACGTCAATTGGAGCAATACTTCATATAATAATGAACTGAAAGATGTTGTAATGGAAGATTCGAAACTTGGAAGATGTTGTAATGGAATATTTCAACATTTTCGTGGAGGATACTCCGTTAAAAATCTTTAAGATTTGGCACTGCTGTCAAAGAGGTCTCGCAGCTTCGTGGTGGACGATTAAGAAGTGATTGTTCCATTGTTTCACATTGAAACGAATGGGAAAATAAATAAAAGAGTTTGAGTTACGTCTGTGTTTTCCCATTACTTAAATCAAACACCACGGACGGCGTCGTATATAAATGACGATCGATCAACGCTTTTTAATTAAATTATATAAAATTAATTAAAATTAAGTAAAAACAAATTGGATTACGCATTCAGTTTTAGTTTTATTTGATTTTAATTTAATTTTTATTTATTTAATAAAATATTTAAATGGCGCATTACGGAGAGTTATTTGTGACGCAGTATTATGCAAATTTCAAATCTAGAGAACCTCCCACCTACGTACTTGTCAATTTCTAGCCAATCATCGATAAATTTTGTCCAAAGCTATCTGACTTATAATGTCATTTAAATGGCAGAGGACGACATATGTTCGCGTATATCTAAAAAATCAGATATCAATTGGCGATGTGTTCCGTTATTAATAGTTACGATTTTATTACCTTAGTTACGACTGGTGATAATTTTTTGAAATTCTCTAACTGAACGGTAATTTATAATGAAAACGTTGGGCGTATCTTATTAAAATTTTGGATAACGAGCATTAAATTATTGTGTACCATCCATAAAATGTAGCTGACGAAGAAATTAAGAACTTCCACTGTAAGCCCTCACCAAGAGCTCTAGGTGAGAGTTTACATTGGTGGTTCTAATGCGCTCTGTTGTAGACTCTCGTCAAGAGCTCCCCGAGGTTCTACAAAATTTAATTCTACGGTATAGTAGCGCCATTGTAGCATTTGAATCAAACTATCAAGAGGCAATAATTCTTATAAGCGATCTGACAATGAGATCTACTGCTAATTAGTATCTTTACTAGGCTATTGAATGAAATATTTTATGGTGTTTCGATTCGAAAATAATATAAATTCTGAAATAAATTTTTACGAAAACACAGGACAGAAGGCATTTTAATTTAGTAATTATGTAATTCCCTGCTTATTTAAATGATTTTAAATGGTTAAAATATCCATTTTCTCACCCTTTAACTTTGCTCTACCTTGTATACTAAACAGGTCAGTATGGCAACCCTGCTCATCGGTCATCAAAAAGGCTTATAAATGGTCAATTTCTAAAAGTGTCCGAACGATTACTGTTAACTGACATCTACCACGTGTATTTAAAAAATCCAACTTCGCATAATACTATAAATTTCTAATCAACAAGAACTCATTACTCACCTGTAATAAAGTCGGATCTTGTAAGTTACCTGTGTACTAATTTTTTTTAAAAAAATGGGTTTTACACGAAGAATTTTGGAAGTTTTACATAGTATGTGAGTAGAATTAACGTCAAACGATAATACTTTAAATAATAAAATAGATAATTGGTGAGGAAGGGATGTAGCGGCTACGTCGATCTTCTCTAAAGTGGAATTAACTCGACTCGAATTAATCTTAATACCATTCGAAGTGGATTAGTGAATCTACATGAAAAAATATACATATTTAATGAATGTATAAAATTTGTATCGGTATCGACAATACCTGTGTCGTGCTGGAAACAACGTGTTCTTTAATACGTAGGACACTTGCTTGGAGCGAACGTGACAGGAATTTTACGAGTTTGTGAACATTACTTGATTGATCTCTATTCCTCTAAACGATGAGAAACACTTAATATATGTTAATTTATTGTAGGTAGCGTTAAATAATTAATTGTCTTCTCGTTAGGTAACCAAGCGAGACGTGTTACCACCCCTTTGTTTGTCTGTACCAAACTCGGAAACTTAACGAGAAAACATCGAAATTCCTCTACACGCCTATACGACTTTTATTATAAAAAAAATCCATAAAAGAATTCGTCGTCTTACCCTTGTAGTATTACATAATATATACATTATTTCATATTTTTAACGATGAAATAAAACTCAGATTCGTCTATAATATTCTGTTTCGAGATTCCTGTTATTATCATCCCGTCATGTCATCAACCAGATTAGTCTATATGCAAATTATATTAAACAGATTAAATCATTTCAACTACAATTAGTTCATATTCAATTTATATTGTTTCGAAATTGGGCGTTTATGTGTTAATTCCCCATCATGTTTGAGATTACCATCATTTTCGGTATATTAGCTTTCGCTATGATTCTAATTTGTGTTCTTTGTAACGATAACTGATTGTAATTACGCCAATTTTCTAAATTTGAAGCTGCAAATGTACTTAATTATTCATTCAAAAATTAGCCTACAGTTTGTGGTTAAGGATTATAATTACTCTATATAATTCGTTTCTATTCACCTTACCTTTGACCTTTACTGTTAACCTTAACACACGATTGTGCTCGTAACATAAGGACTGTTCGAAGTTAAAAATGGTGTCATATCGAACTTTTTACCAATTGAAAGTAATTTAAGCTCTTGTCGTATCTTAAAGGGATGCTGCTAGAGAAAATTCCAATTTAAATTCGGTAGCGAGTAGATTATCGACTTAGTCGTGACCGTTCTCCACCCCTACGAGTGGACGCTAGATCTACATTCGCCAGTGTGACGTAAACACCGATAAAAGTGTTTTCTTCTGTTGAATCTTCCTCTTGCTAACTTCTGTATTTACTCGCTATGGATACCCACGCTTCCGCTTTCATCCTGGTATAATTATTGTATGTAAAAACTCGCATATGAGCCGAACCTAATCGTATATGCACTTTCTTTAACAGCACCATGCTATGTATTGAACAATTCTGTTGTTGTAGATTAATATTCTCCATTTTTAGTTTTTCATCATGGCGAGAGATCGTACCTTCACGATAATGAAAAAGTAACAAGTAATTTTGTAAAATGTAAAATAAAAACGTGTTACTGTAGCCGACATCGTAACTCTCGTGCTTCGGGATCGGGACGACGAGACGGAAGCGATCGAAACTACGTCGTTGCGGAATTTGGGCTCTTTGTAGAGTCTACTGCCATTACTTTTTAACAAATCAGATTTTCCGAGAGATAAAAATTTCATTAATTTTTTATGGGCGGTTCTTGCGTTGGAACCGAAGAAAGCGCCTCTTCCATAGATAAGAACGTAATGGCCAGCTCCGACATCGTTCCTATTTTCTAACGGAGAGACAAAATTTCCGCGCCATTTGCTCGGACAAATGGATATTTCAATTTGCGTCGAGGAAATAATGCACTAATCTGGAAACGTTGACGTCGTTTTTCTTCTCCAAATTATCTCCGGAGAAAAGAGGACGATAGAACGATGCCAGTAAACATTACAAATTCGTAACGTTCTACTTCAGTTGGTCTCGGGACCATCAACGTCGTCTGAAACGCAATTTGCAACCGAAAACGGTAACCATTCTTTCATTCTTTTCTCGATATTCTCTTCGAATTGTCTTCGGTCCGTCGGTGGCCTCTTACTTTTTTAATTTGTTAACTTCTCTTCCTCCTTTAGTCACTTACATCGCATTCCCTTCCGGGTTTTATCAAAATTTGTAGATGGCGTTCGTGTCGCTCGAGTCGATACTTTCGCCGTCAGCAGCGCCGTCTGGATTTTCCTTTTTTTTGCTAGCGAGTGATCCGGGCAGCGCCCTCTTTCGAACTATCGATGAGACGAAGGTATATATCTCGACGAGGGTTTTATTACTCGCAGCCGCTACTTTATGGTTCCCTGTGGGGTGGAGAGGATATTATGTGGGTGCCATTAACGCCTCTACGGTCTGGTAAATAACAAAAATGCCATCGTACGATCGCCTGACGACAAATTATTCATTCTCTATAATCGAAAGATTTATCTGGCTTCGTCACTCGGGAGAACTACTCTCGTTTCTGCCACCTAATCGTTACTTCCCAGCACGTACTGTACTCATCGGAGTTAAAGTTGGGTCTTTAATCTGGGTTATCTTCTACTCTGGCAGATATTAAGCTGTTACATCGCACGATTCTGTAAAGACGTTCTCTTTAACGGCTTAATCGTTCTTCCACAGATTGTTCGGCGTAACCGGTAGCTGGAAGTAAGGGTAACTTCGGTAACGTACGTATAGTACATTAATACGTTACGTAACTCTCCAGCTACGTGATGAAATTTAAGTAAATCAGTTTAATTTCGATGATTTACCTTGTAACTGCCTCGAGGAAAATATCGTAGAAGATGTAATTACACTATTAATTTCGGGTATTCGTAACAATACGCTATTGAAATTATTTTTGCGATTGCATCGATTAATTGCGTAATATATAAATACTTTAAAATATTATACGTATACGTGGCTAGGATGAGGAGTTTACAAATATTTGATGTGTCTTCGGGCCAGTGCAATTTGTAGATAAACAAAAATCCTAAAGATTTTCAGGAATTTTAAACACTTCTTATATAACGTTCTCGTTTTCTTGGAAATCCGGATGAACCGTCGATAAAAATAAACTGTGCTTAATAAAATGAGATGAATGCGATGCTTCTGACTCTCTCAACAAAAAAAAGGAAACGATTTCTAAACATCAAGCTTCTTGCATGTTTTTTAATAAGAGATATTTACAGCTTCAGGCTTTCTTTCGTCTGAAGGAAAAGGCGGATCGAAATAGCTACTATTGGAGAATTTGTTTTTGGTGTTAGATTCATTCTGGCATAAAATATCACTTTCTTTTTTACAAATCGACGGTTTTTTTTTTATATTTTTCTAGAGATAAACGTGGTCTCCCCTCTCTCTGCTCTGGCTGATAAATGATAAAAAACATGCTCCTTACAGATTCTCTCACCCCTTTTTTTTATTTAATTGTTAAGTCTGGAAATCTTCCTAATACCGGGTAAAACACCGAAGACGTCGAAAACAATAAAATTTACACATTTTATTAAAGAAGTGACATTTTTAATCAGAATATTGCTATTTTTAATCGTTTATAACGGAATTTTTGAATCTGTTGCAAATGAAAATGACTTATGTGTCGTTTTTACCAATGGCGTAATTGAATTTAATTAACAATATACTTCTATTGTTACTTACTGAAGGTGGTATTTTCGGAAAGGTATCGAGAATAACACATCGGTTGCTGGAAAGACTCGTTCTCCATTGGATTAGCGAGATGTAAGCCATGTTTGTAAAGCATCTCTCGATAGGATATGACAGCGAGAAGAAGAAGGGGAAAAAAAGACGTTATACCATATTTATTTGTATATTCCCTTCCAAAAGAAATCTTTCTACAGTCGAGTAACCCACTTTTCTTTCTTTTTTCAACAGAGAAACAATTTTTTAGTTGATTTCAATATTCAAAAAAGATCTTTTGACAATTATTTGGATACCGAAACGTGCATTTTTATTATGGAATGTGTATGTAATAAAAAAAAGGGTCCATAATGGCTTCTATCTTCTCGTACTTTTCATTTTTTCTTAAGAAAATGTAAGATAAATCTTTTGAGATAAAATATTATAATACATTTTTTAGCATCCTTACGCCTACAACAATATCCTTCTTTATTTATTTATTGAAAAATCATTATATGCAAATTTCATTGTTCTTTTCTACATTGTTTATACGCCTATTTACATATGTGGTATTATATCTTATTTAATATTGAAAATACTTTATTTAAAAAAATAAATAAAAACTAGTAATGTATCAATAAAAAGTAGACTTTTGTTCGAGTGATAAGTGTATACTTTCATAATAGCGGTTGTATAGAAAGGTATGTAAAAGGGTATGAGCATTTAAGGCTGTAGAATTATAGATATACTATATATTTACTTTATATACTTACTAACATATAGGTTATGCCCGCGAAAGAGCAATAAGGGCAAACATTAAAAGTTGTTACACTTATCACGAAGTGTGAAAGGTATGAAATCAGGTCCAGGTTTCCTGTGGAGTCTTAAAAATATGGAGAAGATCAGTCGAAAGGTGAAGTGTGTAAAGAACAGACAGGTATTCTGTTTTATATAATTATAAACCTATAAGTGTTTTATTATAAAGGGCTGATCATGCATACATTTGTAGACCATAACTGTATGATTTATATAATTTGGCTTGTGAATTGTGGTATATATTTAAGCAGGAGAACATAATTTAGTACTGTACATAAAACAGATTTATTTAATTGTACCGTAAACTTATACAGTAGCATTTTATGTAGCATGTACATCAGAAATTCTGTTTTATTTTAGAATTAATTAATAAAAACCTCCATAAACTTTACATTATACGAAAAAACAGATGTATAAACATATTTCCAGACAGATAATTGAAGCTAAGTTTCATAAGGCACTGTAACGATTAAATTTACAATTAATTACAGAAAAAAAAAGCATTATTTAATCCGAGTTTAAATTGTTCTTGCAGCTTTAAATAGTAGACGAATAATTGAAAAGAATCAAAAATAATGTTTAAAGTATTAAGAATGAAAAATGATTAAGTTAATTATTATTTTTCTAATTATTTAGATGTTTATCATTAAAATTAACCTCTTATTATTCTGGTACTGCATCATTTTTATTTTTAAAATTAAAAAATATATATATTAATTTATATCCATCACGTACATCATTTAATATATTTTATTTCATATTCGTCTAATAAATTCCTTTCGTATCTTTTTATTGGCGATTTTTTTTTTTGGAAATTCAAAAATAATCCTTTAATTTCGTTGAATATGGAATACGAAAGAAGAATTTCCAATATGAAGCTACTAAGAAGCTTCCACCAAACAATAAATCGACTTTTTTTTATCATGACAGTTAATATAACATTATGAGCTTCGTCTTCATCACCAGACGTACTGTACAAAAAAAAAATTGTTTTATAAATGTAGTAGCTTAACATACTTTTTAATGTGGAGATAAATCAAATTTCGCCATAACTTATTCAAATTATTAAATTATTAGCTGAAGAAACTAGCAAATATATTTAATTTAAAATTGCTTAATTTATACCGATTTTTAATTAATGTTTTAGTTTTATTATTATTATAAAAATATATTTTTAGCTAAAATTAATTTGAAAATTTGAAATCCGTATTAATAGACACGATTTGCTGATTTAAAAATTCTTCGACCAATAGACATTAAGACATCCATTTTTTAAACCAATCGCTTTACAAATTCGTTTTTGAATTCAACAGCGTGTTTCCCAAACGTCGTATATCTTTTATTATTTAATTTTTCGAGTTTTATTCCATAAAACTTAATTTATTTTATCCGAATTTATAATTTATATTCTTTAGATTTATTTATAAACCCCGTCGAGTAAAGTTTTATTGATAAATAATTTTTCTTTAATCTTGTGTGAATATATCACGACGCGAGATGCAATTGAATATGCAAGTGTAACGCGTCGAATTTCTAACAGAGGGTGATTTTTTACGATGTCACGACAATATTTCGGCGGAGTGTGAAGATTTGTTTTGTTTAGAAAGTATGAAAAACGACTGGTGTCAAAATCTGTATGCAGCAAAGTACTGTACAGCAGGAAACGTCATGCAGAGCGTTTTTCCAATGCACACGCGTTAAATCTTCTAGTCGTGAGTTGTATCATTTTGTATTTTAGAATACTGGAAACGAAAATGAACACGAATACGTGCTTAAAATAAGATAAATTATTATTTTAACGATTATTAGTACGGTATGTTCGCATCTTTCACAAAAAGTTTTTTTTTTAATAATAACGTGACAAATTCGACTTTCTTGCGCATTATTTCAGTAACTTTAAAGGGTGGTGTTCTGAAATACACAAAAATCTAATTTTTAAAAGAGTATTTTTGGATCTCATACACTGAAATCATTCTAGATGATACAGGTTAACATGTCAGACAGAGTCGAATATTTCGTTTCCCATATCGTTTGGGAGGATGCCAAACAAATTCAGTTAAGTAAATGAAAATATTCTATTACACAAAAGTAATATTGTGTAATTTATATTGCTTTATTCTTCTTTATTAACGTCACTACACATTCCTGAAACTTCATTCCAATTTTTTCCTGTGTGTTAGGGAGTTTCAGTAGACATTAAAATCCCTAACTGGATCCTGGTATTTAAGACGAAACAGTTGTAGGAATGTTTTAGTGTCAAAGACAATAGATATTAAGTCGTTACCGAAATGATTGACAGTCGCTGCTTCTGGTGATAGAGTTAAAGATGTTTTAACTCCTAAAAATTGCGTGCAGTCGAGAAAAATTTTTACTTTCGTCTTTCGGATTGACCACAGATAAATTCTTTTTTTTTATTTATTTTTCTATTTTATCAGACGGAGATAGAAACCAGAATTGTTCATTTTCCCATCTTGGATCATCGATCTGGCTACCAATCTGACCAGCTGCCGATTCTCTAGCTCTTCGTCTTATAATCGGACAGTTTAAAAATGGCATTAAAACCCTCTCCGATCAACACACTCCAGCTGTTCCTCTCAAATAGACGAGTAGAATGCAATTAGACTTACATTTAGTCAATGGAAAGTTATAGTTTGGTAAGTGAAGGGAATAAAAACGGGCATTTCTACTATACTTTTCTTTTTAAATTTTCTTTTAGAAGAATTTAAAATGGATAATTTAGAATCTTTAAATCACGATACAAAACGAAAAGCACGGGGAATTTCTCGTAAACATCCGTATCAATATCGAGTCTAAGAACTTTCTAAATTGATATAGATGATTTTTGATAGATCTGTAGAATACGGAGGATCCATTATAGAAAAAATATACCCTACTATGCATTAGTATTTGTATTTATTATCTACAGGATAGACTAGTACAGTTCTTCTACCTATAACTTTCAGATAAAAGTTCCTATATTTGAGGTACTATTAAGAAGAGATAAGTGAACTTCTAATATCTAAAAGTTTTATTGTGTCTTTGTATCGCATATTTCGATAGAACCGGATTTATGCGTAAGTTAACCAAGTATAGCTTATGGTCTAACGCTACAATGTAGTAGTATCTTATGTTTTTAAATTTATTATTCGTTGGTGAAGAGGGAAGGGTGGGTTCTTAGTGTTATAACACAGAGCCACAACAAATCTAAACTCTACTGTATATTTTAGTTCCTTTCAAAGTAAGAGTAGCGTATAGTAAGTTATATCGAGAAAATATTGTTTGCACAAAAAAGCAATATCTAGCTTTTGACATATTTTGATTTCATCATTATTGTATATACGTCTGTATATCAAAAAATAGGATGTTCCAAATAGGATTTGACTAGCTTCGAGATGATATACAAGTCAGTGACAAGCTATTGTATACAATATATAACAAATAAAAACTTCAAACTTTTCAAAAGGAACGGACTTCATTTTTATATATATATATATATATCAAACTTACGACATTTGACCTCATTAATTCCTATTCAGAACTCTTTACTTTATATATTAATCATTATTAAATTATCTTTATATAATTTTATATGAAGGAGCGCTATCTATAAATCTTGTATTGTTTATCTATCTATTTATTTAAAGAAAATTACTTCTTCTAGATTCGAAATTATAAGTCGTGTAAATATTCTTGAAAGACTTAAATTGATGAATTTTTAAATATTTTCCTTCATAAATAAATTTAAATTAATCACGTGTGTAAACAAAATAGAAAATAAAACCGAACGAGTAAAGCATCCCTATACTTTCTCGTATTAAATTTTCCTCGTTTGGTGCTTTAATATTATATATATATATATTTAATCTTAAAATCAACACACGAAGATCAAGTGTAGGAGAGATAAGATATAAGAAACCGAGAAAGATCTCAGTTCAAACAATTCGTTTACACGACGATACTTATCAAAGATAACAGAAAGAGTACGAGATGTACAGCGCAAAACTGTCTTGTTTTCTTCTTATTAGAAAGAAAATACGACTTTTACATACAGAAATCAATTGTAAACATATTTGGTGACGAGATCAACATAAATTCTACATCGTTTCTCTGTTATATACGTAGTGTAGAAACGGGTGATTAGCGTGTGTCTTTTAATATTACAGCACAGATTGGCGACGTAACGTCCAGAACAATGTAAAATTCTCTTAAATGAATTTAAAAACCTTAAAAATCGTTAAACTAATAATAATAAAAAAGTTTCAAAATTAAGTTAAAAGTTCATAAATTATACATCGTGTGAATATTTTTGAAGCGAGAGAAGAATATGAATTGACTCTCTACGAAAATTGTGAATTATAATCGTATAATGTTAAGCGAATTTAAAAACGTGGTCATAATTTTTATGCCCTCCATCTGTTAGAAGAGTCTTTCAAAATGTCAAATAGCCTGGAATTTACTGGAGCCATCGAGAAGGCCTGGATTCCAATTGAAACAGAAGCTCTTCGTAGGCCCTTATATAGGCCCTTCGAGAGTTGTGCCCTGTGGAATTTGTTAAGCAAACAAAATGACTCGAAACCAACGTTAAAATTTCCATTATTTTTGAATTTGTACGTTATCTAACGTTTAAACTTTGTAATTACTATATTTTCTCATGGGGTCTATTCATTTTATCAGTATAATTACACTTCATTTTGACGTCGGACTAATTTTATAACGAATAAGTATATAATTGACGTAAAGAGTGCATTATCTCAACTTATGAGTGATTTATGTCTCAATCATAGCCTATTTATGCCACTTCTTTATTCATTTCTTACAATTATGTTGACGTTTTAGCGTGCAACACCTGCAACACAAGCTCGATATTGTATTGAAAAAAGAGTATTTAGGAATTCACTTTCTTTACGCGTTTTTGCTTGTTTTCACGTTGTTGAAGCAGTTAATAACATCTCATCGATTATTATTTTCTTTTCCAAGTGGGCAAAATAGAAAATTTATGTTGAAAACAACCAAGAAATTCACTACAAGTGGAAATTAAAACCTCTCTCGGCGGTCGATTTCCGGAAGAACAGTCTCGAGTGATCTACAAATACAATATCCTCTTTCGGTTCTACAGCAATAAAATTTTAGAAGAAACGAAATTTTTATTGTTAGTACGAACTCTTCGGTTCTCCAGACGAACAAATCGATGGAATGGGTAATGGAATGGTCAGAGCACCATCAGAAACATCGATATTCTTGTATTCTGTACACATTGATGCGTATCCCTATTATTCTATAGTAGAAAAGAACAGGGAATTTGAACTTCTGTATTCGTTTCCATCATCTAAGACGTTCTCAAAATCTTCCTTACAACGCCAGCTCTTCCAGTACATCGAGTACCAAGTGAAAAGCACTGGTTATTATTACATATGTTGCTATGGAGTTAAATTTAAAAAAAACACCACTTAAAACCAGTGTATGTGACTTACATTTCCAAAACATCTTAAGTTATTCTATTAAGAAACTAGGAATTAATGTTCTTCTGAAGTTCATTGAAATCCTCGTGTATCATTTAAAGAAGAAGATTGCTTTCTTATCGATAACGGAAAAATCTCTGCAGTACACAACTCTGCGAGATCGCAGTGTCGCAAAGAGATGACGAAGAGATAAGAGAGGTTAGACAATGACCAAACTTCGAGCCGAAGAGAGCAGCAATGCTCCAATAGAAAGACACAAAAAAAAATCGCCACTTCTATATCGAGAACATGTCTTTACTTAAAGTACCCGATTGACCGCGACGAACACAAACAGAATAGAGAAGAATTACTTCCTCTTTTGATTATTTTTCTTCTTCTTCTTACATTTTATGGTTTTTGGCATGGAATCTCTTGGCCACGCTTCTTAGCGATTACAAAAAAGAGGTGAGGCCCATTAGCGGAAATGGCAAGGTGAACCGCAATTACTTCCGCAATAAATTAGCGGCCGGAACAACGAATTTAATTAACGAGTTTCCAAGTAAACATCTTTAAACCGCGTCTTTCTTTATGACATTCTAATGATGATTACCTTAAATGCATTTCCAAGTCCGATTCATCTTCCTCCTCTACTCGAATAACTTAACATCTTATACGCAATATATCTTCTGGATTTTGTATTCATTATTTGACGTAGTAATGTGTCGTTTAGTAAATAGAAATACCTCAAGAGTTAAAAACTACGGTAAGAATTTATACCATTCGTGTAATATAGAATTCCAGGAGACCAGGAGAAGCCATCCCGAATTAGGAAAACATGGAAGAAAAATCTGTCAAACTGTTTGCCAAATATGTCAAAAGTATAAAAATGTGTTCCTTGTTACGTTCTACAGAAAATTTTCTTTTCTGTCAATCTTCAGGGGGGTGAAGTACACTTAACTTCTCTTTTAATCTTTCTCTCTCTCTCTTTCCAAGATCCTTATTCAAATTAATGACTCGGGTAAACAAATTACGGATATTAAACGTAATTCTAAATCAGTTTATAGACCAATCTCTAGCAATTTTATGAATGGAAGAAAGAAAGCAAACAATGTTGCACTTCTTATTGATTTATTTTATACGCCCAGTGAAAAGTAATACATAGAAATTATTCTTCAGAATTACGGGATAAGAATTTCCCAATATTAAATCAATAAAATTGCAAGATTTGGACAATTTTACGTACTTTTGAATTTAAAACGAATATATAATAGAAGTGTTTTGGAGACTCAACAGGCTTACGTAAAGAAGAAACAACTTTCTTCTAATGTGGACAGTATATTTAAAGGATAACGTCCTTCGTGAATTCGGAAAATACGGCCAACTGGATCAACTTTCAAAGACGTATTAGGAAGTAGAAAAGAATGTTTAGAATGGAAATGCCACATTTACGTTTTTTATCATCCCGCATCCCTGTGTTTTTGAAGTAGACGACAAGTCGGTTAGCTTCTCGATTCTTTCTCTCTCTCCCCTATCCCGTCATACTCGCGTATCGATCGACAGCAATCTTTTCCATGCCAAATACTGCGATAAATTCCCGGACGGGCGACAGATTCCCCCTTTTCTCCCACTACCCTATCAATTACCGCATCTCATCCCGTCCAATAATTATGTGACGTTGTTTCTGGAAGCTGCCAAACCTCGGTGCATCCCTCGCTCCTCCATTTTCTCAGATTCTGATGGAAATCCCCTCGCCGAAGGGATCGACTTACCTTCCAACCCTACCTAAATCCATCCCGGATAGTCATCCGATAACCCTCTTTTGATTAGACGATGAATGACTCGATTCTTATTTGAGTGAGGTCGACCCTTTCCGGATCGTCTTTCGGAAAAGGAGGATTTCGCGACTCCTATGATTGATAAAATCTATTTTCGAACAGAGGAGCTATCTCTAAGAGAAGTAGGATAAAGGAACTGAAAACCGTTATTAACAATAAGATTGTTGTTTTGTGGTGAGATTTAAGTGATGCTCGACCGCAAGAGAAAGCTTCTAGTCTGGCTTCGGGTGAACAAAACTTAAGGATACTGTTTATGTCCTTAGTTGTTGCGTAGGAAGCGTGCACGAAATAGCCTTTGGCAACCGTCTTTCCATACCAAAAAATGTAATACACAGTGAGATATATTCATTCGTGGTAAGTTTATAAGGTGACGATAACGAACTTCATCCAATGCAAATCGAAGTTTTCGTTAAATTTATCTTCAGAAGAGTGTTGGAGAAGGAACACGAGATATTCTATTTTCCTGTTAAATATTGTAGCGGGGCTATTTTATTACCGAGCTATCGGAGGAATAATTACGTCACTCTACCCCGGAGTGGCTAGCGTAATTTTGAAGATGTGAGAGAAGAAAATGGAGTTATGCAAATGGAAGAGAGGGGAGGAGAACGGCGATGTGTCGAAGCGACGTGTAGAAAGAACGACGACGCATACAGATGGGCTGTTTACGCCTAGTCTTTAAACGCGTATAATTCTTCGACGATTTTCTTTACCGCTGCTTAAGGTCATTCCATGACTCGAGCGGACGACTACAACGACTCATAAAAGTCTCGAGTAAATACCGTAAATCTTCTGTTTCCTCCTCTTTGTTTCGGCGCTCTTGCGCTTCCTCTATAACTTTGCCTGTCTTCTCTACCCTAGAAGCCTCCGCTCTCGTGGATCACGCTACATTTGCAGGGTAGTGAAACTGGTAAACCATCTCCACCGCTGTCTAATCGTCCTCTACCGATCTCGCCGTAGGTCCTAACTGATATCGTAAATAAAAAACAATGGATATATAAAGGCAGATCTTTTTTTTCCAGTGGTATTACCTAACGAGGAGATCGCGACCTACCCTTCCGCTCTTCCTCAATACTAAAAGAGAGGATAAGCGAAGAGGTTGGGAAATGGTCGAGTAGTATAAACCGATCGAATCGAATCGATATAGACTGTAAACAGACCGTCGAAAGGAGACGTCATCGCTTTTCTGTCATCCAACGATTTCTGATATAGAACAGACACCTTTTAAATTACATTAGAGTGAAACGGTATCCTTCCCTAGAGATGAGTGAGGATTTTTCCGGAAGGGAAGAAATGGCGCTAGAAGCTACGGAGTGGAAAAGGTAGCGGAACGATAAGAGAAAGGAAGAGCAATAGTAACGGGAAGGAAATCGTCCAAATATTGAACATGTTTGTTGAAAAATCTGAATCGAACGAGACCGGACTTTCTCGCTTCCACGAGCAGGAGGAGTAGGAGGTCCCGCTACTAGAAAAACAATAGGGGAAATTCGGACAAAGCAATAAATAAATAAAAGAAATCGGACAGAAAAAGCCGAAAGCTTAACAAATTATCGACTATGACAAATAAACCAATAGTATTTGTGTTTTTATCCACGTAAAACTTCTGGCAAATCGACCCCCCTTAACTAAAGTGTCCTCGTTCTCCAGCTCTCTTTCCACGATACATTTTACGTTTTATGTAGAGACGTACATTTATTTGAATGCTTTTCATGAGGTATAATTATAGGTTAGAGATTCTTGGTTGGCTTGTCTTCATTCTTTTTATAACCATAGACACGAGAAGGAATATACGGGATAAACAGTAGTGTTTTCGACTCCCTTCTCCTATTATTAATCACGACTGTTGGAAATTATTGTACCGGTGCTTGTTTTAACGGAATAGCTTAAAACGATGGTATCAAAAAAAGGACATTCATCTCTTCGTGAAGGGGACGAGATGCATCTTTAATGCACGAGCACGCGTCGACCGATTACATCATTCGCCTTATGTCGACTTTGTTGACTTTATCCGCCTCTCCACTAGTTTTTCGCCTCATTAAGCGAAACTTTGTATGTATGGCGCCGAGATACGTCGAATTTAACAAAGGGAATCCGTCTTCTACCGACTTAAACTCCCTCCTCGCCCCACAACGTTCTCTTTGCGACGGACGTTCCGTGTTAAAAATTTTTTCTAACGAATCGGGAGGTCTAAACAACGACGATGTTTAACTACTTCCGGCAAGGAACTTCCCTCGTGCCAACACGAGAAGAATCTTTCGACCCCTTCAGATTTTTCCAAAATCTATTTTATGTCGTAATGGTGTTAACTAGTTAACTACTAGACTTAAATCTAATACGAGTGATGAGAAACGACGTAGACAGTGTTGAGTTACATTACCTTACTACCTTACATCACCAGGGAGTATCAAGATGTTGCTACAAATAACTTGGTAGATTTATCACGATCTAGCAGCATCCTGAAGGGTTTAAATTGATGATTTTATATTTTTCCAACCTTTAGTATCATCCAACATCTCTATACAGATCATATATAAACTCAATTTTTCGATTTTATAAACCCTTTAATGGTTAAGGTGGAAGAAACTAATGTATTGTGCGTGTTAAGTGGAGCACGTTTAGCTGCAAGAATAAGAACAAAAAAATACAGCAACTCATTAAAAAGGGATTTAAAAGACGATAAGAATAGTTAAAGAAGAGCTTTTTACCCTTAAAAATAAACTAAAAGCTTAGAATATTTATGAAGTTACAGAAATAATCGATAAACATTTCACTAGTAATTCTATTTAAGCAATAAAAAACAAGTGAATATCTATTGAAAAGTTTATTCGCTAGAAACGGAAATATATATATATATATATAATTTTTCCCATTTCTAGAGAATAAACTTAACTTTTATGTTATGCTTTTATTGAAAAGAAGTGCTTAAACTTCTCCAATCACTTCGAATCATACAGCAATCTCCGCATCACTAGAAGAATCACCGAGTTTCTTTACCCTTTTAGGATTAAACGTTTATTGGTTTTTTATTTATTAAAAAAATATATTCTATTTTATGAACTAACTGGAAATTTTATAAATTATTATTATTATTATTTATTTATTTATTTTCTTTCAAATATACAAAAATGATTTCTAGTATTTCGAGTAATGCATTTTCTATTGGAAACCGCTCCTTAATTCGCCTGGCAATATCCTTTCGTGATGAGAGGTTGAAAAATGAATTGATTATACAGTGTTTGTTAAACATAACATATGACATTTATCTGTTTTTCATGCATAAGTGGATTCAATAATTGAATTTCGTCATAGATTCGATTCAATTCACTTAACTCGTAAAAATTGCAACAAGGTAAAGACTCAATGCAACTGGAAAATTTGTTGAAAGACGACGAGTAAATAGCTCTAACTTGGTTAAGTTTTATCGTTTCTGAATTTCTCTTCCTTCGACGAACGTCAATTAATTACAACAACGAAATTATGGTAAAACGACTTTTAATTTTCGATAAGAATGTAGTATATTTGCTAAAGAGTGGAATGTGCCATACTGTGACAGAACGAACACATGACACATCAATATCAGCTATTCAGCGGGTCACATAGTAGAAGAGAAGCGGTTATAGTGACGTAGTTAGCGTGTCCATATTCCCATTACTTGTATCCCCTCGTCTCTTTGGCCTGGCAGTTATACGGCCATCCATCTTAATCCGCCCTGTCGACGCTAGTTTGTAGCCATCGATCCCCCTTTCCGAGAAGTGAAATGGTCAGGTTTGAAGTTGTAAGAACCCCTCTCTCTCACACACATCTCCACGAAATTCGTTTTCGTCAAGTGTTTCCGAAGAAGAGCCAGAACGAAATGGATCGTTTTTATGCTTCATCAACACTAAAATATGTACAGAAATGTATGAGACACACTTGAACGAACACTTACACTGCTACAGAACTCGATATTATGCATAGAAACAACGTGAACAAACGTATAACATTCGTAAACAGCACTTTCACCGAAACTTGTGTGAACAAAGGTAGTTCGGTTTCATTTGAAAAAGAACTTTTAATATAATTACTTTGTATTTATTCCTTAATTTTTCTGCATTCGACGAAGAACAAACAAATCTCCTTTGATGTAGCGCTTTATCAAAGAGTATGCTTGAGCAAACATTTACAACATCTTGCCAAGGCAACATCTTTAAAGGAAACTGTACTTAACCGGTAAAAAAGCACACAGATCCAAAATTTCACAATACTTAAATCATTTCCATGTACTGTACAAAGTAAAAATCATTAACAAGACAAATTATCGCGACTGCTGCACGAAATTCCATCAGCAACGAGCTACAATAAATATATTAAGTAATAATAAAAAAGAATAAATAAATTGCTTTTGAAAATCGTTCAAAAGTACTTTACTTTTTTGGTAATGTATTATGCAGCTACAGCTGTTCGACTGAATGAAGTAATACGTGGTTTGACTATTGCTTTAACTTTATATAAAAATTCATCACACCTTGGAATGTTTGTTTATGCAAAATCTTTGGTTAATGTTACCTATGGTTCCAAGATGGCGGCTCATCTCTGATTTCAGCAAATAGAAGAAGAAAAACAGGGGACGCACGTTCTAACCGAACCTAACCTATTCTAATAAATTACCATAATTATTACCAACAAAATTATTAGAAAAGGTTAGGTTAGGTTAGAACTAGCGTCCCCACTGTTTCCTTGCTGGAATCAGAGACGAGCCGCCATCTTGGAACCATAGGTAACACTAACCAAATCGTTTAAAGTTTATTCGTTGATTGGAGCCAAAATAAATTATATACACAGTCCAAAATTCGTTACTATGAAGAAATTCTTATTTGTCATCCATTGTTGCAGCAAATCAATAACTGTTAGCAATGTGTATAAAGAAACTTGGGTCTGTATTAACCATGATGATATGACAAGAGATTTTTGCACACATTTTCCTTGAAATTATAGTTTAAAATGGAGGAATTTCACCATCTACTCGATAGAGTATATCGAGAAGAAAGCGAGACACGTGTTGCAAATTTCAGAATTTTCATTAAGAAAACAACTTGATTACAGAACCGAAATAACAAATTAGCAAAGGAATTAATCTTTATAATATATTCTTACCTAAAATTGTAATTTAAGCATCTTTATGTCGTTTGCCACGCTTTAGATCCAAAACACTTCTTCATCCCATGGTACTACATAGAAACATTTATGTCTGAGTCCAGAATACTGAGGAAATTTGGCATATCTTTCGTAAGAATGGTGACATATTCTATATTTACAATGATATTTCTTGTTTTAAATAGTATAGGAGGAAGTTGAAATGTTTTCCATTTCACCAGTCGAAGAGTGTCGACCGTTGACAATTAACGGTAATCGATAAGGGTGGACGGTAATTACCATAATTAAAATGTCTGGAAAAATATGTCCTCTAACGATTTTCTTTTCCTCCGTCCCTTTACTATTATATTCATAAATTACAATATAATTATAATGGACTCGCTAAATTTCGTGCATCCGACACAGCGTGGCTTTTTGGCATTGTAAGTCATCTGTTACCCGAAAGTAACGAAACAGAAGAATTAAGTTTCGGATTCCACCTTTCGTGCTCACTACTATTAGGAAGCACCGTCAACTTGCTCTCTGTAACGGGAATTCGATGGAGTCGCCATTTTAATTCGTATATTTTAAAGACCAACGAGAAGTTTTGAAACAGGACCAATCATATTTAAATAATTTATATAAAATGGCTGTAATATTTGTCGTTACGACCATATAAAGACTTGGAAATAAGAGAAAATTTCTACCTGGAAGCATCACCAACGGATATTCCTGGAGGATCAATTACTCGGAAACAAGAGAGACTCTGATTTAAAAGGAAAAAAGAATTTATTTCTATTATCGAACTAACGGATATTAATTGTTCTCTGACCTCCTCCTGGGTCTCGGAGCTGTTAGGTCTCTACTTTTAGAGGTCGTCGACATTTCCGCCGGGACACAACTAAAAATGGTAAAGAATTCTTCCATAAACTTCTCCAATACCCAACGCTTTTATATAACTTGAAGATTCTTCTCAATTTATGTGCGGTAATGGGTCGTTATCGAACAAACGTTTAGTTTCCTTAAATAGATGTCACGTGGAAAGTTTTGTACGTCACAACATTCCCGTCGAGTCCTACAAAACTCCCCCAAGTGACACGATTAAAGATAAGAATAGATGTCTTCTAGCATTGAAAATCGAATTGATCTCGATTCTAATATTGATTTAATAGATTATTAATTAAAAAATGAAATTTCCTCTAAAGTTTTTATATAGACTTTTTAATAAACGAAGCAGAAATTCATAAAATTGCAATTTTAACAACGCCGAGCTTCACTGCAATGCTCGTGGTTACTAAAGAGGAAGAAGCACGTTGCATACTTTAATATACGTTCAGAATATTACATTTAATTATTTCGCAATATCAATCTGAAATAAATCAATAATAAAAAGCAATTTTATACCGATGAAAGATTTTTTTTTTATTTGAAGAATTGATTTGATTAATTATTCCTATAGACTACTACTGTTCCACTTGATAGTAAATAAGAAAAGTCAAGTATATGTGGCATTAGACATGGAAGATATCCGAATAAAATTGATAAAAACCCGTCAGCAATAGTTCTGTGATCTTATTGATTTAATTTCCAATTGTCGTAGGCAAACTTACATTCTAATCAGTATACTTGGCGAAGTTATTTGCATTTCTCGACCCAGTGGATGTTCGAGTAAGTATAGAAAATTGGTAAAAATGTAAAATAATGAAGGTACGACTTAAAATTTGATGTCTTATATTGTTGCTACGAAATTCCTAATTTTTTATTTCTCTCCCAGAATATCTATTAATTGAATTTTTTAACTTTTAGAACAGTTATTATTCTCTTTTCCTTTGCTGTTATCAATCAATCCACCTCCTCCTAAATATTTTATTTTTAATCTTATTTTATATCACACTTTTAGAAGGGAATGAATATTTTATCATTAATAACGTTCTTGTCATTATTTATATATTGGTGACACATCAGGTAACTGTTTTCCTGCTGTATAGTTTTACGTGATTCACATCCCACCGTTGGGACGTCTCAACTTCATTCTATAGTCATTGATAATCCAGAAATCTTCGAAGCATCTGAGATGAAAAAGAGTAAGAAGAAAGCGCTCTACGAGGAACAGAAGTTACATTCTATCCAAATGTTACTACGAAATCAATAATTACTATTACTTTTATTCACGCCGGAGTGTCGACAATATAAATTTGTCAGGTTAATAGCAATGGCTCGTGTCTAAGAAAATGCTGTTTATAATGTTTTATACATAGAATCGAGCGAACAGAAATTCAATATTTTAACAAACAAAACAAAAAACAAACTAGTCAAATACCTTCTCTGAAAATAAATTACAAATTCTAAGAACATTTCTTACATATTCCATTAATGCGAGTAACTTGAAATCACTTAGGATGTCGTATTGTTTGCAAAGTCCCATTGTGATCTTCAAAAATCGATTAAATTTACAAATACCGGTGACTCTATCACTGGAGGGGGGCTAAATCAACTTAAATTACCCCCAATCCATTTAATACACTTGTAAATTTTTTAAACAACCTAAATTTTTAATTTTCTGCATTTATAAAATAGAAATGACACCAGATTATTCTTCGTTCCTTTGCTAGCAATCTGTTTAAGGATGGTAAAACGTTTACAGAATTATTAGTAGTATTACAACTAAGGCTAATTATCGTTGTAAAAGCCGTATTAAATTGATATTGAATAACAACGATTCGCAATAGATTATTGTGTTGATCGTAGTGTATTGCTTGGAGCGATACACTACGATCAACACAACTGTAACTGTAATAATGAGAAACAAACGAGATTTCATAACAGATTTTTTGTTTTTATTTCCCGTTAATACATTCGCGTAGGCGATTTACTTTCTTTCCACAAAAATATACATACGAAAACAAATATATTCGTATTTTGGCGCTCGGCCCGGCCGTAACGGACACCGACCCGCGGGTGCTCCATGATCCGACCGACTTCCCGAGCCGGACGGTCCCGCCACGCTCGGGAAAAACAAATTTAACAAAATATAAACGGACCTTTCTGTCCGTTGGTCGACGCCCCGCACCCTCCCTGCCACGGCCGCCCCCCACGCCGAAAGTTTACGTACGTATTCAAACCCGGGTGGCCAGTAGCCGAGAGAGGGCGCGCAGCGTGGTTTCGATGAGAGGCGCCCCATGCCTATGAGCCGGGAATTCCCGCGCGTCGTAAATAGCTGCGGTCCGGTACGACCAGTCGAAATTGTTTAATGCGTGGTGTGACGTCGGCGGTCTCTCCGATTCTCCAAACTCCGTCGGGCTGGCTGGGGAAGCCGCCGATTCGACGTCGAAGAGATAGACCCGGCTTCACGTGGACCCACCGTCTTCCGTTTTACAGACAAGCGATCAACACTCCCACCATCAGAATCCACAGGATTTTGGCTAGTGGAGGACCTCGGTTTAAAACTGAAATTGCGTAAACGGGAGTGTGTAAAAGTACTGCCAATGACCGATACTCACGCGAACATCTAGTGAGAAATTTAGTACCTTTTCCTCCGTTATCGAGAACGTGCAAGCCAGAACTCTGCTGATTTCCTCCAAGAATCATTTCTTTGCTGCTGCTGTTGAAGACCTTAGAGAGAGTTGCCGTGCATTTCAGCCTCATCTCCCCTTTCTTATAGTGCCTAGGCAGAACCATGAACCTCAGACCCAGGATCGACGACTCTTGTCCATCCGGATAAATCACTGTTGGGTATCTGGTCACGATTTCCGATTTAATCTGCAATGATAAATGGCAATTTGTTAAAGGATTTTAGGGGGAAACACCTGAAGATTTGTATCGAGAATTTCTTCAAAATAGAAAATAATTATCTCGAAGACTCCTTTCTCTTCGTAGGCATTTTGTATAATTTTAAAGATTTCATAAGCGATTTTCATGCTTTTAACAGTTGAGTAGCTTTATGTAAAAACCACTTCTAGTATTGTTGTTAAATTAGAGATGAAATGGATACGTGGTGTTTTCGAAGTAGTTATTTTGCAAAATGCGGGTGGGTTTCGATTACTTCTTGTGATATCGACGAATAGTGACAACGCTTGTCTACCGACAGAATTAATTGTCTATTGGCGAGGGGAGATGTCGATGTGTGGCTGTAACGTGACGAGTGTGTGGAACGACACGCGTGTATATTTCTACGGGCAGTTGATTGATAAATGGAATGAAAATTGTCAGAAATTGAGAAAAGCGATCTTTCTCACGTACTTCTGCGTTATCGAAAATGAGTAAAAATACTTACTTTATGCAATTTTTTCAACCATTACGTAGTCATTAAGCGTGTAAAGAACTGTATTATTTAAACACAAACACACAGAAGAGTTATGGAAACCGGATTCGTTGAAAATACACAATTGATATAAATAATAATTACAATTTTTATTAAGGAATGGGTACAAAATGTATACATACTAAGAAAGCAATGCGGGAAGGAAAACAGTAGACACTAATAACAGAAGTGTACACCCCAATAACAAAATATGTAACAATATATGCAGTAAAAGGGCCAACTGGGAGGAAGAATAGCGATTGTTAGAATGTTTAGACAACGAGGACCATTTGAGGAGGAAGAAACTAGTAACCAAATGTATATTCACTAAGAGATCCATCCTGTTAAGAGCAGACACTAGCAAACAGAAATTCGAATTCTTCTCGTGGGAGCACATTTCGCTTCTACGTCATTCTTCCATATCAAAGATAAAGGTAATCAGAGTCAAAGGCATTTTTAATTTATTGCGTGACGTGTGTAATGTTTTCTCGCACCAATATGCAAATTAGTTGAATATAGAGCATTAACGCTCGTAACCGCATTGTTGATTGTGTTTTTATTTTTAAAATCAATTTTTATAGTATGTTTCAGTTTGAAATATACTTTATAATTAGGCGTTTGCGTGAATTTTTTCAATTTTAACTAACTTTAAGTTATATATAATTTATATACTGTATAAACTCTCAGAATGTAGTGCTAACAGGTCTGTGTGGCGAGTTGAAAGCGTGGTAAGTATCTAATAACTAGTTCAAGGACTATCGATACACGGTTCTTGTCCCAAACATAATAAGAATTATTTATATAATTATAAGTTTGTTTTTATAGAATTCAGTTTAAAATATTTTTATTAATAATTACTATAATTGCGTGCATATAACCCGCACTGGCGTATATTCCGCACGAACATTTTACTACAAAATGTTTAACTTAACCAATTTTCATATTAGTTTTATGTACCAAGAGTTATTATACTTCAACAAAGATAAATGGATAAATAAACGAGTGAAAATATTAAACAAATACAAATATTTCAAACTATTTTAAGAGAAATAAACGTTACGAACATAAGTAGTCCTCTGCACTTTACGCAAGAGACAAGTAGAAATAGATTTAAGCGCTGATTGGTCAGATTTAAAAATGCTTGAAAGAAGTCGTCCTATCACAGTTACGTTTTTATCGATTTGACGTAATTTTGATTCTTCAACTCACGAATACGTTTACTTTTAAAATATACAAAATTTTAGGCGAATAAATAAACTGTTTTCATATTCACTGATTAATAAACATTATTTAAAATTAAATGACGTTTAGCCAAATGTATTAACATAATCTACATAAAGATTATAATATGAAAAAATAAATTAATAAGTAAGAAATAAAAGAGAGCGTTTACATAGTAAATAAATCATGCTTTGTTAGTCAAAAGTTTATCATTTAACCTTCAGTTCGGCTTTTAAATGTGTAAGTCGATGCAGACGTCATTAAAACTAAAATTATAAATAAAAATAATGAAGACAGTTCTTTACATTCGTTTTTACAACGTAATTCTCAAAAAATTTTCTTAAATAAGGAAGACACAGAAGACACAACCAGAATATATTTTTGGTATTTAATAGCATTTCCTCGATTAATTTCCCTGTGTTGTTACCAGGTTGTTGTTACACGAACAATGGTAGATCGGTGTCTACCAGTTGGGAAGTTAAAATATAATTATTGATAAGTAATATCCATCGAAGTGGATTATTAATTTTAAATCATGTGTTAATGAAATTTAGAAAACTTTTACTGCTTTTTTTCTTGCCAAAAACTGACAAAAATGTATCAAGATTTATGAATTTATGAAAAAATATTGTCATAAATATTATTTATTATTATATATAATATTTAAATGTAAACATAATAATGACGGATTATCCATTACACGTAAAAAGACTTAGAAGTGTTTTGTAAGAGCTTTACTTTTTTCATATTTGTAGAGTTTACAAGGCAATCTCCGAATAAAAAAAAACACATCCCCTATGTAAAACATGTAAGTAGAGGATTTTACTGGAAGAGAATGGAGTGCTTTTCAAGAAGATGAATTGGTAAAAGCCTTGAGAACGTTTGAAACAAAAAGCTTTGTTATGAAGTGGAATTCAGTCCCTTTTTTCCACTGAGTTAAAGTATTAAATGTCTCTATATACTTCTACTACTCCCGTAATGTATCA
This sequence comes from Centruroides vittatus, assembly GCF_030686945.1. NCBI lineage: Eukaryota > Metazoa > Arthropoda > Arachnida > Scorpiones > Buthidae > Centruroides > Centruroides vittatus. The sequence continues at coordinate 1,258,987 of NW_027122709.1, read as the reverse complement.
TATTTAAATATTTTATGATATTTAAAATATATATTTTAAGATTTTTACATTATATTTCTATTTAAAATAAACTGTTTCCAGTATCTATTTAGCCTTTAATTCTGATTGATTAATATCGCTTTTACGTAAATATGGCCGTTATTTACACTTTACGGGAGTGACGTAAAGGTGGGCTCTACTCTAATAAAATGAATGCGCCTATTAAGAATTCTACGTCATTTTTTTCGTTTGTGGAGTGAAGGGATGACGTGAAATTGGCGTTAAAGCGCGAACTTTCTGGACGGAACCAATATGGTGTAGTGTAACAAATATATGCACGACGTCACAAGTGTGCTATTTGTATATTTTAACACGAAACTGAATTTTTAAAATGTAATGAAAATTATTAAAATTACCTTTTTATCATTGATAAACCATCGCAATTCAGCAGGAGGACGAGATTTGACGGCTGTACAATTGACATCCACGTGCTCTCCTATCTGGTAGCGAAGTTTACCTCCCGTAATGGTCACTGCTTCTCCGCTCACACCTGCTATTCAAATAAATCCAATTCAGTTTTTTTTTTTTTTTTTTGCCTTTCGGGCAAGAAAATTAAATTACCTTTTTAAACCGGACACGGAGATTTCCGTGTAAAAAGATAGATCAACCGATTAAAATGGATATAGGATAAGTCTGTGCACAGTAGGAATATACGTATTAAGTTTAAAAGCTTTGTCCTTTTACAAAATGGGATAATTTAAAACTAAATATTCTGTCTATCTTCCCAGAAAATTCTGTTAGTATGAAGTTTAATTGTAGAGTGGGTACTGTTCGATCTCTTTTCAGGAACAATTAAAAAGAGAAGAAACAATATCACTGGATAGCTTTAGAGATATTCAGGCAGACGTATCACACCTTTCAGAAGGACAAAGTTGCAGAAAAACAAGGAAAAGGAAGATCTAGAACAGAGTACTTCTTTGATGACTTGAAAGGAACGAGATGCAATTAAACATCTAGTTATGGGAAGGAAAGTGCTAGGAATGTAACACGCTGCCCATTAATCTATGGGTAGAGGCGAGAAAGAAGTTAAACTGCTTTATACAGGAGATTTTCTTGCTTCGTTTTGTAGATAATTTCATGGATTTGTTTGGAAATTTGGAAAGGAAACGTGTCGATTTGCTGCGAAATAAATTAAATCTGAATAATGTAATTATAATCGTATTAATTATTGTTAATACACTAATAGAATTCTCTTCTTAAATTTTAAAAATTAAAAATTGTCCATCCATATGGATTAGGGTGATGATAATATATCCATATTATCATCGCCGTAATCGGATTTATCGAGTAGTTCCCCTTTTCTATCGAGGAATTTGATAAAAAGTACATGTAGTAAATTTAGAATTTCCTTAATCTCGAATGATAGCGATCTTGGCTGCCCATTAATCCTATAAACTCTCATTCTCAACGTTGTCGTTATCGATTCGAGTACGTCGACGACCTACCATAAAAAAGCCACCGATTATGTGGAGATTTTTCAAAAATTCGAAGGAAAAAAAAAGTTGGAGCGATCTTTGGCAAAAAAGCCAGTGATTTGTGGCAGTAACGGTTGTTTCTTTCCTTGTCGACAAGAAAAACTCGAGTAGGGTGTAAACAATGGCCAAAGCCGTGACGAGAAGCGCGAAGTGTATCGCGTCATTTACAAGGAGAACAAATTAAAGTGCATCCGGAAGCCAACATCTCCCATGGATGACTGCCAAATGCCGCGCAACGTTCTCGCGAGACGCATTACCCTGCGAGAAGAGGATGGGAGTGCTCGACGGAGCTTGACGACTTCGCTAGAGTTTTACCCCACTGGTCCTCCTCCCCAGAGTCGAGCGCGGTCTACTCTAATGCAGCAACATCTAGAAGATGTCTTCATAACCACTTCGCCTTTCTTTCCACTCGTAAATTCCGACTGGTCTCCTAACTTTCTCCTCTTTCGATCGCCATTCCACAAATTACTGTCTGCTCTCGGTTCGGAATTAACCACCCACCAAATTTTTTAAATGTCTTCCTTCCCCCCTTTCTGCATATTACGCGGAGAAAATGAACTTCATAAATACAGATTGAACCAAAATAGAAAAATCATTACGCTACGTAATGTCCTTACAACCTTCGATAATGTTCGACGTCATTTTTCGAACGTTCGAAATTTATTACAGTACAATGTCCGATCTCGATACGGAGCGGTTGTTAAGAGAACTTTATAAAACCCTTTTCGCATGGCTTGTACGCAATTGATTTTTTTATAGACTCTCGGATTTTCACTGCGATTTTCTGCTACATTTTCGACTTTAATGTCGGAGTGAATGCCGCCAAAAAAAAAGAAGAAAAAAAAACCCCTCGATAATGGTAAGCACTTCTGCAATTCGATGGCTCCAAGGTCATTGAAATTTCCTTTCCCTTTCACCCGAGTGTTTCCATGCTTTGAATAATAGAATAATGAAACGTTTTCCTGGAAATTCCTCCGCGTGAATGAAAATTTATCCCCGTATTTGGTTCGATCACGCTCCTATCTCTATACACGAAATTTGTGTTTACCGCCTCGGCAATTCCCACGTGACCGGAAAACATTTCGAAACTCAAACCGCGTGACTCCCCACCCTCTATTTTTTAACCTTCTGTCCATACTTTCATAGCAGGAAAATATCTTTCTATTATCGTATATATCGCCTATTTTAAAAGGGGGAACTTTCTCACTCGGTTGTAGGTAGTGAATTTATAATAATATGGTAAAAATGTGCTAAATATATATATTTATTTATTTATTACAAGATACGTCTCTACAGCTATTTGTAGAGACTATTCTAAGTGAATTTTCTGTTAAACTATCGAATCAGTCGAAGAAATATTGAAATGGATCAATGGAAGGTTGATCTTGGATTCCCCGTAAAAATTCTTTTTACGTTTAAACGATTGCTTCTTTGGCATTTTAAAATTAATCTTGTTTTTAAATATTTATGATAAAATTCTTGACATTTTACTTTAGAGAGATTGAGGGGGGGTGGAATAGTTACTTCTAAACATCATTTTTATGGATTAAAATATAAATTGTATTGTGAATATCTATTGTTTTCAATATTTTAGCGATGTTCGTGTAGTAGTATAGTATAACAGGTTTCGGTTTTCTTCAATTTTTAAAGATAAATCTGTACAATTGAGATTGTTTTTCTAGTGCTAGAAGAGTTTCTCAAATTCTCGACGTAGTTGAAAAAATGTATACAACTTATATAAAACATAAAATATTCGAAAAATTTAATACAGAGTTTTATGAAAATGATTTATTCATGCAATTTTTCAATCAAATATGTTTTACGTGCGACATCATAAAGGAACTATGATAGTCCGTATAAAGATATTCTCGTAATCTGCTACGAACGACGATCTGTTACAGAGATGTTATTCTTTCCATCTGAGACTTCATACGCGAGATTTCCTTCAGTTTCCGCAAGAAAAATTTTGGAAAATGTGGTACTGCCAACAAAATGAAGGTGCAGAGAAGCGAACGATGAAAAGAAGTGCCTAGAAAGTGTCCCAATTGAAACCAATATTGGGAAGAGCGTATGAATAAAAAGCGAGTAGATGGAGCGTGTCAAATCGGGTGGCGGTAGCCATATAAATTTTAGAAGATACGAGCTAGAATGAAGTGAGAAATAAATTTCCATTTTTATTTATAGTCGTAGAGGTGATAAAATTGAATTATCTTCTCCCCCTTCCTAATTGCTTCCTTATTCGGGCTTTTGCGCATTATATACAGATTAGTCAGGGTGATTAAAGTCGGCTTCCCAAATTTTCTCTAATCGAGTGCACTTAACAGTCTTCTTCCATCCACTAGAAAGCTATTTAACATCGAGATTTCTCTCTACCATCCAATTCTTTCTCTAACCGATTCGTTCGAAACGAGGAAAATATCTTAAATTAGATCACTTCTGACCGAGCATCGCTCACTTCTGCTTGCAAAATCGTTTTTCCTTCCTCCCTCCCTTAAAAAAATCATTCTCGTAGTTGAACTAAATTATGTCTCCACACTGAATTTTGGTCCTACCTAAGTTAAACGACGAGAAAAATAACTATAAATTTAAATAGGAAACGTAATTACTTTCGTGCAATTTCCAAAACACTTCCTCCCCATCCTCTTAAATCTTCCGGATAAAGATGAAGGAACGAGTTGTTTCACTCCTCCCATTCCTGTATTCAGGAATTGTAAACTTTATCCATGTGGATATGAATACGATATTCTTTAATACGTTACTTAATTTCGTTACTCTTTGTTACACTAAGTTTTCTCTCTCATTTTGTGACGATAAGCACTGAATATTATACTTATGTCTGCTCGAGAAAAGATTTTGATGTAAATTAACCATAAATCCTTTGGGCGTAACATTAAATCTGCGATAATCGTAGAGTTAATGTTACGCCCTAGGATTTATGGTTAATTTGTAAAATAGGTGTAATTATTAACATTAGCATATAATAAAAGTGAAGATTCTCAGTTAGATGTTGTAAAAATTTTCATATATCCATTCGACGTTGTTTTACGAGACAGTTCTATGGCCCTTTTTATGATGGAAATGCAACATAACTGCACAGATTCTCTTCATAATTTTAAAAATTCATACCCCCCTAATGCGTAACTTTACATTGCTTAATGTAAAATTATTCTTTAATTGATTTTCTACTGAAAGGGATGTTGCTACATGCGGTATATCAGTCGATAAATTTCGGTGCCATTTTATTTATTCTTGTTCCTTGTCTGTCAAAACGTTATGAAGTACAAAATAATTATCGATGAATAAAATTCTTTGTTAATTTTTCCGGAACAAAAGATGGCGTATCAATTTGATCCATCAATTTCTTAAAATATTAGTTACGAATGACAGATTTGATTAATGACATCGATTTAGATCACCCGATGATAAGAAAAACGGGCTTTTTGTGTTCATAAAAATTAAACAGTAAAAATATAAAATGTTAATTAAAAATTCTGACGGAAATTTCACTAGATTTTAAATGAAAATACACGAGATTATCGGCTAATTCGCCTAGTGTATTCTTAGAATACTTCGTTCTCTCTTTCCCGTTCGACCGGTCACAGTAGAGCAGTCGGTTAGGTCACTCGCCTACTGTAATTAGTTAATTACTATCTATCGTTACCGGAGTGATGACGTAATTAATCTACACAACCCCCACTCTATACAGCAACCAGGCGAATTCGCCATAGTGTCAAAATTTTTAAGAGATTTACAAAATTGCACTACTTACCCGAATGTAATCCCGAGGCTCTGGCATTTTTAGTAGCAACTATTTCTACACTGCTCTTGGCATATACTTGAGACATCAACGACACGCACCTCAACTTCATGGTTCCGTTCCAGAAGTGTTTCGAGTCCGCGACGAAATTAAGACCCAGACGAGAACTTTCCAATCCGGAAACGTGCAACAAGGGTGGATAATGTATTTGAAAATCCCTGCTAGCCTGAAAATAATAATAGATAAATATATCGGTGTCACCTCAAGTTTGGTCAATGGTACCCCCTATTCACTCACCTCTTTGTCGTTGATATACCATTTCAAGATGGCGGCCGGCTTGGATAGAGCGGAAGTGCAAGTGACGTTAACTTCTTCGCCACTTCTATGACGAGAGTGAGCTTCCGAGACCGTGGGCCCGTGTTCGGGCAAAACTGTCGAAAATAAGTCATATTAGTGGTATAAAATTTCCAGTAGAAGTAAAACGACGCGGTTTCCAAGACACTAAAAGGTGGTGAGGGAAAGAAGAGTCGTAAATTAATTTAAACTCGCACACCATCCGCAGAGGGATGTAAGGTAAGGAAGGTGAAAAGAAGGAAATTTATGGGAGGAAGAGAGAGATAGGTCTAAGAATAGCTACACAAGAAGACAATAGCGTGGAAGGAAGAGATTTCGAGTTTTCCCGGAACAATTCTGGAGGGACGAAGACAGCTTCTTAGTACGATGGAAAACACTCTCGGTTATCCGCCGTGGAAGTAGAAGATAAGTAAAATGCATCTAGAAACAGTCGGTAGAGCTATTCCCGGGGGGACGGAAAGCGCTTTTAGATTTGTCGCGTCCGTCCATCTGTCCGTTACTGTCAATAACGGAATTCTTTGATTTACTCGAACGATGAAAGGGTAATTCTCTGAAAGAAAAACCAGAAGAAGGCAAAAGGTCTTAACTTCCTCTGGAATCCCGTCCCGGCTTCCCGGAATTTTTCCAGTCAATGGAAAATGTCAGATAGATTTTGTCCAAAGCTTCGACCGTGTATCTAATAGAGAACGAATTTTATAAAATGTCAGTTTACTCTATTGGCTTCCCCACACGGCCGAAAATACGAAGAGACGTTCGCGGTTAAGTTTTGCGACCGGAAGTAGAAACAAAAATAGGCTCCACCTTATCGGTAGGTCGGAGATATCGGGGGAATCTCTCGCGGAGAGACGGATGAGAGTCGTAAGCAATAACCGACATCCGATTTGTGGAAGCACGTTAACTGTTCGACCTCTGCAAACAAAGTGATATTGCCGGAAATCCTACGATTGTCGTTTTATCCGCCATTTGCGGACCGAATGCGTGTCGCGAGACATCGATCGTCTAGATGTTTGCCAGTTTTTCTCCCGGAATAAAGCCGGCTTGTTTGCCAGCTTAAGTGCCTGGAGATATGGTCAATAAGTAGAGAAAAATTGTACTTTCCCTACAGGAAAGTTTAAAGTAGTCTTTCCGACTTGGACGTTATCTATATAGAAAACTAGGTCTTCGATATCGAGAAAGAATGGCAAGATTGATGTAACGCCGTCGTTGGTAATCCTACTGGAATAACTTTAAGAACACCCCAGCGACTTAGTCCGACTTACAAAAGTCAGACGTTTCCAGTCACAAATTCTCTCTCCCCCCTTATTTTTTTTATCCTTTTTGTATTTTTGAAAAAAATACGTATACCTAACTACACTTTGTCGTGTGACGTGACAAGAGGATAGCCGTCTGTTTACGCGTGCACGTCCACCAAATGCTTTTTTTTTCTTTTTCTAGCCGCGGTAACGATGTTTTTTACCAGTGCAGCCAAATCTTTTGCTCCCTTAACAATACGCGGATGGACAATACTACTTTTATATATATATATATATCGATTTAAATTGAATTTTTCTTCTACAAATGAATTGACCCGTTCGAATGGAACGTCTTAAAAATGACTCTTTCTTATTTTTTCTGCTCGTACCGTCTGTAAGAGCAAATAAATTTGGTCGTAAATAAATCATTTTTTTACAGCTTCATCTGCTTTAAATAGGTGCAAACTAACTCTGTGTTAAACGAGAGGAAGGATACATCCAAGTAGGCATTTGCATTTCGCTCGCTCGATACAATTTTCTTAAGCGACAAATGAAAAATACGTGATTAGCCATATCGTAGATGGAAACGTCTCCCCTCGCGTGAGAACTCGATCGTTTCTTTTGTCGCTAAGCATACAAATTTTCGTATTAACCTAAATTCGAATAACACTACGAAGCTGACTACTAACGATCGCGAGTTTTTCTTTTACTAAGGAATTTTATTGTCGTAAAAATGGTATATATTAGTCAGAAATTATGACCTTATGCAAAATTATTATACTTTTTTCACTCTTTTTTAGAGTCCGTGCATTCGAGACCATTTTTAATCCCGAATATTCTAAATGTTTAATCATTTCTTAATGATAAATGGAAACCCTTACGCTACTATCAAAGGCAAAACGAATTTAATTATGCATTCTCTTATAATTAAGGATAGTTTCCGCTTTGGTTGTGTCATCCGAATACGAGAAACACCTTAAAAAAAATGTCCTCGGTCCGTTGTCTCCGTTTTACGGAACGATAAATTTCTCTCCACCTCGTAAGATAAACTATTAATGATAGAAAAACTAATCTTTAGAAGACAGCTCGAGTCATTAATACGGGGGATGTACAAGTGTCGAATTTTAATAAGAGAAAATCTACCGAAAGTCTGTCGAATAATTTGTTGTAACGAAGTTACTCGGAATGGCGAAAGAAATATTTCCTAAATAATTTATACGAGGAGGGGGGAAGATCGACGTTGCGTTAGTTTAAAATTCGAATAACGTACGGAAGAGGAGGAGAAAAAGAGAAGTAGATACTCGAACAAGGTGTTCCGTAAGATAAAAATTCCCCCAGTCGCGAGACTGTTAATTAATCCCAAGCGATGACACTGTCCTATTCGAAACAGGGCGTGTCGGGGATGTTAGTTTGCCTGCAACACCTTTTTTTAAGTAATACCCGACCAAGAATAACATCGTTAATCACTTCCCGCCCTCTCTCTCTACCCGCAATATTAGGATAATTGAAAAATTATATTCCCAACGACGAAAATAGCGAAAGGTTGCGCCACCCGCTCATTTTCTACTTTGCTGCCAGATTCCTATTTATCGAATGACTGCGCTTCTAACTAAGCATCTTTTGATAGCCGCGCACTATACGCTTTTCTACACTCCATCTCTACTTCCTACGTTTTTTATCTTCGCTAAATTAACTGCCTTTCCTCCTCTTCTACAAGCAAGCGATTCTTTATAACTTTATCCATCTCTCCAACTAGTGTAAACGATTCCATTTCCAAACTCTCTCTCTCTTCTCCTGTCACTCGTAAGGCTACACAGCCTTGATTTTCTTTACGTATTTTTAACACTTAACACGAATAGACCTATAAGTGAACTGATGCTGTAAGATGCTACATACTTTCGCCTTAACTGGACATTTCTCTATCTTACATTTACGTTAAAAGCTGCAAATGTAAAGTAACTTGAGTATCGACGTATTCGAATTAACCCGAAAATAGCGTATTGGATCGATGGAATGTAAAATATCGCGTCGTACTGGCGCTAAAACTGATCTTTTACCTATTGGATTAACGTACCAGCGAGTTTCTCAAAAACGGCATTCTCTATTGATTACAATACGTTGCTCACTTCCCTAGCTAAGAAAATAATAAAAACACCTATTCCAATTCGATAAGTAAGGTAGTTTTAAGGAATTCGAACGATAAAACTTCTTGTTTAAGTGTTACTTGGATTTCTCTTTTCCTATTTTCTCCACCTAAAACACCAGAATAGTCGCTTTTCTTACGAAATAAATGATCCGTGAAGTCATTAATATTCATTTTTCCCTGCTGGATCCTTACTTCGTGCTCTGCCATTTGTGTATTTTTCTAATATTATACCATCGCTAACGGATACAATATCTTTATTGTTATTTATTCTTATGCGAAAAATGACATAATTATGAATAAAATAAAAGATGCCGCATAAAAAAAACAGCCTCATCGACCTGTCTGGACGTAAACGACAATAGAAACAGAACGGTCTTCTACGTAAATAGTCAGAAGGATAAGATGGTTCTTGATGCCTCTATTCATTTAAGTGATGCAGTGAAGCTTTTTAATTGTGAGTCGTAACAAGTGAAGAGGGTAGTTTTCATTTTAACAACTAAAAATGAGTATTTTTTTCTGTGTGTGTTTAAATATATTATTTGATTATTTTAGAATGCGACGGATGATTCTGAACGAGAGAGGTATTCTGTTTCTGATAGGTTTGGCTCGACAGCGAAAAGAGCATTTATAAGTAAATGAAGCTGATAAGAACACTTGATATGCTCGGCATGCACTTATACGTAGAGTGTGCTATCGTGTCGAAAAATTCCATTAATTCTCAAGAAGCTTTTTAATTTCTTCAAATTATCAAGATTTTAACTAAAAAATATCGACGAGGATATAATATATATATATTAAAGTAAAGTTTGTATTCGCTTATTCCTTTACCACTTAAAATTTAGTATGATTTATATGCCACTGTCTCCTTCCATTATTTATTTTCTTGGTTTCCTTAAGCAGAATTGTTTTACGAAATTAAATTTTACAAAGCAGATGTAATTTTTAAGTTGCATTGTTCGAATTTTGCCTGCTCCAAGGAGGGTCTCCATAACACAAGAAAGATTTCTTTAGGAAACAAAGCACTCGGTGAGATAACATCTCGTTTACAGCTACTAATAAATATCATTCCCGAGCATCAATAGATAATAGCGTGTCCGATATTGCTCCTCACTCAACAATAAATTCATTATTATTATCGTCACAAGGGAGAAAACACAAGGGTAAGTGTCTGGTCTTTTTTTTTCATCCCTTCCCGTTATTGTTTTGTGTACTTAAATTTTAAAATGCGTGTCAAAACCTTGTGTTGCTACAAAACACGAAAACGGACACGTAAAAAGCTGGAAAATGGAGGTTGATAAGGAGAGTTTTGTCTGGTCTTTTGGGTAACACGAACGGCAAAAGCCAAGTGATCGATGGCATTTACATTACGCGGATTTTTAAAAAGAATTCGTGCAAATCCTGTCCTTTCAGATTTACCTAATAAAAATATTCGTTGAAGAATTGCTTAACAATACAGAAAAACAATCATTTTACGGCACGCCATCTATCGACGGTTATTGTCGATATATAAACAAATAAAATTTTAAACGGAAAACTCCCAGTTTAAATTTTATTATTCGCCAAACTCGTTGGCTAATTAACCCGTTATTGTGGCATTACCGGTACGGTAATTCTTTTACTAACTTAATTTTTGGGCGGGATACAGGTTAATTACCACTATTAAAAATATAATTTGCGAAACTGGATTAATTCTGCGCCCATTACTCAAGTGTCTGGTAGCACCCGTAATCTAACAGTAGCTGCCTAGTTGAAGTTTAATAGTCGGATAGTACCATACTTTTAACAGATAAAGAGGCGTGCGGAGCTGCCCTTCGTATGAGAAATAGTTGCAAAAATAGGCTGCAGATACGTAGAAATAGTACGAGAATGATTACCAGATTAATAACCATCATACGCAATGACGTAACAATGTAATAACTCGTTTCGTAATGCACACGAGTATACGAAATTTTGCAGCTGCCCCTTTCTCTACGAGAATTTTTTGCTTTTCACGTTTTCGGGGTTGGAGTATAAAAGATTTCTGAGTTATTTTTATAAGATTAGTGTAATTTTTATTCAGGGCACGAAAGTAAAACCGCAATGTAGCAAAAGTAGTGATTTACGTACACGAAAACCATAAAGTAAGAACCGGCTACATTATCGGCTTTTCCCGGATTTAAGGTATAAGTTCGATTTTGTCAATGTTTCTTCCCTTTTTTTTCTACCGGATGTCACGTATACGCGAAGAAAAAAATAATAATAATAATTTGGGTAGGTAAGATGCGTGACGAAGCAGGAAGCCGAAAGACTGGGTAAAGTTAAAGAAAATTAGCAACGTGGGAAATGCCCCTAGTAATGTACATGCTGTAATTACGTAGTTTCTTGTAGGTTGATTAATTGCCTGTATTTTGAAAGATAAATATCCGAGGGCATTTAGATAATTTCGACTTTTTTTTTTACAGACTGCAGCAAACCAACCCCGATAAAGTAAAGCTCTCGATAAGATAACCATCTGGTTTACGACTACTTATAAATTTCCTGCTCGGATAGTAGGCCATGATGCGCTTCATATTGCTCCATTACAATAAATTCATTAATGTTAGTTGAATTAATAAAGAACAGCAGTAACACGATGCTACAACGCATACTCCCTTTGATAATTTAATACGTAAAAATCTCGAAAATCTACTCGACTTTCTGTTTATGCTTATTGCTTCGTTCCGATTATGATTACGTACAGTAGTACATTGTAATATTATTTAAATTATTGTTTCAATCGATAGTATTAGTTGTAATCGGTGTTATATTCTGTTGAACATGAAATAAATTCTGTAACAACTCATCCCTTCGGTTTCCAAGTACACGAAGAAAGAAAAACTGACCTCTTCTACGGGTAGCGAAACGTAACGGATGACTAATTTTGTGCAGAAGATTGAAAACTTTTCTGTATTTACATATGAATTATACTGTTTTTTAAATGAAGAAGAAAGTTTTTATGCAGAATGAATCATTCTTATAACGTTGCTGCATCGTGATGAGGTGTGATTTGACTTTTCTCCAAGCGCAACAATATAAGGCCACCATTTTGCTTGTTACCAGAGAGCCCGACACAAAACAGAAACGTCAGCATGCCCAAAGGTATATGCGATATTGAAGATCTTTAACGATTTCTGCTGCTTTGTAGTTGGAACCTCTTCACAATTCTCAAGGAAATGCTTGAGTGTGTATGCACTTTTAATGCTTTGGAATTTTTTATAAAGTCTTCGACAAGTCTTGAAAATGGTCACGTTTTATTCAATTTAAACATGAGAAAGAATGTAACGATTGCATACCTCTATCGCTACTCCGAGGTGTAAAGAATTTATGTCCGAGATCGGTGTTTACATCTACAATACCAGTAAAAGAATAAGCGAATTTGCAGCATGGAATGAATTATCAGACTTGACAAGAATAGAATTGTTTCTATTTCTTCTTAATTTCGACTTCCTTCCATTCGTGCAAAGAGGGACGAATGAGGATTATTCTCCTTCGAGTGACAATTACCGGTGGTCAACTAGATAATGTCTGAGGATCCGGTCGGAAGGATGACAAATCGGTTTTCGATTGGCTCCTTTAACCTTTACGTTGGCACCATACCAAAAGGTCGAAGGCGGAAGCGGGAGGACGGAACCCACTCAGAACGGAAGTGAGACAATTCCGTTGATCTCCACCGGAACGGTCAACGAGCTGAAGAGGTTCGGCACGAAATTATACAGATTAACGAAACAATTTTCTTTTAATTTATGGTAATAAATCGGGCGAGTATCGTTCACCCCATTCCTCAACCATCCGTCATTCTATAACTCGCACCGGATGTCTACATAAATTACGTCAGGAGAGGTCATCCATTCCAGTATTTAGTCTGCAAAAAAACGAGGAAATACGCTACTTTTCCGCCTTGGAGGGGATCGCCGTTGGCACGCGACGGTAGCCGCCGCCTTAACGATGGCGCTAGAAATCGCCGATAGGTGGCGTACAAATGCCGCGGAAAAGGGGGCGCTGCTAATAAGTCACGCCAGCGTATGCAAATGTGGGATCCGATTTTCGCTCCGCCGCTTTCAATTTTGGTCGGGTGGATGCCCCGGGCTCGGACCGCATTAATTGTGGCTCGTTAAGAGAGAACTTGAAATATTTATATTGGGAAAATGCACCACCTCCGACACGAATACCCGGTGCCACGCCTTACCGCAATTCTACTGAATCGCGTGCTTACAAACGTCCAGGTGTGGTCCTACCCGCTGGACTTGCAGTTACGAGCGCCACCGTTCGCGTGCGGTGAGGATTTCAAATCCGGATCTTACCACACCGCCCCCTAATTCGAATCGGCCGCCTCGGTGGCGCCCTCCCACCTAGTGCATCAATATTTACATACGAATCGTAAATTTGGACTCCTTTCCGGGTTGGTGGGAACAAGAAGAGGAACACCTCGATTTAGCGTAACTTTCGATGTGTTAAAACATCAAACACACTGCAACGGTAGTCGGGAAAAAGTGGAAAAATTCCCAGCTACCGACTCGAGATTACAGAGAGAAATGTAATTCCATCAGAAGAAGATTAGAGCAATAATACTTTTGGAAACAGGATACGCTGGGGATTAATCATTCCTCCTAGAAACTACGCGGTCCCCGATATCTCGAAAAATGTATTTTCCCGAGTTTTTGACCGAATCTACTTTCTTCTTCTTCTTCTTTCATTTTGAACAGATCAATCGAATTTCGCTGAAGTCCGAAAGGACATACCCGGCTAAGACATTTTCTAGTTAGAAAAGATTCTGCAACAGGAAGAAACACAGAAACGGGCACGCACTTCGGTATGCAAATGAACAGTCATTCTCGTAAATCGGGATTATCCCAAGCATAAATTCTAACGTCATGCTGCATTTGGATAAACTAGTCGAAGCGGGGGATGGTGATTTACTCCCTACTTGTCGTATCCTTTTTCAAATTCGCACGTTGTAAAGGCGCGAGCGGAAAAACGGAAAATGCACACGAAACTTCTCCCTCGCGGAAGATGATAAATATTAATATGTGTCTTACCAGATTATTACGGTTTAGGAGTGGCGATTCCCCCATTATTTCCGCTATTTCGTTCGCATCTCGTAAGTTTCTCGGTTTCCGGGACACCCGAAAATAGGGCTGAGCACCGACGAGCTCTCTTAAATTATAATAACGGGAGATTTTTCTCTAAAATTCTAAGAATTGTGACGTAGACTAATTAACGGGTAGATGCCGAGGAGTGTTCTCTTCTATTTCTAGAATAGTTATAGCATAAAGATACTATAGAAAAGTAAGAAGATGACGAGAGTATCCGAGGGTTACATAAACAAAATAGAGATGCCACGACATAGAATAGGCAATTTATAAGGAAGAGCGGATGGAGTTTATAGCATTGGGTCGGCAACCTGGACTATCTACTAGTGTATATTATCGAGAGAGTAGTTTAATTTGACAAAAGAGAATATCGTTACCATAAATTCTCATCTCTTTCTCCGCCCGAACCGTTTGGAAGGAAGGAGCTTCCGCCGATACTTCGCATCGATATCTGCCATCGGAATTTAAGTCGGTTTTGTACAGATACACTCGACCGAGTTCTGACTTCACTAGCTGGAACATAAAATGTATGAGTGTACAAATAATAATGGACAAGTTAAGTACCGACATTAACACAAACCTTAATTTCTAACGAGTTATTAATCCGGACAATCCCCCGCGCGGTCGCCTCGAATAACTAACTAATTTATTATCTCCGATATGCCGAGCCCCTTAACGGTTATTCACCGGGGGGCCGGGGCCGATCGTCACTTCCGTTCTTTTTTACTTCCTTTTTCCGCTCGGCGAAACTCGGATGTGAAAAACTTCGAAGCGGAAGCACGGGCTACACATAAAAGAAGACTATTGTTCTACTCATCCCTTGTAAAAAAGATCTTTCGCTACGTTTCGATGCTTCGAATGATAATTTGGTAACGCGTAAACGGTTCTACGCGGCAAAACACGTAATAAAATTAGTGTCGATGGCCCCAGAACTTTAGACTAGGCGCAATTAACATTAAGGAAAACGAGAGTAGAAAAAAAAATTAGAAAGGGAAAAAGAACATACGTCGAGATAGATACCGAGAAGATCGTACTTCTGAGCGGGAGGATGATCGCTTGGTAAGTACCGGTAGAACTCCAGATTGTTCTTGTACCACTTGATGGAGTAAAGCTCGTCCGTCTCGATATCAAAAGAACAGTTGAGCCAAACGGGTTCTCCGTGGACTACAACCCCCGGCACTTCCAACTTGGAGAGGCGCAGTCCCAGAACACCTACAAAAAACAATACGTTATTACATTATAAACCCACTTATACCTTTATATACCAAACGAGATTTGGATATCTCGAGAGTAAGATTTTCCTATTCGAGTGACTACTCTACTCCGGGATGCATCTTGAAAAATGTCCTACTTGACGGCGTCGCCGAGTCGGCAAACCACTTTCGTGATTCGGTTGCCATTATTTCCACGTGGAAACATAACAATGGGCATAGAACGGTTCCTCCCATTCCTCCCCTTTATAACTTTAACTTCTACAGTGCGTTAGGTGTTGGCAGTATTATACTTGTATAGGGATATTACTATGAAATATAGGCTACTTAGTTTGCGTGGTGGAAGGGCAGGTTGTCGACCATAATATATTGCACGTTTGTTGAATAGTTTCGACCAGGGCTTACAAGAAAATTCACCTATCGGTTTTTCCAGATTTTAAGGATTACTAAAGACGATAAATCCATTTCGGGAAAGATGTACTTCACCAGGAAATGCTGCTCCTGAAAGAGAAGTTTCAATTCCGAAAAGGAATCGATCCTGCCAGAGACTTATTTCGATATCTGTAATTTCAGATCGTAATTTTATAAAGTCTGAATACCGCATTTGATTATTATTGAAGTATCATCAAGAGCTTTGTCTTCTTCCGTTTTCAACAGAATTACAGTGCATTATAAAACAATATAATTCCCCGGTAATTCGATACGTAAATGCACCATCGTCGAAGAATTTCTATAATAAATATAAATTATCGATCATTAAATTGAAGTCGTAAGTAACGATAATAATATAAATTAGAAGAATTTGTGGTCGATTTTATACAAATACAAGTAGTTTCTCTCCAACTTCGCTTACTTTTCCAACTTTTCTTTCACTTAATAGAGATCGCGAACGACTGGTTGAAACGTATTGATCTAACATATAATGAAGCTAAATGGATTTTTTTTCTCGTTTACGTTATTCAAATTTTAACTTTGTTACCGATAAAACCGCTTTTGGTCACATGACGAATCGGATCACGCGATTTACAAAACACGGCCATTGTGACGTCAATTAACAGTAAATTTATCGGTCGTTAATTTTCCGAACTCTGCTCTCTATCGTGCGGAGTTATTTCACATCTTTTTATTTAAATAATATAAGAGAATCGAGTAACGAAACATACAACTTCTTGTTAAGGAATATGTAAAAAACATATTTCTTATAATTTAATTACTACATCTAACCACGTGTTCATATTTAAGGAATGCGGCTGCCATGTTGTTTGGCACTCCGTAGAGGTTGTGTCGGTCGATAGAAAGCAGTGGAAACAATCAAAAGAAACTAATTAAACACTACGTTTAAAAACTCCATTGTGTATTGTGGATCAGATTATAATTATTGATTGTTTTTGGTTGCCTCCCTTAAAATACGACCGAATTTTTAATTTAAAAACAAAAAAAGTAATTTTTTCAATAATTTTTCCAAATTTCAATTTTAAAAGTACAGATTTTCATACAGAAAAAGGATATTTTGTCTCGAGAATTCTTAATTTTAATCAATAGTAATTTGCTTTCTGTTACAATGAAAACTTTAAGGCGCAATTGACCTGATTTACGACCGCTGGCTTTATAACCCCGCTTTTACGACCGCTATAAATTTCCTATTGTGACTTACGAAATGTCATAATAAGTAATTTTCTTTTATAAAATTATATAAAATCTCAAATAAATAAAAGATTTTTCGTTTTTCTTCGTTATTCATTTACGATTTTATATAATTTAAGCTCAAAATTACCGGAACGAAAGGCGATGGTTCGCTTTACGACGGCTCTCCGAGAACCCTTTAAGACATAAAACGGGGGATTCTAAAATGTTTACTTGATTTAATTTTAAATTTTAACGTTACGCCGTAACAAAAACTTTTCGTATACGCTAATCTTAACAGCTTCCACCATTCCTTAACTAAAATAATGTCAATTGTATACCTGTATCTCGTGTGCGAAGTGTTGCGAGCATTGCTGCTCATTCTGTTTGATTTAACAACAATTCTAACGTGTATTTGCTACTGTAAAGCATCTCACAACATAAAAAAAAACTGGCTTCAAAGCGTAATTCGAAGCCATCGATCTTACTTTAGTAACTTTTACTTATTATTTTGATATAAGTATTTTAAGAGTTTTTGCCAAAATTCTATTGGGATCGTTCAGTTAAACCGTAGAGAAACCCGACGATTCAAGTGTTGGAGATGAAATCTATTCGTCGAACGAGGTCACAGTATATCCATTCAAGTTTTCACGTTTTACTCCTTCTTCGTTCCACTCGGGTTCGAAGTCTCCATTAGAGGAAAGACCTTTAAAGTATGGCTTTTTTTCCTGATCTTTACAGAATTTTTCTACTGGAAATTTTTATACTTAAAGCGAAAAGAAAATGGAAAAAGTACGATTATATTACGTGATCCGTATCGATAAAAATTAAGAGTTTTTATTAATGTCTTTATTTTTATTAATTAATTAATAACTTTCTCTCTGTTACAAAGAAGAAATGAGTCGTAATGATGGATAATGAAATGTTTTATCGTTAAATAATTTAGACACAGATTAAAAATGGAGAGAAAAAAAAGTAGAAAATCGAATTATATGCTTAAGCAAACATAAATAATTAATTTTAAAATAAAATTGATGCGAAATAATTCTAGGAAAATCATAGGATAAGGAAGGGAATTTGATTTATTTGTACTAATAGAATTTATATCGCTAATGATAAAAATTTTAAGCGACTTAAGAAAGAAATTTCACACTTATACATTCCTATTGTCGTCCATCTATCTGTCTGTTTTCTGTTAAACTGGAGGACGGAGTTAGATAGATGAAAATCGAGACTTAGTTACGTAAAGGCTTAGAGGCCGGTGACTCAGATTTAATTGTATACGAACTTCCGGTTTAGGCCGGAAACACGCAATTCCAATTCAAAATTATATCGAGTACGATGGATGACCGGTATGTCTCAATTGTTATCGGGGAAAATATGATGTATAGGGGCAAGACATCACTAAAATTCAGAACAGGTATGGAAAACTTAGGGGCCGGAGACCACAATTAATTATATACGAACTTCCGGTGTAGCCCCTCGTTAATATTGTATTCTCTCTCTTCTGTACACGTAAAATTACAATATACAAATTACTTTCTTAAGATGTTTACTATAAAACAAGTGTAAGGTTTCTTACGCTGCGTATTATATCATACGAAATGCTCTACACTAACCTACACTTCATAGGTATATTAGTTATAAAAGTATAAACGTTTATTATAAAAGTCTCTTTAAAGACCACCCCTCTTCCTCGGTAAAAGCCCGCTTTAATATATTCGTTACGGTAGAAAATTTGACATAACCGTAACTCCTGTAACTCATTACTCAAAGGAATTTAATTTGATTCTAGGGACAATACGGTACCTCATATTTACGAGCAATACTTGAAGCTTTCATTATAATATATATACATTTATTTAATGTAGATCGGTATAGAACTAATTAATTAATTTAAATAAATGTTCATCAATATGTAAAGTTTACATATAAAGGCATTATGCATCTAGTCAATTAAACCGCGTTGATTACATAACAGTGAATTATTTAGTAATTGAGTTTGATATAAAATAACAACAAACATCTGAATGAATGCATTTGCATTTTAATGAGTGTTATAATAAAAATTCCCTACTAAAGAAATGGGAAGCGAAAATTCCTACCGCCATTCAGATTACAAAAATCCGATTCCGTTTCCGGTTCTACTGAGAAACCGGAAAGCAACCTTCGAATTGTTTTGTGATATTCCCTTTTATTAAGTCCCGAATAGACTTATCTTCTAATCAAATTATGATAAGTGTGAATCTTACGAAAGGAAGATCCGGTGTCTAAGGCCATCCTTTGGTTGTTTCTTTCCCTCTTGTCTCTGGCCAACCATCACTTCCGGTTTAATATTCCGATCGGAAATGCAAATGATACCAATGGCGACAAGAGGAGAGGAGTATAGTATGTTCTTGTCACTCTTGCCGTCTAGGTCATTACTCTTAACACTTCACCACAGTAAATTCTCAATCAGCTATTGTAGAATCTTATCTGATCTTTCTATCAAGTAACGGGGAATTTAAAATACAGTTCGTGTTTAAGCTCCTGCAAGAATTTGTGCCCGGAAAGATTTTCAGTAGGATCCCTTCCTATCTGTTTACAATAAACAACCGCAGACCGAAACGGGGAAAACACCGTTTTATCACATTTTTGCAACACATGCAACCGTACGTATTCTACGGGATGTTTTAAAAATTTATAAGATAATTTAAACACGTCTTGCGTAGGTCGACATTAATAAATAAAATGCATCTTCTACCCACCACTTACGACGCCAAGGTGAAACCATATGCATGCGCTTTTACGAGAGATTCTTGAATAATTCATGAGTATAATTTTATATTAAAATAAAAGAGACATTATGGTAGAGATAACTGCAATAAAATCTCGTCTACTCGTGTGAATAAATAAAAGAAAGCGCATTTTTTTTCGGTGGAACCGTCTTTTTAATGCCTCTTACCAATGAGTTAAATGTATCTCCGCAAGAAGCGCTGCGGTCGACTTTTTGTACGGTCGAATAGACTACGGTACTGTATGTACTGTGCTGTAAATCCGTGGATAGAGCGAGTTCAATTATAAGAGAGGGCAGAGAACTTTACAGGTGCTCTGGACTAGGTACTTTTACCTTCACAATTTTTATCCAATTAAATCGACCTCGTTCGTACTCAAATAGTCCTGTCACTGTTACATGCGTTACGCCTACAATTTTTATTGTTTTAATCACACATCTCGTTAATAAGCCATCACATTCTACCTCATGTAATGACACGAAAGAATTTTCTTAATCCCAATAAATCCGATTCAGTCCCGCCTTAAAAATGTCACGTGTAATCTTCAGATCTTGATCGGTACGTGTGGGGATGTCTTACTCACCCACACGTGTCTAACGTTACATTCCTCTTATCTTGGAGTGTTTCCATCCCTTATGCATTTTATTACTATACTATTTGCGGTTATATGTAAGTTATTCAATTTTCATGTAAATTTAAGCACGCCTTTACTGAATTCACGTACTCAGTTTGCTAATTGCAGCAACTAAAAGGAAGTTAAATAAAAAAATATCTTTATTCTGGAATACATTAAAACCAAAATTATTTGCTATCGGTGCGTACAAGATGTGATAACACCAAAATTATTCGCGATTCGTGGAGAAAAAAAAAGGAATCAATCAAATTCGAGTCTGAAAAAATTCCGTTTTATCTCGATGGAAAGTTTTAAAATTCTAGATTAATGTTACCTTAGGTAGCCAAGATGGCGGCTCGTCTCTGATTCCAGCAAATAGAAGAAAGGAACAGTGGGACGCACGTTTTAACCTAACCTATTCTAATAAATTACCATAATTATTAGCAACCAAATTATTAGAATAGATTAGGTTAGGTTAGAACGTGCGTCCCACTGTTTCCTTGCTGGAATTAGAGACGAGCCGCCATCTTGGCTACCTAAGGTGACATTAACCAAATTCTATATTCGTCCGGAGTCAAAGTTGATGTATTTAGGTTTTCTGGCTACGTCCATCGCTTCTATATGCAGGTATTGACTCATTACCCGCATTCCAACGGACTACAAAATGTAGACGAAAGAAACAATTCAAAGTACTGCCGAAAAATTTGTTTTACGTCTGCATTTGTATATACAGGAAACAAAAGCGCTGATAACTGTGCCAATAATTCTTTTTCTCTTCTATACACGTCACAATCACCCCTTTCGTTGCGTAACTCACCCCTTTAGTAAACCTATTTAACTTTGAAACACTGCAACTACTTACGTGGGGTGTTAAAAATTTGCTTAATTAAGACAATACATAGGTTCGTAGTATTGTTCTACGTTACATTTTATAGCACGGTTAAAGGTTATGGCTAGCGCTTTAACCTCTATTCTCTCTCATTTTTTTTGGTTAATGTAAATGTCGCTTCCGTTCGATCCATTTTAGAGGGGAGGAGAACTGTTAGGAATGGGCGCGCTCTTCATTCTTCACATTCAGTATTTTGTTTTCTTTTTCCACGTTATGAATGTGTGAAGAGTCATCGTCTCGCTTTAGTACGTGACGAAGTGAAACGAAAATAATGTAAACTGTGTGTTCGTATAATCAACAAGCAGTAATTATGTGAATACACCTTGTACCCGTGTAATTGCTAAAACAACATAAATAATAACATTTGATAGAGTTGGCTGTTTAACCGATTTCGGTTTCAAGATGGCGCGCGAGGTGGTCCCTTGTATATTTATATATACGAACTATATACATACCCCATAAGTGCATCGCAAGTCAGTTAAATATGAGCCCTAACAAAAAAATTCATAAACAATTACATTACGCAAATGGAACTGCTACTGTAGCAGCGTGAAAGTTCGTCGACCTTCCAATATAAGGGTCCGAATCGAACTGCAGCTGAAGGAAGGTAACTCCAATTTATTTTTATATTTTTTTACGTCTTGGTTCCTTTATTAAATTTCACATTTTAAAATTGTTTCAATTTTTTTTTGGTATATAAAAAATAACAATAGGCGTGAATAAAAGTTCCGCTAGAGGCGCTTTGTGTTATTTGCGTATAAGCACCCTGGCGGTGGAAACTTTTAATAAGTTACGTATTAACCAATAATATCTTCCATTTTTATTATGAAAACTGTAAAAAATGGCACACGATTCGAAATTCTTATTTTTTTTTATTTTTTATTTTTTTGCGGCAGGTAAAAAATAAGCAGGATAGTTTTTGCAGAGAGCAGGCGCGGCACCAAAAATATATTTTTATATTTGAAAGAGGATTGGTCGAGTAGCCTTAAATGCTGAAATGCCATTCTGTTCGGGAGTCGAAGGCAATTTCGTAAATTGAATTCGGTTAAACGGCGTAAAGAACAAATTTACCACATATCTACCGGGGGTTTTCGCTGTTATATTTAGCATTAATCTTTTTAAAATATTTATGCTTACATTTTTGTATCTAAATGATAATGTCATAAGCATTATTGTATTGTATTGTACGCTAACTCGTAGTGGTCGAGTAATTTATGAGTTACGGCAAAATCGACAATAAATAATTTTTAATCATCTGTGTAAACGGCGACACTCCAATAAATTCTACAAAATAATTTTCAGTTTCGGTGAAATGGAGCATAGTAAGCGTTTGTTAATGGGCATTAATAACTCCTAACAATTTGATAAAATAGCCTAATCATTGCTGTAATCGCTTCTTTCCTACGGTAAAGTAAATTTTGTTCTGTTTCCGTTCGGCGGTAATCATAAAAACATTTTTAAACTTTCGAAATGCTTCGAGACATATTAATTAAATTTGTTTAATAGAGCACAAAATGGCCGCTGTGAGAACTCTCCCCCCGAAGTAATCTGAATAAATAAGTCAATTTTCACGTAGCAACTGTCATCATTATTATATTTTTATGCTTTAACAATTCATAAGTGATTCCGCCTTTCGCATAAGATTCCGGTTCGTTTTCCATTTGTATTTGATTAAACCATTCGCTCTTTAGGTGGCATTTTTTTAATTTTAATCTTTCAATACAGTGGAAATGCGTTGAAACAAGTGTAGAAGTCGAATTTGAAACCGGGTATGATATATCTTACGGTAATGTTTGTGGTTTAAGATTTAATGTACGGTAAAAATTCGAAGACCCTATAAAAAATAATGCATTTCAGTTAATAATAAAACATTTTTAGGTGGGGCTTCAACATACGAGACTTCAACTACTTTCTCTTCAAACACGCAATAAAAATGTTAACGTCGAATAAAATTCTAATTTAAATCTTGCCTACTTTTTCCCAATTTTTTCTGTAACCTTCTCGTATGTATTATTCAAGTTTGGCCTGAAAATATATACGAAGCTTTCTGTCATTTTTAGCTTATTTTTTCGCCCTATGGGCACCGGCGGTCTTATTTTTTTCTATGCTTAATTTGGATTCGGCTAGACCCGCAATGGGGTCGATCGGGTGGTCAGCAACCCTGAGGTTCCAGAGCAATAAGCTGACCCTGAACCGCCTCGGCCATCCGGCCGTTTGACATAAGAATTTAAAAGGTTCTATAAACCCAACTTTACAATAATGGGTTATCATTTCTAGCATGGTTATAGATAGGGCAATTTTCTGAATCATTTTCTCTATCCAGGATTGGATCTAAATCCAACTCAATATAGAAAACAGTTGTGGTTTACAGAAAAGTAGGTCAAACTTTATAAATCTCTACACGAATTTGCCAGCGCGACACAAGTTCGGGAGGGTCGAAAGCGCTCGTACACCTCTCGGAAACCGTTTCAAACCGCCAGTGTGTGTGAAGTTAGGAGGACGTCGATCGAATTAAGAGACTGAGATAGAAACAAACGAGCATAAGTTAGCTTTAACGAAATCCAGAAGGCAATCGATACGCCAAACCAATTCCACGTTGGAAAAAATCGGGACGATTGTCGACAATAGGCAGGTCGAAGATTGCCATAGTTGGAAACGATAATAAGCAGGACCGGAAGCTAACCAGATCGATAAATGAATAATTCCGGGTAATAAAACGTTCATAAATTGTAGGCGTAGTGGACTAAAGACACGACTTTCGATCGTTCGTAGTTTCCGTTTTCTGGCATTTTGCGGTCGAAAAATAGGAAGAGATAAAATTGTGAAAAATGTAAAGGTCAAACAAAACTCGGAGACGGAAAAGAGAATGTAAAATTAAAGAAATTTTTATAAAAATTCATCACAAAAGCCGGAGTCATTAAAAGTTAAATATTTTTCAAATTTTATGAAAATTTCACTTTTGAAACATTCATTAAAGTAGAAGGTAACGTTGCTCCTTGTGAAAAATTATAAATGCTTACACTAGAATTAATTGTAAAACTAGAGCTTTAAATAAAATAATAATAATAATAATAATAGTTTAAAGGGAGAGACAAATCTAAAATTCTACTTTGGAAATATATCAGAAACACTGGAACACCTTCGGTGGTTCGAATTTAATTAAGTTTGTCGCAGGGAATTATCCCTAACCACGTGGCATTCGATAATAAAATTAGTCGAGAGTTGGAAAGCAAAAGAAAATAGTTGGACGACAACGGGTTAAGTCGCCACTAATTCCCAATAAACAAAAGAAAGATTGCTATTTGTGGTGGCGCTTCGGCAGTTTCGGCTCTTTCTCCAGTTGGCTAACAACGGCCAACTTCTAACTGTGTTTCGTCGTCGGTTACGTCTTTTCATCGATCGTTTGGTCCAGGTGAGCCACGTGACCGCCCGTTACGTACTTTTTTTCCGGGAAAGGCATTATCCCGATTTATTCTGCCGTTGGTTTCTGTCGGCTTTCACTTAATAGAAACCATGAAAAATGGTTTTCGTGGTCCAGAAAAATAAGGATAACCACATAAAAATTTCTCCAGCACTTCCACAAACACGAATAGAATTAGAAAAGTGTCTAGTAATTAATTATTAGCTACCACTTTTTTTTTTTAATGATAAAAATGTTTCTATCTCTATGGCAACTTTAACACAAGGAAGACGAAGTGGTGTAGGAAAAATGTGCATAAAACGAATTTTAATGACAATTTAATTAAATTCTAATTTGGTATCGATACTTATTATCCGTTACTTGAACTATTCCAGCGATGTGGGTTAGAAGATTTGGAGCTAAAGGATGTTTGAACGATGGAATCCGATTAAAAGAAAATGTGGAAAACGTGTTTGGACAGCTCCTCTATAGAAAACTTTTAAAACCTTTTCCCCTTTATATCATATAAAGGGGAAGAGAAAGGGGGGATTTTATTACGACATCGAGCCGAAAGTCGAAAAAAGTATTTAGGTATGATAAACGAAAATATTGCTTTCTCCATATATCTTTTACTATCAGATAGACATCAGATGTTGCTTATATTTATCTTTCACATCATAAATTATTTGCGTGTCGGGAGTTAGAAAGACTACTCTCGCTTGAAGTCTTCGCTCCCCACGCGAGAATATCTATGTATAAGGGTGATCCTGGTTTTCTCTTTTCCTAAATCACACAGATTGTGACTTCGCGCTCGACTTTCAATAAATAAAGCGTAGAATAAATAAACTTTTCAACTGTACTACTCAAAGAATCATACATATTTACTAGTCGTATCTCGAAATTGTTTAGTTTCTTTGAACTATGTAGATGCCAGATATAATGGAAATACGTCGAGTGAACGGTTGTGTGTAGTATTACCTGAACAGGGTTCAAATGTGTTTTCTTCATATTTCTGTAAGGAGGAAGAGACTTCCGCACGTGTCGTGCTTGACAAACTACCATCCTTCGTTTGGCAGTAGACGTTAATACCGAGTGGTTGTTTTTCGATTAGGTTTCCGATTTTGGGATGGCACGACCGGTGATAACTCCTTCCATAAATTCAGTCGATTCCATTACAGTTGTTCGATAAAACATCACAACAGAACGACAGCCATTCTTGTCTAGTGTATACAGTAGACAAGTATTCTTGTAGTTAACAATCAACTTCTTTTATATCTTTATGACCTCTTGTACAGCTTCCAACTTAACTTTTATTTCTCCCCTTCTCTACGATCTCGGTAACTGTCGTCGAATGTCTGACGAGCGTGCAATGCCATTGTTGAAGTTTACAATAAAATTTTACTCTCGTTTCGGCAAAGGGGGGATCGATTACGACTCCTAAACTTTTCCTTTCTTTTTTTTTTATGGAAAATTAATTTTATGACGGCTCGACTAAATCGTTTCAGAAATCCGAAGATTTTTATACCCGTCCGACTTCGATCCTCCGTTCCGTAAAATATGTGTAAAATGTGATAATTTGTGGCAGTCGGTGACCATCGATTACCGGTCGAGAGAGGCATTTTTTCACGTATTCGTGTTGCCAACTTGCAACGTCATCCGTTACAGTGCCACATTTCCTTTATCCGATAGGATATTTCTATCGAAGAGACTCTTCACCTTCCGGTTTTAGTGCTCCCGAAAGAAGATTTTTCATTTTCCCCCCTCGAAAGTCGTAAGTTTCGATCGGCAGGAACGTAGTGTACAGTACGTTTTGGATGCCACCTGGTGGAAAAATGCAAATGTTTGACCCGATAAATAACCGGCGCCAGTAGCGTACATTAACGCCAAGTAAACATATTTTTTCTGCCAAGATAAATATTAAGAAAAAAAAAAGCGCCGCCCTTCTCCGTTACGCCGTCATCCGTCACGTAGCGTAGCGTGTGTAAAGCTAATCTAAGTGGCACGCCGAGCGAATACAGCGCCCTCCAACTCGGTATCGGTTTCTTACTTATCCGACTTTTCTATCTTCTCTAATTAACTACGATAGTTTCCGCAGTTAATTTTCGCCGTAAACAAACTCCATCAAAGTCGGAGGGGTGGAAAAGTTTCTCTCCCTCTGCCGGCCGATTCATTCTTGTAAATGCCTTAATGGGACCTCCCGGCGGCACGTTCGTATCCGTTCAGCACCGAAATTTAATTTCTGTTGTTTGTTTACGGACGAACGGACGAAAAATATACGTCTTTCCGAAAATAGCACCCCCTCCCGCTCCCGGAAAAATCCCCTAGTCCGTCTTCAATCTGCTTCTAATCCTAACTTTATGCCCGGATTTAGCTTTAATCTTCTAATTCCCTCCTAGTACAAATCCTTATAAATAAAAAGTAAATTGGAAGAGGAGTTTTTTTGTGTGTCGGGCGTGCCTACGCCCCACCCCACCAATAATCTCTTCTTAATTACGGATTAGGTGGACTTAATCCAATCTCCAGTACGTGGGGGAATGATTCCATCCCTCGTCCTCAATCACCTCCAACCGATCGACTCCGATCCACCTTCTTCAATTAAAATTTATTTACTTAGTTTTTACCGTTTCGTCACTCGACTAAATCGATGCAATTGTCTCGATAATTAAATTCGCATTCGTTCTAAAATACTCGGGGAATGATAAATTTTTGTCAAATTGCCTTCCGAGTTAATTATTGTTAATGGAACCCCCAGCTGATACTTTTCCAAATGGAAAAGAGGTGCGGAATGCAAAGGAAAAGCATTCGGTTTGGTCACGAAATTTCCCTGAAAAATTCCCTACACTTAATCTCTTTAATCCGCTTTTAATCTCGACTCCGACCGCGCCTAATCCACTCTCCCTCGTTTAAAATTCCTCCCACTTACTTATTGTTAATCCACTGCCATTAAGTCGCGGTTGAATCGTTCGTCTTTCTGTTAACACTACCCAACCTCTAGTGTTTGTCTCCCAACTTTCACGTTTTCTACCGTCGTAAAATTAATATAATTACATCGTTTTTTGATATAGATAAAGACGGGGGTGCTCAACTCCGGGAAAGAAAAACGTAATATCTGACAATGATCTCGAACACAATAAGATAAACAGATATCGAACTGTTTGCATTGTTTACGATCGATTACTAACATATTACGGGCGGGGTAGATAGAAAAAAAAAACGAAATACCTGGCTGTAGTTATCATAACAGTTTATGCAGAGGATGCGGAGTAAGCAGCACGAAAAATCCCTAAAGAAGAGTGTGTGAAACTAATAAAGGAAGAGCGATCGGGGTGGAAGTTGGGGAAGAGAGCGCCTGGACTGTTGATATCGGAGGGTAAAATAAATGAAACGTTTTAAGAGGAGAGCGAGTACGTCGACTTTCGAGAACGAGAAGAGACTTTTAAACCCTCTTACACCGGGCGTATCGATGGGATTAAGAAAGAAAACTGACATACGACTATTGTAGGAATTCCACGCCCGCAGCTACTGATGTGACACATGACAAACTGCGGACGAACTTCTTGGCAGTAATCTTGGCTGGAAAGGAGAGATTCTACGTAAGCCCAACTTCTATTCTTATCGCCGGAGAGAAGAGTATCCTAACTTCTTTAGTACCTAGGGCAATCAATTGTATTGTCTTAGAGGCTTTATCTGCAGCCTATCCTCCGCGAATACCTGGAAAGCTTTCCTTAGAATTTCTAATTATCTCTTCGGGGGGGAGGGGTTAAAACCTGGCGTGTAGAAAACCAAATGCAGAGGAACGTGCGAAATCCGGTGGGAGAATAACTTTAAACGATAAAAGGGGAGCGTGTCTTATAGCAGTTTAGTTTCTCGTCTGAAAAATTGCATTAAAACTCGGAAAGAAGTAGAAAATTGAAGAATGAAAGTTCGAAGCTTCTTTCTTTATAATACAAAATGGACGTCTGGCTGCAGATTTCGAATCAATTTATCTGTCAAGTTTGAATTTGCGACTGGCGAGTGGCGGATTGGTCAATTAAATTGTCGACCGAGCTTTTTATTTTTTTGCCATTTTCTAGAAAATTTTATTACTTTATTTGACAGGAGATGGGAGAGAATCAAATTAATTTAATCTCGCGCTTTCACTAATTTCGGCAGTTTTTCCATCTTTCGGAACGAACGAGAACGGCGCCGAGATGACTATTGAAATCCGTGACACTAAATTGAGAAAGTTCTGCATGTCAATGCAGCACTTTCTCCACCTCCCACACTAAGACAAGGGTGTATCTTCTACAATTTTCACACCTTTGCACAAACAGTTAAGAATTTTGCCAGCTTCAAATGTTGACAAGAGCCTGTTTATTCACTCGAATAACCCGTTCGAAGCAATACTATATTAAGGTATTTAGTTGAACCCGCTTATTGCGTTAGTTAACTTTCAAATGCATCTACATGCTCCGTTTCTTGAATGGCGAGTTTATTTTATAAATTAAATTATAAATAATGCAAAGAAACAGTCGAAACTTTTTCTCGGAGTTATTTTTTTCAATATAATGAAGAATCGCAACCGCAGCACGCGATCCATACTGGAAATAGTGAAATAAAATGCTATAAATAGCCGGATACATAAAGTATCCTTAAAATTCAATTGTTAAGAATATCTCATCTGTCTTCCGATACTAGAACACTATTAATTATAATAAAAGTTTATTCGAGAGAGAGTCACATTCGGAGTCAGATAAATTGTCATTTGTACTGTCAAAAAATGCTTTACTTTAACACAAAAAACGTAGAAGTCTTGTTAACGTTATTTAGAGGTTCTGGTTATGATCTTGTTACGGGGTGGGAATAACGACACAATCTTCGTTAGCTAATTTATGAATGACTTCTAGAATCGTAGCTCTTCTTCCCTCGTCAGCGATCGATGGCCGCACCAAGTAATCATTCGAATTAGCGCCATTCTTTCGAGTTAAAAATAAAATTAGCGGTGATTTTTATTATTAAGTTTATTTTACAATGAAAAATAAAATATTTAATTCTTTTAATTTCATTTTCTGCTTCTATAAATTAAATTTTCCCCAACAAAATAAATTTCTTTTTTTTTTCAGTCGAATATGTTGATTCGATCGGGGACTCACTTGTTTCTATAGTACTATCAAGTGTATGAGCAAGTATTGTTTACACTTGTTTCTCCTTTGTTTATATAAATACATATCGTTGTAACAGGATATGAAAAAAAGGATTCGGTTGTATTCAACTTTTACAAGCTATTCTTGGCCTGTCAACGCTACTTTAAGGTTTGTATTTTTTAACATCAATACGGTATTTGTGGTATATACAAGTAAAAAAAAGAAATCGATGTCCAGATTACATTTTGAAAGAAATACACATTTCGAGATGTTGCTGTCTATCCGGTTACAACTTATCTCTCTGTTTGTCCGTAGCTAACATTAATATATTCAATACAACCGAAAAAAAATTGTATCTAAGGAAACGATTTTCGGTGTCAAAAATTTATTTTTTGACATCAAAATCGATTTTCGCAACGATCCAAAACCGGAAACGGAACCCCGTGCACGTAGCAAAGCAATAATGGGCTACTTATTCTGGAAAATGTTGCATGGTAGGTACTTTTTTTTTCGATAGAATAATGTAAATAATGCGTGTATATTTTCACTTTTTCTATTATAACTATTATATAAAGTGTTTCTTTAGATAATAGAAAGAAAGAAAGAAAGGAAAAAAAAGACGTTATCGACGTATTTGTTAGATTCTAATTCAATAATGAGTAGAAAAACTCGGGGTAATGTAACGATTTTACGAGCTTTTCTTCTTTGTGTTTTCTTGTGTACGAATTCTTTTTTAAAATTTAATTTCGTCTTGGATGTAGTTTTATATATCAGTGCATTAACAGGGTCAGTCATCCTTCTGTAACTGGAAAAACCAACATATACCTAAACTATTGGCTCGATGCCCGAAATTTTCACGCATTACATACTGTACAATATACTCTATTGTTTAGTTTGCAATCAACTACAGAGTGTCGTATACAGATTGATATAGTGAACGAGTAATTAGATTTTATACGAGTTTCGGCTTTCAAAAGATTGTAAAAGAATAAGTAATATAGAATTTAAGCATCAAAAGTCATCAACCTTTACGTAGTGACGTACGCGAATCCCATACGTCTCGTGTGAGCAATGTTCCGTCTTAGTTAGTGCGATGGAAACAAACAAACTGGCTAACTTAATATAATGTTTAATCACACTTCAAAGTTAATCGAACGAAACCTCAGTCACACCTAATCTAATCTATCTGGATCTTACTTAGCCAATTAAAGCTACACGTAGAAGAACAGTTCTAACGTAATTTTCACCCTTCAGCTCTTACTTCGTGCACCATTGCTGCTGACTCCCCCATTTGCCCTACATGAGTTTCTTTTCGTCTAGCGAAAGACTTTCGAAGATACAAACTTCTATTAAAAAATTTAATAATATTTAGTTATTAACTTTGAAAAAAAATCACAGTTTTCCTTGAAAATTTCAGTAATTTTCATTAAAAATTGTACTGATTTTATACTTCAGCAGTTCGAGCGGTGGGCGCTTTTATGCCAGAAGGAACACCGGAAGAGAGAGCCTTAATAAAAGAAAAAAAAAACTATTATTAATGTTAATATTCTTGGGGATGCGTCAATTTTCTCCGGGTCTATAAAACTACTCTCTCACCTGCCGCCATTCGACTCGGGTTAATAGAGGGCGCTTGAGTTATAACACTTTCGGTGTTAAATTAACGAGATTCTAATTATTTTCTGTCGTAACAAGGCGGCATTTGTCGTCGCTGCTGATTAATCGGTTTTATTAAAGACATAATAAAGACCTCCGAACGCGAAGTGATTAATATTTTTACGACCGTTATAAAATTTTCCTATTTTTATAAGAGATAAAACTCCCGAAAGCCTCTTCTTCCTTTAGGATCGCTATAAAATTTTACGATTTTCACTCGTAATGATAGTTTACTACTTTAAAATACCGTTAACGATTACTTTTAACGCCAATGCCCGAGGTTAAAAAATGGCGCTGCGAGCGCAGAGTTGATGAAACAGTAATTTCATATTCAAATCGTATCGGGAAGAGCAATTGCAGCGTGTTGTCAAAAATTAGGTTTTGAGTTTTCCAACTATACGAAGACTCGTAGAGTACTTTAGAGAAGGATACGATAAGAATTAGATTGGATTGATGTAATAACGCAGCATTTTGGTGATCCGCCAAACAGGGAGAGAAACTGTCCACCACTATTTAGGTATTAAATAGGTGAAAAAAAACCCGGAAAACTCCATTTGGCCACCCTATTGGTCGCGCCAACCCGCGATTGGTATTCAGTGGTTTTAACCCTTTGGCCATCGTTGGGCTTCTATCTTTTTGAATTAGTGGCACACCTAGCAGCGCCGCTAGCTGTTTGAGCGCCCGTGTGCAATACTGATTATGCCGTCCCTGTTTAACTACGACTGCCTACGTTGAGCTTGCCAGCAATACCAATCTGCCGCACGCGGGCGGCACGTCCTGATATATATACGAGCATTTTTGATGCCATTGATGTGCCCAGGCCCGCCGTAAGCGGGCCTGGGCACATCAATGGCATCAAAAATGCTCTTATATATATAAACGAAGTGGAAAATTTGCAATGTTCCACTTAAAAAGTATACAAACGATATTTAAATTTAGACTTAATGTGTTTTGATATTTTACGGCACCCCTATGAAAAATTCCTGCCCCCACGCCGTCCTACACGATCTGTAAATTGAGCATACATTTTGTACTTCGACAGACTCCAAAATCACTGCTTTACTATAGATTAGGGCTCGATACCCGTTTTTCATTTTAAATTTCTAACTTTTCCACATGTAGTTTGTATGAAGACAAAGGAAAATCTATACGCTAACGTTCCGAGTTGAAGTGAGAAAGCCGAACATGTTAGAAAATGGCAAAATGTTCGTTTAATTCCCATCATCCCCCGTTCAAATAGGTGCGTGGGCTAATGGGCTACGCAAATGGTGTAATGTGATTATCGTAGCAGTCAACCTCACCGGTACGCCGGAGATTATTAAAGTAAACACAAACGTACACACACGCCGTTTGTTTACGTTTTCCCGTAATTTTTATGTGGTGGCCGTTAAATTTAAATATAGATAAATTAAATGAGTTTAGTTTCTAAATATCCGACTCTTACGGCGTGTAATTTTAAAAATATTTTAGTACGTAGCGGCGAAGACGTATACAGGCGAGACTAAGTAGAACAAAGGATGGTTGAAACAAACGTATGGAAATTCAAGCGAAAGAATCTAGAATAATTAGAAAAGAATGAAAATAAAATTACATAGTAGTAATGGTCGACGTAATTTATTACGGGACGATAGAAAAGTATTATTCTTTATCCATTATTTACGGATTGAACGAGGTGTAATCCAAGAACGTGTAAATTGCATCGAGTGAATGGAAAATGGTGCAAAGGAGAAACCGTTCGAAGAATGAATAAGTCAACGTTTGCATTTATTTAGGTACGGGCTTACGAACTATTTAATGAACTGAATTTAGTAAAATCCTACAAGGACCAGATAGCGCAGAAGGGATAATGCTGACGAAGAAAGGTTTACAACAAGAGACTGAATAATCGTACTAAAGGAGAATAATAAACGGAATTTTATGGAGAAAACTTTGAACGAATTCCGGTAACCGAAAAGAAACGTAATTTATTTCGCAATGAATACCAAAGTAAAGCGAATTTTCCCCTTTAATAGTATTGTATATCGTATGTTTGATCTGGCCGCCAGAGGGCCGCAATCCAGATAAATAATCACGTGTTACGTGTCGAAAACATAATAAAATAAAGCAGGAAATAGTATAATAAGACCGGACACACGAAAAATCTTTGAGAATTTTTTATTGTATGCCCTCTAGTGGCGAAAATTATATTATACAAGGTACACACTTTATGGTTATAGTTGACGAATGAGGTTCGTAAACATCAAACGTAAGAACTAAATATTTGAGATTTAACCGAGATAAAATTCATTTCGTGGTAAGTTGAATTTATGAGGAATTTGCTTTTACTGCGGACGAGTGAATAAAATCACCAAATATTGGGTGATGGGTTCGAGTACGAGCCCCATCCACGAGTTGGCCACGTGGAGTTACGTGTGTAACACCTAAATAGGGCCAGTTTCCCATACAAAGTCCCCTTGGCAGATTGCCCTTGCCTTATTAATCCTCCTTTAATAGTAACTGAAACTTCGTAGACTTAGCTTATATAGGGGATGTTTTCTACATTTATAAATGTATTAGAATAATACGGAGAATTAAAATAAGAACGATTTTATAAAATTTGAATTATACAACATACGAATCTGATAAAAATCTACTGAATTTTTATGAAGATAAAATTGCATAGAAGCTGGCAACTGTCTCCATATAATTTTATTTTTTCATAGCAGCACGGTATCAAGAGAATAAAACACTGAAAAATAAGACAATAACTCTTTACTCTGTCGCTTTTCTCGCTTATAATTTGGACCGTATATCCGACACGTAAACAAGTTACAATTCTACTTTTATTCTTTCGCGTAACGTTAGTTTGGGTAATTTATATGAAGCACGAGTTACGGTGTTTATGGACTAGACAGTCTGCATACCTCGTATCGCTCGGTCGAACAATATGGCGACCAACCGTACATACCGCTAACAAATGGAAATAAACTGTGTACATTACGAGAGATCTTCCTCGACTCGAGAATACGGTCTAATACACGAGCAAATATTACAAGATGTATCTTTATCTCCTTTTCACTAAGCACTATAATCTAAAAACTATTATCCGTATTGTGTACACGAATTATTTTATTTCCAATAATAATACTAGAAAGATCGTACAAATCCTATTTAAAGAAGCATCATATCTGCGCATTTTCCATTAAAGTAACTTATTACGACAGTTACCGAGACGTCGTTCCTTTATCGTTATGTCACAGATACTACTGTTTTGTCATTATTACATCATCGTTTAACTCTACGACGTATAGATTTAAAAGAAACTGCTGGAATATTTAATTACCGATATTTCCGGTAATTCGGCAAATTTGGTACTGCCATTATACATTCTCACGTGAAAGAAGTATTTATTTAATGTACTACTTACGGTTATTTCGTCATCACCCATTTTGAAATTTCATCTTATGTAGTAATAGAAACACTAAAATCATACATTATAATGAAACCAATCAAAATGTAACTCATTCTTTATATTTTTCAGTATATATATATATAAATGGCTGCTTTGAAAAACACTTTTCAGAAAAATTTTTATTACACCATTATGAAAAATGCCATAATCTCCTGTAAAAAGATCCGTAGGAATCATTGAAAACATGTTCTTTAGAAACTCCACTCGTGACATATCGAATACAGTGAGCAGAGTTATTTTTCTCCACCTTTCTTCGAAGGAGACAGAAGCATTACCTATGAAAGAAACCGAAATCATACCTTAAAAAGTGAATTTTTCACGTGTTGTACTCCAAAACATCTTCTAAAATTCAATCGTCAAAATCATACTTACGTACAAAAACTATAGAAATTACAATACAGTGAGGAAGCTTCTAAAATTAAACAATGGTGAAAATACAGTCGACTGTATTCATATTGAATTTAAAAAGTGATACAGTATGTATTTAAGTAGCA
Organism: Centruroides vittatus; assembly: GCF_030686945.1. NCBI lineage: Eukaryota > Metazoa > Arthropoda > Arachnida > Scorpiones > Buthidae > Centruroides > Centruroides vittatus. Next base: position 1,223,645 of record NW_027122709.1, on the reverse strand, counting down.
TTTTTCTACTTTATTGTAATCCGGATGTGAGACTTCTGAAGTTCTTTTTAAGTGTTTTACTCCAGAAGTATTAGAATATTGTGAAGAATATTATTAAATCGTACCACCCAAATAGTAATTATTACGTGTAACCTATTTATGGGCATCGATCAATATTCTTCAGAGCGTAACGATACATCCCGAATACATTTTTATTAAACATTTCCAAAATATTTCTGGAAAAAAATGTTATAAATAAGTGAAGAATGATGAGTAACTTTCGTTCCTTTTTTCAATTCAAGTCTTCGCGTCAAAGAGGGGGTGAAAGAACTAGATGAAAGTCGCCTTATTCAGAAAAGTTTTTTGATAGAGATGCATTTGGCAAACGAATTGTTTTGTCCTCTTTGTCCAATGTGTCGAGCCTGCAGAAAAAAATGCCGAGAGGGGAAAAAAACCCATCGTCACGACAATGAACAATTACGCATATTGTAGTATATTCGTCAGGATAATTCATAATTTTGTTGTGTTTTTTCGGGCAGAGAAAACGAAAGTGTGGGGGTTATTTTTTCAAAAGGTAGAAGTTGTTACGTGTGAAATGGTTTCATCCCTCTCGTTTAAAAACAATTACGAATCTACCTGCCAATAATTGAATAGCAAATGTTGTGAAGTCATTAAATGAAGAACGATTAATCCCATTTCTTCTCGTTAACAAAAATCAAAATCTATGTCGATGAAAATATCCTGAGCTCCAAAAAAAAAAAAAAAAAAACATCCCTTTCTAACGATCCACGTTACACTGACTATGGCTTATAGATAATTGTTCATTGTCGTGACAACATTTTTGTTTCTTATAGCGATGTGGACCTCCATTATTATTATTTTTTTCTCCTTTGTTCATTTGTTCTGTATCCTACTTATCGAGCAAACTTCGAAAAAATAGTGATTAAAACTGCTAGAAATAGTAATAGATTTGATATTGTATTTCTTTTTTCCTTCGTACTTTGTATATATAATTTATGTTACGGTCCTTAAAATTTTAAAAATTTGCAGTTTTTGCATATTAAACTGAAGAGGAAGAAAGGGAGGAGGAGGAGGAGGAGGAGGAGGATGAAGAGAAAAGAAAGAAGAAGGAGAAGAATAAGAAATAGAAGAAGCAGAATTTTCATGTTGGAATTCCAAGTGTTTTAAATTATATTTTATAGAAGTGTAAGTCAATATTTTATTCAATTCTTGAAAAATTTAGAGGCGTATTCGTTTGCGAAGTGCAGTTCATTGTAATCATCTGCAATCGCTAAAATATTAATCTATACTATTAATAACTCAGCAAATTAATCAAGAATGAAGTAGCTGATAATTTAATTTTCGAATTAAAGTTTTGTTAATTATTAAAATTAGATAATTAAAATATAAATATATATATATACAATGTTCAACCCCACGGTGCAAACGTTCACTAACCCCGTGGTTCCTATGATAAGTCACTTAAAATAATTAAAACACAATTTATCTAAATATTGTTTTTACGTTGAAATAAAGAAAAAAAAATTACAATTATTATTTGAAAAATCGATTAATAATAATATCGAATATTACGACGATAAACTTCGTAAATGACAGGAATTATTTATCATACCGTTTTTTTTTTCTCTTGTAACAATTATTATATATCGATTTTGGATTTTCTGAGAAAATCCACTTTCCTTCAACCCGTGTTGGATCTTTTGCTGCTTGATCTCTGGCTGATGAAACATTTTCCATTATTTGCTCTCCGTGATTCCTACGAGATATAGAAGACCAATAATTGCTATTCTTTCTTAGTGTTGTTTGTGTAGATCACGTGTGTCGTCCCCACATTTATTTTTCCGCAGAATTAGTTTGTTTTTTCTAGGAAGACTTTTTTTTATGTGCAAAATAATGATTTATTATTTTAATTTATTCTTCGTTAGAAGACGAGAGAGGCATTAAAATAATTCAGTTTAAAGAGTAATTATAAATGAGTTAAAAGAATAATTCCGTAGTATTTATAACTATAAAATTAGTATATTCAAATTTTTCTTCGATATCTTCGTGCTTCTAATTAGAGGATGTAGAGATCAAGGATGAAGAGAGAGAGGATGTAGAGATCAAGGATGAAGAGAGAGAGGATGTCAGAGATCAAGAGATGAAGAGAGAGAGGATGCAGAGATCAAGATGAAGAGAGAGAGGATGTAGAGATCAAGGATGAAGAGAGAGAGGATGTAGAGATTAAGGATAAAGAGAGAGGATGCAGAGATCAAGGATGAAGAGAGAGAGGATGCAGAGATCAAGAATGAAGAGAGAGAGGATGTAGAGATCAAGGATGAAGAGAGAGAGGATGTAGAGATCAAGGATGAAGAGAGAGAGGATGTAGAGATCAAGGATGAAGAGAGAGGATGCGGAGGAGCAAGTTATTAGAAATGCGGATATCGAGAGAGTGATGAACTGGGGAAAAAATGTACTAAAAAATGGAAATTTCTGCTTAAAAGTATTGGAATTGTTGATTCTGTTTTGTAACGCGTCATATACAGATGGGTGATAGAAAGCGACTCGAGGCGTTGGAAACGTGTTATGGATGACTTTCGGTTAACTACATGCATTGGAAAACAAACATCTGGGTTATTGGATGAGATAGAAAGAGATAAAATAATTCTTTTTACACAGATAAACACAAAACAAATATTTTGAGTCGAGTAATGCCAGGGGGGTGATGTATTGTTTCGAAGCATCTTAGAAGAGTAACAGAATGAAAGAGCAAGAACGGTAGATGATCAGATTGAATATTTCGAAATCTACAAATTTGAAATGAAGCTGCTCGAAGAAGATAAGGAACACAATGATAATTCTTTGGTAAATCTGTAGATTTACAGCAAACGCATCAATGTTTATACTTTAAGCCAAAGCTGTCGATACTAGCGATAGGATGATGCAGTGTAATGTTCTCGATAGAAAGTAAATATAGGACAATTTTTTATGTGTTCACTTCGCCCGTCTCCAATTATTACTGTGTTGTAGCGATTCTGTCGAAAAATACACTCTTTTGTCATCTCCCGCTTAAAATAACTATGCGACATTTTAATATGGCATTGGAAGAAAAATTCTGCCTACAAACTTTAAACATACCCGGTACAAATAAACTCGATAAAACCTTTATATTTTATAAATTAATCAGAAGATCGACGTGCTCTAGCTTTAATGTTAAACTTTCATTTAATTTTATGCGAGTCTCTTCCTTTAATCACTTAATTTTCGTGATAAAAACGTGATAAGGTCTTAAAAACTGGTAAAGCTATTTAATTGGTTTCTGGTTTATGTTACATTCGCGATAAAGGGTGATCGCTTCGAGAGTTACGCGAAAGAAACGAGCATTTGCATCGAGTTTGTGACAAATAAAATAAAATATTTTGCATCCCGAATGAAGCAAAAGTAACAAATAATTACATAAAGTATTCGAATTATCTATTTATATATATTTTATTTACTGTTTCCACTGCCTTCTATCCTCGTCACTGTGGCTTTTGTGATGCAGTCGGTGGAAGGTACCTCTAACATTTGTGACGTAATTTCGTATAAAGGGTTGAAGAATAAATTCACGTGCGTATAAACAACACGGTGGCAAAATGTAACTTTTGCTATATTTTCTACACGAAATGTTTTCATTAATGTATCGATTATTCTTTATGAAATATTGCACTTCGTGGTTTAAACAATTGCCTGTACCTTGCCCTGAAGTCAAAGTCGAGAAGCGTAAAACCTCGTAACGATCTCGCACTGCCGGTGAGTGATATTAAATAATTGTATCCATTGTAGAAGAAGAAAATCCATTTTCTCTCTTTAGAGTAAATTGTTATGAAAATACCTCTTAAGTAGGAGTAAAGAGGATCTCAAGTTGATAAAAATTTTTAAATTATTTCCTCCATTTTCTATTTGTGTGTTCAGTTAAATTTACATCTTTTTTTGTTTTTTTTTTACATTAAAATTTACATAATGCACTTCATTCGATATATGACGACTCCTTTTGTAATCCTTTATATAACACAATCTTTAATATCACACCTCATTGCATACCAAAGTTCAAACATTTTTAAATAAGAGGAGTTGTTTTGTTGCAGTATGCTACAAAAAGTGTTGCATAGTTTTTTGTGTGCTGCCAGAAGGGTTGCATAGTTTTCTGTACACTGTCAGAGGGGTTGCATAGTTTTCTGTACACTGCAAGAAGGGTTGCATAGTTTTCTGTACACTGCAAGAAGGGTTGCATAGTTTTCTGTACACTGCAAGAAGGGTTGCATATTTCTGTCTGCCAGAAGGGTTGCATAGTTTTCTGTGTGCTGCCAGAAGGGTTGCATAGTTTTCTGTACACTGCAAGAAGGGTTGCATAGTTTTCTGTACACTGCAAGAAGGGTTGCATAGTTTTCTGTGCACTGCAAGAAGGGTTGCATAGTTTTCTGTACACTGCAAGAAGGGTTGCATAGTTTTCTGTACACTGCAAGAAGGGTTGCATAGTTTTCTGTGCACTGCAAGAAGGGTTGCATAGTTTTCTGTACACTGCAAGAAGGGTTGCATAGTTTTCTGTACACTGCAAGAAGGGTTGCATATTTTTCTGTGTGCTGCCAGAAGGGTTGCATATTTTTCTCTGTGCTGCCAGAAGGGTTGCATAGTTTTCTGTACACTGCCAGAAGGGTTGCATAGTTTGCTGTACACTGCAAGAAGTGTTGCGATTCAAGTTATTTTATTTGTATGAAATTTACTAATTTTATGACATTTTAGATCATCAACTTATTTTACAGAAGCACATAGAGGAATACAAAACAATAAAATACGTGTGAGAAACGAGCACACTTTCTATCTTCGATCAAATCTTTTTCACAATCCGACTTTGAAAAAATTAGTTTTTCTGCCACCGGAAATGACTTTTTTTCCAATGGACGTGAGGGGCGCACCCCACCGAGTGTGGCAGTTGGCGGAGGATGGCGGAAATAACGTCCGTGCCGAGTCGAAGAGTCGATTAGTATTCAAAGTGTTTGTCGACACGAGCGCGGTATCTGTAGATTTTTGCGTGTGCCTCGCACCGGTACTCGTGCAGATTAGTCAAACAATAGAGGAAAAATAGTTTGGCCTACTCCTCGCCCGTCATCGATCGCCCAATCTACAAGAGTTTGTACTTAAGTCGAGTCGAGATCATTACTCACGTTCTTCGCTTTTTTTTTGCCCCTTAATTCGCCCAACCGTATTCGAAACCGAATTAGAGGCGCCGTTATTTATCTCGCGGTGACGTCAATCCGCCTCCCGTTTAACCGGAAGGCGGGACTTTCTTCGATTTCACGTCATTCCTCTATATCGGAAGTTGAAAAGTGGAAGGTCCCGTAGGAAACTTTAGTGAAAGATAAGTTATATTTGGTGTTTTGTCCTGCGTAAAGCGGGGGTAAAGTTAGGTTTTTGTTATTGTTCGGGGTACGAAATTATGATCCATGGCAGCTTTTGTACGACAGGCTTTGTATGTGGAGCTGTGAGGAATTCTCGCGTAAATCTGTGCTTTTGCGCTAAAATTCTTTACCTATTTAGGCTTTAAGTGTTGATTTCTTTGCTAGATAACAAGCAGAAAGAATACAAATCAATGAAAATCCAAACATACGCTTGAAGCTAAAGTAGAACCTGATATTTATCTGTCAATTGAGTTTAATATGGAGTATGAAAACGTGGAATCTTATAGAAAACATGAGTATGTTTTCGTGAAATTGTGACAAAAAAGCAGATATACAAAGGATGTTGATTTGTTTGTGCGATTTGTTGCGAGGAAACGGTTCGTTTCTATTGTGTTACCACGAGACATTTTCTTACCACAAATTACTGTATAGAGGGAGGTAATTACAAAGGAAGAAGGTAATGGTGCGGACGACCCCGATATCGTGTCCAGATACGCATTGAGTGTGGCTTATCGACTTATTCCCACTGTTATTAAGGCGATTTTTAGCGTATGTTTTAACTTTAAGTAAATCGATTATCGACTTCCAACCCCAGCATTTTAACGGGGATGGAAAGGACGAGGGGACAGCCCCGTCACACCAAACGTTTCGTTCCCTCTCCGTGCAGACTAGCCTAATTTGATGGTTCGATCGGTCGTCCATTAAATGTTTATTCGACTCGCACGGCTCAATCGATAAAAGTAAAATATGCAACGTTTAAATTGCTTTAACTTACTTATTACTGTTAAATTGTTAACCCCCTGATAATGCTAAAGTCAATTTGGAGTCTTATCTACTTTCGACAAATCTGGAACAGTAGAAAGTAATGAAACTGGCAGAGGAGTAGAGGAAAAAAGGGAGAAAAAAAAAGCCTAAACAATTCCCGATTTGTTACCTAATGGTTACGCTCGTAATTATAGATTACGTTGAAACGTAACAATGTAATCGATGACTCTGCGTGTCCCAAAAGTGATGCAAACAGAAGGCAGAATACAAAAGAGTTTAATTAATCACTATCATTACTACCGCAAAACAAATATTGCAAATTTGTTATTTAATAAAGTGCTGCAGAGAAAATTAAAATATGCTCGTAATAAATGTACACGTATTATAATAAATATACACGCGCCACGTCTATCACGGGGCAAGATGACGACGGTGGGTTCGAAAGTAAATCGGCAATAAACTGTTTAATAACTATTGTAAAATTAAAATCTTTCTCTTTTTTTGATGTCGTTTTAGGGGTCTTTCAAACGTCTAGAAATGCAAAAGAACTTGCTGATTTTTTCTGTATATAGTATATGGATGTTCACCCTGATTGAAGCTTCTGTTCACCCTGTTTGAAGCTTAATAACTCCCGTGTTTTTCGTCGAAAATTTCTGAAATTTTGCGGGGATGTTTGTGTATTAGGAGGAACAATGTTATTAAATTTTGGTGATTAAAGGTCGAGGGAGTGGGGAGATAAAGGGGTCATATTCATCTCCCGTAGGATAGGACTTAATGACGAATTTCCTAATTACTAGCACTTACAATTTTTTTTATAAAACGCTTCCCTACTCTAAAATTATGCTTTTTGCCATTTTATAATAGTTTAAAATATAAAATGTTTTTAACTCACCCCCGTAATGATACCTGTCTCAAAATTATGTAACGCACACTCTAGATTAACTCCCTTAATTTTATTAAGGAATGGTACACAGCACCTGTACAAAGTAGTTTTGTCTATTGGCCAAGTGTTGAGGTGTTGCGACTCTAACGTTACGAATCGTTTTTATAAACACTCCACTCCCTTATAACACACCGTACAGATTACCTGCGCATTTCAAATAATACAAAAACATGAAGAACAGAACTGTACGATGATCAGTACAATTGAAAATTTACAATTTTAAAACATTATTAAGAATCATAGGATCGGCGCGAGAGTCAATTTTAAATATACTTCTATGTTACGTATCAAAAAGACAGTTCTAGGTTCAAACCGGAATTACGTAGCACAAAGCGGTTTCCGGTGGACTCCGAACAACTGAGGTCATTAAAAGAAAGCCCGCAAAAGATTTTGACGGACAGCTGTCCGATCCCGGTATAATTTTCTTGGAAAATTAGTAGGAACTTGGATTCTCCCGAGAGATGATAGAAGTTCTTCTTCACACTTACGATGGGTTGGAAAAGACGATACGTTGACAGCTGGACGGGAGCGAGATTTATCGTTCTCGGCCCATATCCCTCCAATTAACTTTGTTTTGACAGCATTCGACACCCGAAAATCCTCGAATCGTGAGTAAAAAGTTGGCATCCGGTACAGGCGATTCTTTCCTTGCGGTTGCAAAATGCTCAAGATTCTGAACAGACGAGAAGACGTCTCTTCTAAACGTGTGAATTTAAGAATGATGGTGGACATCTACTTTGCATAACACTAGGAAATCTTCCTCTGAGGCACGGTAGAAGATGCCATACTCCTTCGTAACCGACGACCTCTCTTCTCTCCTTAATAGTCACCTCTGTCTCTTAAAAGCTACTCGCCCATCGGTAATTAGCGACGCCTGCCATCTCTTCGCGCCACTTGACGAACATCGCCGTCACGCTTCGCTTCTCGTTACTTAACTGTTACGGGATTTTTTCCGTCTGGTATCTCGGGGAGGACGTAACGAGAGAACGGATTTGCTTCCGGATATTTCCTTTGTCAGCAGAATTTCGAACGTCTTTCTGAGTGATGACTGTGCAAGACGAATGCGGCTCTTTCACACGCTCGTTGCGGTCGTTCCAAACATTCCAATAATTCTTAAGAGCAACAGGTGCTTGCTTCATTCTCTGCAATTTGCTTTATATTCCTACGAGAGTGACAAAGATGGATTATTTTCTCAATTCGTGCTTCCGAGTACTTTTATATTGCATTAGTTCTTCCAATTACCGCGTGGAAGCGCGACGATGACAGTTATTCGTCTGCGGGTTATGGGTTCAACTGGTGATCGATACGTTCTGTAATGCTAAAACTTTCATGCCCTAACGGACTAGCTGCTGTCAAATGCGGAATGCGGTATATAATGCACTTGCATGACAAATAAATCCTCGTTCTAGATATTTCCGTGGATGTTTTTGACGTTGCTCGTCTGTTTGTTCCGACGATCCGTATAACCGCACTCGTGAAATTCGTTTATGAAGTTTTGCATAATTAATATTCGGTGCACACACTTGATGTATTCATATAGAGAACACTTTTCCATTTTTTGATAGTGAATATGTGTATGGAAACACGGAAACATGTCCCGAATTCGAAAGATCAAAAACTATGACCGCTCACCTAACATTGATATGCATCATCGACATCAGCGTGCTCGTCATTCGAAAATTTTGATCGGTAAAATATCTTCGGAATGCATTTACATTCGTGTTTTGAATTCTGGGGATGCCGAGCAAAATATATTTATCTTTAAAATTACGGGATTAAAAAGTAAGATTCTGGCAATGTTCTTTGTAAAATATGCTTGGAATATATCAGAATTATCCTTGGAGCACCCGAAAACAAAAGAATCACCTCGTGACTTGCAGTAAAATATGCAATTAATCTGTTGAATATCCGTTGATAATGCGCGTACATTTCAAGTCTCGTATTCTTCCTGGTTTGGGTATTTGTAATGGTAAAATGTACCCTTCATCGTTATCAAACGACACATAGTGTTGCCTGTAAATCGAGAAACGGACTAAAGATATAGGCGGGAAACACTGCATCTCCTTCTCCCGATTATCCGGGAGAGGTATTTTCGGGCGACGCCCGCGGTGTTTGGTGTATATGGTGTATCGCGAACGTCCGGAAGAATTCGATCGGCTGCTACAGAGATAAGTTATCTTCCGGGCAAGATTAAACACTCGATAACCCAACTTTTGTACGGTAATTATCTTCTATGGGTGGACTGTGACGTAATAAACGTCGCCATTAGCGCCGAGGTTCCGATCGTCTCGGCTTCCCGGCGCTTAATAAGCACCGGAGCTAACAATCGGCGCCGGCGCCCATCGCTTTACGACACCCAAAAATGACAGTTAATTGAAAGGTTGCAAGAGAATCGATGGCCGTCGACGCGACTAATTACCACTTTGATCGATTCTACATCGTTACGGTCTTTGAATTATTTTGCCACCTCCTCCCCTATATATAACTCCGCCTTATCGTTTCCCCCAAGTGTCACGGTTTTTCGGCGCCACTACCCACAATTTCCTGCTTCCGTCCTCTATTGTTTAGTCCCGTGTTTGAATCTAATGGGAAAACTATTCGAAACTTCAATGATACCTCAAACTTTACAATGTCTGTTAGACACTTATTCGACACCTATCACTTACACTAAAAACTAGCCACGTTGTAGAAGTATAGGAGAGTATCTAAAGAGCTATTCCATCAATACACTCCTGGGATTCTTCTACAGTTCGATAAAGTAATTAAAGAAATGGTACCAAGTTTTATAATTGAATACAAGACACTAAGTCTTTTAGTCTAATGACTATACAGTAATCGAATATCAGGCATAAATCCTTTATCGAAAAACCTGATATCGAGTAAAATCCATGGCAATATATTTTACATTTGATACCAAAAATATAATTATGTATACGTCACTAAGATCTATTGTAAAATTGACATTTTTTAAACACAGAATAACGTTCAATACATGGAACATATGTACTGCACTCTATTGTTCCATAGATTGCAACGGAGTACAGTGTAGATGAAAACGTGTTTTCCAAATACCAGAGAGCAGCGGAATTGATGCACGGAAAAGTACCGGAATTGAAATCATACGGCCCGTGACTAGAAGAAATTCCCATGGATCGCTCTGTTAGACGAGTTCTGATTGGTAGCGGAGATACGTGACGATTTAAAGGGATGCGAGGCAATCACGGTTAAAACTAGACCACGGTGAAGGGGTTTAGACAAAGACAACTCGACCCAACTGCTCGTAGCGATGAGAGTATCGTGGGAAAACGACACCAGAAAAATCGTTTACAGATCGATAAAAAACAAAAACAAGATCGGTGACTTTCCCAAAGTGAAACCAGCTTACTTGTGAAGAGACATTCAAAATACATTTTTTATCAGCAAGAGTTAAAATATAATATAAAATTAAAACACTTTATAAATCATACAAAAGTCTTTGCCGGTGATATACGTCGAGCTATTTACCTTTATTTTTATATAACATAATTAAATTATCGTAATATACGAGAAAAGTTAAGATCCCACTAAAACCTTAAATTGTATTACGGTGATATCAAGGACAGAATCTATGATTAGAGAATGTGCGATGGATGATACGTTATCATCAATAGAGACATTACGGATGTAAAGAACTAATCACGTTTGTAGAAAGATAATAAGGTTAATATAAATCTAAGTTGATCTGAAACACACAATTCTTAATCTAATGCTTTAGGTGAGCTCGGATCTACTATAACCTTATTAACTTTCCAGAAAATTGATTAGTTACGTGGTGTTCCGATGGGATCATACGAGTCGAGTGTCTCCTTCTATGTTGCTATGTGACATTTACAAATAAAATTTGGCGCCAAGTAATAAACATATTCGAGTTAATAAGTTTAAGATGGGAGAAATAGTCCCGTTTGTTAGAAATTAATTTAGTAATTCACATCGGGGGATGGACTTTGTAGTTTACAAAGTAAAGGAAACGTCCGAGGGGATGTTACTGCAACAGCGGGTTCTTCGCCTTCTAAATACGAAGTAATTTATTTATACAACAAGCCGAGAAGATTGTAATGGAGGAAGAAAATGCTGAAATAAATATTAAAAAAGGGGGAAAAAAATCGATGGATAGAAATGGTTACGTAAATGTCGTAAGTCGGGGAAATTTGCGTATTTGTAGAGACACTTCATCTCGATTCTTACAATTTACAATGTTATAATTGCTGCAACGTGCAACTAAATTGTCTGTACTTTATGAATAAAATATGGTTTACGGTATGACGGCTCGTTTATGATTTTAAGGTTAATAACTTGAGTTGTGTATGGCATAAAACTTTGTTGTAAATGGTTTTAGACGATAGTTTTGAAGTAGCAAGATATTTAGTATTAAAAACTGTACGTTTTTTTAATTAATGCTGTAATTAAGTCATTAAAATGCTTAATATCACACATATTTGTTTGCGTCGAAATTAAGAAAGCGGCTCGTTAACACGCATCAAAGATGGTTGTGTTGGTTTGTATACAAGAGAGTTCAGAAGAAGAACTCTCGAACTATATTAGTGGTGCATCTAGCACCTAATCAAGTGAAAAACCTAAGAAAACATCAAACTATTGGCTAAGGTTGGCAAACTTGGTTAACGATTCGTGGACCGAATATACAAAACACACTCGTAATGCACTCGTACCATCGAATTAAATCTCTGGGGCATAAGATTTCGTATAAAACTATTTTAATCATATTGTCTTTAATGGTAATATAATATAGATAATTTAGTTAAAGTAACATAGCTGGAATGTAAAGAGAGGGAGGCTTTCTACCGTGCATTCCTTCAGCCGGGGCGCGCGTCGTGCCGCGATCGCTTCGCTTCCGGAAGCGCTGCCGCCTTTGAGAATCTATAGCCGAACGAAGTCGAAGAGACTTTAAAACCTCCATAAATAACGGAAGGAGGCGCAACGAAGTAGAAGAATACTCCAACTTATACACCTCGAGAAGGTGCATAAGTCAAAGCGCCGACGATAAATCGAAGGAAGGCGTTAAGGTGATAGCCCGATGGAGTCCTCCACCGGGTGGCGCCACTGCCTTTCCGCCGGAAGCGAATCCTATAAATACTACTCCGGTCTGAACGGAGATTTTCACTCCGAACACATCCGTCTTCGGAGAAGAGCCGAGAAAATCCCTCGGCGCCACTTAACCATATGTTAAACTTACAATTTTCTCTTCGTGGTTCCGAAGATGGTGGTTTGCCACGGATGCCACGAAACCCGCATCTTAAATGAAGTCGGTGTCTACCTCGTTTCTTCTTTCGTAGCCGTAAAGCGACGGCACTTTACTTTTTCTAGTGTTGGAAGAAAGAGGTAAACTAAAGAACCACGGAATTCGGACGATCAGAGAAGAGTACCAAGAGGAATTGGAGTATAAAAGGTTCTAAATATCCAACCGTCAGATAATTCCGAAGAAAGAATTAAGAGTGAATCGCTCGGAAAACCGAAACTCTGATGACTGTAGTGTATGGGAGAGTTGTGGTAGCCCGATCGGCTACCGCAATGGCAAAGCCACGGGATTGAGAGACAAACGAAACTCACGAGCTCTCGCCTCCATTAACGATATATAATTTATGAAAGAAGGTAATTATCCTGCCGACGCGATGCAATTATTTAAGAATTAAAAATAAATGTCTTTGTATCGTTATTTCCTTATGCATAATTGATAAATTCAGTTATTATTTATTATTTCGGTTTAATTTGTTCCATTTTAATTATTAATAAATATATTAATGATCTCTGACTATTAACTCTCTCTGTGTTCTTTTCCAGTTCCTCTTTACTAGCCAATCTATCAGTCTTCCCGGCAAATTTATCTTTCTATTTTTTTATTTTCCTGAGATTTTCTATCGTTCTGATATTATTTTCCCTCTACTTCCTCTTTCCTTAGCCAATTTGCCTTTTCCTTAGCCGACTTCCTTTCTACTTCCGATTCCGCTAGCTAACTTCCCCTTTTATTTCCTCTTTCGGAAAGTCCTCAATTTCATTTCCTCTCTCTCCTTACCCAACTTCCTCTCTCAACTTTCTATTTCATTTTCTCTTTCCTTAACAGAGTTTCCATTCTATTTCTACTTCCTCTTCCTTTAGTCAACTTCCGTTTCAATCCTTGACTCCTCACACAACTAAATTTCCTCAAATCTGTTCCACTGTTTCCAATATAGTAATTCCTGTACCAGAGTATTACGGAATTGTACATTAGTGTTCTGAAATACGTAACACGGCGAAGAAATAATTAACAGAGGAGCGAATCTATTACGTTTCACTTATGGATGACTTTATCTCCGTATCTAATTATCATTCTGTCGGACTTTAACTATTTCATTAAAAGTAGTGGAGTACAGACGGCCACCTAATCAACTATATATCTGCACAAACAACTAAATTCGCTTTGACAAATAAATATTTAATCTGGAACGATCGATGAATCCCTATTCTTGCCGCCGGTGAATACTTTACATTCGTAAGAAACTATTCTCCTTTCGGTGTTGCCGGATGATTCTTCTTCCGAGAATTTCCCTATTCGAGGAATTATCGGGGACCGTTTGGATTTAAGTGGAAATATTTTCCAAATATCCCAATTGTCGACTGCACAGTAAGATAAAAAGTGGGACACAAAGAAATCGGTGGGAACAGGAAACTTTAAACTAGAAAGTAAAACAAAGTAAGACAAATCCCTGATCCTGTTTTTCACTTCCTTTCGAAGCTCCAAGAAGCAATTATTCTACTTCCGATCTCCAAAAATTTAAGTTTTTCCACCTCTTTCCGCGAAACAAAATCTCATAACAGTTATTCAAATTACAATTTATTTTTCTAATTATATAGACACTTGATATTTGTTCCTAAAGAAGTAATAAATAGAAAAACAGCGAGGAAGATAGAGAAACGTGTAATATAATATGGGAAAATGATGGAAAACAAAGAAAAAATTTAAGAAAAGAAGGAAATTTGAGCCGCAAAACATAACGAAGATTACAAAAAGCGTTTTCTAACTATATTTCGATGTAAACAAGACATAGACTAGCCGAGAACAGAAGAAATTACTTATAGCTGTAATTAGAGTAAGAGAAATTTTCAGAAGCGAAGAGCGAAGTTGGGTTTAAGATCAAAAATCCAAAATATTTTAAACAAGTTTAACAAAGAAGTACTCCCGGGGAGAAGGGAGGAAAGAAGACTCCGGAGACCGACTGTGAGTATGTAGAAGTGACGGTTGGTGGCGTAGACGGGCTTTATAAGAAAATTAAATTGGACGAAGTAGAGGAGGAGGAGAGAGGCGGAGGAGGAGAAGCAATTTTTGCAGATAATTATTTGTGTTATTGTATCCCTTTGATCTCCCAAATCCGCTAAGTAATTAAATGTCAAAAAATCTAATCAGCGGACGTCAATATTCGCTTAAGGACTCGGCTCCGTTACAAATTCCTGTAGGAAGCCCTAGACGGGCTTTAATCGTCTTTTTCTTTTATTTTTTTTTTCTTCCGGGAGGCAATTTTTGCACCGCCAAAAACCCCCCAACTCGGACATTTTCGGGGCGCCGGCCGCGGGCCAACCAATGCTAATTACGCGTGCGGGGGAGGAAAAATTCATTAGTTTCTAATTAATTATAGAAATCGGGTAATTAAGAGTCGGCTGACGTACGCGGCCGTCCTCTCGTCCCACCAAAATTCTTTCGGTTCCTCACCCGTCCGTCCCTCGTCCGTCCTCCCCGGCTACGTTTTAATTGCGTCATTCGGCCTGCACGCGATCCTTTCGCCCACTTTCCGCTTCCGAGAGTCCTTCAAAATGGCCGCCGGCATCCGGTTCGAAGCCAGAACGTACGGAAAGAGGAAGTCGGATTCTCTCCCCCCTCTTTCTTCGGGCGTCGGACCCGGAAAACGGCCGAATAAATTGGACCGAGTAGAAGAGGAGGAGGAGGAGCCGAAACTTATTTATCTTCCGGTGACGATATAATATGTCTAGAAATGATTAGTTTTTTGGTCTCGATCGAACGGGATAGATGATACGTCATATTATACATATGTGTGACGTTATTGATGCCGTTATGATTAGAAATAGTATAACTGGATTTGATTTGCTGTGTGTGTGGATGTGGAATTCCAATTTCCCATTTTAACGCTCCTCTTTAGCATTAATTAACATTCAGAAATAAGGATCGAGGAAAAAGGATGCGGAAAGTCACTACCTTGGAATAAAATAACAAGAGTTGTTAGTTGTTGTTGTAACAATACAACGTTCCAGGAACCCAATTTTACAATAAACGAGAACCGAAAATTATAATTATTATAATTTAATAAGATAGAGATCTCAAAATGGACAGAATTGTAGGCTAAAATACCGTAGTATAATCTAGGAATTCACAGGTCTATGGTATAAATTCGGCATTTATCGCATCGCTTCTGTAGTATAAGGATAAAAACATTTAAATGTAATACCCAGTTTATCCACAATACAGTTTAGAGAAAAACAAGAAATAAAACCGTAACAAAACCGGAAGTACTTCGCCACTTCCGATTTTTTTCCTTCTGTGTTTTCTTTCTTCCGGTTCCGCTCGTCATTAACCGGAAGTGGAAAAACCACACAGTGAAACGTCGGGTTTTGTAAATCGGAAGTGGAATCACACGAGGCCTTTTATAAAAAAAAATAATAATAAACACAGCACGGATCCAATTGGATGATGTTAAACTTAAAAGAGTTGACCGAGTTGGAGAATTTCGAGTATTGTTTTTGTTTTTCTGGTATCCTAACCGAATACGAGAAATGGAAAGAATCAGAAAACCGGAAGTGGGGATGCGATAAGCGCGTGGAGTTCGACGGAACGAAGTGCAGTCGAGACGTCATCGATCGCGTAAATCCGACGTCGAACACCACTTACTTTTTCGTGTTTTCGCTCTTCTGTATTCCAGAGAAACATCACTTTAGCGGTTTTTCTAAGTTGGATAATACACACTCTAAAACGAGCGGTCGCAAACAAGCTTAAAAAACAAAAAAAAGCGTTTGTTTCTCCGTGTTCCTCTTCTTTTCCGGTCCAGAAAACATGTTTATTTTATTTAATTTTCCAGTAATCAATAGAATAAATTTTTCAGAATTTACAGAAGCTACATAACATTAATCTTTAAACATAGAATTAAGTGGATCCAGACAAAAACATTCCGTTCTTCGAGATTTTTAATTGAGTTTTCGAATTTTCGAAGAGTAAAATCCATTAAATATTTACGAATTTTTGCGTTTATTAAGTAGATATATATTATTATAGATTTGATTGTTGACGTTGTCGTTTAATAGAATTATACGCGTAAGAGGATCCGCCATGTTTTATTTAATTATTTTAATTTTTAATTGTGTTGAAAGTAAATAAATAATTGAATAAATAAATCAGAATCGCAGGTAAGTTCAGTGTGCAGGACGATATTTAAGACTAGGAAAAAAGAAGGAAGTTATCGTTAAAATTCGACAGGAAATGTTGATTTAATTAAAATAAATCAGAAATTAACTTAAACGTAATATAAATTAAAAGTACAAGTATATATATTTTTTAAAAATAAATTAGTAATTTGAATAACTATTCTAAGAAACTTTGATTCGCGCGAAGAGGTGAAAATAATGGATTCTTTGAAGCTTCAGGTGGAAGTGTACTGGATTCTTTGAAGCTTCAGGTGGAAGTGTACTGGATTCTTTGAAGCTTCAGGGGGAAGTGTACTGGATTCTTTGAAGCTTCAGGTGGAAGTGTACTGGATTCTTTGAAGCTTCAGGTGGAAGTGTACTGGATTCTTTGAAGCTTCAGGTGGAAGTGTACTGGATTCTTTGAAGCTTCAGGTGGAAGTGTACTGGATACTTTGAAGCTTCAGGTGGAAGTGTACTGGATTCTTTGAAGCTTCAGGTGGAAGTGTACTGGATTCTTTGAAGCTTCAGGTGGAAGTGTACTGGATTCTTTGAAGCTTCAGGTGGAAGTGTACTGGATTCTTTGAAGCTTCAGGTGGAAGTGTACTGGATTCTTTGAAGCTTCAGGTGGATGTGTACTGGATACTTTGAAGCTTCAGGTGGAAGTGTACTGGATTCTTTGAAGCTTCAGGTGGAAGTGTACTGGATTCTTTGAAGCTTCAGGTGGAAGTGTACTGGATTCTTTGAAGCTTCAGGTGGAAGTGTACTGGATACTTTGAAGCTTCAGGTGGAAGTGTACTGGATTCTTTGAAGCTTCAGGTGGATGTGTACTGGATACTTTGAAGCTTCAGGTGGAAGTGTACTGGATTCTTTGAAGCTTCAGGTGGAAGTGTACTGGATACTTTGAAGCTTCAGGTGGAAGTGTACTGGATTCTTTGAAGCTTCAGGTGGATGTGTACTGGATACTTTGAAGCTTCAGGTGGAAGTGTACTGGATTCTTTGAAGCTTCAGGTGGAAGTGTACTGGATACTTTGAAGCTTCAGGTGGAAGTGTACTGGATTCTTTGAAGCTTCAGGTGGAAGTGTACTGGATTCTTTGAAGCTTCAGGTGGAAGTGTACTGGATTCTTTGAAGCTTCAGGTGGAAGTGTACTGGATTCTTTGAAGCTTCAGGTGGAAGTGTACTGGATTCTTTGAAGCTTCAGGTGGAAGTGTACTGGATTCCTTGAAGCTTCAGGTGGAAGTGTACTGGATTCTTTGAAGCTTCAGGAAGTGTACGATCTTGAAGCTTCAGGTGGAAGTGTACTGGATTCTTTGAAGCTTCAGGTGGAAGTGTACTGGATTCTTTGAAGCTTCAGGTGGAAGTGTACTGGATTCCTTGAAGCTTCGGGTGGAAGTGTACTGGATGATTAAGCCCTAGGAATGGGCGTAAGAATAGCATTGTAATAAAGACTCTAGATGAATATAAATAATAATGTAAAAACAAAATATAAACTTCATCACGAGTTACTTATCCCGAACGTCTACAGAGAGGGGGACATTCTTTTATAATTTAGTAATAACGATTACAATTATCGACTCAGAAACATGAGAATTTAATACTCGAAACTACGTATAGTTATCTACAATAGAAACTAACCGTATAGTATTAGTAGATTAGTTGCGGTCCGTAAACGAGGGCGAAGACGAGAGAAGTAGCAAACAGATTTATCCAGATTACAATATCATTACGTTAACGGTACAAGTAGCGAACGTGTTTATATATAATTTTTGTGAGTTTTGTAAACGTAATTTATAGTGTTCTTCGTAACAGGGTTAATAAGTTTCCCGCTTTGATAGATAAAAACGGTATTTAGATCAGAAATGATCGAAAAGATCGAGGAAGAGATGGATGAAAACGGAGATAAAAACGGCAATTCTCGCGGGTTTAGAACTGTTATTGTCATTCGGAATTATTTACGGTAAATGAATTATGAATTTTGAGACTGTTTAATGCAAAATTGAATAATTTACTCACGAAATCATTTATATTAATTAGAGCGGACAGTCCGGTGATGTGATATAGAAACAAAGTACACTGCCGAATACGAAATCAACTATAGAATTACAGAAAAAAACGTCAACGTCACAGTTCAATTTTATCTTAAAATAATTGATGCAGGAAGAAGAAATTCTTGAATTTCCTTACCTGGCACTCACCTTTATCTCAAACTGCATTACAATTGAAGGTACGCACCAAACTGTTACGTAAAAATCTGAGTTAACGTTTACTAACGGCTGAAAACTTGCCAATAACCACTTATATAATATCTAAACATATCGTAATATACGGGAAAATTTCCGAAAGTTCCGTTTAATTTCTACGGAAACCAACTTTTCCAACAGCTTTCCGACTTCCGATTACGTTACGGAACGATTGTTACACGTCACACGGGATAATACCAGTGGTGCGTTTACGCTGGTCACTTATCTCTAGTCATCGACCGCGCGCGGGATGGCGACACGCTACACTAACTCCGGTGGTCGGCGCGATTTCTATTATCGCTTACGCTAAAGGGTTGTTTTTTCTCCCTCCTCCGGGGATCGCACTCTTTCCATTTTCCATTTGTTGAACGAGTGGAGGTCTTAAATTACAGTTATTTTGCAATTCGGGTGTTTCATCCTTTCTCTTTTCAATGCATTAAAGTTGAGAAGTACATTCGGCTCCAACCTTTCTCGTATTTTGTAGATCGGAAACGAATTCCTCCCTCCCTAATTTTATCATTTCAGTCGACTCCCACCTTTGCGATTTTCACGTTTTGTAGACGGAAGACGAGTTCCGTATTTCTGTTTTCAATGGAAAACGTTTTGCCTCGCCATTTTTCGGAGTGGAAACTAATTCCACCCCATTTTGAAGCGAGGGGAGAAGTCCATTGTATGATTTTGTACGTTTCCGTGTGAGAAACGAGTTAAACTCTAGCTATTTTCCACGCATGGGGGTGGGAAGAGAGTTTCCTTCTTTGCCGTTTCGAGGGTGGAAAACCAGTGGCATTTGGCCCGTTTCGTTTGTATTACGGGTGTCGGGAGGTGGAAAGGAGGTGGCGCGAGAGACTCACCTTTGGCCACGATGGCCACGCACAGGCACGACGTCAGCATAACGTGTAGAATATCCGAGAGCGGCGGACAGGCCGACCGCGCAGTTCGGCGCATCGTCCAAACACTGACTCTCTTTGGCTCGGTGGCGCCGCGGTCGGCAGCCGCCGCGGTTAACCGCCGGAGGCGCCCTCGCCCTCCTCCCGTCCCGGCGAACGACGCCCGGAACGGGAGACGACGCGGACGCGGGGTGGAATAGGAGCCCCCTGCCTAATTTGTATTGGATGTAATTAAAGTTATCGCCCCATACACACACACACACACACACACCTATACATATTTTCTACGTTTAAAAATAATTGTTACGCTTAATTAAAATACGAAGTGTCGTAGATTTTGAGTAACGCTCTCCCTAATTCGTTAGGATACTCACGGTTACGGTCTTTATTGTAAATTGAATTTGTAATTCAAATTTTGTTTACAAAGTGAGGTTGAGAGATTAGAAATCTCAACTCTTCACAACAAAATTTATTTTCTCGTTTATTATACATTTTTATAACTAACTATCGGTTTAGTAAGAATGCGATTTGTGTCCTCTACCATACTATTTTTTTTAAAGGTAATAAATTCGAAACTTGATTTATAAATGGAGGTTAAGTTACTCTGTGTTAATGTTAACTTATCAAACGGTAGATCGCGAGCCACGCTTATAATTCTGCATTTTTAAAATTTTCTAAAGGATTATTTACTATCTAAAACATTATACAACACTATATTAATGTGTTTGCAAACATTCTTTAGGTGTTTTTTTGTAATTACTGCTTTATTTCGAGACGTCGAGAACTTCCAATTGGACTAATGCATCCTTTTAAAATTAAACGAATGAATAAAACTTTTTCCTTCCTGATATTTTACGTATTTATTTATTTAGTTTGTCTACTTCTAAGTACACAGATCTAGGCTATTTTTTGTTTACTTCAAAGAAAATATTAATTGTTTGTACAGTTTTTAAAATTAATTAACTAATCAAATACACGAATCACAATTAACACGTACACAAAAAACATATTAAATCATTTAATTAAAAAAAAATGTTTATATATTTATTAAAGCCTCTATATTTCATTTTAAAAAACGAATAACGTATTGTACGTCTGTCCATCACGCTCTATTTTTTTTTTACTACGCACGAGGGCGCTGCTTTTATTCGACGGCGGCCATTTTGATTCAAAATGGCGGAGGTTTAGAGAAAATAGATCTAAGGAAACGTGTAATAACTCGTCGTGTTTTCTTACTTTCTATTTTCTAAATAAATATTGTTGTTCTCGTTTATAATTACTTAATTATTTGACTAACATTAATTATTTATAAGTTATGTTTGAATGTAAGTGATTGAATTTAATAAGCGAGAGAAGTGGAAGAATGTAAGTGGGTCAAGACGACGAATTGACTTCGTGCATATTTTATACTCTGACGAATATGTATTTAATTCGGATTTTTCATTAATTAATTTTCGATGAAATCTCTTTAAACATTAAATTTTCATTTAACATTTTATATTATAAAAATTAAATTATAAAAGTTTCCTTCCGGCTCCAATTTCTTATCGTTTCCAAGATATTTTAACAAGATATTTTCACAATTAACGTTGGAATTCCTTCCGCAGAATCGAGATGAAAGAAAGAAATTTTTCGAATTTTTATAGTCGAAATTGCTTAAAATAAAAAAATAATTTAAACATTTAATGGTACGGTACATTGTTTTTATTCTTTGTTTCTATAAATAACTAAAACAGAGGTATATCCTCTCTTACTCTCACTATCAGTAGTGAGAATAAGATAAGTGATGGAGCTAAACAGTCAAAATTTTCTATCTGTGGTGATTAGAAAGAAGGGGAAAAGGGGCATTGTACTGTACCTCATCGAGGTGTAAAGTGAAGACGTTTACGACGTGAAGTGAGTCGTAAAATTGGTACGGTAACTTGTTGACACAATAGAAGTATCTTCTGTCCTACCACTTAAACTATAATATGTGAAATTTTAGAAAGAATACTGAATGCTTCCGTAATATAAGAATATTTTTCGTCTCGGGTTGAGCCAACCGGTTGATATACTCTCACTCAATGTATAATGTATGAATGTGAATATTACTTGGAGGAAAGTGTCTGTTCGTGTTCGGTCGGAAACGGCTAAAATCTCTTTTGGATAAAAATACATTTTTAACCTACTGGCCTTTCATTGTAAAGCATTCTTACACCGAGAGCGCATTCTCGTATCTCTCTATTCTTCCGCGATTTGGCTCTAGTATGATTAATTTAATTAATCTACAAGAGTGTAAGGTCGATAAATCTACCCTTCCTCATTTTTACGGAGAGGTTATCCAACATCTTCATCTCTTAGCATCCTCTAAAGTCAAAGAGGATACTAAATCGACTGGGTAGAGATGAAGATTTTGTTCTGTTTCAAATGATTCTACCTAAAGATAGGATTTCGCCGTATCAGTTTTTGTAGTAATAATGTGTTTATAAAGTAAAATAGAAGAAGCAACTCTACCCACCGTTCTCATTTTGTATTCGACAGTTGTTACCCGCCATCTTTAACGTTTCCTTCCAACTACTTTCGAAAATGGTAAATATTTTACTCGCGTCATCGATATCAAATATTTACCGGGATATAAAATAAATCCTTGGTTTTAAAAGCGTACACCTCACTATCTAAAATATCTATCACCTTTTCGAATTTTCGGAAGTAACGGAAAGATTGCATCCGGTTTTTATTTCCTTCCGGTGTACTTAAAAGGGGGAAGAGACGAAACGTAATACGAGTTAACATAGGTGACATCTTGCCTTATTAGATTTTAGCAGGGTTTTTGGCAAGAAGGATAAATACTGTAGTTGCCCCACACCCAATCGAATGCATCCTACGGTGCGGAGGTTGCAGTTGTTGGTTTATCCTTTCTGTGCCTCTCCGAAACAACGAAAGTATACGGAGAATACAGAAGACGTCTTTCCGACAAATAGATATTATTGTGTTGGATATGATAGAAATGATTTCCGGGAATGGGTTTCTTTGTACTTCGGTTGTTTTCCTTTCCGACTCCTTTGTACCGTTCGTTCTACTAAAGGCCAAACTTTCCTCGGATTTCTATGCCTGGCACGAATCCTTTCTAACTGCTCGCCCCCTTAATCGTCCCCTCCTAGGTTTGTTTAGCGCCACCCTAATCCTTGGTCTTTTCGGATTTTCCAAGGATACGTCATCAAATTTTTTTCCTTTTATAAAATTAGGCGACTAGCTTTTGTAGTCTTATTTCTCTTCGTATCTTTTAGTCTAAACTATTAATTTACCGTTAAGGTAGAATTTAGGTGCTCCCTTCTGCTAATAGAGAAATGTTTCCTTCCATTCCCTCCTATTATATGTTCACCTTATATCATTTTGTCCTAAATTAACATCAATAGATTGCAGAGGAAGTCTCAACTGTAATTCATTAGGAGGTATACAGAATTACCGGAAGTACGATGAATAGACTACGTCCTTCACATGTTTCGGCCTTAGTATAGAATTTTAGTCTATCTCTTGCCTCCCAACTATTAAAATTTCATAATATTAAGCATAAAACGAGCTAAGGAAAAGCCACGACGTTAATGTAAGCCATAACTTGCGAGAATTTCAATAACTACGATAACTAAATAATCGATTTTATGGCTCTGGAATCGCAAGTTATACACCCCCCTGATAAATTTTGCGCTCCTAATTCCATTAGTAGTCACTTACATTCGATGTTACGACGTCGTCACGAGAACTTTAAAAGACACAACTTCTTATATCGCTTCGTTTATCAAAATATTTACTTAATAAACACCATTAAGTTAATTAAAGTGAATAAGTGTTTAATCCTCCGAGTATAAAAAATGAAAAAAATAAATAAATAAACTTTGCTATCGTCTCGTTTCTTCGTCGTAAACAACATCCGTTATGCCAGTCTTAGTCTCTCGGTTTTTCCAGAAACTTTAAAAAAAAATCCAGTCCGGTTAATTGCAATTATTGTTACAGTTTGCGAGAGTTTTTGTATTTTCGTCTTGGCGCCAACTGAAACTAGACAATAACAAGGAGAAACGATGTCTTCTTTTAAAAACCCGGTAAACAATAGCATGTTTCTTTTTTCTCCCTCCTTGTTAGTTGCCTGCCAGTAAGTACACTTTTTATTTAGGAAGAAAAAAGTGGTCCTTAGCCTTCTCTCACGAAAAATCGGAAGATAACTGTCGATAGCTTCTCGTATTTAAAACTGCACGGATAATTGAGAGTACAGTAAGTTCGACCAGGGATAATACAAGAAGTAGCGCCCCGCTACTTCTTTTTATTTCAATTACTAGGATTAACTGGATAAAAAGTATGTCATCTTGACGTATCTCCTTCGCACGGTTCGGATAACCGAGAGTTTACCGGGATAATTAGGAAATAAGGAAGTATAATCAAACCAGAAAAACGGGAGTAAGTAGGAAAAAAATGAAGAATTAGTGCCAATGCAAAAAGGGTATAGTACGTCAAGATAATCCGACGTTAATTTGTTTATGTTCTTTACAATAGAAACGAAGCGTGATTAGTGTTGTCTCTCTTTATTCGCGTGTTGTTTCAAGTTTTCTTGTGGATAGAAACGAGCGTGGTGGAGAATTGTGGAGATGACGACGTAGAGTTTTGGTGTTGTCGGAAACGACGGAAGTGGATGACGATCGGGCGATGGTCGCCGTCACCGATATATTAATTAATGTCATTCTCGGAGAGGTTGAAACATCTGGGAAACGGCACACGTGCTGTCGACGGCCAAACTTACAAACAACACCTCTTTAATAATTTTCCTCCCTATTCCGATTAAACTCGATAACTTCGGATTCTTCTGTCTTCTTCGCTCCTTTATCGCTGCTGGATGCAATACGTTAAATGTATCTAAGGAATAAATGTCGTCTCTGGAGCGTGTTTTAACCTAAAGAAGACTCTCGTACAAATTAAATTCTACCTTTTACCGAATCGAACACAAAATTTCCACTTTACAGAAATGCCTTTATGACAGTTTATATCCAGTTTTACGCCCTCCTGGCTCGTTATTCTCCGTTCTTACACCTTAATAATGATTTAGATACAATATATATACGCGGATGTAATGGTTTATTTTCTGTTCTACCCCTCATTCTTACGAGTAAATCCGTCGTTTCTACTCCAAAATAACACACACACACATATATATAAAGTCCCGCTTTAACGCGACGAATTATACACCCGTACCGTTTCACCCCGTTATATCACTGTAGGAATAGATAAATTATTAACTCTAAAAACGTTAAATCGAGAATTTAAAGAAGAGATTTTTGCCAAACCATCCGTTTTCCGAATTAAACCATTTTCCCATTTTCTTAACGTCGTCGCATTTACGAGAATTGTTTAAGTAGAAGGGAAAAGGGCAGAAATTTTTAGTCGATGGTTTCCACTTAAAAACGAATAAAACTGCCGTCAGTTAGTGGATCGTCATGCTTATTACCACGTTTTCTCTTCTCCATAACGACTCTCTAAAACCGAAAAATTGTTAAGTCGCTCGGAAATTACCTCCGATTTTTGTCATCAAAATTTACGTTTATTTTACTTACTCCCATTCGTGTACGATTTCTTGGTAATTAATTAAAAAACACGGATTTTCCTCCGGGAAATTACCATACGATTCCATAAGTTGTAATTTAATTTATGGGCATTTTTACAACGATGCTTCTAAGACATTTATTTTCCTTCCTCTCCTCTTTTCCTCTTCTCTGCTTTCTATACTACTTTCGTTTTACTCGTGTAAATATTTCGAATATTCCCTTTCTACACGTAAGCTAGACTTATAGAATTTCAATTAATTCTATCACAGAATGCCTATTCCCCCTTTATTTCATATAGGAATCTCAGGTAGTGGATGATACTTGCTCAAAGATGAGGGGATCATCTTTGAGCGGGTATCATCCATATAAACCAGCTATCGAGGTCATCCTACGAGGAGTTTACAAATAAAGAAATTCAATAATGTTCGCATTAACTCACAAAACAGTAATTTCCAAACATATTTCAAATGCGAAAATATCAGGAAAAGAAGAAAATGAGAGATTGGAGCATTAAGTGATCCATAATCACTGCTTTATTGTGGAGAGTAAGAGGAAAATGCATTAAAATCTTAAGTCCTTTTGCCAAAGAATTGAACTAAACTGTAAAATCAGTTAACTAAAGACGTTATAAATTTAATGTCAGCATGCATGCCTTCATGCATCTTAACCAAATAAAGTTTTCTTTAGATATTTGATAAAATATTTCCGTTTTCTTAACAGAAAATCCATTTTCTGCGGTTTTAATATCTTAGTAAAGTTAATCATTTCTCTTATTTTTCTCTTTCTCGTTTCGATTTTCATCCCTCTTAATGTCTAAAGTAAGAAATTTCCGATAAAAGGAATTTCGACCGGAAAATTTTTGTAGAAAATAAGAAATTATGGAAAGGGATTGTCAAAAATGTTAAGAATTACATAAGCTTGGAAGAAGTGGGGAAATTAGAAATTGGTAGAGAGTAGGGAAGATACACGGAGGATTAATGAGAATGAATTAGATAACGGAGGATACTTTGGGGAAAATTAAGGAAATTATAAATTGGAGAGTTTAGAAAGATTCGCTTAGAGAAATCGATGAAAAGAATTTGTAATT
The DNA here is from genome assembly GCF_030686945.1 of Centruroides vittatus. Taxonomy (NCBI): domain Eukaryota; kingdom Metazoa; phylum Arthropoda; class Arachnida; order Scorpiones; family Buthidae; genus Centruroides; species Centruroides vittatus. The sequence goes on along the minus strand of NW_027122709.1, from coordinate 1,197,302 downwards.
TTCGAGAAAATTAGACAAATTACTAAGTAATGAGTAGGGAATATATTTAGGGAAAATTAGGAAAATTATAAATCTAAAGAGAGTAGGAAATGATGTCAAGTTGGAAGAGCAAATCAGTCAATTGACTCCCGGATTTCCTCTCTAACTTAACCTATTTTCTCGAAGTACTGTACGTAATCAATCTGTTTCTAAAATATTTACTCCTGTACAAAAAGAAAACTCCGAAGGCACACCTCGTGCTAGGATTGTTAATGAAGCAGACTGGCAAATTTAGGGAAAAGAAAACAGGGAAGCCGAGGAGATAGGGAAAAATCGAATGTTTAAAAAACGGAATTATAAACAAGAGACGTTCGAATGAAGTGACGAAACGTCCAGATTTTTTTTTTTTTTTTGTGGCGACAACCTCCTCCCCCCGTAGTTCTAATAATTAAAACAGAGTTGTCGTGAGAAGGAGGATAATTGGGAGGGAGAAAATGATGGATGGCCGTCCATCTTATCTGAAGGCTTTTTATGCCAAGTAGATAATTTCTTTGCCTTGTTTGTTGTTAACATTTGGCCTGTTTTTATTTTCGACCGAGAACAATCGGTTTCATTAACTGCTAATTACGAATATCGACCGCCGGCTTCTTCGATAACGCGCTACTAAACTGTTTTTTTTTGTTTCCGTTTATCGCCCTTCCACCGTTCGTTAGCGCCTTTCTCTCCCCTGGAAAGAAAAACTGAGAACGGACCAAAACCGATCCTCGTATCACTTTCATCCACTTCCACAACTTTAGAAATTCCCTTCGTCTACTTCCGGTGAAACCTGTTACCCTTGTGGCAAATTTCCGACTGTAAAGAAAATGGTTTCGTCTCTCGCCACGGCGATAAAAGGTAATTATCGCGTTATCGGGAGGGAAAAATTGTTTGCCATCCGATTTTCAACTACAAAATCCCTACACTGATTACGTATTGTGGGGATTTTTTAGTTTTATAACCCACCCGGAGGGATATTTAACCGCTGCAACCGTTTGTGCGCATTATTTCCTATCTGCGGCTCGTTAATGGTGTGAACACGCGCTGAATCGAAACTCGCTTCGTAATTACGTTGTAATGCTTTAATTTATTCATAGAGAATGTTAAGTACTTTGTATCTATTATCTTATAAATGTAATATATAAACATTTCTGAAATTTAAATAGGCGTGAACAACGTGTAAATCTAATTTTATCGCCCAATTTCTCGGCTTAAAAACTCGTTTCGTCCTGGAGGATGCACCCCAATTTTCAATTTATACGTCATCCACTTTAAATCTCTGCATCGTTCGATCCAGACTAAAGGAATATTTTAAATGTTAAGCTTTAGAAGAATTTCTCGAATATATAACGAGCAGATCTACGGACAGGCTTTTATCTTATCGTTTTTATTAACGCTTTTTTTTTTTAGATAAAGAAATTTATTTACTCATCATTTCCTCATTTAGTTAGTTGGAGTTTTAGCAAGCTGCAAGAAAAGAAAGAGAAGAGGAAGTTAAAAAAAAGTGCGCGAGTCGAATCGGAAGTTTAAAGAGGGAAGAGGAGCGATGACGTCAGAATAGAAGGATAGAAGAGAGGTTTCGATCCGGTAGCAAAGGAACGGGAGTGAAATCCGCAGAGATCGAGAGTCGAAAGCCATCGACACCTTTGCTTCTCGCGTTTGGCGTCGAAATTATCCAAGCAGAGCGCCACGTCATACTGTAACCCAGTGTTACGTCGCTCTGTTCTGCGGTGCCTCTTTCTCGTCTCTCGCATCTTTGGTTTTTCTCCTCTAGTTTTCCCCGCTTCGGGTCATTTAAACACGTTAAATTACCTGAAGTCACATACTCTTTCCCTACATTTCGAGAGAGAAAATCGGGTTATCTGCCTCACGCGTGCAGTACGTAACTTTAGGTAAGAGACGAACGGAGGAAGGAGGAAGGATTTATTTCTGTTTGGATCCCGTAAACTTATAATAGAAAAGGATGAAAAGAGGGAGGTGAGGTGGCGGTTGCGCGTCGAATCGACCGTTAAACGTCGTTTTAATCTCCGCTAATAGTCGCTTCTCCGGTTTTACATGTTCGACCGCCCTCATTAAAGGCGTCGCGCCCCGCTAAATGGTCGGACGATAACGGAAACGGAGAACAAGGGACGGACCGCCCTTCCCTTGTTTCGTCCTCCGCACCACCCCCTCCTCTTATATCCGTCTGGACCGCCTCTCGCTATCCCTAATGGAACCGTCGGCCGTCTACTTCCGACGCCCCGTTTGCACTTTTTACTTTTTCTTTCATTTTACGGAGTCTCCCGATACTCCTTACACCGGAAGTAAACCGGAAATGAAACCGGAAGAGAATCTCCAAGTAGGAAGTGAAATTGGAAGTGCAACCGGAAGTTTCGCACCGAGTTAGAAATTCTTTTTTTCCCGTTTTCAATATGTCACCGCCGTGTCGCAGATGACAGTTTCGTTTACATATTTACATCTCTATCCCCGTTATTACTTTGATTGTTCTTGATTTATCCGGGATTATAATCCGGTTTTACTTCTTAAATTTTTATATAACGTTTTCTAGTTTTCTAGTGTTTCGACTTATACCGGTTTTAAATCTCTCTTAATTAATACTGCATTACATTTCTTATTCTTGAATTTCCATGTTTTAAGCTTTGTTTTCAGTATTATCTTTCACATTTTACCATTTTCCTTGGTTTAGCTCATCATATCACTGTTAATTTCGTTTAGTGATATTACATTTCGTATTTTATTATTTCCCTGTAGAGTTTATCTATCTCGTTATTATGTTTCGTATATCTATTATTATTATTATGTTTCACGTCGTATTGTTTATGTCGTTACTATTTTCATATTTCTTTACTTTCTCTAACATATCGTTTTATGTGTCACGCTCTACCTCAATATTGCGTTTTAATGTTGCATTTCAACTGCTAATGTAATATTCTACATCTCTCCGTTCTCCTTAATGTAACGTGCGGAATTTTGAGTTTTATGATGTCTTCTGATACTTCTAGATCGGAAGTGAAATTGGACAAAAATGTAAATAGGAAGTGAAACCGGAAATACACATCTAAACCACAAAAAGAACTAGAGGTGGATCTCGAAATCAAAAGTGAAACCGGAAATTTATCTCGAAAGCAGAAGAGGAAAAGGAAGTAAATCTGTAAACAAAAGGTGAAACCGGAAGTACATCTCGGAAGCAGAAGAGGAAGTAAATCTGTAAACAAAAGGTGAAACCGGAAGTACATCTCGGAAGCAGAAGAGGAAGAGGAAGTAAATCTGCAAACAAAAGGTAAAACCGGAAGTACTGTACATGTTGAAACCGGAAATGTAACTGAAAGATAATCTTCAAATCGGAAGTGAAATCGGAAGCAGATATCTAAACCAGAAACTGAACAGGAAGTAGATCTCTAAACCAGAATTGTAGGCGGAAATAGATCTGTTAACCAAAAGTGAAACCGGAAGTATATATGGAAAGCAGAAGAAGAAGAGGAAGTAGATTTCTAAACAAAAAGTGAAAGAGGAAGAAAATCTTTAAACCGGAAGTGAAACCACGAATTTTCGTTCACCGCTCGATATTACGTTTCTTACTTTAAATTTTTAATTTAATAACATTTATTTTATCTAACATATCTCAAATTTTCGATTTATATTACGCTATATATTTTATCTATTTACGCATTTGTCTGATAAATCTCTATTTATATCATCTTTTCCTACGTTTAAACTTCTCCTTTGTAAAAAGTTACTTTTGAAATTAAAATTATATTACTTTCGACTTAAATTAAACGTTATAACAAAATTGAAAATAGTAAAAAAGAAAACAAAAATGGAAGATTGAACAGATTTATTGGTTACATAAAAACAGCTTCATTCAACGTTTACAATGGATATTGCAGTTCTCGGAAGATTGGGATGAGGAAGAAGAACGCTGAATGGATATTGAGCAATTCTTAATTATCTACTTGCAATTGTTCGCTTCTCTAATCAGCAGCAGATTAATACCAGTTTGTACACATTTCTTGTACACAAAAAAATAACTCTTCTTCGATGAAAAGATTGCTAAAAATTCTGTAATATAAAACTTTTCAGCAACAAGAAGAATAATTTTAATTGTGTTTCAAGACACGGTTATTAGATAATTGACGTATAGAATTTAAAGTGGATGATTTAAATTCTTTCGTGAATTTTTCCCGAATTTCTAGGTAAATAAATTATAAAATTATTAATTTTATCTGGATTTCATGTGTACTAAATTATAGTTTATGTGAATTTTATATATATTGCTCTCGTGTCTCCACATTGCATTTAATACATTCGAATTATAAACAATATTATGGATTTTTTTTATACTTGTTTATGGAATTTGCTTAAAATAGTCGACAAGAACACAATTCAAGTGTACGAAAAAATATATATAATAACGTTAATTCGAGATCTGGTTTGCCTTACTTAGAAGCTTAACATTTTTGTATCAGTTAACACGAAGATATATATTATTTAATTAAAGTGAAAGCATTTATATAACAATTTAATTCTTTTAAAAGAGTACAAACTAAATGGCCCGAAGCCAAATATCGCGGTACAATAAACTGTTTGTGCTGTATTGTAAATAACGAAGAAGTTATTAAAACTAACTCCATTAAAATGTTTAATGGGAACAATTTTAATCATTTTTCTCTTGTACAAACATATTTATTATTTATTGCTGATCTAAAAAAAACCCCAAGTCGAATTGCGCTGTTAAATTAGTATCAGTACTTTTTATACTTTCATTTGTGTTTTTTAGAAAAGTATTAAAAAAATAAGGTAAATTTTGCTTCCACGAACACAAAATTTACCTTTTAATAAACAAAATTATTCAAAAAAGTGATTAAAATCGATTTAAAAACTTACAATCTACATTTTCAAATTTTTAGCCAATTACCGTTTAGAGAATTTCAAATCTACCAATCATCGTCTACGTTTTGATTATTTCTTACGTATTGCAAAGAGAACTACCTACGTTCGTAGAAACGTTTTTTGTTTTACGTTTTTACTCTTTTTTACGACTTTTTTTTAAGAAAAAAAAAACATCTCCGTATAATAATACTAAAATGCGCGAAAATTATTATTATGTATAATGCAAGTGCGAATTGTAAACACTTCGAGTAAATTAATATTGTAATAGTTTGAAAACCACTTTACGCTAGTTCATTATGGGAATTATATGGTATGCGGTATTATTTAGCATAATTTATTGTAGAGATTATTGACTTTAACATTAAAATCTGAATAAATTTGATATGTGTAGAATACATTTATTTTTTTTTTTAGAAAAATTGTAGATAATGCTTTTCTCGATTTGTTTATTTTGTATCGAGTGGATTTTCTTGTATTCTATCTCCGATAAAGAATCCATTCGCGTAGATCTTGGCTTATCTTGTTGTCTCGTGGACTACTGTTATCATGAACTTTCTTCGAACACTCTTCTTCCACAACAAAAACAAGAGATTTTGGTAATAAAAGGATTTCGAATTAAAAATATACAGAATTCGCTTTTGAGTAAGCTGCTTAAGATAGTAACACTAAAATTCTGTGCATCAATTGCCTTAAATCTTGATAATCATTGATTAAAATTTGGATTAAGACTTCTTTACATTAATCTGCCCAGAAAGGATAAGGAAGAGCAATGGATTCTCAAAGAAAATATCCACAAGAAATCTACAGTTTTCTTATCAAAATTCAAATTAAAATATTTTTATAAATTATTTTGTTAAAAATTCCAAAGTTTCAAACGAAAACACCATCTTATTTACATTATAAGAGCGATTCTAGTATTGAATAACAGAGTAACTCTATGGAGATTTGGAATGCCTAAAAGTCTAAATTATGACCACGTCGCCATATTTAATGAGTTTTTCACTTACTTATTCTGATTCTGCACATTTCTGAGCCACTTGGGAGTGTTGTTAAGTAGCCAGTTAGTGAAATGCAATCCTCAACGATCATAATCGAAAGGTGGCTATAATTTGAGATTACTCAGATTTCCAACACTATAATCATAAATTTGGATAATTTATTAAAATTAAACTCAATGATCAAGATTAGTTTTAATTATTTATTACTATTTGAACATATATATAAGTGTGTCTGTGTGTTAGTTATAATAACTATTTATCACTGTGAGTTATATAATTATCATCCTATTTCCTTTGAAGTATAAATACAGAATTTGAGTGCATAAATGTAAATTTCTAATACAAAATACACAGTTAAGTGTCGAGAGTGGCAACTCTCAATGGTAGTCGACTGACGAAGGGTGAAGAACAGCGATACATCAACGAATCTTACACGTGTTTATATAAATAATAGTTAAAAAGTAAACTATTTTTGTTTATACTTTGATTATTTAACGTTTGAAAAATGATTCTTAAATCGTTTTAATCATAAAGATAAGCAAACTTTCTTATATACGAAGATAATAAACAGTTTGTAAACGTCTGCACGAACCGTTACACTATAATAAATTGTGTAACAAGTATAATAAATGTTACACTATAATCTTGGTCGATCTTACTAGTGTCATATATTTCAAACAAAGTCACTATATGGGCGTTGCAATGTTATATGCACGCATCTGACTTACTTTAATTGTTTTTGTTGGCATAATTTCGTTTTCAAGTATCAAAATTTTATTGAATAGTTTTAAAAGTAACACATTTAAAAAAAAAAGGTATAAAAGTAAAATTTTGAGGGGGGAAGAAGTATAGAACTTTGTATTGACTGAATAAGGCAATACAGCACTGTCAAAAGGGGAAAAGTAACCCCTATTTAGGTGAAGAAAATCCAGAATACTTCAGGTGGTAACCCTTTGGGGGTTTTACCCATTCGGCCATTGCAGAATTTTAGAGGTTATTTCTGCGTATACTAGACAAATGAGTGTGGTATTTGGAAAATTAAACTGAGTACGAAATCGTCTTGATCAGGGCTGCATTATATTGATCCACGAAATTGAAGTGTAATAAAAATTATGGAAACAATACAAAATAAATAAGTAAATCCAAAAATTCTTACTTTCAGAAACTAAAAGAATTTTTAGGAAAGATTATTTTTCTTCTTATAACTCGAGAACCGTTCATTTTGGAGACTTCCAATTTGGACTGTTCGAAAAAGGAAAAAAATTCTTTCGCTTACTAAAAGTTTATATTACTTTTATTTTCGATATTTTTCGAGAAATTTTTCTGGATATTTTAAAATATTTTTTTATTGTTTTTGGAATTTGTATTTAGAAACTAATTAACGAATGAAATGATACATTTTATTTCAATAATTTAAATAGTTTAAACTATAATTATTCGTAGTTAAAGTGTAACTTTACAGAACACGAAGAATCTTCACTAAGTTAATGGAAGATTTCCCTGCATCACGTTGATTTAATTACGCGATAAACATTATAAGTTTGATTATTAAGTGTGTTGCTTTCCTAACCAGGGTCGAATCCACGTAAAGAATCGAATATTCAGGTGTCCCGTTAACAATGAGTCTTACACAGAGATGTGGATCTTCGGACGGATCGACACAGTTTCCTAATAAGATCTTGACTCTAGGGGATGAATTTAAGTGTAAGCTATTATTAAGACACGTTCTAAGTGGATGTAAACACATAAAAATCTTGCGTTGAAAATACGTCACACTTTATGAGATTTTTTTTAATCGTTATAACTACTTTCAATGGGGCTTAGAAATAGAAAGTAGTAATTCTCAAGTTACTCGGGAGGATCATAGAAGAGGTTTTTAACGATTCAGCGAATTAACTCTGTTATAAATGCAAAAAAGCACTTCGTTTGTCAGAGTAATAACAGTTTTTTAATAGCAATTAATGGTCGACGAGTTTTAAACTTAATACGGCGTTACGTTCTGCTCGGTTACCCTTCGTCTATCTTGAGGAAATGATTCTAGACGTCATCAGATGTAAAGTTCGTCGTCTCCATTTTCAGATTTCCTCCAGGAAACGGATACTTATATTCATTTTCTATCATTGGTTAGTGCGTAAATGAAAACGGAATGATGTAATGTATAGTATTCAATGCGATATATAAGTTATATCATCGTGTTATAATAAGAGCTTATATACGAACATCCTATTTTAAGAAGATTCTTCTGATAGAGGAAAATGACTAAATGTCAGATATCCTTCAGACACAGGATACAACTGAAAACACACGAGAGAATTCCAGAAAATTTAATGTAATACGTGGGTTCGTTTTGTTTTCTATTCTTACTTTCTACTCGTGTTTTTAATTGATGCTTTTACTTTCTTCTTGGTTATCCCGTTTCTCTTCATCTTTCTGGTTGGTTCACGTTTAAATCCTCATTTGCAGCAAATTCTGTTGTTTATGTTCACGCTTCTACCCATTTTTTTCGCTCTTTTAGTTGATTTTTATGTTTCTGTCAAAGTTTACAATCGATTTTCTTAGCAGGTCTCGTTCGCCCCTTGTTTTTAAGCAAAAATCTAGTCTAAAATCGTCATATTTTGATATATCTTAACGTGATTAAATTGGGAATCTAACTGTTCCGATCGTCGATCTTTTCCGATTAGGAAAAGTCACGTATAATAGTGAAATGCGCAGTATTTTTTTCTGTTTTCTTCGAAGACTTAATCGAACTTTTAAGATATTTTAAGGACATTTTGATCTAAACGAGATGCGAGAACAATTTTTTCTTTTTGTGAAGAATGACGTAGAATATTTGAACTTCCAATCGGTTTGAGTAGTTTAGACAGTTATTAAAAGCTTGAATTTAATGGCCGATTCGTGGGTCTAGACGAAACTTTCGGATTTTAAAGATGCAGAACTTTATCTAGAAAACAGAAATTTAATTCGAGAATTGATTAATGATTCAGAATCAGAATTAAATTGTCTAGACGAAACGATTCGAGATTTAGAATTTTAAATTTTCACTTAAAATTTTCAAAATTCTAAGGGTGTTTTAGGTATTAAACATCGTATTTGAACGGTTTATAGCATTTTTGTACAGGTAAGGAATGGATAAATTCTAATTCTACGACATTCATTCCTACTTAGAAACGATAAATTACACTATAAATGTCCTCATACAATTTATAGATTTGTGGAATATCGATTAAATCAACGTCCTTATATATCTGTCGCGATGATACGTAATTTTCGATAGTTATATTATAATACAACAGAGAAAAAAATTCGGGTCTTCGGGGTTTTTTTTTATCTCGACATTATTCACGTTTCTAACAGAGGAAAAGATTTTTTAACACGCGAGTTTGATCCCATTACGTTAGCACCGGCCACATTCGATTATTGTGGGGTGGAGGCAACATCCGTTCACCCTTTAACCAATACATACTTTGTTATACCGGAAATAAATAAATGGGAGAAAGAGAGGGTCGGTTCCGGTTCCGGTAGAGGGTGGGTAAGAACCGCGGAAGGTTCGACTTCCTCCCGGGACTAATATCAATTTATCACGTTAGAAAAACATTTAATACAGAAATACGATTAACAAGTAGGGAGAAAGTTGGAGGCATCGATGACCTTTAATGTTTACGTACCGAGGCCACCTGCTACTTCCCTTCGTTTTCGCCGCCGTCCATCCATCACCTGTGACGTGAGGCCAGCTCTCTGCTCTACACACGCGATAAGACTCTACCCGCTTCTATCGACTGGAGTCGCCTTTCGGTCGCTGGCGGATACCCACCACCCCCTTCACATGTCGGGAATTATTACGCCTCCCACCCTCCTCCTCCTCCTCCTCTTCTTCCACCACCCCTCCCCCATTTTGCCACGCTCCTCGGCCGCACCTCCCCTCGGCCCTTTCGGACCGTCGCGCTCGGAAGAAGTCGCCCGACCGTGTATAATGCGCACCAAGCTGCACTTCGAGATAGAGTTTCCGTTGTTCTTCCAACGGCAACGGTACAAAAACTACGTCACGCATTTCGACCCTCTTCTAACAGCCTTCGGGAGAGAATCGAACCATTTACAATTTTTTTTTTTCCTTCTTGCAACTAACTCATTTTTATGTAGAAAGCATAGGGAGTGTGGAGTTTTCGAAATTTCTAAACTAGGCTACTGCACGTTTCCGATTCCGGTGGGGCGTGGCGCTTCATTTGTTGTCTTTGCAGTTTCTATATGTAGAAAAATCGCCGTCGTCATCAAAATTTGCAAGACATAAACGAAAAAATAACTCCAATTCTGTAAGTTATTCAACTCGTTGCAAAGAAAACCAAGAGAGAGGGAGGAGAAAAAAAGAGGGGATTACACCCGTGTAAACTATATTCTTGCCACCTTTTAATAATAAAAAAATATCCTCAAACAAGATATTTACTTATAAGAAGATACAGGGCGGAAGTTACGTAAATTCTAAACGCGTCGACGGCTCGTTTCCTCTTCTAGTTCCGGTTGGGTGTGGCACTTCCGCCGCTTGCACGATCGTTTCTCTATCTAACAGAACACAAAAACTCCTCACTCTTAACATTCTCAGTTTGATTCTTTAGGATCCGAGTGGGAGAAAACGGAATAATAAGTCTTACTTATACAAAACATTCGATTCATTTATTATTATTATTATTATGAAAAAAATGGAAGATAATAAAATTCATCATACGGAAGCAGAGGAAAACTGTCCACAGAAGAAAGAATCGAATTTAATATAGGAGAAGATGGGGAGCGAAGTAACGTTATTAGTCGTAACACAAAGAGAAAAAAGCGTGACGATAAAATCGCTATTGGCGGGGATGCATCTAAATTACAAAAGCGAAATTTCGAATGAATATTTGATTCGTTTAGATACTATTTTTCCCCTTTCTTTCTTTAAAAAATAAAAAAAAGGGGAGGGAGCCGCTTCGTATTTTTCAGCAGAGCCATTTAAATGTCGAATTCTCTACCTCCCCCGCGAAGAGGGGGGTTTTTTTTAATAAAATACAAAAAAAAAATCGATTGGCACATAAAAATCACAGCACGGACGGACGAGGAAAGTAAAATATTTACGGTTGCTTTTTAATTTCGGAAACAATTTTCGTGGCGGAGCCGTAATATCGAATTCCGATATAGAAGTCGGAAGGAGGGGTGACGCCGAGTGGAGGGGTGGCCCCGTGTCACGCTTTCCGATCAATTAACTGATGCGGAGGACCGGCTCGATCCATCTTCCCCAACGACGCGTGTTATTGAGAGTGAAAACATCTCCTCCTCCTCGGCGGGGCCCCCACCCTCCCATTTTTCTCTCTTCTCGCTGGCGCCCGTTGGCCTTTCTTTTGTTCTGCCCTCCCCCACCTCGGACCGTAACCGTGAACACTTCATCCCTCCCCGGAATAACGGAATATCGTCGTCGTTGGCTACATCCGGACGAGTCGAGCGTACCGCAATATTTTCTTGTCCGGACGAATTTTTGTTTATCGGAAATAAAACATTGTAACTTCCTGTTTACGGCGGAGTAAACCGGAAGTAAAATGTGCTGACTTCCCGTTTTTTTTTCCTTCTTCTCCTGGTAGAGACGGAAGTAGAATCTTCTAAATTTCCATTCTTCCCGGAAGTAAACGTGTTTCACTTTCGGTATTACTATGAATATTATACTTATTTTTGTTGCATAAATACGTATTATTTTTGCACTGAAATTTTCATTTTATATTCGTTTATACTTCGGAAATATTCTCTTATTAACTTTAATTTTTATTCTTATATTCTACGAATTTAATTAAAATTTCAGCTTTATCTTATCAGAGATTATCGATATTACGTGTCCTTTTTTTGAATTGTCGCACATTATTTCGTAGAAGAATGCACGTTTGACTTGTAGAATATCTACTCTGAGGGATTTTGCATCCTCTCTTCAAATTCTTTCCTCGCGAAACTCCCGGTTATCACTTTACGTCGTGCATCTTTGATCATTCCTCTTTCAGTTGTAATTAACGATTACTGTAAGTGATTACAACCCATTATAAACCCAACACTTCTACTTCTATGAGGAGGAACGAGTACCCGAGAGACTAACAAGCTAATTTTTGTTTTCGATCCATAACGGTTGGCATCGAAAGTATGGCGTGTCGTCCGTCGATATTTAATTACAACGGAGACAAACCATTGTTGACGACATATGGAACGCGTTAATAAAACTCGGATGACGTTAATTTTCCTACCCTTACCAGAAAAATTAATTGCAATATTATCGACCTAAGCAATTACTGGATGGTCGTACAAAATTCTAAGCGCGTATCCGTGACAGAATTCAAAACATCTGATCGTCTAATGGTAAAAGTATACCCGGTCAGACACACGGACAGTCTCTAGTTTTCCATTGATTAAGTTCAAATGCACTAAACATTCGAAGTTCGGATAAAATTTTCTTAACGGAAGTTATCGCGCTGACATTCAGACCAACGGAATTTAGTATACAAACAGAGGTTTTATCAGCTAAAGTTTAAAGCGAAAAAAAGCATTTATAGTTGTAGAAAATTAATTTTTTAAAGCTTAATAGTGTTTAGATATAACAAAATTAATTAACCTAATTTCAATTTAGATAATTTTGAGATTTTTTTATACGTCAGAAAAGTAATTAGTTACGTTATATATATATAGTTTTTTCTATTGTTTTTAGGATTGTAATCGTGTTTTAAATGCGTTGGTACAAAAAAGAAATAGATGATTAAGTATTGTTAAAAGTCCAGCTCATTGTTTTCGTGTCAAAAGTCACAAGGTTGTTGACGGCAGGTGTTCGATCGATGGTAAGTTTTTCTTTATATAGACAGCCGCGACTTTGATGTGAGTGACGTCGATATTTCCGTCACTTCCGGCAGATAATGTTTGGAAGATTGTCGAGAAACAATTTTTCAAATCTTATACCGTTAAATTCTATTGGATAAATATCTATTAAACGTTTGAATAATTTAAAATAATAAAATACCTTTCCGAACGTCACAAAGTGTAACGTTAAAATGACGAATACGTTCAAACAGATTATGTTAAAGGTGTTAGGAAAATATTCTTCGTCTCAAAGATCAAACATTTTCGTGACAGAGAGGTAGAGTGGGCTATAAATTATCAGTTATATTTCGCTTTGTGAGGTCATTCGCTTCTAAAGAATCGAAACACACACACCCCATACGTCATAACACTTCTTTAATCCATCAGTAGAAATTCGAGTTATCTTTATCCATGGTAACGAGATGCGTAACGAAATTTGTGACCCTCTATAAAAAGATTTCTTAAGAGAAAATGGGTTGCGATTTCGTTACGTCACGTCCGATTTGCTATTGAACATTTAATGCAATTGTAAATAATTAAGACTGCAATTCGAGGTAAAGAATAAAGTTTTTCGTTAACGTTTACGTGTCTAAATATGTAAAAGTGAGAGATAAATGACAACAGTTAGTTTCTACATACAATTATTTTACGAAACAAACAAATAGTTTGTTGCTAACATAAACAATAGCTTTGTTATTAGGCTATTGTACAAGTTTCTAACAAACCATCCGCCGCGTAGACTAAACTTCTGCGCCTGTAAATGTGTATTTCCTGCACGACAATGGAGTTTAAAGGAAAAGCCAGAAGCACTTTCTATTTTCTTTTCGCATAGTTCCAGGTGATTTTATCGCTTCTTTTGTCCCTTTTCTTCCTTTTTAACTGGCGTAGAAATTACTTTTTAAGCAAAAGTATATAGATTATTTGGAAATATTAAATTCTGTATAAAAAAATCTTGAAGTTGGCCCGTACCGTATAACAACAATCTACTGATAAAAATGTAATAATTAGCAAAATTGTTATTAAAAATTGTGATCTGAATGTAAAAATACTTAAAAATTAAGTGTAAGATTGTACACATACTTCATATTTTGCATTAAAGGATGTATTATCTTCCATTCTGCTTCGTTATATATTAATAAACTATTCTTTTTCGAGTTCATTTAATATGATAGAATCACATAAAATCATATAATTTTAAACGAAAGCAACTACTAATTGGTTTTTTTGTAGTTCATTAGCAAGAACGACTCTTTGAAGAGTCGTTCTTGCTAATTCAATTGCGATTCAATTAGTCTTGTTGAGACTAATTGAATCGCAATTGCTATAGAAATCAAAGTTTTATAATTAACCCATCTAAAAGTATTGTAGCAATTTAATATATATATATATATATATATATATATATACAATATTTGTTGGAAAAATAAATTGAAAGTAATCAAAGTATTTCACTTCAATTGCTCTTAGATAAAACGAACGGTTAGTCGGTGGCCATAAACTATGGCGATCGTCTTTATACCACGAGAGAAATCGCATAAAAAACATAACTATTTTCCTTTATTTTCGTTTAGTATTCGAGATAATCCAAGATTTTAACATTTAATATAACAAGAATTTAAATGTAACAAACGTTCAGTCGATAGCAATGTTTTAGACAACTCTAAATTGAATACAGAGTAAGATTATCAAAATTTGCAGCAATAAATTCTTCTCCGGTTGTTTAAATGACAAGAATTCCCTCTTATTTTATCACCAGAAAATATTTTCGTGGCTCCTTTTCAGAAGAAATTGTCGCTTCGCTTTTAATTTTCACTCCTAAACTGGAAGAGTGTGTTTTATTTGAATGAAGTTTCCAAACCAGTAATGTTAATTTCTCGGCCAAGGGTTTAATTTTCTCGTATCAATCGATGTTGTTCGACTTTTAACCCACAGGAGACACGTTCGATTCGTTTAATAATGCAAACTACTACCGACTGCGACCAGTTTTAATTTTGTTCTTCCACCAATAGAAAAACAGAGAAGCGCAATTTTGTTTTCTTATGATCAATATATTCGAATATTTTCTACTATTCTCCACGGCATGTACCGTATCATTTGACACTTCTATGATGCGGTTGATGGCCTGTAACATTATCACAGTCGTACACAATGAGCTAGATTCATTTCGTTCCATACTACTACATTTTCTACAAGAAAATAATACACTTTTGTAACTCCCCACTGTATTAGAATCTATCGACTGCCCTCGAGTGAATGTCACTACAATGCTCTGAAGATGCTCATAGACCAATAGTTTAAGGCATGATATATATATATATATATAACTTTTAAAACTTATCGCCGGTGTAATCTTAACATAAATCCATCATTTTGTAATGGAGTGATGAAAATTTCATGGTAAGAGTCATCCAAATATAAAATTTACTAGAGACAAAGGCTATTAATTAAAGTGTTAATTCAGATAGATGCAACCTTATTCTGGATATTCTGGATTCTGGATAATTTAACCACTTTAAACTATAGATTTTGTATGAAAATCTTGTGAAGATACAAACCCACGAAATCTATCTCGCATCTGTTTTGCATTACTTTAAAATAGATAAAAATTGATGCTTATTTTAAACATTTTATAAAATGAAAGTAGTAATTCTTCAAAATGTTCACATTTTTCTCGAAATTTTACTACAAAATCTTTGTGTGCTTCCACTCGGAGTTGCAACTTATCATAAGAGGATGTACCAAATGCAAACCTTGTACAAGATTTTCCAATCGATAACGTAAGATCTCCAAAACTTACGCTTGGTAATAGCAGGTTGTTTCTAAAGATTTATAAAAGAAAAACTCGGATTTCACGACGTTAGTGCTGACTTACCAAGTGCAAACGAGAAACAAACTTAGAAAGTCTTCTGTCGAGTTGTTAGACGAATAAACCTCCGGAAGACTTCTGATTTTATCAACAATTTGTGATAAAATATCATATGATATATCGCGAATTCCTCGCTCCACGGTGTCAGTTGACAAAAAAATAGGTTATAATTTTTTTTTTTTTTGAAAAATGACCACCCGTTAACGGTTCGATAACGTTGTTTACACAAAGAAGTCGCTCTTTTTTGGCTACTCTAAGAGGACCTCTTTAACACCAAACACGGGGAGGTATTTATTTGTAAACGATTTATAAATATTAACTCTTTAAGTGATCCAATCGCATCTTAATTAAGCATTAACTATAGGTGATTTATTCTTCAGAAATTCGCACCTGATAAGAATCTAGCAATTTTGGACGTGTTCCATGCGAAGCCATTCTAGTGGTAAGCTCACCACACCGTATTCTGTACCAGAAAGCTGAAAATTATTTCTTAGTAAAGTAGTTTAGCGCTCGACTTTGCTATATATCATGCATAAAAAAACTAATTTCCAGCTTTCTGTATAAAATTTTCTACACGAATCCCTCCATATTTCGACTATTTTATTTGCATTTTATCTACTCCATAACCGAAAAAAATGAAACCCGAATGAATAAACTTGAAAACATTTAAAAACTTCCACTCATACTACGTTACGTACAATACGGTACACATTTACAAGCGTACAATCTCTCGCTAAAGGTATGAAAATTTTAAAGAATAACGTTTAACTTCCAGGTTTTACAGTCGATATAAGTTGCGATTGATGCGTGATCTCTAGTGACAGTCACGACGTATATCTTGGAGAGCATGAGAAGTGGATGGCATCAGATATTCTATGATATATTTTACGGAGAGCGAATGCGGAAATGTGATCTAGTCACGATACAAGCTATAAAGATTGTATCTCTCACGGTTTGGCGAACCTAACCCATCTCTAGTATCTTCTTCATTCTAAAGAGAGGAAGAATACCTACTCCAGTTTGGTACAGAAAACATTATTTATAATCCTAATTAGTTTAATATCTAAATCTTTGTTTGAATCTTTATCAATTTAACAATCAAAAGGTGAGAATATCTCGCTCTCTTCTTACAATCTTCCAGTTATTAGAAGATCAGAAGGATCTTCTGGTTCTTAGTTTGTTAGGAGTATAAGATGAGGAAGAGGAAAATCTTTCGTTCTTCCCCATCTTCTGATTTTTAATCTCTTCGATTTTCTCGAGAGAAATAGCTTCGTGTTATATTACTTCTATAAATTTCAGAGACAAACTCGTTCTATACGAGATTTAGGAGGATTTGAGGATGGAAAAGTCCGTTTAATGCAGTGGAAGAATACAACAAAATTCAATTCGAAATGATAAATTAACAGAAGAATGCCAAAGTGAGTTTTCCTTTAATCTATAAAAAAAGTACGAATAATATTTAATGCAGATTGAGTTGTAGAGAAGTTAATTTTAATGTAAAAATGCCATTTTATATTGAAGTAATTGTTCGACATTATTTTTTTCTTTATCTTATAAAAAATATCCAACAGAGTGTATTTATCTTATGATAATAACTAAAGTTCTTATTTTAATGATTTAGAAAATGAAATTCCAAAGAGCATTGTAACACTGAGAATATCATCTTTCTTTATTAGTTCCAAGAACGTGATTTGTTTCGAAGAAAGACGATGCCATACGTTATCCTAGGGATTATAAAAGGGATGGAAGATGCTGCAGGTTAAACAATGATGCATCAATTTATTCAGAATTCAATCAGAAATTTGGATGTAGACGGTAATAAATGGAGAATTCTAATTTTAAAAAGCCAACCGTATGAATTAAAAGATTCAATTTTCACTTATTTATAAGCGACGATTATATATATACTTATATCGACATTAGTTAAGATTAAAGCTTTAAGAGTCGCTATTAAAGAGACCATTTATATAGAGATTGAGACCCAAAATCGACCTTTAGGGACATCTTAAATGATTGTTATTGCGAAAGGATAAAGTGTCATTTATACGTAAAGCATTGTTCAGTTTTGAAGATATTTTGTCACACAAATTATTGCTTCATACATCATAATTACATCGTTCTCTTCTCAATTCCCGTATTCCAACAGCATCGAAAGGAAATCTCTTTCGTAAATTATCTATAAATGATTATGTATTGATTATTCATGTCCAATTAATTTAATTTCGTGAAATTTTAAAGGAAATTTTTTACTTTTCGATCCATTTTTCATTCATTTTTCAATAAATTTTTGAGAAATTTTCTGTTTTCAACAAGTAAATCTGAAAATTTAGCTGGAAGTTAAAGTAAATAACGAGATTTTTGAAGCATTTTTATCTAAAAAAATAGTTAATTTTCAATTGAATTATTTAATTTAATACAAAAATAACACATCAAAATCGACTCTGACACCTAAAATTTATCCCTAAAATCGCTAAAATCCTATCCAAAATTAGAAGTGGAATTCTCTTAAAAGTGAACAGTCGTTTAAGATGAAACAACTGATGCGGAAGATTTTACCATTCTCTAATGATTTTCCTACCTTATTATCAGATGCTACGTTAGATTTATTTCTTTTTTACACTTTTTAAAGTATTCCGACGTAATTTCTTAATTAGTCTCCAAAGTTGCTTTAGAGTTTTTAAGTTTTTAAATACTTCCGCATAATTTTCTTTTGTCTCTTAAGCGCTGCAGACAACTTCTTTTGTACGTTGAGCTATTTTTATTGCTTTGTTGTGGATTATTTTGGATTATCTTACGCTTTGTTTAGCACATCTCTAAGCTTTTCTATTCTTGTACTAATTTTTAAGCAGAGTCGTACATGATTTTACCCTCTTTTCGTGCTTTTTAAAATCACCCTTGCCCGATAAAAAGCTCTCTTTTATCGAATCGATAACCATTTTACCGGCTGCACCAATTAAAAGTTTTGTAACTGGACGTTTACTAAATAAATTCTACTGCATCCGGGAACAATTATTGTATAATTTTAATACCGCGTAGCCTCATTACTTCTAGAAAATCATTTCCAAGCGGGCCACATCGAGAGTCGAGATGTCATTATGATTTGGAAAACCGAGAACCGGTTTCAACCGGTTTTATCAATTCAAAAGATGGTCTCACCATCTTCCAAGCGATAATTAGAGAGTAGAGAGTCTGTGGGATAGGATTTCGAGGGGGCGAATCGACCCGCACCGAATTAATTATTTTAATCGTCACCCGAAACTGCGAATTCTCCAGTGATGTTTTTCCAAAGAAGCGCAAGGAAATCCGATCCACGTCCGGCGCCGAATCCCCATTTTTCGCAAAATACGCTGGATTTTCTGGAAGAATACGCTTTCGGAAGAGGTTAAAGGTCACGCAGAATCCGCCAAAACAGGCGGAAAAAAAGTCAATCGCGTGTTTACTTAATGGAAATTAGAATAGATTAGGATGCGGTCGTCGAGAGGATTATGCCACAGTGGAAAGAAGGAGGAGAGAGGAACGGAGCGAAAGGGTAGACATTTGTCGCGTGTCGTGTTAGCCGCAATCGAGGCGCGAAGAAAGTTTTCCAGGCGAGCGCGGAAGATCGACTACCTCCGGAATTAGTGGATGGAAGAGCGCTTCCTCCGGACCGAGGTGCTTGACTGATAAGAAGAGGAGTCGCTTGTGACAAGCTAATCGTTCACCAGTCTCGCTGGCGGCGCTCCTTAGATTAGCGCCCTGTGATTTTCACACCCAATAAGGTTGTTCGGATAACGAAATCCCCTCCTCTCGTCCCCTCTGCGGGCCGTCTCTCACCTCTACCGCCCAACAACACCTGGATTTCGTCCAAGCTAATATTCGACTTTAAATAAACGGGGGTCATCCACAAAAGAAGAAAACGTACGCTGTTCTCCAGAATAATCTCTCGTGTGTTAAGTACCTATCGACGGATCCATCAAATTAGGTACATTTTATAATTTTATTCATAAAAAGACAAGTTCCTTCGCTACATCAGTTAAGAATCTTACTTCGACATCGCTGTTATTTAAATTATTCTGCAAGTACACTAAGTGTATGATTCTCACTAGGAAGATGATACAGAAAAACATT
Source organism: Centruroides vittatus (assembly GCF_030686945.1). NCBI lineage: Eukaryota > Metazoa > Arthropoda > Arachnida > Scorpiones > Buthidae > Centruroides > Centruroides vittatus. Next base: position 1,177,577 of record NW_027122709.1, on the reverse strand, counting down.
CTACACTATTTAATATTTACATTTCAAGTATTTTCAATGTTATATCGAAGAAATAAATTGACTAAACACCACGAAAATGAAGTAAATTCTTTAATTCAGTATATATATATATATTATTGCTACTAATATCGATTAACTCTCCTCTTTATTACAGAGGGGAAAAATATGAGAAACGATTAAAGAAAAATCAATTAAGTGTTACGTTATCACGTCTTTATCACAGAAGAAATGAGGATGTGTTATATCTCGAGGATGTATTATGTGAGGAAAGAGAGTAGATGCATCAAATGAATTATGACACGGAATACCGATAGAGTTACACCGGGAAATGAGATCCTTTGCTCAGAAGTGATAATTTAATGGACGAAAACAGTTATTTTGATTCAGAAAGCAACTAAATAATTGCAAATAATACGTCGAAAAATCCGAGTTTTAATCAACTTGATTAAATAATACAGATAAATCTTCATTTGCTGTATGCTAATTATTCGTATTTTAACATTTGACATTTAGAAAGTGACGGAACAGAATCGATAGAAAAATTCAAAAATAATTTTCCGATGTTAAATCTTAGAGAATTTTTCTGATGAAGAGTTATGAAAAAATTAAAGATGAAGACAAGAGAAAGGAATTTTCCATCATCTGATAATGATTTAGTGCTTTAGAGATGCTGCATCTATAACAGGGCGAGTGAAAAAGTATAAGTAAATAATTTCATTTCTGTAATTCAAACAGTTTTACAAATTAATGTGTTTAAATACATTTATGCTAGAAGTTGTAGTAATTTATGAATAAAAGTATAAGAGGGTGAAACATAGTTTCAAAGATAACCCTCGCTAATATGTAATAAATAATAGACGTGCGTAAATTACAAAGCATTGCTGGTGACGATAAAACATTTCTGAATGCAGATTTACCTAATTTTAAACAGATTTTCAAATAGAACCATAAATGTTTATAGAAGCAAGTTTCTGAAATGGAAATTTACGTTAAAAGTTGTTTATTTTTTTCTTAAAATTTATAAATAGAAACAAATTATTATACATAAAAAGATCAACGTTGCTTCTCAGGACTGCTCCTCCCGCTCCCGATCAGCATCACTAGAAGTAAACGTAGACTTGTCAACAGTTCTATCCTCTGGAAAGAAACCATAAAAATTTATTTAAATATTTTCAAATTTTTTTGTTATTTTCATTCAAAATTTTGTGACGTGGTACGTGAAAGTTTCTCCGATTGATCTGGAGTACCTTTTTGAATATATGACATTCGTCTTACAGTCGATAAATTTTTTCGACTGCAAGAAAAATGTCTTTCAGTTACAAAATTTCTCTACATCAATCAGATATCCTGCATTTGTATATCTGATTTTCCTATTTTGGGATACGTTATAAAGTCAGTAAATTGGTTTAAAACTTGTTTCAAATTATTTTCTCTCGTAAATCCTCTTTGTATATATTTAAACAAATATATCGATTGCTAGATATCGATTTTTAATAATTTAATATTATTCTTTTGCGTGCAGATTCCTCCCATTCGATCCTGTCTAACTGTCGATAAGTTATGTATAGAGCTGAACTTAATGGAGATCCATGCAGATATTATATCTTTAGTAGAAGAATTTCGAATATACTTTAAAATTACTTGATTTAATAAAATCATTTGTCACATTGCATAGATTTTTCTCGTTCCTTACATTGATTATTCTAAATTAAGATATCTGAATTAATCAGCATTTATACGCCTTATTCTAACAATTATTCTACTTATATAACCTTACGTTACTAACTAAACAAAGCTTTCTCTTGTTATTTATATAATTTTAATTATTTATGTATTGTTGACCTAATTCCTATTCTCTACACGAATTAAAATAGATGTTTTTATTCAATTACCAGAAATTTGAGGGATATTTATAGGCTTGATAGTGAGAAGATTCATTAAGAACGTTCTATGTGATCCTTGCGCGTATTTTTATAATATTATCGTGTTAAAATATAAGTTTAAACGTTCTAATAAATAACATTACAGGCGCTTTGCATACGTTATTAGAATCCAGCTCCTGTAAAAGAGTCTTTCCGGCGAGACTTACTATCACTGCGTGAAGCTACCTTTACAGGGGCGCGACAAACAATAGCTTCTTTAAGTGTTTTCCTTTGACGAATTACCGTTATTTCGGGAATATTAATCAGGTAGGAAAATAAAAAGAATTAAAAACGTCATAAATCATTCATCAAGATGAATATTGAAAGATTAATTCGAGTGACAACATGGAAAAAAGTTTAGAAAACGAACACGAAAATCTCGAAAAGGCAGTAAAATATATTTTTATATAATGCCGCCCGTTCATGTTATTCTGTAGGAAATGAATTTAGATTGCCTCGTTAAATCGCTAATTTACGCCCAACTGGAAATTCGCGTGGAGAAACGGGGTTTTGGATTTGTAAAGAGGGTTGTTTCTACGTTATTCGCTTTGGTAATTTCACCCATGATTTAAATATAACACGAATCATTCGGGGAATACTCTATACGTAATGACATCTTTGAACTACTACAATTGAATATTAAAGCCAGGGAGGACCAACTACTCATTACCGGAAGTAATGCAAACATACAGACAATGACTGAGACAATCGTCAAATTATCCGCTTCATCGACTACTTACGCTAGTCTGATTCTCTATTTAATGCTTTTAAAAAAAACCTCAATAAAAAACGTAAAATTCTAAAGAAATAAATAGAAATTTAGAAATAATTTTCCGTATAAAATATTTAAAAAAACAAACTGGAATCGTGTCATTCTGTGTAACGTTACTAACGTTTAAGTAGATTTTACAGAAACAATTTCAAAATAAAGACTTAAAGACTTCTGAAAATATAAGAAAAAACTAGAAAATATTCAAGAAAAACATGTTTTATAGCTAATATAAAAATACTAATACACTTAAATTTGTAGAAAAGTAATTTTGTTACGATGCTGTTTTTATTATCGAATAAAAAACTATTAAAAGAGTAATTCTTAAAGATATTTTAATACATAAAAATTTATTTACCTTTGTATATATTTATAGGTTGTTTTTCTTCTCATCCTCCTTAAAAATATTTGTATAGCCATGATATATTTTTAATCATTTCTTTGTGATTAATAGATAAAGTCTTCGATTAAGGTAAGCATTAATTTCTTGTATACATAAAAATTGTAATAAATCATCGAGATGAGAATCATAAAAGATACAATAACTTCAAGAAAAGATCGATAATTAAGTAAAATGACACTTTAAATATTATTTTAACGCAAAAAAATGTATTTCTAATATTAAATTCATGTTTAAACATATAAAATATCTTTGAATATCTAAGATAAGATCGCAGAAAATTAAAAATATGCTAATTTAATCTTCTCTTCTATACAAAAATTAAATATATAAAGCAAAATATTTTTCCCCTGTTAAATTCTAAATAAAAAAAAACGTAAAATAATCTTTTAAATGCTCTTATTCTACATTGATTTAATTTAGAAAACGTAATATTTTTGGGACAGTACTGTTTAAAACATGTATGATACAAGTATATCTGAATGTATTGAATGCCTTAGGCTAAAAGTACAGATATGTAATCAATATTTCCTTTATTAAAACCAAGTTTTTGTCTTTTTTTCACGGTCAAAACGAACTTAACATTAAAAAGAGAATCGTAGACATCACTCGAGAGATGATCAATGGACGTTTGACGATAAATTAATGGTTATACAACTATACAACAACTTCAAATTGATCAATATTAGTTTATAATAACCAATTTTCTAACTTTAATACGACCATTGAAAGCAATCAACGCTTCATTCGTTTTCCTTCCATATTCAATTTGAGACATTGTTATCTTCCAATCGTTCGCATTCGTAATCGTCATCACATACAAAGTATCATTAATAACTAGGTTAAATGGAATGAATTCTGTAGAATACCTTTATTAATCTATCACTTGAGTACCATCGATCCATTCGTTTACAATTATACCACTATGAATTCGGTTTATTGTGACTAAAATAAAGAGAATATATCGTTTCGTATGGCCATTTTTTTACAGTTAAACTAATAAAGATAATTTAGTGATGTTGAGAAGCGCTCCACGAAACTCTGTTTAAAATTTCCTGATGCTCCTCTACGATATACTTCACTTAGTAATATATTGATCTAGTTGGACTGTTATACAATTTTATAAATGGAATGTTGAACAGTGAATCTAGTTTCATGCAACAGGAAACTATTCCTCACTTAATATTATAAGCCGTTCGAAACAAACTCGATTTATTATCCTAAATAACACATTTAATAGTTATATTATACAATTTTTAATTAGATTTACTGCATGATGTTGTTCATAATTAGATACTCTACAAATTACCACAGTAGCCTGTCAATACTAAGTATCGTTATGATGTACAAAGATTCTTAACTAATATTGCCATAAAAAAATATTATCTTGAGTAATTACAGTATACATATCTTCTGTAATTAACTATCGATACATTTTCTATAGTTAATTATCTTATAAAAGTATACACGTTAGTTGGAATTGTTTTAAAAAAAATGGCGGCATTTATAATGTAAACAAACAAACTGTTTGCTGGAAAATTACGTTTTAAATATTCTAAAAGATGCAGAGATTAGATCAGCGATAGTTAAATCTGTATTTGCGTAGGAGGAAAAACAACTCTGTAATGTTGTGTTGCAGTAAAATTTGATATCAACGTATTGGAATATGTAAAACTGATAATAATTTGTTGGAAGAGAAAATTTAATTCTTTAAATCAGTGTCATTATATAAGAATTAATTCTATATCTTGTATGGAAGCTCGAGTCTGTATTATAAAATTCATTCCATAAATATCAAATAAACAAGTCTGTTTCCGAGAATCTCCGATGATGATGATGCTGCTCTCTAAGTTATTCCTCTCTTTATTCTCGTAAAAGAGGCTGTATTTTGCGTAGAAAAGTAGAATTTTAAAATACTCTAACGTGTATTTTTACTTCATTTTAATATGAATCTTTATAAAATTCTGTTACATCTTTTCTAATTTTCTCATTTGTCCAATATATAGAAATTAAATCGCCTTATCACGTATCACACAATTGTTTTGAAGAGTTAATATACGTATCTGCAGCAGAGTAGAGAATTAACTCTGCATATTTGCCTCAAAATCCAAAACTATTTGTTCACTCGACAGTATAACGAACAGTAAATTTACTCGTCGTGAATAAATAATTTTAAGCCCCTGAGTAAATGGAAGAAGTGGAATAAACAGTGATGCTATTAGTCGACTAGGGCCTATTTAGAGCGATTTTCGACTTGTGTGCTAGAGAAACAGTCGCTTCATATGTCATACTGTCATACTGTCAAAATTTCGGATGATCTACGACAAAATAATCTAATGCTAAACGTGGCCAAATCTGGAGAGGCGATGCGCAACTGATATAATAAAAATAAACATCTACCAAATTATTTAAACTCATTAAAGATAAACGATGCCAACCGCTACATCGTCTTGTATTATTAAATATCTAAATTTGATGTGTAAACGGGAAAATAAACTAAATAATCACTTATAAAATTCGTTCCTTACATGGAGAAAACGTAGATAATCGGGATAAAGTGCTTTTTTTTTGTCAAATTAAACAAAAAGTACTTACTTTATATACGTACCTTTGCCCTATATTTAAGCAGTATTTTGTTTATAAAGGAATCATACGAATTTGGGAAGCTTGACATAATTCAAACCCTATGATATATGATTATAAGGCTAATCGCCGTTCATCAGTGGAAAAAAAAACCCGAAGAGGGAGTTTTGTAAGAATCGCTTCTAGACGAAAGAATTTTATTTATAAAAAATAAAAATAAAAAGACATTCTTATTTATAAACAGTGTCATATTCTAAAATATAAATTTTCTTCATTAAATACATTCACTAGATGAGCAAGATGATGAGTAAAGAGCAGCATCTCATCGATGATTCTCGGAGACAGACATGTTCATCTCGTTGCTATGGCGATGTAATAATTATATTGTAGCTTAAATTGTTTAAAAAAAATAATAAAATATCGCTTTACTAAATACATTTTTTAACATATTTTTCTTTTTATTATGTTCATCTGTAAGTACGAAAGTCTTTCGCAACTTCTTTACCAAAAGATAAAGGCTCTGTAATGGAAAATTTCCGCTCTTTTCTTTAAAAAAATATGAACTAGCGTATTAATAATTTAATTTTGGAATATTTCCAAATTAATTTAAATTTTTTTTGTTACGACTTTCTAATTTTTCAATTATATTTTCCAGTTTTTAAATATTAAAAAAAAAATTAATTAATTAATAGGTATAAGATCTTTACTTATTTTTATATTTATTTATCGGATATAAAGAGGAAAATGAGATGAACAGAAATGTAATTATATAATCGAGACATTTAATTATTAGTAAAGTGATTTAGTTATAAATATATTGAAGAATAAAACATTTTTTAAAAGAATTCTTAAAGGTCAACAGGGTCTTGACCTTTATGCTTAACGAGATTGCTCCCGTAGATTTTCTTAAATTTAAAATGGATAAAGTTGTCCCTTTAATTACTAAATGCTTCTCTTGTTTTTATTTTTAGTTCTTTACTTTGATGACAAAATCGGATTATTTTTATCACAGGTTAAACGAGCAGAAAAATGTCCTCTCTTACTACAAACTACATCTTGACGTTCAATGCATAAAAATGATTTATACAGTAAAAAGAGCGGAAAAAATCCATGTAAAATAGCTCATTTTCAAAACAATTCAGTTAGAAAATTAATTTCCCACGAACGAGTAAGCTAATTATAAAGATTATTTTGAAAACACGAAGTATAGACAATCAGACGGACAAGTCGAAATGTTACAAATGAGAAATTTCTTTTTATTTAACCGGGCAACGTCGATAAATAATTTAAAAGATTGTAGGACCACATAAGTACTTTAAAACGTATGATGAATATGTAATGCCGAGGAACAAGAAGGATACACTCTTTTACCTTGTTTAAACATCTTAATACTTTAAACATATTAATCTTTGATAAACTAAAACTGTAACGATTAATCTAACTCCGAGAGTAAGTAATTTATCGAACATAATAATTAATTAAGTGAACAATCCACACGACACAAAATATCATAATTTCCATCGTTAAATGAACGTGTAAAGAAGAAGAAGAAGAAAAAAATAGATATATATAAAAATCTGAGACGTGTTTTGCTTTCCTAGCGAAAGAATCAATTTAGAACGGCTCTTAACTGGCAAACCGCATCTAATTATCCATCTATGACGACGTTTGACGTAATTTCCTCTTCCGGTCGATTTTTCAGGCAACTTTAAAACGAGCATCTCTTCATTACTAGCTTAGTTTTTAACGTCCCGTCCTGGAAGTAACAAGTTTTAAGGTAGAAATCTTTGTGTGTAACTCGATTGATGACTTAATTACTCTATCTCTCTCTTTATTTGTCAAGTTATGTTGCATTTTCATCGGTTAAACCCAGGAGAATTTCATCTACTCATCGAGTTTCTCGAATATCGAACGAGCGAATCTGTCAGAAAAATAGAGAGTACGGTTACAAAATTAAAAATGTCGAAAGTATATTACTTAATATCGATATATAATTTATATTTAATTTAAAAGAAATATCCTTTCTGTAATCTTCGAGTTTTAGATCACGTTATGTGGAAGGAAACGTATTTTTTTCCACAGTGGGAGGAAGGAGGAGAGAAGAAAATTGTGCACTCTCCTATCGACTCCAGCAGACCGTAATTTAATTTGACTCATTTTCTTTAAGTATTTTTCCATCGCATCGGACGTTAAATTGAAATCGAACTACATTCTTATCTAATAAAGCGTTTTGGAGGAGATTCAATCTGTCCGGGATGCTGGATTCGAAAACTTAAATAAAAATAAATCTAATTTTTTGGAAAAGAATTTTTGGATATAGTTCAAAAGATCGGGTTGCAAATCTGTTTGTGTATATACCCATTTAATTAAGTGTTATATATTAGAATACACCCAAAATACATCCTTATCCCGTTCGATATAGAGCAGGCTCCGTACTTGTTGCCTACATACTTAATTTACATAATTATGTACAAATTAAATGTATTTATCACTTAGAGGAATAACCCTTCTAATGTAATTTTTAGAAACATTTTCGAGTTCGAAATTGTTATTTACGGCACAATGACATTAAAAAATGATGAATTTTATGTAGAGAAACGAAGATAGATGTATTAAATTAATAAAAAAAAATCAATTTTTTAAAAATAAATTAAGGAAATTGCTTATATATACAGGAAAAAATGTAATATTTTAATAATTTTTCATCAGTTTTCCCTGGAAAGCATGCGATTCGGAGGATGAAGACGGTTTCCATATTTTACAACGTTACAAAATCATATATTTGTGGTTTTTCTAGAATCTAGAACCTTTACAGATTTGTTGTAGAGTCGTGGGAATAATTTCGACGAAAGAAAAGGCCTTTGGGACAATAAACGGTTTTGTTGGTTCTCCAAAGATCCTTTACTTTGAAGAATACTTGTGTGTACTTGGCCAGTTTTGAGGAGATGCTTAGTACGAGTTTTCCTTATGGGAATTGCGGCTTCTATAAAATATATTGGGTTGTTTGCTTATTTTTTTTTCGATTAAGGCTCCGCTTTTCTAAACTTTTCACTTTTCTAACATAACTTTGGTCCTTTCCTGTTTATTTCCGCCGAAAGATCTCTAATTTGCTCCTTGTATTCCGTGCCTATAAGCTTAAAGATGAGGAATTTACAATTGTTTACGTTCACTTGACTCATTTGTATCGAAGGATTACGGTTACGTGATCACCCGTTATGATTTTAATGAGATCCAAGGCATAATGTGTATCACTAGAAGCTCGGTATCCGTATATTTCTAACGATATTAATATCGAAACATTTATTTTCTAAATACCAAATTATTGAAGTGAAAAGCGATTTGTAAATTGAGATTAATATCGTATTTCGCAAGGCTAATTCTCGCCACTTCAAAAATTTGTACAGTACAACCAATTAATGACATTCCTACGAAGAAACTCGATCGATCTTCATTTTTGTTCGTGTGTTAGCTCTTTTCCCAGCATTTAAATTTATAAAATAATAATTATAATTATAATTTTATATATAACCCGTAAGCTGACGATCAACGTATTCCTCCTGTATCATTTATTCACGAATTTACAAACATTTTGTGCTAATTTTGGGCTACATAAATATTTATTTTGATCCACGTCACGTTAATGAACATCGTAACTGCTCCTCTGTTGGCAAAATTAGAAGTTAGTAGCGAGTGGGGGGGAGCGAATGTTTTAAATTCGTCACCTGGAAATTTTTTTAAATAAATTGTTGCAGTAAAAATGTTTCTGCATTTAATTTATTACAGCTAGTTAAGAAAGCAATAGAGTTATGAAAAATTCGCGTTATGAGTAATTTTTCATCAACTCGTTTCATTCCTCGAATTCCGTTGCACGAATTACAAACGTTCCCATAATGTCAATGATAAATCTTGCCCACTTTGAGAAGTTTTTCCATTAAATTGAAACCAGAAATGCAATTAAAAGTATCCTTGAAACCCCCGCTATATTCCTATCCTCTTTAAGTTTCCATTTTAAATTTTAATAACGTAGTCGCATCACTAATTTGTGAGGATGTTAGATAGAACACGAAGCTCATCTTCACCCTTTTTAACTAAGCTTCTGTACCCGGTAATATCTTTGTAATCTTAAAGAGAAACAGCTTTATACAGTTGCTGTTTTGTAAGAAATTGGGCATCGTTTTTAATATTATTCTCCAAAACAGGCTCATTTTAAACCCCCCCTGTATAAAGTACTATCTTATAAAAGGGTAGGAGTAAAATAGTTTCCTTATAAAAGCGATAACAATCTAGTCTCATCTCGTTGAATTTGTAAAGATTTGTAAGAATATTGTGAAAGTTTCGCGAGAGCATAAGATAAACTACCTATCACACACCCAGATAAAATATAATACCTTCAGGAATTCTTACAAATTTTTTTTATCTTTTCAGACCCTATATATCTTATACTTTAAAATATTCTTACGAAATTTATTGTAAGGATTTTTTACGCCTATCTTACAACCTGATAAAATTGCAAGACCAATTCTTATTATCTATAATATATAGTTTCGAATAGGAGGGATGCTATTTGCAATCTATTACGCCTTGACAATATTAAGGGTAAAGTAGATATAATATTGTTCGTCTCACTCCCTTTATAAACGAACTATCCCCTTATAAAGGGGAGGGGTACACTTTATACGAGATTTCTCACTATGCTTCAGAACTTTCAAAAATTCTTAAGAATTCCCTAAAATAGGGAAGTTTGGAAGATTTAGAGATATTTGAGGGAATTTGGGGAAATTTGTAAATTTTAAGGAATTTTGAAGAATAAATAAAACTCTTGAAAATTCTTTAAAAGTTACAAATTTCCCCAAATTCCCTCGAATATATATAAATTCCCCAATCTTCCCTATTTTAGGGAATTTTATTTCACGGTATTCGAGGAAAATTCTAGATTTTACTGAATTTTGTAGAATTTAACACCTAATTATAGAGAATTTGGGGAAATTTTGCAGATTGTTAATAATAAAATGTGGAGAATTTTAAAGATATTTTAGGGAATCTTTAAAAAAATTTTAAAGAAATATTTTAGGGTATTTTTGTATAATATATTCTCTAACCTAGGGTTTTCACTTAAAAATATCCGGTTAATGTTACCTGTGGTTCCAAAATGGCGGCTCGTCTCTGATTACAGCAAATAGAAGAAGAAAAACAGTGGAGACGCACGTTCTAACCTAACCTAACCTATTCTAATAATTTTGTTGGTAATAATTATGATAATTTATTAGAATAAGTTAGAACGTGCGTCTCCACTGTTTTTTTTTTTTTTTTCTATTTGCTGTAATCAGAGACGAGCCGCCATTTTGGAACCACAGGTAACATTAACCAAATATCCTTAAAATTCAAGGATATAATATGTTCCATGGAAGATATTCAAACTTTAAACTTTAATATCTTCAGAATTAATGCTTATAGCGATCTCACAACAAATCATTCCCGAAAATTTTCCTAGTGACCCAAAATTCCGTCATTTTTGTATTAAGCGAGGAGTGTAATATACAAAAAGTATTTAAAATTTACATAATATTTATTACATACGAGATGCGAAAGTACTTAAGGGACATTCTGTATAACAGATGGGTTGTATATTTATCATATCAAAACTTAAGCGATGAAAACGTAACACGTTTTACTATAAAGTCGTTTATTGTTTGTTTGTTAATAAATTACTATAATTATAATAAATGTGACGTAATTAAATGTATGATAAATTAATGTTTTTCTCCGAATATAGGAATACATTTGGGACATTGCAGATACTACAGGCCATGTTTCTCGTATTTAATTATGTCAAGAAAAGTTAAAGAAATGTAATATTATAAAAAATAAGTAATTTTATAAGGATTTTTCTCTCTCGTAAATCATTTTCTCTAACTTTGCAATCCCCTTTTTAAAATAAAATCTTTTTTTTAAGAAAGATTTCCGTGTGTGCCATTTCGCATTTAAACGGATGCGGCACAATTTTAAAATGGAGTTCAGATATCAATTAAAGCAGTAATGAATTGATTAAATGATTTAAATTGTTGATTTTAATAACAAAAAAATGCTTACTTAACATTTGATTTTTTTTGAATATATTATGAATAATTTTTTCTACTTAGAAAGGAAAAATTTCCAAAGCGTTCTGTAAAATAGGGCATTTTGGAGAATTTAGAAATATTCTAGTAAATTTGAAATTCCCCAAATTCCCTAAAATAGCTCCAAAATTACCTAAAAATCAAAAATTTTCCCAGATTTTAGGGAATTTTAGAGCTATTCTAAGGAATTTGGGGAAAATTTTATAGATTTTACAGAAAATTCTCCAAATTTTCTGGTGAAAAAATTTGGAGAAGTTTAAAAGATATTCTAGGAAATATTTTAAGAATTTTATAGAAATATTTTAGGGTATTTTAGAATAATATATTCTCTAAAGAAGAATTTTTTCTTAATTCTAAAATATCTTTAAAATATCCGACAGAATTTACTTTCGTCTGATAGAAAAAATTTAGAACTTTAAAATTAAGTTTTAAAAACTTTAAAAGAAAACTAAAAATTTCCAGTGTTATCTAAAATGGAATTTTGAAGAATTTAGAGATATTCTAGTGAATTTAAAATTTTCCCAAATTCCCTAAAATAGCTCCAAAATTCCCTAAACATCGAAAATTTCCCCAGATTTTAGGGAATTTTGGAGCTATTCTAAAGGAATTTGGGGAAAATTTTACAGATTGACGAGAAAATTTGGAGAATTTTAAAGATATTCCAGGGAATATTTGAAGAATTTTATAGAAATATTTTAGGGTATTTTAGAATAATATATTCCCTAAAGTAGAGTTTTTTCTTAATTCTAAAATATCTTTAAAATGTCCGATAGAATATAATACTTTCGTCCGATAGAAAAAATTTAAAACTTTAAACTTCATAAACGTGGGAGTTTGAATCTTACATAAAAAGTTTACAAAATAATTTTTCGTAAAGACTTATGCCGGAATATTCGACTGGGTGATGCAATTAAAGCGAAAGTTTGCAAACAACTAAAGACGTTAATTAGTTAGCGTCATTATTGGAAGAAAACAGGCAAAGATTCTCTAATAAAGTGTGTCTTAATACACCAGTTTGGGAAGTGTCTACAAATTACTGTATGAGTAAATTAGATTGGATTCGAGAGTTTCGAGAAAGAAAATCTTCGCTAACGTCGTTGGCATGGATAAAACAGATCACGAAAATTCTCCTAATTAAATATATTATTAATTGCTTAGACAAAACAATAACTTATCGCTCCTTTAAACTATAGATTACGAATTATGTAACGAATAACTTAAGAGAAACACACGCAAGTATCTTGAAAAGATAATAACTTAACTTGCTATAAAATCGTACAAAAAGGAATGTTTTTTATATACATTTTATAATCACGTGTGTAGAATTTAATCCTTAATTTGTACGCCTCTTCCGTCTGTTGAACCACTTTATAATTCTTCTGGTAATTTATGTATCTGGTACAGTATTAGCGATAAAGTTAACGAGTGTTTTCGATGTTAAGTACGGGTCGATGGAAGATGTAAATGCTAATAACAGACGTCATTATGCTACACTTCTCGATTTCCTTTTGTCCCTATTTGTGTAGATTTAAATTCTTAATCGTCTTCCCTACTCCGTTACAAGACTATTTAATTTTAAATTTAAACCTCTGCCATTATTTTCTTTACTAGTTGGATAATGCTAGGAAACAGAGGGGAGAATATGCAAAACTACTTCCTCCCACACTCTCATTCAGTTTTATACTTTAATAATCAAGAATAATAAACTTAGTAATGATAATAATAATAATAATAATAACGACCAACGACTCTCGCATATGGTGGCAATTATGCAAACGAGCGGCGGCTTCCTCAAAATATTCTGCAGATTTGTTCGATAACTGTTCGAAAACAGCAACAGAAATCATGCAGGGAAGTAATTTTCCGGGAAATTTCAGTAGATAGGGAATTACCTGCATGTATTTAAAGTGAGAAAAAAAAATTTAATATTTAAAAAATATCGGAAATTTTAGTCTTTCGCAATATTTCAGTATAGATAAACTTGGCAACGAAGGGGGGAAAACCCTACATAATTACCCTGTAGATCGTAGAAAAATTTGTATAACAGTAAAAATAAAGTATAGTTGTATATAAGATTAATTATTATTATTATTATTTTTACTAAATTTAATGGCTAACTATTGGCGATTTTTCCTTATCAATATCTGGCAGCGTAACGGAGTTTAGAGGGGAGGAAAAAAGGGTAATTAAAGAGCAATAGACCAATGGCGACCAGCGGTCGTCGATTAGTGAATTTCGGTTATTAACGAGTTGGCCAACGACGGTAATAAGGAGAGAATTCTAAACAGTTAATATTTACCACTCGTACGCTGCTAATTACTTTTAATTAACCGGAATAAGTAATTATTGCTAATTGCCTTTAAGTAAGTACAGTAGTTGTTACAAGTAAAGTTTAAGTAGATGCCGATCTCTCTCTCTCTCTCCCTCATCATTCTCCATCTCGCTTCCTCTTTCGACACCCCTCTTAATACTCGACGATCTATCGGTTCTATCGGGTTCGAAATTTCTCCGTTCTGGCTTATTAGTCTCGCGACAGCGTTGTGTTATTGATTCATAAGTGTTTCTGGTCACACCCCGGTCCGCGCGGGCCTCCTCTCTGTTTACACGTAATTATCAAACGGCCCGTAAACGCCTGACCTCGGACGTGCGCCAGGCTAACCATCGTAACATGCGAATCCCTTTATGATGCCGACACGGCGCTTGCTAGATTATACAATGGAAGTATTTTCTGTTTCTTACAGTGTCTCTACCCAGCCGAACCCCGATATAACGAATTGAGTTTGTCGTTCTTCGACTTTAAAAAAAAAAAAAAAAAAATCAGACTATTTTCTATTTTACAATTTTTATCATCATCATAATTTTAAATTCCCAAAGCTTTGTATTTTCCCGAAATTTTTCTCTAAAATTTGCCAAATTTCTTCTGTAAAATGTTTTTTAAAATATTTAATACAACTTTTTTTTTGAAATTCTTTAAATTATTGTAATTTTCTGAAGTATTTCTAAACATTTTTTACAACTTTTCACCGAGGAGTTAAAAATATCGACCTCTAACCCTCTGGGGATCACGGATCGAATTCGAACCTAGAAACTTTCCATAAATAATCTGCTTGGATACGTCCGATCCAATCCCTCATCATCAGGCAGCGATCCTCATCCTCTTCGTGTCCAGAGCGGAAAGATTCAAAAATGAAAAACTTCCTGAAAGTTTTGCCTGTAACCTCAAATATTCTTGTAAAATTCCCCCAAAATTTCTTTAAAATTTCCCCGAATTCTCTTGATTAAGCTAAAAAAAATTATCAAGGAAAAAACTCTGAAACTGGAGAACGTTCCGAAATAGAAAAGTCCGAAAAATTTTTCGATTTTTTTTTCTTTTTATCGAAAAATTCTCGAGATAATTAAGATCCGTTCTGCAGGAGCCATAGGAAATAAACAGTTTATATTCAAAGGAGGGAGTAGAGTAAAAATATTTACCGCTCAACTTGCAAAGCTGAAAGTTTTATTAGGAGAGAAAAATGCAAGCGGGGAAAAATATAATTCGATTCGAATCTTATAAATTATTTGCTACACAATTTCAGAAAAGTGTAAATATTTACCGTTTCGATGAAATTTAATATTGAAATTTAAGAACGTACATGAAACATTCACCGACTCCTAAATAAAAAAGTACCGCCGACCGCCTATTTTAATGCCAATATTTACTTCCTGGAGGATGAGGAGAAGATTACACTAGACCGCGATTAAAAGCTATCCACTTTTTCCTCCCTGGCGTCCAGACTAACTCCCGACGATTTCCCACTACCACCCTCTTTCGGGGGGAGGGGGAAATTACCGGATGGTTTTCGTGGGATGGGGGATTGGGAACTGGTAAACAAAGAAACTAGGAAAACTGCTGTATAAAAAGCCGCCGGAACATTTTCTCGTAAGCAGACGAGAAATCGTTGGCGTGTTAAAATCACTCGGAGAATTTAATAGTTCCGCTAAAGAGGAGAACCCGAGCGGAAAGCATTTAATCCCGCGCTGTCTTCGACGCGCCGCCTGCCTCAGACAACCTCCCCTGATAATGCCCATACGACAAAAGAATGGTCCTACTCTCGTAATGAGTCCAATATCTTTTCGTGTCGTTATAAAACTTCCAACTCCCGGTTTTACGATCTGCGTCACTCTTTCTATCTTAAGAACGAGTTCCTCTTTCACAAAGGCAAATTCTACCGAGCGGTTCCGTCTTCCTGAATGATTTAAGTTGAAAGCAACAGGCTCCAATACATTCCCCTCTACACTCCAACCTCTAACAGCGAGTATAGAGTTGGCTTTTTTGACACAGGCGAGCTAATTTATGCTACAGTGTGGTTATGGCCAATGGTGCCGAGAAGAAATAATAATCGGTTATTTTTCGGTATAATTTTGGAGAAGTGTTTGGCATCTTCGTATACAAAGTCTTGTCCAAACCGCCATCCAAACAAACCATTCGTCCAGAAAATCGTTGAAGGGAGGGGGAGAGTTGGTCAATTTCCCGCATTCGACTTCTCTTCCGGATGGAACGCCTCTATGCGCCTAAAAGTTCTCAGCAGGGAGTGACAGAAATGAGTTTAGTTTCTAAATTTCCTCTCTGATCTATTAACTACGATTAGAAATGTGATCCGCGCGGCTCTGCCTCTTCTCTTGGATACATCGACCCGACCCCCGCTGCACTTCCCGGATACTTGGAAATAAATGACCCGAGCGGCTTTACTTTTTTTTTTATCCCGCAGATCCTCCTCGTGTCCTCCATTTTCGGACCTCCTACTGTTTTCGGGCCACCTTTTTACGGAATAGAATGCGAATTCTCCGCTTAAATTTACGTTCAAGTAATTCATTTGAATGGATGGCCTGGCGAAAGATTGCTGGCTAATCGTTTCGGGGGTACGTAATCGAAGCCTACTAGATTTTTCAGACTGAATGAATCGGTTCGTTACATTAAATTTCGAGTGCTGGCGGTCTAGACGTTAAAGGAATTTACGTAATTTCGCAAATAACCCTTCAACCTCGTACCTAAAATGCGGGTGGAACGGGTCCTGGAGTGAAAAGTACGTAGAAACGTTGACGATCGATCCGAGTACGGTCGGCCGGCCGTTTGTTTTCTGCATTTGGCAGTTATAGTCGACCAACGACGTTATAACGAGGAGAAATGGCATTGCCTCCCGCGGGAACTCCGTCTGCCACAAAAAAAAAAATTTATTAAAGTCGGGTGACCACTAAAATCGACTTTAAGCGGACGAAAAAGAAGGCCATTAAGTAGTTTCGTCCGACTTTAAATTAATTTTTCACTCGATCTTCGGGTCGAAAATGTTGACGTAACGAGATTCGTAAGAGATAAAAGGTATAACAACTCTGGTGTATTCACGAGAAAGCTATACATTAATGAGTAATTAATGTCAAAAGGTAGACTTATAATGGAAAGAAGAGAGTGAGAAAGAGAGAGAGAGGTGGCGAGTCGGGACGTAGAAACTACACGAAAATCGATTTAGCGCAGGATGGCGATATGGCGTGCGGGATTTATTCGGGGTGTGACATTTTGCATATTGCATTAAGTCGGGGTGGTTGCTTTGCTCACCGTGTAGCGTCGGTGGTCCGGAGATCCGGTCTATCGGGCGGTTTTGTTTCTTTCCCCGCCTCTACCCCCTCTTCGAACAGTTTCGTTCGGCTTTCCTTTCGTCAAATATTGACAAGTTAAAGGGCATCGGGCGCGCAATAATCACTTATTTATTAAGAGCGTGACGAAAGGTTGTCGGCGGCCTTCGAAAGTTTGTTTTAAACGATTCTCTGTGTATAATGCGCGGAAACCCGGCCCGGAAGGGGAGTGCCCGCACGCTACAATCGCCATTGCGTTCGGATGACATTGGGCCGCTTCGGTCGTGATACCTCGCTTCGATTTTAGTCTTTCTTAGAAATTCTATTGTCTACCGGATATCCCTTCGAATTCTATAGCGAACCTATTAGAAAATAAGAATTTCTATTTTTTTCCCCCGTGCATTACCCCTCACGCGCCGGATATTGTTACTTAACTTCATGTTTTATTTCACGGACTCCTTTGTAGAAATCCGATTCTTCCATATTGCAGGTGAGCTTTATAAACACTTTAAAATCTGTAACCCGTACTTATTCTGTACAGGTAAGAGCCAGGGCTGCAATGCTAAGAACGGGAAGACCAAGAGATTTACCGCGTTAGAACAGTAAAATCGCAATAAAAAACAATATTACAATTTTATTGTCGTTAAAAATGGTATAAATGATATCACACGAACATTATGGTTTAAGATCATCTTTATTCAGGAATCTGTACAATTATTGATACAAGGAGATACACGAAAATTGAAACATAAAAAGGAAAAAAACAATAAAATTAGTATACAGAATAGGGCCTAACAATAACAGTCTAGAAATAATTTATTTATGGTATAAATTTCTTTTATGGCTCTTCTTAGTCGTGTTCTTGCTTGCTTTTTTTTTTTTTTTTTTTTTTTTTTATTCTTTCGGCCTCCTTCGAAAACATATTCTTGAATTTAATAGAATTATAAATTAGGCCTATCGACTCTTACATTTTCTATTACAACCGAATAATAAAATTCCTGTATATTTTTTCTATAGGAAAATTTCGATATATTAAAAGAAAATTTAAGTAAAAATACAACAATTTTATTGATTAATTCTGTTTTAATTAAGCGTTATTGATTTAATAATATGAATATGCCGCCGCCATTTTGGGTCTAGAAATAAACACGTTTGTGTTTAATGTAAATTAATATTTAAAAAAAATTTAATTAATCTCACTTAAAAACGATCATTTCTATTGAAAATTTTATTCACTTTTGTCCTTTTTAAATTAAATTTGTAAGTGTGGCGAAAGTGACGCTATTATGGGCTATTGTGCTCGTGTTAAAATACTCAAAAATGGCGGCGAATTCGCGTTAATAATACAAACTCTTTCATTTTTGGATTACAAAATGACGATATCTATAGAATAAAAAAACAAGGAATTCTGAACATGTAATCAGGTAATCAGTAAACATTTTCCAATACAATGGAATCTTTAAAGAAGTGTTGAAAACCCCGAAAAAACAGCGGATTTGTATTCAATTTGAAGTTAAGATTTTCAAGCAGGACTGAATAAATTCGTGTTTACTTCGTCGAATAAAGGAAATTCGAAATTCGTTTTTTCATTATTTAATGCGGACTTTGTTGAAGTGACGTAATTTAAAAGCATCCCTTTTGTCTTCGATAATGACCCCCGCTTTTGAATATAGGAACGGCAAACGTTCTTCTGGCTACATTTTACGTAAACGTAAAAGTAATTTTATAAATGTGATGTAATTTTATACATAAATATCCGGAAAGAGTGCTGTTTTATTAAATCCATTTACTCTCTTTATGGAAACAAACATTACGCATCTAACCAAATAATAGAAATCCACTTCCTCTAACCAATTCCCTCTTATCGCTTTTCATTCTTTTATTATTATTTTTTTTTATTTTACATGCTTCTCTGTGGTCACGAATTTTTGCTTTTCCTAAATTTTCGTGGCACAGATAAAATTCCGTGACTGTCTAAATAGCTTTTTTAATCATTTGGACTAAGCGATGTTACGTCGCGTAACGCGTAACTCTCTTGACAAGATATCACGCAGTCGTATATCCAGATGCCAATCCTAGGTTATAAATTCCCGTAAAGTATTCCCCTTTCTAGAGGTTCTGCGTCAAAATCTTCTATAGAGGTGTTTTCCTGTTTTCGGTAGTACAAATGAGCTACTAATTGGCTAAAAAGTAGAGGAAAATTTCATATTACTTATTATTTTAGTGAGAAATAAGAGTGTTCTTCTACATCTTTAACAATGGGGGGTGCCTCCTATTTGTTGACAGTTTAGTAGGAAATAGGGGACATCCCTGCATCACCTTTACTGCATCCCCCTTTAAAATGGTGAGCAATTTCAAAATTAAAGTTAGAGATGTGCAAAACGAGAGATGTGCAAAACGAGAGATGTGCAAACGAGAGATGTGCAAAACGAGAGATGTGCAAACGAGAGATGTGCAACGAGAGATGTGCAAACGAGAGATGTGCAAACGAGATGTGCAAACGAGAGATGTGCAAACGAGAGATGTGCAAAACGAGAGATGTGCAAACGAGAGATGTGCAAACGAGAGATGTGCAAAGAGATGTGCAACGAGAGATGTGCAAACGAGAGATGTGCAAAACGAGAGATGTGCAAAATTAAAGTTAGAGATGTGTTCGTTGATACTGTGTCCTATAAGGTGATGGTGTTTCAAATTGGAGTTCCATAGACATAGACATTGTCTTGTGAATCCCGAAGGAAAAGGAAAAATTTCTGTTTGCATCGATCGTTTTTTTTTATTCTATTTTTTTACGGCCGAGACGTTTCTACTTAAGCCAAATTGACCCATTTGGGAGAGAATTTTGGAAAAATTTGTCGAGAAGATTTATAACCGGCCGCGGGGAGAGAACGGCCAGAGGAACATCCATCTGTAAATTCGCACGCGCTCAAAAAATTTCCCTTTCGATCGACTTTCTTTCGTCGTTTTTGGGTAATTCTAACTGAATTTACCCTTTATTGTGTTTTTTTATAATAGACGTGAGGGGTGAAGAACTGTTACTTCATTTAACTGCAGGTAAGATAACATGTGGAAGAGAAGTCCGTTTATTTTTGTGTTAATCTTATCTTCTATTAATGCAGGATTCGGAAGATAAAAAGAGATCGTCAGGTAAAATTCCCGGAAATTGGAGTCCTGTAAACTTTGCTATAAGCAAAAGTTTACAAGATGCGAGTGGGGTGATAAACCTATACAGTTTAAATGGCCAAGACGGGAGAGGATAAAGTCTGTCTAGTTATTGAAATGGTTAAGAAGCGAATCTTTCTAAAGGATAGGAGAAGTTCCTAAAAAGGATCGATCTTTGTACGTTTAAAGGCCGGCGGCTCAGTTGGACCCCGGTTAATGAATACGGATAAAGGAGAAACCTTCTACTAAACAAACTAAGTGCGTCCGAGCGGGTAGAAGATAGAAAATTGGGTTTTGTCGCGATAAAGGCCAAAGCCATTCCTTTACAAATGCAGAGAATGCGCGAAATTTACGAAAAGAGCCGCCGGCCACCCCTTCCAAAACCCATTTTAAAATATTTCATTATCACGAGAAATAGGTGAATATTTAAATGATTAGATTTCTCTCTGGTATTAATCCTAGCGAAGGGAAATTTCTGGAAGTCGAGTAATTACCTCCTCCTCTTCTCCCGAGCAAATTTATTAATTTCCAGAAGCGAAACACCCCATCGAACATATTTACTGTCTTAAACATAGGATTAATGCTATTCTCGGATCGTTATTTTTCTATTTTATAAGGATTTAAGTATCGCGAAGTGCGATTTTAGGATTTTTAGATGGGTGTTTGGCATTACTTTACTACAGTTATGACCTTAATTCTATTCTAGTTCTAGTTCTCGAAACAATATCTACATCCAGGTTCTCCTTCCTCTTCGGATCTTATCGCCTTTTACTGTGAATTTAGAAACAATGAATAGGATCTATACCTTATATACTCTATCTACTGTAGAATAAGGAAGAGTGTAATACTTTCTTTCGATAAAACGAGTTATGATCTAGGCGTAACACAATCATCAATGCCAATGAATGATGCATCGAGACACTTCGTCACGTCATCTACGTTACGAAGAAACAATGTATTTGTGATAGATGTCGTGTACGGGTATTAAGGAGCATCCCTAAAATAGACTACTTTAAAAATGATCATTGTGTGTACGTGATCATTTCCAGGTGTTTCTCATAATTGAAAAGCCGCCGTTAGATGTTGAAAAATTAATTTCATGTCACAAAATGCGTAATTTTTACTCCGCAACAATTATTTTTTTTTCCAATAGCCTAAAAGGTGAAACGTAATTTTTACTATTAAAAATAAATAATCATCACGTTCTTCGTGGACAATGATACATATTGCAGTTGCAAGTTGCGTGACGACCTCGTTTCATTTATTTATTTTCACTTCGGAGACGTGTTTCACTTTTACTCTATGGTAAAGTGAATCTCTCGCTAATTAAATGTTGACGGCTTCTCGATAATCCTTGCTATAGAACTTTTTAATGTAGAAAAATAATGGAAATAATACTTTTTTCGATAAGAAACTCGTCGTTGTTGAGGGAGGAACTCGAAATTCAAATGTTTTTCTTCTATGTTCGACTATAAAATTATATTTTCCAAACACGTGTCTATACATTGCTCATCGTCTTACCTTTATATCGTATTTCTCTACATTCTATACGTCTCCTATTTAGTATGACTGGTAGAAGGGCTTGCTACAAGGCAAATTTTGAACTCGTACAAAATGGTCTTAAATATGCTGATAATATTGATCAAATAAATTGTATAAAATGGAATTTCTAATAATTTAACTGAATTTCTGATGCAGAATTTAAGGATAGTCCGGCTGTTTTTTCTCTCGTTCTCTTTGCTTTCTCTGTATCGATTCGTCTTCCAAGCTAAAACTTCACTTTCGAAATCTGTTGCAGTTGCAAGAAAAAGTGGTGTTTGAGAAACTTCACGACAGTTAAATCACTACAAATCTTACAATTTTAATAGGATTTACATAAAATTTTATATTTTCTAAGCGTAGTCTGCGTGACAAACCACAAGGTAAAGTATGCATAATAAGCATAAATTAATTACGTTTTGTAGTAGAATACTTACGAATTTCATAGCCAGGAAGAAAATCACAATCTTCATCTTTCTAACCCTTTCTCTATTATAAGAAAATACACTTCGTAGCACTCTACTTGAAGTCTCTATTGAAATTTCCTGTTACCATCCACCACCGGAGTGTACAGGATCTACGAACTTGTTGGGATGTGCAGCGTATTAGTTTATTAACAATAGTGGTTTACAGGTTTAGAGTTATTTTTCACTCCCTAACGTATCGGAGATTATAAAGTAGCTACTCTTTCCGCCACTAGGGAAATAATAGCGGGCCGACGGAACTCGACTCGGACTCTAAGCTGGCGGCTAATGGGTCGGGTGGAGGTAAGGAGTGCGATCAATCTTCGATATTTTTGAAATATTGCCTTTCTTAATCACGGCTCGTTCATATTTTAAGAAAGGGGAAGAAGAAGAAGAAGTTTTTCCGGACTTAATTATTTACAAGTTTTGCCTTAAAGAAGCCTGGACGCTTCCGGACTCGCTTTGCTTAAAATATGGAAAAATGAGTCGAGTATATTGTTCCCTCTTTAAATATTCACGAGAAAAAGTTCGAAAGCTACGACGTCATATGTTCTGAATGGTAAAAAATTCATCGCTCCTTCGATACTACGTAATTATTAACCATATCGGAACCGTTATCGATAGCTAAAAACTAATTAACCATCGCTCACACTTAAGACTCGGGCTAACTTTAAGCTTAATTAAAGCTTTTTAAAAGTGTTTGAATTTTAATTAAAACTTAATTAATTTCTGGTCCCCCTCTTCTCCTGGTCGAATCGCAACTTCTTTAAACAACGATTCTTCTTTTCCCTGTTGCAACTTTGCACAATTTCTGTTATGTTTTCGAACCCGCATCCTCTCTCTCTCTCCTTCCATCCTAATTTTTGCTTAAGAGCAAAATTTTATTGTTATTTTTTCAACTTTCATCATTATTTCTTTTGTAGTTTCGGTATTAAATCCAGGTCCAATTAATAATTCTCGGCATCTTGTAAGACGTAAGCCTTAATTTTGAATAATGTTCCGATCTTTCAGTATACCAAAGGGAGTCACCGAGTCAATGAGGGTTTTCTCGATTACTCCCTTTGGCACAGTGATTTTCGATTGTGAAAACACCGAGAGAGAGAGAGAGAAAGAGGGAGTAAACAAAATTCCACAATAAAAAAAAAGGTTGGCCGAAATAATAATATTGATAATTTAATTAGAAACCGTGTTAAAGAACACGCCAAATAGAGAATTCCCGGGAGGAAGAGAAGAATCGTTAACAATTAGCTGCTCCGTTGACGGGAAGCCACATCCTCCAAGTATTGGGAAAGCAACACAAACATGTAATATTTACCGAAATGAAGACATTTACGACCGTTTAGACGTATATATTTTATTTTCAACGCGTAAGAAACCGGTATTAATATGCAAATAGCTAATAACAATCTGTGTAGACGGGAGCATAATAGCCAATTTCGCCATTAACTTAACAGTACGCGTGTGAAATCTTAAAACGATAACGTAACAAAAAAAAAGAAGAAACAACGTAAGAGCGCATCTCGAATGACACGCGAAAGAGCCACACCACGCTCCTTTCGAATGCCACACGCGTATAGAATCCTCCCCCCCCGTATCTACAGCTACGTTATCGGTGCATAAAATTACCCTCCGGAGTATTTTCCATCATCGAATTCAAATTTAAATAAAACTTTCGACTATAGTAATAGTAAATATATTATTAATTAGGTAAGAGTGTAGTAAAGAGTTCAGAAAATTGTGGTGAAAAATCGTTAAAATTCCTAACAAATAAAAGAAAACGTGGAAATACCGAAACTCTCGTAAGGTGAGGAAGTGTCGCTTGATGTCGATGGAGAGCAGCAACGCCACGCTCGGTGGGGAACGGAATTAACTACGATGGGTAGAAGAAGCTTTGTATCTGCCATTCCAGCCGATCGTTTATTATAAAAATTGCCTAGTCGTTTCGAACGAAAGATATAAATTATCGTAGCGGTTGAATAACCCCGCCGCGGGATAGGAGTCGGAAAGCCACTTCCTGTCTACACCGGAAACGATGGCGACTTCCTCCATCGACTTTTTTCGGAATTTTCAAAACCGTAGTGTGCGGGCCCGCAACGACTCTTTAATTCTTCTGGACTTTCTTTATTTTTCGGGCGGATCGGGCCGGAAAAGCTCGCTTAATATACTCGTTAAAGAGGGTAAGCGCTTTGCTAAACAGATGTTTACCTCGTTCGGCCGTCCGAGATTCGATGCTAGCTCCAGTTTACATTCTCTTCCTTCGGATTCGGAAACTCGCATTTATCAAAGTGACAACTTGAGAAGTCCGTAATGTCTATTCTGTGCAAACTATTGCTGTTTAGAATGTTTCGTGGTTCACCTCGCTCCTAATAAAAACATGAAAAATGTATGGGTTTAGGAAAGTGTTACTACACTTTCAACTCCCCCTCTTACCTTTTTCTTAACTTTAAAAGTCAAATACACACCCTATATATATATATATATATATATATATAAACTTATATATTTGAATAATATATATACTGTGTAAGATTAATAAAAGTCTATATAAGTTGACTTGAAAATATATTTTGAATATTCTGCACTTCTCGGAGTAGGAAAACCGAAACTCGACAGCATTAGACAATTAGATAAGTAAAGAATCGAACTACAGTATAGTTAATTATGGTCCCCGGTAATGATAGCTTAACCTGGTCACCAGAGGGTGTTTATTAAGCTAAAGTTCGATAAGCCGGTCCTCTAGTAATGAGGTCAAGCTTAGCGCAATTATATTAATTTAAATGTACGGAAATGAAAATTAATTAATATACCATTAAAATAAGAGTGACCGTTAATAATTTTATCCACTTTTATTTATTTATAAAAATTGCTAAAGAGGAACGAAAAGAATGCACTCGAGAACGGACCCTTTCGGTGGAATCACCACACGTTTCCCACCCTGCCACATAGTACACGAAGGGTGCTTTAAGTAGATACAATGATATTACACTGCGGGTTTATATTCTGTTCCACGGCAGAGGTAATTGGCGGGTGTGATGGCGCTCCGATAATCGATCGATAGACTTCCGCCCGAACACGGAAGCGCCACGTTCTAAGTGACATTTATCTTTCGGTTGACAACGGCTGTCGGCTTCAATTAACTGCAGCACTTTTTACTTCCCTTCCAACTTCTTCCTCTTCTTTTTTTCCCCCTCCCGCCATAATACCAGTAATGATTTTACCGGTCGTAAAAAGAATTGACGAGCTTGGATCGTTTGTCGAGAGTCGAAGAGTTTCCCGGATGCCTTCACGAGAAATGTGACGAGGGGTCGAGTCCAAATTACACTTAGACACGAAAAGGACTCCAAATAAAGTCCGAATTCGGAAGGAGGAATGTCGAATAACGGTAGTTTTTGGTGTATTCGATTAAAAAATGAGCGATATTTTACGATGTGATTTCTGGATTTTACCGGAATGTGATAGATTTTCATCATTATCCAGGTGTTCCGGTACTAAAAGAAGTTTCCGGATGAAAAATTTCATGAGATCTTATTAAGTAGAAAAAAAAAAAAAAAAAAGACTTTTGGCGAATTTGGTAATTTTAATTTTCGAAAACGAGAAGAATGGAAGCGTGCGAAGCTCCGTTATCGTTTTTTAATAACCAGCATTTTCTAAAAAATGTAAATGTGCCGCCTCCGGTTACCGGGAAAGCAAATATTAGTCGACTCTTTCGCGTTGGGGCCGCAAATTGATCGAAGCCGGAAGCGACGAGTACTAAGAACGGAAGCTCTTTCTCGGCTATTAAGTCACCTCTAACACGTTGTTGCGCTACAAACGGCGGAAACTTCACAACCGTGTCGCTCCTCCCCTCGCTGCCATCCCCGTATCGAGAGATGCGTAATATCGGAGAGATAGGTCGAATAAAAAATAAATAAATAAAAATAAAATATCTTTATCTACGCCGTTCGGAAGCGGAAATGGAACTTTCCGCAGCGAATTTCCGATTTCTTTATTACCTGTAGAAACGTCGTATTGCGCTTCTCCGGTTATAATATGGCGCCTCTCCGGAGAAGAAGAAGAAGCCCGGTTTTCTTCCGACTCTTCGTTTTCTCAGTAGAATTAAGAGACAAAAAGTGATTCCGTCTTATCAACTGACGGAGGAGAAGTCGAAAAAATTCTACTTAATGGCGCGAGATGATGCTCGGTCGATCGGAACCACTAAGCTACAATATTTCCCGCCGATTTACTTTCCTCCGTTTCTCTTCCCCTTCTGACGTCATTCAAGCATTAGAGATCGGAGAGTCCTTCCCCCGTTTCCACCGTACGGATACGTTTTCCATTAAATTCGTCGAGAGGAGGACGAGAACCGTCCCACTCCTCTCGTTCGTCTAGAAATTTATTTTAATATCTCTCTCTTCTTCCCTACTTTTCACAAATTACTCCAACCCCAATGCATCTAAATCGTAAGTAGACGTTTAGTAGGCGGATCTGCACGTTTCTACCGAAATTGGAGGGGAAGGAAAGGAACGAAACACTCTCCTTCTATATAACTATCGGCATTTTTATCATTATTTTTAATATTATTAATAAAATATAAGTTGAAGTAGTCGTACACCAAACTGAAGTAAACGTAACGATGTTTACTTTAGTCTCTCGTAGAACTTGTACCATCTTCAATCAATTTGTATCATTGTGTATAAGTTGATTGTTGTACGACATTACATTGACTAGAGTAATATACAAATGATGATGATCATTTACACGATGTAAACAAGATTATACGTTTAAAAAATGCATACTTTACAGCCGTAATCTTAAAGAAACTATCGAAAATCAACAGTAAACACGTATAAAAAACATCGCAATTTATACCACAGTTTTAATCTTCCATCCTCTGAAATATTCCTCCATCCCTAAAACCTCTGATGATGATTCTCTAACCTGATTTTTATATTGTTATTAGTTTTTTTAATGTTCGTCCTCTCTTAAAAAGAGGGATAAAGCATTAAAAAATTAATAATACGTAATAAAAACGATAAAAGTGAACGTTTTTCTATCGTTTTTGTTACTCTTTCCCGCTGGCTAAAATCGAATAATACGAGATTGGTACTTAAGGCACGGAAATGACGTCATATTTCCGATCGACGTCAGCAGAAACTGATTCCACGAAATGAAAAATGAAATATCGCGACAGTAGTCACGTGATTGCTGCCATGATTGTTAGAGTACGATGAGGAAAAATGGCGGATTATCGTTAAGAACAGAAATTAACACGTGTTAGAGTAAATTTTATAATTAATATAATAGCTGCGGTCTATTCAATCCACCTTCTATAAGTCTCTCCCCCCTCTTACAAACGAAGGTCGTGTCAGACTCTGCTAAAAATATCAAAGCTTTTGCCATTATAAAATATCGTCACCTTACTTCCAGGTCAAAGTAATGCACGTAATTAATTAGAATAAATTGTAATTTAAGTAATTAAGCAGCTATTATTAATTTAAATAATAGTTTTGTTTGGAAAACAAAAGGAATTAATTCGGGTTTTCTAACCGGTAGTCCCGCGATCTTTGTCATATTAATAGTTTCTAAGAAGATAATTAATAAGAAAAGTTAAGAAATAATAATAATTCGATTTAATATTATTTCTAATCCTGTATTACTATTTAATTTATAGAAATTATGGAAATTTTAAATGGAATTTCACTAACTTTTACAATTATGTCATCTGCATACACGAGTAATCTATTTTCTGGGATTTCGTTAAATAAATCGTTAACGTTTAAATTATATAATAACGGGGCAAGAATTGATCTTTAATTTATTTTAAACGTTGTCATAAGCTGTTTATTTAAAGTAGCATATTCCCGTCGTGAATTAATTATAATAATTGTTCGAAAAAAATTGTTATTTTGCGTGTTTACTTATTCTTTATTCACGTCACAGTAAAAGTTCGAAATTGTTCCTACTTCGTTCTAAAAAACGAGTGGTTACGACTTTTAAACTTCAATTTTTATTTTTATTTTTAATTATTTAATACTCGCGAGTTAAATATTTATATTTAAATCATTTATTAAAATTTTTCGCCAACTTTAAACAAGACATTTGAAATATTTGTCTGCAAAATAAAAGAAAACCTTTGTGGCAATCCGAACTGCGAATAAAAACGTTAATTTTAGGATTGTAGAAGAAGAAAAAAAATGAAAGAAATGGCTTCAAACATAGGCGGTCCCTTGCGAATTACCTAAGATATTAATCGAAAGATTTTTGAAAAGGAGTAATTGATAACATATTGTTGTTAAAAATAATCTTTTTCAGTAATAGACGTTCTCTTTTTATTTTTAGTCTTTTAAATAATTATAATCGAATTATTTTGCTTTATTCAGAAAAATCTTTCTGATTAATTTATTTTATTTTCGGTTTGATTTTCTTTTTCTTTATACAGTATTTAATAATATATTTTATTTAATGCTCGCAACTGACTGGTAACTATCACAAAAACACACGTAATGTATATACTACATACGAATGAAAAGGTGTTTTTTTACATGCCAGACCTGATTTAGACACTTGTGACCCTAAGCCATAACATATAAAAGGTCTTTCCTCTCGAATTTAAAAATCACGAGGCCTCGAACGTGAGGCCCTAAGCTATAACTTTATCTTACGTATAAATCTGGCTGTGTTTGTGACGGTTTTATACAGAAAGTGTTTAAGTGTACAGCTATTAATGTATTGATATTTGGAGTATGTTTTTGAATGTAAATAGTAATAAATTTAATTAATCCCAATTTAAATATTTCTACCGTTATATTTATTATTATATTAAACTGTGTATTTTCTTTCTTATAAGCCGTATTGTTTCTTTAATACTGGTAATATTTTATTCAGAAATGGTCATTAGAATTACAAAAATCGTAATATTATACATATTATAATAACTGTCTTATGAATTTTAGAAACTTTTATTTTTATTTGCCTCCACTTTTGTTATTCTAATCCATTAATTCCTTTCGTCCTTCCTGTAGAATTTTAACTGTAATTTGATGGCAGAAAGAAGAGAGAATAGAATCTAAATTCTCCTGATACAAAGTCATTAATCTGTTATTTAAAAGGTTGAATTTGTGGATAAATTTACATTATACTGAATTATCAATGGCAAGTAATCAAAGGCCAAAAAATTGTAGAGATTATTCAATAAATTTCAGATTAACGAATACATTGGAAACATTGATTCCAATTGCTTCGTTTTAATGATTATCTCCCGATAACTAAACAATGCAGTAGAAGTCTGTCCGACTGAATAGAGAATAGCCTTTAAAGAGCATCCTGATGTATCATGCACCACCTAATTCGGAATCAATTACAATTTATCCCGGTTAGCCAGTTTATGCTTAAGATCTTCAATGATAGATACCAAAGCAAGCTACTAACACCGAAAGTCACCGACAAAGTGAAGGAGGCACGATCTAGTATTGATTATAATCAGTAATATAATTGGTAGATCCACCTCCTTCACTCCAAATCTTTATAATGTTTCATAAAATTTTCGGGATACGACCCGAAATTTAATGAAGTAATGTTATTGAAGCAAATCCTCGAGACTTATACGAGTAAAGAGTTTAAGGCCTTTTACGGATTGTAGTTAAAAAGATTTAAACTAGTTTTAATAAATAGCAAAAGGAAAAATCCATATTATTCATTAGATATTAAATAATTTGTTTTATTAATATCATAAAATCTTTAAAAGTTCTGCTAAAGAAAAGAAAATTTCAAAATTATTTGACAAATATTTAATTATAACTATAAAATATTTGTTTTGTATACTAAAATTAAAAAGAATTGAAATTCTTTTCTTTTGTTCTTCTTCTTAAAATTTAAAATTGACACCAAATTAGACGAAATTTGTCAGATAATTTGCATATTTTTATAATGCCACGATTTCAATGGTAAAATATACTAACTTCCTGCAAAATATTCGATTATTTTGGCATTGTAATGCAGATTTTATGAAGGAAGAATCTGAATAACTGTTGATTTTTTGGTTAATGTTACCTATGGTTCCAAGATGGCGGCTCGTCTGATTCCAGCAAGGAAACAGTGGGGACGCACGTTCTAACCTAACCTAACCTATTGTGTTGGTAATAATTATGGTAATTTATTAGAATAGGTTAGGTTAGAACGTGTGTCCCCACTGTTTCCTTTCTTCTATTTGCTGGAATCAAAGACGAGCCGCCATCTTGGAACCATAGGTAACATTAACCGGTTTTTTTTAATAAAGTGTGATTTTTATCACGTTTATTGCATCTCATTACTAGGAGCATGCTTAATTCATCACTTCTACCTTTGTTGTCCATTTAGAAATCTTTTTTCGTGTGTGTGTGTGTGTATAGATTCTGCATGCATTTCGTAAATAGATGCTAACTTGTTTAATAATTAAAATTCCCTACTAACAAATAGGCCTAATCACTTTATTCAATCGATAGGAAGCTCCAAAGTTAATGAGATCAGTAACGAAAAAATTCCTCGAGTGAAAGTGTAGTAAGAGCTTTTTAATTTCTCCTCTTTAACAGAAAATGACAAAACAAAAACAAAAGAAAAAAAACTGTTTAAAAGTGTTGCGAGAAAATTCAAAATTAAAACACTACGAAGAAAAGAAATAACAAAAAAAAAGTTTATAAAAATAAACTTTGAAACGTCGAAATTGTGCAGAAAACAATAGAAATAAATACTGAATTTTATAAAACTTTAAACAATTAACAAATAACGAAATATATTGATATCATTTCAATGCAATTCTTCAATTTTTTAATCATCTTTTAATCGAAAAAAAATTCGAGATTAAAGAGGAACAGACAGACACGAAGACAGGCGAATACAGTGGAAATGTACAGGTCTGCAATTTTTAAATTGCAGCCTAATAAACCATCGTTTGCCGAAATACAGGATTAATTTCGATCTCTTCTTTGCCATAATATATCTATTTTTGGCCCAACATTTATTTTTGGGAATTAAGAGTAAAGGTTCAACAAAAGCGTGTACTGTCAGAGTAAAAGATTTATTTATTTAATGTTAAATGATCCAATCATACAGATTAAAACATAGGAAGAACTTGTAAATTTTATTAAAGTAATGTTATTTTTCTTTCATTATATAAAATTGCTAATTCTCTTCAAGAATTGTATGTGGTTGTGAAGACGAGTAAACACACACACACAGGAAAATAAAAAAAAAATTGAATAAATTTAAGTAAAATAAATGTTTGCTTTAAATATTATATTTGCGATAGCTTAAAAAATATTTGTAGGAATAAAAAAAAAGAATTATATTTGATGAATAATACACAAAAAATAAGTTTTGATACCGAATAAACATCTTTGTAATAACAAGTAATTGTATTTTCTCCCTTCGAAGTTCCTTCATTAGAATAAAATCAATATAGTTAAGTGATAGAAGAATAATCTAATTTAAATTATTCGATTAGATTTTATGATTTTAATCTAATTATTCTTTATTTTTCAACGATTTCGAAAGGGTTATTATATCTCCTGCTGTGATGGGAATCTTTAATGTCTAACTATAGCTTAGCAAGCTACAGTAATAACTGTTTATGAAGTATCTTAAAATTCTCCCGTTTATAACGTAAAGTTAGAGCTATCAAATATGATTAACGTATATGTTAATTAATAAAATATTACTAAACTGTATGTTCAGAACGAGAGAGATGTCATTCGGAGTCACAAATCTCGATACCTTACCTTTAATTATTAATTTTTAGACACATACACACGCATGTTTTCCCCAGTTCATTCGGACGAATGAACTGGGGAAAACCGTGTTTTTATTATTCTAGAATATCTCTGTAATAAACCTTTTACTTCTGGATAACACTTCTGGATTTCTCAATTACACGGTTCTTTTTTAAAACTTTCTTCAACTTATGTGTAGTAGTAAACAAGAAGAAAAACAATAACGAGATAGAGAAGAAGTAGAAAGAGGAACGATTCAGAAAATATTCTGGATATATCTTTCTGGTTTTTCTTTATACGACCGATAAAGCCCCAGAGCTGTATCGGGAGAGTTTATCACCAAAAATACATATTCCCACATATTTCTATCTATCGGCTTTTGTCAAAGTAACTGATCCATTCGCAACATCCCACGGAAGAGAGAGGTAAAAAAATCTCTTCCGATAGTCGATATAAAAACAATAAATTGAGATTTTGTATTACATTCGATACTTGTGCTGTGACCTACACCCGTTACTAATTGCCAAATATATATATTTTTTTCTTCTGTTTGATTTGGATACAGGAGTTAAGAAATTTCTGTTTCCGATTGGCAGATATATCAATAGACTCATCTTTTTAATAAACAAGGAGTGAAGTATATGAATTCGTATATCGTGGCAATGATACGAATTCCCTTCCTCATTCAAATCGTTTCTTAGTCATTCGTTGATAACGTAATTTCTTCGTCTTTATGCGCCTGCACTTTTTATATTTGGTTCCATTGTAAGCGAGTAGACAATTCCTCGACCCGGGTAAACTTCTCGTTACGAATTTACATAAATTTTAATGATAAACAGAAACCTTAATAAAAGGAGTTAATAATTCTCTTTTTACATTCAACACGGAAATAATCCGAAATGCTAAATATTAAGCGGGATATTCAGACTTTGCTTGGTGGGGGAAAAAATTAGTTTTTTCATAATTATGTACCCTGCGGCGTTTAACACGAGCGATAATGAATTTGTTGATATTCGCTCCACACGAAGAAATATCTGACGAAATTTTGTATAATTGTAAAGCAAAATTGTCCTTTCTTTGTGATGTTTTCGCTAGATGGCGCGCAGTGGGGAAGATGCTTCGCTAGGTGGTGCTGCTAGGTGGCGCGTCGTCAGAACGC
Organism: Centruroides vittatus; assembly: GCF_030686945.1. Classification (NCBI taxonomy): domain Eukaryota; kingdom Metazoa; phylum Arthropoda; class Arachnida; order Scorpiones; family Buthidae; genus Centruroides; species Centruroides vittatus. Next base: position 1,144,137 of record NW_027122709.1, on the reverse strand, counting down.
GCCACCTAGCGGAATCATTTAAACAACCTTTGTGTATGGGGTTACTGTCGAGATGATTCCATTAGAGGGCGCTCTGCAAGGTTGTCCCCACTATCCTCGCTGAGTGCTACGTAGTGGAATTATCCATATTCCCACTAGACTAATGCCAACGTGGTTAAACTCTAACATCTTAGTCTTTTGGAAATAAAGGCATTACTGAAGAGGCTCAATAGGTTGTTACGCACTTGTACCTAAAGCATCATATAAATAAATAAAATCTATGTTTTGTTCGTGGCCTTTGTTTGCTGGTTGAGTATTTTATTAATAAAACTGGAATAACTAATTATTTTATTTTATTAATTACCTTATCGTTATTTTATTAACAAACGCATCGTTTCTAAACATTTTGTGCATATTATATACATTCAAATCTAACTTGTGCCCACGACAGCTTTGCTTTTCTTGGGGATAATTTTACGCTAGCACGAAGAATTATACCATATTATACTACATATTTATAGAATGGCGGATGGCCGAGCTGTTAAAGTGTCAGCCTGCCACATCGAGGAAACCGGGAGCGAATTCAGGAGGATCCAAAAAATCGGAATGGCTGTTCCCGAACTCAGGATCAGTTTGGTAAAAGACCGTCTTAGTGCCCACAGAATGGAGGCTTCTGGAGAACGGCAGATTTCTCTTTTAAAAATAATAATATGGCTACTCATGTGAACGACTTGTTTTGCTATTTTTGTCCTGTGGGCACTACGAGGGCACATTTTCCTATGCCCATTGAAGGTTAGGCCAGGTTTCCAATGAGAGACGAGGCCAGCCTATCCGAAACAAACCACCAATGAAAAATTTTTGAGGTCGCCCGCCCGGATTCAATTCAGGATCTTTCAGAGCGGTAAATCGCGCCCGTATTCGCCCCAATTGTTAATAGATGTATGACTCGTATCTCCCGCTGAAAAGTCATTAAAAACAAATCAGAATAACTTAAAGTTCCTGAATAATTATAGAAAAGTAAATTCATGACATGTTTATTGAATTTCTTTTAAATTAATAATCGCGTAGTTCGTTCGAGCGACATCGAACTGAATGCGGCGACGTCACTACAGCAACTCAAAGTACTTTAAAACAACGTTTCGTTTCGACGTGTTATCAGATTTTAGAAAAACTCTTTTCGTGTTCGTCCATTATTTAGAAACAAAATGGTAGCCATATAAAAGGGTTAAGCGGCAGTTTCGCGAAGTTGCGTGAGGGAGTCAAATCGCTTCGATTTAAAAACAATCGAATGCTGGAGAACCATGTTTTGAACGACGAACACACGTCTTTATAAGTGTTCGAAAATATTTCCTTTAAATTAAGGATCACGCAACCTAGAGAAAAAGACTTTATCTATAAAATTCTTTTAACAAAGTTTTATCTCCACACGTTACGCCAAGCTATAAATTTTTCATTAGTTTCAATTGTACTATACTACAGTATGATTTGTACATACGAAGAGATGTTTGTCGTAATTATTTTCTCCGACCTGGCACGACTTTACACTACATTTTAATGTTAACTAACTCGTGCTGCAAGAAATGGCTAGGTGTTACAACACGGGGCTTCCATTTGAGGGGTACGAATTCGGTTCGTTTCAAGGGACGGAGCTCGACATATCCGGTCGGATCACTCCCGAGGTTTCTAGACCCAAGAACTTTTCGGGGTATCGAGCGCTTTAAAAATCTGCCATTCGGCACTTTCTTTTTACATTCTAGTCGATACGTGATCATTTTTATTCCAAGTTTTCGACTGAATTTTTAAAACATCTCGTGGACTCGACGTTACTCCTCCCTTAAACTACAATCAGTCTACACGTTTCCTGCTTGTCTAGGACACGACTCGCATACAAAATAATAGAATTGAATAGAATATTTTATCGTCATATTAATATTTATATATATATTAATATAAGTTACAAGTTAGCATTTAATTCTGGGTCCGTCAGGTCATTGTAAGATTCGATCGTCGGAGACGATATAAGTCATTTTAAATCCTCACGTATATGTTTTCTAATAAAAAAAAAATGGTGAGAGAAAATCAATATGCGTGTGTTATAAAATGTAAGCGATGAACATCGTAGTTACGTTACTATATCCCATTAGAATTTCCCCGTGACTTAGTTTCTCTAGAGTCTTTTTTGATAGCTTAACTCTACTTATTCATATCTTCGATCGGTGTCTACCCTTAAAGAATTCTCCAAACCAACCAATTGAAATATAATTATTCTTTCGCCAATCGATAATTTATACTCTAAGTAGATTATGACATTTTCTTCGACATCTTTTTTCTTAAGTTTTTCTCGATTTCAGTTTTTTTTTTCAATAAATGCAAACACAGAGGAGTCGAGATTCGAATCGATTTTCGTGTATGATTTTTTTTTTCAATATAATATACTCGAAAATATTTTATTAGAAATGCTTGAAAAATATATTAAAAATAAATCATACGAAACTTATTTGCTTATAAATATACAAAACCTTTAAATATAAGTTCAAAACATGTTTTTAATATAAAGTATATTCGAGTGTACGCTTCTTGTCTCGAAAAGTGTTTAAACTAAACTGTCAAATACTATAGTAGAGATAACAGAGACTAATCACACTGCTACTGGTAACACCAAAACAACACTTCTATCATCAGAATGCAACTTTATTATTGGTATGCATTTCGGTTCACAAGACCTCATCATCTACATATAAAAATATATAGATATATAGGCATGTTTGTAATGTAATCCTCATGGTACTGTGCAGTGTGGGTGGAAATAAATCTTGAACAGGTATGTTTAAAATTGTATATTGTAATTAATGTCAATTTCTATGCCAATTTATTCTACAACAGATATCTATATATTTTTATGTAAGGCTGATGAGGCAGTGGCGTAGCGAACGTAACTGGCGCCCGACACTTTATTGGCGCCCCTCTCCCCCTTCCAGAAATACATATAGTTTGTCTCGGAGACCATTTGGGCACCCCTCTGCGAGTGGCGCCCGGTGCATGATACACCCCTTTGCACCCCCCTCGCTACGCCACTGTGATGAGGATCTTGTGTACCAAAATGCATACCAGTAATAAAGTTTCATTCTGATGATACAAGTGTCATTTTGATGTTGCCAGTAGATAAGTCTCTATTATCGCTACTATAGTATTGGAGATATTAATTTCAATATTATTATTATTATTATTAACATAGTAACATTTTTCTGTTTGAATTGCAAAATGGTAGTGATTAATACTGCAACTACCACTCTCGAAGATCGGGATCGAATCCGATTGTACAACCCCAAGAATTTCTCATGTGCGATCTTTCCTGAATATGCCGGGTCCCGTTCCTCCCCGTACTTGGCCTGGTGTCGAAGCCACGATGTATATGATTTTAAAAAAGGCTGTCAGTGTTCACAAGGTGAAAAGAAAGAAAGAAAAGAAACACAAAATGGATAGGAAATCAATCTGGTACGGTGCATTTTCATCTAAAAATGGTTCCGGATTTAATTTCGGATATATATAAGGCAAATTGTCGATAATAAAAGCTTTTCTAGAATTTTGCTTTATTATCAAGCGCAAAACAAAATAGAGATTATTTCAATTACAGCGAAAAATCTTTACTATTCGGGTAATTCTGATTAAAGTTTTATCTATAAATGCATATTTGTTAATGTTATTATTTTTATAACTCTAATATTAATAATAAGGTGCAAATTAGCATTTGCATCGTAACAAAATGGCGGCTACTGTTAATCGCTCTCCTTCAGATCCAGAAATTTTTCTTATATTTTAATCATTAATAATCAATTGTATGATATTTTTAACAATACAAAACAGTGTGTAACATAGTCGTATGATGAATTTTACTTTCGTAGCTTATTGTATTTATTTATTTAATTGTATCTTTTTTTTCTTCAGTATATCAGAAAGATTAGATGGGATTTCCTGTTTGCATGTCACTCCATTGTAATTTTGTAACGTGGTATATATTTTTCTTTTAGATTACATACTGATAAAATCTTATATTTGTATCGGGAGGTCGTTCACGCCGTATCCTGTTTTAGATTCCAGACATGTCTCGTTAAATCTTAACGACTTCTATCCTCCCTCCTTAATGTATAATCCAGGTAGTTGCAGCAGATCCAGGTAGTATTTTGATCCTTCCCAATTCTCGTTTTATCGACTTTATAGCCATTTTTTTATATATTTCATTTTGCGTATTTTTCTTTAATTTATTTGCCTCTTACACTTAAACTGCCATTTTTCTTTAATGATCGGCACGGACAGTAATGCCAAAATATTTATGAACGTCCGTCGTATGTTAGTGATACGATCAATGTACACGTGACCTCCGTTGCCGTACTTCCATAATTAATACAAAAATGGGCATGCATCAATATATAGAGGAACTTGTTCAATACATTTATTCTCTTCTCTCTGTTAAGTTTCAATTTAATATGAACATTTTAAACATTTTAGATTATTTAGGATACTTAAAAATACATAAATAGTTCACAAAGAAAAACCTTTCCTTCAATTTCCACATGAAAAGACATTAGAACGTTTGGATGTACAGTACACTTGTAAACTTCGTTACTCTAAAAAAGTAAAAATCTGGACATTACAGGAGATATTCACTCTTCAACTGTTCTTTACGTCGCTTAAATTTTTAAAAATTTACGCTTAAATATCAGAATTCTTAAAAACTTATTAATTTTAAACGTAACACGTCGCGAGTCGCATGACGAATGGAGAATGCGATAGACGTCTTACGTTTGTGCGTGATATAAATTTTATATATAGACTATATCTCTTTCTACACTGTTTATACGGAGGTTATGGCCTAGCGCCTTGTCCTCTGACAATCCAAACGATATAAGAATAACACAGCGCAAACGTGTAAAAAAAAAACCGGTCACATCGCGGTAGACGATCGTCATCACACAATTTAAAATCGTAAACATATAAATCGTGGCAACTGTCAAAGACCACACGCGATTTGTTTTCGTTGATAATGACTTTCTTTCCGCATACGTGCATGCTATTAAGTAGGCCAATAGCGAAATAGAAGAGCGAATCTGTATCGTTCTCGAAAACAGACCCTTTTAGTAGAAGCCCGTCTCGCTTCCACGCTGCCACCCGTCTTAATATCACAATAATAACGCTATTTCGCGACTATAGTATGTTATAGCACTAAATTCCTGTAACGACTAGCGAGTTGACGAACTGTTTTCATATTAGCAATCGTCGTGGCGATGTTGAAGACTTCGTGCCAATTTTTACAGAACCGTTTAAGACCCTAAATTCTGGTTTTGTTTTTCTGTAAATAGTTTATATCTCTCTTCTAGACCCGTAGAAATAGGGAAGACTGTAAATTTATAGCATTATATGAGACGGAATTTAGTAGGTAACGACCGATGCTGGGATTATCGAAAATATTTCCAATTTGTATCGATTTGTTCATTACTCTTCGATGCGTAGGTGCCTTACAAACTACTTTTAATATTCCGACTTCGATTTTTCGGGCATCTACAAGTTCTATCTTTCGTTGGCCAGATTACCTTAGCGGTTCGATATCTTCTCGCAAGTTTTTATCGCTCGTTTCGATTAATACATTGCAGAATCGCCACAACTTCACAGAAATCTCTCACTTGCGCAAAAGTAATGCGGAAAAATTTACAAAAAAATCCGAGTTTCGATAGCGCAAGGTTATAATTCATATAGAAATGCGTAAACATATTTATTTCTTATAATGATAGACGAATGATAGCAGTCGATAATTCTCGCTTCTGTTTATTTCGATTCGTTCGTGTTTCTTTGTTTTTTCTTAAGTATGAGTCGAACAGAGTGAGAACACGGTCCTTACAGGTCCATTAGGTATTCATTTGCTTCTTATTCCTCCTCCTCTACGTATGACAAGAGAAATAAAAAATTATCCAGCGATAACTCTCGCCCACTCTTCTGTTCGGAATTTCGTGTTTGTCCCACGTGTTAACAGATCTAGCGATTTAATTATCAATGTATTAAGAATCGTTAGTTTAAAGCCGCCGGCTCTTGATGTGGAGGGGATGTATTCTTTCAACGGATCGAATTGATTTTTCATTCCACATGCCCTATACTATGCCCATCTTCTACATGCCCTATTCCAAAACAACTATGCCCTTACGGCGCATAGTTGTTTTGGAATCGCGCTAGACTAAAAATGGCGGACGGACGGTTTCCTGTGTGCAGAAAAGATTAGTTTTAATGGTCAGAAGGCGCGACTCGACTAGAAAATTAGAATTAAGATCGTGCTAAAAGCAATTTCTTGGTCGACTCTGATCGTAACTTCGGATAATTGTATTCTGGAGGGATCGCGCTGCCGATTCTTACACGTGCGTTAAAACGTTTACGTGACGTCTCGATCTAGTAGTGTAAGTGAATTTGGTTGGCATCGATCTAAAAGCGTCATTTATCTCAAATTGTTTCCTCGTCCTTTCCTCTTAATTCCATTAAGACTGCATAATAAGAACTCTAATAAATAGAACCATTTTTGTTCCGCAACGCGTGACGACAAACCACGTGCCACACTCCGTTACTTAACCTCGTTTTCTACCGAATTTTCCGCATAACTTAATTCTGCATAACTAACACGCCACATACGTAACATTTGCAGTCCACTCGACTTCTTCCATTTCGCTGCTAGTGGGACGATTTTCAAATTAAACACTGAATGTTTAGTGTATTTACTCAATGGCTCGTCTTTAATGTTCATTTCTTCCAAGCGAATATACAATACGGGAACAAACTCGAAGCTGCGGAACCAGAAATAACCATCGAAACGGAAAGAAACAGGCAGTAGATTCGTAACCGCTGCCGATCCGCTACTACAAGAGAAACGTGACTTTACGCATCACGATTGTTGCCGGTATGTTCCCGACATCGGAGGGGGAACGATACTTTAACCGATCAAACGACTGCTCCACCCTGTAAAGCTAGAAGAGATGCATAATTACCGTGCAGTACTCGAAAGAAATGCCTCCTTTATCTTTACGTAAATATGGAGTCAAAAATCTATAAATACCAACTCTTCTCTATAATGACGAAAGATACTTTTATAAAATTGCTTTCGTCGTAGTTTCTTTCGACATCACCGTCAGTCGATGGGACGCCAGCGAGTTGAAGTGGAGTAGGTTTGCGCCCGGGGTGCAGTTCTCGACCCACTTTACGAACGGACCGACCATAGCTCTTCTATTGATCTGTTTCAGTTCGGTCGTGATCACTCCTTTCCTTTTGTGTTAGCCCGGCTTGTTTACTAGTCTCTCCGAACCCCGCGGCTCTACTTTTTCCCGTTCTGTACTAATTTTCGATGTTCCGACCTTCTATTGCGGATGGTCCACTGTTCTAAAACTCTCCCATCAGAGTGTAGTGTTTACCGGCATGGGCGATTATGTCACCTGTCGCGATATTTTCCGGTTAGGAAGAGTAAAGCATCTTGACAGTGAGCCAATATATATATCTATCCGTGGCAAATGGATATAAACGACCGCTTTCTCCCATATAAATTGGTATATTTTATATAAATTGCCGGAAAACTTTGTTTTTCGGTGTCTTTCGCAGCCTTCGTTCCGATTTATTGCTGTCGATTCTTGTTCGATAGAGGAGAAATTTCTGCCCCGCGCTCCCCCCTCATACTCCGTATCTTTAGTTTTAATAAATTTTCTCGTCAATTTTTAGCTTCTTTATTAGAAGCAGCACAAAATGATATATTGCAAACAAATTTACATTTCAGAAAATAGGGATATTTTTAATAAATAAAAAACAACTCGCGAAATTCGAAACAATATTAACCCGATAACCCAAATTATTGATGTCGTACCGCCATCTAGTGATTTAAACAGTTATCAATAAATTCGAAGATTTTTCTAAAATTTTATATTTTATTAAATTATCATTAAATATTATTAGTAATATAATAATAATAATAATAATTATTATTATTATTATATATTAGATAGTTGAAAAACTGTTTTAAAATTATCAGGTTAGGGTCATTCGAATTCTAGTGTTTTCGCCGCTAGAGGTATTCCGGTAGCCAAGTTAAAGAGGAGAGATAGAGGTGAGGTGGGTTTTAGTAATTCCAGATGAAATTTATTTAATTGTGTGTATTATCTGTTACTTAAATATGTTTATAACACGTGCTAAATTCTCAAACAGCATTTATCATGTATAAAATGGCTTCTCATTTCATATTCTATGTTGCATTACACTAAAGAGTTCAGGTGCAGTTGGAATGTTTCTGGACTTCATTAATATGATGAACTTTCATCTGATTTCGTGTTAATGTAGTCCAGAAGCTTCAGTTTCCGTTACATTGTACGCAGAATACCACTATAAAGTTGTGCGTGACATACAGACACTTTATATGGATTATAGAATACTTTGCAGGACATAGTTTTATATGCATATTATTCCTTTATAATTCAGTCCCTTGAAAGACATAGGATTTAGTAAATGTGACGAATGGTGGTGATTTGGATGGAGAAGAGCATTCTTACGTGTTTCCGACGAGATAAGTGTGTGTGTGACTGAAGGGCCTGTATCTTTTCGATACCACGTTGGGATGACACCACTGTATCCTTAGGTCGAAACAGAGACCACTAGTTTGTGCGAGCGGTTACATGTGAGTTTCTTTGGATCCAGAATGGAGTGAACGGAGAGAGGGATGGAAGAAGAGCACTTAGAGAGGTTTATAACAAAAATACCTGTTTATTTTTGTCGTCTTTACAGTTAGTATTTAGTTAGGTTAGTTGATTCAGGATTGTACAGAATGTTGCAGGTATACATACAGGCGTATCGTAATATTAATTCATTCGTTAGAACAGTTGATGATAATGTTTAGTAGAGTCGCAACCCTAATCGAATTTACAAGAGGATCTGAGAGAGAGAGAGCTTACAAATAATCGCGGGCTGAATAAATATCTTAAGATAGTACGACTGAATGTGTTAACAGGAACGTCTCTCCGGTGCGGAAACAGGTGAAGTTGGTTCAGGAAGGAGTCAGGCTGGATCAGTTGACAACAGTCTAGCAAGAATTTAGTTGACGAGGGGGATTGACAGTGGTAGACAGGTATCTGACAGAAGGAACACATCCAAGAACAACTTCCTCCTCCTTACTCATCGTGCCTCCCTTTTTATATGGAGTTGTCTCTTCAGGCCTTTCTCCGATTTTGTCAGGGATGACGATTTCCTTGGATCAATGAAGTGACGGATGACATAATTGTGACAGAGATTTACTCATTTCGACAAGGAACCCAACTCGTGGGAATTGAGTTTGAACTGATTTTATCGAAAAATTTTGTTGGTTAACCTTCCGTTAAAACTAGCCCTTTTTTTTATAAACTTGTTCCGTCTTTATAGAATTGTATTAAAATTTATATAAGGTTAAAGTTTATAACATGAAATTTCTGATTCTTACATTTGTATTTGGCCCACGCGACTGCTGGCGGAGTCTCGACGTTGTGTAGCAGGGGATACGGGCTTACTTCTGCCCTCGTGTCGAGATACCGGCAACTACGTGCGGAGTAGATGTCAAGGTGAGTGACGATGCGCCTCGACTGACGTGGAAGACTGAGGTACCGGTTTGAGAAAAAATGCTCTTTACTGACGCCACTCGTCACATTTCGCCCAATTACTTGTTAAGTAATTTTAAAAAGTAGATGTACTTTCTGTTACTCGTACCATAAACTAAATTTTTAATATATTGCAAATTTCTGTTCTTTCTATACGTTGTTTATATTAATCTGAAATTGCAGACTGTTAATATTTGTAGATCTCTAAAATAAATTTAACAGATTAGACTGGGGGGTCGGCAACCTTTCGGTGGTGTTGTGCCGAACCGAAATTACTGGATACCAATGCAATTCTATCAATTTTGTTATATATAGTATTGAAATTGGTCCGGTTACAATAGACTAATTATTAAAATTTCAGTTTTACTACATTTCTGTTCGATAAGAGTGCTGCCGAAAATCGTCCCACGTGCCGTAGGTTTCCGACCCCAGATTAGACCGTTACTTTCATAAATTGTTCGGTTTATGTAAAAGTGTGATATGTAAGATAAAGCCGTGTGTGCGGTTTTCTCGTGTTGACTGCAAAGCAATGTTCTTCTGCTATCTTGGTCGTTTAGTGGGCAATTTCATTGCCGAGCCAATTTGATATTACGCTTACGCTACGAAAATTGAACTTATTTAGAATTAACATACACTATTCTTATAGTAACATAAATTTGTTAAAACTGGGTTTTCTTTAATTGTCTTTTATTGATAAACTGTCAACAAATTATCCAAAAAAAAAGCATATTTAAGTAATCTGTTTAATTTTGTTTGATTTAATCAACCTATATCAATTTTAAATTAATTCAATTGAACCAACTTTGTTAATATTTTAACAGTCAAATTAGTTTAACAATTTAAAGTCATTTATATTTTATAGTGTTCAAATCCAGGCCAGAATTGTTAGGAATTTTCGTAGATGATATGTCCAAGACGTGTTGGTCTCTTTCAAGCATGCATATGATAGCAAGCAAGCAGCAAGCACTGATACTGCAAGATCGCATTCTTAGCTGTGTCATGCAACTGATCTGATAAAATTTCATATGTGCTGCAGTTAAGAATTATAGTTTTCGGGTGTACTATAGATTATTCCCTATGGAATTTCAGAACTTTGATTATATATTGCAACTCGGGACCGAGACGAGTTCAACGGTCCCCTATTTTTGGACCAGAGACGAAAAATAAAAAATTTATCATACTTTTTCACTTACCATACTTTTTTAATGCACTCATGAAGACGGCACCATAGTTGCTAGTACTGCCATCTTGCGGTAAAGTCTGCAAACCATGACGTCGAACTACGATCATCTCCCGGAGGGTTAAACACGCGATACCAGAGCGGAGAGAGCGACGCGACTTCCGATCATCGCGCGATCGCCATTTCGGTTATGGCAGCGAACATGGCGGCTCGACTGACCTCTCGTATGGGCGCCACCACATGCCGCCATGTGCTAAACTAGTGATCAATTCACGGTAGTTCTTGAACGAAGTAAAAAAAGGGGGAAACGTCTACTAAAGGCAATTTTAACGGCAAGCGACGGGACTCCCGATCACGATAGCGAGGCCGACTTAGCAGAGAGCGATGCGACTCCCTATCATCACGCGATCGCCGAAAAAAGTATGATAACTTTTTTATTTTTCGTCTCCGGTCCAAAAGTAGGGTATCGTTGAACTCGTCTCAGTCCCCTGAGTTCAAATATATAATCAGAGTTCTGAAATTCCATAGGGAGTAATCTATAGTACACCCCAGTTTTCATTAAAATTGTTGGTAATTAAATGTGCCAATGCTCGAATATGACAACCATAGTTGACTACAAACATTTTTGTAAATCTAGCTGACATGGACTTCATATAGCATTCGTAGTGATGATTTTTGAAACCTTTTCCATACAGCTCTTTGCCAAGGTCTGAAATATTTGCAAACCAAATTTAATGAAGTCCTTTATTTAAACTGTTAGTCCTTAAAGTAGCTGTATTTTCTTTTCAAATCTAACAAAAAGACATTTTTTTTTTTCATATATTAATGTAAATTGGTATAATTAAGAATAGTTTTAATATAAAACATATTTCAGTGTATTTAACCAAAGCTAATTAATTTTATTTAAATTTTTCGATAATCCGTACAGTTAACGGGCTTAAAATTTGAGAAAATGCTTCAGAATCATCTAGGACTCATTCCTCGAGCGGTCTATGCCACCTTCCGACGCAACGTGGGCATCAGTGCAGTTCTGTTACAGAAAACACCAACTGATCCAATACAGAAGCTGTTTGTTGATAAATTAAGAGAATATACCCAAAAGAGCAAGTTAGTATTAAAGGTTTAAATATAATTAGAATTGCATAAAAAGTTTTTAATGTATAATATATAAAAACTTAATATTTTGTCATGAGTGATTTATGGAATGAAATTTTTAGACTTAATTTTTTAATTAAACAATCTGAAAATATTACTCTGCATCAGTTGTTCTCAAACTTCTGTCCAAGGAGTACTTGGACAGAAATATGAATCTCTGAGTACCCCCCTTACGTAGGTGGTACTCAGAGATTCGTTGCGTAGATTGCACACAAATACCCCCTGGTCTTTGTGTGCAATCTACACCACATAAATTTGGTTAGATATGAATCGAAATGATGACTGGAAGTGCTGCACTGTATCTTGGTTCTCCATTTAGTGCTCTCCCATAACCTTTCTATGTTTTGCATATGGTAACTGGTTCCTGGATCTATGAAGTTATACTTATGCTTAACTTGCAAACGCTCGTATCCGACCTCTTCTAACTCATCGTTTTTGTATACTTTCCAACAGTCGAAGTAGATTACACTGCCTTTTGTTATGTTATCTCTTACTGTATTAATCAAAGTTTTAGCTTGAACGGTCAGGCACGGTGACTAAGAAACACTCTTTTGATTCGTGGCATATCCCGCCAAATACTTACTGCTTAGGAAGAACGTGTCTGACGTGTTGTTTTCTGTGTGTAAATAGAGTTTCGTCCACCTCTACAACTTTGTTTGAACAGCCTATTTTTACCACAGGTTGAGAAATTAATGAATTGACACATACTTCATGCATATAATTATTCCAGTCAACAGTCTTACTGGGATTAATTCCTAGCTGTAGTTTACAAAATTCTACAGAAGTTAATTCAAGACACCAGAAATAAATAAATCGAAGAGCAGTCAAAAAACAAATATGGGATCCTTTGAACCAGCTTTGACTTTGCAAACCTTTCTATTCGCGGCACAAACAAACGTTGCATCTCCATTTTGGTGTTTTGGAAGTAGTAAAATACAAATTCATTTTGTGACTTCTTGAACGAAGATGTGTGGCACGTAAGACGCCTTTAGCTTGGAAAAAACGAATTGCAATTTCTTCGTCTTTTGGCAATTACCAAATTGTGAAATTCATACACACTTGTTAAAGAAAAAAAGATATCAAAGTGAACAATTACCGTTAACATCAAAGATAACATTTAAAGTATCTAGGTATGTTTTGTATCACTTCTCCAGAGAAACGTAATTTACATATCCACATGATGTTAAATAATGGATTAATATGCAAATTAATTGAGGAATTTAATATAAATTTAATTTTTTTTTATTTAAATTGATCCTTATTTAAGATTTTTAATCATAATACATGTTTTATGTATAATTTACATCTAGAAAGTGACATTGAGCATTATACAATGAAATCGATGCAAATCATTTTAGGAATTTAACATGTATTGTCAATTGTTGGTTTTCTTACCTATCAACTTTTTATTTAAACTTGATTTAAAATTACAAAAGGAGTTATTTTTTATCCAGTATTCTTTATTTAAACGCTAAACATATATTACGAAAATAAGGAATCATAATCAAGCATGAGAATAGTTTCAGCTGGTGTCCAGTTAACTGAAAAGGACCAAAGTGTCAGTAGAATTAAATGTGTCTGTGCCTGTGCTGGACAGAAAGTTGTACAATGTTGGAAAGCACAAATTTCAGTTTTGTCATATGTTGAACACTGACACGACTACCCTAGGGACCTAAACTGAATTCATTAAGGGGAGGAAAAATATCTGACAAATATGTAATTCTCTGGATATGAACTGAGTCTAGATGACAATTGTCCAACTCAAAAGATGCTCAAAAAAAGAAAAAAAAAACATTTCATCTCACAGCTCCATTGTGTATGTCATTACCTCACAAGAGCCAGCAGACTAGTATATGCAGCAACAGTGTTACATGCTCACTACTCATTTTGCTGCAGATAGAAGTAAATATCTTAGCATTCATGGGCCTTGCCTTTATAAAGTTTAAAATTTTGACTACTTCATTGATGGTAATTTGCAAGTTTACAGGCATTACTTTTGTGGTCAATGCTTCTTAATGAATAGTACCATGTATCCAATTTGAATTTGACAAGTCCTCTATACCTTTCTCTGTCCATGCAAATGCCTATGCATTTGGACTACAGTGCAATTTTTGGACATGAAATTATCAGAGAGAAAATGTCTTTTCCTCTTGATGTACAAGTGCTTTCTAATCTATACTAATATATAAAGAGGTAACTAAGTTTGGTTGTAACAGGTAATCTCCGAATCTACTCAGCTGATTTCAAAAATTCTTTCACCAATATTTAGAATGGACCTTCAGGGTGGACATAGGCTATATATTATTCCGTTAAACATTCATATAAATTAAAAGATATCATCTAGGATTAAGGCTTTTATGTCCAACAGATGGCGCTAACTCCGACGACCTAAGTTTGCTTTTCTGTGAGGCATTATGCCTTTCTGTGAGAATGGACTAAAGCAGATCATTTTCTATCTATCTATATAAATAAAATATAACGTTCGTTTGTTCCTACCAATTCCTTTGAAATTTTGACGCAACATTGCATTCAAATACGCACGTGTTTTTATATAATATACATGTCGAAATTCCCCCCACTGGGGGAGATGGACAAGATTAAGACTTACCGTGAAGAACTCGGCTTCTATTATACTATTTTAGATGCGGTTCTTTGCGTTTTAATAAGGTATGTCAAGAGAGTGTACACTAAGAAAGGATATTTCGAAATTCCCCCATGAAGGAAGTGTTATACATTTATAATAGATACATTTTGAGCCACAACAACGCGTGGCCTGGTCTGCTAGTAGTTGACAAAAGAGATCTTCTTAAGTGTAATCATTTGATATATACCTGACATCAAAATAGTGTGTATGCAAATCCAGCTACATCAGTTGACTCATTCATTTTCAATGCATAATAAAAACTACTCTTGACAAGGCAGATAGTGTTGAATCCCAATGAAAGACAGAACTATTTGAGACAGGTATGAGATCCATTTTTTCTATTCTTTATGAAATCCATGCTGGGTGACAATGTTTTTTACATCAAGAATAATTAGAGATTCTGCTAATGTTTGTGGCATTATTGATTTAACCAAATCATAGCTGAGAAGATAGGATGCCTTTAGTGCTGCTTTGTTTGACTGACAATGTTGACAGATGTAAATAGGTTTTCCTCAGTTTCAGTTCTTTGCACTTCATTGCAAAAAATTCAGATGGCTTATTCACAAGATCTGAATGTTTAGTGTGGAGTTGTTGCAATAGAATTGACAGTTTCATGGAATGATTTGACAAAACCTCACAGTAAATAACACATTGTGAAAGAGGGTATTCACTGTCTCTGGTCCATTTAAATCCAAGTTGTAAATATGATGCTTTCTTTGTATTTCCATCACTTTTGTGTTCTGTTACCCATTTCTACTTCTCTCAATTGTGGTGATTTGAATTTGCATGGTGCTGGGAGATTTTTCAGAATTCTCAGGCACATCCACAGATGATGCAAGCACAGAGGTTGGGCCTACATCTGAATATTAATGAGAAACAAACAAACATCGACGGAATTCATAAAGGAATATGACCATGACTAACCAATAAGAACATTGTAATTATTGTAAGTTACCTGTTGATTTTTTTACACTGCTATCTTCCTTTATCATTAAGGATCTGGTTTTCAGTCATCTATCCCACCTTAGAGATTCCAAAATTCCCCGTATTGTGTCAAAATCACAATTAGAAAGCAACTTAAATTGCCCTCACCTTATACATTGCAAACAGAGCAACACTTATCGAAGAAAGTGAATGAAGATTGCAGCAACGAGGACCATTAGTCACAACAGACTGCTCCAACAATGTGGACTGTAGGCCTACTGCGACTAGCCAAATCTAGGACTGTATTGCTGTGGAGACCAGGCATGGGAATGTACCATAAGGCCATCATAATCCCACCTAATCTTCAGCTATAGTTAATCCAGCCAAACGAGAAGGTCACTCTTCCCACAGTTCTCTCCTACCAGCACTCTAGTACACAGCATAGCCACATTTTTGGCAGGTTGCCCACGTTGACTAAAAGAAAAAGTGTCATCCAGAACAGATGCTGGATGGACTCCCTCACTCGTCATCAGTATTGATATAATTTGGCAACCCCCACCAGTAGTGATGGGATGACCTATTTTATTTTGGATGACTAATGTATTTGTAATAATATAAGTCAAATAATAATATATTTGGAGATGGCCTTCAAATTTCTTATTGCATATCTTTTAAATAAAATATGGCTAACAACGTTTATTTCTTTAAATTTATAAGATCTTCAGTACGGTAAGATCTAATTTGAGATACACTTATAACATATTATGTAATATAATTTTAAAATAAATTGTTATAAGGTATAATTTTAACAACTGAAATTAACAAAATTTTAGGACTGCCAAAGGAGGACTTGTGGATGCTTCGCCACAAACATTGAAAGACTACGAAGCCGAATTGACCAAGGTGAAGAGCCAGTATTCGGGAGGAAAGGATGTGGATATGACAAAATTTCCAGCATTTAATTTTGTCGGTAAGTTTTTAGTGAATTTCCTGTAAGAACTGATTAATCCAAAACAATGCATACTTTGACAAACATCTTTATTTCATTCAATTCAGTAGCCATAGATGCTTCAGTATGACCAGTAAATATATATTAATAATAATTTCAGTTAAAAAAGGTCAATTCTCTTATTATAATTTTACACCATTCCTATCAGTTTTGACAAGACATCTTTTGTAATAAAAAGCTTTCAGATCGACAAACCACTTTATTCATGCTTATAATCAATTTAAAAAGAAAATTGACTAAAACACCATCAAAATCCCTTTTTAAAATAATTTTTTTATAATAATTAACTAAAATACAGCATTGAAAATCTATTACTTAATCTGTTCAGTAATTTAAAAAGTTCATACGTTTAAAACCTTAGTACTCTGTTTAGAAGCAGACAATGCATCATTCATGTTCAATAGGTGGTTTTTATTACAGAAAGTGTCCATAACGAGTATTGCCATTTAAATTTCATGAATTTCTACTTGAAAAGACATCTGTTACAAAATATCTTCCAACAACTATATACAGGGTGTCAAATAAGTCACTAACAACTGTGATTGGGGTTTTGTTGCATCGACATGAAACTATCTCTACTGAGAGTATACTATTGAGAACAAAGGTAATTAGTAGATGATGTTTTCAAAGTGCTCTCCTTTACAGGCGATACAGGACTGTAATCGATGCTTGAAACCAGCAGCCACATTTGCCAGAACTTCATCAGGAATGGCCTGAATCTTGGTTTTGATAACAGATTCAAGCAACGGCCGGATGGCGAGCGGTCAAGGTTAGCAGCCTGCCGCCCTGGGGGACCCGGGATCGAATCCGGACGAGCCGAAAAATCCCCGGGAATTTTTCGGGGGGTGGTGCATCCGGATATGTTGGTCCCCATCCCTCACCACCCAGCTGCCCCATTGTGGGCTTGCAGAAAGAGTTACAAAAAAAAAGAAAAAAACAAATTCAAGCTGTTTGAGGTTGGCAATAGGGTTCCAATAAATCCTATCCTTGAGGTAGCCTCCAGAGAAAAAAATTGATGAAACTGAGGTCCGGGAAATAAGGTAGCCATGAAATTCCTCCTCTGCCAGTCTCTGGGAACCCTTTAGCAATCACCCTTGCTCGAAATGTGATTGTAAGTTGTTGAAGACATCTTCATTTTGATGAGGAGCTCTGTCTTGCTTGAACTACAGTTTGTTGACACTATCCTCATTCTTGACCCTGGGAAGGAAATGGTGGTCAAAAATAGCCTTGTAGACTTCACTGTTGAGGTCAAGAAAAAAGGTTTAACAAAATCTTTGCAAAGAGCTGCCCAAACAGTGAGTCTCTTGGGGAAAAGAGGCTTTGTGATGACAAACTTGGGCTTTTAGTTTCCCCAAAATCTACATTTGTCTGTTAACATGTCCCTTGAGATGAAAATGAGCCTTGTCAGAAAACCACAATTTTTCAAGTTGATTCTACCATTATCAACTCTGGCTTTCACTAATGAAATCATAGATAATCTCCTCTCAATCGTTTCTTTACTCAGTGGTTGAGCTGTCTGAATCTTGTGTGGGAAGAGGCCAAGGTCTTTTTTTTACAAGTGTTTAGGCTGTCTCAAGGGTTGTTCCTAACCTTTGCCCCAATTTTCAGACACTGATGTTTGGCTCTTGCTGCCTTGATGATTGTAGTCTGCATGCCTTCATCATCATCATCCTTTATGCTGCCTGTTCTCTCAAATTTCTCGATTAAATTGGTAATGGTAATTGCACCTTTCATTGGCTTTGGTTTGTTTTTGAAAGTTGTCGACCACATCTGCAGTAGCAGTGGGGTTTTCTTCACATTTGTACCAATGTTTAACCAAAAGATTGAGCAAATATTCACTGAATGGACGAAATTTTAAATTTTTCTAAAAATTGGCACATTGGCCCTAAACAATTACCTTCGTTTATAAGATAGCGGCTGTGAGATTTTAACTACCCGTCTGAGGGCGCCGATAAGTTATCCTCAATCAAAGTTGTTACATACTTATTTGACACTATGTATATTCTTTGTCAACTTTATAAAACTTATTCTACAGTTAATAATTTATTTTGATTTGAATTAACTCATCAGAAAAAGAAAGCATAACTTCCTTATCAAAAGTTGTAGCTAAATAAACAATTTGATGGCTCATGACATCATTTTCCAAAAGGTTTCTGCAATTTTTATTATGTACAGGTTTCCTGTCACAACTGCAAGTATATTATCCAGCATTGCCTTTTCTATAAAATGTATGATGTGGATTTATCATTAACCTATTCCCTGGTAGTCATGACCTAACGACCCAAGATATCTCGTTTCAGCATCTGATCGTTTTTAAAACTAGATGTTGCTACTGGTTATAATTTTTATATTAAAACTAACGTCTAAAATATAATAATTTTGGACAATACAATAGCCACGATTATTTTTTCAAAAATGTGCAATTTTCATTAGGCTCAACATGATGTTGACACACAACAAAGAAAAATTTCAACATGGGCTAGGCTAATGTTTGCATCAATATTATACAACAGAATCAAAAGATATCTGTCAGCAGTTTCATGCTTTAGCAATGCACAAACATTTTGCAGACTACATTAAGTCAAAGGAATGACTGCTATTTATATTTGCATTACAGAGTTTTAGATTATTATTTCCTTTTTCTTTTTCTTTTAATAATATTCTGGTAATGCAGCTTTTTCAATTGTTGTATGACACTTGAAAAATCCTGTTTTGAAGTTTCAGAAATGTAAAATCTTTATTCCCAAAATTGAAATGCCAAAAAGAATAGTCTAGTCAAGTTGGGTTATGTTATGTTATCTAATGACTCGTTTCTGCTCCCGTGTCAAACCATGTAAGTTTTGTTTCATTTCTTAGTTCTCTGCATTTTAAATGGGGATTACAGTCTTTGATATCTTCACTTCTGCAACAGTAGCAAAATGTAAAGATGAATGTTGCACTCATCATCTTTGATGGTTTAACTTCTTAACACACCAGGATGAATATAAAATCAAACAATCAGAGCAAAAATGTTCTGCTATTGCAAACATTTTTGACGCCCCTTCTGGGCTCTTCTTCAGGCATTTTATGTAAATCCGTTGCAAGCTGTTCATTCAATTTTTTTACTTTCATTTAGAAGGCATTCGATTTCTGATTGAAAATGTGCACGCATTCCAGGATATTCAAATATAAGATAATAGTATGAGATTCAAAATGTGCACTAGTTTCAATTTAAACCATTCTCAAACCAATACAAAATCAAATGCTATCATCTATTAGGACTTGCCATGCCATGGAAAGTGACATTTTTTCTTTAAAATTAATGCATGTGGACTTGGAGACAATGGAAATATTTAAGGCGGGTTGCAAGTCCACATGCATTAATTTTAAAGAAAAAATGTCACTTTCCATGGCATGGCAAGTCCTAATAGATGATAGCATTTGATTTTGTATTGGTTTGAGAATGGTTTAAATTGAAACTAGTGCACATTTTGAATCTCATACTATTATCTTATATTTGAATATCCTGGAATGCGTGCATGTTTTCACGTAAAAGCCTGAAGAGCCCAGAAGGAGCGTTAGCAACAGTACAATATTTTTGCTCTGGTTATTCGGATTAAGTAAGGTTGATGGTATGCCAAATTTTGTTTTTTTTTTCACTATTTTTTGCAGTTATGACAAGATGCAATCACTAGTATGGTTTAATCCCATATAAAAATTGGAACTTAACTGTTTTAAGGTCTGAAGCTTAAAAAACATGTTTGTATTTTTAGGTAGCCATATTTGGGTTTATTGAATGACTTTTTAATAACACCATAAACAAATACTCATTTATGCTATATTATTAGCTTTAACAATTGCATATCATCTTTGGAGAGGTTTGTCAATTTCACACCAAAGAGAGCAAAGTTTGATCTAAATATATCAAGAATCAGAACTATTGTTTCTAGGTGTTAGGTGAAGAAAGTTTATAAAAAAAAGCAAGGATGTTATTCTCAAACTATATTATTAATCTGCTTTATTGGAATTTTTCTAGTCTTATATACAGGGTGTTACAAACTTCTAGGACTTGTAGAAGGGCGTGAGTACATAATATTTTGATTAGGAACCTATTTCCATTCTACGACAGTTTCAACTCAGATGTTTCCCTCAGCAGAAGTAGAAAAGTCTCAGTGTACCAGAACATGCTTCGTTGGTGGTCGCTACATTGAGCCGCTGTTGTAATGCATCAGTACTGTTCTGTACGTATGGTATGCTGGGTTCTTTTTGGAATAATGTAAACACAAACAAATGTGCTTAAGTGATAAATGGATGCTGCCTTTCAAAAAGATACCTAATAATTGCACTGCATCACGGCTAATTCAAATTCCTCAAGCAGAAGTGGAAGAGTTAAACATCCGAATTGAAACTGTCGTAGAATGGAAATGGTACATTTCCGGACATGGGTTCCTAATCAAAATATTTTGTAGAAGGGAGCGAGTACAAGTCCTGGGAATTTCTGAACACCCTGTATAATTGCTTCCCTTTGTTTGTCTAATGCTTTAAATTTTTTTTTGCAGATCCTAAAATTGACCCCATCAATCTAGAGAAGAAACAATAAAACTTATTTTAGATGTTAGAAATTTGTAAATTCAGATATTCTTGGAACAATATAAATAAATGTAGAAGGTAATATTTTGGAATTTATGAGTATGTTGGTACTAAACAGGTCAGACACGTTTCATTCTTATTTTTAATTAAAAATAATTTATAAAACACAATATATACATTTTATTTAACGAGTCCATTCATCTTGTAAAGCCAGACTGCTGTCTCTTCTAGAACTGGCAACTGGAAAAACCTGAATGGAAAACAAAAGACGTCAACATCGTCATAGAAAAAGGGTAAGATTGGGCAGACAAAAAACTTACTGTGATATATTCAGGAACGTGGACAGAGTTCTGTTTAAATCCTCCAGAGAAAGTAAGCATCTGAACTTTCCTGCACATTCACAATATCTAGACATGTTTGGTTGTTTTATCTGTAAATATACAAACACAGATTAGAACAGCAGCAATATTAAAAGGTGTTCGGGGTAAATTGCAAGTAATGATTAAAATCAAAAATTTTAGCCTATGAAGATTACTTATGTTGGGTGGGAAGGAATTTTGTTGAGTAAAGCTAACAAGAAGAGGCTCAGATTTGGATATTCTGGGTCACTGTAAAGCCATAGGTTCATATGGTTTTTGGTATATATAAGTTTCTTATATGTAGAACATTCAAAAACTGATATAGTGAGAAAATTAAAATTTCCAGTGGAAGTGCTGTGCCAACTTGGAATGTTTGATACTACTTGAGAAAATTAGTTTGTCGTGATCTAAAATTGCAGAAGTGTCCAGAATAACCATGCAAATGCTGATCCAAATCCGTAAAATAAAAATTAGAGAATAAATATACCTGCACAATTGATGATGATAATTGAACTGATACATTGGTCAGTATAGCAATAGCAATAGCAATGACTATGGAGTATACCTTGATGACAGTCTGTTCGTAGGCCATTAGGATATACTCCAAAATGGTTAATCTGTTATTTGTCAGATATAACAAATTTCCACATCTCAGGTAGCAGTGCAATGTCATCTGCATTTGATTTCAAGCATGGCTACCTTAAACTATGCATATTTGCTGTTTTAAAGTGGATAGATTCGGTCTCCTAGAATGAATGCCCGGTAAAATCGTTTGCTGCAAAGAATCTTCTACCATTGAGAGAAATAACATTTGAGCTAAGATAGGCTTTGAATTTACAACATTACTTTTTTGGTGCCAATTACAAAGAAAAAAAAAATATTTGACTTAGCACACAAAGCCTTTTTGGAGATGCAAAATAAATTGAAAGAAGAAAAGAAAAAGAGACCTGAAGACAATTAAATAATATTTACTATTGCTTACCATTCTGCATTTTGTGCACTGCAGATCTTGAAGTGTGTAAGCCATGGTCTTCTTCCGGACGCATTCGATCAGCATTGCCTCCACGTCCAACCGGTTGTAGGGCTCCCGACAGACGCCGCATAACCATTCTCGCCTGTTAAAGAAAGAATTAGAAGGTTTGCCGACTCCGTATTTCGAAACGATGATCTGACTTACATTCCGGTCGTTGCATCGAGTTCAAATGTGTCTCGACACAAATCCAAGTCGCTGCAGTGATTGCACGATTTGCAAATGACCTAAAAGTATGAATTGAAAATAATTAATATCGAGAACATTCCATAAATTTGGAATATTTGAAACCATAGTTACAAATAAATCTTATTATAATATAATCAAGATGGGTTGATAATAAGCACAGAGCCCAAATGGTTAGGAGTTGAAATTTATGAGAATGTACACTTTTGGAAATTCTCCCTAAGTCCCTTCTTATGGAGAAGAGAGGGAGAGGTTAAGGATTACCCCTAAGAACTGCTTCTACTGTACTATTTTAAATGCAGGTTTTTTTTTTTTTTTGCATTTTTGCAGAAAATTGAACATATTCTTAGGTCTCTCTCTTCCTAGACTAATTTAATTCTTGTACCCAGTGAAAATGGGTAAGATCGGCAATAATCTTAATCTTTGCTATCGTTACTTTTTGCCCGAGCAACACCGGGCTCATCTGCTAGTATTTAATATTTATTGATCTCCGAGCGAGTTCTCAATAGTGTGTGATAAATTGGCTCTTTTTAGGACTTAAGTTCCAAAATGTGTATTTTGGAACCTTTGTATATGCTTTGGAGATTCTGTATTACTCAAAAATGCACAAACAATTTATTTTACTTTCCCTTATTATGTATATATAACAGCCGTGGAATTGTGTCACATTTTGAAAAGGCAAAAAAATTCCATGTGTATATGTTGGCATCTATTTTGTTTAATATCTCAGGACAGACTAATGATTAAGAAATAAAATTTGGCACAGTAGCATAAGGGATATATATCAATGTTATTGAATTTTGGTGGTTAAAGGTCGAGAGTGTGGAGAGATATGATCTCCTACGTCATATCTTGAAGTTGGACTTAAATAAAACTCCTCCAACCTCAAAATGAAGTGTTTGCCATAATAAAATCTTATAAATTAATGGTATGATTAAAAATAATTAATAGCAGCCAAGAAAGTTACACAACTCATGGGTGGATATTTTTAAAAATTTCAAAGATAATGATTTGTGAGATTTTTCTTAAATTATTTCTTTGTAT
The DNA here is from genome assembly GCF_030686945.1 of Centruroides vittatus. Classification (NCBI taxonomy): domain Eukaryota; kingdom Metazoa; phylum Arthropoda; class Arachnida; order Scorpiones; family Buthidae; genus Centruroides; species Centruroides vittatus. The sequence continues at coordinate 1,120,420 of NW_027122709.1, read as the reverse complement.
AAAGAGAAATCATGAGGGCAACTGAATATAATTAATATTGTATACTCTAGTGAAATTTGGATTCATGATTTTGATCCAATCTGCTAAAAATTTGAGAGGTAATATTATAATTGATGTATAGAAATATTTAAAAATGGAATCAGCCAGATTGACTCATCAAATTACACTGTTTTTGTTTTAGAACAGCAATTCTCAACCTTATTTGTCAAGGTACACTTTTAATAATTTGGCGGCACTTCGGTAAGTACCGCAGGACAACTGGCGACGTCAACAGCAATTTTTAAATGCATGTGGTTATATAGGTCACATTTTTCTAAACGCCTTGGTAACTACCTGCAGTTACAATTTCCAAACACCCCCCAGGAAGATAGAACCGATTGCACTACTTGTCTGATGTTCTTATGTGCGGGTATTCACAGTGGCAACACACTAAAGTGCCGCAGCACAGTGGTTGAGAATCACTGTTTTAGAATTTGGTCCTTTTATTTTCTCTCTTCGCCTTACGGGCACTAAGAGAACTTTTTCCTCGGGCCCGTGACTGGTGGGGTCCGACATATCTGAGACGGCTCACAGGTAAAGGCAGTAAAGGTTTGCACCTTTACTGCCTTAGCCATCTGATGGCTAAAGAATTTACCAAAATGTATGACACTGTAATCTTTCAAAATAAGAGACGGAGAGGTTTGTTGTATAGTTAGTTTCTTAAAAAATTTCAATAATTTAATGTACAGTACATCAAAGAAGTAAAAAACTTTACCTCTGGAAGAATAAAAGATTGACAGGGTTCGCTCCACTCTGCCGTACTTTCGAATTCTCCTACTCCGACCAGCCGCAACAGATCCCTGCGTACTTTTGTCACTTCGCTGGCAATGTTGTGATCGAGCGACAGCACCTAGTCATGGAAATTGTATTCTATATTTAAATTTATCATAACCTGTTATCCTATGTTTTGTATCTACCTAAAACTTAAAACAGTTAAATGATATCCATGCTTGTTTCAAGCATAATTAATGCAGCTGTAATTTAAGAATAAAGAAATTAAAATTTTGTGTTTCAATTCCTCATTGTAAAAATGTTGAAATTGGTAAAGACAGTAACAAAGCATTACTTCCTATCTCTGTGGTGAGTCTTCTCCAATATAAACAAAACATTTGATTCTACATTTTTTTTTTGTTTGTGATTTTCTGATAAAAGGACCTTCTCTCACTTATTCTAATAGCTTTGGCCAAACTAACCTTTAAAGCTATTGCTATAAATACATCTTCACAGTTGTAAGTAGAGAAAAACCTGGTGTACTAACTGATCAATTTAACAAGATGAACATATGTCAGATGATTTGCTTCAAGTAAGCCTCTTAACATATCTGAAATTTCACCACATACTCTAAATTGGTAGAATAATGCCCTTTGCATTTCACTTATAACTGCATTTATTTCATTCTGATTAGTGTCAAAAGTAGAGCATTTGGATTTACAACATACAGATCTGATATCTCTAATCACCTCAACCTATCCCAACTCAAAGTTTAAAAAATTGAATAAAATAAGTCTAAAGAAAATGCATTTTACAATATCTCCTTATATCTGTCTCATCTTAAAGAACAAACTCATATAAATTATTAAACTAGGTTTATTTAATATTAAACAAAATTATAACCATTTCTTTATGTAAACTGGTTATACGACAACTCAAACACAACATCCTGCCATCCTACAAAGAACAAATTTTATTAAAAGGTTGTTACATAGACAATGTCTTTGTCATCTGGCATAATAAATCCAACCTAAGTGAATTTCTCAACCGGGTCGATGCAAATCCCTGCAGCCTTCTACTCTGTCCGAAGCAAGAAAGTCGCAACAAAGTACGCATCCTCGGTCTTTTTGTATCGCCGTGCAACGGCCACGTCGTAACAAAAGCATTCTGTAAATGTATGTGCGTAAGATCTCTTCACCCAGTTTCTCGTAATCTATACATCTTAAAGAAATTTGTGATTTTCGGTAGGAACCGTAACCAATGACTAAATCAAGTAGAATATTTGAAAACTTATGTAATATTTTTAGCAGTCAGTTATTCAAAATGAATTTTGATAGTGACTTCACATTGCCTCATTAAATTATTTGGATAGGCATTCTAAATTAGCAATGCCAAACTCAAAGATAATAATTTTCTCAACTTTGGTAATTAAATAAGATTTTACGTTAAGTGTTAAATCACGTACAATCACTTGTTTCAAATGATTCAAAAATATTAATATTAAATCTTCTTAAAACTGTTGTCAGGTTAATATTCGAGCAAAACCAAATGTTTTTTCCAGAACTTTTAAAAAAAGTACAATGTTTAATTTTAATAATGAACCAATCAGTATGCATCTTTTTATGATTTTATAATTTAACAATAAGTCAATCTTACCGATAAAGAAGTTAATTCATTTATAAATGGACAAATGGACAAATGCTCTACATTTTTGCTCCAAATTCTCAAATGATCTAAAATTAATGTTTAATCTCAAACAATTTTCCATTTATAAATCAATGAACTTTACCAGTAAGTGTGATTTTCTTTTATACTTATTTACTAATGAAGAGGCGAGTGGCCAAATTATTAAATTTATCCCTTGTTCGAAGTGAAAGAGATGATTTTAATTATAATGATAAACTTAAGGGCAGCGTATTTCCTAGTTTTTATCCATAAATGAACGTGCTCACCTTACACACGGTTTTGACGAATGCTAGAGCTGGAATGGTAGACGTTACGCGGATGCCGGGTAGAGAAGGAAAGATGTCGCCGTCGCCCGAGCCGGACATCTTTTTATTTATCTTCTCCGTGATGCTAGAAATTTGAAATAAATCAGAACTTTTTGTAACGATTTGTTTTTCTATTAGCAAATTCAATATATGCTACAATTTCTGTAACAATAATATGAAAAAATTTATATTTATTTCTAGAAGAAAAATAAAAATTTCAAAATCAATAAAAACATACAAGTATAATTTTTCAGACAGGTCGGTCTTTATAATTTCTTGAGAAAACAAAGCGAGTTCGTCGAATACTTCTCCGTCGTCGTCCTCCTGAGTCAAAATATTTTATAAATTAAGTAATAATACATTACGGCCGAGGCGAATCCTTGACAAACTTACCGGGTTCTGGGTGGCCTGCCGACACACGGGCGTTAATCCAGACCATCCTTCTCTTATCTCGCACGCTCTTGAATATACCCTGTGAATGTATTCTCCGATAATCATCTGCAAAAATTTACAAAAATCGATTGAAAACAATCGCAAACAATTAATATATCTGTTTACTATAAGGTAGAAGAAAGATGGGAACTAGTATTTTTGGCAAAAGCTATCAGATTTCCAAAGCCAAGTAGTGCTAGTACTTTAGTAGAGAAAGACTCTGGCTGGATTGGATTGGTATCTGTTTAATTTGACTGTCCAAGGTATAGGTATGCAACAATCCCATATCGGGTATAGATAATTAGAATGAAAGGAAATTAATTTAACATAAGACAAATCGTATTCGTACCCAACAGTGCCGTCCGATATAGCAGGCTGTCGTGAGCTTGTATGGGGCCCATAGGTAGAGTGGAACCCTTTAGCAATTAATTTTTTGAGCAAATAAAATACATAAAATGTTTATTTATGAATGAAGAGAAATTTTAAAGACTTCATTTTCTGTTAGTAAAATTAACATTAAATTTACAGTAGTGGGAACCACTACGGGTCTCTTCACCAGGGTCGAGGTAAAATCCCAGCTCTCCTCCCTCTCGACAGCCTTGGGTATAATGGCGCTCAAACAACCCGGTGTAGTGAATGTGTTACATTTTTACGACATGTAGGGACCAGATTTATATTTAAATCTTATTATTTGAATGAATAAGATTATAAATTTTGTCAAGAACTAGAAAAAGGTGATAAGGAAAAATAATAGCAATAATGAAATGGCTTTTTTCATGCAAAAGAAAAAGTTTTTTCCAGAGCTTCTTGTGGGTTCACCACTTTAAGCAGAATTTTCTTAAGTCTTAATGCTGTTTCAGTTATGGAAAGTAAGCCCAACAAATTAGCTTGCAAAACCTTAAATATACGTACGAGATTCATACAATATCGGAGCGTCATTTCATATTCTCTATTTTAGTAAAATCATTTTTCTTCCTAAAGTATCGATCAATTTATTAATTGACACGTTTGCATCATAGAAAATTACTTCAAATGTCACGAGTAAAATGTTCGTCATAAGTAATTAGTTTAGTATTTATCTCAAGGGACAAGCAAAACTTCTTACGTGAAAGTTTTCCTGTACGGCATTGGCTTCGGGTAAATACTTTGCAATGTTCCAACACATGTCTAATATAATCTGTAAAACAATAAAATTTGGCATTTTCTTGTCATTTGACATAAATGATTAATAGAATTTAAAATTAACTATCAATAACGGAATAAGACTCACTTCGGATTCTTCACTCGGCGTGTTGTCCGTTCTTTCGTTTTCGTTAGCACTTACGTTAGATTCTTCGGGAAGGACACCTTTTATTCCACCAAAATTAACCTGATATTAATGGTAAAATAGTTAATGATAAACATTTCTTTGGATCCTTGACATATTTTTAATTCTTTTAAATGATGAATAAGATGGAACTGGTTAATTAATTAAAGTAATACACTTACTTGATCAAGCCACAGGAGATATTCCCAACAGTTTCGAACGGTCATGTCCAAACCGTGAAAGAGTTCCTTGTTACGGATGCTGTTTACGATGTATTCGGCGTACGCCAGAGCGTTGGCGACGCTGTGACGTTTCGTACACAGAATGAACCGGTTGTAAGTCGCGTGGACCACCACTGCACCCAGACGGTGAAATTCTGCTATCAGCTGTTTGAGAAAAAAGCGGTTAATAATGTTCCGATTAGTTTTAACTCAATTAATATTGATATAATACAACAAAAGAATACTATATTAATAAGTAGGATTTTAATTATTATTTTTAGTAGCTAATAAATTCATCTAGAAAGCATATATTACCTGTGTAAACATTTTCTTCATTAGATTGTTAAGAATGTGCTTTAATGCTGGTTCATACAACAGAGCCTGAGGACAGCACAACCATCTGAAAAATGCAATCTTCATTTTATTTTCTATTTTAATAACAAACAGACGGTCTTTCTATTAGTAATGACGAATATAAAATTAAGGTACAATCTTGATAGGGTACTCTTATATTGAAAATATTTAAGAGGTCATCTTACTAAATCTCATTAGCCTATAATAGCAATGTAATAAATACTCGAATGAAAATTTCATAGACTTGGGCAGCACTCTTTCAAGAAATGTTGCATTTCCGAAGCTTTAAATGACATTGAGTACGATTGCACTTAGGAAGACGTGAACATCAAATCCAGTATTGATTAGCCTAGTTTTAGTTTACTAAGATTAAAACTAAAACGATGGTAGCGATGATTTGGAAGAGACTAACGCGCGGCAAGTGCGGAGGTTTCTGACTTTGATACTATGGAAAACAATGATATATAGCTTACTTTACTTACAATAAATGCTAAGCAAAGTCTATTTTATTTTTCACTCTTTCTCTTTGAGTTCTTTTCAATAAATATAACATGTACAGTGTTTCTACTCAAATTTTTGTTTTCAATTCCGTGACTTTTCCTGACCCTCACGTCCCTTACAGTATGGCACATTGACAAAATAAAACATCATTTGACTTACTATGCACATACGCTATTGCTTCTCCAACTTTTTAATTAGTTATTTTTCTAATTAACAGTTACATATTTTTATAATGGCTGAATTATTAAAATTAAAAATAAAATGTTTTATTAAACCAGCAGTTCCCAATCTTTTTTAGACTGCGACTCCCTTTACAGGCTGTAATTTTTTTGCGACGCCCTTCTAAAAGAAGATACCCGTGCGTAGCTATATCAGACATTAAAATTGCTTTATTATTCAAAGATCAGCCAATTCTCCAATCATCACTGATATCATATCAATCGCTGCGGATAAGATCTTCAGCAATCGTGTGTGGTTTCTTGCATTTGGCAATACGGTGAGCGACCTTGTAAGAGGCGAGCAGTGCTTTGGAAGGAATAGATGCTCTGGAAAACAAGGATGTCGACTGATTTTTCAGTTCTCGCAATTTTCTAAAAAAAAATTCTTGCGGTTTTCCTTGTAAATTACATTGAGTTGTTTCTAAATGACGTTTCAATTTATTAGGAAGAATACTTTCAGCTGCCAGCACCTTATAACAAACAGCACATTGGGGTAGTTCCATATTTCCTTTGCTAACGTAGGTAAACCCAAAATCTAAATATTGGTTATCATATTTTCCGTACTTTTTTCATTTTTTTACAGTTTCTTTTGTACTCTTTCCTGAGTCTTCAACACGTTTTCTATTTATTTGAATAAACTTATCTATTTTACGATGCGTAAATTAAATACAACACACTTGAAATCAAAACACTGATTCGTCGACGCTTGTAATCGACAAAAACAAAAGACTGAACAAAGGAGCGGGGTGATGAGACGCATGCACCGTGCACCCACTCATTACATCGTGTGCAGGTAACCTGTGGGTATCGTGTCGCGACTCCCCTAGGATAGCGCCGCGATGCCCTGGGGCGTTGCGACGCACAGTTTGGGAAGCCCTGTATTAAACTATAGTAGCTCATTCTGTTATTAATCCATAACCATAAATCTTCATGACTTTGAAAAGAAGAAAAAAATAATTATTTATTACTCATTAACAAATCCTGTAAAATCCATGTGCAAAAGTATATATTTATTAAATTTATCCCTTAATAAATTTCCCAAACTTTATAAAATATCAATAAACTGAAAAAAAAAAAATCAAAAATTGTTTTGTTAAAGTTTATAGTAAACTCACAAATTAAATAAGATTTGATATAATAAAAAAAAAAAGGTCTTTTCTCAATGGAACGAATAGAAATAAAACAGAATTAAGTTTAATCAATAAAATTACCTGTAGAAATGAATCAACTGGTTGTCTGCAAAGACGTTATTGTAAGCGGTGAGATCGCGAACCCATCCTCCCACCATTGTCTTCAACAGACGAAAGGCGGCGGCGCACAGCACCGTCTCGTCGTAACTGGCCAGGGAGGTTCCGTGACCGACCATCATGTCTTCCAGGGACACGATCGGAGCCGCATCGAACGCGATGGTTGCGTTGACGCCTTCCGTTTCAGTCAGATTCTGACACTGTAAATTATCAATTCGTTTTATTTTACTCCTAAATGAATAATTTCAGTTTACTCAAGAAAGCAATCAATTTTCTACTTTTTAATTTCAATATTTTAATTATCATTTATTACAAATTCTAAATAATTTTAAAACAATAATTTATATCCATTTAGAAATTGAAGTGAAATCTGTCCATAAATATCAAAAATGTTTAAATGCTTAAGTGAAGTTATAATTTAATATATTAGTATTAGATTAATTTTGGTTTTATTTTGAAGATGTTTTAGACAGACTCACAATTTTCCGAGAGGAAATAATTGACGATGTTAACAAAACTAAAGCAAGCTCTGCTTTGGGTTTACATAATCTCTCTTCCTCTCCGATCAAGAATGCAGAACCAAAACCCATTCCTTATTTGCTTGACTTATATAATGAAGTTTTCAATACAAACAACGTCCCTGTCGACTGGAAGTTAATTAAATTTATAGTGATTTTTAAGAAAGGAAACCAAGACAATCCTGGCAGCTACGGACCGATCACATTATTGTTTATTATACGAAAAATATTCGTACCAATACTTACTAATTGTTTAATCGAATGGCTTGCAATGAACAACATACTACATTCTCTTCAGTTTGAACTTCATAAGAAGGAAAGTACAATGCCCAGCATCTTTGTACTTTTTATACCTTCAAGTACATACAGAGTGGATCATCAGATTTTTCTTATGGAAAAAGGTCTTCCTAGATGGCTTTATTCTAGATAATATTGACATCCACTTTTTACAGTATGCCAATGATGACGTTTTATTGCGAATTGACCTAAATTTGATGGCGACTTATGCCAAGAACGATGGTTTAAAAATTAACGAGCTCGACACAAAAATTTTAATATTTGGCAATGGCGTTTGCTTAAAAGAAGGAGACGAGTTCTTTATACACAGAGTACTTATTTCATTTCATTAGACAATTCTCACGGAGAACTCGCTTCGAATCTCCTCGGCCAAATTTCATTCGCAGTACCCGAAATTGGCGCACCTCTGCAATCCTCCGATGGTTTACGATAGGAACATTAATATTAAAAATTGTTTTATACAACTACATTTAAATAAGTTGTATTTTGTTGGAACGACAGAGATTCTGTTATTTAAAACAGGTTTATTTCAATTTTACAAAGTCAATTTATATTCACTCCAACATTTGTTATTTAATTGTGTAAAATTTTAAATATACGAGATAAGCATTTACATTATAAATTTTAAACTTATTATTGTAAAGACTGCAACTTCATCTGTTGTTATTTTTCAAGTGATTTTTCAATTAATACTTGGTTATAATGTCGTAATGTTTAAACAAAGTGTTTATTAAATGTATTCTCCTTCTCAAGAGTAACTCGCCCTTTACAGGAATAAATAAATTGAATAATAAAAATGATTTTTTCAGTTTAAATGCCAGAATACAATGATTAATTACTATAAAATGCTCAATGGTTTGCCTGATTAAAAAACATGCAGAATAATAGTCTTTCTGCAAATATTATATAGTAATTAAACAGATTACATATGGTGCATATATACAACTAGTGCTGAGTAACTAGTGTATAGCAGAACAATATATAACAATACTATTCCTATGATGACGATGATGATGGAATAGCTTAAATTACTGTATTTCAAAATTCACAAATTAAATTATTTTTGCATAAATACAGTTCTGCTAAATATCACTTTATTATACAAAATGCTACTCACAAAAAAACCTATAACCGGTGCGAATTAAAATTTAACGGTCACTACTAACGCTTTCAGACCCCTCCTGGGCCCTTCCTCGGGTAAAGAATCGTTTGGAATGATTTTTAAAGATGAAAAAAGAACGGAATTACACGTTTAACAGCAACGAACGTCTGATCACTTTTGTTAAACGTCTGAATGTTTAACAGCAACGTAAAAAAATTACGTCTATGTAACTTAGTGGTCTGTAGAATTTTTCACACATTTTACTGGTACTTGGGCTTAAAATGGTTGAGAAATGCTGGACTAAGACTATGTCCTATGTGGCAGCGACCGCGAACAGAAAGAATCATTGTATGCGCTTCCAACTCGTGAGCGACTTCTGTCCATCTGTTGTTTACAAGATGGCAGCAAGAAGACTTCGTAGAATGCTACTATGGAAAATATGACAAGCATCGAAATGGTAAATTTGAAAGTTAAATGTTATCACTAACTAGATACACAACAAATATAAAGAATCTTTATAAAATAATAAGTTAAAAAAAGCTTTTTTTCTTAAAAACATTACATTTATACAAAATCAGAAATTATTAAATTACGTAAAAGATTATTAATTAAAGTACATACAACATATATACACAATTTATTTGTCATTCTGTTTTTATTTATCTACAAAATCAGCCATTTTCTTCTTTCGAAGCGCGAGCAGTGGAAGCAGCGATCAAACGTGCTCGGTAGCTGCTTCCTGCACGCACGTGCAGAAGCGTCATCTGGTGGTCGCTGCACGCTAAACGCAGTTACTCCGAACGTGCACATTTGCTTGAATCAGTTTGTCCGCTCTGCTTGAAAGCGCATTCACGCCTGCGGTCGCTGAACGCTACCACTAGGACATAGACTAAGTCATCTACCAGTGGCTGACAGTTTTGGAACATTTCAGATAACAACAACACGGTATACAACTTTTAGTGCCACCACTTGGAACCATATTATTATAATTTAATACTAATAAAATCTCAAACTTTAAATTCAGTTTACAAGTAATCTACATTCTTTAGTATTATTAAAAAAAGGAAAAAGTGACAATAAATTAGAATAAATTATTATATTTACCTGAAGAAGTGCATTTACGGCCAATCCTTCTATTTCTAGTTCGATGCAGACCGAAGAATATCCACCGGTCTTATTTATTTCTATCAGACTGGTCGATTCCGCTTCTGCCAATAATCTAGGATACAATTAAATATCAATTAGTCTACTAAGTAGGCAAAAATCACATTTTTAAAAATAAACAATTTTACCTGTGATCGTCAGCCTCTTTACCTCCCAGATCGGGGCGATCGTTCGGAGAACAGAACAGGATGTAGTTTTGCTTCTGCAGATAACGTGCGTAAAACAGGTCGGTGCCAAAAAGAGCCATATCTCGAGCAACGTTTCCCAACGGAAGATGAAAATAGCGACACTGTTCCAATACAGTCTGAAATATTTTTAAAGGTTCAAGTTCACTAAGAGAACAGTACTGATGGGTAGAAATAGACTAAATCAACTTTACAAAAACAATATGATTTTGGTGGTAACCATTCAACCATACTATTAATAATAGTTCTAGCCTCTAAAGCAGAGGAGATAATAAAGTTGGAGCAAGGAATTATAGTAGTTAGCGACCAGCTAAAGCCTTTTCTAAAAATACGTCAGGTGTGTTCTTTTGTTCACTAACAGACCACAGGGGCCAATTTAGCTTATGGATTTTTACTTCAAAAAATAATCCGAGGCAAGCCACATTCACAGATGCTCCCAACAGGCCACTCAATTCTGGTGATACCTGGGAAATGAGATAAATTTTACTCGAGAAAACAGGGAAAAGTTGGGATGCCGTATCGGGAGAATACAAATCTTGTGGAACCGTATTTATTGAATTTTGGTCAAAAATTTGCAAAAAACAAGAGCATTGTGAGCAGGTGCATTATTATGGTGCAAAATCCACAAGTTTCCTTGCTACAAATCAGGTCGTTTTCTATAAATGAGCGTTTTGCTTGTTCGTAGGCAAATGACCTGATTTAGTTGAGTGATTTGCTCATATGTTCACAGAAATGAGAAAATCACTCAAATAATATTCTTTATCAACTGTTCGGCCAGTCAGAATGAATTTGTGATGCACAACACCACGATTTTGACTTTTGACTGGCTTTAACATGGTCTTTTCGGTTTCGCTTTACCTTTCAAGCACCATTCACGCGATTGTTGAGCTGTTTTGGTATCAAAAGCATAGATCCATGTTTCATCATCCACAATGACATGCTTTAAGAACGATTTTCCTCGAGACAGCATTTCCTTAGCCACTGAACATTTTGATTGTTGTTTTTTGATTCTTGAAAATTTAATATTTTCAAGAATTTGGAGTTGTTTTACTTATTTACTTAAATTTACTTTGCATTATTAAATATATTCACAATAAATAATAAAAAGAATTATACTTACAGATAAATATGTTTCAACATTTAAAAAATGTCTAATCATAGTTTTAGTGCCAACTTTCTGCCAATCCATTACTTGAAACAGGGATTCACCATCCCGAACATGCACGGGAACGAGGGGAAATTCAGCAAACGACGGCATCAGAATACAAATGTCGGTGCAGTCTTAATAAATATTTAGAAAGATGAGAATGCATTGAAACATAAAAAAAAATCCAAAATAGATTTGTCATACCGTGTAGCGACTGGACGGCAATCATTGTCGATCCTCTTTTTTCCGCCTTGTACGTCTGCAGTTGTCGTTGTAACAGTCTATAAACTTGGTGAATGTCCGTTTCCATTCGAACGTCAAATGTGTAGTTTGACTCTGGTAGAAGAAAGTCTTCTGTACCTTCTTTCAGTCTTTATAAAAAAAATTTACATGTTAATATGAATATAACACTTCTTAATTAATACAATTTCTTTCAGTATTCGTCAAAACTACCAAAATTATAATGATTAATATTGAAACAATATTAAGCTTGTTTAAATATCAAAGTTAAACTATTGAATTATATATAGATTACTACATAAAAATCTATATATTAGTAATTAAATAAAAGATTGCAATACTAACTTGTTACCGTGTTCGGCATTATACACAGAATTCAGATTCGGCGTCTGGATATTTCTCACGGTATCGACCACAAATACGACGGCTTTCTTAGAAGGAGGAAGAAACAATCCAAAAATTGCTTTATGACCACTGTAAATATATTTTAACGTTCAAAATTATTGGAAGTGTGGGAATGTTTTTGCTTAACGGTAACCCCGAAGTTGTTTCTAAACTCCACGGCAGTAGAGTTTAGAAACGTCTTCCATTTCTATCATTGCATTTTGTGTGTGCCCTTTCATCCTCCATGACAACTTGGTGAGTTGTCGTGGAAAATGAAAGGGCATTAAAAATTCAGTAGATCAAACAATCAGCGACACAAAATTATACATTCTATTATTATATACTATTGTAATTAATACAATATGTTTACTTTACCTTGCATGATGATAGAGATATAAATATTTTAAATTCCCGGGTTCTAAATATTTATGTTGAGCCAACGTACGAAATTCTAGATGTCTTAACTCGAAAACGTCCGTCTCCTAAGATTCAAATGTACAAAATTTTAGAAGTTTATAGTTTCTAAATTTTCTAAATCCAAGAGTCTTACTTTCACTGCATAATGCTGAACAAATTTTCTGGAAACGCTACAGATGCAGCCTAATTCGACCAACGATCGGAATTCTAAAGGTACCTGAGTCTCGTAAATTCCCTCGATGTTTAGCGTAGACAGTTCGGCCATAATTTCGCTAAAATAATAAAGTTTTTTAGTCACTTTTGGTTAAATAATTACCGTATTTCTTCAATTGTAAGACATTGTGAGCTTGAAAGAATATTTTACGGTTTTCTTAACAAAATAATTAATTTTATTAAGTTTTAAGTAGTAACAAACTAGATAACCAATACAAATGAAATAAAACAGATAAATTTTGACAGCTCTACTGTATATATATTAAGTATTTCATTGTAATACAGCATCGTATTGTCATCTCAAAGGCATCTTAAACATTAAGAAAAAGTTTCAATTAAACACTCATTATTAGGGGTCAAAGTTTTTGGCTAATGGGTCAAATTTTAAATTTCATGCCATGATTGGTTAGAAAAAATTCCTGTTCACCGATGTTATAAAATCAGTATAAATATACAGTCTCCAACATAAAGAAATTATTCCTCTGCTTAAATTGTACACCATAATTTAGATCAATATTTGTTTGTTCATTATGTACCATATAAAGTATTGACACCACAAGCTGGAAAAAAGAGTCATCAAGAGCACTTTTAAAGAAAGGATAGAAAAAATACATGAAGAGATATACAGCAAATGTTTAATATACTTGTTTAGCTAATAAATGTTTGGCTATATGGACATGATGATAATTTCTTTACATTGGCAACTGTAAGATGCTTCAAGATCGATGAAAAACAGTTGCAGATAGTGGAGTACGCCTATCTCGGCAGTAAGTTTACATCACATTTGGCATGCCGAAAAGAAATTAAGATTAAAATTGCCTAAACAATGACAAAAGTCAAGGCAATGGAGCCAAATCTGGAAGAGCAGAGAGATCGGTATGAGAACCAAACTCAGTGTTCTCGATACCTGCATTCTCAGTGGCATGCTCTACGGATGTGAGACGTGGGCCATGAAGAATTCCCCTCACCAGAAGAATTTTGGCCTTCAAAAAAAGCTGCTACAGAAAACTATTATGAATAAATTGGTCAGACAGGGTCAAAAATGAGGAAATGTATCAAAATTTCCAACCCAAAGAAACCATTAGGCTTAGTTAGTTTTATAATGTCACGGAATATGGCACGCGATAAACGTCCATATACGGAAGGAGATTTTATTAAGATAAATATTCTCGATATCATTAAGATCTTAGATCCTAATAACACGAAACTTTTAAATTCGATTAAAAACATTCCTACCACACGGCATACAACTGAACGTCGTGTTTCGGCGTAAACTTAGATTTATTGGAACAATTGCGTTACGACAAATAATTGTGTAGCGTTTAGTTTAGCCCTGGACGAATCTACTGATGTAACCGATCTACTGCAGCTGGCAATTTTTATTCGATTCGTTTCGAACGAGTGTATAGCACGAGAAGAATTGTTAGACGCGATTGCTCTTAAAGATACTACACGCGGTGTTGATATAAAAAAACGCACTTGATGATGTTCTTAAAACAGTCCCAAAAAATTAGTATTGCTACAGATGGAGTTGCAGCAATAGTGGGCAAAACATAGGTTTAATTGGTCTTTTAAAACAAGATGAAACCATTCCGGACTTTATCCCTATTCGTTGCATTTTACGTCGCAAACATTTAATTGCAAAACACTTAAATTTTGAGCACGTATTTACGCCAGTATTAAAAATTGTAAATTATATAAGCACAAATGCAAAAAACCATCGTCAATTTCAAAATTTTATTGAAGACTGTAATTTAACTGAACCAACGACAGATTTATCTTTGTACTGCGTAGAACCCATATCTGAATTTTTGGATAAAAAAACAATCATACCCACAACTGAAAGATAGTGATTGGATTCGGGCGTGCCGTTACAAATTACACACCAAATTATCCAAAATTAGTTTCCAATTTACAAATTCATCCTTCAACTAGTAAAGACTAAATATTAAATGATTTTGTTTTGTATTTTTTTTTTTTTTTGCGTTAGTCAGTCGATTTATTGTTGTTATTTTTAATAGTGGTGCAATCTTTTAACACTTTATGTATCGATGTGACTTTTTTTTATTGTCATGCAAGTTAATTAATAAATGTGATTTTTTTCAAAATTGTGTTAGTACCATTTATTTTACTATATAAAAACTGACCAAATTTGTCTTTAGCTGTGGAAAAATATGTATATATGTACGTGCGGCTCTTCAACGAATTGTTTTCAATATATGGCTAAAGTTCTAAAAAGTCTGGCCACCCCTGCTATATGCATCCAAGCAATGCATAAGGGAAATTTTTAAATCTTATTAATGAGAAAAATTTTATCACAAAACTACTAATGAAGACTGGCATACGTATACAAAATTCTTATATACTGTAAAATCTAAGAACACACATTTTCTTTTTAAAAAATTTTACCATTTTGTTTTGCTGCCATTTTTTTCCCGAAGTTAGGTCAATTTTCGTTTGATGGTCGTGTAGTGTAGACTATCCATTTTATCTCGAGACATTTAATGCTTCGACAATGTGTTATTGTGATAAGAAATGTTTCCTGGATAAATTATGTAAAAAGTGGTGATATTAGAGAAGTTGTGGCCGAAGTTTTCATCTCTAAAATGTGAATGTCGAACGTCGAGTGCCGCCATCTCGTAAGCCTATAAGTTTGACAACGGTGTTTGGAATGTCGAGCATGACTCCGACGACGTTCCGAACGCCACTGTCAAACTTCTGGGCTTACGAGATGGCGGCACTCGACGTTCGGCATTCACGCTTTAGAGATGAAAACTTCGGCCACAACCTCTCTATCGAGTGGCCTCCTCGTTCTCCTGATTTAACAGTTACAGATTTTTTTCTTTGAAGGTACTTAAAGAGAAAGAGCTATGTAAAAAATCTCAACCATAACTAAGCAGCTGAAGAATAATATTTGTATTATTTGTTGAATTTCTGGACAAGAACAGTGTGAAATGATGAAAAATGTTGAAAGAGCACATATCTGTACAGCAGCTAGGAGATTGCCACTTGGCCAATATATATTCCATATATAATTGGAAAGATTGAATGTATTATTTATTGAAAATATATATTTATATTGTTCATTTAAAAAAAAAATAATAACGCTTATTTATGAGACCCTAAATAATACACATAATGTAATTATCTTGGTTAAAGAGAATTAAAGAATATTTTCTGACAATTTTATTCAAGTTATAAAACTTGGATAATTTATTCTGATGCAATAATGTATTTTTTATAATATCCAAAAGCTTTTAGTGTATAAATATCAAACTATAACAATCATTCTAATATTCTGTCAGCATTCGAAAGTTGATATAGTCATAAAATGATACTCCTAAAGGTATTACAAGTATCGCCGCAGCCGAAAGTTTTCCATCACAATCATCCACTTTAAAGAATTAAATCAATAATACGTTTCCAGAATTTACTAAAAATGTACACAAAAAAATATGTACTTACTTATTATGCTGCTGGAATACATCTTCTGGAATGCAATATTCATATAAATTATAAATGGGTTGGGAACGGGGCAGGATGCGCGTCACCTTCCGACATACTGTAAAAATTCATTAGAATTATTTTGAGCAAAGATAACAGATGTAAAAATATAATTTAACGTTTAATATTTACGTATGTTTTCCGTTTCTTTGGGATTTCTATAATTGACGTAAAATATTCTCGGTACGATTAGTTTAATCTGATGCAGTTCCGAACCAATAAGAGCCCAGAGACGAAATTCTCCGGGGTGTGCCGTTTCTGCAATCTAAATGATATATTTTATCCAGACATTTAAATTAAATTATTAATTATTTTAATAAAATTAATAGAATAAGAAATATATAAATTAAAATTATTATATTAAGGATAATCAATTTAGTTTAATTAACTGGGTTATTTTTAGACTATAACTCATTCTGTCCAACAGACTAATCACTTTTAAGTTATTCTCCATTTTATTCCTTTGCTTTTCTCTTTTATCATCCTTAATGTTTTCATTTCCATTAGCCATTTCAAAACTTCAGCCCCAATTTGAGAAGTTATGCTCAGAAAAGCAAGCTCATCCTTCTCATTAATTGTACTGTTATGTTTTCTAATAAATAATAATTATTAAGATTCTATATTCTTTGGAGTTTTCTTTGAATAATAAAGTAATTTTAACGTCAGCTAGAGCTACACGTATCTTCTTTTAGAAGGGCGTCGCAAAAAAATTACAGCCCGTGAAGGGAGTCGCAGTATAAAGAAGATTGGGAACACCTGGTATAAAGTAAGAAAATACAGAAAAGATTTGTAAACAAGTTAACACTAATTGTCGGGGACTAATTCCGTACAATTCATTCTTTTCCTTTGTTACGTTATTTATATAATCAAGAATATAAAACAAGAGTTGATAACGGCAAAAATGACGAATAAGTGCAGTTTGTTTGATAGTTATTAAGTAAATATCAAGGTTTATTTAAATAACTATTTCAAGTTCAAAATGTTTTTAATTATTACATAAAAACTACGATTCTGTATTATACATTGATAATATTTTATTAAATTATTTCTATAAAAATAAATCCATATACCAAAATTTTCTTTAACGTGAAACCTGTAACATTGACACGTTTTTGTCGATTCGATCATGCCAAATTTATCAATTTCACTGGCATTTCAATACAAGAAAAATATCAATAGATTAATTCATATCTACGTACCTGTATGATTTGCCACGGTGTTTCCAAAATTGACCTTTGTGATTTTCTTAGAAATCCTCCGATACTGGTAGTGGGTCCGCTCCGAATCACGGTGCCGTTAGTGCCACGTGACGTATCCAATCTTATTCGTTTATGTTTTGTTTGTTGTTGTTTTAACTGAAATGCCCATTTCTTTTTCTGGTATTTTATCCATTCTTGTAGTTCACTCTAAAATATACAATTGATTTTATCAGCAACTTTTTACAATATAAATATTATTCTCAATACACGATAATTTAAGATCCTCAAAATTTACCCAATTTTCAACAAAATATACTTGATTCTCTTTATATGGCTTTTGCTATAAGCCTTCTGCTTTTATAGCTCAGTTTTAATAGTCAAAAAAATAAATAATAATAATACAGTATAGGTATTTACTGATGCAGACACAACATGCATCTACCACACCTGCAAATAATATGACATTTACCGATATTTGAAATTGGAATGGATCCTATGGTTTTTATGCAAATAGATGATTCATTATATGGCATTTCACTTTACAGCTAACTTTTCAAGAATGTATCGGGTTGTAATTCAAGGACTGATAGCATAATATATATCAATGACACATCATATATAAGTACTTAGTAAATTCCATTTAACTACGAATTTGTCGATTTTTGAAGGTTTATCACACACGAGCTTGCAAAAGTTTACAAATCTAAATAAAGTTTTCTAAATAAGCTGTTTATTCCTGGTAAAGGCCATGTAAGAAGCCAAAAAAATTTGTTTAAACTAATAAACTATGCACTGAAATGAAGTAAGACGCAAAAGATACTGAAAGAAAAGCATGAGAAGTTTTGAAGAGGAACTGTTAATAAAAAGAAATATACATTTGACAAAATAAGGAATAAAAAGGGTTAGTTCTGATAATCCTTTTTTTTTCGGAAGTAATGTTAGAAGTCAATAACAGAAAGATAAAATATTGTTTAGATTCTACGCATAGAAATCTGGAAACAACGGAATATAGGAGAGATGTCGTAAAAGAAAAGATGATAATGAGTTTAGCTCAAGAAGCAAATGACAAAATCATAAAAGTTGATTGAAATAAGGCTAAACTGCTGTATAAAGAAAGAATTAAAATTTAAATATAATTGAACTCTACGTGTACATTATAATTCAGTAAATTTTTGAAAAAGATGTAGAAGACTAACCAAATATCAAACTCGGCTTTTTGAATACTTAACGAACTATCAATATTGTCATCTGCTGCCGAGAAATGTTTAGTAAACAAAACACAAACGAAGAATCCGAAGTTCAGAAGGGATAATAAAAAGAGCTAGAGAAAAAATAAACATTTAATAAGGTTAAAATAATTCCATGATTTTTATAATGCAGTGAAAAAGCATAGAAAAAAAAATTCTGATTTTAAATTTTGTGTTTAATTTAAGGGTTATTAAAAGTGATATTTGAAAGAAATATCCAGGGTAATTCTAAATTATTGTAGGGGTTTCCATGTCCTATAATTTTCCACCTATAAACAACAATAAAACTGCTTACATAGTATAAAAGTGTTTGGTTCCACTTATCGACGCTCTACTGTATTAAGATTCTATATTCTTTGGAGTTTTCTTTGAATAATAAAGTAATTTTAATGTCAGCTAGAGCTACACGTATCTTCTTTTAGAAGGGCATCGCAAAAAAATTACAGCCCGCGAAGGGAGTCGCAGTATAAAAAAGATTGGGAACACCTGGTATAAAGTAAGAAAATACAAAAAAGATTTGTAAACGAGTTAACGCTAATTGTCGGGGACTAATTCCGTACAATTCATTCTTTTCAAACATTTTATTTGGCAGCATTGTACACACAGCGTTGATGTCTGACAGATAATATACTTCAAAACAGCGACTGTACAAAAGAAATCAGTGCATGTATTTTGGTTTTTCAAAACAAAATCTATTATAGTAATATAATGTCATTACAAAACTTAGTATGGACAAGATCTGGTCAACACTGACCTAGCAACAAGGAAATAAACATTGTTTCTTTGGTATAGTGTTAGCACATTAAGAAAAATAATACATATTCTTTACTAGAAAGTGAATAGCTTTGTCATAATATGAAAAATATAAATCAGAAATTTAAGAATTAAATTAGCAATATTGAAGCTTTATAATATTTGGAAGTATTTTATACTTACTCTAATTTTTCCAAATGGAGGTGGTGGACCAAGAGCTTCTCTCCAACTTCTCGTCAGATCGGACTGTTGTTCCTTGTTAGCATTTTGATCCGAAACGTGTCTTTTCCGCTTTGAAGTTGCGACGATGGTGTTTTTTGAAGTAGAAGCTTGACAAAGGTCTTCTATATCATTTATTTCTTTTCTTACACTTTGAGATTTCTGTAAATTTTATTTTATTTTTTGTTTTAATAATTAATTAAGACGTATGTTATTAAATATTTTAATTATTGCAAATTGTAAGTACAATACCTGTCACGCCTTAATAAAACAAAAAAGTCAAAGATATTGCAGAAAAGAATTACAGAATTGACAGTAATCATTAAAGTTAATTGATTCATCTTAAATTTATAAATTAATTATGAAACATAGCATCAGATGTCTTAAGTTGATGATACTCTCATAAAAAACATCTTCCACAATCTTCCAGCACCATTCCTTTATTAGAACAAATGTTTACAGCCACTTTCGGAACCTGCATCGGGTTGTAACAAATACAAATCAAACATTTAAACCAATTCCTATCCTTATAGTTCACATATTTTCCAGTCCTTAAAGAAACAAAGATTTCGTAGGTGTCCAATGTTCTTATTTTTTGGTTATGAAATTCTTTTCTTAATAACCCAGCTTGATCCCGACAGGTTAACACCCCAGGACTGCACATAATCCAGGAGCTCTATTAATACTGTCACTATCTTTGCTATTGGTTAGTAATCTAAACACAGTAGGGTTTCATTTAAATATTATAGATGAATTTAAACATTTGGCTATCTTTTTGTATATGATATGCAACCTGAGGTTATAATCCAACATAATATATTTTTGATTTTGGTTTTTTAAAGGAAATTTGTGGCGAGTTTTTAAGGTTATTCTCTACTTTACTTGTCAGTTTGGTACTGTATCCATGCTCCCTTGCTATTTTCTTTACAAGTTCTATTTTGTTTCGTGTGTCATTAATACTTGAGCAGTGCATAAATGCCCTTTTAATTAGCAATCTAAAAGCTATTATTTTATAATAATTATGTGGATTGCTAGACACGGATGGATTTAAAAAAGGTAAGGTTTGGTTTGAGATATATTTACATGATGTGTTATAGTTCCATAATAAAATTACAATATTTTACAGTATTTAAATATAGAATTAAGTGAAACATAAATTACCATTAAGTTCCCATTTTTATGAAGTTTTAGTATTTAAAAAAAGAAACAAATGGATTCTCATTTACCTCTATGGGACGTGGTTCCGAAACCTTGAATAACTCGCTTATTTTTTTTTGTTTTAAATTATCATTTTTCTCCAAAAGACGTTTGTGCAACCAAACCGGATGAGCAATGCGAGGAACCGGATTTGACACCTAATTGTTTTGTTAAAAAAAGATGATAATTTAAATCATTTACATTTAATTTTTTAGAGCAAAGTTTACAATAATAAGTGACTAAAATAAAACAAAAACCCTACCTGCTGCAGAGCTGCGGGAATAGTTATTATTTTCTGAATAGCATTTCCCAAACGTTCGACGTAATATTCCCAGTCTAGTATCTAAAATTGTATTTTATATAAAAATACTTCAATTGACCGTTTGACAAAGTGATTTATTCCATTATCGTATCGATACAGTAGATGCCACTTATCGTCGTCATATTGGGACTAACATATACTAATAATTATTTGAGTAGTTCATCCAATATAACGTAGTACTATTTACAGTATTAAGTACAAAGTTAAAATGAACATTTAACATACATAAATTTATAAATAAGAAGTTGACTACCTGACTAAATACCTTCGGGAATGAGAATTCTGATGATATTAAAACGACTAATAATATCTATGATTACAATAACTGGTATCTAATGTATTTACAAAGTTTATAATTTGTAAAATGTTACATTTTTACTTCAATCTGGGAAAAATTTGATTGTATTGAATGATCACACATTTAAAAATAAGTATATATAACTTAAAAATTATCTTAATTCTCTAAGATATATGAACGTATAAAAAGATTAACCAACAAAATTTACCTCACATGTTCGTAGAAATCCTTTTACGTCTTTATTTCTGATTAAACACTTTCAAGATGCCTTCGTCTCATCATTAGGTTGGTTCGTTTTTCAAATACTGCAAGAGATTCAACCGTGAAACGTTTTCTATTACAATGGATTTGGAAGTGAAGAGAAAAAAGGAAACTTTTCACACCTGAATCTGTCGCAATAGAAAACATTCCACATTTGAATCCATTACAGTATTTAAAAAATGAACCAATCTAATGATAAGATGAACATACTTTGATAAGCATTTAATTGGAAATAAAGACATAAAAAGTGATTTCTACAAATACAAACCAGGCTAAATTTTGTTGGTTAAAGTTTATGGAGTCGATAGCATCAAGGACAAGGAATAACAATAGATTTTTTACATCACGTATGTCAAAATCTATCGCAGACGGAGTCTTCAGCCATCTTCGAAGAAAATGTCGCTTCACGCTCGGTTCGGCTTGAAATATGGCAAGAGGTATAGCTCTGAAATATATCGTTATTATTAAAATTATGAAAATATTTTCATACGTTAATTGGATGTTGCACATCTGGAATAATCCTGTATGTTTTATTTACAAATTAAACATAATAATATTTCAAATTTCATAAAATTCCTTTAATAAGTTAATAAGAATTCACCTCTCGGTAACCGGAGCTCCTTCTGGCTTTTTAGAAATCACGTAACGACAACTTAGCCCAGCGTCTTTAACCATTTGATCGCCAAGAAACTACAAAAATCAAGGTTAAACAGATACATAATATAGAAAAATACTGTTTATAAAAACACTACTTTAACTATTCTATATAACAATTCTTCAAAACAACTCTCAACTATTAATTTGAGTACTTATTAAAAGATGTAAGATGTTCTTGTAATGCACGACAGAATAATAATAAATCAACATATCGACACAAAACTCCGTATTCAGAGAGAGAAAAAATGTTTGAACAAAATATTGTACTATTCTGAACACAAGTTGCGTGATCTGAAAACAATAACAGAGCTCCACATTCACAATTCAGTAAGGGCAAGCAACCAACCACTTTTCATATTTATGAAGTAAAATCACTTATTTGCAGAAAGATTAACAATAATAATGAAACAATGGATAAAAAAGAATTAAATAATTTTTTATGTTTTTATCTTAGGCATGTTATACGTCAAACATTTGACGTATAACATCATTTATTTGACGTTTATTTATTTGAGGAAAAATAACAAAAATAAAATCAAATCATTCTGTAATAAATCTAAGGAAAACAAACCTCACTTTTTTGAAACCATTTCACAATAGCTAATTTTTATGTAAAAACGTGCGAAAGATCACCTCGGCAAGTCTCTTGGCAGTACTGATGGAGGTCGACTTCTGCTGTCCGTAATCTTCTAATTTCCGAGACATGCTACGATTTTCGGATATCAGCTCGAATAATTCGTCATCCGGCATGTCTTGAGCCTTTGAAATAATTAAATTTTTTAATTCAAAATTAGAAAGGACAATGTTAGTTAATTATTTGACTGTCGACGTAAATTGAATTTCACAATGAAAAGTTATAAGATCAACAAATGATACTAACAAATACAAAATTGTAACATCATCGGTATATAAACATATCTTTTAATATTTGAAACATATTTGTTTTTGAGAATAACAATAGAACCAGTGAATTGTCTTTAATCTTCGTTTTATATCTTGCTTAGAATATCAAGTATCAAAACTTCCTTCTCTGGATTTTCCTAAAAAATGCTAACAATTATTTACAATTGCGACAAACTGGACTAAAGTTAAATGTTTGTTTTATTTCAAGATTATAGCTTATTATAGTAAAACCTCTAATCTTGATTCTTCTCTTTCTTGAATCCTTCCTGAAAGGATTCCAGTCTTGGCAAACATCCTATACAATATAATGTATTCTTCTACCCTTAAACTTGAATAAAATTTCACATATCTAATGTCCTCCTTCTCAAGCATGTACTGGTATATCTGCTAGGAATACCAGCACGTGTGTTGGCTTTAAGTCGAACTAGTTGAACTCGGCAGCCATTAACCAATCTATTACGTATAGCAAATTCTTTCGGCATGTTGCCTAGTTAACTGTCTTTAATACAGCTAGATAAGCCTGTCGACGACGTTGAATTGACAATTTAGCAGAAAATCCGCTAAATCTAGAACTCTCAAAAACTCAAACTCACTATTTTTCGGTCCCTTCAAATTCAAGATACAGAGATTTTACTGTATATAAATCAATGATTATTCATTTATTAATTTATAATTTGATGTACTTGTATGTTCTTATGAAAAAATGTTACATTTTATATTTTTTATTTTCAAATAAAAGAAGTAATGCAAAGTATTCAAGTTTATTATACCTGACTATAGAGAACGTCAAGCCAATAATCTGCAATTTTGGCAACGGCAGCATAACATTCTTCCAAAGTACTTCCTTTCAAAAATGCTTCGAAGACGGATGACTGAAATATCTTAATCAGTTGTAATTCTCCACGTCTCTTGACTTCGAATCCTTTGAGTTCGGCAATTGTCCCGTCAAAATTAAATACGGCATATCTAAAAAATAATTTTCCGAATATTTGAGCATTTATACAATTCAAAAAGCTGAGATTGTTTAACATTTTCAATTTACTCTCTAGAAAGTATCATCTCACATTTATTTCCAGTAAATTCCTAAATATTTTAAAATTATATTCTAGATGGGTTGGAAAGAAGATAGTGCCAATACAGCCATACATAAAAAAACTATTTATTGCAGAAACCAAATAGCATTAGAATTCATTCAATATAATCCCCTTCTGCCACACAATGAAAGATGCTGCACACCAGTAGCACTGCTATGTTTATTTATGTCTTTAAATGAGTGCCCTATGCTTAAAGAATTGCATCTCGTGTGAAAATGCTTTTCTCTCAGTTGTTCCTTTAGCTTAGGGAAGAGATCAAAGTCAGAAGGACTCATATCAGGTAAATATGGAGGATGTTTGAGTACCTCCCACTACCACTGTCCTAACAACTCCTTCACAGGAACAGCAGATGACAGCAAGCATTTCATGCAAGAAAATGGGAGCAGGTGTTCGGAAATGCTGTTGTTTTCTCCATACTGTGGGTCAATGATGTTCTACCATACCCTAAGGTAGTATGCAGCATTCACAGTCCGGCCCCGAGGAACTGCATGATAGAGTATCCTGCTTTTCACATCGTACCCACTATCAATATAATTTTCACATTACTGCATTCTTGACACCATTCATTGGACTGGCATTTCAATTCTGAAATGTTCACCCACATTTCACCAACACAGTAATCATACTTCGAAAACATCACTTTAGGATGGTCTAATTCGAGACCGTCGAGTAACTGTTTCGTATTTGTCGATCTACACGACCTACAAAAGTGCAACTAGACGCGTCAAACAGCTAGGTCTTTCCCTCCAAATTCCAGAAATCAACAGCACCTTCACTCGTTTGTATGGAATGAGACACAGGTGTGGCTACTACTCTCATTCCAACCCTTGTATAATTATATAATAAATGATTAACCTTCTTACACGAATAGAAATAACGAAACAATAAATCATTAATACACGACGTACGTTCAATTCATGTATTAATGGTTGACTATTTCATTCCTTCTTATTAATTTAATAAAATTATTTAGAAATTAAATGTTTTAACCTCGAGATATTTATCAAAAAAATAAAAATAATGGTTGAACTTCTTATATATTTTTACCTTTTTTTTAATTTTTTGCCTTCCTCTTTGGATGCAGGTAATACCATAGCAAGATAGGGACCGTCGACTTCAAAAAATATGGAATTTTCATTTTTGATTACATAAGAAAGCTTTTTAGAATCCACAAGCTCGTGATATTGATCATTAGTATTATTATCCTATGTAAGAGAACAGTACAGTACATATTATATCATTTATATAGGCTTAAGTTGTAATACAATAATTAAATTTTTTAATGGTTAAAATCACATTCACATTTTGCTGACATATCAAAATACGTATTGGTTCGAAACATTTTTTTTTACTACTGTTTATACGTCAAATACCTACAACCAGAAATACCGCAATTACATATATAAGATAACAAGAATAATATACTTTGTCATCTATTAAGTATTAAGGTATAACTAAAAACTGGCAAACAAAATTTAACTTTAGATAGAGTTAAATAACCTAAATAAATAGGATTTAACAATTTGGAGGTCTTATCGTACCAAGGCTGCCAGAAAGAAGGACCGGATCTTTTACGAAAAAGTTTGGGTACGAGGACCCCTCGTCGGCTTACAAACGCACGGCACCGACATAATAATTATAACACTAATAGTTAACCAATACAAAGGAATATCTAATATATACAGTGCACCGTATTTACAATTTTTAATGTAACCCACATATCAAAGAACTAAAACTATCAAGCATAAAATTTTTCAATATGACGACAATTTGAGACCGATAAACGTCTTATTTTCTCCCACGTTTTCCAAATTCCGGTAGACGGTTCCACTATTAATAATAAATATCGTTAAGTATATTAAAAACCAAAGAGGGAGGGAAACTAACAACGAACTTACTATTATTAAAATGATTTGTTTCCAGACTTTAAACAAAAACAAATACACCTGATCCATGAGACTGTGTGAAGTCAACTGCCTTGTTACAATTCAATTTACAATGTGATGTGAATATACTCCCACATCCGTCATCTGGGAGGCCTCGGTGCCATATGCCCTCCAAATTGTTAAATCCTATTTATTAGGTTATCTAACTCTATCTAACAGATAATACTTTGTTACGCTGTGCAAAACATACAATTAGAACTTTTGAAAAATTTATATAAATTACATTAAAAAAAACTCAAAAATCCACCAAACATTCCGCAATTTCAACCCATAGAACATTTCTGGACTTGTGTAAAATCAAAAGTATACAGAAATAACTATTTAAGAGTTACAAATGGATTAAAGCAACAAATACTAGCATGCATTAAAGAATTTGACTTTAATTACTTTGTCTGGCTATTACAGAATGACTGGCAATGGTGTTTTAAAGGGACCACTTTCAGTTATTAATTAACAAGTATTTAAATAATTTTCTTAATGTTCAAGCCTTAAATTTATAAAACTTTCTTCTTGTAAACTCAATATACTAAAGCAAATTACACCAGATAATCTAAAAGTTCTTTTTAAATTTTATATTCGTATCGTTTAAAAAATATATCACTCGAAAATAAGTTACTAATAATTACTTACTTATTAATATATAACATGATTATATGCTGATTGAAACAACTAAATCTTCTATGTGTGTGTTTTTATATACCTACTGTTATATAGATGTCGAAATTCCCCCCACGGGGGAGAGGGACAGGATTAAGGCTTACCATAAAAAACCTGGCTTATATTATACTATTTTTGATGCGGTTTTTTACGTTTTTGATTCTGTTTTAATAGGGTACATCAAAAGAATGTACACTAAGAAGCGATTTTTCAAAATTCCCCCACAGGGGAAAGGTTGTTAACCTTCCATTGTTAACAATTGGAACCTTCTTAACCTTCCATTGTTAACCTTAAGCCAAACATTGTTAACCTTCCATTGTTAAGAGAAAGCGACATGCAAGATTTACACACGGAGATGCGGTTTTTTGCATTTTTGTGGGAAATCGAACATACTTTTAGATCCATCTAAAAATATTCTAATTAGTTGGAAACAGGGGGACCTAATTCTTGCATTCCGTGAAAACAGGTAAGATTGGCTATAATGTAATAATCGTAATGTTCGATATCGTTACGTTTTGCCCAAGCAATGTCGGGCTCATCTGCTAGTAGACAATAAAAAATGTATATTTGGTCTTAATTCTAACGAACATAATATATAAATTATTTGAGCACAGTAAATATATAAAATTACTCACTTTAACCAGAAGATTAAGCATTGCGCCAGGATACGATATCGTTATCTTAGGTTTCTTCGGATTTAAAGTTTTAATAACATAGTTTTCAGGAAAAGATGCGGGTAAAACACACCAAATACCATCTGTATCCAATTCTAACGGCCTCCTTTTTTCCGTTATAAAATACATCTCTTTACTATCCGTATACTAAATAAAAATTTTAAGTAAAATTATAGATAATATTACCCTATCTGTTCGATAATTTCTCGAGCTTGAGTGATAATTCCAGCACCCGTATGACACACGATTCCAGCCATCTCCATACTGTACCAGCGTGCACTAGAAATACATTTGCATAACGAATATAATAAATGTTTTAACATATCTGGTTATTTTAAAATAATTCTATTATTAGCTCACCCTTTACGCATAACGTAACCATAAAATGAATTCAAAATACATTTGTGCGCTAACTGCAACGAATCGTATAAAACTTCGAGATTTTTTGCAGCTTTTATTTCTCCGGCATCCTTTTTCTGTGTTGCTTCGGTAACTTTCTTCTTAGCTACCTTAATTGAATAAAGTGAGATTTATTAATTTGTTATCATTGGTTTGTATATGTTAAATATAAGATATAGTTTAACGAAAGAATGTAATAACTAGAGCTGATTTATAGATATCAAACTTAAAAAGTTGAATTGGGTGTTAATAAGTATACTTAAATGAAAACAAAGACTTTTCACATCTTAATGCCAAATTGCTGGGAAATAAGAGAATCTTATAAAAGGTCAACTGTATACTGCTATTGCCGAGAAGCACTTGAATAAATGAGCAATAAAAATAAAAAAGAAGTAGACCGATGATGATCACCGTTCATTGTCATTGATAGTTTGACATCTCTGGACTAGTGTTCTCACCCGATCTCTGGATACCACCTAAGCCGTCGCACACCATCTACTTGTCTCGAGACATCGAGAGACTTTCATATTCTTTCGACTTGTCGAAGATCCTAACGAACAATCCTGCGGTCACATATATTTTACACTTGTATCTTTATATTTTTATTTATCCGTAACATCAAAAATCTGGCTATCAACACTTGAAATATTTATTTTATTAGGTTTTAAAAAATTTTCTGTTTCAAATGTAACTGATGTTTGATTTTTCCTCCCCAAAGAAGGTTGGTAAAATATAGGTGCACATTAGTCCGATCAAAGGCTTTAGAAGCATATAGAGGACAATACAGTGGCCATTCTATTTTATATATATAAGTTTGAAATAATTAGAATTCACACTATCTATTTATAACTCACCGAGAATCTAAGTACCTACTCTGGCACTTGATTTGCTAATCACAGAAACATTTTCAGCCCCATTCAGGGACCTTCGTCAGATAGTATGGCCTTTCCGTCAAACCTAATTTATACGGAATAAATTAAAAATAAAAAGTGTTCTATGGAAACATTCCATCGGTGAAGTGACAAATTTAAAACAAATTGTTCTTTTGTTTTGTTTGATTGATCCAAAGATAAACATTCAATCAAATAAATGACACCTTCATATTAACTGCTAGTAAGTTCTTTAATTTACTATAAGTCAGTTCTAAAATTGTACGGGTATCCCTCGATTAACGCAATTAATCGATCTCTCGGCATTACTGCGTAAATCAAAATTTTATTAATCAAACACAGTGGTACCTCAGTGTTTGACCAGACAATCGTGACTCACTAAAGCAAATTTACAGTTAATAACAAATATTTTTATTTTAATTTTGTCATCTCGCTTCATTATGCATCATTTCGCTTAATGCCAGTTTCCAAAAACCCACCAATTGAAGGTTTGCTGTACAATAATTTCTTAATGAGTACATCTTAATCTTTTATAGTTATCCTCAGAATTTTTCAATATACTATAGAACAATAACTGCTTCATTAATGCTGCTTATCAAATCTAATTATTCTTGAAGTGCACAGACAATACATTCTCCCAACATTCCAAAAAGAATCAACACACAAATGTTTTTGTCACTAGTTTGTCTTATATATTTAAATATACATCGTAAATTTCTATACAAAAGAGCATTAAAGTATACAAATTTAAAATTTACCTTCAATAATGCTTTGTATTCGTATCGACGATCTCTGAAAGCTCTTACGGTATCCACGTAAAACGAATTTTCTCGCTGGCAAATAGTTGTATGCCTTATTTCGGTTCTTGTAATGTGGATTTTCTTATAGGCCTTGCGACAATAATCTACATAAAAGAGAACCGACCAGAAAAATTATTATTAAAAGAAAATACTTAAAAATTCGAAAATTTTTGAGTTTTAATCGTTAGGCATCTACAAAACTTGCCAGCTAATCTTTTCTTTTCGACTGCAGCTTGTTCTTCTCGAGGGAGTTCGTGGAATGCTCGATGCTTTAAACCGGGAGCAGCCGGAGGAAATTTTTCCGTTTCGAGCTGTTGCTGAATCCTTTGAAATTCACTTCTATTAGCTGGCACTAATACATAATAAAAAGTCATATTTTACTAATTTTTAAACATTGAACAAAAGTATTGATTGCTCAAAACATTATAACTGTCCAAAACATATAATAAAAGAACTATTTAGAATATTTTTTTACATAGCAGGTAACCATTATTTAAGGAAGTGTTAATTGTAAATGACAGTTAATTAAAAACTTTGATTTATCCATTAACACTTGCTTAAATAATGTGGTTAGTTACTATTAATCTCATTATTTCAAATGGCATCAAAAGATATAAGGGTTAGTTACCATTATACAAGTAAGAATTAATAATAAACGTATTCGAAGAGTTAACAAAAACAAAAGTTCTTTATACAACCTTTTTTTGTCTGGATATGTGTAGTATTTTGTCCATCAATATGATTAGATGTGGAAGCATACAGGTATCATATCCACTCTACAGCAGATTTGCCCACAGATACTGCACTATCACTGTAGATCCCTTACATTTATAGATGGCCAAAGCTGGTGTCTCATCTGGTCCCACAAATGCTTGATGGGTGATAAATCTGGAGACTCGGCAGGCCAAAAAAGTTATGGAGGAAAGAGATATTTCCAGGAATCATTAGCAATGTGCAGCCAGGCATGTTCTTGCTGGACTGCTTGGAACCATGTCATTAAAAAAAACATGAGGGTGCAGGCACCCTCGTATTCTTTTTAATGGCAATATCCCTCAAACCACTATTAGGGTGACCAACTGTCATGTGAGATGTCTCCCAAACTACTACACTAGCACTGAAGGTAGTGTGCCACTCAACAGGATTGAAATGCTCTCAAGTTCACACACTAACAGAGTGGAAATCCATTCCCAAATAAAACCAGGATTCATTGGTAAAGATAATATGTTGTCAGTCCCTAGCAGTTCACATTTCTATGTCACAATACCCACTGCAAAGTTGCCAATGGGAAGACTAATGGAAGAGTGCTAATGGGAGGACACAGTGGTTACTATGCATGTGAACTTACTTCTGCTAATCAGCTGCAATGTTACAAAAATAGAGTTTTGTAGCAAGGCTTCCAATGTCTCTAAATAGTGAACAAAAATGCTGTTGCAGCTACTCATGCTTATATCATAATCATCTTTCCTAGTGGTTTGTCTAGAATTCCAGAGCCCGTCATCTGCCATCATGTAAGTGTGCCCTCACATATCCATTGTCTCCGTCTTCTGACAATCAACTCACAATGACTCAGATGGCAGGAAATTTGAAAAAACTACTGTGAGATCCCAGGCCATAGTTTTTATAATTTATTTTAAATAAATTTTTAAAAAAGAGAGAATTTTAGGAAAGAGAAAGCAAATAATAGATCCTAACCAAAGATAACATTTTCTTTTCTAACAACACTTTCATGCGATGATTACTCAACCCAGGGAGTTGTGAAGAAAAATTCAGATTGGTTGTTAGCAACCTCTTCATCCAATATTACCAATTTTGGAAGTGTTCTGACTCAGGAAACAAACCAAAATTTATAAAAGAAGTCCAAAAGGTCACAAAGGACAGTCTAGTTCAAAGTTGTCCAAGTTCAGTCACTTCAAGAGAGACTAATAGTCCTCTTGTCTAGTTCATCAACTAGTTCCACCCAAAGAGGAAAAACACGGTCTCCTATTTACGATGTCTAGTTCGATGGTCATTCTTCAGTCTGGTTCCATCAACTAGTTTCAGAACAGTCCTGTACCACCTCAACCATTCCAGCTGTTACGGAAGTTGTCCTTCGACCCAATGATCGCCACCCAGGAGGAAATAGAGAGGAATAAACACAAACTTTAAAGTTAGGAATAATTGCTCTCATTAAGAACATATTTCGAGAGAAATAGTCGCCATTGAAGACGTCATTCAACATTGAAGGTATTTATCCATGCACGATCGATGTAAACTCTCACGAACAGTAGAATTTAGTCATTACAATAGCTTTGAAGTAGAAATTCGATAACAGCGTATAAGTATGTAGTATGCCATTTTATAGCCAGTTTATAGTTAAGAGCATCTTAATGTAAATTATAATTCATTTCGTATAATCAAAGAAATATATACTCCCGTCAATAAATATAATTTGTTTTAGTATAATTTTTTTGTTAAGTGCATTTCATTCTGGACTTCCATGTCTCTCTTATTTGCGTCCTCTGTCAGCCCATATTCACCCTCATACAGGCTGTTCGCACATGTTCAAAAACGCGAGGAAAAAAAAGGTTTGTGTTTCCCAATAAAAACAACTTAAAATATCTATTAATTTATTTTGTGCAAATACCAGGTGTGACAATTTAATTCCTGAAATGTATCTTTAAAAAATGTGTGTGGAACTGTATACTAGCGGGTACTACGGCCTTCAAAGTACACACCTTGTGAATCTATACACTGACTTAAATGGCATTCCCATTTCTGCAAGCAGGCGCGGAACTCATTTTTCAGAATACTATTGAATACCAGTCTCGCATTCTCACTACACGCCACTTTCAATAGTTGTAATGTTTCAGTCAGATATGAATACTATAAACACAAAAAACTTTTCAATAAAAGAAAACAAAGAATTTATTTAAACTGATAAAATGAAATGTTAAAAATTAACATACCAACTCAAATTTTATAGATGTTCTGTTATCCCGAGAGCATAGAACAGATGCAGTACGTATATTTGTATTTGTAAAAATACTTTTATTAATTAATAAAACATCCTGATTTTTACTTACTATATTCTCCTCTCCATGTCCACGGCATTACTCTCTGACATCTTGCACCAGGTTTATTAAAATCACAGGCTGCACAAGCAGCTTCATCAACAATAGCTGATGGCTACAATAATAATAAAATTAATATAACCAAATACTACAACATTATTTAAAGAAATATGATTTTACACTCATTTAAGTTAGATAAAATATTACTCTATATGAAATAAAAAGTAATAAAAGCCGTTCTGTTTAAGGTTAAATAAAACCCATTTTAAAAATTGTACTATAAAAACAAAACAATCTTAGAGAAGATAAAGCTGTTTTGAGGCTAGAACCCATATTTTAAAGTTACAAACCAATGTGCGTTGTAGCAGCTTCTATCGTGGTTGCATCGGCTAACATTCGGAACGCGTTGTGGCTTTCCTTAATCACCGCAACGCGTAGTGGTCAAATATCGCGAAAGCCATGTCACAAATTTCACTTTGTGGTCTTTTTGAGTTCGTCACTTGTTGTGGCAATTGTAAAAACAGCCACAATGCGTTACGGATGATTTAAAGAAACCGCAACACGTAGCCGTTTTTTTCGCTCAATGAGCAGTTTCGTTCTTTGAGCCTAACATATATATTCAACGGATCTTGTGACGATTGTCATTGTTTGCATTTTATGATTTATTATTGTGTTGTATATTTTTGTATTTTATGGTTTCTGTATTAGTATTTTAGAGTTGGTCTAGGAAAAAAATGGATAAATGTGTTATGTGGAAAACTTAAGTGATTGAAGTACCTATAAAATAATAATTGACGAAAAGTACGGGTAAAAAAAATTTTGGGAATACAAATCTTATTCGTTCCACCTGGAAAATAAATACAGCATTTATAGAAGTTTTTACGGGCAATTTTAAAATTGTTTAAACAAATACCAAAATGAATTGAACTATATTACTTCTCTTAAGTTTCTTTTCTACAGTTTTTAGTCGAATATAAAAGAAAAAAGTAAGAGGAACAAACATATGTAAGACAAAAACCAATTTACTGTAATATTAAAACAAACTATCTAAACAATATATAGAAGTGTGCACATATGCACAAACTTTCATATAAAAATTAAATTACATTTATATTCTACATAGTATTTTGCAGCTTGTTTAATCAGACTGAGCTTATATCTTTAATCATGACAAAATTTTGCTTCAGCAATCTCTAAATACAGGGTGATTCACTGATGACATTCAGTAGTTTTCTCTCTAGAACCATTGGAGATAGTTCCATATATCTTTCTATGAACACTAGTCTCAAGTTTTGGCTCTATGGAGGGCTTATCACACATTATCGACATTGTCAGTGTTCGCACAGAAGTACGAAGACACGAGTTTATTATGACGACGATAAGCATTTTCAAGCCTACGTCTACCTACTTCTGTGTGAACACTTCGACAATATCAATAGTGTGTGTTAAGTCCATAGAGTCAAAACTTAGTGCTCATAGTTCAATATTGTAACATAAGGACAAAAAGCAATTCACCCATCAAGATGGAACTAATCACCAAGTTTATAGAGCAGACAGGGGACAATTTTGGGGATCTTGGATGACCTTGAAAATTGGCAGTTTTTGAGATACAGAACAAAATAGTTTCTTTTAAATTATAAGGGGTGCTTTTGAGTCATTTTATACATTGTATATAAACTTGATAATTAGTTCCATCTTCCTATCTCTAACAGTTTGAGAAAAACCTACTGAACGGCAACAGCGAATCACCCTATATATATAAATATATATGTGTATACATTATAAACAAACATTATATACATATTCATCTAAGTTTATGCATTTTTATATATCATAAACAGTACAGCTATGACCAAACAATTCAACCTGAAAGAGTTATAAGAATTTAAATAACAAATGTTAAAATTGTAATATTCATTTTATAAATAAATCTAAATCATAAATAAAATCACAGATTCATAATTATTTTAAATTTTAACCATTCATCTAATTAAAACCAATATCTTTCCTATATACATAGTAAACAATTATCAGATACATTCATATTGCCAAACAATCTGCTGGCACATCTAATAAACTATTTTTAAAGCCAATTAGACACAAATCAATTTTAAATTTAAATTAATTTAACTCTAATTATTAAATTTATCAAGAGATAATAGCTTAACTGTCTACCTTAGCCAAATTGGTTTGTATCTAATTAGTTATTGGCCTTAATATAGCCAAATACATAATCCAGCATATCATTTCGCAATACCTTTGCTATATAGAAAGAATTAAAATGAAGCAGATTAATTATTTAAATTTTTCTTTCCTAAATCATATCTTTCTGATAATAGCGAAGTCGAGACCAAAGTTTTAAATGCGAAAACGCGTACGTCGGACGTTCGGCGCCGCTTTCCCGTAAGCTTAGGAGTTTGACAATGGTGTTTGGAAAGTCGGTGGAATCATGCTCGACATTCCAAATGCCATTGTCAAACTTCTAGGCTTACGGGAAAGCAGCACCGAACGTCCGACGTACACATTTTTGCGTTTAAAACTTCGGCCTCAACCTCGCTATTATCTATTAGAAATCAATACATTTAGAATATGTAATAAAAATAGTTATTAAATTCTAAAAATTGTCTTAAGAAAGATAATATTAATAAAAGACTTATTATACCCAGAATTGGATTTACATATAGTGTGGCATTCATCCGAAACATTGAGATTTCCTCAAAAATATTATCCCTTAAGGTGAGAATCTTCCTAAATCACGGCTTATCTAACTTATACATAAACCCACAACTGGCTATACTAATATCAATAAGTTTACTTACCTGTAAACGATTAGTAAGAATGATATTTGGATACATAGCACCAACATCTAAATGATATATGATGGGATTTTCAAGTCTTGTGGGACAGTCTCTTAAATGCGATAATTTCTTGATTATGTCTTCTGACACCTGACAAATAATATTTTATATGTTATATACTTATTTATATTGTAAAAAAAGTTATTAATTTCCTAGATTAGATCTGTTTACCAAATTCTTTCTTAAAAGATTATTAAAAAAAGACTTTTTCGGTCCTTGAGGTTAATGTAACATTTTAAATTTATTATTATTAAAAAGCAATATCGATATTTTAAAATTTTAAACCATAACAAATTTACCTCATCGAAATTGGTAACTTGTTCTAGAGGAATTTTTTCTTCGACTTCAATAGCATATTTTAATTGTCTGTCGACATTATCTATCAACTTTTGAAATGCTTCTGGAATCTGAATATGTATAAAAATTGAAAATCAATATCAATTCTACCTTTAACTCAAAATAAATTACCGAATACTCACTAATCTAAAACGACATGGAAGATCGGCTCGAAACACTCCGGATTCCAGAGCTTCCACGTGTCCGCCGACGTAAGTTTCCTGATCCAGAACGTGACCGTCGTCCGTCAATTTATTTAAAATGGATTCTTGCTTATTAGGAAAAATGATATTTGCGTGAAATGCCTGAACCATCAGAAGTGCCTCGCATAATGTGCCCGATCCTTTTCTTAATACCTGAAGCATTTATTTGAAAACATTACGTTTAAATTTAGTGACAAAATTTGCTTTATTATAAAAGTCTAACCTCATCCGGTTCCATAGGAATGATAGTGCACAAAGCAAATATAAAAGGATGAACGTATTTCATATATAGGTAATACGTGGCAACGGCATCCGAGACCGAATAATTTGAGAGAATCTGCATTATGAAATAATAGAAATAATTAATAAATAGTAAAAAATTGTAATTAATAACTTTATTTATTTAGTAAAAACTCCATTTTAAACAAAAACACACACATTACATGTAATTTAGTTCTTAATTGTAACATCTTTATTTGTGACAGAGATCTTTGAGTTGAGTCGAGTTGAGAATATCAAACAAACAAGTTAACAGAGAAAAGCATATTCATTCCATACCAACATACATTCAACTACAGAGAACATAACAGCTCTCTGAGTGAGTGAATACAAGCTTCCTTTGTATTCAAAGGAAAATAAGGGGTGTGACAATCACATACTTTACAAATGCTCTAATAGTTATTAACAGTAATATACTCATAGTAAACTTTTATTGCAGATCAATTGAATATTTCAATGCAATTTCATCTCGAAGCAAAACAAAATTTTCAAATTATTTTTTATAATAAACATACTTGAGATGAGATAGAAATACACACTCTCTCTCTCACTATGTCATAAGATAAAAACACTTCATTAAAACTAAAATTATAACCTTGAAACTTTTAAATTTTATCCGTTCAGAAAAAAGTTCGTAAAAGCGACCAATTAGGTCATTCAAATTCAAAAATATTGCATCTGTGAGAATATGGGCGAGGGAGTATTGCCCTCTTATCGTCGGATCGGGGGATCCACTCACTTTGTCAGTGGATGGCTTCAAAATTAAAAGGGTTCGAGCAGGAGGGCGGGTGGACTCTCGATGGGACGTTGGCCATTATATGGAGAAAAAGAGGATACCATTAAATAAATTCGAAATCAAAATTTTAATAAAATAAAACAAAGGAAAAGAAATAAAATACAAAAATGGGTTGAGATAAGGGATCTATATTCCCTATTAACCGAGAGAGAGAGAGTTTACAAACAGATTATATTACCTCGTTGGACATTCCCTTTCGAATTCTGCTGCAGGGAGGAGCAGGAAATTTGACTTCTGGTGACATGGCCGGATGAGTCGCAGGGGGAGGGGAGAATGGCCAGTATAAATTCGAACACAGTGTTTATAAATTATTTTAAATTCCAAAATATTTAAACACTGGAAAATGATTTTCGCCGTATGTACTAATAAAGTGATAAAAATATCCTTACATCACCACACATAACAGCCAGCAACTGTATTAATGCAAAGGATGCTGCTAATATTTCATATGCATGGAGGTGGTGCTATGAAAAATAACGGGAACAACACTAGCAAGTAGCTAACGTTTCTACACCAGTAATTACGTCTTATTATTTATGTGTGGTGATGTAAGGATATTTATATGACTTTATTAGCAGCAGACAAAAAAAACATTTGTATGCAGATAGTAGATGAAAGTAGATCATTTACTCGATTGATGTACATTACATACTTCTCAAGTAGTAATTAACATAATTACAATAGTTGATTTAAAAGCTGCTTGCCCTAGTTGTATTAACGTCTTCTATGTAAGCATAAAACTGCAAAATGGACTTATCGTACAGTAATGTATGATGACAATAAGTCCGTTACAGCAATTTTATGCTCACATAGAAGACATAATTATGATAATTTAAAATGATAGCATTCTTTTCAGAAGACCTCATATATGGCTTTGAAAAAAACAAATAGCCTTTATTTATTTATTATTCATTAACAAATCCTATAATCTATTACGGAAATATAAATTTATTGAATCTGTTCATTAATAAATTTCTAGAATTTTATGAAATATTAATATTAGTAAAAAAAAGTCAAATTGTTTTGTTATGCAATCAAAATTATTAAAATATGACAATTGATAGTACAGGTACTCCTCACTTTATGACCTACCTGCTTAACGACCACTCGCACTTACGACCAATCGAGTTTCGACCTGCAATTCACGGAATCCCCTTTCTCAGCTTGAGTGTCGGTCAGTGGCAAATGGTGAAATGTGCACTAAGCGTACTATAATAGGTTTGCGCATACTATAATAGTCTTTTTATGAATAAATTTGAAGTTTGTTGCATAATTTGTATAATTTTACAACGATCCTATATTCCCAGTGAAAGCTCCTCGCTTATCGACCAATTCGCTTAACGACGTAGTCGTCGGAACGGAACTCGGTCGCAAAGTGAGGAGTACCCGTACTGTATGAATACATTAGGATCTTAGTTTGATCCCCTGGCACTTTGTGATGCATTTTATAATAATTCTTTATGTAAACAATTAATATTAGTTTTAAAATTAATCTGCAACTGTCAGTAAAAGTCTGTAATAACTGTCCAAACATTAAACGAAATTCTAAAAAAGTACACAATGTAATCACAATTTATATGGTCCGATTTTAAGTGATTTTAAAACAAAATCTTTCGGTGCAATAGAATAGGTCAATTTTATGTGTAACAAGAGTTACTTAAAAATGCGAAAATTAAAATTCACTCATTTTATACAGTGTGCAAAGTTTTAAAAACAGCCTAAGAACTTGGTCTCTAAATATAGAAAGAAAAATGAATAGCATTTATACATAATTGTATATATATCTATGATCAGCCATACTATCAGCAAGCAAAATCAAGAAGGCAAGTTTCTTGACTTTCCCTGACTTTTACTAAACATTAACAAAAATCTCTGACTTTCCATATACATAGGAACACTGTATTCAACTATTTGTGTGAAATAAATAAAAAATTCTTCACAAACCTGTGGTTGTTCACTGGCCAATCTACACATATCTTCGGGATCAAGTTCTACTGGATCATATCTCAATTTAGCCTGATTAATAGAAATAATAAGTCTTTTTATACAAAATTATTGAATTAAAGTTAAAATACGTAACTTTTTAAAATCTAGAAATTAAATTATGGATAAATCATTAATAAAACTTAAATAAATTCATGTACAGAAGAAACACAAAGTCTTCAAAATTCATCCTTCTAACATCAATATTTCATGGTGAAATTGACCTTCATTTTGAAGCACTTCTCTGCTTGAATATATAAAAAAGTCCAGCAATGCATTTCATAACTTTCCTGGCAAAACAATTTAAACTGTGTGGTGCCATCTGTTATGTTATTTTATTTAAAAACTTTTTATGCTAATAACGAGAACAATTGTCATCAAGTTTGACTCCACAAGAGATATGACGCACGACCTATCTTCCCACCACCAAAATTTAATGGCATCAATGCTCCTAATAAACAAACTCCCCACAAAATTTCAGAAATTTTCAACGATAGGCATACGAGTTATTAAGTTTCAAACGGGAACAAAATCGTGCCCCCTACGGACACAGAAACACCCCAATATTTTAAATTTCAACATTTACAAAGTATCGAGATATGCAAATATTATATATAAAATGTATATTCAAATGAATAGTAAATTCAGTATAAAGTTTTGTTTAAATAATTTAAAATCTATATTAGCATAAACATCATCTAAATACTGTACGACATGAGTTACATATTTATTTAGTTTCATTTTGGCAAAGTACTTTTTATAGTTCAGTTCTATTGTAATAAATATTTTTTGTTTCTAAAGTACATTTCACAATGAATCCGTTTTAAGTTATATTTTATTGTTTTCCAACAAATTATCCAAAATTTTTATTTTTCTCCTTTGTATAATACATTAACATTTCAAAAGCGTACTATTCAAAACATTATTATCTTCAGTTAATTTATTGAGACTGAAAATTAGAATTATTTCTAATCTTCAATTTTAAACAATTTCCTAGATGATAACTAATCTTGGATCACTTGGAGGGCTTAACTAATGATGTACCCACCAATTTACAAAGTTTATGGATCTTAGCCCTATCACGTTTCCTTGAAAATAAGACCTAATAGAGATTTTGCTGAATTGCTCCCCGGAAAGTAAGATCTAGCAAAGTTTTTGTTTGG
Organism: Centruroides vittatus; assembly: GCF_030686945.1. NCBI lineage: Eukaryota > Metazoa > Arthropoda > Arachnida > Scorpiones > Buthidae > Centruroides > Centruroides vittatus. Next base: position 1,080,045 of record NW_027122709.1, on the reverse strand, counting down.
AAGCATACCCACCAAACAGAACACCAGGGCATGCAGCTGTGATTCTTTTTAGCCTGCCGCCGTTATCCCCTATTTTCACCGTCCATTGCAGAGCAGCTGCATGCAGGACACGAAGACCGTCACCTACCGCCGACCCCGACGTTCCCTTCCGTGGCCGTCACTCGTGAATGTGCAGGCAAGGCATCGAGAGGCCCGTCGCCTGCCGCCGTACCGTACGCTGTCCCTGCTGTGCTGTACGAGTGTGCTGTGATGAGCTCCCCCTGGTGGCTGGAAGCCACCATACCGTACGGAAAGTAAGACCTTGCACATTTTTGGGAGCAAAAATTAATATAAGACACTGTCTTATTTTCGGGGAAATGGGGTAATAAAAGTCAACCTTCATTAACGTTTTTCCAAAGTTATTGAATGTAGAAAATTGCTACTTAATTATTAAAGTTACTATTTAATAATAATTTTGTGTAATACTTGAGATTACTTTCAACATAAATTAAAAGTAATTTAATAAACTTTGGAAATGTCAATAGTTTTGCTAAAAATCAGACTTTTGGACATTTTATGTATAAATTGATATAAAAATTTTATCGTCTTGGCCATAATAACTGGCAATTATTAAACAACTTTTACAAAATAAATTAGATACGGAATATTTTTTAACTTATAAATGTGTCGACGTAAGCTTGTGTTTGATAAATAATTCTAACTTTTAAAATATTTCGCATATCATTTAGGAATTTAAATCCATAAAATTTTATAATTGCAACAGAAATCAATTTAAATTATTTAAATAATTTTAGGAAGGCGATTTACCCATATAAATTGTATGTAAATATCTAAAAACTTACCTTTGCCACAGCTTTTAAATTTTGACTGCCAACAGGTAAATAACTGTCTCTCTTCACCCAGTGCAAGCAATCCAGATGTATGCAAGGACGACAAGTATAAAAACCATCCCTGTTCTGAGAAAATCCAATCTCTCTCAACATGTCTAAAGAATGAAAGTTGGCTCTTGCTTCAACAAATGGCCTTTAAATTATATAAAAACAATATTAAAATGCAAATATAGACATCTGTAAGCATGACAGTTACATTAAAGCCAAACGATTTCCAGATTAGATCGAGTTATATTACCGCTACTATTAATTGCATAATGTTAAGTAATTGGTCTAAAGGTATGCATTAGGTACAGTCTCTTATTGAATTTAATAATTGTAATCAAATTAATATTTATTAGGTTCTGGAAGAAAAAAATCTGTTTCTAAAGCATTTCATGCATTAGAAACTTGTGATTTTCTATCTGTACCATAATAAATAAAACCTAACACTAATGTTGATAATAGTTCAAATACTGGCCGACAGAAGATTGCCGACAATTGTTACTATTAATAACTTCATAATTTCTAGAATTAGACAGATAGAGAACAATGTTTTTAGCAGTATAGTTTACAATGATAAACAGTATGATGATATAAAGGACAAGGATGATGAATATAAAGTTCTGTACTTGGATAATAATGATAATATGAAACTTCTATTTTATAATATTGTAGGTTTAAATAATAAAATATTGTTTTCCTAACTTCTAGAATCTGATATATAGAATGAATGTGTTCTATTTGGTAGAAATGTGGCATACATCTCTTGCAATTGACTCAATGTTTTCTAATGATTATAAAATTTATCATCAGGTAGCGAATAGCTGTGAGGTCCTGGAAGACCCAGTGGCAGATTAATTCTCAGTCTTAGATTAGACGCAGTCTCTGAAGTTAAACTGATATTTCAGTCATGATTTGTGTTAATTTTACAACTAGATACTGAAGACTTAACCAATATACAGTTAATACAGTAGAGAGTCGTTAATCCGAACCCCGGTTATCAGAATGCTTTTCAGTCAAACTGTGTCGTGCCGAATCGAACGTTTTTGATACTAGATTTACTTCTAAAGTATAATTTTTATGTTTTTATATTTTTCAATATATTTATTTTGTTTGTACAAAATGCAGAAATAATTTTTAACGATACAATAGCCTCGATTATTATTATAAAAATTTTCGTTAGGCTTAAAATTGACGAAAATTCAACACGAAGCGACACCAACGGAGAAAAATTTGAACATCGGACAGGTTAATATATTTTTTCGCACGTAATCGGTTATCCGAACAACCCCAGTCCCCAATTGATTCGGATAAACGACTCTCTATTGTAGTGTCATATATTCTGCCTAACAATAATTATGACAGAATAATCATGATGATTTCAAAAATATTTCGTTGCTCATAGAAAACTACTCGCTACATGGAAATAACTTGATCTTGTGCACAGATTTTAATGCTAGAATGGGACATTCTGATTATTTGTTATGTTTTACCAGTGGCCAGCAAATTGCTTTCAGAGCTTCAAAAGGTTCCATTGTTAATGATTGAAGGAAAAATTCTCTACCATTTCTGTGAGGATAATAATCTTGTTTGCTTAAATGGTTTATTGCCAGGGGATGTAGAAGATAATTTTACCTATCATACAATTTTGTGTTAGTGTCGCAAGAAATATTTTCTCACATTGTAAACGACTTATCACTAATAGGTTCTAATCAAATGGACAATTATATATATATAATTGGACAACAGCACTGTAAAATCTGTTAGATCAACACAGTTTCTCCTTTTTATGGTTGTCTCAAGATTCTCATTTGATTGAAAACTATCAAGCATTAATTCTGAAAGTGTATTGTGAACAATGCATACAAGAAGATTGGTCTCTGCTAGAAAAGAATAAGCATTTTCAATTGTACTCTAGTATTAAAACAACTTTTGTGTGTGAAGGTTATATGTTGAACATAAATTATTATGTAAAACTATTAATTCTTCAACTAAAATGTGGTCAAATTTATATTTTGACGTATAATAGTAGACTAATAATAGATCCTGATAGAATTTGTAGTAATTGTAACATGCAAGTGTATGAAACTTAGAAACATGTATTTTTCTATTATGTAAAATTCATGAAAGTAGGAAAAAGTATTTGATGAGATTTGTCTTAAAAAGATATGATTAGTTTGTTGTGTTTCTCAAAAACTGATGATTACTGTGTAGTTTATTTTGTGTTACCTTATACTAAGTTGTTGTATTAATTTGTTAAATATTACTAACTTACTTTTAAATTATAGTTTAACCCATTGCAACAAACTAAGGTTCGTGCAATAAAGAATTACTAATTTCTGGAATTTAGTAGACCGACTCCCTGAGTCAATTTCAATTAACTGACTTTTAGATAATCTGAACTCTTGTGGCTGTCAGCCATATTTTAGTTATATATATATAGTCCATAAGTTCTGTATTTCGTTTCTATTTTCTTCTCTCATTCCTACTTTCGTACGTCCTTCCCATTGTCTCAAAGAGACTCATACGTGAACCATTACCGCTCGAGGGGAAGGGTTGCCCTTTCCAAAAACCAAGTGTCAAACAAAGAAGGAGATTAAGACTTCCCCAAAATTGGGGATATGGACAAAGAAAGTATAGGCCCAAGGCAGAGTAGGAAAAAGAAAGGAGACTTTTCTGGCTGGACATCGGAGGATACAGACGTAGTAAGTAGTGCTCCAGACTGAGAAAGAAAGGGGACTACGAATTGAGAGAGAACCTACCGAGACCAGAGAGGAAAGGAGGCTACGAAGATCTCTAAGGCATCGAAAGAGCCGAAGAATCTAGGCATAGAGCTACTGGAGAAGTAGAGCGAGACTACTACAATTTTGCATGAGCATAGAAATCATCAAGGACGTTAACTACACGACTTGGGCCCGGGTACTTCCTATCTGCCTTTTCCCTACTTTTCTTAGTCTGTCCATTCCTTTTCCTTGTTAGTTCTAAGATAGTTATAAGGTTAGTTGTAAATTAGTTATTAGGTCTCCCCCTTTTTTTATCTTCATGTTCATTTGTGTTACACGCGCGTTGTATATATGTGAAGTAACAGGAAGTGACCTGCCTTCCCCCCTGTAAAGTTATAGAAGTAACTATATCGAGTTGGGGTCCGTGAATTAAAAGAACCGCGTTCAGAAGAAATAAAAGGAGTATTCATTGTGTAATTTTTTCTCTCCGTGTCGTTAATTGATACCGTTACTCGCTGTTTTGCAAATATTTCCTTCCGAACTACCACACTCTACTGTACTTAAGAATAGAGAGGTTGAGGCCAAAGTTTTCAACATGTAAACGTGTACGTCAGACGTTTGGCGCCGCTTTCCTGTAAGTCTAGAAGTTTGACAATGGCGTTTTGAAAGTCAGTGGAATCATGCTCGACATTCCAAATGCCATTGTCAAACTTCTAGGCTTACAGGAAAGTGGCGCCAAACGTCTGACGTACACGTTTTTGCGTTGAAAACTTAGGCCTCAACCTTGCTAATAAGACATGTGATAATATAAACATCACATTCCCTATAACTTATTATTCAGTAAATTTTACTGTAAGTATAAACCACTAGTGATGATCATTAAACAACTATTACCATTGATGCTTTATATATATGAAGCCAATATACAAAAGTCAAGCCAATTAATTACATTAATTAAGCTATTGATATATGTAGCTTAATGTAATCAAATTATATATAAACTATACAATATATACAATTAATAACGTACAATATATTAATAAACTGATAATAAATCCTAAGTAATATTAAAAAGTTTTAGTTTTTAATTGACATAAATATTTGTAAAATTTAAATTATTTTTCAAAGTACTTTAATCGAAACTAAAACATTACAAGTTAAACATACATACCAATCAAACATATCGCCGTTGTAAGTCACAAAAACAAGAGGCTTTACTTCATAAATATGATCAAAGAAACGTTGAATCAGACTAACCTATACAAAATATGTAATATTACAGTTATAATAAATTAAATATATTATAAGATATAGTTATCTCTAGTCCTTACTGAAAATTACAGTGTAAATATCCTTATGAATACAATTATAAACATTTATAATAATTTAATAAGAAATCTTGTTAACTGGAGAACTGATTAAATGATAACAGCTCAAGCATCTTCCTGCAGAAATATTCTATTTCATCAAACATTTTAAGCTATCTAAGCAGTCATCATCAGAACTGAATGCTAACTGATTGGAATATGGACTATAAATGCTTTAAAAAATTAATAAATAAAGTTTCAGAATAGTCGAATGTATACATCAAATAAATGAGATTATATAAAAAAAAAAAAAAACAAAGCAAAAATACTATAAATGAGCAAAATAATATACTAAAATTAGTGTGTGTGTGTTAGTAGTTTCTTTACTTGTCTGAATATACTTTCAAGCTGTGGACAGGCAACTAGCATCTTTAAGGTTGATGCATAAATCCTTCGTAACATGCTCGTGTACTGTTGTCTTTCTGACGACTCGGTTTCTGGCCGTAACAAAATATTTAAGAACTTTTTATATAATTTCGTTCGGTTGTAACAGCAGCATAAATTCCCACAACTACAAATCTCCAGCAATTCCAGCAGATCTTTAAATTTTTTTCATTTCTTTCAAAAAGAAGATTGAGCCATGGATATTTTGAGTAATATCTTTTTTCTAGGCCCGATATGCCTGCATTAAACTGGATTCGTATGCATTTAATGTATTCATTGTACTCTATTTCTATATTAGATCTACTTATTGATCATAATAACTTTTAAATTACGCAATAAAGCACTTTTAATTATATTTATAACTGTATTATAATTGTAATCAATGATTTGCATTTGGTTTTTAAGGCAAATGCAAACCTATAATTGTAATTAAAATTTCTTTATTCTTTTTGTTTCGGTTAAATGTCTTTCGTTTTACTAGGCATACGCTCGCCGTCTGGCGGTCTCGTGAAGACAAGACAAAGATTGGTGGAGCCCAAGCCGAGCCGCGCAACTGTCACGAGAAGCTAAGAGAATAAATTCTTTTTAAACTTTTAAAACTCCTTTCAGAATTCCAATCTGGAAACCCAGATGAGAAAACAGAGGACTTTTTCAAAATTGGTCTGTCCCTCGACAACCAGCTGCCCCACCCTAGGTATGACGAAAAACATGATGAACGTTAAAAAAGATCTCTTAGTGTACAGTACAGGAAAAAAACATTTAATAAATGAGTGAGGATATTGAAGTTTTGTTATCATTAAATTAATTATATTCAATTTTATTCTATTCAAAATACTTAAAACTTTTTAAGAAATATAAAACTTACTTCATTTGGCTCATTAAAAATTGTAAAAGGTCCTTCAAATTCTGGCTTTGGCGTATATTCAAAATCTTCTACATCAGAAGAAATAATTTCTCTGTTTGTAATTAAGTATCCCTATTTAAAATTAAGATATTATAATTTCTTAATCTAGAAAAAAGTTTTAATTAATGTGCGGAATTAAAATTAATTTAGTAAAATTTAATGAATTAAAATTCTTTAAAATTTTTAAAGAATTTTAATTAATTAAATAATAGTTTTTGTTGTTGTTGTTTTTTACTGTTAATATTTTTCAATTGGTGATTGTTAATGTAAATAGTTTTATACCAAATGTGCTGATGTTATGCTGTTTATTATTATTTTATTTTACTTTGCTTATTCCCTCAATAGCGAGGTTGAGGCCAAAGTTATAAATGCGAAAACGTGTACGTCGGATGTTCGGTGCCGCTTTTCTGAAAGCCTAAAAGTTTGACAATGGCGTTTGGGATGTCGAGCACAATTCCACCGACTTTCCAAAAGCCATTGTCAAACTTCTAGGCTTACGGGAAAGCGGCGCCGAACGTCCGACGTACACGTTTTCCGTTTAAAACTTCGACTTCAACCTCGCTAATATGGTTCTGTTTTAAACTTTAATTCTATTGCTTTGTTTTATGTACAGCATATCTTCATTCATACTTAATTTTTTTACATAGTAACATCCGAATAATTATATTTTAAAGACGAATATAATAATAAGAACATATTAAGAATAAAGTATTTACTTACTTGTCCATCTATCATATAGGATATCATCATTATCTGATCAGTACTAGAATCTGGAAATTTCAGTGGAAGTTTAGTTGTTTCTATATCATAAGCCAAAACAGTTACATCCTGAAAAATAATAAAGATCTTATTGTCTTAGTTATAATATCAGAAAGCCAACTTTCTTCAAACTAACTTTCGGCTAGACTTCGGTTATTATAGCTAAGTAATTCGGATTAAAATAGACAATCGGGCTGCTATCTCGTACTAATATTAATTATTATGTTAACTTTAAAACAACATTCGATTCTAAAATTAACTTAGCCTAATTTACTTGCTTATAATAATAATAATTAAAGTCCAGCCAAAAGACAAGACAACCTAAAGAAATCAGTCTTTTGGATAGTTTTGATTATAGAAATGAATTTGCTTGCTCGTTATATTTGATATCAATTACTTATACTTACAGGAGTCTGTAATAAATCATCCCGTCTAACGATTTCTGGAGGTTCGGTTCCTTTACACCTCACCGAATACCAATGACCAACGAAGATCTTTTTGTCAATGGAAACTCTTATATGATAAGGAACATCATATTCTCTAAAATTTTTTAAAATTTTAACAGTCAAATTTAATATTCTTAGTAAAAATTAGTATTATTTTAATAATATGAAGTTAATCATAAAATTGTTAATTGTAGCAATAGTTTATGTTTAAATAAGATCTCTAATCTTGTATAAACAAAGAGGATGCACATAGTGTTTTACAAACATTGTGCTCCACATAACTTTTTAAATCATAGGAAGCACATATTTATGATAAATTGATTTTGTTTTTTGGCGGAATATTAAATGACTGTCAAAGTTTGCACTCGTATAATCTTTTTCCGTTTCAAGTACACCCAATGAATTAAGAAGTGTTTTTCATAAAATGGCTTTCCCAAAAGTAAAGGTATGGTATATCTTAGTTTATTGTAACTCAGAGTCAATGAAACTACAGAACAGAGCATAAAAACCTCCATCATCATCTCTGACATAAAACGGGAATATTGTTAAATACTAAGTTTCATAAAACTAACTACAAAAACAAAACAAATCCCCCTACGCCTAAAAAGCGTCCGATTCTCCCTACGATAGGGAGAAATCTTTCAACTACGGAAAAATAGAAAGATTTGTACGCTTAAAAGAATGCCTCGTTTCGGCTTTGAATGACATCAGTACTTCTCACACGTGGAACGAAACAGAGTATTGTAAAATTGTAGAGCTCCTTAAAGTTTAAGGACCAATACGTTCGGTAGCTGATGCCTTAGGACGAAAGAGTTTGCATCTTGTCATCCTATTTATTAACAAGTGAAGGCATATTTGAATTTCTATTATGTGAACTGAAAAATTTGAAAACTGAAATTAGTTCCAAGTTGTTACATGCTGAGAGGTACAAATTCGAGAGAGAAGACAAACAGGATTAGTAACACTTCTCCTTTATTTACAAAATCCACAGAACGTTTGGACAAAGTCATCTGGCGTATTTCCTCCACTAGCTGCAAAATCTGATATCATTAAGTTATCTGGACAAATATTATCAAGATTACATCCAAATTACTCTATAGAAGATGACTGCAATGATGAAAAAGTGGCAAAGAAGAAAATTAACCCAAATCTTTAAAAAATGCTATGGAAAAATCAATACTCCAAGAACCCAAAGTGACTTTGTCCAGCTCTAAGACACTAAAAAAGAAGTTTTTAGTATTAGAGGGTTACAAACAGAAGAACCAAAGATTTTGATTTATTATTTAATGCTTTTAAGGTTAATGCTTTAAACCCAGCTTGGTAGGAAGTGAGAGAGTTTCTTCTATTTCTGGCAATTTCATGTGCAAAATAAAAACACAGTTGAACAATAGATCTATAGACGTTCTTTGCATTCTAAAATCATGTTTTCTTAGGAAAAATAAAAAATAAAATAATATTTTCTAGGCATTCGTCGTTATTCTTTTTCTTTGCAGAACAAACTATTACTGCAGAAGTGTATCTAAATCTTTTGACTAAATTTGTGGTGGCAAAGTTACATGACCTACAACCATGTATAACCTTTCAGCAGGACAATGCACGTATGTGTGAATTCCTAAATCAAACATTCCCTAATAGATGAATTGGAAGAGATGGTTCAATTTCCTAGCCATCTTGTTCTCCAGATACTGTATATTCCTTATGGATTTCTGTAGGACTATGCCAAAGATATTGTATATCATACAAAGTACAGAATATTGTGTGGACCCAACACAAAGGATTCGGGATACAATTTCCAAATTCCCACCTTTAATGAAGATCAGTTGCACTAAACACTGCCTGGAGTATCAGTTTAACGTACTGTGTGCAACAAATGGCGTACATATTATGATACGGTAAAAATAACTTTGAGAATTACTAATCACCTATCTCTAGCCAAACTGCTTTATATTTAATTACTAAATTAGCCATATTATAGTTTGGTGAAGATTATTTGGCAACAATTATTACACATTATGTATTAAATTGTATGGTTTATCTAGTCGTCTGTTTTCTATGGTTTGTTAATTCTGCGGAAACTTCAAGTAAATTATAAAATTAATAATAAACTTATCAATTTAAAGTAAAAGCATAAATGATCAAAAATAGATTATCTAATTAATTAGAAATAAAAAAATTACATTATTAAAAGTATTCATATGAAATTTAAAAATTACAATTACCGAATGTCTATGATATTCTCCATCTGTTCGGTAACTCTACCCACGATAATTTTCTCGTCGCCGGATGACATATTACTGGAATATACATTTTTTAACTAAATATATTACTGAAGAGATTCATTAAAATATAATAATAAATTGATTAAAATTAACGAATACTTCTTCAACATCTCTACGTAGGTTGATCTAGATTTCATCCTGTCTTGGTTCTTTTTAATCGTCGGAAGTAGTTCTTTCCTAACTTTCGTTAAATCTGACACAGTCAGAAAAGATAGTTTTAAATAAGTTTTTTTTAATCCAATTAGATGGTTAGGCTGTAGAAAACAGGAAAAAAAACATTTTTGAATAAGTCTAAATATAATTATAATTAAAAGATAATAATTTAAAAGTAACAAATGCAATACATGAAATTTTAATAGACTAAAAAGTCTTGTTTATTTTTCATTAAATAAAGTTGTTTTTGATGCTTCATCATCAGATGCAAAGTTAAATCATTATCAATAGAAAACACATTAATATTTATATAAACAATAAATCAAAAGCTAATAGCGAGGTTGAAGCCGAAGTTTTAAACGTAAAAACGTGTATGTCGAACGTTCGGCGCCACTTTCCCGTGAGCCTAGAAGTTTGACAATGGCGTTTGGAATGTCGAGCACGATTCCACTGACTTTCCAAACGCCATTGTCAAACTTCTAGGCTTACGGTAAAGCCAAGCCGAACATCCGACGTACACGTTTTCGTGTTTAAAACTTCGGCCTCAACCTCGCTATTAAAAGATTTAGCTCCGATTCTGTTTTCTGCCAATTAATCCAATAAGTTTATAACAAAAGAAATAATAGTGTAAAAGTAAAACTTACCAGATCAAGATCTTCTTTTTGGATGATCTCAACTCGATAAAGACTTCCAGAAAATTTTCGAGTGAGAAAGGAAGAAACTTCCTGTTCGCAATTAGTTTTAACAGCAATATAAAAATAGGGATTAAAAGGAAATGACACTTTAAAGCGATTTCCATCTTCTTGAACGAAATAATAATCTACAGCACTAACTAATCTTCTGTCTTCATCTAAGATTTCAGTCTAGGAAAAAAAACACTAGTGAGGTTGAGGCCAAAATTTTAAACGTGAAAACGTATACGTCGGACGTTCGGCGCTGCTTTCCCGTAAGTCTAGAAGTTTGACAATGGCATCTGGAATGTCAAGCACGATTCTACTGACCTTCCAAATGCCACTGTCAAACTTCTAGGCTTATGGGAAAGTGGTGCCGACGTACACGTTTTTGCATTTAAAACTTCGGCCTCAACCTCTGATGTTTTTAATCGAGTTTTAATCATCCACTGTCAGAAAGTTACATGGAGAAATAATTTAAAAACTATATCATGAACAAAAAATTATTCTTATTAATTAATTAATTCATAAAGACAACCTTAATTTTCAATAATCCAGCATAAATTTTAATAAACTGTCAAACATTTTCAAACTTATGTATTTTCAATCTTAAATTTAATAATCTGTTAATGGAGCCAATGTATACTAGACTACATTCAAGTCTCTCATCTGTGGCTGGGATACTGTATACTCCTGGTGCTCTCAATGTATCTATATTGTCGCTAACAAATCACTAAACTTAGGATCGCAAGTAGATACATACATCATCACGTCACCACTCTAGCAACAGAACTGGAAGTAAAAGGAAATTTAGAACAAGCCGAACCGATTCGGCATGCCTTTCACAATCACCAGATCAGAGCCTCGGAGACTAGAGACATTCGAAGCAGCCAAAAAAAAGGGAGCATCCTTAACTTTACAGATTGCAAAACACTATCGGTAGCTTGGTTATATTCTTACGATAACTCCGAAAGATTCATAAGCATAATGGACAAAAATAATTGTGATATTTTAATTTATTACTTTTAACATCAGTTAAAATCTGGAATTTTTGTCAACTTTTGATTTATAAATTTATGTAGAACACATGCTTCAATGACTTAATCTTCCAATTTTTGAATTTGTGAAGTATGTTACGGAATACCTATATGTTCTAGAATAGAGAGTATAATCTTAATGGGTCGGACATGAACTGGACTAAATTGTAACGAACTAAAAATGTTTGTCAGTTAATTAAACTCTATGCTGAATTGTTGAAAATTAAGGTTGTCTTTATTAAAATTATTAAAATTTTAACAATAGATAGATTTAAAATGATATACCGGATGCATGTTGACAAGCCATCCTACTATTTCTGCCGATTCTTGATATCGTTTAAAGCCAAATTTTAAATCAATTTCATCGTTAAACAACGACTGCTGCAATCTCCGTTCGGATGTATCGTCTTTACTATAAAACAAAATTGATCAAATATTACAGTTACGTCTAAAAGTCCTGTTGGCAATAAAAATTCTTGCAAAATTAAATGATTAATTATGAAATAGAGCACAACAGTATTAACTAATCACTCTAATTCAGTGGTTCTCAAACTTTTGTGACTCGTGGATCCTTTAACCTGATGTCATCTTGCAGCAGCTCTATATGTGTATATATATAGTGGACCCCCCCGATATAACACACACATGTTGGGCAGGAAACAACACCCGTGTTATAAGGTGAACAGTGTTATACCAAGCGGCGCTGTGTAACGCTGTTCACCTCTTTACTTTAGCAATAATGTCAAGTTTTTCTTTCACACTATAAGCTTTTCTTTTACTCATCATGCATACAATAATTAAACACTATTCAAAATACATGCAGAAACTCAATACATACACAATTACTCAATACACAGTAACAATAAAATGCGCTACTCACTAAGACCGCACGGACCGGTATAAATGTGTTTGAGCTTATCGCGAACATCGCCCGCACTATAACCGAGTGCGCGGTAGAGCGAGCAGCACTATAACGAAGGTCCACTGTATATACAATATATATATATAAACATACATATGATATAGCCACATGTTGAAATTTTCCATTTCAAGAAGTGACTAGACATCTCTTGAAGCACTATCACATCCTGTAATAAACATTTGTTTCAGATTCTGTTTAGTTTTTCTAGTCACTTCTTGAAATGCTAAACTGATTTCTGCAGACGTCTAAAGATATTTCAGAATCTGTCTAATGAAGCTGGACGTTTCGTGTAATGTTTAATGGCGAATTATCACATGGCGTAAAACAAGAGAATTGAATGTTTCTGCACTTCTATATGCTGTAACTTTGTTGGATATACTGTAAATTATTCAACAAAACATACACCATTTAATATATTTAGATCTTCTATATTGATTTTAGCAAAATAATTATTATTGTAAACATAATAACACAGCAAAAAATGTAGCCTATATTTTAAATTTAAATATATTTAATGGTTGTAAAATATAAATGAAATAAAATAGAGAAGAAACTTAAAATTACTTATATTTTTCACTCAAAGAAAAAATTTCAAAGTGTGGGTTTTTCCAAAATTTTTTCTGGGTACATTACTAATTTATATTTTATAATAAAGAAAACAAAAATGAATGCTACATATAACAAAACACTACTGAAAAATCAAACTGCGTATTTCAGTAGCAAACATAAAATAATAAATTCTCAAGCAAGCAAAAGGGTATAATGTTGGCAGCATTGCAGCATAACTTTATTTTCTAACATTTGCAGCAATGTGCTTTGTTGTAAACAAACTGTAAAAAAATTGAGTCAACACTCATTCTGAGTAGTCTATCAGAAGCGTCAATGGCTGAAGTAATTAACATGTCAGAGTACCACTCTGGAACAGGTTCAGTGACACAGAAAATCAGCTCAAAAAAGTTCGGGTAGTGAGTTATGGAATAGTGATAATAGTGAATGTGGTGGTTGATGCACCACTTAACCCGAGTGTTCGTTAAAAATATGAAATACCCAAAGCCATATATCTCACCGTGTGAATTTACAACCATATACAAAAATTCGTTTTACACTTATCGAGTAAAGGTCGATTGGTTACAAGATCACGTGTAGGTATAGTACAGTACATCCACTCGTCATGTGAAGGGTAGCCGAGATGAGGGAAAAGATAATGGCGGACAGCCTGCATGTGTTTTTATATCCTCGTGCCAGCCCCACCTGGATTTTCAGATGCAGCGCTAGGTTAAATTATTCGGCCACCACAGTGAACAACAAAAATAAATACGGGGCTCAGAGATATATCTTAGTATTAGTAAATACACTAAAATCCAGTCTACACAGCAACATTCAATGCTGGTATTTATGTCCCAGAGTAGTGTCTTTGCTGTCCATTTTTTCATGGTACTGTCTAAGTGAACATGGATTAATGTTACTAGTGGCTATGATACCTTCTTGTGTAATGTTTTTTAGTCTTTTCTCCCTTTTTCATTTGGCTTTTTCCAACCTGTGAACATTGAGGGTCTTTTATCAAGTCCATTGTGGATTGACAGACCTACAACTGGATAGTCAGGTGGTGAGAAGTGAGTCCTTGTGGGTCAAACTGGCCATTAAAAGTTCTTGGGAGTTTTTGACTGCTTTGAATCAATTCTGGGTGGGAACAGATACAAAGGGATAACTACAGAACCTAAGCTCTCACCACTGACAAAGAAATTAAAATTTATTTGTTCAAATTTCAAAATGTTGTTTTTAAAAAATTTATGATAGCAAATATGTTTCATTAGACCATGTGAAATACAACTGTCATACATACGTTAATAAAACAGTATTTATTAATTATTCAGATATTTTTAATTTTTGAGTTATCTCCCCATTGGATTCTTCTGGATTTACCACTGATCCTGAGTTCTTCCAGAGCAGTAAGCTGACATCTTAACTGCCTTGGTCATCCAGCCAGACAAACTTTGACATTGCAAACTATAAAAAGTCACAAGCAGAATATAAATTGATTACAGTATAAAGGATATTAGATGGTGATCTGCACACACCATTCACAACACACTCATTCAGAACACCACTTAGTTAGTCCAGAGATGCAAGTCTATGGCACTGTCCAAACAATGATACTTCAGTGTATACCGCATAACACGGCACTTTTTTAGAATCTAATAGCCACATTATACGAGGGATATCCGTACTTATTCCCATTGTTCTTCACTATATATTCTATTACTGAACGGGTATAAGAAATGTAGTTTCATTTCAATAACTTCTAACTTCATATACTACTTACAGCAAAAATAAATGTATATTTTTGATATAACAAAGGATCATTTTTAAATCAAATCATAAATGTTGATAAAACTATGCTATCTTCAGACCGACAATAATTTAATTTTTAATATCACACTTTTAAGGAAAAATGTAAACTTTCGAGAATAAATCCAATTTAAGTATCTCGCTTCACGGTTAAAACTTTTTAAATAACTTTAATACAGCAGCACATAAATATATCTAAATAAAGATATAAATCAAAATTCCTCCTTTTTTGTTTGCCTTCGCTATGCTTTCCAAACTTAGGTGTCGTCCAATTTTTGTTTCTTGGTGTTTCACATCAACCGAAATCACATAATCGCAAATGGAACAGCAAAGAACTTTTCCGTCTGTGCATACGCCTTCATCTTTAAACTTATTTGCTAAAACGTTCGGTTTAGATGCGGTCAATTTAACCGTTTTCTAACGTCGCCGACACCGAACAAAGGAAATTGGAACCGCTGCGCTCACAAGTCAGGGTAAGGAGACCTCAATACAGAATTTTCTAGATTGTTCTTCTCTTAGAAAAGAAAATACATGTTGCAGATTTTCAGTGAATCTGTTTACATCCTTAAAACAACCCTAAAACTTAATTGTTTTAGTCCAGCAAATTCCGCTTTACCCCTTTTTTCTCAACAAAAGAAGAAAGTAAGCTAATTATCGTATTTTTTTCCCTCAGCATACGTGGTCTGGTTTAACGAATTTGTTTTTCCCCCTCAAGTGAATGAATAAAAACCACCAAAAAGATAATTGTCAACATATTCTTTGAAAATGTAAAAAAGGGGAAAGCTGGGTGTAAAATATATAGTTTGGGTGCTATTCACTGTTTTGGGGGCAAGTTTGAGATTTGGGTGCTAAACAGTTTGGCAATGAGTGGGCCTACTGCACTAAAATCAACTTAGTTTACCGATTACCATACCCAAGTAACAAAACTATATAACCCCCATGAATATCAAACAAAAACAAATTTAAAAATTAGTTTAAAATTCAAAATTAGGCATATTCTTAATCATTAATAGTTTATCTGCTATTAATTACTTTACCTGGATCCCAAAAGATTTTTAGACGAGTTTTCTTTATTAACTCTGTATCGACCAGTATTTTGTAAAACCATTTTTGCGGGAGTCTTTAAACTCCAGCACCAAACTAAATCAGATTTGGCGGGAGAAATGCTGCCTGTCGTGACGTCATAAAAAATAATAACAAATTATATTTCCATTTATATTAAATTAAAATTCGATTATTTTATTCAATTTATGATCATTTCCAGTATTAATATAGTATATATTCAGTTTAACTGTTTAACAATGCTTAACATCCACTGCCGACATGAACTTGTATGGCCACTAGAGGACGATCATCGCATTCGGTTATGTATGTGATCTACGGTAGATGGCGTTAAAAATATAAATTTTTTTTTAATAAAAGCTTTTCCAAAATTTAAAAAAAAAACAGAAAAAATTTTTTTAAGTTATTTTGATGTTGAGTTTATTATATAATTATATAATAATAATTATAAATAATTTAGATAAATAATTATCTATAAAATCGACTATATAAAACTGAAAAAATGGTCTCTGTGACGATATGCCAAAACCGGCCACTAGGGGCGCCCTAGCTATTATTGAAATTAAAAATATAAATTATTTATATATTTTTTATATTGTTACAGTATAACTCTGTATATTATTATTTTTATTTGTAATAGGAATTTATTACTGATATCAATTTATTATTTATACCACGGGATGACACCGCTGCTGCTACTGAAAAAATGGGCAGTCTCTGTCGGCGTATCGAGCGCCAGCAAAGCAGAGTGGAAAGGCCCGATGCCCCGATGCCTGCATCGGGCCTTTCCACTGGTAGTATAATAATATTGTTTTATATGTAATTTTTTTAACGATGAGTTAGAGATTTCCCAATTTTAAAAGTAGGAAACTTAAAAAATTTGTAGGAAATTAAAAAGTTTGGTGCGTAAAAATTCTAAAAACTGAGCAAAAAAGAGAGGAAAAAAATTATTGAGGATTTTATAAATAATATTCTCGTACAAAAATATTTTACATATGAGTCAAGACTTTTACAGCTAACGCCATTGCGGGTCAAACTTCTTCAAACGAATTTTGTATTGCTTTTCTTTTCTCAAATTAAAAATGAACAGCTCTCGGCGGAAACAAATCCAGTTCAATACAAATATTACATTCAGCAATTCTTTGTAATTATGCACTCAATTTTGAAAAAAAAAAAATAAAAAAAAAAAATACTGCACTGAAGTCATTTGTCACGCTTATCTCTTTGACAAAAGAAAAAATTCATTTATTTGGAAGTCATAATCGTAATGAAATTCTAAAAGTGAATGAACGAAGAGTCATCAGCTAATATAGGATTTTCTGTTGCCTTGTAATTATACTTACAGTTGTAATTTTTCTGAAATACGCACGAATATCATTAAAGATAATATTGCCAAAATATTATTGTAAATCACTAACATTGTAATTCTTTGGATAACCTTCATATGTTGAAAATCAAATCGAAAACAATGCTCCGAATCGCCACGATTGAAAGACTGAAATCCCGTAGTGGTTGACTCCTCTTGGTGTAAATCGTGTTTGGTAGGGAGCCGGGCAATTGCCCGTTTTGTCCATAGAATAAATGCATTTAGTTTGGTGGAGTATTGCGAAGCAAAACACTGGCGATCTGCCAAAGAAATGCTTCTCGAGAAGACTCTATGAGAAATTGGCGCTATTTAGGTGTTAGACATTCAGAAAATTCCGCATGGCGAGCTCGTTGTTGGGGCGCTAACTCGCGACCAATTGCAAATGCCAGTGGTTTTATTCACTCAACTACTAGTGGTCCGAATTATTATTTGGAAATAGTTAATTCCGATTCTTTAAAACATGCAAATAAGAAATTAATTGACACAAAATGTATAAATTATATTTCGATTCTTTGGCTTCTATTTTATTGATACAGTAGAGCGTCGATAAGTGGAACGTCGGTAAGTGGAATGGCCGGAAAGTGGAACGATTTTCAGTCGGACTGTGTCGTGCTGAATCGAATGTTTTTGATACTAAATTTACTTCTAAAGTATAATTTTCATGTTTTTTATATTCTTTAATATATTTATTTTGTTTGTACAAAATGCAGAAATAATTTTTAACGATACGATAGCCTCGATGATTATTATAAAAATTTTCGTTAGGCTTAAAATCGACGAAAATTCAACACGAAGCGACACGCAACGGAGAAAAATTCAACAGGAAGCGATACGCAACGGAGAAAAATTTGAACATCGGACAGGTTAATATATTTTTCGTACAAAGTCGGAAACTGGAACAAATCATTAACTGGAAGGACCCCAGTCCCCAATTGGTTCCACTTATCGACGCTCTACTGTATATCAAAATTTAGCAGAGGTTTTATATCGAAAGTTTCGTGATAATAATCTCAAAAAACGATGATACAATTGAACGTTTTCTGTCGTTAGCTTTATAAGTTAAGAACAATTTCGGATTATAAAAAGGCAATTGAAAAAACGGTTAATGTTACCCCAGGTATACAAAATGGCGGCTCGTCTCTGACTCCAGCGTACAGAAGCGAGGAAACAGTGGGGACGCACGTTTTCTAAATCTAACCTATTTTAATAAATTATCATAATTATCAGCAACTAAATTATTAGAACAGGTTAGGTTTAGAAAACGTGCGTCCCCACTGTTTCCTCGCTTCTGTACGCTGGAGTCAGAGACGAGCCGCCATTTTGTATACCTAGGGTAACATTAACCAAAAAAAAAACATAGGAACTTAACTATATCCACTTCTTTATCGCTAAATTATACATTTTTTGTATCTCCATTTCGTCGACAATGAAAAATGCTTATGATATTCTTCTTCGCAATGGTTTTTTTTCCTTCATAGAAGAGATCAACAACCAGGAAAGATAGAAAAGGGAGATGAACTTCACATGATCCAAATCTGTGCTCTGAGAAAGTATAGTACAATTCTAACTCTTCCTCCATCCTATACTTTTAGTAAAATTGGATGAAACAAAATTGATTGCGATGAGTATTCAGGAAAATTGACTGATTCTTTGTAATGAGAATGGAAGTAAAACAAAGGTTTTAGTATTTCAAACAGATGAAGAAGCGATGTATTTATAATAATTGTACTTCGATAGGAATAAGAGATACAAACCTATTGTTTGTAAAGTATCTTTTATTCCTAACGAAGTGCAATTTATGATTTCTTTATATTCGAAATATAACGAACAGGAATCACATTGCAACCAAGAGAGGAATTATTTTTAACAAATACTAACAATACAAAATTACGAATTTGCTTCGAAACAAACATGAATTAAAATAATAATAATAATTTAATACCATAACTACAATATAAATAATGCATTTTCCACTTGAAAATTTTCCTCGAAATAATTCATTTACTTAATAAACACGAATTAATTCGTCGTAATTCACGACAAAAGGTAGGTAAATTCATAAATACAATTAAATAATCTTCAAAAACAAAAATACTTAATTAATTATTCAACGATCAAAAAGTTTTAAAATATTTATACAATTGAAAGTTTCGCCCATTTTATTTACATCATTATTTTTATATAAGGATTCTTTTTTTTATAAATATTTGTTTTTGTTTAATGTCGATACATTTAGAATTAATTATTTATTTTATTTATTTTAATAAAATTGAATATTAATGGAAGCCCGACGGCAATATTTTAAACTTATTCTTTTATAAAGTGATACGAGTTTCTTCTATTTTAGAATCGAGTAACGTGTACAAATAACATGAAAAATTTATATTTAACTTTATAAAAACGTAACTTAATCATTATTAATATCAATTATGACTTTAATACATTCGAATTAATATTTTACAGTTTGTTTACATTTCTTTCGTGTAAAATTAATTAGAAACAATTAAATACTTTCGTTACGTCTTAAGATATTAAAGACGAGAAAGTAACGAATTACAGTAATTAAATTGTATCTACAGAAGATCCCGTTTTACGGCTAATATAAATCTTGTATAATGACTAAATAAAACTCCGTATTTTAAATACCGATTCTTTTGTGGTATTACGTAGTTTAAAACTATATTTCCGGGTATATTTCGGCTCGTTTTACGACGAATTTCCAATATGGCGGTTCGTTCTATTTGCTTCTAATGTAAACGTAGAAAGTAATTTTTTCCAACTCATCAATGTGTGCTGCAATGAAAATATAACCTGTATTTTTTCTCCCTCTCTTTCACCTACTTATAGATGATGAAAAGATGAATTCGACGACATATCTCGAGATGTTATATCACTTTTCTGACAAATTCATAATTCATAACTGTATAAAAGATGACGGAATTATCTCGAATTTAAACGTTCCTGAAAAATAACTTGGATATTTTTTTATTTTGCTGATATTCCCGGTGATAAATAGATTTAAACCTAAATGTAAAGAATTCGAAAATAATATTGACGTGCCACACCATTTCCTATTTCGATACATATTATTGCGATTTTGATAAAAGTATCAGAAATGATAATGGTAATAAATATCAATATCGTTGTCGAAATTCTTTATACTTTGCAATGAACCTATCTGTCAATTCAATTTTCAGAAGATCTTTATAAGAAAATGAGTTCTTCTAGTGTTAAAAATTATGTATTGTAGAAAAAAATACGTCTTTTTTTTAAAAAAAGTGAAGTATTTCTAGGTCTTTTACTAATTTCTTAATTTAATTAATTCCAAGTTATGCTTAATGAGTAATGCAATTAGTTTACCAAAATTAAGTTTACGAAACTACAACTCTTGATATAAACATCGTTTAATATATATTTTAAATTGTAGATGAAAATAAAACTTGTTTTGTATCACAATGCGGATCTTCTTTCGGTTTGAATTTTTTTAATCTTCTGTGTTTTATAGTTGAAAAAACAAAATTAAAGAATAGTTTAGGGGGGAGAATGTTGAATAAGCACATACAAATTATTGTTTGACATAATTGGTAATAGGTTTCTCAATTCTGTTACATGATTAGAAGTGATGCAGAATGGAAGAAAACTCATGCAATTCTAATGCAATATAGAAGCAAGAGAAATGTACCATGTATTTGTATCAAAACACACTTAAAATGTGTTTTTTTTTTATTTTATTTCATTTGTGGAAGTGACAAATCACAGAACTACCACGGTACTGGTGTATGACAATTAGAACACCTTCTACAACTTTAAAGCTTCTGTCTTTGATAGCAGTGAATATTAGGTCTTAAAGATACAATTAAAGCTTTGTCTCGACGACACGTTATTAATTTAAAAATGTATTTAAAAATCCCTTAATATAATTCGAATGTGTCGATTGGAAGAACATTTCATAAACAATATATATTTTAGATTTGTTTTCTTTTCGATTGTATGGAACGTGTTATTTGATAATTAGATTTTAAATAATTGAATGTAATTAGTTGTATTAAATGAAATTTACTTGACGCCATTAGAATAGGTCATTGTTTATAGTTAGTTTCCTTCTTTCAGCGAATTATTTCATCTTTATGATTCCAAAAGAATATCGTAAGATTAAGATCTACTTAACGCTGTCACCCAAAAAGAGGACGGTCGTTAGTTGTCTGATTACTTTAATTAAATTAACTCGTTGTTTATGAAATTACTGTAATTTAGAAACAAGCAAAGTTTGGTCATACGTGAGATTGCAAATAAATTTACAATAACGTGCCTTAAATTAATTAATAATTATTCAAATTAGCATATTACAATAATCACAGTTTCTTGTTTCGATTCATTGAAATGGCCTAAATCTTAATTATAATTTATTTAAAATAACGTTTTTATAAAAATAAACAAGTAAAAAATTAGTTGTAATTTTTATCACCAGAGAGCGTAAGAATGTTAGTGTTATTCACCTATTCAATAGCTACAGGTGGTTTGAGGAGATGTACAGTACATTGGGAAGATATGTTGATATATAATGACGTTTTTATCCATTAAATAGCATAAATTATATTAAAAATTTATTATGATTAAGAACAGGATTCATCCGAAATGAATTATTAAAGAGAGAGAAGAAATTGGATGATTTCTTTTAGAAAAAAAAGCAATAATTACGAATGAAATTTAGAGTGGAGCGAGAAGCGATGCGACGTTTCTCGCTCCATTCTAATAATCTGAATTATTAATTATCTCTGTTATTTCTATCAAAATATGAATAACTAAACCGTTACCGGAGATAAGACAGACAAATCATTAATGATGCGGCCGTATGTTGTTCAAATAAAGATGTCGCGATTTACGAGCGATGCGGCGACAGACGTTTATCGCGACGCAATCAAACGAAGAAACTCTTCACCACTTTCGATTAGTATTAAAAAATCAATTTTTAAATTATATTCATAACATTTTCCTTCGTTCTACACGGTTTAATTAAGCCCGCAGACATCGAATGGTTGTGCAAATGTAGACAAGTAATGATCATTTTATTAATCGGTCGACTGAACTAGAGTAATAAGTATTAAATGGTTAATGGGTCCATCGATAAAATTTCCTAGATTAAATCTTATGTACAATCAATATTGCTAAGGTATAAAGAGTAGAGGTAGGACTTCATTCCAGATGCAAGAGTTTCGACTTTTTTTAACACTTTTCCATTAAAGTAGACAATTAAATATGTATTTTCTTAGCACAATGTTCACACCAATAAACCAACTAACCTAACCTAACCTAATTTAACCTAACCAAGCTCCCCCTTTTCAAGTCCTCCCAGTAGGCCCTCTCCTGGCTTGACACCTTGCACCTCGACGCAGGCTCCCTTCCAAATTATATATCTTTCAAATTAGTTGGGCAGGACCATCTGTGGCTTTGCCACTACCTTTCCACAGTAGCTTTGGATAAGTCAGAAATTTGGTTAGGTTATGTTAGCATAACACTATACTTTCCTATCAACCTTTGACTATCATTCTAATCTTCGACTACTCTTATCCAGCACCGGCCAGGTGTCTTACTCCCCTTAGCAGCTTTCCTAGTCAGCCCTGTTCTGGACTCTATCACAACTGTTTTTCTCTGCTAAAAACCTTCAATTAAATAATTCTATTGTTACATCCCTACCCCCCTTGGTTATCCCTCTCCATAAAATCAACTTGTGAACAACTTTGCCAGCTATTGTGCCCCATCGCACCTGGCCATTACAAAACAAACTTTCGGCTAAACTCCTGCTATCCGTTTAGCAGCCTCTGCTGCCCATATTAACCTAACAAGTAATAAATAATCTGCATGAACAAATCTCAACTTACTCTAACAAATACAATTACATACAACTATATGAGCCCTCACAAGGGACTAGTCTAATACAATATGAGCCCTTTTTGGGACAACTATACTTCATATATTACTTCTCGAGCCCTTTAGTGCTCTCTGAGCGGAAAAGGGCCCTTAGCTTACACAGTCCGAACTGTCCCAAAAAAATCTAACCTAACCTATCTGTTCACACCAATAAACCAACTAACCTAACCTAACCTAACCTAATCTAACCTAACCTAACCTAACCTAACCTAATCTAACCTAACCTAACCTAACCTAACCTAACCTAACCTAACCTAACCTAACCTAACCTAACCTAATCTAACCTAACCTAACCTATCTGTTCACACCAATAAACCAACCTTTTCTCTCTGAAAGTGTTTTTTGCGTGGTACGTTCTCAACAGCAACATTGTGCTAAGAAAATACATATAATAGAGAACAACAAGCAACCAAGATTTTGCAATTAAATATCTTCACAAAATACTTTGCTTACTTATATATCACTATTTGCATGTATTTTCACACTGACAATATGAGTCTGGTCTTATTTTTAAGATTTATCAGGAGAGATCCTATTGATGTCTTGGTATATAAGATCAATAAAATTTAATATGTTATATTACTAAATTACTTATTTCTTGATAAAAAAATCTCTGTAATATTCATGTAGAAATGTTCGAGTTAATTTAAAAACTGTCGAAAATAACAGAATTAATATAGAAGACACAATAAAAACTTCAAAATTCTATTTATTCCTCTCACATACGAGTATAATAGAATCGAAATAAGTACAAAGTTTCCTAAAGTCGTACCAATTCTTATCATCACAGCAGCAAGAATTTTCAATTATTTTAAATAAATTTAGAATTTAAAATTGCTTCGAGTTTCAAAAATGCAAACACATATTTACAATGTTGTTAGCTTTCATTTCTTTTGACAATTTAATGGCCAGAGTTTCTTTACGCCTAACCTAACCAGCATTTATGACGTTATTTTAACTCTCGCTATCAAGAAATCGGTAATCAGAAGTTTTATAACTTTCCAAATGACCTTTTAAAAATGTTTCCATTAACTTAAAAATTATGTTTTTCGACGTATCGTTTGATTTTCTTTCAATTATCTCTTTTTTATATTTAGTTATTTATGTGTCAACGTTTATATTATAATCTCTAACACTTTCGAAGATCCTCATCATCATCATCATCCTCATCCTTTCTTGCATCATATATGATTTTATCTTAAAGTTATTTATAGTGTTCGATTGGTATTTATTATACCGGAAATAATATAACAGGTCTTTAGACGTTTCTTTTAATGATTTTGACCTCTTCTGGCAATTCTTCTTAGCTGCAATTACCTCCGAATCAATTATTTTACTTTGTTTTTGAAGCATTATTTGTTAACAACCTCTGTATTTTCGAATGAAATGATGAAATTTGTTTCTTTAACTTTCATTTACGGTTTAATAAAGACTCTTCTGTGAAGAGGATTCCTCACTTTTCTAATAAAAACTCTTACAAGAAGAGTCTCTTCTGTCTTTTTCTAAAATGATACACTTTTTTCCTCCGATAGACATTCTTTTAATTAAGATAAAGTTTCAAATTTGTGACTTAAGATGTTCCGGGGAGTTTTTAAATTAACGGTAGAGTTTTTACCTTATCAAATAGAAATTTGTAGTATATGAAATATTCATGATTTATGTAATTGCTTGCCTGTAGGAAACCGTAAATTAGCTTTAGGATAAACTTGTAATCGTAAATCGAAATTTAGTAGATAACATTCAGAGTTATCCTCCTATCGAAGTTTAAACGTTTCTCTTATTGATTGCAATAAATGTACGGCAATTATTGAGGAAGGAAGACTTTTGTTTAGTACTTCACAACACAGATTTAACACAAGAATTACTTTAATCCATATTTCAAAATTAATTTGCATTAAAATGCTCTCGCTATACTCGTTATAGTTAATATATATTTGCAAATCATTGTTCCTTTAGTATTTATTAATGGAAATAAGAAGAATAAATTGAGAAATAACAAAATTATTCTTGCATATTTTTCAGGAGAAAGACTTAAAAATTCATCGAAATCTCAAGAACTGGAATGGAATTAAATAAATTTAATCGAGATCTTTAAATATCTCCAACCGTCGACGGGTTGGATTTGGTAACGTCGAGAACGTCGATTAAAGAATATTATCAGTTATAATCGTTTAATTTGCCGAAAATTAATGCAGTTTTAAATGATTCTAAATACGATTACGGTGGACGTAATGCCAATTTTCTGGATCCGGTGAGGGAATAACAGTGGCTACTACATTTAAACTCTCTTCAATTAAGAGGGAGATAGGTTAACGCGTTAAATAGAATATTTGGAAGTGACGTCCGCATTGTCATCATATCGGAGATGTCTACCGGTTGACGATTTAATAACAAAAGGGAGCGAAACCGAATTCCTTGGGGAATGCTTCCATTAATAAAGATGGATTACGTCGAAGCTGCTCTTTAAATAAACATATGGAAGTTTCTCCCGGTCGATTGCTGATCATCCCAGATTTTCTAACGTTATAAGCTCTTCTTTTACACTTTCTTAGTAATTCCGTACTCGTTTTTTCCCCTCTACGTGTTCTTTAATAATTTATTAGCATCTCTTTGCTAGGGGTTGGACGGTTTTCCCCGTTGCGTGGCAAAAACATCTGTTTATCGCTCAGATAGTGGGAGATAATTTGTCTTTCCTGGGTGTAAAAGCGTCGCAATTCTATCCGGACTTAACTAAGAATGATAAATGTGCAATTTGCAACTCTAATCTCGTGATATATTAGTCTCGATGATAGAGAATTTTAGTGCCTCCAATTCTTTCTTACTTTAAAAATATAAGTCAAATTCTCTACGTTAAAGCCTTCCGAATGCCCTGTTTTATATATCTACGTATTTTAGAAGACGTTCTCTTTCCGTATTTCTATTAGTTATGGGTATATAATATTGCCTCCAATTAGAGTTTTAATATGTGATGATGTGTTTTGACAAACTGATTGATCGATGCATAATGCGGTACACGATGATTGATATCGAGAGAATTATCGATTAGATTTGATAACCGAAAATTTTAATTAAAATCTGTTCATTTTGATTTGAATTTTTGAATTCGTTGGATTGTCAGATCGAAATAAATCGAACAAAACTACGTGAATTTTGTTTCTGTGTGCGATTCTAGTGGAATACACAGATGAATACACTTCTACAAAGTTAAAATAGAGGAGATCGTTTAGAAGATCTTCATGAACTTTGACACGAAAAGGAATGAATGACAGACTTGTGTTAGTGTTCGCTTAATAATTGTAATGCAAAGATTTGTTTTTATTTTATTCTATAGATTTATTATGTAAAATATTCTACTTTATTTAAGAATAAAACATTTTTACTCAGCTGTTTTAAAGTAATAAAATATAAAATCTTGCATTATATTCTAACCAAGTGGAATATTTTCACTCCACTGCCAGACCATTGTACATTTTTATGCAAATGGTTTCATTCCTTTTATTATAAACGCGTATTCTTATTTCTCTTATAATTGAAAATTTTCTATTTTATTATCGTACTTAAGGTTATAAAAATGTATCCTGAATTATTTACAGTATATTAAAACTGACAATAGGCTTGTAAAATTGATAAAAAAAAAGGAACAAATTAAATAAAAATAATTCGTGAATATATAAAATAAGTTAAATATTACACTGTAAACATCTTATTAAATTTTAATTTCCAAATATTTTATTTATTATATTTCCAGTTAAGCTTTTATTATCATTTATATCACGTATATATTCAAAGTTGTACTGTACAAGAACATTATAATTATCCCGAATAAAGTAAGTTAATTCATTAAATACGTAATTAATATTTAAAACTACGTACTATATTTTAAATATGTAAACAAAAATCGATGTTATAAGAAAGCAGTGGCAGATTGTATTTGATATTACACTTTAGGTAAATTACTGTATATTTATGATTGTACAGTAGGACCAAGTCGTTACCATAATATTTCCATAAGATAATGTTTTTGCTCACGAAATAGAGAAATAACTAAGTTTCTGCTTTACTTTTTGCATTTGACTTGCATTTCTCGTTATCTTTACTTAAAAAATGCACCAAATAACCGAGTAAATGGCATTAGATGCTCGAAAGATCCGTTAAAAGATGTATTTATGTCCCTATTTCTTGGAGTAAGATCTAAGTTGAAAGAGCCAAAGTGCTTCCACCCAAATATATATATATATATACATGTAACGTTATATTAATGTAATAATTATTACATTTAATTACGTTACATAATAGAAAGTTAATGCATACTTATCGTATAACATTACTATTACATACACTCGCTGTTTATATAATTCAGTTATTAATACTGTTTATGTAAACATTAGTAATATTACATAAATTTATTGTATTATGTAATTGTAAAAGAGTAATAAAACAGTAAAGTTATGTTTTCGTAACAAAGAATAAGCGAAAGATTCACGTTTTTATATGAAAATTTTCTCATATTATTCATATTCTTTCCACTAATAAGATATGTATTAAAATTCTAGCGTTATTAACGTTGCAAGAGTTCTATTAATGCAATTTTTGAGTATAATATCACAGTGGCGTAACAAACATAACTGGCGCCCGACACTTTAATGGTGCCCCTCTTCCCCCTCTAGAAACACATATAGTTTGTCTTGAAGACGATTTGGGCGCCCCTCTGCGAGTGGCGCCCGGTGCATGATACACCCCCTTGCACCCCCCTCGCTATGCCACTGTAATATCAATCGAGAGGCATAACTTTGACACGAGTTTTCGTCAACCGAATTGAATTTCTGATGTTGTATAATTTAAACTTATGACCTATCGTAGTTCTGAAATTTCTTTCCGTGAATTTTACATTATAGCAATTAACCTAAGTCATTAAAATGCAATTAACTTGTCGTTTAATAATGGTTATTCTAGAAGAAAAGACATTTAGAAAACGTCTTCAATGGGGTAAAACCATTCCGCACATGGCAGATCTTCTTTGTTGTAACGGTAAATTAACGGTACCCGAATGATACTAAATTTGAATTTTCTTCAATAAATTATATGAAATAAACGATGTCGTTTTTTAAAAAAGGAATTGGAATTTCAATACAGAATTCCACAATACAATTGCGCGGATACTCGCTCCGGAGTGAAAGTACCAAACGTAGTTATAGCTTTATATAAAAAATGATTTATAATTCTTAAGTACATTTGTGAAATTTATTCAAATTCTGTCGCTATCAGCGCGATTTTATCAACGTTACAGAAGTAATTAGGAATAGATCTGTGGCATCCATCTTGGGATTTCAATCGAAGAAATAAGAGAAATGGAATCGATTCCCTCTTTAGAGATCGTGGTTAGAATATCAGAAATGCGGTGAGGAAAGTAAATTGATTGCTCTCTCTCTCTCTCTCTCTCTCTCTCTCTCTTTTGGTACTCACGTTATTACTCCAGTTTCTTAAAAACGATAGCTGGCAAGTGGAAGATTCAGTTTGGGTACCTCTCAGGAATTTCAAATTAATGACGAACTAAAATCATTAGCATGGGAGAATCGATATCGATCATTTCATTATTAATTCATTATCAAAAGTCGTGATATTCCTCGGACGAATGTTTACAAGTTGTTGGAATCCATTCGAGTTTTTACAATTCTCGCAACTATAGGTTTGTATCGTGAGGAATCACGACACGAGGGAACGAACTGGACGACTGAAGATTAATGAATTCTTATAATTCCTCTACAAAAACCGGTTTGAATTTAAAAGTAAGAGGTCACGCCATTTCGTGTTTTCGTGATCTCGAATATCCTACGTAATAAATAATTTTGCTGAATACGAAATAACTTAGGTGTTAATGTGTTTTGTATACGAGAGAATTTTCATCATCACGTATTTAAAAGTGTTGCAAACTGCGAGCTGTTGTTTAAACAGAGTTAAGATTTCGATAGAATTGTTTAGAAATTACACGATTAACATGTTTTAGAATGAAAAAAAAAATTATGTTAAGATTAATTACGTTTGTTCGAAATCGTTTCCTTTTTTTTTTTTAATCCGGATTTTATGATGTTTAAGATCGAAATGTTTGTCTTACTCCATCAGATATTGTCTAAAATCCTAATTGATTAGGTTAGAAAATTCTAATTAATTACAAGCTTTTCGTGTCTCTTTTCGTTGCAATTTTTTAAATTATACTTTTAAAATAACAAGACGAACTTAAAGCTTTAACTAAATACGGTTGTGTTTATTTAACGATAATGGAGACTATGGCTTAATTTCACGAAAAGGTCGATCAAGACGTAGAGCGAATGGAAGAAAAATAATACTCTAAAATAGAGACTTTGTGGCAAAGATACCATTCGGTGCTTTGATTTTTTAACGTTATTTAGAACGTAAGAAAACCGAATGATGATCATTAGTAAAATTCTAACGGAAATATTAACAATACAAGTAGTCTGTGATGGTAATAAGAGTACGATCGTTGTAGGTTATCGACACCATGACATGTTTTGCTATTATCTCCATATTTTCAGGGAGAATTAAATAAGTATACTGGAACTTTTCAGTTGGGTCAGTCGAGAAAATTCTCAACAAATTGTGCTACAGATTTGAATAATATAGAATTTATCTCTAAATGTTTTCACATTCCTGATGGGCAATATTGCCGATTCAAAGGTTTCTGATTTCTGTGTACGTTTACAAAGGTTTGTGACATATTTAACCTCTTCCCTCCTGTTGCACTATAATAAAAAGTATTTTCTTCAACCCATTATTTTTATTGAAAAATATTATTTATTTCAATTGAAAAAAGTGTTTTTTCAATTTTGCCAAATTGATTCCTAAATCGCACCTTTCCCTCTAAATAGCCAACTTTACAGGGGCCTACAGGGGCAACGGGTGGCTTCTCTGCATGAGTCGCTATCGTGCTGGAAAGCTGCCAATCGTAGGTTAGCTTTAATTGGCAATGGAACGTGAAGAATATAATTCGTTCTTCGCATTGATTGATCCCATATCGAATATAACCGAACAACTTTTAAGGCCCGTAATCCATTTGCAAGGTTCAAAGTAATAAGATATGTAATTTCATTGGCCTTACGTAGAGTAACGTTATAAAAGTAATCGTTGCTGTAACTCCGAAGGAAAGTTATAGATTATAAACGACAGTAAAATAGCAATTCGCAGTTTATTATATCTGTTTGTTCTTGGATGTTTGTCATTTATCTTTATGAAGCGCAGTTGATCGGTAAAGAGAGATTATCCAACTGTCCCTCCTTAATTCGATTTTCCTCGGATTATCGTCACGATACGAAAATTCTTATTCGATTCCGAATAAGATTTGACACGAATAATTTTATAATAAATTTTAACGTTATATTGTATAATGCCTTAGAGAAAAACCACATTTGAGAGTAAATTATTTGTTCTTTAGTTTCATTTGTTATAATAAATATTAGATACTGTATGCATGAAAACACAGAAACTTACACTAGTTTAAACTATTAAATAACTCTATCAATCTAATAGTTTAAACTAGTGTAAGTTTCTGTGTTTGTATGATTCGAGCATTTGTCAAAAGAGATTTTCTTCCCCCTTCTTCTTTTCTGTATCCTTTTAGAGAATACAGAAAAGAAGAAGGGGGAAATGACACAACTAAAAATGTCAATAAATAAATAAATAAATAAATAAGGGCCCTCTTACAACTCATAGGGTGGAAAGAGTTGAAGAAATCAATACAGAGTGTCGAAGTGAGAAACGGACACGTGTAATTACGAAATGAAGTTTAGCAGAGAAAAACTACTTAATGATAGATTTTAATATAGAAGTAAACATCACAACGAAATATTTTATCTCGACGGCAAAATTATATATCAAAATAATTGTCAAACTCTGTAAGGATATCTAAGAAAAACGGTGTATGTCTCTCTCTCTCTCTCTCTTTCTTTAGACCATCAACCTACGAATTAAGGAAAAAGAATGGTTTTCTTCAATCCCTAGATTGATGGCTAGTATATTATATTCTTAACATTTTTCTTAACATAGTTGGCACAATAAGATTTATTTTCTTTGAAGCCATTTAAATATTATGTTCTGTCTTCTATTTCCTATTCTCCTTCACGAAGTGTTTGGGATACTTCTTGAATGAGAAGTCGAGAAATAAAGCAGACCGATCTGAATATTATATATGTATAATCATACCATTCGTTTTCTTTTTGATTGCTCCTATAAATCTTTTTACTGTTCTCAATACTTTTTTTATTATTCTCATCATCTGGCATTACCGTTTATGTAATTATTATATTAATATTTTATTATATGTTTGAGCATCATTTACATATTTTTATAAACAAGGATATTTTGTTTGACGAAAGTCTTTGTTAAAAAGAAATATAAAACATTGTTTTAACAAAGTAAACATCCCGGAAATCGGATTAAGAATTAAGAACGAAAGACTCTTTCTTCGTAGAAAGGGGATAAATGAAAATGAATGAAATTAAATACAGCAGAGACTTTCATTAAAAGTCCCGTTGTGTTTAATTTCATTTCATTTGCATACTTTTGTGTTATACTAAAAATATCGAAGGAAACGGAATTAATTATAACCACACTAGGCACACGAATGACAATAAATAAACGGTTAATTCATTATGAAAAGATCTAAAGGGGCTACTTTACTAATTAGAAAATAATTAAAGCCTAATATTTACGAAACCTTTATAGTTATATGCATTAATTTAATGAGGTATTTTTAGAATTACTCTAAAACTTCGAAGGGCGAGATGATGTTAAACAAGAATCGAACCTGGACTCCTCTGGAAAAAACCATTTAATACGTTACATTTTGTTACGTAGTAAACGTGGTTTCGGGACAAATTTGTCACGTTCAAACACTGTATCTTGTCTATTGTTTGAATGTTCTTAAAGCCATGGAAAGATTGTAAAGATGTTTTAATTTAAGTTTCGTGTTTATTCAGATAGACACGTTTACAATATACGGTTCGTTTATTAATTTAATTCGTTATTACGTGGAAGAAAT
Source organism: Centruroides vittatus (assembly GCF_030686945.1). Lineage (NCBI taxonomy): Eukaryota > Metazoa > Arthropoda > Arachnida > Scorpiones > Buthidae > Centruroides > Centruroides vittatus. The sequence goes on along the minus strand of NW_027122709.1, from coordinate 1,047,771 downwards.
ATTTGCAGTTATACTAATTAAAGAATTCAAAAAAGCAATTTCTAGTGTGATCGGTTGTTCTTGTTTTCTTACACGTTCGATATTTATAATGGAATTCTATTGAAGAACGGTTTTGAACATCGTATGGGCCATGCTCTATGTTGTATGCCTCTCACGAACGTTTCATTCGTAATCAAAAAATATGACAAGAGAGATTTTCGGGACGTTTCCTTTATAATGAAATGTCAACTTTATCAATCGCAAGTTCGACGCTTCTGTTTATTCGCGAGTTAAACCGTATTGTCGATATTCTGAAGAATAAATTTAACATTTTTATTCAATCTTTCCCAAAGGTTTATTTTGAGAAAACTTTTATATATATTTTAACTTCTTGTTTGCACCGGAATTTATTTCTTTACCTTTATTAATAATCCTCTACACTCGATTTGGTTAATGTTACCTATGGTTCCAAAATGGCGGCTCGTCTCTAATTCCAGCAAATAGAAGAAAGGAAACAGTGGGGATGCACGTTCTAACCTAACCTAACCTATTCTAATAAATTACCATAGTTATCACCAACATAATTATTAGAATAGGTTAGGTTAGAACGTGCATCTCCACTGTTTCCTTTTATCTATTTGCTGGAATTAGAATTAGAGACGAGCCGCCATTTTGGAACCATAGGTAACATTAACTCTTGATTTCATTGGTTGCGCGAGTTTAAAAAACACTTCTTCTATACTATTTCCGACTAATTACGATACACTTTAATATTTTATACGCTATTAAATGGCGTATACAGTAAACACCCTACCCTTACTATAAGTATAAAGTTTTTACTAAAATTTATGAAATTCCGTATTTAACTACCGTATTTATTATTATTATTTTTTTTTAAATTAGCAATTAAGTAATTTAAAAGTTTATTTCCGGGACAGAGCTTCAATTTATCACACTGGGTCCATAGGAAATTCGAAATGGGTTTTTCAGAAAGCAACGGCCTACTACGTGTCTACGCTTATAAATATAAAATTGCCAATTACGAATGAAGTTATAAATTACTTTAAATTTTATTAATAAGTACGAATTTCTGCAGTTTAAATAAATTATTTTAGTTTATTTCTTAAAACCGAATAATTAATAATTTAACCTCAAATTTTACGCATTTATTTCGCTTGTTTTCCATGCGAAAGTATTCATATTTGGTACATCTTTATAGTGTTTACTTGTTTTTAAAAACATCGTTTATGCTTAAATTTCAAAAAATAAATATAAAAAAAGAAATTCCTCGCTTTTAATTTTAATTAGAAATTTTTTCAGGGATTTTTTATATTTCTCTTTTCTCTCCCAGAAAAAAAATGAAGGAAAACAGTATTTTTAAATATATATATATAATTATTAAATTATTATTATTATTATTATTATTGATTTTTCTCCTCTCTTGATTGTAAATGTAGAAAAATAAGCTTTGGTGAAGTCGACTGTTGAATGTAGATAATAAAGCAAGTAGAGTGGTTATTCGATAAATTTGAAAAAAAAACAGAAGGTTGGTATATTAATTTTTAGGTGGAGAAACGATGCTTTTGTCGATTAAGATTCTATAATTTCATTTAAATAATCGAATTAACAAGAAGGAATTCGACGGTACAAAGTCATCTTTTGCCAATGAAACTAATAAATGTCGAAATCGTAAGAGTTAAAAATTGATTCTTCTTCGTTTTTTGAATGATGGATGACAGCTTCTTCTACGTTTCTACTCGTTGCTTTTTGACATTAATTGATTTTATCGTTGTATTTTTTAACAGATACGTTCGCTTCGTCTTTCTCTACTCGTAAATGTAATTATTATGGAGATGGTGTAGAGAAACGTTTGACACCACGTATCTGTATATCTATCTGGCTCTTGTTAAATTCAATAATAAAGTTGTTACTGATTTAAATGAACTATATACAAATTCTTCAGAATTCAATGAGAATTCAGGAGAGCACTTTGTAAAGTATCGATCGATTTTACAATAGTTATACGCCATTATTGAATATATATAATTATGAGTAAGGTTCGTCTTTCGTATTTTTCAACAAATTACAATGATTTCTATTAGAGAATGGAGGAGATGTTCTCCCAAAGCTCCTTATTTAAACTGGATAAGTTTCGATCAGTTGGTAGCCAGAATATCTTTAAGATTTTTCTTTAAAGAACACAATTCTTTGATATCATTTTTCCAAAATACTTCAATGTCTCCAATTATTTAACTCGCCAGTCGTCTGACTCTCTGTCTCTCTCTCTTTCTAGAGACAAATCGTCGTCGTCTAAACTTCTTAAAAGCTAAAAAATAATATAAAATCCATTAACATTATATAGGTTGTTTCAGAATAATAAACGACTCGTTTAATGTCTTCTCGATTGTATTCCACGTTGTTACATTAAAACTTTGCTGTTATATTGTAAAACGGAGTTTGTTTTTATATTATTTTTAATTGTAAAGAGTCTTAGACTATTTAATTTCCATTATTGGGGTTTATAATTTCCTATTTATAACGTCAAATCATAATAGAATTCCATATTTAATCAGCAATTATTTATTGTGACATGGTTACAATGCAGCAATAGAGTAGTGTCGGTCATCAATCTAACTCCTTTCGGGGGGAGGAAGAATTTTTGAATTGAAATGACGTGATTTCCGGTAGTAATCTGGACCTCCTGCCCATAATTTTTCCATATCTGGTCTCGGCTTTTATCTATCTAACACCGTTCTCGAGATTAAGGAAAGACATACAGACGGGCGACAGTTGGAATTTATAGGTCCAGCATAGTACTTAAATATAATCCATTCTGTGTTTTTTAACCCATTGGCGGAAAGCATAATTTATATTACTTAAGTAATTGTATAAATTAAGAGTGTACAGTTGAAGAAGATTATCCTCTTCTAATGCACTAGTAATTCGCTTTGATCGTTGAAAATTTAGAAACTCTTAGTTACAACACAAAATTTACTCAATGTAATTCCATTACTATGCGCATTGCACGAGGAAAAAAAAAATCTCTTCTACATAAATTTAAAAGACTTCACTCTTCAGAATTACATCTTATAAGTTCCGTATCGTCAATCGGATGTCGGAATATTATAAGAAATCTCGAAGAGCATCCAAGCAAAACGGAATTACAAAACTTCATAATACCACTTTATCGAGTGGCGGAGATTTATTGCCACTCGTATCTTTATTCCAGAAGAATGATAAAGAAGAAGAGGAGGAGGAGAAGAAAAAAAAAATCTGTACAGAATTCGTTCGATACATTTAAAATTAAAATTTAGTAACTATAAATAACTGCTTTCTGTAAAAAAATATCTGATAATCCGGATCATATAGAACCGATTGGATCTATTCTAGATTACGTATCCTCCATTTTATATTTCTACATTTTGCACCAAAAATTATATATATTATTACCTTAAATATCGTTTGAATTTATTTTCCGGTTAATGTTACCTATGGTTCCAAAATGGCGGCTCGTCTCTGTTTACAGCAAACAGTGGGGATGCACGTTCTAACCTAACCTAACCTATTCTAATAATTTTGTTGGTAATAATTATGGTAATTTATTAAATAGGTTAGGTTAGAACGTGCATCCCCACTGTTTCCTTTCTTCTATTTGCTGTAATCAGAGACGAGCCGCCATTTTGGAACCATAGGTAGCATTAACCTATTTTCCTTATATTTTAACTGAATTTTAAAGTAATTGAGTCTTGTTTTCACTCGTTCGTTCGTTTGTCTGGACGGATTTAACTCTGCCGAATCTTCTCGATAATAAATGCTTCACAGCAAAACTCTTTGAGATTTTTGTATTAAATCATAAACTTGTCTACTCCAATTTATAGAATTTATCGAAATTCTGATATATCTTTCGTCGCAGAATGACAATCGTTATCGAGGTATATCCAGGAATTTACGAAAGAAATAATGAAAAAAAAAAAAAATTTGATCGATGCTTTCGACATATCCGACCGTATATCATGACAAATTATTTTGTCTTAATGAAAACAGAATGGCAACCGTTCGACTCATTTCGACAGAATTAAATCGATACAACAGCATATATTTATTCCTATAAAAAATTGTCGAAATTCCTACACTTGACACGAATTGCATCTTCTTTAGTTTTTGAAGTCTCCGAAGAATCGTCCACTCCCCCCCTCAAGAAATACGTACCAGCTTAATTGATACTAACAAATTAGCTTTAATTTAATTATTTAATCTATATTCGTTTATTATTCATAATATATAAGGTCTGTCATATATAATTCGTGACAAACTAACGTATTAGGGTCTAATATCGAGGAGCGCATTATGTATATTAGAAATTTATGCATCTGGTTCGGTTCTGTTAAAAGCCGGCTACTGTTATAGATAAATATAAATTTTATAAATTTTATATCAGAAATAATAAAGGTTTTTAGTAACTATGTGTGGGTTCGATTAGATAGGAGAAAGAGCAGGAAGGGGGGGGGCTTTCACCCTCGTTAGTTGGTAACTTTCCACGCTTCTATTAAAATACTGGTTTTTTCTTCGTTCGACGAGTAGCAAAGCGTGTCCGATGACGAAAGGAGCGAGAGGTCAACTGGGAATCTCGTCCCCTCTTTTATGTGATGCATCGTGTGACACTGTCGTTCGTTTGGAACAATACACGTTTCCTCTTGTGTTTAAGTTCTCCGCTTTCCACCGGATGAATCGAATGCCCGAAAACAAATTGTCGTTTCGTTATTTTCAAAATTTTATTAATTAATTAATTAATTAATTAAATATCTAGACGAAAATTCCAGGCGAGGAAATTAAAATATTCGTACGTTACCGTTAATACGAAAGAATCTACGGAAAAATGACATCGAAATCCATTACTAGATGGCGCGGCGCGGTACTCGTTATAATAAACAGAACCTCTTTTAGGCTGGCGTCGAGCGAAGAAGCGTCGTTTTACAAAACAAATTAGAAAAAACGGGTCCACGGGGTTCTTTGTGACGTAAAATGCCGACGCCCATTACGCAGATGGCCATCGTTTTCAGTATTCTTGCCTCCTATTTTAAGGGTTCTCCGGCGTGGGATCCTCCACTCGGCGCTATAAATGTGGATTTTGGGGTTATAATAACGCGCGTAGAATACGTGACTAAACAATATTAATTTTCGTGACAAATTCCCTAACTCGAACCGCATCCGCAGTCGACGGAATGGCTCCACTAACCAAACGCATCGACACGGAAAGACGAATAAGCGAAGGGCGTAAGGGTGGTATTTGGCATTCACGGTACGAACGAATCGACAAATAGCTTCATTACAACGTGCGTACTTACGTCCATTTCGAATAGTCCAATCACGTAGGACGACAGTTGCGGGGTGTAAAAAAAAACGTGGGTGCTGGTCTTGTTGCTTTCGTCGCTCTTTGTCTGAATTGCGGTCAACAACTCGTGTCTACTGTTTACTATCTCGTCTCCATTTGTCTTAATTATCTCCTCTCTACATAATTAATAAATGAGGAAAAAAAGTCGTGGTTTTAATATTTAATTCAATTCCGAAATACTTTATTTGTTATGATTTTTATCGAATTTAAAGTGTAAGCTCTTATATCGATTTAATACTGTGTATATAGGTACGTATACAGTATATTAAATTGATATAGATTCTCCTTTAGATAATTTAAAATTAATTATAAAGGATGAAAGGAAATTACTCTGTTTTATTTACCATTTTAAAGTTTTAAATTGTTATGAAAGAAAAATTTAACAGTCGAAAATAACTATTAAATTCGACCGTAAGTATTCTTTCGATCACGTAAAATTTGATATAAAATGTTAATAAAGTCGTGTTAATAAAATATGCATATAAAAAAAGGGGAGAGGAAAAAAATACTCCGACGAATTAAAATTTATGATATTTTTGAAAAATGTAAAATATTCAAAGGTAAAGGTAAACATTTCTCGAAGACAGTTTCCTTCTTCCCCTATAAATATTTCGTTTGCAATCATAAAAATTAATCTACCTCCTGCGAGGTAAGTGCCCTAGGTTGACTTACAGTTAAAATAAATATATATGTAAACAGATATAAATATAATTCAATTTTTTTCCTGTAAAAATTGAATTTTATGTCAATACAGAGATGGGTTAACTCCGGGATTTTCCTACTGAAAATACAAAATATGGAGGCTTCCTCTAAAATAAGACCAAGATAAAGAAGAAAATAAAGCGTAGAGTTGGATTATCCTCCGATATTTATGAAACTCTTCCGGATTTATATGAAATTTGCTACTGTGTGAATATAATTTCCGGTTAATGTTACCCATGGTTCCAAGATGGTGGCTCGTCTCTGATTCCAGCAAATAGAAGAACGGAAACAGACGAGCCGCCATCTTGGAACCATAGGTAACATTAACTTAATCTCCTATCGAAAATATAAAATTTAGAGAGATTTCTCCCCTATAATACGACCAAAATAACAGGTTTGAATTATAGAAATTTTTTTTTTTTTTAAATGAAATCAAAGTGTGGATATAAAAGAAAAGCTTACAGTCAATCGAATAGTTGGAATTTTATACAAAATATTTGCCGTGTGTTTGGTTTTTCTTTAAATTCGGAACGGAAAATTCGTACATTTTTCTCTCTAAAATACAATTTTCAGTAGAAACTTTTGAAATTTATTACCTTTCAAATAGAATTACTTAAAGAGTTGTTTAGAACTAGTGTATTTTCTTTTTAAAATACAATATTCTTACAATTGGGTATAGTGGATAATCTTTAAAAATCAGGCTCGGTTCTTTTATTTTCTTATTATTTATTTGATTGTGTGAAAGATAAGGAACCGAACCGAAGACTTAAGAGAAATTTTTCTAAAAAGGTGTAGAAAACTTTATTTATCAAGCATCATACAATTTTAATTTGGATCGGTAAGAGTAGTTTTGTCAGACCCGCGGTTTTGTTCTTCGGTTTTTGATCGAGTTTCCTTTCAAGTCAATCCCTCATCCGACTTCATCACTCGTCTAGATTTTCGAAACTTTTATATAAAATTCTCTCCATTTATATATATATATACTGTCTACTCCATTTATTTTTCACGATATTAAATTTTTTAATCTTTTAAATGCTTAATGAGTAACAAAACAATTTTCGTGTGGTTCGGAAAAGAAGAGACACAACCGTATTATTAGAGGATTTTCCCCCAAGCGTGTGTTGTATTAAATTAATTCTTCCAAGCTATTTTACTTATTAACTACCATTTATATTACTTTTATTACCAATTTTCAAACTTTAACAACAAGTACAGCAAATGACTTTGTAAAATTAAAGGAGTAATTCGATCTTCAAGTTTCTCCCTAGAGTTTTTTTTACGTAATTAACGAATATTACCATAATTATTAGCAACCAAATTATTAGAATAGGTTAGGTTAGGTTAGGTTTGGTTAGGTTAGGTTAGGTTTGGTTAGGTTAGGTTAGGTTAGGTTAGGTTTAGTTAGATTAGGTTAGGTTAGGTTAGGTTAGGTTAGGTTAGGTTAGGTTAGAACGTGCTTCTCACTGTTTCCTTGCTGGAATTAGAGACGAGCCGCCATCTTGGCTACCTAAGGTAACATTAACCGAAAATTATGTAAAATAACACGGGATTAATTATTATCATGCTTTTTAATGGATTGAATATTAGGTTTTGATTAGATAAACCTCTTTTAGTCGGATCTAGGAATTAGATTGTTATCGAATTCGGTAGTAGATTTGTAGGATTTTATCGTATTGTCGATGGTAAATTTAAGTGTACGAGTAACTTCGAGTCAATCCATTTTAACGTTGATTTTGAGAGATTTCATATGATTGTAGGATCTTCATCGGATTTGATGGGTTTTGTAGATGTTTTTTTAAATAAGACACAGTGGATTCTGGTCGAGAAGCTGTTTAGAATGAGGTGCAGACAATACGCGAATTTTAGTGTAGTTTAAGAAAGAAGATAACGGATTTTACAATGAAATTTAAAATTTAATCTTTTGAAATTACCAATTTGAGAAAGAAACAATTAGAATTTTTTTTTTTAAAAAACAATATTTTCGGAGGATTTTTCTCCATCGAGTTTCTTCCTTTCGCTAAGATTTTGATTAAATATAGAAACCGAAAATAAATAAATCCGGTTTAAAATTACTTCGAGTTTTATCGTCAAGAAACAGGGATGTTTGGAGTGAGGACGTTTACCTCTTCCGTTTATGTAACAATAAAACAGCCGATACATTCGCAGATATTTAGAAATGAAATAGTGGGGAGGGGGATAAAAGAGAAAAAAGCTTTAGTCGCTCAATTTCTTCCAGTTGGTAGTCGAGTCTCGTTCCATTGGCAAACAACTAGAATACCTTATACGGCCTTTGTGTGACGGAAATTTCAAAAAAACTGCGACTCAAATCATCACCCCGACTTTCGACTTCTCCATAAAAAACGTTTCTTTTATGTCACCGGGAGAGAGGGTGGACCGAAAAACAAATTCGGTCTACCCTCTCCTCGGTGTTACTCGTTAGATCGGCGACGACATAAAAACGTTTATTAACAATATCCTCTTAGAGATAAAATTAAATTATATTTTAAAAAAAAACGTTCTGCAGGTAGAAATTCCATTAGGAGTTAAACTAAATTACATTCAAATGAATGTAAATATATATATATAGAAGGAAGTTCGATAGTGGTTTATGGAGGTAAACATGAGATGACGTGTGTACGAACTCTTAAATTTGGGGTAATCGTCCCCTTTTCTTACAGATCGTTCGAGCGAGTGTTCGTCTGACATTCCGACGTCCTTTCGACCGTAAAATAATTAGTTAGACTTTAGCCATGTGGAAAGGAGCCCGCGCCGACTGAGTTTTGAGAAATTCGAGGAGAGTCCAATCTAGGCGAGGAGTAACTGGACTGTAAAGTTTTACAAAAAAAAAAAAAAAATTCTCCGACGTCCGAATTATCGACGATCGATGATTCTTCTCGTAAAAAAAAAGGGAGAGAAACTAATTGAAAATCCTTGCACCCGGAAATTTATTTGTTTAGAGGAGAACGGGGGAAAACCCCCGCCGGACAAAGACTAATTAGTATTCGTTTATCGTTCGGAACGAAACCGGATATTTTATCCCTCTCCAGTGACGTCACGGGACGAAGGGAAATGTTTACGATTTAAATATTACTCGGTAAATTTGGTCTCGAGAGATTACGACTGAAAAGGGTGAAACGACGGGAATCGCTTGCTTGTGGAAATTATTATTCGAGACCCGATCCCCGCTCGCCGCTTTCGAAAGTTATAGCCACGCAAACGGGATATAAATATTATGCAAAGGGGTCTTCGGGGAGCGTGTTCTACTTGACTTTCGGTGTAGACAACCGCGTATATATTATTCTCCTTCCCTAACACGTTGCACGAATCAATTCGGTGTTAGGCGAACATCCCCAAATTTCTTGATGCGAAAACTCGTTTATATATTCGTAAAAAGACGAGATTCCTATTATTGAACACGGGAAAGAATGGGGATTTCTGTGGATGCAATAGAAATACATAAATAGGAAATGGGAGTCGTCTACTACGAGACAAATTTCAACAATTATCCATAGATCTATCATTAGCTTTGGCACTTAATTACGGCTAATCGAGTGACTTATTGACGTATTATTGGGAGGAATTCATCAATCACGGATGCGATCAAATTATAAGATAGTTAATTAACTCCGCAAAGACGTAAATTCATATTTTATTCTTTAGTTTCATTTTTCGTAAATTCATATTTTAGTTTAGTCCAATTCGTCTGAAATGCCGCAGATATTGTTACAGAACAGTAAGTAAACGAGAGTAACATTTGTTATCTTTGGAACGAATATCTTCAAAGTTAATGTTTGAATACTCTTTTCAAATTAAACCTTATCCATCTAAGATTCCTCTTCCTTTACTAATGGAATTGATTTAATTCATTGCAAACATTAAAATTACATTTTAGCTAACCTTTAGAAACGACCTATAAAAGCTCGGAAGTCAATTAGAATGGTAAATACATAAATATATCCACTAGCGAAGATAATCCAGGAAGGCTTTTCACAAATTTCTCCAAAGTATTACTAGAAATTCATGTTTTGAAATTGTATTTTAGTTCCTCGTATTCATTAAACAAGATAAGATTATGTAAAATAGATTTATTCGCGTAATGGTTATAATTAATTACATCGACGTAACGGCAGTCGTTACGATTTGTACAGATTGAAGCTGAACGATCGGAAATATTTCCTAAAGAAAAACTAAGAAGACATTCGGATTCGAATAAAGCGAACGAATGTTTTTACACTACGACAAAGCAATTGTCTTCTAATTTCATTATATTTTTGATCGACTAATCTACGTTGCATTATCATAATTAAACGGCAAAACGATACGGGTAACTCCCAATCTGCAATATATTCACGTATCCATAGAGAGACATTGAAACTAGATGGGAGCAACTCATTGTCTCGTCTCGTTTCGCTTTAATACTTCTTATATGTTAATTCCAAATCTGTATTTTGTATTACTGTTAATGAATTTTCAGGAGGAATTTATTTTTCGTTTCGAAAACGAAAACCTCTTCGTGATTAATGAAACCGTTTATCGGAGCAACGAGAAGATCCGAGGATGGACTCATTTGTTTTTTTCTGAAGATTCGGAATTTATCCTGGAAAATTCTTTCCGTTCCGGAAAGAAACAATTTTCCAGGATAGTTTTAGTAGCATAAGACTTAGTTCTCTTCTTACCAGCTTTGATTTCCCCCCGTTCGTTTTTTTCCCTCGTAAAAATCCCCAACTTTCGTGACGAACGAAGCAAGAATGCCAATCTTAGATAAGGTTGCTCTTTGGAATTTATTCGAAATCCGCAAAAAAGTAAATAAATATATAAAATAATTCCAATTAGTAAATAGTTTTTAACCAGAAATTAAAGTTTTTTTTTAACTTTATTAATTATTCTCCTTTATTTTTTCCATTTTAAAGTGTTTCTTTACCATTCTGGAGTATTGATCGAACGTTTTATAAAAAGTGGAAACTGCGGTTCTTCTATTTTATTTTCTAAATAAATTATTGTTTGCAACCTTAAGCTTTCTGGAATTCATTTCTGGAATTTCTTGTAGATTTATCTATTTAGCAAAGCGTTTAACCTAGGTTAACGGGTGAACTCGTACCTACATTCTCTCCTTTTTTGGTGACGAAAGCCGACGTCGCAACCACTCATTTCGCAGGCGGAGGTGGTGTTTTTCGCGTTGCATTCCCTCTAATGGAAGAGGTTTCCGACCGACAAAGAGTTAAACAATTTATATTCGTGGGTGAGCGAGATTCTCGCGCGCTTCTGGAATTCATAATATTTTCCTAACCCGCGCGATTTCTATCCTAGTTAAGTTTTCTGTTTTTCCTTGTTTCTTTTCGCTCCATTTGCGACGTCACACGACCATAAATCTTAACCGATTTAACTGGGTTTTATGGGCACTTCGCAAAACCGAAAAATGCCTAACAATACGCTGGTTTCCGACCGACACGAACGACGAATTTTTATGAAAAACAATCGACATTTCAGCGATAAAACCACGTAAAAAAGCGACTCGAATGCCACGTAAGACACTCGGGTGGCACGACTTCCGATGACGTGTTAAAGAAAATTATTTCCGCCACGTCATTGGCTTTTTTCGCCGAAAGTAGTCGAACAAAAAATAATCAAACAGGCGAACGAATTTTAATCGAATAATATACACTTTCCTCGTGTGCCAACAGGGCTTTTGTTATACTTTATAAATTTGCGACTGGAGTTAAACTCGAGTTAACTTAGGAAAGAAGAGGTGCGGCTGGAAATCCTCACGTGAGAGAAGAAGGTTCCACTCGCCACCCACTCGCTACACGCGATAGACGTCTCCCCCGTATCGGAGTGTCGGATAAACGTCACGTCCGCAAACCCTCGTTGGAGTCGATGTCACACACACACGGGACGTATTTTCCCACGTCACTCCTTTCGTAAAAGGGACGAGAAAAGAGACGCGCGACTGGCCGGAAGTTTTTAAGCCCGTCTCTTCCGGGGAGGGAGAAAATCGATTTCCTCGTTCCTCTTTTTTTTCGTTAGAAAGTAATTACCTAACGAGGGAGGTTTAGCCACGGAGTGTCGAAAGTTAAGATCCACTCGTCGTCCCTTCCCGTCTTTCTAACACGGGGTACGAGAAAGGCAATTACGGAAACGTCGACAGGTGAGAAGAAGGGTGAACGACCGACTCGGTCCGGAAATCGTCCTCCTCTTCTCCTTATTACTTCCCGCATCACCCTACAGGTGGCGCGACACCACACTGCACCACCGCCGATCACGTGACGTAAGAGGTTAGCAGCGGGCCCGCCGAATGCGAGAAAGAAAGAGGAGAATAAGTGACGAGCGGTCGAGTGTCTCCGGAGGAAGAAGAGAGAATCGGGTACGGACGAAACGTAGGAGGAAAGAGGGATTAGGTTTTCGGTCGGATCGACACGGTCGCGTCACACCGGACCGGTATTCGTCCGCCCGCGAGTGGTCTGGCGGCAGTGGAAAAACGTCGAGTCCGTTAGCCGCTTTGCTTGCCGAAGCCCATTAGAGGCAGTGCGAACGACAATGGATGCGTCTCGGATAATCGCCTTGTGTGCCACGCTCCTGTCAGGTGAGTGACGTCTTTTCGGGTCCGGCATTGGCGCAATTTTCGCCACCTCCGAACAAAGGACGCGGCGGCCGGACGCAAAAACGGCCGGCGAGAATTTTCGGCGGACGTGGCGCCACTTTTCGAAAACGTGTCGGCAAAGGGTCGCTTTGTTTCCTTCCGCGTTTCCTCCGTCGTCCTCGATCGTTACGTCGCACCCCGACGCCCTGGCGTACCGGCGCGCTCGCGTCGCGTCGCTCGAGCCCACTCCTCCTGTCTTTTTTTCCCTTCCCATTGGGCCCGCGGGCCGGGTGGTCGGTTCCGCCGTGGCGCCTCTCCCGCCCCGACCGGAAATTAATTTTCCTCGTCCGAATTGTAATCGATTCGAACTCGTCGGCGGTCAATTCTACTCCTACTCCCGTTCTCGTTTGGGCGCGGATCTGCGCCCGAACTTAGTTTTTCACTTCTTATTCGCCTGCCAGTTTTCCCGTCCGGGGAGGGGAAATCGATCGTGTCCATTATTTCTCGATAATAGAACGTGTTTTCGGAGCGGACGAGTCGTCCACTCTCGGTCGCCCTTCCGTGCGCGACGCGGGGTCGACGAGCCGAAAAACGACTGGAGGAAACCCGTCGGTCCGGCTAACAATAGTTCGGACGACCCCCTCGGACGGGGACGCTAATACTCCCCGCCACCCGGGAGGCCATTTCCGGTCGGGGGAGGGTAGAAGAAGCCCGGAACCGCGGATGGCGCGCGCCGTGCGCCGCGCGTTAGAAGTAAAGAAAATCGGGGGAGGAATTTGATTTATGAGGCCGCGAACGAGCCTCGGGCGGACGAGATTCTTCTTCCTTCCCCCCGCGGAAAATTTCCAATTTATTACCTCCGACCGAGCGGGGGCGTGTAACGCGATTACGTTTATCCAATTTGCTTAAAAAGAAAGAGTAACTTTTGTGTATTTACCAAATGCCGGATGTTACGGGTCGACGTTTCTATCAGGAATCGATGGAGTTTTCTAGAAAAAAAAAAAAGAAAGAGAGGAGCAGAAAAAGTAGTAAGAGTGCAGTCGATGTTATGGCCGGTAACATTAACTCCGGGCGCTACGACACTTTTTCTTTGGCCCAGAGGTCGAACAGATATTAGTCGTTAGCTCTTCTTTCTTCTCTCCTCCGGTGGCTTTTCCTCTTCCTTCTGCTCCCGTCGTTCCGTTTTGCGTAATTGCCAAAATTTACGGCCGAATTCCGGGAACGGTCGGAGGGGACGGGAAACCCAGACCGGAAGTTACCTTTCCCACCGGGGCCTTTTTCTTTTGTCCAACGCGTTTGCGGGAGGGAGGATCCGATCTAATCGATGCCTCCGGAAGCTCGGAACAGATTCCCTCTTTGGCGTAACCGTCGCGACGCGTCGCCGTCGTTCCGGCCGGGCGAGACGTTTCGACGCCCGGTAAGCGAACGAATGGGGGGGGTAGTGAAGCGAATTCTCTTCGGACTGCCAATGGGAAATCGTTTTTCCGGGATTCTCTTATTAGTCTATTACGTGGCGACGCTCGACGCGCGACACGCGACGATGACGACGCCGGACGGAGGAAGAGGAAGAGGAGGAGGATATTCGAGTGGTCCCGAAATAAGTTTTCCTCGGTCGAACGGGTCGAATGCCCGGCAATCGATATTGAGCGGCGCTCTTTTCAAAATGTTATTCTTATTAGATTTGCTTTGGTAAAAGATTTACTCCCGTTCGAGCGGAGACTAAAATTAGACTGCGCATCACTCGCTTCTCCCGCGCGAAAGATCGATGCGTTTTCTTCCGTCCGTGGATAGACGAAGAAGAAAATTCCCTCTTCTACTTTTATTATTAAATCAGAGCGGAGATATTCAGAAATAATCAATGATTTGATTTACAAAAGAATGTTTCCCGAGTCGAAATGTCAATATTTGATTTTGGATAAACGACCAAAAAGCTTGTTTCTCGGCTTTTTGCGACTTCTCCTGCATTAAACATCATTTCTATGATTTCTTGTCCGATGAATATATTCCTTCTTCCTTCTCTAAGAAGGTTTTGCGCCAAGAAATTCTCTCTTTTTAAAGCCAGGATGTCCACGCGTATCTTCGACTTAATCGCGAAAGGTTCATACGCTCCTTGAATTAAACATTGGTCCGAGTTAGGAACGTTTGACCACTTCCTTTTCTACTTCTCTAAACGAAAAAATAAGGAAAAAAAAAAAAAAAACTTTAATTTAACCTATAAATTTGGCTGCCATCCAAATTTTCTACCGCGAGTATGTAGTGGCGTTAAATGCGCGAAAGTCACGAGAACCTGGGTAACAATAAAAATGCAAATTTTGTGTGTAAACTGCGAGTTGGCAACATGCGGTGGAGCGAGGGGGTGCTCGATAGGCACCCCCTGCTGGTTCCTCCTTCGCGTGCCGAAGTAGGAAAAAAAAAAAAAAAACAGAACAGATACGATTAATTAGTGCGGATGATTATTATCGTTACGGAATTTCGATAATTGTTAAATTAAATTTCGGGATAATCTGGGCAAATCCACGAGAGTAACCGAAACTGACGACTCGGCTCCTTCTTTACCTCATCAATCAATCGCCCTCGCTACTATTTCCACGCCGGATTCGGCCTCGGTGGCGGGATAATTATGACCTCCGACAGTTTTGTTTAATTTAATATATTGGGGAAGAACCGTCGATAACCGCCCCCGTGACCGGAATGGAAAAGGAGGTGGCCGGTTTATCAAAAATTAATTCGTTGCCGTCTTCCACAGGTTGATAATTAATGAAAATTACCAGTCGCAACCCCTTTCATTTGTCTGCACGTCGCCGTATTTGCACGCGCGACTCTTACTTACCTCGGGACGACCCCCCCCCTTTTCTCCGTTTGAGTGCGGCTAATCGGGAGTAGATAAAGGAGAATTTGTCTTCCATTTAGATACGTAACTTTTGTCACGTGACGCGTAACGATCGATACAATTAGTTTATCGATTTTTGGTGGAGAATCGAAAAGAGGTCTCGAATTCGTAGATTAGTCGACGAGATGCGGTCGCGCTGGCAAATCTGGGCATTCCGGCTCGATGTTAACGGTCTTAATTAACGGCGTATAAAACAAATGACGTCACAGATAGCGTTACGCACCCTTCGAGCGCGTCGACATTCCCCATTATTCAATTGGACTCTGCTTCCAGTCGGAAAGCCAACGGCGGCCACTAGGAAATGAAACGTCGCAATTCCGACAAACGGACCGATTCTGCTTAACATTAGTTGCCGTTATCAAAGCCGCAACGCCCCGAACGTCGACATTTTCTCTCGGAGGGAGCCGGGAAAAAAAACCGTTACGAGAGTAAAGATCGATGCGATTGGTTATCGACGTCTTCCTTTCCAGTCGAGCTCCAATGAGCGATGTCGACATTGATTTCGTATAAGAATCGGTTACGACTTTCGACCGTTTCCTACCCCATGTAAAATCTGTTTTACATGTCGAAGGAAACGTTACTTTTCCGTCTTCTCTAAAACCGTTTCCGGATTTAATCTTCTGAAAAGGTCGAGAGTCCGAGCGTTACGCCAAGTTTAATCTTTTCGTCCCGAAAAATAACCTCGATTATGCCACTATTTCGGGTTTTTCTTTTCGATTTTCCACCCTAAAATATTCATAAAACACCGTTAAAGGTACGTTGAAAGTTTCCCCGCTTGCAACAAAGGATAAACTTGATGAAAATTGTTTATTTCTCATCAAACTCTTGCGCTTGAACTGGACTGAATTGTTGATTCGCGGATTAAAAATTCCATTTTTTAAACTTTTGTTTCTTGCAATCACTCCAAATTATTTACTTTTGCTTCCGGCATTACTTTTCTTCCAAATCTGATAAGCGAACTTGCCGTTTAAACATTAATACTAATAAAAAAATAAAATATTGTTTGCGTTAAGGAAAGATTCAAAAATTTCACCGAGATACTTTCCTCGGATCGATACGGAATCGTTATAGATGCGTGATCGATTGATCGGGCCAACCCAAAATACTTTTTTTTTTCTTTAAAGTACACAAAGATTTTAGTTTTTCTGGCCAGAGTTCGATCGATATATTTAGAATTTATTTAAGAGAAAAAGGGCAGAAAACATTTCTTCGGTCGCCCATCGACAATAAACAAACAGGTAGTATAATGGAAAAGCAAAACTGGAGGAACGTCGAACGGACTTGAATAATTTATCTGCATCCTCCGGAGCCGGATCCTGGGAGTAACTCCGTTTCTAAGCAGTTCAGACACGAGAAAATTAGCACTTATCTTCCCTTACCTCCCCGCGGTGCCGTTTCCCCGAGAAAATGCCGAAAGGAGTTTTTTGGAGGAGAACGAAATCACTGTTCGGTCGCTGTAATGACAACATTCTGGGATTTCCAACGGCTCCCGTTCGTCTCGAAGGATTTTCCTCCGGAATAGCTACTCGTTCCCACCACTAAGACAATTAGTTTCCATATAGATGTTTAACACGCGGATAAAAAAGCAGGTTTTACAGTGTTAGATCTCCGAGTTGCCTGTGGCAATTTTGTAAAGGAGATTTTACTCGACCTATCTTCCGTATCCCGTTCCATTATGAGATTGAATTTCCTCGCTCAGACAAAATGCTACTAAATCGTGCCCCGATGTTTACGTTTACGAATCGCCACCCCCTTCCCGTTTTATAAGACCTGGACGAAATTTAACAACCCGCTCCTGTATTCTATTCCATATAAAATCTCATAGATCGTCCTTTACGTAACGTTACGAACGTGTCGGTTACGCAAATATCGATCCACCATCCACATAACCCGTAATCTCCTTGTAGAAAATATTAACTCGTGGCATTATGGGCACATATTTTACAAACTGCCATTCCCCTTACGAGTATTCTGATTTAATAAAGGATATTATGTTACTACCGCTATGGAACGATTCGTAATTGTAATATTTGATGATTCAAAAGCGAGTGTTTAAAATTTATCGATTTTCCCGGCTCTCGAGTATATTATTAACATTAAAATTGGCTAATATGGTACTATGTATGATAACTTGTCACGCTGATTTCCGAATTAATATTGTTTCTCATCGCATAGCTAAGGTTTTTGATGCTGTCTTCCTATGTAAAATCCATGCTCTTCCTTCTTTCGCAGCCATTACTCCATTATTTTGAAGTGTAACAATATAAACATGTTTGTTTTCCATTAAAGAATATTTGTTAAGAAATAATATCATTGAAAATGCAGTGTTTTTTTTAAAAAAAAAGATTAACCCATATATACGCAGTGCGTATATGTTACGCCATTATCTGGTATATGATAAAAATTATTGGATGTTTGCCTATTTTAGTCGATGGAGGAAAGAATAAACAAGTCGTTTAATATGACAAGTGCCTGCCTCTGCAATACGCTTTGCAATTTTTATCATTTTAACCTCTTCCTTTTAGAAAAATTCTCTTTGCTAATAGGAATTCGTTAGAGAGTTCATTAATGCCGAAATTAGATATACTCCGCAGATAACGGTCATTGAATAGCATTTATCTATTGATTCTGCACTAGAATTTTCGTTTCTTGTTGATACATTTGCGTTAGAATGAATCCTTTTTTTTTACAAAAGCTTCTTTCAAATCTTAAGATCAATGTTTGTTTTGGAAGCGAGTCCCAAGGAAGGGAGCGCAGACACACACACACACACACATATATAAAAAGAACTTTTTATTCCTTTTGAAAGGTTTCCGAAGCAGAAGCAATTTTCAAAAAATTTACGAGTGTTCATAAATGTGTTCCGAACTATTCTGCAGTTCGAAATCCATTTTTTAAATAAACAAGTCGGTTCTGGGATCCATAAAGCGAATTCCTGCTTGTGCTATCGTGCATAAATTGAAATATCGCTCACAGTAAACGTGTGGTAGGCAAAGATACTAAAACACTTTCTTTTTTTTTTTTCTGTGCAAGATAGCCACATCGGAATAGGGACAGAATTACGAGTTTGTCCTCGTAATTTGCCAAATTTCTGCTTTTTTTTTGACCCAAAATGCGAGTTTTTTTTTGTTTTTGATGATTAAAAATCCATCGGCAATGCGACTCGTTTTAAAGAGAAATTCTCCAAACGCTCACTTCGAAATTTTTAGGCATGTTGACGTTGAAGAATTCGCATTAATTATGGAGAAATGCATTAGAAGGGCGTAAAAAGTAGTGAGATTTTTCACACCAGAGGAAGGGTCGAGATATTCAACACAAGAGCAAAACATAAGCCGCGTGGATTAAAGAAGAGTGCATCAATGTTATTAAGGACGAAGACGTGTCTCGAAGTATAGAAAGAAAAAGATAATTATGGAATAATAAAATAGGATTTAACACGTAACAAAGGATATGCAAAAAGTGGCCGAAGAATATTTCTAAACGAGCACCGTGCGAGATTCCTGCCAGAGGAGGAGGAAGAGGAGGATATAGAAATCACATCGCTGTATTCGAGGATAAACGGATGTAAGATTGTTACTGGTTAAAAAGTATATTTCGAGGTGATAAAGATTTTGAAAAAGTTCTCAGAGAAAACCAAAAGTGGAGAGATTTCGATTTCGAAAGAAATATATTCGATTTTCAGGAAATCGGAATCCTCAGAAAAAGATCAGTTATCAAATCCTTTACGTTGAAGTATCTTCGGATTGTGTACGAGATGGCATCTATTCTTAAATATAACAATAGTGGAATTAAAAAAGATGGCTTCCGTCTGCGATCGTTAAATAAAATTATTTTTGCAACATCCGAGAAACAAGAAAATATTTTTTTTTTTACTTACATTTTTTAAAAGTTTTATTAGCTGTTATCCCAAGGGGTTTTCATATCGAACCAACTCTTTTTTTTTATTCCGTTCCCTACTACTACTACTACTACTTTAATAATAAATAGTAGTAGTAGTAAAAATCAAAAGCTCCGAGTCCATCCCTTTATTTTCGATGTTAACGAAAAGGTAAAAGAAGAAGAAAAAATTTTCAACGAGAAGAATTTATTTTAAAAGAACGAGACTCGCATGGCAATTACCCCTAAGTTTTCCCTCTTAAAATGCATAATATGAAATGGCTTGGGGAATTGTAGCTTCTGTTTCTTCTTGCCACACAGAAGGGATGAAGAGTTACTTTGGCATCCTTTATCTTCCTGATCTGTGTTTCTAGTATGTCTTATGATAACTTTCGAATTTTACTTAATAATTTTACAAATAGCTTTGGTCTAGTTTTGGTTTTCAACAACAAAATAGGAAACTTGACGTTTTTTATGCTGGCCGTTCAGCAAAATTTAGTGTGTCTTCCATTCTGTGCTTCTTTTTTGGATTATCTACCATCGATGCTCGGAGGTTGGAAAGCATCTACCGCTATTCTTCCTTTGTAACAACACCACGCTTTCACCCTCCATCTTTACTATCTTTTCAGCAATTTTAGATGATGAAAAAAAATTGCTTTCTTCTTTTCCAAGATTAATTTTGATGGGTTTTTCAGACTGGAGAGTTTTTTTCGTGTTTATCTCCTCGTGGCCCAACAATGGCGCGCGTTGGCTCGGTTCCTGCAAAGCAAAATCTTATCCAGCTTCGGTATCGAAATTGGTGATTTGGCGTATTTAAATGATTTTAAAATTAAACTAATAATAAATTGAGTAATTACGCGAGAAGTTCTTTTCCTTCGTTAAAAATAGCTACCGATATCGACTTTCTCCTCGGCAGTTTAACCAAGTGTCGTTAGATAAGTGAAAAGTAAACTTTCTAAAATTAGAAATTCGCTGGGAAAATTCATCCGACTCCCACTTATGTTGCAGGGGGCGAAAACTAGATGTTAGAAAACTCGAGTCCAAAGCAAATATCTTATTTTCTTCACTCCTTTATCGCTATTTTAAGCGATAACTTATAGCGCACTCGAATGTGGAGATGCGAGAGATTTCTACAATAACCAAAAAGGCTTCCAAAATATCGATAAATGGCGGAAAGTAAACACACTTATCGGTATTTTAAACCGATGGAGCTTCTTCAATTGCATAAACATATTATATAAATCATTCTATATATTTTTATCCGATAACGCCCTCTAGTGTTCGGTGTACCAGCTGCTTGTTACGTCACAGCTTCGGCGTCTATTATTGGACGGTTTAAAAATTTGAATCCAGTAAAAACGGTTTTTGCAAATACATAAGATCGATTTAATCGATTTAATCGGATAAATTTAGTTTCGTATTTGTAATGTATTTTTAACGGGTATTTTTAGAGCTACGTTTCCAAATATTTCGTTAAGAGTTTATGATAATACAGGGGAATATAATTAAAATTTTGACACTGGGATACTTGTAATATCAGATGTTAAACTTCTGGCAGAATAACTAATCACCGAATACGTTCACGTACTACTACGGTATTATTAGTATCACTGCCATGAATGTAAACGATATAATCAGTCACTCGAATCATAATTAACGTCATACGTTTTGTCGGGTGTCGCAATAGGCGAGCGTTTTGGAAAGAACGGAGTTTCGAGGGATGGATAAAAAGTTCTTTCTTCTCTCCTCCGTCCCGTGGATGAGGCATTAAAATGTCACCGGCGAGACGGAGAAGCTCCTCGACTGTTTTGCATAATAAAGGATAATCATTTTAGGGTCTGGATTCGATAACTGTACTTCAACACCGGAAGCGAGATGCGGTAAATATTTCATATATCCGAATTTAAATTTTAAAAGGATCAAATATGCCCGATCTTTTCCTACGGGGATCGATATACATCGCTGGCAATTCTCTCCGCGCTCGCGTCGACGCTTCCATCCGCGCGTTGCGATGGCTACGTGTTTCCATTCTTATTTATTATTTTACGGAGCACATAAAATGTTAAGAATATTCCCCGATCGTCAATCTTCGGTCGTGTTATGTCCGATAAAAGGAATACCCACGAGGTCGAGATTCGGTTCCTACTTGATCTGGCGTGAAATATATTGGGGATGATATTTCCCCAAGGATGGCGCTCGCTCTTGTGTTTTCCTCTAAAAATACTAACAAGGATTTTCCCGAAGGAATAGAGAAATCATCTTTTTTTCTTTTTTTCATCATTATTTATAAGGACGGAAAAGGAAACGAAACGTTTCCACGCTGCGACGGAATTTAAATTTCGTTGCTGTGTGCGCGTACCGGTATTGTCTGTCCTTCACGCTTTGGATTTCTAGAATCGTGTGTCGCGGGAAATGCCGTAACTGAATTTCTGCATTTCTGAATGCGAAGACGCTCGGAGAATTTTTGAAACAGTTTTTTTTCATTGGTTTACTAATTCTAAGTATATTGTAGCGGGAATGTGCAAGAATAAAGACTTTTCTGGTTTCTTTTCTTTTCTTTAAAATATGGTTGCTACGCGACATGCAAATGGAAGATATTTCAAGTATTATTGATTTAGCTGAATGTCATTGAGGAAATCTTGTTTATAGACGATAGCCAAACTATTTTTGGCCGTATTTGCCGTTTGGAAATTAAATGGCGGTCGTTTGAAGGATACCGTGAACTTTACAATGGGATTGATCCCTCTCCGGAGTAGCCGAACGTAGTAGAAATTATTTACAAAAGTAATCGATAAAATTAACTTTTTATAGCTCATCTGTTACCGTTTATCATTGTATTTGCTTAAATTGTAAAAACCCGGAAATAGATTTAAATTTACAAGGTAAGAGGAGGAAAGAAGAAATTTCTTCTGTCGGAATGCTGCAAATTAAAAAGCGTTCGTAAATTATCCTTGTGCATTCGAACCGCTAGACGGCGCGAATAGGACA
This sequence comes from Centruroides vittatus, assembly GCF_030686945.1. Classification (NCBI taxonomy): domain Eukaryota; kingdom Metazoa; phylum Arthropoda; class Arachnida; order Scorpiones; family Buthidae; genus Centruroides; species Centruroides vittatus. Next base: position 1,025,367 of record NW_027122709.1, on the reverse strand, counting down.
AGTGGCAAACGAAGTAACGCTTTGATCGGTGCACGCGTTTCCGAACGCTCTTGGATTTAAGTGGAATTCCGGAGGCGAACGAGTGGAACGATTTCTGTGATCGAACGCACTCGGCTGGATATTGGTATGTTAATGATCGTCGACCGAACGCCATATTATCAAACATTAAAGTGTCGACAGCTGGTGGGAACAGTCCAATATTAACGCTAATATCGAACCGAAAAGGCGAATGAATTATTCCTCGCCACGTAGGAATAGGCATATTCTCTCGTCGTGTATATACGCCTAATTCTCCGAAATAAACATTTTTCATACTTTTAAGCGTTCAAAAATGGGAAAACGAAACCGACGGTTTCGAGCGGAGCGCGCGACACGTTCGAGTTCGGTTCGAACGGAGTGAAATAGATCGAACGTAACTTACTTATTTTAGGAAAACGCTGCGCAGTACATATCTTTCTTTTATAGATGAAGTTATTGAATTTAAGGATGGCCGCCGTTCTACATTCGGGTAGCTCTCTCACTTTCTATTCCGGATGTCATTCAAATATGGCGGTAGTTAGTGTCACCGGATGGAAAACTCGACAAATTTTGTGCGCGGCTTTCTTGGTCGGGTCATTTGTAATGTGTGATATACATACGATCTTCCTGTAATTTTGAATTAAAATAATACGAGGAATTTGATTTCAGTCTTCGAACCCACTACGCCTCAGTTTACTTCTTCGGTTAATGTAATCCTTGGTGCCAAGATGGCGGCTCGTCTCTGATTCCAGCAAGGAAACAGTGGGACGCACGTTCTAACCTAACCTAACCTGTTCTAATACTGTAATTTGGTTGCTAATAATTATGGTAATTTATTAGAAACAGTGCGTCCAACTGTTTCCTCGCTGGAATCAGAGACGAGCCGTCATCTTGGCACCAAGGGTTACATTAACCAAGTCTTCGTGCCAGGTCAAAGATGACACAGTAACGTTATAACTTATATTTAACAATTTAAAGCCAAGGCGTTAAAAAAAAAAAACAAAAGCAGTTAACAATTTCGAAGAGTAGCAGTAATTAAATTTGGGCGGAGGTTTAGGAAACAAGGAGGCATTAATCTTGCAACGAAGAAGAAAAACGTGATATTAAAGAGGTAAATTTGTCGCTATCAAATGTCGAAATCATTATTAATTCATAGCTCGATGATAATTAATTAATTATTGTCATTAATTGATGTACTACTGAATGCAGTATGCTTACTCGGATTCATTGATTAAAATACTTAATTGTTCTTTAATCAAAAGCTAGTTTAATCATTCAACTTCGGTTCATTATTGAACACTCCAACGGAAATCTCTTTTGTAAATTAAATCACTTTTACAGTAAATCCGAATCACGGTGGGGTTTTTTTTTTTTGGAAACATTTTGTGAAAAATATCCTCCGAGTGGTCCCAAACGTAACTTATAACGTTCCGCACCGAAATTTCGGCACCAAATAACCCAATAAATCTCCAAAAGTGAAAACTGTGTTCTGGTCAGGCGATCGAACGAGATTGATCGAGTTATCGCATTTCACTTTCGACCCTTTCACGCGTCGAGAATAATAACCGTGACCTTTTCTCGACCCGAAACGTTCCTTGTGTTGTCGTTACCGTTTTTTTTTTCTTTTTAACAAAGACACGAAATTCGTAATCGGTATATAAAAAAGGTCGGAACTATTGCCAAAGGAAAATGACGTTTTAAAGCTGCATTTAACTTAAATTGTTTTAATTAAAGAAATGTAATTGGTTTCATTAAAATTACGCAACAACAGAACACAATTAGCAAAAGTAAGGTTTTTCCCGGTTGCGTCGGCGTAGTGTGGGACACTTAATTATGTTTTTGTAGATCCGAGTGTGCGCTCGTTTTATCTTTGTTTCTTTATCTAACGATCTCTCTTCGTTTCATTGAGAATATTTCTGTGATAAATGATGCCTAATGATTTTCGAATAACTCCCACTTTCATTAAAATGTTCCACTGTCGGATGAAGCTACGAAAGGTCGGCTTATTTGTTAAATTTCCTCATAATTTCGTGTTCTAAAAGTGCCTTTGTTCCTCTTCGGCAAAGGTGTTTTTACTTCAATTATAACTGGATAATTCGATCGTTCTGATTTCCAGTATAATTTGCTGTTTATGGATTTTCTTCCAGTTTCTTTTTTACGATTCTCTTTGAAGAACTTCGTACCTTTTCGCCATTTTTTCCTCAGGGAATATCTCCGTTTTCTGCTTATTACGTTAGAATTCTGTCTTCTTAACGTGCAAAATTACAACTTAGCTTCGTTTCCGAAAGGTTTATTTTCGAAAAATTGATGATGGCGGATTTTTAACCGGATAAATATCGAAAAAAACTACTCTTACTAAGCGTTAATACGCCATTTTCCGGCATAATTAGCTTAATTTTTATTACTCTTATTAAATCCACCGTATTTTAATCGCCTGCAAAAATAAATTGCTCGTTATCGCCAATGATAATCTTTGTTCTTAGCAGAAATTTGAAGATATCATCGTTTAAATTTCGGTGTAGAGAATTAAAAGTAGGAGAAGGGGGGGAGAAAAAAGGACGTCACTGATTGTCCATCTGCACGTCCAACCTTGGAAGCAATCTTAATTAAATCTAGCAGTCTCGCCGGTTCGTCTACGCATTTTTCCTCCATTAAAATTAATTTTAAAAAGCGACAGACATTCAAAATACCGGAAATTTTAAATAAAGATTAATATAGCGTTATTCTCGTAAAGTAATAATGGCGCGCGTGTGCAACTGGCCTTCTGTTAATACTCCCGAGTAATGACGGTGATCCTACAGTACACTCGCACTTTCTGCGGCCATATTACAGTTATTAAATTACAAAATACTCTTAGTCATCGGCCTCTGATACAGCTAATCTAATTCGCTTTTGAATAATAGGAGGTTTTCACCCTCTTCACCGCATCCTTCTCTCGACGTCCATCATTTCTAAAAAGGTTTCTCGCTAAACCCTAACAGATTGAGCTAATTTTTGGAATTTTCTTCTTTCAAGAAAACGTTCCACGAGAGAACGTTCCATTAAAAATATATTATTAACAAAGAAATACGTTAAACTAGGGTTAATTTGGTCCTAAAGAGGGGTAAGGTCGATACCGTGTTTCAATGCGCTCCGTACAATAAGTGAACGGTAATTGTACTAAATTACACACGTTCGATTACGTTGCTCCCACCAACCCCAACTTCTATTTCTTTTTTCTTTTGATTGTAAAGGTTATCCAATTTATAATTCTCTTCCACTGTCTACAGAAAGGTCAACAGTTTCGGAAGAAATTTAAGATCTAAACTGTTGTATCGGTGAACAGGTTATCTCACATTCCTTCCTTTTTGATATTTATTTATTCACATAAACCAGATGTATCTGTTTTACGTGTATTTGTAATTTAAATCGGGTGCAGTTTCGTAAATATCGACAGCAAGTGTAACCGGTAAATTATCTCGTTTAGAACATTACAAGAAACAATTAATTTCGGAAAATATGAAGATATATTAAGAGTTAAGAACAAATTACATTCCCAATTTACTACACAACAAATTATACGTAAATGGAAGCTTAAGAGAGAAACTTAAAGCATTAAAACAACTGAAATGTACCGAGTTTAGATAAACAATTTATTTTTTAAAAGGGAATATATTCTCTTAAGAGAAATAATTTATAAGACGTTGCTGGAGGCTCCTAAAATTCGTTCGACTGTGTACAAAACTTGGACATCGTTACTGGCGACTTAAGATGCTCCAGTCAAATAAGTTACTAGATATGCAGTCGATCGCATCTTAATTATCGATAAGTCTTTCACACACGAATAAATTACCTTTAAGTCTTCTTTCCCTCCCCCTTTAAACCAGTTATTTATAAATGTAATAAGGATATAAAAAAACACAGTTTTTTTATATTAGAATGTGCTTAAAAAGATATAATTAAAAATTAAAAAATAGGACATTTTAGACACGAGCGCAAGAACTGGAAATTAATTATTGGATATTCGTGTTAAACGAGTGGAAGATCAAAAAGTTAAATGCATCTAAAAATTAACGTTACGGTCCAATAAAAATTCGCAATGTCTCCCCTGACTATCTTAGTTTACCATACATTAAAAGGCTTTTATGAAAAGATATAAAAAGGGGGGGGAGCTCGTATCCACGTGATCGCAATTACGAAACAAAGTATAAGACATCGACCTCCTCCCCCCTTTCTCGAAGGCTTAAATTTACGAAAGATTAACGTCACACTGCTCGGTTCATCAATTACTCTACAGTTATAAAAAAACACACTGTGATATAGGTGAAACAAGAAGAAAATTAACTTTACGTATAAAAGAACACGTCAGAAACCCGATATATATATATATATATACACTTCTTTTTATCAAAAACTGTGTAGTAGTTGTATAGGTTACATCGATAAAGAAGGAAGAGAATCAATTTTAGAAGAAGAATTTCAATATTTTTCGAGTTATAAAAGTGTTAAAATTAAATCTAGGATGTATATTAAAAAAAAAGTGTATTTTCTATAATAAAAACGGCGAATCTGTAGTGTCGTCCCCTTTAAAGGTCCATGCACTTTCTCCTTTTATAAGGTTTTAACCGGTTGTTTATTGTACGTTTCGTCAAATTCACTTAATTTAACGTAAGAAAAGAGGATAATTAATTTGTCAATAATTTAATCATTGCTTAATTGCATATAAATAATTGCTAATTCGCTTACTTTTCGCCATCGATGCGAACGGTGTGATTCTTGTTTTCCGGCCGACAAAATGTATGTGTTCGTTCTTTAAATTACTGCAGATTTGTCGTAGAAATTCGTTAAATTTACTTTGTAATTTATGTTTTATTTACTTAAAGAATGAGAGGGAATTACTCTAATCGCTCCAAATCCTAAATTTCTTGGATTAGAAGGAGAAGCATCCCATTTCATAAATGGCGGAGGAGTCATACTCTAGAAACGTAAAGCATTTCGAAATTTTGTGACGTGTTTCACACGGAAAATCCTATTGTTTACTCACTCGCTCCACCCTTCCCGTGAGTCATTTCTAATACTTTAAACCACCAGATCCAAAAAACAAGGGAAATAAATTTTTATTAAATTAATAATTTAACGAAAAAAATTCCTCTTGTTTTTTTTTCAGAAATTCCCAAATAATCCAAAGAGGAGGAGGGGGAGAAAACACGAGAAGAAAAAAACTAGTTTCGTCAACAATTATTTATTAATATGTTACTTTATGGATGCTAAGACGAAAGTATTTTTATCAATATAAAGGAAGGAAGCAGCGTGTATTCGGGCATCCGTATTGCAGTCTTTGCAGCATGATTGAGTTAACCCAGTGCAGCGACAGAAAAAAAACATGGCTGTAGGGTAACTGAGACAGCTGCTTTATATCTCCTGCTCCGTTCTCTGATTAGACTTCGACGAAAAACAAACAAAGCACAAAGAAACGTTTGTCAGACTTGCCATTATTTCTTCGAATTAACAGAAAATACTGCGCGGCTGTCTTAACTCAACTTCTACCCCCTTGCAAACTAATACATTGTTGTAATTTTTATCGATATTTTGAATCCAATTCTGGAGATTATTCTAACGTTTTCTTTTTTCCTTAATTATTTGATGCGAATATTTGCGGAGGAAGTTTGAAATCCGCGACGTTCTTTCGATCTACCCAATCTTTCGGAAAAGGTGCCAGAAAAGTTCAAAATCGGCACAATTTTTTACAATTAATCGATCGACTTCATTGGAAAATTATCTTCCGGTAACCGATTGCAGTCCGGGTAATCGATATTTATTAAAGAATCGATCATAATCGTCGATCGATCGATCGAGGAGGGGAATAGTTTAAAGACGAAAAGGGGGGGTACCTTAATTTTCTCTTTAATCCCGGGATCGATGAAAATATTCGTCTTTAAGATATTTTATAGGGGATCGAACGTAATTGTGGCTTGTTCCCTCCCGACCCGAGTGTCAACACCACCTGTGTCTCGGGTCGGGTGACGATTTGTGTGCCACATCGCTCTAATCCCTCGTCGCCATCGACCGGAAGTATACCTCCAGAAAACAAGACCGTAAATACGGGTTTATACGTGTTTAACGACACCACACCTTCCCTCATTACGTCCGTACGTCTCGATGAATAATATATGGGATGTTGTGGATCACGTGCCGCACCGAAACGAACCTCTTTATTAAGTCTTTCCCCTGCCGCATTGCGGATCGTTTCTCTTCACTTCTAACTGTCCCGTTTCTTTCATTAAAAGGTATGATTTCCCCCTCTGTTCCGGAATAAACAGGTTAGGTTACTTTATTTATAACCCGGTTTTTTTACGTCGTGAAGAAATTTTTCTCACCTCGAAACTTCAAACCCGTTCTTTCTCTAAACCGGGTCATCTTTTAAGTATTTGGGACATAGACGATAAGCGATTACGAGAACCCTTCACGGAATAGGTATGCAAATGAGATGGTGTTCGAAACAAAAAAGAGACAAAACAGGAAATAAAGAGCAGAGTTGCGGAACGTTCTTCGCTTCTCGACGTAATTGTCGGGGTGGAACGACAAAGGAACGAGAAAGAGTCTCGACTCGAACAACATCCGGTTCCATTGTCGAGTTTTTAGTCATCGAGTCGTTAATCCGAAAGAAAATATTTTCTATTATTAAACCACTTCCCGTCCTTATTGTTCCTTAAAAAAATACTGTTAATGAATTTACGTAACGATCTTACGTAACGGGATGTGGCAGGCGGGAAGTGGTCAGGGAGGTTGGAAAAATCGATTAATCCGATCGTGGAAAGAGGAATATAAACTGTAATTCGAACCATTGGAGCGAGAATACATAAATATGGGAATTTTCTAGTCGGAGTAAGAGGTTAAAGTCGTTACGAGTCGTCTCTACTGATCCGGGGATCAAAGTGTATTTTAGTCTCGCTCGACGGTGATTAGATCCTAAGACACGTTCGGGACTATTAAAGTTTATAATATACGATGGCATCGATACGGCATCGACTTAATGAAAACTCGACCGAGTTAATCGCTCGGAACAACCCCGGGTAACGGCCACGGTTATGGCCAAAAAATCCTCCCTCCTGGATTTAATTCGGTTCTCTCTTCTCCCTCCCTCTTCTCCGGAACGTAATTTATAAGTTTGGAAGAGAAACGGGGGGGGGACACTCCAAATTAAATTGTCAGTTTGGTTTTTACTTTCTCTTCCTCCGCACGTGTTCTGATTTTCTCGATGACCTCGGATTTCGACCTCTACCCATGCCGGAAAACAATCAAACTCTTCGATCTTATAACAGAGGATGGGTGGATTCCTATTTTTCTCTTTGTTGTAAGACAACTCTAGACTTTTTACACGCCAGACAAGGGGAAGAAATTCATCTCCGCTCGCCTTTTTTACGCGGACTTTTTTAAAAATTTGGACAAGAATTGAGACGAAATTACCCGTCTTTATAAATCACCCGTTTTCGGATCGACAAACGAACTTCTGTTGTGAAAATGGAGTGGTTCTATAAACTTTTTCTGTTTTAGAACGGGCGAGGGACTTAAAATTAAATCGGATGGGTTGTGTATTCGGTTTTCACCGACTCGTGCCTTTCCTTTTTGTTGTTTTCCCCCCACCCTCGCGGAAAGAAATAGTATAACACCTCGGATTCGATAGAGGTGGGATGCGAGAAGGCATTTCCCCTCACCTGTCAAGATATGCTCTCGACGTTATTCGAAATAAGGGATGGTCAAAAATTCCATCATTTCTCCAAATAGCAGATGGGTGTGTCGTATGCCGATGTAAACAGCTGCAAGTAGCAAAACAGATGATGGAACGTTATCAATCATTTTGATGGAAACGCTTCTATTCATAGAGGCAAACAAACATATGTTGATTGAAATTCTCCGATCGAAATTAAACTAATAGAATTACCTTCGTTTTGATTTTATTGCGTGTTTACTTTTCTAAATAAAGCATTTAGGAAGAGAGAGGGGAGAAGGGGTGATATATCAAATTATTTTCCTACAGGAGAGCTTTTCTTTGTCGCTAACCATGCGAGAAATTAGTATTTTTCGTCGGCATCTTCCACTCTTTTAACTGGGTTATTTATAATTATCTTTATGTTTACCCGAGTCGTTCCCCCTTAAGAAAAGGATAAAAATTCGATCGATATTTGTGCATTAGGTTGTCACTTCTCTTTACGAGTGTATTAGCGAAGTTTGTTTTGGGCTCCTCTACAATGTATCCCGCTGTCATCGCGGGAAGCTTCTTTCTTACACAAAAATTGAGATCTGTGACAGGCGACCGATGTTACGCCGATCGAAACCAGAGTCTGGCTTTGTTCGCCTGGGTTTTTCTACCTCCCGTCTGTCTGTCTGTCAACTTTCTCCTAACCGCGGGGGAGGTAATCTCTCACCTGCCCGCCACGTCTTCTTGCCAAATTTACTAGAGAAATGGCTGCGAAAATATAAGTGTGCCATCCCGAAGAGGAGGAGGAGGAGGAGGCTCGTCCACTTTCTTCGGTGGACCAAAAACAAAATGTAGTGTAGCGAGAGGCAAATGAAGCCTCGCAGGGGGCGGAAAGGAGTTTTTTTTTTTTCGAACCCCGATCGATGAGAGGTACTCCAAGTTGCAGTTGCAAAGTTGCTTTTTTCTTCTTTATAGGCCCGTGTGGATAGACTGAGCAAAGAAAAAAGAAATCTGGAAAATGTGAGCCGAATGGCGGAAAGATGTGAGTTGCATTAGAGATAAGAAGGAGGAGAGGAGACGAAGAACCTTCGTGATTTGTAACATTTTAGAAAGATACCGAAACAGTCGAGGCGATTCAGATGATGGATGCCGCGGTGTCTCGATTGATAATGTACGATGTAATTATATCTGCGAGAAACGAACGTAGGATATTAGTTGCAAACTTGTTTTTTTTTTTACACGCCGGCAACCTACCGTACACCCGCAAGAGGATAATACGCCATCATTTATAAGGGCTCGATTAAAGAAATCCCTATCGAGTAATCGATACGTTAACGAATAAAGTTAAGGTAGAAAAATTTACGGACTACAGACAGACGGACGGGTATTTTAACGTTTTTTTATATCCAAACGTTAGAGCTTTTTCGGAAGATATACGCTTATTAGAAACGTTATAAAGGGTCAGATATTTTTAGAAAGTATCGCCGAGCCGGAGAGAAAATTAAATTCCCTGCGCGGGGAATTTTCCAGGAATTAGTTATTGATCAAACCCGTCTCTAAAAATGTCTATAAACGTTGTCTTAACATTTATCAACGTTATAGATTGGGTCGTCCGAACGGCTCTTTTCCGCCTCTGATTTATTTTATTTCCAGACTTTTTCGATTTACTTAACTAAAGGTGGAATGGGGGTAGAATTTTGCACCTGACCCTCCCCCCTTTTTTACGTTGGAGGTGGCACGTTTCGCCTTTCCGTCTTATGGTATAATTGCGGTTTATTACCGGATCTTATATCGAGGTCAATGTAACCTATTTTGAGAGCAAGGTCGTGCAATCCGCGTTATCTATAATCGCGCAATTATTACCGCTTTTTGCTGCCTTTCTTCTTCGTCTTTTTTTTTCCTCTCCCCGACTTTTTTGCTTCCCTTCTTCCGTTATTTCCTCTCTGTTGCTACTTCCTGCTGTTTTTGCTTCCCTCCTTCCGCCATTTTCTCTAGCTTTTATCCTACTTTTTTCGATTTCTGTCTCCATTTTCTCGAGTTTTTGTTTATCGTCGTTCGTTTCTTTTGCTATTTTCGTCGAATTTTGCTTTCTCTCTTCTGCTATTTTCTCTTTTAAGAGTTTTTGCACTCCATTTTTGCTAGTTTTTCGAGCTTTTGATTTTATTCTCCCATTTTCCACCCCGTCCTTTGTCCACTTTTCTCGACTTGTCTGCATTCAGTTTATTCGATCTTTCACCTTTCTCCTTTCTAGTTTTGTCCTCCCTTTTTTTTAAAACCTCCTTTCTAAACTTATTTTCTGCTAATTTTTTCAGTTTTGTACTTCATTTTTCATCGGTTTTTTTAAAAAAAAACTTTTTAAACGACACTCCCACCTTGGAATTTTTTACGAAAATTTTAAATTTGGACCCTTCGAAAGTATATAAAAACAAAGAACGTTTGACAAATTTCCGGCATTGGTCGATTTTGTAGAAAATTCCGGACCCGTCATAGAAATTTCCATCTGCCATTTTGAACAGACGAGGCGAGTCGAACGGGTCGACGATGCGGAGGTAGGAATGAGAGAGCGTGGCTTTGTATGACAATCGACTTAAGAGTTTACACGTCTCTCGAGTTTATTTTCTTTACTCTCGGTTTGATTCTTAAGAGATTAAAACACCGTAGACGTAAACAGAGTAGACTTAATCGGAAACACCAATTAAATCTTTAAGAACGGCATCTACCAAGTCGGACCGGTACAGTTTCTTTCTTTCGTATCCTATCCTTCCAGACACTCCAAAGAATGGAAAATTTAATGGCAAAATAGCCACGCATTTAATGGTTATCCATTCCCTCCAAACATGCCTCTACTTCCTTCTGCATTCGCTACATTCGTGATCCCATATGGTAGGCCGAAAATTCACTTATTCAATACACTACTGATGTATTCTCGTTCGTGTTCGAACCGAATCTATCTTACTTATCTTATCCACGTCCATACTTCTCGTGTCTATTCTACGTAACCCTACGCTGTTATTTATTCGTTTCAAAGAATCGAAGAGTGGGTAGAATCGACTTTATTCCTTCTTTTTTCTGGTGGTATTCATTTAGATGCACCCAAGTTGCAGTTTGCCAAATCGTCGCGGTGCGCCGGCAAACAATAAATATCTGGTCTGTATGGAGCAATATCGCTCACGTCTTTCTTGCTTTAGGGTAGACTTACTCGGATTTCATTCTCAATACGTGGAAACGGCGCGAGTACATTCTAATAAACGATGCTGTTTACGTGTTTCCGAATCTCCTCGTCCCTTAGCAAAATTCCTCGTCTCCGTATTCTGAATTCCTCCGGTTTGCCTTTCCGTCTCGGCTTAAAGTTGCTACGTAACGAAGTAAAACAATATTAAATCTTTAAAGTCTTACACGATGGCAACCGCTCTAACACACGATAAGAGTGAATAAATTAAAATTTCGTTAGGCTAAAAAAGAAAAAAACTATCTCTATCGCCTTCGAGATAAAGTGACGTCGTCCACACGAATTTGCATAGAAAAGATCTCCGTTAGGATCCTGGGAGAATTAAAAATGAATTGATAAAAAAAGAAGAGGAGGAGGAGGAGAAGGAGGAGGAACTCGTTTCTTTAAATACGGCTCAAAGTCTGTATGTAGGTAAAAGACAAAAATCGGAAATATAAAGAGGAAAATAAATATAAAAAATGGGCCAAATAATGTAAGAAAACAAGAGAAAGAGAAATTGAACTTTATAAGAGTGTAAAGAAAAAGGAAAACAAGTGATTTAGCTATAAATGAAAAATGTTTCCAAGTAGGAGGAGGGGGAAAAAGGAGAAGTAACTAGTCTGAAAGAGAAAATGACAGAATGATTTGGGAGGAACAAGTGCAGAAAGTCGGCGTTGTGCTTGTGCGAGTTGTATGAACATGTAGAACATCCTAAAAAACTCACACAACCATCGTTCCAATTTATTTGATAATTCTAAAAAAGAAAAAAAACGTCTGACAATGTAAATACCGTACGAAATCAAATGAAGTTTGGTTACAAATGGTAACAAATTATACGTTGTTTGTCTACTTTGGAAATGATTTTTTACGATGATTTATTCTTTTATAATTCGACGGTAGGAGAACGTTTAGTAACGCTTTCTGTAATTTGGAGGAAACTGTTATTTTTCAATTACTTTTAATTGCGTTTTATGTAATGTATCCTCTTTATCTTGATGTTTTCCTCGTAGAAATGTATTTAGCTTCTGTTACGCCGATTTAATTATCGCTAAATTTACCTACGGATATTTTTACATCTTTAAACATCCGCTTCTTCCATAGATTTTTCACGCCAACACCGGGATCCTTCGTGCCCTTTGGATATCCCGGGCAAAGCATATTTATTACGGCTCAGATTTGAAAATTCGCCGACATAAATCACACAGACGAAGCTCTGTATACGTAGAATTATCGACTAACGTATTTTAAATATAATTATTGCGTAATTAGTTCGGCCTCGCCATCCGAAACGTGACTTTTCGCCGGCACTGTAGCCTTACGTGGCTATTGGATAACAATAACTCTTCTTTCCTTCGCTCGATTACTTGACATTGTCATCCGAGTTCACCCCACACACCTATACATTCCAAGCAATATCATTTATTCTCCGTGTTAGAGTTGGAGTGCATTTAGAACTTGTCGCATTTATTCTTCTTCACCGGGTTATTCGTTCGTTACCTCACGTTCGATCTTCGTTATACGGATTGGGAAGTTTTATAAATTCGATATACCTCATGCTAAGTATTTCGTTATTTATTATAGCCGAATTCCTTTTAATTAAAAATACAAAAGTATTTCCGACATTGATGCAACATCCGGTAAAATATAAGAAAATATAATTGGATAGAAATTTTTAATTATTTTTAAATTTCGTCATAAGGAACGATGATATTTTCTTGTTTATTTCTACATCCTCCGGTTAATTTTCGTGGAAATGTTCAAGGAAGAAGTTTTAGAAATGGAGTTTATTCGTCCGGAAAGATTCTTTGTTTGCCACGGACAAATCATTCTGTTGTATCTCACATTTCAATTTTATGTCCCCTCGACCGCTTCTACAATAATTCGGTTGGATCCATTGATCTCCAGCCTACCAGATTGCCTGGATGATATAAATTAGAAGGGGAGAAGCCCACCAGCTACGGAGGGAAGAGGGTCGTTTCATTTAATTCCCTCGACTCGACTCTGCCACTTAGTCATCACCTTTAATGAAAGCGCGCTGCTTGGGAGATTCGGCAACACAAGCCGATCGACTCTTTCCCCCTAACTATCTGGCTACGAATAAACGAATTTTTAACGATTAACCGCTCTCGTGTGTGTGTGTGTGTGTGTTCCATCGACGAGGATATTAAACCGGACGTTTTTGCAGAAAGTTCGGAAATTCTAACCCGAAACGTTACAGGATATTAATCGAATTGCTACACCAAAGAGCATAAAAGCTCGTCTCCTACCGTTGTAAGAGATTAACTTTATATCTTTTTTTTTTTTTTCTTCCACTACTTCTTCGGTTTTCACATCTAAAATCCCCACCATTTCGTTCTTCCTTAATGAATTTTAAAAGATATAACCGCATCTTCTCTTATATACAAGAAAGAAGAGGGTGGAATTCCAAATGTACCGTGATGCAAATATGTATTTTGTCATTCTGTTTCATGTATCGAGTGCATTTTTATCATAATGGTATACGAGATGAACCCTTAACGAATGCAATAACTGTACGAAATACAAGAGGAATATAAAGAAGGAAGTTAAAACATCTGAGACACGAAAAACAAGCATCAATTTTTAATGATTTTTAATTCCCATAGAACCATAAGTGAATTTCGAGGGTAAAAATTGCAAAAGGGAGAGAGGGGGAGAGGAAAGATCGCCGGAAGTGAAGGTGAAAGTTCAATTTTGCGGAACGAATTTCTCGTCTTTCCCTAAAAACCCCTTCGTCTGTAATTCCGCGAAATCGATGACTTAACTAAATCAATTACGTTCTTTGAAAATTGGAAAGAATCGATAAATGGGAACAACAATGGAGAAACGGAAACAGACTTTAATTGTGATTGGTAGAATCTATAAATTCACGATTTGAAAACGAAATTGAATTCATAAAGTTTAACAAAAACAGATGGCCGAGCGATTTGTTCTTTCGAATTAACTTGACTTCCATCGATTTCGGAGTACAAAAAAGGGATAAGCGATGGCCGTTGATCTCTAACGAAAGCAGATTAAGAACTCCTTCCTCATTTCCATTTTGTCCTCCGACTTCTCGGCACAAAATTAAAAGATTTAAAAAAAAAAATGGTGGCCCAATTGTTTTGTCTCAGCATCCTTCCCCTTCCTTATTATTATTATTTTTTTGTTTCTGGCCGCCGCTCCGCTAATCACGTTTAGTAAATTTAATAGAGAAGCCGAGCAATTTGGAAGAATTAAGGAAATAAAGCAAACATCCGAGGCAAAAAACTGTACGAAAAAAACCATAATAACTCCGAAATAATGTCATTAGTAAGACGTATTTAACAGAGTGTAAATATTAACTTTCGTTATTAATTATGAATCCAGCCGCTTCGTCGGATTGTCAGCGATTAATCGCTTAGAAAATCACGTGATACTCTTCCACCCCCTTCGAGATAGATTGGGGGTTATCAGTTTTAAAAGATTAAAAACATCCTTTATAACCTGTTTCCGATTTTTAAAGGGTAGAAAGCCGTAGTAAATGAAGGATTTTTCGCCATTTCCCCCCCTGTCCGTGGTGTGTGTGTTTGATCGAGATTTTTTGCAACTTTGCGTGACGCTGATTGATTAAACGAGAAGAATAAAATGTATTTAAAAAAAAAGAAAAAAGAGCGAGAGAATGGAGGCCATTGCCACACTCCACTTTAATAATTCATAGAGGAAGTAAAGGCGAAGATGTCGATCACTCGACATTGTGGGAGGTAGTAAAGCACGATTTAGCACTTCCAGTCGAAAGTTTCGGGAGGTTTTTGATCCTTTAAAAGGTCGTAATTCTGAAAGAGTGAAACTCTTACCGCCTTTCTCTCATTATGGGGTTCTGTAAAGAGTAGAAAAGCCATCCGGATGCTTGCAGGGGGGTCTAGAGTAATTCGATATTCGAGTATAATAATATCGAAGAGGCCTTCTAGACGAGACATGTGTCTTCTATTATACCAGTCGAAGAGGGGTTAGAAACGACAAAATATATATATATTATCGATAAATCTTAACAGGTATATCTGAACGAATTATGCCTTGACAAAACGTGTTTCCGTTAATGATTAAAAGTCTTTTGTGTGTGCACGCTCGAAAGAACAGCTATGCTGTTGACCCAATTGTGTAAGAAACGACTACTCATTCAAGTAAAATAAATGAAGAAGGGAATTTTTTTTTATTTTTAAAGTTTAAACGATGTTTTAAACTAGATACCATTATATTACTAACGACGAGAATTTTAATTAGTTGCTTTAGAATAATAACATATATTTTTTTTTTTTTAATTTAAAAAAAAAGGGAGCACTTCCTTATCGGTTTGTGGAGTTTAAGGTTAATGAATGATTCCATCGAGAACATCTCAACGCTAGGAAAAACGAAAAAAAAATTGAAAAATCCTATTAAAACGGATAATGCCATTAGAAGAGCCGCAAAAAGGAAGTGAATCATTCAGTTTGTCATCTAAAATGGAAAATTCGTCCGGAAATCCTTTTAAAAGCAACTTGTCTAACTAAACTTTAACTAGAAGGGAAGAAGCATCGAAAAATTACGTAAACAAACAGTAAAATGTCGTAAAAATCTTCCACGGTTCTCCTAAAAATCGACCCAAAAACTAGCAAAAAAAGAAGAAGAAGAAGAAGAAGCAGCATCCCTAATCCCGACCGCGTGGAAAATATTTTGAGAAAATGGAAAAAAAACCGTGTTTAATATCTCCTGGAAATCCCGGAATAAAGGAGGAAAAAAAAAAAAAGAAATCCATTCCGCAATCCGGAAAAATCATTTCAAATTTCTATAAATAAGATTTTATAAAAATCCATTTAAAAAAATCTAAAGAAAACAAGTTAGTTTTTCGAATAATATGCAAAAAGGTAATACATTATCTTCATCTGTAAGCTCTCGTGCACTAAAGAAAACAAGTCGAAAACTGTACTTTTATATAGAAAATACAACGATAAACATTCGTAAATTATAAAAAGAAATAATTCATTTAAAAAAAAATATATATATATATATATGGTTAAATAGTTTAAAGAAGAGCATCTGGAGCATTAGAGAAGAGAGATCTTTATTACTTAGATTATTTTATTCGATTAAAAGATAAAGATATACATTTATGAAACTTATATAAAAAAGAAATAAGAAGAAGAAATAAACTTAATTAAAAGACGGTATCGACTTTATAAATATTATAAATAAAGTATGCGAATTTATAAACATTGTAAATAAATAATTGAAGATTGGAGAGAATGTGCCCCTCTCTAGCGAATGTACAAGAAAGATTTCATTACGGTAGAAAATAAGAATCAAGTTTTTCAGAAAATGGAATCGCATCTAATATTCATAAAGTGAAGAATTTTTGTTTAGGAGAGTATATTTTTTTTTCTTTCCCCTGTTATTCTTAGAAATGGAAACCGTTTCGATAAATATTCATTTGTGTATATATTAGGAAAACATTCCATGCAGGGAAGATGCTCTCTTTTTTCTCCTCTCTCTCTCTCTCTCGATTGGAAAATAGCCCCGAAAAAATTCCCTCGTAGGGATATTATTATACGGAAATTCCCCAAAGCGGGAGATTTTACGTGGGAGTAATTTAAGGGAATGGCTCCTCCGTTAAAAATCCGATAAAACGGTTTCTAGTGAGAGAAAGCCGTGGTAAACGGGCGTGGACCCAACTGACCAATATAGGTGAGGTGTTAAGACGTTGTTGCATGCCGGCAATTACACAAACGGGTACATAAATAAGTTGGAGCGCTTTGGGTTCTAGTCGTATATAATTAATAAACGTCCAGATATTTCTCCGTTGCGCGCTGATAAGGCAGCTAATGAATTTTCTGTGTAGCGCCGTCTAGACTGTTCTTAACATCATTGACGGAAGTTTCCGCTTCTCTATCGATCTATCTCCATCCTCTCTCTCTCTCTCTCTCTCTCTCTCTCTCTCTCTCTCTCCCCTTTTCACTACGGGGAGCTTCCAAAATAGTTACTATTGATCGCTAGATGCTGCGGGATAGTCCAGTATTTGCCCGTACCAGATTATAGAAATGCCTACATTTCCTCCTCCTTTCTGCTCTCTTGTGCCGGAAACGGTGACGTCACCGGCACGTGATAGGTAGTACTTTTATGTTTACCTTTATCTGGAGCAGGACATTGCTTAATAGCCGTTTCTGTTATAATGAGGAAGTACGAACTGGTTTTCATTGGCAAACGGATGATAACCGTTGGAGAGAGGTGGAAAAAAAATGCACTCCATCTTCTTTACGATTGAAGAATTAAACTTTATACCGGTTTTAAACCGCTTCGGGGTTTTAGTGATCACAAGTAATTTATTTAGAAGTGGAAGGAAAACGTTGAAAAAATTAATTTAAAAAAGAAATCCTCTTTACCTTCTTCCAGATTCTAACCTGTTCTAGCAAGTAGAATAGGTTAGAATTATTTAAAACCCTTTTAAAATCTAAAACCAACTTATCTACCCGTTTTTATACGATCCAATTTACCTATTTAAAATCCTGTTCACCCGTTAATCATTTTATTTTATTTTTTTATTTACTTAAGATTTAATTTTAATTTATTAGATATTAAAATCTTCCACTCTCTAATAATTTCTACCATTAAAGGATAAATTTCTCAATTTAGCGTAATTATTTAATTAATTTTTTTTAAAACTCCTGTTCCAACGATGTTTTATTGCGAAATTTTAAAGAAAAATCAATTTTTTTTAAAAAATCCCGCATTTATATGCAAAATTCCGATATTTATGGTCGAATTTTTTTACGTTGACGAAAACATTTACCGGTAGAACACGTGTAAAATTATGGAGCGGAGAGAGGAAAGATGGAGAATCTCCATGGCGGATAAAACGTAGACAAGGATGCCTTATCCAAATTTATGGTTCTTCGTAAAAATTTCAATGCCGTTTCTCTTTGAGATTTTTGCCATTTTGTGGTAGATTTCTACCAAAAAATTTCCTGCCATTTTGTTGAAGATTTCCTGCCATTTTGTGGTAGATTTTTGCTAAAAACTTTCTTGCCATTTTGTGGTAGATTTCTGCCAAAAAATTTCCTGCCTTTTTGTGGTAGATTTCTGCTAAAAAATTTCTTGCCATTTTGTTGAAGATTTCTGCCATTTTGTGGTTGATTTCTGCCAAAAAATTTCTTGCCATTTTGTTGAAGATTTCTGCCATTTTGTGGTAGATTTCTGCCAAAAAATTTCCTGCCATTTTGTGGTAGATTTCTGCTAAAAAATTTCTTGCCATTTTGTTGAAGATTTCTGCCATTTTGTGGTTGATTTCTGCCAAAAAATTTCTTGCCATTTTGTTGAAGATTTCTGCCATTTTGTGGTAGATTTCTGCCAAAAAATTTCTTGCCATTTTGTTGAAGATTTCTGCCATTTTGTGGTAGATTTCTGCCAAAAAATTTCCTGCCTTTTTGTGGTAGATTTCTGCTAAAAAATTTCTTGCCATTTTGTTGAAGATTTCCTGCCATTTTGTGGTAGATTTCTGCCAAAAAATTTCCTGCCATTTTGTTGAAGATTTCTGCCATTTTGTGGTAGATTTCTGCCAAAAAATTTCGTGCCATTTTGTTGAAGATTTCTGCCATTTTCTGGAAGATTTCTGTCAAAAAAAATTCCCTTATATATTTGTAAATAGAAAAAAATAAATGGGAAGTTTCATTTAATCTTTGGCTTTTTTTTTCTTGTGTTAAATAGCGAGAAAACTGTTAATATCAATAGAAAGAATATAGTTTTTTTTTTCTTTTGCATTTTCTTTGTTATTTGTCGATTGTTCGGATTTCATTAGTTTTGATACAATGTCTGCAGTTTGCCATATATATATATATATAGTTTTTCTACTTGGTATATTCGAAGAGAAAAAGAAAAGAAGTAAAGAAAGAATGAAGTGGGAGGTTGTGTTTTTATTTTTTACTTCTATTTTAGGAGACTTTATTAAATTCTTTTATAAACCGCTTCACCCCGAGAGATCTCGTTAATTCATTCGTTCTTTATATTTATTACTAATGGCGACTGGAGTGGTTATTATTATTATGATTCCCCCCTCCTCTTCCTCCTTAATGCCCTCAACGAATTATAAATCGTGAGTTTTTATAAAATTCTCCTCCGCATTAATTAAAAGAGAAGAGCGAACAATTTTCAGTTAACTGCTGAAGAATTCGAGTTCTGCTTTTTTTTTCTTTTAAATCGTTCAAGAAACTTTAATAGATAATTGGGTTTTTGGTTTTTAGGTAATTGGTCTCGTTATATTTTATATATTATTTTGTGGAGAACGTCGGATTTTAAAGGTTGTTACGCGGTGGGTGAGCTTGGCTCTCGTTCCGGCGGTTGATCCTTATCCTATATTTGAGGTTTTATTGAGTCAAATATGTATATTAAAGTCGAGAATGTTAAAGAGAACGTTGCTATTTTAACGAGAAATGTTCTTTTCGGGTGAAACAAGGGTGTAGTTCGATCACGTCACTCTACTTGATGGATTCCTACGTTAGAAATTTTGAATAATAATTATAAGTTTGCTTATGAAAAGAACAAGAGTTACCAGCTTTTTTAATATCCCACGTATTGTATAATTTCGTATTCAATAATTATTAGAACGAAAGAGGTAGATGAAAAACGGAATATTGTTAAATTAAACTGTGATATATACACGTGTTTTTTTTACGAGTAAGAATGGTTTTTTTCCGGTTTATTTGTTAATTTAATCCGGTTATATTTTAGGTGTCATTATAATTCTCGTCAAATAATTTAATTTTCATACGAATATGCAAAATACGAGGAGGAGCACGCTCTAAGAGAAAGCCACTCGGATTGTGGGAGTCGTTCCTTATGCTGATGCGAGGGGAACTCATCTTGTGGAAGATGTGAGAAGAATAGAGAAATGAATAAAATTATAAATTCTTTTGACGAATTTAATAAGAAAATTAGATGTAATTTTCAATGTTTTAAACATATTTTTATCCTTTGTTGTTCTGTAGTTAGTCTTGATGCGACATCATCTAGCAAAAATGATATGATTTTAAAGCGAAAAATCCAAAAAGTGATGTCGTAAGATATATGGTATGACTTTATTCTCGTGTGGGATGTAGCCAGGAACGAAACAGTGATGCGAGAGATGAGGAGAAGGAGGAGGAGGAGGAGGATGGCGGGAGAGGAAAGAGAAGGAGCATAAATAGAAAAGTAAATAAATCAAAAATCTTATTTATTAATTAAATAAAAAGGAGAGGAAATAGCTATTCAATAATTTTCTAATATTTCGTTCTTCTTCATAATCTAATTTTATAAATTATTATAAAATTTTAAAGCAGAATATGCATTATCATGTCCCGTTAAATAATACAGGGTAATAAAGTTGACTTAGTTTGTAAAAGATGGATGGAGGAAGAGGAAAATGGGAAGAAAGATAAATAAATTATAAATTCTGTTAAATAGGTAAAGATAATAGTTTTTGTCTAAATGATGAAGAAATTTAAATGATACTCTTTTTGAATGTTAAAGAGAGTCGTCGTCACGACTTATAGCGCAAGAAAAACAAGTGGGGAGATGATTCTTGTGGGATGTAGAGAGAGAGAATGACAACGAGAAAGATGCGAGAAAGGGGAGGACAGAGAACTGCCTGGCAGCAGGATGCGAGAAAAATGGAGTGAATACTTGGGGAGAGCCGCATAAAAAGGGGGGAAAGAAAATTTACAGATGCCTCGAAGCGTAAAGTTCATAAAAATATTTAAAAGTGAATTTATTCCTCGCGCCTAATTATTCAAATTTTCTTTTCTTAAAAGTATCTGTCAAATTTCGACGTTGTCGAAATTTATAACCGTTTTATTCGAGAAAAAAATCAAGAAATTTAAGTGGAGACTTTTGTGCTTTTCCTTTTGCTCTTTCTTTTCTTTTTTTCTCCCCTTGCAACCTGCTGTCACCTAAACTCGGTCGTTCAACTTGGATACAAAAAAAGAAACCATTCAAGTTCCACCTTTTTCCTTCAATCTCTTTTCTAGTATTATTTCGAAGAAGTAAATATATGTTTTTGTATGGTATACAAAGCGATTTAAGACTGGAACCGCCCAAGAGAAGCCCGTAAGACCTTATAGTGCCCATTCACTCTTTAATTGGGCTCTGGAAATTTTCTATTTTGCTCCCACGAGTAAAGCTTCCTCCATTCAATCTTCTAGTTTAAGATGCGGAAGAGTAGCGCATTATACCGGTATAAAAAAAACGTTTATTTTCGTTTTATGAGTCGATTTTTAAGTAGAAAATAATACGAAAGACGTTAGATTTTATTTAAAGAAAGCAAATTTCGAAATAGTGTCGGCTAACATGGCGTCCGAGAGACGGGCGAGATCGGCTTTGGACACTGTAAATGCCAATGGCGCCAGGAGAGGAAGGAGATGCTGTAAAGAGCAATCTCCTGCATATAACTTAGGAGACTCCCTTAGATGCATTCGATATTTGTCGCAATATGAAACTCTAAGCTGTTATCCGTCATAGGAGCTTAAAATTCTTCTTTTGGCACCACTTTCCAGCCAAAGAAATGGATTCGTTCGGGGACTTCAAATTAACTTATCGCTATTCCCCAATAAAAATTCTAATTTTTCTAAACCCGGCTCGTCTCCAACGTTCAGATTTTCTCATCAAGTTACGTCAGTTTGTATAAAATCTCCTATATTATATATATATAGAACTTCCAGCTCAGTGCAGAGAAGAAGAAAAAGTATTATTACCCCTACAAATTCTAGATTTATCATTACAGATTGAGATTGCTTTATTGCATTTTTATTTACTTAAATTCCTCGTAATTTTGATAGAAAATTACTTTTTTTTTTGGTAAATTTCCCTCCGTTCTCGATAAGAGAGGAAGCTTTTTTTAAATATCGGAACATGGAAATTTTCCGCTCGCATTCTTCTGGTAAAGAGAGGAAAAAATTAGGTAGAGTAAGTCGGATAAGTTGACGACTTACGTGTAAAAATGGCTTCCTAGACAGATATCGTTTGACATCCGATGAGTGTCTTAACGACAATACTCAAGAGATTGGGCGGAGTCATTTAAGAAATTTGGGTGGAACCCGCTTCAACTAATTTGAAGTTATCAAACTCGTCTTCTCCCAAGTTCATTAAACAAAGAGTTGAGCGGAGCTTTTCTTGGATTAAAGGATTATCTAGTTTTGAGCGGAGTGCTCTTTATTATCTATTCGACAAGCCTTTCTACTCGATAAAGTGGTTTAAAATTTACAGTTGAATTTAAATGGGCATATTAAACGACACATCGATCCGATGTGACTTTCGATCGTTACATCAATCCCTTTATCTGGCGATTCTTATCCATTCCAAGTATTAATATATTATTAAATTTCTCGAACGGAAATTGTGCCCGGTAGAAAATAATATCGTCTTGTGTTCCTTTAAAAATATAAACCGCCATTTTAAGCATTTATTTAGCTATTACGCTGGTTAGTACATCACTTCCTCGTGACGTCGGGTGTACAAATTAATACTATTATTATTATTTATTTTAATTTGTTTTGTGTATAGAGATGGAGATTTAAATACTTCTGTAGGTTTAGGTTTAATAAATTTTGTGTATTTTAATTAAAATCGTACGTTTAGAACAGTAGAATTGAAGAAAACTCTACAAGTACGACAACATTCGAACGATTCTAATGCCGAAATAAAGATTATTTATCGCAATTTCATTGGACGAACGGATGTCGATTACACATAGCGTGAAAGACAGACAAACATCTGACCGAACACTATAATTTCGCCATAAAATTCAACCATAAAAAAGAGTAGAAATCTCAATTTATACAGGGAGTTTGGATGCTCGACGGCTCGTGCCGGAGCATAATAATTTGGGTGGAGCCGTTTCGTAGTCGAAGAGCGGTAGTTTACCACACAAAACGTAATCGGGTGTAAACGGGAATCGTATATTATTCACGCGAATTTCAATACGATTTAAATTTCATAACATTCTCCGACGTCGTCCAACGCCAACAATAACGACGGTCGTCGCCAACAGAAACGGTGCATTGTCTCGTTAATGGCAATATACTACGCGACAATGCCCAACGTTAATAAAGGGGGAGTGAGACGCTAATTCGGTGTAGAGAGGCTGACGTCACACCACGTCTTTCTTTCTTTCTCTAATTAAACACGGGAGAGACGAAGAGCACCCGACTCTTAAATTATCGAGACGGTGCACGTCGCTCTGTCTGTTCCAAAGTCCCGTCGATCGATGCGTTACAAGAACAGATAAATAAGACTTTTCTTCCCTTCGTCTGCATGACAACCGCATAAACCCATGCGCCGTGCGGGATACAATGTAGTGGTACACGACAGAAGCGTGGCATCACCCCCTCGTCGGGGCTTCGCGACCGCACGAAGAAGCCAGAACTAGTTAGTAATCTCCTTTTAAGGCAGAAACAATGATAAAAATATATTTACGACCCCATAAGAGTCCACCTTCGACCTTTACGCGCTCGGAATGGAAGAAGTAACTGTCGCGTTGTCCAATACGTTACGTTTAACAGTGGCCCGGGTTCTCCTTATAGAGAAGTGTATCAAATTGAACAGCACCAGATGAAAAAAAGGAAACTTTTTCCGATATATTCTGTAGTCAATATTGTTTTCGTTGGTAGGGGTGGACGGGGCAATGGCAATCATTTCCGACTCGTATGGATTCGAACATTTGCTGAATCAGATCCGATTGAAAAATGCTGCATAAGTCATATTTCTCAAGCAGGAAAGAATGTAACGGAAACAAATATATGCAAATTTAAAAAAAAAAAGAAAGATTCGGAATCGGAGAGAAGGTCGAAGACGTTTGGGTTAGCCCACCCTTTCCAAAATTCGAGTCGGAGACAGGAAAATCCCGTAATTAGCAATCCGGACGATGCGAGAATGCGGAAACATTTATAATCTGGATGCGGTTTAGAGCATTTTCCTTTCCGTCTTTACAAGCAGTTAAAAGTCAAAAATCCGAGAGAAGAAAATTAATTTTTAATTTCGGAATAATCTCTTAAAAAGGACTACTTAATGTTGATTGTTATGCCGCAGATTATATTACAGATAACCGTTTGCACTCGTCTAATTACCAGTGAGAAGTGGCAGAAATTGGAATATTTCCAAGTGTACTTTCGCGAAATCCCGTGTCGCGCGTACGAAACGAGTTAGTCGATTTTTATGACTTCGAATAGAGACGTAAAGGAATATTGTTTCGCCACGAATTTAGGCGAAGAGGGGAGGATCTAACGAGTCTTCAACAGTTAGACATTGCAGCATTGTTACAGGGCTCCCGATTCGTACGTCTCCGGCAGCGTTAGGAGTTATGAAAATGGGTTTCTCGCCACTTTAAGATGAGTTATTGTGCTGTACGTTTCTTAAGTGGCTCCTACCCCCCTCTCTCTCTCTCTCGCTCTCTCTCGCATGCCAAATGTTAGGAAACAAACATTTCGCCTACGTGCGTGCAAAGTTATTGTTGTTCTAAAAATAGTAACCGTCCAATTCGCGTTGATAGG
The DNA here is from genome assembly GCF_030686945.1 of Centruroides vittatus. Taxonomy (NCBI): domain Eukaryota; kingdom Metazoa; phylum Arthropoda; class Arachnida; order Scorpiones; family Buthidae; genus Centruroides; species Centruroides vittatus. The sequence goes on along the minus strand of NW_027122709.1, from coordinate 1,000,940 downwards.
GTATACAAAAATGCCGAAGAATTTAACTCTCTTACACAATATTCTTGGCAGAATTCGTCCAGACCGGTAAAGAAAATATATATATATACACACACACACTGTAGTAGTGTGAAGTAAATTGATTTCGAAGCTGCAAATCAATCGAAGACGAAAATATGCCCGTCACTTAGGAGCCGATAGGAGAATGTGTCGACCCTTCCGAGCTTCTCGAAAAATTTGAATTTAAATTGCCGAGGTGTTTCGTCACCCAGAAATTGGTTTGGCGTAACTACAACATAAACACGAATTTATAGATGCGGATTTGACACGGGAGTTTAATTAAATTTGTCAAGCATCGGACGAAGTCTGCCAGGGAAAGTGAGGGTGAGAGAGAGAGAGAGAAATTCGAAAAAATAATAATAATAAAAAAAAATTGGCTTATAACGTTGAAAAGGTAGGATTTATCGAGAGCGACTGACACGCACATACATCAGACGATTTATCGCATTGTAATGTGATAAGAGAGTTATATAGAAAGTTATCTTCTTACACTCTACAAAAAGCCAGATTTAGTTTCTTTTAGAAGTGGAAGTTTTGGAAACAAGCTCTTTGTCTTCTTTAACTTTGCAACGAAGAAAGGTTTTTCAGATCTGAAAGGACCTCGGGGATTATCGAGATACTCTGAAAGAAAAACTAATACTCTTTAGGATTAGGGGGGGTTTCCTCTTCTACAGCTCTTTAATAATCGAGATCCCGATTGACCTTTGACAAAATCTTAAATTTAGTCCACGTATAACCGGCCGTGTAAACCGGCTTTTGTTCTAAGCGAAAACACTTACTACAACGAAAACAAAGTAGAAAAACTTAAACTATTCTGTCAATAGTTATCGTAAAACGGGCGAAGTAACGTATAGGGTAACACTCCCCGTGACGTTATCGAATCTACCCTCGGAGATTATAGCTTTGTAACGCTTACTTCTGTAACTCCAACCCGTAAAACTAAAAATATGTATGGCGTTAGAGCGAAAACTATCGGAGAATTTGCTGAGAGGTATAAATGCAAAATTTTATTGCATCGGCACCGTTTGTTGTTATGGGTAACGAGAACGTTCCGTCCAACTGTTCTCGAAAATGCAGCTAACTTTTTAAGTGTCCTTTGAAATTATATATGGAATATCGCCTCGTCGTTGACTCTCCGTAAGATCTGCGACTGTTTCGACGGTTATTGTTAATCCATTATAAAGTATCGCCGCGAAAAATTCTTATGTAAGTAACGACGGTCTCTTCTCTGCATTTTAAATAATACGCGAAAGTCGACGATTTGACTAAATAAAGTATTAATAGATTATCGCGTATAAAATTACCAATTATATTAATTTTCTGCTTAAACGAACAGACAGACAGACACACACTAAAAACACGTTCGGCCGAAGCGTGAAATTTTTGAATTAAAAAAAAAATTCGGAACCAATTTTGAGTTTATTGACACCGGAGTGGCATCCTGTAAAGTAAGAAAATTGGTTTCTCCTTCTTTGGAACCGAATGCATTTTCGATAAGTATCGCTGCACGGGTCCAACACCATATTTTTTTTTTCTTAAGGAAATAGAGAGATTCGAGGACCGAGTGATAGAAATGCGGTAGAAGGATGTCACGTGTAGAAGTAATTATATAAAGTAAAGTATTCGCTGTTTGGCAATTGCGCTTTATTAAAGTCGCCCACGCCACGTCGGACGATTACGAGGTCCGCATTCCCACTCGAATAATCTTCGAAATTACTTTTAATTAACCGCAATCGCTCTGTAAAATCTGGAAATTGCACGCGCTCGACGACCGTCCCTCCCCGCTCCATTCTCCCAAACGTTCGTATTAATCGATTTCGGCACACAATATTCGTTTTAACCACCCGAAAAACTGATGACGAATGTTTCGACTCTCTCCATTGGTCAGTAGGAAGACGATAGGTAAAGGGCGATTCCAATGGTAAGAATCGTTACTTTTTATACTTAACAGACCATTAAATTTAGTAATTTGCAAGCGCATTTAACGCTCCGAGGAAGTTCGATCACCCGTAGCACACGACAAAAAGCCCCGTAGTTGTTTTAATTAAGGGATTTAATGATTAAGGTACGCGGGACGGAAACAATCGGGTTAGAACGCTATTAATATCCGCGTCACGACTTCCCGAATTTCACACGTACCCGGTTCCTGTTGTTTCCGGAGGTAACGATGTGACGTAACTCGTCACGTTCCTCCACCACACACACACACACACACACACACACGTAAAGATAACGCTTCATAAATCAGAATAGCAGTTACGTATTGGGAGAAAACTCGAAAATTATCCGGACATCTATCAAAGAAAAGGGGGGGGGGGAAACGGAAGCGCGCACTCCGAAATCTTTTAATAAAATCCGTCTGATTATCTTGTCTGTCGCGGAGAACGTCATTTATCACAGACGAGCATCTTCCGTGACAATGGCCAGCAGCGAAGAATGACAAATTGGCATCTCCTAACAAGAAAGAGAATCTTCTCGCGCCAAAACTCGAGCAACCGTAATTCCTTCCCCCCTCAATGTAAATATTTCTGTTTTCCCCCCGCATCACCTATCGATTGGGCCACGCTTCGTATCGATGATTAGATTAGGCATCATTATAGTCACTCTGGGAGGTCGTGATTAGTGTCGGGTCCGATAGTGTCGTCGTTGCTCGTTATCGCATTGCACTTCTGGTTTGCACCTTTCGGGAAAAAAAAGAATTGTGTGTTTTTCTTCTTTGTTGCAATCTACAACTGGACGAAGAGGAAATTATCTTTTGTGGAGTGCAACATTTGAGAAAATTGAGTAGGCAGAGTAGCGATTTTACGGGTTCCGATCGATGAACACGAGCATACATAAATGTATATTAACAAGCTTCCGAACCACTCGGGGAATTTCGTAGTGGTAATGGTCACTTTTGGGGAGTTCACGTGATCGATCCGCTAAGCGTATTACCGATTACGTACTGGTACATTCTGCCATCGTTTTACGAAGAGAATAATGATTTCTTTGGAAAACTGCATTAAGATGCCACATTAATCCTTGCTGCGGAGTTATTAATGTCGTTGCTGCATCGGATTATAAACGACTGGAGCTTATTAAGTAAACTGTAGATGTTTCTATTGCGTCCTCGTGTTCGGGTGCGAGAGTATCCAGTCCTTGACCCGACGATACGCATTATAGACGACAATTAGCTTGGTTAAACAGCGTGCGAGCCACAAATCGAGTTACAGCTTGTTTAGATCGTTTTCGTTTTCGTTAGAGAATTCCTGCACGGACGTTTCTGCCTTCGTCTCGTTACACAATCGTAAATAATGCGCTTTATCTCGAATTTAGCCCATTAAAATTTATCCGTTCTTACAAATTATGAACATTCTAATAATGATCGGGAGTTACTGAAGTGTCTTCTCTTGCTCGTTTTAATTATGCCAATGTTCTATACTTGTTTTTCTATAAGTTATTATTATAGATTTCATCTTTGTATCGTGAATACTCGCATTGCATGAACATGTTCTTCATGCAATATCCATGAACACCCGTATAGGTGCATTGCATTGAGGGTGCAATGCAATGCACCTATACGGGTGTTCATGGATTCGAATGGATTCAACCTGATATCCCTTTCTTGTGATCTTATAAAGTTAGAAGAATTCTTAAGTTCTATATATAAATATTTTATTTATTTTTGTATGTGTAAAGATGATCTAATCTTATTAATGAAAAAGGATGAGGAATACGATGGGGGTAGCGAGTCTTCGTGTTTGCACTCTGTATACATTTCAAACGTAATTTAGTGGATATGAAAGGTGGAAATTCACGTATACAAACATCAAATGGAAAATACCGTTGGTTTATTTATGTATATTTTTCGCTTCTCTATTAATTCTGTATTAATCTAATGTTTTAGTAAAGTTCTTATTTTTTGCCGATTTGGCGAAGATTATTAATCTCGCGAGCATTAAGATGTTTAAACAGTTACGAAGCGAATGTTTGAACCTACCGCGTAACTGATATACCCTGTATAATTTTCGAATGCAAAGGATTCTAGTATTTTATATTAGAATCTCACGGGAGTTCTGTTCGATTTTTGATCAAAGATGCTTTACGTAGAATGTGGCGAAAGACGATTCCGTCTAGAGAAGAAGGAAAAGCGTCGGGAGTTTAGATTTTCCCGCTATAATTGGGGTTAAATCGCATCAATAAACAGCCACTTTATCCATCATCCATTATATCACAATTCATCACGCGGAGACAACTTGCCTTGCCTTACAAAACATCGACAATTTACGTGCTTCTCGGGATTTCCCCTCTTTAGCAGCTTTTAGCAATTGAATCACGCTCCGAACCCGGAAGCTCTCGTACATTTTATGCCAAAACCACGTTGGCATTCGACCTCCTCCCGCCATTTTATTGCCTTTTAGGTCTAGTTGACGTCCTTCTAATAGGTGGCCTCTATAATATACGTTGTTGTTTTTTTTAACCTTCTTAAAGGGGCCCAAAAGGTAATTCGGGATACCATCAATTGAATCATTATTAATTTAATTATCCAAGGTATTTATACTATTTATAACGGAACTGGAAGAATAAATATTCTTTACACGCTTTGCTTACTGGAAATATAATAAAATTTCTTGCCGAAAATGTGCAGTTTGTTTTTTTACAAGTTCGGCCCCATAAATAACAAAGAAATAATAATAATTTGAAGATTTTACGCCCCATATCTCGACTCGCCACGCGATTAAATACAACGGACAAGGTTGAGCCACGTTAAACGTCGTCCGAAAAGTGCTTACTAGGTCGGAATTTCTGCATTGTTCATCGAAGCGACTTTTCGGAATATGTTCTTATCTGTTTCGGTGGATACGGAGAAGAATTACGTCTCCTAACTGAGATTTATCTCCTCTCTTCGCTTGATAATCGTCGGGTAGAAGCGGATCTTCGCCTTTAATCAAAGATCTGCCATATTTTTGCATCAAGCAAAGCCCCCTCCGTCTTTGGAGTTTCGTAAAGCAAAAAGCAGGATCAAGACGGAAAGAAAAAAAGAACACTTTCCGGAGACTAAAAAGGACACGACAGACGTCATTACTTTTCATGAGCGTCGGAAAGAAAGTCATAAGTCTGAATCAAGTCCGATACATAACAGCCAGTCCGGATGTTTCCGATGTAAATAAAAGAATGACAACGCTTAGGAGTCTTTGCGGAGGAAGAGAAAAGCCCACTTCGATGTTTTCTAGAAGGTTTGATTTATTAAAGTCGTTTTTGTTTGAAAATTTTATTGCTAGAGTTACTCGACCGGAACTCGTCTGGAGGAAGATGACTCCGTGATGAATAACGACTAGTGTGTGTGTGTATGTGTGTGTGGTAAGCAACATTTTATAAATATTAAAAATTAATTGGAAGTTGCCATTACTACGGCTTCTTAGCGATTCTTTTTTATTATTTTTTTCTTCGAATGTCTCGACGAAAATGGGAAATTTCATTAAGATACGGAGGAAGTCGATGCTACCTCATGCAGATCTTTTGCTGGTTGCTTTAAGAGAGGAGCATTTATTTTCTGCAGATGCTAATTTTCGAGGAAACTCTCAACGATTCTCTATTTCCGTCGATGCCGAATTTAACGCCGCTCGCAGTAAATTCTTAATAATTAATGGAGTGTTGCTCTTTCAATCTGGCACATCAAAGCGAATGATGTCGATCGTTCATTTTCGCCAGATATTTCGCTCATTACCGCCTTTAATTAAGTGCAGTTCTTGGACGGAGGAGGAGGAGGAGGAGGAGAGAGAGAGAGAGAGACGAAGGCTTCCACCCCCGATCCATTGAACGAATCCTTGCAATGGCAACCAAAGAACAAAGTTGCATCCCCTGTGATTAAAACCGAGATTCTCTTCGGGGCTTTACATCTAATTATTGGCGACTGATGCAATTTTCTCTACTCTTCGCGCTTTCACTTTGGTTGACGTCGGGTGACAAGATGCCCTGACCACTCTGTTTAAACAGAATTAAAGATATTGTAGTTTGGTCTTTCTCGGAGAGGGAATTTAATAGACGTGCATGGCAGAGAAATGCGCTTACATCAGATTCAAACCAATTTTGTCTCTCATAAACAAACCCGAATTCCTCCATAATTCTTCCCTTTATATTCGGCATAACCGCTAAAGCTGGTCCATTGCCTGCTCTCATTTTTCACCACGTTCTCTCCCCATCTTTCTGCACTTTTCCTTTGATACTCCGACTTCTCTAACCGTTTTGAATTTTTTATAAATATATAAATATTACATTCCGAAGCGTAAAAGCCATCTTCAGAAACAATTTAAAATTTAAAATTTGTCTACCGACATCTCTCCGTTTTCACTGGCGATTTTCAGAAATCTTCCATTTAAAATGCCAATATATATATATTTTTTTTCTAGTGTTAAAAAGTCGTCGTTGCAGAGTACCTTGTGACCAAAAATACTAATTTCCTCCGAAGCAAACAAAGTTTCTAGACCTTAGCCGTGCGACTATTGACTGTGTCTGTCTTTCTTCCTCCTCTTCGTCACGTGTCCATCGACCGGAATGTGTTCGTTGTAGAAGTTTGTACAATCGCCTAACGTGACTATTGACCCGCACTTATTTTCTTAATCACGCTCTTTCCGTCGGATATATTATTTGTAAGCTCCGGTGTTAATCCGTCGAGTTTAAATGCTTATCTTTCTCACTTTCGACACGTTCTTCTCCGACAAGACACGAATTTAACTCTTTGTGTTAAGAAAAGAAACGTGTCTGTCGTCCCTCCTTCAGTCTCTCTCTAGTCTCATTAGTGCAAATAATTAGTATGGAGCCCCGACTACAGAAAAAAAGGGTTCTCTTCTTCGGTTATCTTTTCTTCTTGTGTTCTTGCTAATTGACTGAACTGTTTCGTCCGACATCAATTCCTTTTTTCACTCCACTCCTTTCTTTCTTTCATTTTCGATAATCTTGCCAATACGTTGGAAAGTCACTCTTTGTTTTCCCCCAAGAAAAGTAGATTAGCGGGTCATTCACCCCTCTCTGCTCTGAAAGATCTCTTGTTTCCCCCCTTTTTTTACGGACCTCTGTTGTGCCAGAAGCACAGGTAGATCAAATTCAACATACTCAATCATTGGGATAATTTAATTTCTGTAGAATAAATGATGTTTTCGACTAGTTGGTGCGGCATTTTTCTCCATTTTTCTCGTCTCTGTTTTCCTCTTGTTTATATTCTCGATCGATGTTTATCATTTTTTAAAATATATTTTTAAAGTTTACTTCTTTTAATACTAATACATCCTGCCTTTTAACGTAATTAATGTATTTCATTCCATACATTTTTTGATTACTCCATTTTTTTCTGTTTTGTATTTTGTATTTTCGATGCAGACAAAGTAATTTTAGTTTAAAATGCATTTTCTACCATCTTCTTTATTGATTTTTACCATACATTTCTTCCTTTAGCCAGCTTTTAAAGGAAAAAAAAAAAAAAAAAACTAAAAATAATGAAAATGCGACCGTAAATACTATCCAATTTATCTTATTTTTCTCTTCTTCTCTCTGTCTTTTTCTATTTTGTTAGGTATTTTTCGCGATTTCACCCATTACTACTTAATATAATTCTCTTTTCTCTGCCCCGCATTAATTTTTAACGAATCCCAAATTTTTAAGGTGGAAGAAATGGAGGGATGGAAGAAAAGTTTGGCCTTTTTGCCGCGATCGTTATCTTCCTGCAAACAATCCTATTAACTTTTTAAATCCGAACAACTCTATTATCCACCAACCACTTTTCCTCCAACAATCTCTCTCGCCTATAATTTCCTTCTCCTCTTCGCTCGAAACCTACAAATCCTTCACCCACGCTTCTCCTTTTTCAATCTTGTCTCCGGTTTGTGCTCGTTCGCGCATTTCCCGCAGAAAGATGTTCAATTTTCTCACGCCCACCTCCGTTTCCCCGAAAGAAATTCTCTCTTCTTGCATCCCACGTGCTTCCTACTCATCTACAATATTATGCTAATTAAACTACCGTACGTTACCTCACCGTGAGTCTAGGTAGGGCACGTTGTATATCAATTGATTTTGTATGGAGACATTTAAAAATGACCTTAAATTGCGGTAAAAAAGCACCCTATTTTTGTCATTTGCTCCTTCATCTGTAAGGATTCTTCTTTACGTTGTCCATCCTCTCTGAAGAAATCTTAACCGATTTAGGGAAAAACCCTTCTGTTAGGATGAAATTCTTAATTTTATTAACGTAAAACATTGTGTGGACTTATAAAAGTAGTAGTATCGTAGGTCTTATTCGAGAAAATTTTAGAAAATACCACGCGCAGGATATCCACAATCGTCGATGCGGTAGTATTATGTGATGAAAGGATGGAGTAGAGAAAGCCCAAAATGTTCATCTGGGGGAAACCGATAGGAAGAAGAGAATTAAACAAAATCCTCGATCGTCGGAGAATGGTAGAAACCCACTAAAGACCCCACGAAATCTTCGATTCATTTAATTCGTCAGAATGGGAACGAGTGTAGCAGCTGCACTTGTAAAACATTCAATTGAATATAAATTACGGAGAGGAAACAAATATTTAAACCCCGGTTTAAACTACGGCGGAGGGGGGTGTGGACGTGTTTCTCTCCCCCCGTTTAATTTGCGTTTTATTGTTAAGAGTTTATCTGTGCCTGTGCCGAGACGATAATAGCTTGATTTCTTTTATAAGTTAATACAGATTAATGATTCTTTCGTTCGTCCCGGGCGGAATTAATGATTCATCTATCGAAATAGCCATTCTCTAACGAAGAATGCAGCTTCTTAACGTTAAATGGGAATTACGCAGATGTTGCTAATGAATGGAAAATGCATAATTATACCTCTTCTGACAGTCTTCGTTAAAAATTGACGTTTTGCCTATTGATACAAACTTACGTAGGAATAGAATTGCAAAATTCGGTACCGGAGAATTCCCTGGAAATCGGCAAATTCTTCTCCGATTGAAGAAATTTCCTTCCATTACAAGATTTCTTCGTCATCGGGTAATTGTGTTGAGATGGCAAATAAGTCTGTTTAATTGCTTAGGGAAATTAGGAGATTGAATGTATTTCTTAAGGGGAATTTTTTTAAAATACTTTCCCTTTTCTTATTTCGGATCTGGCAAACTCTAGATACGACGTTTCCCTTCATATCAGTCAAGGAAATTTCCCCCTCTTTTTACGGGAAATTTCCCCTCTTTCTGCAAAAAATTACCTCACCTTACGATTAAAAATTTCCCAAATTGTGAACGATGTTTAAAGGAAGTTTTCGAATTGGCGTAATCTTTGGCCTTTAGAGAAATTCATTACCTCTTCAATCCAGTTATCCTTAATCGATTTCCCGATTAAGGAAAATCGATTAAGATAAATTTGTTCAATTCTCCTTAATTACGATGCGGTTAAGGAAATTTACATCGGCTCGGGAAATTTCAATTTCCTTAATTTCGGCGAGGTTAGATTCGTTAGAATCCCACCATAAAACAATTTATCCTATCAATTTAGGGATAATGGAAATTCCTTTTATTATCGTCCCTACATATTTCTACTTTATAAAATTTAAAAAAAAAAAAAACCAAAAAAAATCTCCAGAAGTAATTTATTTTTTTCACATTTTCTTCCCTAAGAAAAAGAAAAAAAAAAACTTTTCAAAATTAGTTTTGTTTGAACAAAAGATAAATAAATTTAAATTTTTATCGGGAAAATTAAAGAGATTACCAATGTAAATTTATAACGAACCAACACAGATTTTGAAGTTTAAAAAAAATAAATAAAGGCAAAATTCTTATTTTGGTCGAAAAAAAGGGGAGGAAATAAATTTATTTTCTCGGTTTCTTTTCTAGAAAAGTAGGGAAGAAAGAAGCCCCTTCTAGTAAGGTTTCTAATTGACCAGATGACATTTTTCTCCCGGACATGATTTATAAAGTTAATATTAGTGTGATATTTGCCATATAAATCACAAAGTGCAGTATTTAAAGCAAAAGAACGATAGAATATAGATGAGAATGCAGCATCTGTCCACTTCTTCTTTCTTTCCTTTCTTTTTTATCTATCTAGGGATTTTCTTTAAATCTCCGTTTATTAAAGAAATGTCACAGTTTGCTTTTACTATAGACCCTACCATCGATTTATAACTTAAGTAGCTTAAAATCGGTTTTAAGCAAAACAGATGTTTTTTTCCTTAGCAACTTTGCAATTTCGAAAGATAAATTTTTAAACAAAACTGATGTTTCGAATTCCTCTTTATTATTATTATTATTATTATTTTATTTATTAATCCTTTCGTTATGTTTGCTGTTCTTTTTTTTTTATTTTTTAGAAACTGCTAACATTTTTATTTAGAGATTTAGAGTTTGACATTTTCGGAAATTCTTCTTATAATGATTTATAAAAAGAACTTCCGAAAATAACTATAAAAACTGCGATTCTGCATCGTGTATGTCAGGAATTTTAGTTACTTTTATGTATTTTTTTCGGACTTTTGTTATTATATTCTATATTTAGAATGAACTTTAGAGAGATGTTTGTGTGTACAGTACAGTACACCCCCCTATAACACGGTAGATACGTTCCGTGTTATATGAATTCCTGTTGTACGAGTCACTTAAATACATCAGTCAATCACAGCTCATGTATTTAAGTGACTCGTACAACACGGATTCATGTAACACGGAACGTATCTACCGTGTTGTAGGGGGGTCTACTGTATATGACGACAGAAGCGGAATTTATAATAATCTAAATCCATACTTTCTTTAATATATTCAACTTTATAGACTATATATAGAGAGAGTAATTTTTTAAACACGAATTTTTGAATTTTATTTTGTTATTAAGTTAATAGAAAAAGAAACTAGTTTGGTAATTAGGGATCAATCGTTTTGGGTCACGTGTCATTTTCTTTTTTATTTTTCCTCCTTCCCGTAACGATTAAAGATGTTCCGATATTAAAGGAAGAGAGAAAGAAAAGTTTTATTGTTTAGTTTCTTTCTTCCACTTTTCTAGACAAGAATGCTTCTTAAACAATATATTAAACAAGGTTTGTTATGATGAAATTCTATAAAATATCAAAGGAAAACTATAAAAAAAAAACAAAAAATTGTTTCCTTTAAGCAATACTTTTTACTATTTTAAACAAACTTTAAGGATTATTTTTCTTTAAAAAACGTGTAAAAAAAGTGGAGAAAAGAATACAAAATTAAGCAAAAGATAACATCCTAACAATTATAATATAAAAAAAATTAACTTTTATAGTACAGTAATTATTTTGTCGTTTGGTACTATATTTGAAATTCTACATCCCTACCTAAAAAATATTCAAGAAAAGGTTAAAAAAAAAAAAAAAATGGAGAAAAAATTAGAAGCAGCTCGTAGGAAAGATGCTTCTATCGATTTTTCTCAACTTTTAATAAAATTAAATTTTCTCTTATTTTTAAGACATAAACAAAAACAGAGTCTAATGATAAAATAATGCCACTCTAATGCACGATTAATTATTTTCCTAGATAATTTCTGCGTGGCTATTATTTTATATGCAGCATTAATGGTCAGTGCCAAACTATTAACTTGATTACGAACGAGAAAGGATTAAAAAAAAAAAAAAAAAAATCGGGGGTGACGACGATACAGTTCAATAATACCTGTCAACTCGTGTCACTCTGTAACGTCGTAGATAAATTATTAATCGTAAATATTTTATTTTAAACACGTATATATTATTCGTCATCCGTCCTTTTGGGGATAAACGGTGTCTTCTTACTTACAGACTCCATATTGGAATGATTAATTTATTTTCCATTTAATTCACTACCTTTTGTCACAGGTGTTGTGATTCGTTTCTGAATTATAAATGGTACTTTTATGCAGTTTAAATTGTTATCTCCTGACATTTAACGTTCGAAGGTGTAACGTTTATATTTATGATTCTTTTCTCTTCCTCTTCTTCTTCTTCTTCCGTTTGATAGACGACACCGAAGCGAAATTTACTTTAATAAATAAATTTAGTCGATTTTACTCTTGATATTTTTGTTTGTCAGCAGTTTTTTTGGATCGAGTGGCACGAAATTTAAATGGAAACGATACTTCGAAATTATTTTTTAATATTTATTTGATGGTGGTTTCTTTTTCTATCGAAGCAACTTTACTTTTCTATAATAACTTATTCGTACTTAAACGATGCAGAAAATAATAATTTAACATTTTAGCTTATAAATCATTCTGTGTGTTTTTTTTTTTTTTTTTTTTTTTAAACTTCGAAACCAGACGAAATTTTTGTTTATAAATAATTTTTGTTAGAAAAATTCTCTAATGGTTTAAAGAATGAAAAACATTATACTTTATTTATTATTATAAAATGTCTTATATTCTGTTATATATATGTGTATTTTTTATTGGCATTTTTCGTTAAACGGTGCTATAAATAATTATAATTATAAACATTTTTCTGCTCGATTATCTTTAACGGCTTTTACTTTTTTCTTCTTCGTCTAGCGCTTTTAAATTTTAACAATTATATATATATATATATATATTTCTTTATATAAAAAAGAGGAAGGAAAATAATTTAAAATTTCTCCTTTGTCGGAAAATATATTATAGTTACTTGAAAATGTATTTAAAGGTTAAGCGAGGTCGTGTTTTAATATTCGATTATTATTATTATTATTTCTTTTTTCAACGCTTTGTCTAATTGCATAAGTGTTTACTTAGTAATTTTTATTGTTTTCTTGATAATAAAAATTAAACAATATTTTATTTTTTATTTTTAAGAAATATTTTTGTTAATTTTACCGTTATAATTAACCGGAATTTAGTGTATTTTTGGAAGAGGCAAGCGGGTAAGATTTGCGGATTTAGTGGATAAATGTTGCAGGGTTCGAAATGTGGCTATTTACTTCTCAGTCTTTTATCTCTCGAACAACTTCAGTCAATTTGGGAATAAGAGAGGAAACACAAGAAAGTGCCTATTGATCCGGGTCTTGATTAGAGCACCTTGTTATCAGCAGCTACCTCTTGGTCAAGTGCTTATAATCCCATCTAGAAAATTCGTGTACGGAATAGTCTATTTTCAGTCTTTATCCTTTGTTTTCTGTCCATTCTTATAATTAAAACTTTAAATTCTTCCTTTTTTAATTCCGTGATTAACGTTTTTCGATAATCGCCTAATGTTGTTTCGGGGAAGTAACTTTTTGGGCAATGCATTAAACCGGAAACAATTTCATTAAAGCACGGATAAATTGTTAAATGCCCAGATTTTAAAGTCATTTAATGCGTAATTAACAAGTAAATTTTCTTTCTTTCCTTTTTATGTTTTTACTAACGAAAGTTTACCGACCGAGAGAGAGAGAGAAAGTCAAAGTAAATAAACCAATGGAAAAGTTGCTAAATTTCTTTCTGTTTACCATTGCAAACGTTATAAAATAGACCTACTGAATTTTTTCGAATTAAACTTAATGGCTAATTAGTAAATTATCTCTTCCCTTTTACTTCTTGGCTGCGACAAAAATTCGAAAAAAACAGATTTATTCTTTAATTTTTATTTTAGTTTTTTGCCTATTCACACTCGAATTTTATTTTTAAGTGCATCGTCTTTCAGTCCCGTCAAAGAAATATGAGAACACGAATTAGCACTTTTACTTAATGATTCCGTGTAATATATTCCTATTCTGAATTTTTTTATAAGGTAAAATTATTATAGAAATTTAAAACAATCCACGACCTTTTTTTGAAAATTAAAGAGGAAACAGGGGTGAGAAAATGTATAGAAGCTAAGCATTTCTTCATAGAGAGAATGGCTCTTACTCTCTTCTGCTAGAAACAAATCTCTCCTCTTACTCTTAGAGGTATTTTCGCTATGTATCTCGAAATAAATTCACATTTTTCATGTTACTTCAATTTACTCTTTCGTAGAGATTTATGTAAAAGATAAAGGATGCAAGAAATGTACTTTCAAATAGTAATTCATCACTACGATCAGCCATACTTATGCTAGGTTAATAAGGAAGAATGACTCAAAAATTAATAAATATTCATATTTTAATCTCTGTTACAGTCGATACACTATTAAACTTACTAAGAAGTCGGTGGAGGTTAATATAATTTGAACCGTTTTTTATATTTTTAATCACAAAAACGTCTATAATTTCAGGAAAAGTAACTTATAAATCGATGGAGAATCATATAAATTTACAAGAAAATAGGAAAAGTACATTTATTTAGACAAATAATCCATCTAGAGCAGCAAAATGGAATGACGATAATAAATACGTGACAGGCGATAGACAACCAGACAGATAAGTTACATACATCAGAAAAGATAAGACATTCTCCGTGTAATCTCCTATAAGTATTTTGTTGGGGGCGAGGAGATAGTAAAAAGAGGTAATATAGATCAGAATTATGACATTTTGTCTATTTAGTGTTTTTTTAAAGTAGGATAATTAGCCATTATTCTTCTTAACACATTTTGATTTCCGATAAGAGAGTGATTAAACATGTCTACTAATCGAAGTTCAGTCATTAAAGGCTGTTTGATTGAACAATCTATTAGGATGCTTTTAATGGGATTTTTTTTATCAGTTTGCCAATAGTTGCCAACCAATAAGATCACAATGTGAAGTGCCATTAATTACGATCGTTATAGGATGCTTGTTTGGTATATTCCGACTTAAGAGATGCCATTATATCGTACATTAAAGAATGGAAGAAGAAGAAAAAAATGACTATTTGAATTTTTCGCCACGGTCAAATAGTCTAATTAAGGTTAAAATGCATTCGATTAAATCATCTGAACTTAAATTTACTTTCTGATTTTATTTTTTTGGGGGGTTCCTTTATGTCTTTTACCTTTGGTTCGATTCTCCGGGAAATTTCTCCATAAATTGCATTTAAGGAATTTTTCAGGAAATTTGTTCCCCGTGTATATACGAGTTTATGGCATTGAATCTAACGAGAGTGGTTCTAAATTAATGAAATTTTTATCTAAATTGAAGAAATTTTAATGAAGACGATTGATAGATTCGCTCGATCGTGTGTTTATCTGTTAATGGTGCATTTATAGTAGGAGAAATAAATGTACAAGTTATAATTATCTGTAAATTTAAAGTGAAAGAATTATAATTTGAAAAAAAATAATTCCGTAAAAACTGTAATTAGTTCTATAATTAATATTGATTAAGATTACATTCGTAAAAGAGTAAGCAGGTAATATAGGAATATTTCGTGTAAATAGGGATTAATCGAGATGTTGGGGATATTTCGGAAATTTAGGGATATTTCGTGTAAATAGGGATTAATCGAGATGTTGGAGATATTTCGGAAATTTAGGGATATTTCGTGTAAATAGGGATTAATCGAGATATTGGGGATATTTCGGGAATTTAGGGATATTTCATGTAAACAAAAGTTAGTCGTAAATACAGTGATATTTTGTGCAAATGAATATTCGTTGATAATTTGGGGATATTTCCTGTAGCTCGTCGGAAATCTAAGGATATTTCGTTGCATACAGAAATATTTAGGAAATAAATAACTTGAAAGAATTTTTGTTTACCGTGTTTATCCTTTAATTCATATTTGAACGAAATTATCGTAATCAATTAAACGATCGAATCTGTTCGAAACGTACAGGCTACATTTCAAGCTCCCGTTGATATTTATTGCAGAAAATTAAGTACAAGCTACTTAGCAACAATGTCAATTATTTAAAATATTTTTAAAAAGTCGCGAATGATAAATAACATAAACGTCACTCCCATTTAATCACTGGCGTACAATAATAAGTAGGAGAATTATTTTTCTTTTAAAGTCATAAAATCCCTACGACGTTGTTAATTATAATTTACTCTCTTTAATAAGTCTATGTAGGTTATATAAAAAATATTGGAAAGAATGTTAACACCCTAATTACTTTAGGCGTGTAAGACGTCGAGGAAAATTTCTTTCTTTTTCAAATTTAAAATGCATATTATATCTGGGGGAAGGAAATAAACGTATTTTACCTTCCTATTGCTTAAAAATTTAATAAGTTAATCGTCGAACAGTTGACTTAATTCGAAGAGAAATTCCCTTCCATTTCTATAACCCGATTAACTCGTTCAATTTTTGATGGGGGACAATATGAAATATTATATATATATATATATTTGACCTTCCTTAACCTCTTCTCGCTGTTCATTATTTTCGAAAAAAGTTTAAAATTGCTTTTTCCATCAATTTATTGTAGTATTTTTAGTCCATTTGAGGAAAAAGGAAAGAATACGCAGCTTGTCCAAATAATGAAACAATTGGTCTTTGGAAAGTATCTTCGGAATCTAACAATGAGAATTCTCGTTCGATATCCTCTTAGCTCTTGCTCAAAGTAATGATGTTTACTATTCGAGGATGAGCAACAAAAAAATTGCTTAAAATTGTCATACTCTTTTGCTTTCGCCAATTTTTATTACATCTCATTAATAAAAATAAGCAAAATTTTATTCAATTGTAACGGAAAAATTCCTCTTGATTTTTCCAAAGTAAACCTTTAGAGTACTCTTTACTCCCTTCTGAATGAATGAAAAATGTCTATAAAAATTATTCCCTAGACCCTTAAAGATTTATGAATGTAAAGGAAATAGATAACGGAAACAATGCTATCAATGAGTAGCGAGGTTGAGGCCGAAGTTTTAAACGCGAAAACGTGTACTTCGGACGTTCAGTGCCACTTTCCTGTAAACCTAGAAGTTTGACAATGGTGTTTGGAAAGTCAGTGGAATCATGCTCGATATTCCAAAAACCATTGTCAAACTTCTAGACTTACAGGAAAGCGGCGCTGAACGTCCGAAGTACACGTTTACACGTTTAAAACTTCGGTCTCAACCTCGCTAGAAGTTCGTGAATAGAGAGAGGTTGCGGCCGAAGTTTTCAACGCGAAAACGTGTACGTCGGACGTTCAGCTCCGCCTTCCTGTAAGCCTAGAAGTTTGAAACGTCGAGCATGATTTCACTGACGTTCTAAACGTCATTGTCAAACTTCTAAGTTTACAGGAAGGCGGCGCTGAACGTCCAACGTACACGTTTTCGCGTTGAAAACTTCGGCCGCAACCTCTCTAATACTTCGATATTACGCGAGGAAATATTTTTTCACACAATTCGTGTAAAGGTAAAATGTTTTGTGTATATTTATATCTCGTGAATATGGGAGGATATTTACCAAATAATTAATGAAATTTTAAAGTAGAACGACTCCGAAATTCCCTGTCGAAAGACCATTCTTTTTTTAGGGATAATACCTAGAAATGGTTACTTTTTTCCTCGATAAATCGTTTTCTATTAATATTATGAATTACCTCCTTCATTTAAGATTAAAAAAATAGAGAAAAAATTATTTTATTTTTTACCGGGCCAATATAATTTATCCTTTAACATATAAATATTAATATATATATATGACAAAAATCATTTTTATCGTCGATTATAATTGAAGAATTTATATCTCCTGTTGTAGGGATTTATTTTCTCACGATAAAAAAAAAAAAAAATCCCTACTTACAGAGAAATCTTTACGGTGAGTTGAACTTTTGTCATTTCTCATTTTGGACATTTCTCCTAGCAATTATTGGGAATTCTTCGTGTTGAAACAAATAAAAAAGAAAGGTGTTATAATAAATCTTTTAACCGAACAAAGCCTGATCGATCTTATTAAAGAATTATTTGCTCATTCATTAATAATTATTCTGTCTCTACGTATTAATTTCCGAATATTGATGTGGAAACGACCCATCGACATTATGTAGACTTAAGAGAAGAGAAAATGCCAAAGGTTGACTAAATCAATGCCTTTATTCCTTGGTTTTCAAGGTTATACGCTAAATCGTCCGCCATTTTGTCTGTTAGGGTGATTAATTCGCCGATATTTTATTCATTGGCAATCACTTTGCGGTTTATGTAAGTGTTTAATTTTCAAATTTACCGTAAATATGCTGTGAAAATTTGCGATTTTGTGGAAAAATCGATGACACCCTTTAGATACTCTAGTAAGATTCTGTTTCTATGGCAACCGTACAAACAAACCTTGGTTTGAAATTTGTAAAGATATATGTTTATAATCGTCTTATTACGTTCGAACGTATAATTTCTTATATATTGCCTTTTTATATAGGGGAGAATGAAGGATAAAACCAATTAAATGAGGATTAGACGGGGATAAAAGGGAAATGAACAAAAATGGCGTTGGTCTGTTTGCTTAATCTGGGGAAATTTGACATTTCCAGGTCATCGAAAAATCCCTGCCTACTGATAAAACCTACCGATATTATCTAACTTGTGTTTTATCTATCTCTTATCTACAAATTCTCTCGAAATTATTAAATCCCGATGAGTAATTTTATAATCTGTATTGATTAAGATTTAAAATCTTAATTATTTTTTTTAAGTTTAAAAAAAATTGATCGTTAGGGAATTTTTTTTTCTGTTGTGGGGAAATTGCTGCACTATTAACGTTTGGAATTTTCAAATTAAAAATACATCTCATTAATTATCTTTTTACTGTCGTTTATTTTTAAATTTCTTAATCCTTTTTCTTTTATAAAATAATAATAATAATAATAATACAAATTAAAAAATAATTTGTAATTATAAAAAAACCCCCTACGATGTTTTAAATAATAGGAAAAACTCCCTGTTTACCGAAATTTGTGTGTTTTTTCCCTTTATTCATACCATTAAGAAACACAATCTGTATATTATCAATTAGAAAACGTAAAGATAGGGAAATTTCAACTTTTTTGCTGTATTTTATTTATTTATTTTTTTCCAATTTAATATTTAATGCTGTGCACTCGAATGTTAAAAATCAATAGGGAATTATTTAAACGGAAAGTTTAGTATAAAAATATTCAACGTAGTTACAACTTAAATTTTCAACATTATTTGCGGATTGACTATAATTTGGTTGAGGTTATTGGGGAGAATTGCTAATAAAGACGAAGAATTCTGCCCGAGGGAAAATCTGGGGAATTTTTTTAAAAGATTTTCTCCAAGTTTTAATTATCCTTTAAATCAGCTTCAACTTTTAATTGGGTTTAGGAATATCACCGACTGTTCAAACACTTTCTGTGATTGCTTTTCCCCATTTTCCCCACATATATTTTTTTACTTTTTCAAGAGTTTCCCTGGATGATTTTGAGTAATCCCTTTCCTGAATTCGTAAAATAAGATTTCCCTGAATAATATAACAATTATATAATAATATAGCATCTTCAATTTTTCTTTATTCTTTGATAATTCTCTTTTATTTCGATATAAAGAATAATAATTTATTTAAAATAATCTCTTCGTTCTCGCAGGAAATGTCTTTAATAAATGAATTTGGGGATATTTCTTCGTTACGTATTTTTTCCCCCTCCTTAGTTACATTAATAAAGACTTTGCATGTGGCACGTCAGTACTAATATTTGGTCTTCTTTATTTAATTTAAAAAATCTTTTAAAATATTCTTTTCTACAATGTGAAAGATTTTTTTTTCCCTAAAAGAAATAAATTGCATTTGGCTAAATTTAAATTTATCAAGTGATAAATTTACTTAAATTACTTATCGTTTTTTTATTTTCTTTTATTGAAATTTCAAATATTTTTCTATAAATTATCAGTATTTAAGGGGTTAGAAACTTCCCCAAATTAAATTTTTATTATAATTTGTCGTCGAATGACGTAATGGTTTACGTAATAAACGTCTATCGAAAAATTCTCGGAATTGCGATAACTAAGGGAGAATTCTTCTTGAGGTTTTTGAATATTTTTAAAAAATCCATAATAGGGAAATATCCTTAAATTCGGGGAAATTCTTTTAGGTATTTATCCCTACATTACCATAATTTTCATTTCGGTGGAGGAAATTCTTTCGATTGGCTTTCTATTACCTAATTATCCGAAGGAAAAGACGTTATTATAGAGGAGGTCATTAAGAAGACAAAATTCGATTGCATTTTTGCAAAATTGGTGCTTATCGAAGGAGTCATCTTTAGCATAAAGTCGTATTTCTCGCTTTAATTAAGTGTTAGATTGTTTTTAAGACTTTCCATCCGCTCCATATATTTTCTGCTGGAAGATAGTATGCCAGCAATCAGTCCTTTAGTCTCCTACTGCAGACGTGACATAGACGTCAGACTTTGGATGATTTAGGTGGGTAACGGCCACCAAACAGAACGAGTTTGTTACTGCAGTCAGCAACTCTCTCTGGCTATAAATTGTAACTCGCCAGAGAGAGACCATCACGTAGCCGTTTTCGCTTCTCTTGGCCATTTCGTTAAGGGAGATAGGTGATCCTTAATTAGGGTCAGGAGGTCGCGATTACGTCAGCAAACAAAAGGATTAATTTGTAAAATAAAAAGTCGTGCTGCAAAGACGAGTAACACGGGAGAAACAGAGATGCCGTATGTCGTTGCCGTATAGCGGCTGACAGTATGAAGTTTTAACATGCATTATTGGTAAATCGATGACAATGTACGTCTTTTTTCCTCCTCTTCATTGTTCCTGTGTTGTTGCTGCTTGAATATTAAAATATTCAGTTTGTTGCTGGCGAAGAAAGAAATTCCTTTGTCACATACGGGTGTCGTTTTTTAAAGAGTTTTCCTTCTTGTCGATGGTCCAGATGGCTTTTTTAAAGGTTAAATTGTATTCTGCAGTTTAAAGTGAACTCGAATCCTGAATTGTGTTATTCTACGCCAGAAGATAAATTTTTCTAAACTCCATCCCCGAAGACCTTATTTAAGAATATTCCTTTTTTTTTTATTGACAATTTTTTTTATTCAGTTGTATTCCTCTTTACGAGGAAATTTTGCGTGAAAACCGAAACTGGATTTCTGTACGATCTTATTCACAATCTCCTATAGATTTTTATTTGTATGTTTTTCAAATAAAATTCTGTATATAATTATATACAAATATTCTGCAAGATCTCTCTATATGTACTGTACTGTACGTGTATATTTTCTGTCGATAAAAAAAAAGTGCTGTTAGAAACTAAAGCGAAATTTTCTGAAATTAAAGTGTCAGAAATTAATTTATTTTTGAATTTAATAAATAGGAGTCAGTTAATAGTATTTTGTGAGATGTTTTCGAGGTTAAAAAAGTGAAGTTTTATATTGGAAACAGCAATATTTACTTATCTTGATTATTTTGTTGGTTGAGAAAAATATTTTCTGAGCCAAATTACTTAGGGAAAATACTCACCTGCATGCCAAATATTTAATTGCCTGAGAAGGGAAATTTCACGACTCTTCTTTGAAAGTATAATTTGTTGAAGATTTTCTTCTCTATTTCTTATATAATTAATTTAAAAGAACACTTATTTATTATATTTTAATAAATTCTACTTCATTTATTTATTAAATTTTAATTAGTTTATGCATTTTAATTCGAACTAATTGTCTCCTTTTTTTTCGGCGTGTTCATGATTTATTTTATTTTTCTTTTAGTGAAGAATCGTGCATTTCTGTAAATAAAACTTCTGCGATTCTTATTTTAACAATAAAAATTCTTTGAAAAATTTATTTCTGTCATAAAGAAAATCGTAAATAGGTAAAATGCAAAGATGAAATTTTTACGAGTATGTCCCCGACAATAGAATTTTTCTATGGAAAATATCTTTACGAATTCTTCTAATGTATAGAATTATTTCGAAAACTCAATAATAATAACTGCATGTATTTATATGTATAAAAAAAGAAAAAACACTTCGAAGTTTAAATAAATGTGTGCTCTGTTATTTTAAACAAGTTTTATACAATGTCGCGTAAGCTTCTCGTTATACGGAATCGATCGCGTATAATCACAAAAACTTTAAGCATATTTAAAAAATATATAATTACGGACATTGGTGGTTCTTCTCTTTATCATTAAGATTGACATCTTAATGCGTTTAAAGATTCAAATAGTTTCTTAACTACGATTGGTTCATTCAAAAGTTTAGCTACTCCTACGTCTGTCTATTTCTTTCTTCGTTTTTTAAACGACAACCAATCATCGTCAAAATGCATTTTATTTGATATTTTACTTTGAACATAAGCGGTTCCTATCATTAAAGAAAGTTTTATTACTTAATTATCTCTCTTCTACTAACTTTAATGTTTTTATTCACTAATGCACGATCGTTTCAGTAGAAACAAGAAAAAAAAATTGTTGTAAACAGAGTAAAATATGTTTGAATGTATAGTCGAAAGTCTTAGCCATGAAAAGTTTAAAAGTTAACGATAGAAAAAAGCATATTTTGTTGAGTTTTTTACGTTTGTTTTCTTTATTAATGTAATTTTTTTATATATATAATAATCATTATAAATCATTTTCTCTGATAATTAAAAAGGCATCATTCACATAATCTAGTCTGCACCTCATCGGTAGTTCATTACTTCCTATTTTCAATTCAACATTTTATTCTTGCTAATTATTTTATCAATAATTGTATTAAGTGTAAGTTAGACAAAGCTAGATAAGGAAAAGCCAGGCGCCACGTAAAGGATAAAACAGAGCACACGAAAACAAGGAAGATCGATAAAAGACATGGACTTTCAGTAAAGCAGAGATGGAATTAAAAGAATAAGCATTGAAAATAATCAGATTTTCGACCAGTTTCGATGCGCCACTTAGAATAAATAAATAAAGTGGAGCGATAATTTAAAATTTATCGAAGGATTCCTACTGCAAAGATAGGACGTAAAAGCCAAAGGGAAAAAAAGAAACCAGATAAAAACGTTAGAAGAGCGAATAAGAAAATAATATTTTGAAATTTAGAGGCGAAATAAAAAATTTAATCACGAAAAAACTAAATTTTACACCACTTTCAATTGTATAAAATCGAAAGATCGTAAGAGAATCAAACGTATCGAATCTATTTATTTGGCAAATGAAGCGTGGCTCAACGTTCTAATCTTCGTATATACCAATTGAGTAAATCAAACAAGTAAACAAACAAGTCAGAGAGGAAAAGATCAACAAAAAAAATTGAAGAATGCCTACAAAACAGATGGAGAGATTACATTTAATTCCATTATCGCAACAGGCCACCGTGACTCTTCGCTAGAAAAAATATGCAAAACAAAAACAGGGGGAGGAGAGAGCGTAAATAACCCATTCGAAGACCGCACAGTCTTACTTGTTTTGTACGCTTGGAGAATTTTGTAAGTTATACAAGACGGGAAGATGTTTTGATTCGATACAGGATACTATAGGATCTATCGATTTCTGATTTGGTGTCAAAATATTGAATTCCTGGCGCGGAAGGAAGAATTTTTAGCACGGCATAAGGAAAATGGTTCGATAACATCGCTAAGCAATTGCGTGAGAATTGAAAATTTTGCGCGTAATGTATAATTAATAAATGTTAATTGGATTTATGTTCGATTCTTAACTTAAATATAGAGTAGAATTAAATTAGGATAAACTTAGACAAAAATTCTCGAATTTGAAATTAATCCGACACAATCGCGCTAATTGCAT
This sequence comes from Centruroides vittatus, assembly GCF_030686945.1. Classification (NCBI taxonomy): domain Eukaryota; kingdom Metazoa; phylum Arthropoda; class Arachnida; order Scorpiones; family Buthidae; genus Centruroides; species Centruroides vittatus. Next base: position 977,439 of record NW_027122709.1, on the reverse strand, counting down.
TTATTCCTAACAAACGAACAAGCGAAAAACAAACTTATTAAGGATTTCGTACAAGAATCTTTTGAAAATTAAACTGGTTTACTAAAGAGAATAATGTAATTAAAGGATACGTAATGATTAGAAAACTGTAGATAGCGATTGGAGTAAGTAAATTTCTCAAAAATATACTTGGAAATTACTCCCACTTATCGTAAATTACATGCCAGAAAATCGAATCTTCTGCTTTTGGAAACACAAAATTTCCCTATAAAATCGATCTCTTTTCGTTTCCAATAGGGAATTTTCTGGTATAATTGGGAAAACTGAATCTTCTCTTAAAAAGATATTTTGTCGCAGCGTAGTAAATTCATTTAAAGTTCTCCCCGAGGCACTTATCTTCGTTTCTTTAACGACTTAAAGGTCTCTTTAGGGATTAAGTAAAGAGGGATATATATTTTTACCTCTCTGGAAGTGTTAATGACCGAGATATATCTCCTCTAACTTCTTTAGCTACTACTTTGCCTAAATCTGAGAATCGACTGTCGATGCTCCATTGGTTTGCCTACATCTTTTCATCTCCGGAGCATCTTCTCGGGAATTTGTACCCTGTAATATCTCCATTATCTTATCTTTGGCATATATCGATTGTCTCTGATGAAATCTTGATATTTTCCGACGTTTTCCGTGATAAATGTTCTCCCACTTTACTGCAAGCCGATAGGTAAAAATTCTCCATTATTTCTTACTAAGGTCTTGTGTGCCAGATAAGGAAATTAACCTGTTATTTTTACACTTTTTTCCATAAAAAACTTTTTGTTTGGGTTAATATTTATGTAAATTATAGATAATAGAGAATTTCGTTGGTGATTTATGAAAAATCCTGGAAGGTGGATGGATATATTTATTCTAACAATAGGATTTATAACGGAAAATGTATGCTTGAGGCTCATGTTTATGGAAATTTATAAAAAAATTAATACTTTATGAACTCATTTAGGGATATTTCCTTCAAATCCTCCTTTAAAGGATTAAGGAATTTACGAGGTTCGGACAAAATAATAACGAAAAGAAACGTATTTTATTACAGATTTTAGGGAAAATTTTCTGCGATTATTTCTAATAACACTTCATCTATCAAAATAAATTATTTCTGCGAGAAATTCGTGTAAAAACTTTTATGAAACAGAAAATTCGAATAAGATAAATGTTAAGAAATCGAGAAAACTAATTCTAAATAAGCTTATAAAGATCTTTCGACGTATATTTGTGGGGTATTTTTTTTTCTAATCGAAAGCGGGGAAATATCCCCAGGGAAATTTTCCCAAAAAAAAGGAATTTTAAAAAGATATGAAAATAGATGTAAATTAAAGCGGAATATATCGCATTTTAATGAAAATAGAAGCTAAGAAGAAGCCATTTATCATAAATATTCGAGGAAAGATCGGAAGAAATTTATTTAAAAAAAAAAAAGGAGGTGGGTGAAATTTTGTTTAGCTAATAAAAATGGAGACGTGGGTGCAGTTGAGTTAATATTTAATAAAAGTTTAAATGATATTTTTACGGTGTGTCCCGAGGATATTTGTAAATGCCGCACATCTCACAGTTGCAGTTTTGTACTTCAATAGCTGTCAGTCGGGAACATGCTTAGAAAGAGATTTATCACTGGGGAAGGCAAAAGGTCAGTTCGATGTGTCAAATGCTGTAACGTTCACCTGAATGATTGTCCTTCCTCCGAGCACTCTTCCTCCCTCGGTGTCTGACTAACACTTGTGCAATTTATAAATTTGAAATGACGTAATTCACCAAAAAATTTTCCAGAACATCCCACTTTATCGCGGTAAACATCGAGAGAGAGAGCTTTCCCGGCCCAAATCCTCGGCTACAAACATCTTGAAATTTGTCAAAATTTATTAAATACGAAGGCTTTTTCTACTCGTGATGATCTGTAAGACGTCTTTAATCCCCTTTCGTTTGTAATAATGTTTTCTCTCGAGTTTTCCCCAGCAAATCGCTCCGCTCTTGTCTTTCTCTACAGAAAATTAATATCTTTCTATTTTTGTATTCAAAACGGGTATTTTCAATATTTGAAATCGTTTCTTCCTTTAATTTCTGAGGAAAAAAAATGTGGCGGTTTCTTATATAAAAATAATAATCCGTCTTAAGGTGATGCAAAATTCCGTTATTGGTAATATTTTGGAATTTTTGTAAGACGGATTATTATTTTTAAAGATAGAGAAATTCTTCTCGAGGAATAAGAATTGTTTTATAATATAAATTCTGCACAATATAAACGACGATAAATATAGAAAATTCCGATAGATAATCAAGTTATACCTGTAGTATAAGTGGGAGTTTATTATAGGAATTTCCCTAATATTTTTCTTTAATTTGCTTATATGTTTATAGGGTTAATGTTACTTATGGTTCCAAGATGGCGGCTCGTCTCTGATTCCAGCAAGGAAACAGTGGGGACGCACGTTCTAACCTAACCTAACATATTCTAATAAATTACCAACAAAATTATTAGAATAGGTTAGGTTAGAACGTGAGTCTCACTGTTTCCTTGCTGGAATCAGACGAGCCGCCATGTTGGAACCATAAGTAACATTAACCGTTTAAGAATTTCTATACTCCTAAATAGCTGATATAAAATGAAATTCCATTAACTTATGAATTGCCTTTAGAGAAATTTGTAGTTTACACTGCGTGAATAGAGATTTTTACGTTGTATTTTTCAAAAAATGTTAAATTTGTTTGTTATTTAGAAAAATAAGGATTTATTTAATCCTTTTCCATTTGTAATTCGTATTTCGTAGACTTTCTCTACAGTATAGACGAAAAATAGAAAAATGCTAGAGTTAATTCATCATAACATATAAACTTTGCAAGATCTTGTGTTTCTTTTTAATGCCATACATTTTACAAAAGTAAATCTGGAGCTTTCATAAATAAAAAAGTGTTCAACTGGAGAGAAAATCCGCTTTTTTCGACTCGGTGTTGTCCGGAAGAAGCATTTTTCCTTTACGGAGAAAGCACACCAGCATTGCAGCAACTGCAATTGTTAGAATAAGCAAAGGCGAATGCAGAAAAAGGAACGTTTTCCACTCGAACGATTAAGAAAATGTTGTCTCAATTTATGTCATTTCGGTAAAAATCACAGTGCGGTTACATATTTGCATTTAATGCGCCGTATGGATTTACAAAGGGTAGCTTAACAATAAAGCATGCATGTAGTGTATCAGATGTTACACGTTACACATTCGGCAGCAGTGTGTGTGTGTGTGTGTGTGTGTATGTCTATGTGTGTGGAAGGAACTTATCCGAGATCGATATACACGAGGGGTGGCTCTGTGCCAAGTACAGCTGTCAGGCACCCAGCCATTCGTCTTCTAGATTGTTGTTCCACCTCAGTCCAGGTGGCACGATGGGTGGGGGTATGTATGACGTAGTAATGCCACGAAATCTGTCGTCGTCTCGACGAACACGTAGCTATTCGATTGTGTAGGGAGAGGAAGCGGTGCCGGAATGGGAAAGGTTAACTCTGAAAACTTGTCGGTCGAACAGTATCGCAGCTTAGGATTATGTGGCGAAGGAGGAGAAGGTCTGGATCATCTTACAGCATGCCGTCTTCGATCTAATTCTTCGTCCTCTCTTCTTACTCTCTTAAATTATGCAATGGTACTTAATGATTAACGGATTCATCAGCTTCTTTGTCTCGACGATATTATCCAGGAATTCCGTTTCTACCGACATTGTCTATTGGCTAGTTTTTCCTGTGAATTATTTGCCTTGGGCAGCGAGTTTCGGAGTTCGCGTGACCGATTATCCGGATTGATTCGGTTAGCCGAAACTATAGCTTTCGGCTTTCCAGCGAGCATCGTATTGATTAGTTTATTCGCAAAGAGGAAAAGGAGAAAAATATTCAGAAAGAAGATCTGATATGTGGAATGAAGGAATTCTTCAACGACAAGGCATTGATCGCTTCATCTTCTTTAGACAACTTGTATGAAACCCGAGGGAACGATAAGACCAGGGTTGTGTTCTGCAAAAGCTCGTGACAAATTGGTTGCAGTCGACACAAGGCTCGGCATTAACCTCATCATCATTTTGACCTTTTGAAATTTTTACGCTTTCAATTTAAGAAGAAATATCGATTGCGGGTGCCACTCTCCCGAAATACCTCTCTTTTGTTCCGTTTCTTAAGGAGACTTTTTTAACCCCAGGCCAAAAAAAAAGACCAAAGTTGGCAACAACGGCCAACAGATCGTCTGCAACATTTTGCCGGAATATTTTATGAGAATTTTGTGGTTCGTGACTATTTCGTATTTTTCTTTCCAAATTTAACTATTTGTTCTCACGAGAGTCCGCACGCCTCTTTTAATTATCTGTGTGATTCTTGTTTTCGTCGCTCTTCCTGAGGATTTTAAGCTGTAGAAAAAGTGACTGTTCGGATTAATGCCAGTATTGTTAAGGTCAGAAGGAAATTAGGCGATGTGAAATTCACGTAATTCTTGAAAAAGGAAAATTGAGGGAGGTGGTGTTTTGTGCCGGGCGGAAGCGATGGTGGAGTGTCCAGCCGTGTTAATTAAGAAAGCGTGCGAATGCCGCAAGCGAGCCGATTTATGAAGTGTCCAGACGTGGAGTGTTCGACAAACGCACCGCATACACGGCCGAGCTAATGGAGCGTGAGGAGGCAGCTGGCGCAACAGAGCGGCTTAAGACCGACTTCGCTATCGAGTATTGGACACGGGCCAATGTCATTCTTGCGGTTCCTTATGGTTATTGGAATTCGGAGCCGGTTATTTGTCACTTTACCAATATGGACACCCCGATCAATGGCGGGAATTTCTTTCCTTCTTTCCCTATTTAAATTCTTCACGACTCGTCGAATTTTACTGCACTCGCCCGCCATTATTCGGCATTCTCCCACCCGGGATGGTCTTTCAATGCCTTTCCTTTCATCCTTCTCCGCCAGCTGCCGCGAGAATTCGGAAATTTGGCGCGCCCTTTTACGGCGGCACCGCCGACGTCACACCTCGAGCTCCTCCTAAAGTGTGTTTTACCTCCGGCCGTCTCTCCCTCCCGGGATTAAAAGTCCTCTCGATTCCACTTCCGCTCGGCTTCCACTCGTATGACGTCGCGCAAAAGAAAGTTTTCGCCGGAGTCGATTATCTGGAATGACGGTCGCCATTTTCCAAATCGTCCGATAAATTTCCGAAATGGAAATAACGTTGCTAACCGTGCAAATGCGTTACTTATTCATTTGCGGGAGGGGAATTGCGCTGACGTGGCTTCTGCAAAAAGAAAAGAAAAAAGAGAGACGAGTCGGCGCAGGCGTTTAAAATTTATGATAAATTTTTAGCGGCAAAACAAAGGAAGAAATTGTTCTCGCCACTCGGCACGCTTTTTATTGCGTCGAAAGGAAAGTGTTATATTATTTATTGCTATTTCCGCGGCCATTTTCATGCGTCATCTCCCCAAAACATAGTCTTGATGAGGTCCGTTATAAAAAAGACGATTGAAATCTCATCCCGGAGTGTTACTTTTTTACCTGTCGTTTTGTCATTCTCGTAATGTCGACGTCCTCGCTTTCTTTAACGATCTACTTTCTTCGTTTTCTTAACTGATCCTTCTTTTTCTCTCTCTCTCTTCGCGATTTTCTTTTCTTCACTCTACATCAAAGAGATGTCGGAAAAAACTTTTAATCTCATCGTGGCCGCAGAATGCCTTACTATAACTTTTCCAAAAAGATTAAGAGATGAAAAATTCAAAAATAATGTTACCGTTAGGAGAAAAATCATGGACGTTGCCGAAATAACAGGTTAGGATGCGTACCGAGTCATTCCGATTTGTCTGCCATTTTGGTTCCAGACACTGGAACCAAGATGGAAGTGTCTTGGAAGTTCCACTAGCTTTATTTCTTAGTAGAACTTATAGAGAAACACTACAGAAACGTCCATTCTTAAGTTAAATATTGCACGGACGAATACCAATTGGCAAAATTAACAACATCGTAACAAATCCGCGAGTAATCCTTTTGTTGTTAAAGAAGCGTAACGAATTCTAATGCCAGTCCCGATCGAAATTGTAGCTAAATTTTCAATCGGACACTCGTCACAAGTGTATCAATATTAGTGTTTATTATATCGAATTATCGCGGGTGGACGGATTCTTACGTCAATAAATACACGTATTCATCCGTATTGTAATATAATGCATTAAAAGATAAGGGAAATGAAAATAGCCCGTAATTAATATTTATTATTACGAATGCGGGAAAATTTTCGAAATATTATTATTAAACAACAATAGAATATTAGAAAATTTATCGAAATATTCCCCCTTCTTCTTCATTTATGTAATTAGACTTTCACAATACGCTAGCATCGAATCGCGCGCGAAAAGATAGACAAATGTTTATTAAATTTTTGACTGTAATTAATATTAATAAAACGGTGGTGAATTTTTAAAAATACTCATTTAAATAATGGTCCACTTTGACTTTTATCTTTACGCCACCGAAAAATCTGGAGCGTGTGGAAACATTTTTTTTATTTTCCACATTAAAAGTAATTTATTATTTTAATGTTTTGTATTCTCTCTTCTATCCCTCTCGTTAATATTATATAACTCGTACTTTTTTGAAAAATTGTTTAGTATTTTCATTTATCTGATATGATTTTTCCACTGTAAATATTTAGGATTGGTTGCCTGAAGTTTCTGCCATTAGGATATGTTTTATCGAGCATTGTGAGAATTTCTATCCGGGGATTTAAGTATACGTGAAAACTGTATTTCGTCGGGATTTATTCGTGATAATTTATGTCCCGACTTTGTTTGGTAAGAACAAAATGGCGGTGGCTTCAAAACATTGTATTGACGTAAAACGCGAATTTAGGATGAAGATTTATACGTTCCATTTATCATGCTGTGTCACAGTATATGCCGTTACGTTTTATCATAATGAAACAAAATGTCGGATGCTTATATTTTCTAACTCTTCATTGCAGAATTCGGTAGAATTTAAGAAAATTTGGTTAATGTTACTTATGGTTCCAAAATGGCGGCTCGTTTCTGATTCCAGCAAATAGAAGAAGAGAAACACTGGAGACGCATTCTAATTTATTAGAATAGGTTAGGTTAGAACGTGCGTACCCACTGTTTCCTTGCTGGAATCAGAGACCAGCCGCCATCTTGGCACCTGAGGTAACATTAATGAATGATCATTACAATTATTGTGTTTTTACTCTTTTCTGGAGTAATACAATACAACAGCAATGACAATTTCTTAATTGTTTTTACATCTGTTATCGATTATGAAAGAAAAAAATTCTTAGCTATTAATAATAAATGCCGTCTTTTATTGTATTGTATTAAGAATTATTTTGTTCCATTTGCTAAACAAACAAAGTGAGACAAATTTGAGTTTATAAAAATGCTAGAAAAATGTCTAATCGAAGTAATATATTAATTTTAAAACATTTTTATTCATTCGGAAATTTTTATATTTCTAGCGGAAAATTAATTTAAACATTCGACTATTTAACTAATTAAATAAAATTATCTTAAATGAGAAAATAAAAACAATCGCGATCTTTTTGCTGATAGAAATCGAGAGTTAAGAATGTAGAAATTTCAATTGTTTATATTGTACTCGTTTTTAAATATTTAAATTATTTAATTTACAAATAATTTACTCTTAACATACGCAGGAAAATTCATTAAATATCTAATTCTTTTTTTATAGTATTGGTAACATTCGAAGAATTACAGTAAATAAAAGAGCCGAAATGATTTCCCGTATTTAAATACATTGAAAAATTTAAAATTCTTGCTTGGCATTATGGTATAGACCGCGCGCATTTACGTAATACAGCTACTTTGACGAAATGGAAGAAAAATGGCGGATGAATGACCTCGCGTTAAACTCGACGACGCCCTCTACGGGCAATTTGTGCAGGCGCGTAAAGCGTCGTCGATCATTAAGCATTTTCTTCTCGTAATAAAGACTTTTGCGAAGAAGAAGAGAGTTTGATTAGAGAGATTTTATTCCAGTAAAAAAGTTTGTTATTGGTGAAAGGAGAGCGTTCCATCTTAACCGAATTAAGTAAGTCTAATGGAAGTGGCATTATCTTCAAAGCGAGTGGACCGGCACCGATGACGACTACTCGATACCCTTGTTATTTTTATTTGAAATCCTTTGCGCATTAACGAAAGAGAGTTGTTTGGCCGGAAAGCCGAGTAATTGTGAAGCACGGTTGGTCCAATTAAAAATATTATTACGTCCGGGGGCGAACAGACGATCGGATTGTCGCTCCAAACTATTTGGAATTCTGCCCGGACGTGACAAATTGCGTATTGACTTTTCATTTTCTTATTAGAAGTCGGCGCTCTACTGCACCAATTATTCGCCCCGACGTATCTATCCATCACCGCATTTGTTGCATCCATATTTTTCCGGGGATTGCCGCCACCGACTAATGTCCCGATAAAGAACTCTGGGTTATTAATCTGCCCGCGGAAAAATCTTGTTTGATTTTTCTACTTTTACTCGGCCGGGGATTATCTTTATGTGTTTATTTTCTTTCCTGCCATTTTTAACGTCTTCCTCTACCTTCGGCTCTTTATTATTCCTTGTTTTTGTCGGCGTAATATTCTCCTCTGCGTCATTCTGTTTCTCTTCCCCTCCTCCCTACCGTTGGCTGAACTATGAACACGGTCATTCGGCGGGTGGTCAAACTCGTAACTCTAACCTGTCGTTAAAGGCTAAAAGGGAAGAGTTATAGAACAAAACCTGATTTTGACACATTCTTTTGCCAGCCAAATTTAATGGGCGACATAAGTTTATGCCAGTAGAATGCGCTTAGGGGTCGAACCTCGACCTTTTGCTCGACGTTGTTGCCGGGTGGTCGCTGTTAATCAGAACACTCGGTCCGCGAAGAGAAAGGCAGAATTTAAAATCGGATAATTTTATCGATTTAATAGGAAGGAGAAGTATGCCACTCACGCTAAGATCAATTTGGGCTGTCGGATCCTTAAGTATTACCACCTCCAACCCACCACAGGCGGTTGTAACCATGGCAACCGTTCTTTTTTTATTTATTTCATACATCGTCAATTATAGTCGACAAGCTTCCCTTTTTTCTGGCGTGCGGCTTCCACCCAAAGAAACCTTCATTACCAGACCACCTTAGGTGTTTTCGCTCTTTCGTTTTTTTTACGCCTACTTCTAACGAAACAGTTTTTCTTTTCTGCGCATTTGCGCATTTTAAACCGCCGTTTCGCTTGTCCTCCTCCTCGATAACACGCCCGAATTTTCCGCATTTTTTTTTTCTTTTCGGCCTTCTAATTTTGTCGTTGGTATTGTAATTCGATCCAAGATGGAGGAACGTCTCCCTTCGTCCGAGGGGACCGTACCATTTGCGACTTGTCACTCATCATCAGAAATCCTATTTCGTGCCCAGATTTCATTCTCGACTTTTTCTCTCCCGTGGTTCCCTTAGGGAAAAGCTAAACAAGCGGTCAATGTAATGTAAAAATGTCTGGAAACCTACGCATTTCTAAACCCTCTCTACTACCTCCACTTTGTAGGGATCGATACATCCTTATCCTTTGCCAAACTCGAAGATAATCTCGAGACATTTTGTTACCACTCTTCGCTCGACCATTACCGCATAAAACTTTTACACGGGATCGTTTAGAGTTAATTCTCGGCGAAAGTTAATTCCTGAAGTATCGATTGAAAAAAAAAAAAAAAAGAACTGATGCAAAGTTTAGATGCTAGATTGACAAAATTTAATAAAATTTGTCAAGAAAGATGATGATGATTAATTTACTCGGTGCAAAGTTTGAATTATTTATAATCTTCGCTCACCGGAGGGCTCCAGATCGAATTTGAAGAACATTTGATAACGAAACACTCGGAATATAATTCAGTTTTTACGATAACGATATTTCTCGTGTACTTATTGGTAAAAGACCTTCGTGGATTGGAATTAAAATGTTTTTAACTGCGAAAGGAAGTTGCAGTGGAGTCGATAACTATAAGACAGTAAACTCGCGAGAGTTGGTCTTGAAGGAGTTATCAATATTGGAAGTTGTCAACGTCGGCATTCGGATACGTGTGAAAGGAAACGAAAGCGGTGCGACTAGATAAGAAGCCTTGGAGGACGTCTAATGGATTGGCCCGCGTAAGAGTTTGTTGTTGCTTAAAGGTCGCGTCAGATTGATGAGGTGACTCGACAAAACAACAACCGTTCGGAAGGACTTCTGCCGTCAGAAACACATTAAAACGATTGAACGGTGTTTTTATTTACTACCATCGGTTCGGCGTCCGAGGGGCACCTCGCAGGCGCCCGCTGGTCGCAATTAGCGTTATACACGTCCGTCTATCCGAAGGCTCCGTCGCTTCTGCGCCACTCGACGCCCACTACTATTATTGCCAGTCGAAAAGTCGCGCACGCTCGGAATTTATATAGAAGTACAAGGAAAATCCATATTTTTCTCCGACTTCAAACAGAAATATAATAAGCTTTTCCATTTTGAGAAGTTTTATAATCCACTCCGGATACGGTTTGCATCCTCCTTTATAAGCTAGAAAATAAAAAGAAAATCATCTTAAAGCGCCGACTTTCCTTTATGTTTCTCTCTTTGGATCACTAATTTTATAAGTTCGTCGCTTTCTAGTGTGTGTGTGTAATTTTAAATCTGCGACGATTCGCTTCGCAACATTTGCCGAATCGAACAGCACGAGTCCAGATTCTCTATCGGCTTTGTTTAACCGACGTTTCTGAATGGGTAAATAAATTTGACTAAGATGGATCGCCTCGAAACATCTGCCCAAACGTTCTCGGTAGCTTAGAATGTGTTTTGATGAATTGGGCATTACTTCCCGCGTGCCAGTAAATACACCTCGAAACACGATTGTTATGCATTTCGCACGAGGAAAAAATGGCGCATTATTTATTGCTCTCCCGCTATCAATTAAGGTGTCAAAAACTACGCGGAATATCAATTTTCGGCACCGGATAAGTCGCCTGTGATACTTCTTATCGAAGCGCTAAAACTGTCGCATTTCTGTCGTCGATCTATAAAAGTAGTGGGGCTAAACGGGAGTTTAAAAAAAAATCTCTTTTAACTAAGGATAAAGTGTTCGACGGAGAGACGAGTAAAGAGATGCCGAAATTTTAATGACTGTAACGACACCGGTCATGCGAAATTCCTCCCCTGTGGTCAAAGAACAAACGGGGAACAATTAAAGGTTATTCGACGTTTCGGGAAGTGGAGATCTTTTGATGTCTCAATTAGGATTTTGTCGATTTTTTCTGGTGCAAAGCTAGAACAAGCTCTTAACGATAGCAGCAGCGCGATTAGTTGGAATTAATCCAGTTTGGGTACCTCCGGACACATTTGGCACTAGATAAAGATTAGAACCTCGGAGGATTTTTCGGTTATTGCCTATCGATTAAAGGATTTATTGCGAGGAAATAAATAATAATAATTTTCCTCGAGATAAATTTATACTATAAAACGAGCGGCATTCCAGTAGCAAACTTCGTAAGGTCAAACAATAACTTCACTAGGACGGAAGAGTAAGCCGTGGCATTTTTTTTATATGTCTCTAATTTGATGAAAGGAATTAAAACCTCTGTAGAAAGATAAATCCTGGAAGGAGTTACGAGATCGCCGGAAAACCTAAAAATCCCAGCGAAGACATTAAGAGGAGAAAAATCCCGAGAAGGATTAAAATGGAGACATTAACGTTCCGCTAATTGATTTGGCAGAAATAATCTGGTGAAAAAGGCAGATCCGAGAATGAATCTTTTTTCCTATTTGAGGGGGAGACATTAAAATGTGGAGTAATGCGCTATCTCATTCTAGATCGTTAACTGCACTTCCGCGGATGCATCGAGTAATAATAACGCATTACGGGAGAGCTTCCATCATCGCTTTCTCCTAATTAGAAGAAATCTGTTTTAGATAAGGCTAATAACTCCGATCTAAATGCCTAAATAGCCAATATAAATTAGCAATTCCCATCCGCCTTTATCCTTTGTAAAATGTCATTTTTCTTTGCGTATACGTTCCGTCGCGCTTCAAAGCGCCGGCGTCACGACCCTTTCCGTTCGCTTCGGATCACTTGCCCACGTCTAAGTTCGCAGCAAACCGAGCGAAACTGCCACGCATCCCTCCTCCACCCCCCGCTAATAGAAGTGTTAAATAATCATTTTGCATATAATTCTGGGTTGGGCACGTGTCTCCTATCGAAAAACATTTCCCGACGTAACACGGCTTATTCCTTCCGTTTCCAGACACCTTAGCTTACAATTTACAGAGATTTCTTACTTGTATATTCGCATTGATTTGCATAAACAATGGGCGAAATTGACGAAAGACGTTCGAAATTAAGAAAGCATTTTATGGCGGAGAAAATATTGTCAACTTATAGGCTACGGAAAGTAAATACGGAAGGTTCGGTAAACAGAGGCGAATGTGTGTCTTCTCTTTGTTTTTTTTCCCCTCGGATTCTTAGAAAAGTCCAAAATAATAATTAGCCAAATGGATAGAGGAAGAGGAAAAAGTTGCACTTTTTCATTTTTTATGAGCTTTTACTTTTGAAAGATTTAATCCTCAATTAATTGGCCAGAAAGCCGAGTTGAAGCAAAGTCTTCAATAATTACCAGAGGAAGTCTGGTGCCTGCAAGGTGCGTTGCTCTTCTCGATCCTTTCTCGCAACGAGTGGTATTGGTGTTCACATTTCCGCAACGGCAGCACGGATTTACTTCCGTCTTAGAGGCACCGCCGGCCGTGTATACCGATTTCCGCCGGTGATGTGGACCGATTTCCGCCCGAAAGCACGGCCGACTGCTTTCTCTGCCTTAAGATAGCGAGGCGTGTGTCCGCACACCGAACAGAAATCCAAATTGTGCTGCCCGAGACGGTCTCTCTCTCCGCATTAACGCCCGGAATCCTCCCTCCCCGAGGACAAAAGTCTCTTTTATGAATTTCGCATCCACCTTCCGGGCTCTGCGGACTACCGACTAAGTCTAGATTTATTGTCGCTACTTTCTTTCCAGAGTGCCGAAAAGGCCGGTCGACCATTTATTTTATCACGTGATTTCGTGACAAAGTAAGTCACGTGGGCAATCGATGAGCCCTTCCAACAGTTGAATGTTTTTTTTACGCGCTTCCAGTAGTCGGAGGTATTTGCATTTCCCAAATGAACACGTTCCGCTCTTTGGGTCTCTAGAATCCTCCATCGCCCGGACGTTTTTCGACGAATTAATTTAAATTTCGTGCCGTCCGATACGTGGGAAAGACAGTTGTACGTTGCTAAAGCAAACCCGTGTACTTCGTTAATTGTTAAATATAATTAACTTAGACGAGTTGGCCTTAATTCGCCATTAAGAGTCCGAAAGGGATCGAGCGTGTGTTGCCGGATGCCGTACTTGCTGAGAATATGTTTGATGCATGAACTGTTTGGATTCGCGGTATCGATTATACAAGCGCGATATTCTCTTCCAGACACGCTTCGCTCGGCACCAGATGGGCTCCACTTTAAAAATGACGTAATAAGAACCTTGTTACGGTTGGCAGTCGTTTCGATAAATGTTATTATTTTGGCGTAGCTCGATTGTTTTGGCAAAACGTTCTTACGTCTGCCAAATGATTGTCTTTCTCCATCTTTGTCATCGATTCGCGCATTTACCACAATATTTGTCGGGTTTTATTTATACGTTGCAACCGGCGCCACTTCTTTGACTCTCCGCCATGTTTAGCTCCCGAGGCTTACTGCAGTGGGAAGACCGATATCCCTCTCCCCCCTTTCGACTTTGCTTCGGGCGTATTTTTCTTCATTGATCCGCGCTCGAGACGAAACATCTCTCTCGATTATAAAATATTTATATATATATATGTATTGATAGTTCGATACTCCGGTGTCGTCCCGAGTGACGAAAGTAGTAAAGCTCGTCGATAATTAAAGAACGAGGCCGATAGCATTTTACAACGACTTTAATGTCCTTCGTAATGGTTAACTCGCAAATACTATTAACCCCTTAGGTTAAAATCGATGTCCGTGTAATGGAGAACACGACCGTTCGGCCTGTTTTTTTTTTTATACCTTCGTATCGATTCGCCTCTGACGTAATTAAATCCGGCGAGATTACGGGAGTTTAAACCAGATTCCGTAACCCACCTCGTTGGTTAGTTACAACGTCAGTGGCAAAATTTTCAATTGGCAAAGAATTTTCCCATTTTATCCACTGGTTTGGTCGGGAGGATGCTTTTAATTAGAGTCGTTTCCTCAAACGTCCCTTCCTTCTCGGGTTTACCGCCGGTCAAACAAGGCACAATCAGTTTTCTGTAGTTTTGCGCCATTTATATCTCGTCCCCCTTCGTATCGATATATCGAAGTTTTTCTCCTTCTCCTTCAAACTCTATAGTTACTAATGGCCGTTAATCACTGGCTCCACTCCAAACGGTGCCATACGAGTTTCTAAAAGAGCGATTAATCGAATGAACACGGCAGTAATAAAAAAAAAGAACCACCAACATTTACGGAGAGAACCGGCGGCTATTATCGTAGAGGGACCAGAGACCATTACTAAAGTAGTGCTTCGACAATCACGCTTCTACGTTATTAATGATGACGTCTGTTAATTATTAACAGTTACGACGACGTACCTCTGCAATTACTGATGAGAACTCGCGGCTTTTCCCAGCAACTCGTGGGTATTACTAGCAAAGATCGCGGATAATTACACGGGAAGAACTCCCAGTTTATTGAATCGAACGTCAACATCGATAACCAATTTATCCACATTAAGTTGTGTTAGTACAGGGGAGGGAAAAAAAGTATATACTTCCCTCTACCAAATTCGCTTCTATATTAACCGCCGCCTGACGTAAGAATCTATTTTACTAGTAATTTTAGAAATAAGACGGGTAATTCTTAGTTAAATGATGCGTTTATTCCTCAAGTAAACTCGTTGCAATATCGAAATCTAGAGGTTCAATGAGTCGAATTTGATGTTTCATTTTAATCTTTTAAACTTATTTGTCGTCTTGTCATTCATAATTCCACTAAATGAGACTATTTAGACTAGAGGATTAATCGTTTCCGGACAGTTTCACGACAGAGATTTGACTTTTCATTGTCTTTAAAAGCCAAGATTTTCAATCGTACGTTATAGATTCGACGGGGCAATTACTCGGTAAATAACCCCCAAATTTAGCTGTAGAAAACTAAAACTGGCGATGCAAATCTAAATTTGTTCTTTATTTTTTAAGACATTTTCGCGAATTCCATTGTAGAGAATTTTAGGTTAATGTTACTTATGGTTCCAAGATGGCGGCTCGTCTGATTCCAGCGAAAAAACAGTGGGGACGCACGTTCTAACCTAACCTAACCTATTCTAATAATTTTATTGGTAATAATTACGGTAATTTATTAGAATAGGTTAGGTTAGAACGTGTTTCCCTTCTTCTATTTGCTGGAATCAGAGACGAGTCGCCATCTTGGAACCATAGGTAACATTAACCGGATTTTATAACAACGTAGAGGATGTAAACAAGTAAAAAACAAACACGGTCGATAAACACGGTTGTAAGTTGTGAAAATGATTTCCAAGTACTTATAAAATTTGTATTTTACAAAAACATTTTATATGTTTGCACTGCTAATTAATACGATGCAAGTGTAGAAGAGAATGGGGGATTTATTAGAAGAAAAGAAGTATACTGTATGTATATATATATGTGTTATACGTGAGGGTTTTTGTGTTTACCCAAGTAGGAAAGCATTGGCTTTTTTTTTAATCTAGAGTAAAAGAGCGCATTAAAATTGATGCAGTAATTTATATTTGCTGCCAAGGTAATTCCAAAGGAGATGTTTTTCTGCTTTTTTCTCGACCAAACACGTTTTTCTCTTCTCTTCTTTTTTTGGCTCGATTAAATGCGCCAGAGAGCGTAATTTGCGACTTCAAATAATAGATAATTATCTCTTTGGTAGATAATCGATTTTATAATAAAGTTAATTATGATTATCTTTTAATATATTTAAGAATCATTAAATAAATTACAAAATTAAATTATATTATAAATGCCAGAACGAGTAATTCGTTTATAACGTCCATTTTCGGTTGTTAATGCTAAATGATACACAAAATGTTTCTCGTCTTCTTCCCGTTTATTCGATAAATAATAACACCTCCATTTAACCCCCTGTTAATTTAAATTTATCTCGTTTTGTCGACTGTAAATTATCGAGTGTCGTTGGCTTTCCTACTCCTTATTACCATTTTTAAAAATCGTTTAAATTAAACCGTCCCTACCCAAGTTTTTCAACGGGTAGTCCGCGATCTACGTCTATTATTAGAAATACTCGACGGTGACTTAAAGGTTGGAGAGAATCGATATTTCGTTACAAATATTAGTATTCTTTTACCGGCTTCTAGATTATAAATAATTAAACGTATTCTTTTGCTTGTAATCGAAGCTGTAAACCCGTTTTAATGACGATTTACGTTATAAATACTGTAACAAAGTTATTGTATTATAATATTTTTAACGTTCGTAACGAGTAGTTAAGCTTCACCGCGTAACACTGTAACTTTTTAACGGCTCGATTAATTTCACACCAGATGGCGTAACTAGATAGCGTAACGTTTCCGGTCTTATTGGGTTTCCGTTGGAAAAAAAATAAAAGTTAACGTGGGAATTTCGATATCAATGGAAAGTGACGGGTGATGGGAAAGTGTTTCCCCAAGGATTTCAACACCCGTTCTCTTCGGAATTGATTTATCGAGATAAACAGTGCATTTAACTCTGTGTTTGTTTCCTGACCGTGTCATGCATCATTCGGACAATAACCGTTGTGGACAGGTGTCGAGTCCGTCGGTGCACGAACCTCGAAGGGGAGGAGGATCGTACATTTTGTTACTTCTAACAAACAACCCTTGTTTTTTCCTCTTCTTACAGGTTTGGTTGCGGCAGATCTAACGCTGAAACCTGCGGGAGACGAACACACGTACTTCACCAAAGAAAACTTCGTCGTCACCTGTCTGGTCGGTAACGGTGATATTCAAAGTTTAGTTTGGTTCGGGCCTCAGGATAACCAGATTACCGAAAATGACGGGAGGTAAGAACTTTGCTAATACCTTTATTTAAGGCATTAATTGTCGGTTATACTCGTTATATTCTTCGATGGGCGAGCGGTATAAGAATTAACATCGAGTTATTGTCCCGAAATGTGTTTTATGGTATTATATAAGAGGGAAAGTACGGCCATCGGTTAAAAAAAGATCCCCCTCCTCCCTACATTCTTACATTTTTGGATTCGGGGACCTTGAAACGTCGGGGACCTTGAAAAGCAAAAAATTTCGGGTGTTTTGTTAATGTGTATGGGTTGCGTCCCCACTGTTTCCTTTCTTCTATTTGATGGAATCAGAGACGAGCCGCCATTTTGGAACCACAGGTAACATTAACCACAATCTTTTATAAAAATCGTCCCTACCCTCAAAATTAAGCCTTTCGCCGTTTTATAATAGTTAAAAATATAAAAAAGTTTTTTTAATAAAATATGATAACAGATGGCGCCATCAAAATTTTAAACGTTGCCGGGAAAGTTGTGCAACTCGTTGTGACTCTCGATAGAAAATAGCATATACGAGACACAGGCTAGACACTTCTTCCATTACTGTAACAGTAATCTATTCCGAAAGAGCTATCTAAATACAGTAGTATTTTCGTATTGTTAGAATTTGTCTGGTACGTTGAATTGTTTTGACGAATTTTTTGATCTTAAATTCTTATTCTCGTTTTACCGCCATATTTAATTAAGTGTTAATTAAAGGCGATTGTAGTTAGAGCATATTTATCACTTGTTAACGTACTGCAAACTTCTTTCAAAGGATTCACGTGGAGTCTTCTCGCGAGGTATCGGAATCGGGACCACTCAAAGGCATCGTTCTGATGGTAGAAGACGTGAGGCTAGAAGATGCGGGAACTTACAAATGTTCGGCGGTAATAGATGGAGAAGAGCAAAGCGTGTCGTTTAATTTAGTGATCCACGGTAAGTTTGTCTCCGAAAGTATTTAATTTGCATGGCGCCTTCATTAATTTAACGTATAAATTAACTCCTTTGTTTAGGTTCTATAAATTTCGAAAACACCGAACTTCATCAATATGCCCCCGAAGGCAGTAATATGACTGTCGTTTGTAACGTTGACGGCGATCCTAAACCTACCATCAACTGGGAATTCAAAGGAATTCAATTACAACAAGGTGGGTTTCGTTTTATTTCCAAATATATAATTTGTCTTATTTCAAAATTACGCTTTAGTCGTTGGCTGGCATCGCGCCCATTCTCCTATCTCCAACGGTACTTTATACACACACTTTAATGTGGTTTTAGGTGTCGTGAATGCTAAGAATCGGTAATGATATCCCCCACCGACACGAAAAGAAAATCGGCTTCTACCTTTTCCGTCTGCTGCGGTCACGAAAATGTTCATGTTACATAAAAAATGCGTGGATATTATACTCGATTAACTTCTTATACCCGGTATACGATAATAAAACAAGAGCATAATGGTTATTACAACAAAATATTTACGTCCTGCGTATGTACGAATTACGAGTGTCTCGTAATGTTGATTCGGAAGGAAGAGTTACGAGCAAATTCTTTGACTGTATCTATTGTTCTCTAAACTACACTACACCTGGAATTTTCAGACGATTTTGCATTTTGCAGATTCGAAATATCACGTCAACGGAGGTCAACTTACGATTTACGACGTGAAACGATCCGATGCCGGAAATTACACTTGCGGAGCGTTTTTGATTACTTCGGGAAAATCTCAGATCAAGTCCAAGAACATCACCGTGCACATCCAACGTGAGTATTCGTCGACGTCACACCGACCCCCCACACCCGGTGGCCATTAAATAAGTTAAAATTTCAGATGCTCCGGAATGGGTGGAAAGGTATCCGGAAGATGCGTACAGCAGTGTGGGACATATGGTCAATCTCAGTTGCGAAGCACAGGGAGAACCCACGCCCACTTTTGTTTGGAAGAGGAACAACGAGACCGTTCACACTAATCACGTGTTCGTAAAATACGACGAAGTGAACAAAACGATTCTTCAAGTGAGTCGAAATTCCTTTTTTTTTTACCAATTTATACCGAGAATTCGAATTTGTTTAATCGAGAGGAATTAAATGGTTTCAGATCAACGTTCATAACGAATCTCTATTCGGTAATTACACTTGTCAAGCCAGCAATGTCATAAAAACTGTCGAAAAAACCATCGTCCTTAAAGAAGGAGGTATTTATACACTATTTGTTAATACCTCTGTAGGTGTTCTTCATAATGAAATCTATCTTCTTTTTTTTTTTATTTCCAGACACTCCGGTAGCTCCGGTGTTCTCGGTCGTTAGTGAAGAAGCGGGAACATTAATGGTTGACATATCACCTCCAGCCGAAAGTTCTTTATTAGAAGTAATTGGTTACAAAGTGGAATATAAATTATCAACAGATAACTGGAGTGATGCTCACAGCAAAGAATTCGATATGGGTTAGTACACATTTTCAATTTTGAAACGTCCTGTATTATTACGTAATAATACAAAGTGCCAATAGAGCGAGTGTTTTCGTGCCGTCGGAGAGGGCATTCCTTTGTATGAATAAATAAGTTTTTAATAATAGATTATTTTATTAAAAAACAGGTCATCGACACATACTGAAGAACCTGGCCCACGATGCGGAATACGTAGTGCGCGTGGCAGCCAAGAATGCAGTGGGATACGGAGAATATTCGGCGGAGATCGTGGCAAGAACAAAAAACACATATTCTCCAACAATTAGTGACAACAACAGTGCTTTGGTCAATCAATTTTCATCCATCGGAGTCGTTCTGTCCACAACGGCTTTACTGTGGATTCAAAGGTTATAAAGGGAAAAAAACCAACACTACTGGGAAAAATTTTTATCTACATTAGAATTTTGTTTGTTAAGGATAAACCTATGGGCTGCATTGTTGATATGTTGTTAAAAATATAGAAATGCCCAGATTATTTATAAAAAAAAAACAAAAAAATCAAATTTATTGAAAAGGTTTATCGAGTGGATATAAATATACCAAAGTCTTAATTGGCAGTAAGTTATTTTGCATTTTTTTAATTTCTTACATTCCATTAATGGAATATATACACAATATATATAAATATATATATATATATATTTAGTTGGATACATCCTTAATATTGCAGAGAAAAAGTAAATATATAGATATTTATAGCTATTATGCAATGTCCCTCCATGTCCACTATACAGGCTGCCAAGAATAAAGAAGTTTTTGTGACGATTCTTTCTTAAGCTTCAGCAATAGATACGAAAGCAGAGACATATTGAAAGGTCTACTTTGCGTGCCTGATAACTATTTAAAAAAACAAGAAAAACTCGAAAAAAAATTCAGAACTTTCTCATTTGTAGTGTCCTTAAAAATGTTATAATTACATTAAAAAAAACGACAAATATTGAAAGTTTTGTAAATATATTTTCTGTGTAGTTTTATAATTGTGATTCTCTTGATAACTGTATGTTCGAATCACATACTTCTTCTACATTCTTGGCATTACATACATTAACAAGTTTTTTGGGGATTTCATAAAAGATATTTCGAATTCTAATGCTGTATATGTATAAATTTTGAAAGTTTTAACTAGTCACAATGAGAAAAAAAAATATTTGTAAAAAAAAAAGGTTTAATTTTTCATTTAATTAATATAATTTTTAACTGTTCTTATCAGTATTATATACTAAAAAAAATGATTTTCCTCGACCTTGATTCCTTTTTGTACAGGAAAAAATAATGTTTGACATTGCCAAAATTAAATTTTGACACACTTTTTTTCATGTCTACTCATTATAAAATTGTATAAATTTACTGAATGCCTTTATATACAGGTCTATCCAAATGATGTACTTAGATATAGTCTAGCTAATGTTTAGAATCGTTGTGTCGGCTGTATACGCGTGTGCGAGTAAATGCACACACACACACACGCCTATACGGTTTAGTACAGTGTATATAGATACACTGTGTGTGTGTATAAAACTAAAAATATACATAGACACAGTATATAACATATATATGCCTTGTACATATAGCGTACGTTAGTCAACTCTCATCTAACAATCCTGGAATTTATCGTTTTGTTTTCTTTATTATTATTATTATTATTGTTATTATTATTTTTTTAAAAATAAATTTACAATTTCCAGGAGATATCAAAATATTGTATAGACTTATATATGTGTTGTATTAGATATATTATTTTTTAATTAGAAGCTGTCAATTCAGACCCGTACTGTATGTACATTTCTTATGTAAACGGTCCAAAGATGGGGAAATGAGTGACGAGAGATTATTTCTAGTTGTCAAAAGTAGAAAACGGTCCCTTTTTTATTTTTGATTTTTAATCTTCTGGTAATATGTAAATCTCAAATAGTTAATAACGTGCATGAAAATTTACCGTCTGCTTGAAGTCTGCGTGCAAGTGTTCAAAGCTGTATGCCTCTGTTTTCTTCTCAGATGAATAAAAATTGTTTAAACTATAATAACAGAAGCTTTGGTAATTGTTAAGACACGGGAAACGGAGACCTTGAACCGAGGTGTCCCGTGTCCGAAGTCAATTTGCATAAAACCCAAAGCCGGGCAGGAAGGCAAATCTCGTCTTTCCTCTTCGGAATAATAAATTAAGTGAAAAGTCGTCGGAAGCTTTACGCTGCTAGTAATAAATTATGGCTAATCTATGGTTCCCCATCGATGCCACTCGGGGACTATCGCTCTTAACTCTCTGCCTGCCGGATACGTTTCGTCCGCCATACGGCATTGACAATGGAAAATATGTTTAATTTTATACGTCTAAAGTAAAAACGTAATAATCGTTTCCATTTTCCTACTCCCAAACTCTTCAATATGCAAATTTTTCCGCCTAAACGCGTTAAAATTTTCGTGCCGTATGTATAGAAATCTTCCTCCCCGACGTCGGTGATGCGGAAACATTTCGCATCGCGCATCTCTCGCGACGCGACGCGCCAGTCGAGTGGTTCCTCTCCATTAAACCGAAACTAACAACTATTTTTCTTTCTGGTTACACGAATTTTAATCGCCACTCTCTTAACTTAAACTTGTAATTAAAAGTAGAATGCCGGCGAGAGATTTCGAATTATTCTAATAAGGATGGGGCTGGAAAATTATATTACGGTTATAAGAAGGAAAACAATTAGGAAGCCACGCGACCAGCGAGAATGGACTACCGTTCCATTGATATAAAAGTCGATGAGTTTCTTTTTTTCTTTTCCGTGGCAAATGATCTAAATGTAAAGTTTAATTAAATTATCAACTGATTAGAGGGAAAGGAAAAGTTCGGAAGGAGTTTTTTTGTTTTTGGTTTCGATAAAGGAAGGAGGAAAGAAAAGGAGCTTAATTTAAAAATAAAGCTTGACCAAAAAACTTTTCCCCTTCGAAGATCGTTTGAAAAATGTCGGCATTTGTAAAGGAGAGAGAAATCTCCTCTTGTCAGATTCGTCGAAGATAAGGCAACCGCTCTTTTGAGGTCGGTATTAGTCCGGAGAACCTTGGCCCTAAATTTCCTTGAGAAATTTTTGGGGGAAAATTTCCCATGAAGAAATTCTTCCCTAAATTTCCCCTATGGAGAAATTTTTCGGGGGAAAATTTCTCCTTATGGAGAAATTCTTCCCTAAATTTCCCCTATAGAGAAATTTTTCGGGGGAAAATTTCCCCTATGAAGAAATTCTTCCCTAAATTTCCCCTGTGGAGAAATTTTTCGGGGGAAAATTTTCCCTATGGAGAAATTCTTCCCTAAATTTCCCCTGTGGAGAAATTTTCCCCTCCATAGGGGAAATTTCTCGGGTAATTTTTTCCCCCTCTCACACGCTAAATCGTGAATTATATATAGGGAAATTACTACGCATTTACTTTACGGTTACGTAAGTTAAATAAACGACTCAATGGCCCGTTTTTCACGACACGAAACGGAAATTTTTAATTTGAAATAATGTTTTCTCCCGTGGAATTTGCATTTTCGGAAATTTTCCACGAATATTAGGAATAAATTTATTCTTCGGATGAATGCCGACGACGTCGATGGTTAATTTAACGAAGGAGGTAATTTTCGTGCCTAGTAAAATAAAAACGAAACTAAAATCTGACCGCCGTATTCTCTAAAGTGCCACTTACTTCTCCTCGTCCTCCATTAGGTTAAGTTTTGCACCGATTTTTCGATTAAATTTCGGTTGAAAGTTACGTTCGGAGAGGTTGCGTAAAATCGGGGTCGATAGCGGTAACGTAATACGTAAACCGGATACGTCTACCGGATACTGCGACGGTCGGAAGATGTTGCGCTATCTGAAGACATCATCCGCCACCACGTCACTGGTGAAATGTTCCGGTGTTTCCGCTCGATACTACACTTCTAAAATATATTTCGGAACGATTAAAAGTTTAACTTGGTAGAAGGGAAATTTCGTTAAAATCCTGCTATTTCTACTTCCGTTCTGTACCGAAAATTGGTAATAGTTCGGTCACCGTAATTTTATATACTGTATTTGTCTCCTTTTTCTAGAATTAAAAGGTTTGTAGAGACTTTTAGAACAGAACAGAAGGAAGATTCCACTGTTTCAATCTTAGAATTCTTCTAAGGGAATTTCGAATAAACGAATTTTCCCGTTTGTTAACGAAAAATATCGATCCAAAACTTGATATTCTAAAGATTTAGTCGAAATTTCATCCGACATTTCTTCTCTTTTTCGTCATTAATTGGATTTTTCGGCGAAGTTACAAGAGAGATCCCGGAATCGAATTTCTCCATCTTCTTCGGTTTTCCCTGATTTTTTGCCATTCATTTCTTTGATCGGATTCGATTTTTTACGCGGGTTTGATCGTCCGAGTCACGTTGTTAAAATTCGTCTACCTCAGATTTCTGCCGGGCACCCAACAGAGTGCCCGGTCACAAAATCTGCCGAAGATCGTTTTAATTCAAATCGTAATAATTGATAATTTTCGTTGGGATGGTCATCCTAAAAACCATTGTAGAGTACATCCCGTGCCCATTGCATGTACAGCGTAAGGAATCGAGCCGTTTAAGCGACGTTTCGTTTATTTACAGACCTTTTTTCTCATCGGGTTTGATGACTCCATACAAACAAGACGATTGGAATTTTCGTTATTTAATGGCGGACGGCCATTAATCGATGTAATAATTGCTTTAGCGTTTCTTCCATCTTTTACGATGGAGAAACACGCGAAAAAACCAAGACGTTTCTCACGAAATACGAAGATTTCCAAAAAGGGTGTGGATCGATCGATAAAGCTCAAAATCGATCGAAACTTTGCCGGTAAGAACCGATTACGAAGAGTATTTTTACGTAAGTACACGGAGCGTGCTGTAATTAACAAGAAGCAATTGTTGTATGTGTTTATGCGTATTTACACAATAAGTGAAGAATTCGTCCAGACGGAGAACGAAATGCACGAATTTAGCCAGTTAAAATATTCAAATATTACGTGAAGAATTAAAATTACGATGGAAAATTAGGTTTAATGGCGGAAGAAACTAGACAGAGCTACAGGTACGTTCCTTAATTTGAGAAAAATAGAATAATCGGTTAATGTTACCTTAGGTAGCCAAGATGGCGGCTCGTCTCTAATTCCAGCAAGTAAACAGTGGGATGCACGTTCTAACCTAACCTATTCTAATAATTTGGTTGCTAATAATTATGGTAATTTATTAGAATAGGTTAGGTTAGAACGTGCATCCCACTGTTTCCTTACTGGAATTAGAGACGAGCCGCCATCTTGGCTACCTAAGGTAACATTAACCGAATAATCTTTAGGACTTTTTTTGGAAATTTACTAAATACGGAAGAATAAAGGCCATGTAATATACAACCGGGGGGATAGAGTTTGGCGTAGATAAGAGGCATTCCAATTTACTTAGGCCCGCATTTTAAGCAAGAAAAATTTGTTTTTCTTTCTCTCCGTCTTTTGTACGGACGACTTATTTAACCGACGTTTAAACTTTTCTCAACGTCTCTGGGCTTTTACGACATTTTCTCTCTGCGGAGCACTTTTCCAATGGCGATTGTAAATCTGAAATCGCGTGGCAATTCGAGGATTAGATAGGATTGACTCTTTTCTGAAGAGAGGCAGGAAAATCGAACGAGCTCGCTTATAAACTATTTTATCACTTTAACACTTCATTTTAAACATTGTTAAATATAATAAAAACATTTCTAAAAATATAAACGTATGTGTGTGGAATTTTCGTGTGTTTAAATTTTAGTCTTTCGATTTCTAAATTAACAATTGCCGTCATTCGAATTTTTAAAATTAATCTCTATTGTATTACTTGCGTTACGTGTTCCGCTCCGTTTTGCAAATTTCCACGTTTTCAGATCCCCAGAACCCAAAAAGGGGAAGAATTCCTTGTTTTAATATTTCGTTGTGGGTTAAATTTTAAGAAAAAAATTTGGCACGATGGCCAGGTACGAGGGGCAACGATGCTGTTAAATTTTGTATAGTTAAAGGTCTAGGGGATGGGGAAATAAAGGAGGATCGCGTGTCGTATCTCGATTGGGATCAAAACTTGATGAAAATTTACCGTTTTGGCACTTATAATTTCTTAAAAGAACTCGTCTCTACTCTCGAAATTACGCCTTTTTGTAATAGTTAATTGTTAAGTTTACGACAACGCAATACTCGTCGTAAAGCCGGGAAAGTTATGCAACTCGTTGCTGAATTTTATGGAGAAAGATCTATGCGGAGCATTTTATTTTCGTCGTTACGTTAATATCTCGAAGATGATTTTAAAATCGAATTAAAAATAAATATAAAATTGGATTAAAGCGAAATTTTCTGTGTGGACCAACGTCTTTTGTGTGTGTGATCCGGAGATTTAAAAAATAGAACTAAAAGTGTCGACGAACGAAGAGTCACTGCGACATTCTTTACGGGAATAACGAAGAAAATTCGTATTGCAGCCGTATTGAATTTTGTATTGTTTAGCAATTTTTTTATTTTTTTATTTTGCCACAGTCTAGTAGTATGTTTACAGTCGAATTGTCCAAGTTTATGAAGTGTGGGATTTATTTTTATGGCATTTTTCTCAGCAATACCACAACAAGTAATAGCGTTACGTTCTTTCGGATCGGTAAAAACTGTAAGACGTTGTTACGTTTTTTTCCAATCATCGAAAGTGATTGGAAAATGTATTTTTCGCCTTTACAAATACTGTATTTCGTTTGGTTCGTTCGTATTCGTTTAATTCGATTGAAATTAAACTAGTATTTGTTTCGCCGAGGGTGAATGAATAATATATTTGACGTCATTATCGCATTGAATTTGTCGCGCCTGATTATATACAAAACCAAATAAACTCGAATTTGTTGATTTTGTCAGAAGTTTGCTTATCGTCGTGAATGGACAACGAATGCATTTATTACAAGGTAAAAGTATTTACGTTTGGGATTCTTGTCGCGCTTCTGTCCTTTGTTAGCGTATTCATACTATACTCCAAAAGAATTTCGAATTTTTCGCCACATTAGATACGTAATTTCGATTAATTTATGGTAAATATTTATATATAAGTCTCATCTCTTGGATCATTAATGCGAAACTGTTATTACAGGATACAGGATTTCGCCCGTGCAATATGACAATCCATGGCTCTCCTATATACGAAAATTAGCTCTAAAATATTATTCCAATAACGTATATAATTAGGGCATATGGCATCAAACGAATTACTTATATTTATATATAATTTCTACTACTGTAGGGTGCTTGAATCGAATTTTGAGGGCGATACATTGCGCGTACCATTATAATCCCTCCAATGCCTCGAATCATTAACAAAATCCGCCTATCTCCGAATCCTATCGGTAATTACTTCATTTTAATATTCCTCTTTTCACGTACGAGAAAAAGGGGATACGAACTTGTACCGTTTTTCTTTAACGCAATGTTTGATCTTCGCTATAATTCTTAATATTGAAATCTCTTTTATTCTCCTTAATTTCTATTAAAACAATAACCTACTCGTCTTTTCTACTTGAATTTTTCTACATATTTTCGGGTTAATGTTACCTATGGTTCCAAGATGGCGGCTCGTCTCTGATTCCAGCGAATAGAAGAAGGGAAACAGTGGGGACGCATGTTCTAACCTAACCTATTCTAATAAATTACCATAATTATTACCAAGAAAATTATTAGAATAGGTTAGATTAGAACGTGCGTCCCCACTGTTTCCTTGCTGGAATCAGACGAGCCGCCATCTTGGAACCATAGGTAACATTAACCTATTTTCGTGTTACTGATTAGATCTTTTTCTTCAAATTTTCCACAATATATTTCGCCTAAAAACATATTATGTAATGAGTAAACTATGAGTAAAAGGTTGAAAATTTTTTAAGATTTTACTCGGTTTATCATCTAGTTTCTTAGTTTTTCCATTCGACATTAGTTTTAATTACTACTTTTTTCTCTATTTTAAACCTTTTATCCTTTTTTTTATATCTTAACTTTTAAGTTTAGTAGTAAAACTATAAAAGAGACGGCATTAGTTTTGTAGCCTTTATCTCCGGGAGGTAAAATTTATACGGCACTTTACCCCTATCTTTGACCTAATTTGCATCCATTTGGTAGGAAGACTTTCGACTGATTTACGAGATTTTACTCTACATTCACTCGCCATATTCACTCGTTAGTGATTTCAGATTAGCGAAGAGATCGTGACGTGACTCCTAACATTTCGTGGCAGCCACACTTCCGATCCACCCCTGTATTACGTTACTCTAAACTACGACTTCCATTAATTTCGAATGGAACCCGACACAAAAATATCGAAATTTTTACAGAACTTTCCACGATAAATAAACACGGGATTCGAATTGTAGTAATCGCCCCATTATGAGGCCATCGACGAATTATGAATGCCCTTTCGACTCTCGATAGTGAAATCGGCATTACGACCCATGAATAATTCAAACAGAGTAAATATTTTCGAAAAATTTAAAGGATGAATGTCAATAATACCGAATAAGTTCAAATATGTTTACTCTTCATCGATTTAAAACAATATATTATTTATTTTAAGTTTCATACATTCAAATCAAGCTGCATTGCGGGATCTTAATCGATAAAAAAATGCAAAATTAATATTTAAGACCGTAAAATAATTTCTCTTTCGGCATTCTTTATGATAATTCTTTTTCTTTACGTGTCGGATACCGAAGCGTGATTGGTTCTTATAAACTTCTATTGTAAATAAAACAATAGATTTTGCTAAGAGCACTCGGAATAAAATCGCGTTTTCGACGATATAAATTGATCTTTTTTTTATTATTATTTTGATGGGCCATATTCAATTTATGACTGAATTTTTTTGTAAATCGTCTTTCTAACTTTCGATAGCTTTTGACTACCTTTCGCTTGTAACTTTTCTTTTCTTTTATACGGATCGTTCTCGTATGAAAGTGGAACTCACGCCATCTTCGCATTATCCTTGTTATAAAATATTCGAAACGTATATCACTATTCCGTAATTAATGAGGATTTTTTTCTTTTTTTATTCGTTTGTTTTTAAGAGAAAGAATTCGCCCCCCCACGAAAAATTCCTTTTATTTAAAAAATATATATTCTCTGTTAAAAACAAAATACAATTTTGCAATTTTATTATTGTTACGTTATTTTTTCATTTCTTTTATTGTACAATTCGTAATACAGTATATAAAATTTGGGTTAAATTTACCTGTGGTATACAAAATGCCGGCTCGTCTCTAATTCCAGCAAACAGAAGGGAAACAGTGGGGACACACGTTCTAATCTAACCTAACCTATTTTAATAAATCACTATAATTACTACCAACCAAATTACTAGAACAGGTTAAGTTAGAACGTGCGTCCCACTGTTTCCCTTCTGTTTGCTGGAATTAGAGACGAGCCGCCATTTTGTATACCATAAGTAAATGTAACCAAAATTTGTAAACTGTCATTACAGCTTCTGGAGCGAGGTTAAGACCAGTAGCGCGCCTACATCATCTTTGGTACCCCTTAAATCTTGACCCGTCAAGGAGACAGCAACAATAGGAAACGCCCAAGAAGGACCAAAGGACCTAGCTCCTGATCCCAATGGTGAAGAACGGGATGGGGTTTCTAAAAATAGCCCATATAATATTAAGCTTGAAAGATGGTGAACAACTCTTGTGTTTTTCGTCGAAAATTCTGAAATTTTGCAGGGAGGTTTGATTGTTACGGGTATCGATGCTATTAAATTTTCATGGTTAAAGGTCGAGGAGATGGGGAGATAATGGAGTCGTGTGTATCTTCAGTAGAGGCGTGATTTTACTCGTTATCATCATTTACAAATTTTTATAATATCCATTTCTACCATAAAAATTAAGGTTTTTGCCATTTTATAATAGTTAAAAATATGTTTTATTTAAAAAAAATTTTAATAACAGATGGCCCCACCAAATATTACCGGGAAAGTTAAGCAACTCGTTGCTTGATTTATATTAACGTTTTTAATCTGATGCATAGGCCGTCCTCGGGTACCTGAATTTTGGAACACCAGTTACAAACTGTTCCAAAATAGAATACAATAAATATAGAATATTAAATCATTAAATTTTAAATATTTGAATATAAAAAAGTTAACATGTATTTCCAATAATTCCAACAAGAAAATTAAAAAGTCTAACCGACAGTTTACCATTAGCTTGGAGGTTCGTTGTAAGAAAGAAGCTTCTTTACAGAAATTCCTAGTTATCACATTTATAAGATATATTTTTGTATTTAGAATTTAGAATTCTACTTCTATTCTATTTCACTTTTATATTAGAATTTAATGATATTTTTACGTTAGAATTTTTAACCTAAGGCTGTAAACGTTAGTTTATAAACAAAGGCTGGTGTTTACTGATGGTTTTAGTAATCATTACTTATGAAATATTAAATGTAAAGCTGATTATCGTTTTCTGTATTGTACAATTTTGCATATACATCCGACTGACAATTTTTAACAAAAATTCAATAAGAAATATTTAAAATATTTTAATACAAATTCTTTAAAATTTCCTGTAGTTATTAAAAAATGCTCCATACTTAGAAGAAAAATAACTGTTTAACGATTCGGATATGAAAAACATCAATTTATCCTATTTATATAAGTAAATATCAATTTAAAAAGGAAATTAGTTTATTATTGTATAAAACACATTACTTTTTAATTAGAAATTTTAATCCGGAATAAGAAAATAGAGTAAAAGATTCGTCAATGATTTTCAAAGAAAACAGACTTGGCTGCATTTTGAAAACATTGTAGACCTATAAGTTCCCACTCTAGTCCGTCCGTCTGTCTTTCCTTAATCTCGAGAACATAGTTAGATAGATGAAAGACGAGATCAGATACAAAAACCGTATTACACGAAACACGTTTACCGCCCGAAAAACGTTTCTATATAGAACTATCGGGAAAAAATATTATCACATGAAAATCAAATTAACAGAAAAAAACACAGGAGTTCTTCGTCTTTCGTCCTTTTCGCACCCCACTCGATCTTTTATTCTAGGCTCTTATCCGCCTTAATATGTAAAAACTGATCATCAAACTAGTTGAAAAATATCTCTGGCAATACAATACACCGTTATATCTTATACAGGTATGCACTCTACTTACTATTGTATTGATAAAATACCGTATCTTCATTCAAACCTTTTTCTGTTTACTGTGTAAGAATCTCTATATCTCGAAACCTGTTTATCACGAATTTTATTTTCGTTCCCGTCAGATTCCAGATATACAGGTTCAACTGTATATAAAATTCTTACATCACAATATGGATATTTAATGTTATACACAAGAAGAGAAAATTCGGAAAGGACTTAATACACAGTGTCTGTGATAAAAAAAGTATCCGTGTGTAAAACAGGTGTGACATAAAGAAGCCTCGTTAAAATATAACGGAAAATACGTGAAAATATTCTCAAATTTTAATTTTCTATACATACTTATAATTTGTTAAAGTATCAAGTATAGAAGTATTCAAACAGCTAATTCCTCCCTTACACGACTATTGTTAGAATCTTGGTCTTCACGCCGTAGGTATCGTGCAGTCACGTATCCTCACTTAACCTATATAGCGAATTGTCGAATGTGTAGTTGTATGCACGGTGTTTTAAAGACGTAAACATAAAATATTTAAGAATTTCTCTCCTTATTTTCAAAATGACGTATTCGTGTCTTCGGAATCCATTGGGAAATTCGTTTCCGGTAACGATGGCGAATGTAACCGTACAAAAGAGTTTAATTAAGTAATCAATTATTTGGTATGAATTATTTCAACAATAATTAATTACGTTGTCGCTTTTCGTTTCCGACACTTTTTTTTTATTATTTTTTTCTAGTGTCAGACGTCTTCGTCTCTATTTTCCGAATTAATTTAAGAGAGAGAATAATTAGTTTCCTTCTTCGCTTAATACCGTTCAATTAATCTACAGATGAATTTTATGATTTGTTCCTTTTATAAAGCGGCTGTCGGAAATCGAAAAGGTCAAAGTTGAACTACTGCCTAAATGCTTGGGAACTAAACTTGTACAAAGAATCTAAAATGTTCTCTATTGTTTAATGCTTTCACGTGTACGACATAAATGCAAGTAAAATGACAAAAGACTTGTAGTAAAATATATCAGGAATAATATTAAAAGAAAGGAAATGCACGGAATATATATTTTTTCCTTTTCTCCCCTAAGCAAAATTATTTAAAGCCTAAATTACATGTAAAAATTCATAAAAT
Organism: Centruroides vittatus; assembly: GCF_030686945.1. Lineage (NCBI taxonomy): Eukaryota > Metazoa > Arthropoda > Arachnida > Scorpiones > Buthidae > Centruroides > Centruroides vittatus. The sequence goes on along the minus strand of NW_027122709.1, from coordinate 945,576 downwards.
GTAAAATCAGCAAATTCTTTAGATTTCTACTGGCATTTTGAAATTCTTTATGTTAAAAATATTTTTAAATAATTCCAATAAAGTAACGTTTTTCCGTGTTTAAAATTTAAAATTGTTACGATACAAACTCCATTTAATACTTTTCGAGGAACCGGTGAAAGAATACGTTAAATCAAGGAATACGTAAAATCCCAACCTCTTTTAAAACATGCCAAAATCTAAAGATACACGTGTATATGCATTCAAAATGTATAAAGTATATATATTACCAGTATAAACAAACTTTATTTCGAACATTATGACATACAACTGTACCTGTAGACATGTTTACAAGTAACACAAAAAATAATAAATTGTCTTTTGAAAGTAACCGAGAATATTTATTTGTTTCCTGTTAAAGATTTGTGTGTCCTCTTCACTGCAGTTTCTGAAACAGAAAGAAACGTGTTTGATTCAACATTGTCGCTATTGTCATTAAGTACCTCCTTTTCCGTTTTGTACTTGTTTCCGTAATGTCCGGCTTTACAGCTACACAGAACCACGTAATCGATAGTGAACATTGAAAACTAAAGTGGTTTACTTGCTATGTCATTTACTGAGATCAGTAATGGCTCCGACTGGTTTGTATATATTACAAAATTGACAACTGCTTTTTACACATTGGTCATTTTGTGCTAAAACTATAAAACGTGACCTCTTTCCAGAAAGTTCCCAAAACTATAGAAAGTTCCTAAAACTATAGAACGTGACCTCCTCCCAGAAAGTTCCCAAAACTGTAGAAAGTTCCTAAAACTATAGAACGGGACCTCCTCCCAGAAAGTTCCCAAAACTGTAGAAAGTTCCTAAAACTATAGAACGTGACCTCCTCCCAGAAAGTTCCCAAAACTGTAGAAAGTTCCTAAAACTATAGAACGGGACCTCCTCCCAGAAAGTTCCCAAAACTGTAGAAAGTTCCTAAAACTATAGAACGTGACCTCCTCCCAGAAAGTTCCCAAAACTGTAGAAAGTTCCTAAAACTATAGAACGTGACCTCCTCCCAGAAAGTTCCCAAAACTGTAGAAAGTTCCTAAAACTATAGAACGTGACCTCCTCCCAGAAAGTTCCCAAAACTGTAGAAAGTTCCTAAAACTATAGAACGTGACCTCCTCCCAGAAAGTTCCCAAAACTGTAGAAAGTTCCTAAAACTATAGAACGTGACCTCCTCCCAGAAAGTTCCCAAAACTGTAGAAAGTTCCTAAAACTATAGAACGTGACCTCCTCCCAGAAAGTTCCCAAAACTGTAGAAAGTTCCTAAAACTATAGAACGTGACCTCCTCCCAGAAAGTTCCCAAAACTGTAGAAAGTTCCTAAAACTATAGAACGTGACCTCCTCCCAGAAAGTTCCCAAAACTGTAGAAAGTTCCTAAAACTATAGAACGTGACCTCCTCCCAGAAAGTTCCCAAAACTGTAGAAAGTTCCTAAAACTATAGAACGTGACCTCCTCCCAGAAAGTTCCCAAAACTGTAGAAAGTTCCTAAAACTATAGAACGTGACCTCCTCCCAGAAAGTTCCCAAAACTGTAGAAAGTTCCTAAAACTATAGAACGTGACCTCCTCCCAGAAAGTTCCCAAAACTGTAGAAAGTTCCTAAAACTATAGAACGTGACCTCCTCCCAGAAAGTTCCCAAAACTGTAGAAAGTTCCTAAAACTATAGAACGTGACCTCCTCCCAGAAAGTTCCCAAAACTGTAGAAAGTTCCTAAAACTATAGAACGGGACCTCCTCCCAGAAAGTTCCCAAAACTGTAGAAAGTTCCTAAAACTATAGAACGTGACCTCCTCCCAGAAAGTTCCCAAAACTGTAGAAAGTTCCTAAAACTATAGAACGGGACCTCCTCCCAGAAAGTTCCCAAAACTGTAGAAAGTTCCTAAAACTATAGAACGTGACCTCCTCCCAGAAAGTTCCCAAAACTGTAGAAAGTTCCTAAAACTATAGAACGGGACCTCCTCCCAGAAAGTTCCCAAAACTGTAGAAAGTTCCTAAAACTATAGAACGTGACCTCCTCCCAGAAAGTTCCCAAAACTGTAGAAAGTTCCTAAAACTATAGAACGTGACCTCCTCCCAGAAAGTTCCCAAAACTGTAGAAAGTTCCTAAAACTATAGAACGTGACCTCCTCCCAGAAAGTTCCCAAAACTGTAGAAAGTTCCTAAAACTATAGAACGTGACCTCCTCCCAGAAAGTTCCCAAAACTGTAGAAAGTTCCTAAAACTATAGAACGGGACCTCCTCCCAGAAAGTTCCCAAAACTGTAGAAAGTTCCTAAAACTATAGAACGTGACCTCCTCCCAGAAAGTTCCCAAAACTGTAGAAAGTTCCTAAAACTATAGAACGTGACCTCCTCCCAGAAAGTTCCCAAAACTGTAGAAAGTTCCTAAAACTATAGAACGTGACCTCCTCCCAGAAAGTTCCCAAAACTGTAGAAAGTTCCTAAAACTATAGAACGTGACCTCCTCCCAGAAAGTTCCCAAAACTGTAGAAAGTTCCTAAAACTATAGAACGTGACCTCCTCCCAGAAAGTTCCCAAAACTGTAGAAAGTTCCTAAAACTATAGAACGTGACCTCCTCCCAGAAAGTTCCCAAAACTGTAGAAAGTTCCTAAAACTATAGAACGTGACCTCCTCCCAGAAAGTTCCCAAAACTGTAGAAAGTTCCTAAAACTATAGAACGTGACCTCCTCCCAGAAAGTTCCCAAAACTGTAGAAAGTTCCTAAAACTATAGAACGTGACCTCCTCCCAGAAAGTTCCCAAAACTGTAGAAAGTTCCTAAAACTATAGAACGTGACCTCCTCCCAGAAAGTTCCCAATACTTTCGGTCACTATATTACAGTAAGCAATCTTCGAGTTACGTTTGCTTACAATGCTGAGGAAAGTTACAGAGATAGGTTCAATGCATCTCGATTCGAGTAAGCATATTGTGAAAAGATTGTTTAAAACGAGTAAAGAAAATTATCATAAATATTAACTGAGCTTACATAAATAGTCATGATTAATTTATAACAAAATTAAATATAATCCAATGAAAGTTTAATATATTTCGTTTATATCGTATTGACATTGTTGTCCCGTAGTTTGTTTATTCTATAAATACAACAAACAAACAGACCGCAGTCTATTAATTATTGACGAGACACGTGCGTATATAATCTTTCATTTTCAACATTTTTCTTGAAAGAATATTTTGATAGTAAACAATTTGCCGGCGGTAATTAGAGCTTGTTAAATATTCAAAGCATTATTAAATATAAATTTTATTTTATATGAATGGGCCTTTAAATAGAAGATTACTACTCTTAGATCTGCAATCTGTTTTTTAAGCACAATTTTCCAAAGGGTGGGATTTTAAAAGTAGTTTTTCCTATCGTAGTTTATTGATTTTAACAATGTAAATATAAAATAATACACTAAAGGGAAACCCAACGGGTACGAATTACGTTTAAAAATATATTTTTAAACTCTTCACGAATGGTTGGTTAAACCCAAACCGCCATAGGAAGTAGAATTATTTGTAATTTAACTTATCGATTGTTTTTTAAAAATATTGTTAAAAGTTATGAATTTTCTGATAAGCAATGGCAGGATAAGTGTGGCGAATTGGCCCGTAAAGTAAAGAACGAGAGAGGCGGTTCTGTGTCCGGGCTCCGGGCTCCTATTCTCTCCAATGCAATTTGTCAGCCATGTTACCGGAAGTAACATGGCTGACAAATTTGGCCATTTTGAGTATGGCTTTCGGCTTGAATAATAAATTAATTAAAGGCTGTGGCTACACGTATTGCGAGTAAATGAATATTTTATGTTTTATTTAAGAAAAACGAAGTACATTTACTAGATTGTTAGTGGCAACACGATGATATTGGCTTTACTCTAGTAAAAACATAATTTCATCGTTATCAATGATTTCGTCATTTGATATAATTGACGAAATTACTATTTACAGGAATTATTAAAATTGTTTCAAACGTACATATCATTTGATATTAGTTACTGTATGATATAGAGTAATAACAATTTATAACAAGTTTCTCATGTTTTCAATCAAGCCAGATCACTCGACCTCAGCTGATATCGTGTATTCAGACTTTAAAACTGTAGAATATTATAAAATCATTATATAAAAATTCAAATAGTAAGAATTACGAACCGCATATGTTGGCTTACTGTAGAGACTCATGGGGTGAGATTTACCGCTTAGCATAACAATATTAAACACAAACAAACAAACAAACATTCATAAATACAGATAAAACCTCCAATTTTTTTGCATTTCTTGACGTTTCAAAGTCCACCCGAGTCAAAAATTGCGTGGCCATTATTTTTACCAATCGTCATACTTCCCCTCTGTTATATAACAGAGCCGGGAAAGTAAAAATGTCAGTCATTACTGGAAAAAACGAGACACACAAGATTACTTAGGCTACATTTATGATTTCAATGGTTTAGAAAACGGCGACAGTTTCAAAACTTTTTAGGAATCTTTATATTACTATATATTATACTAAAACAAATTTTCTAGAAAATATTTGAAACTTTTCTTTGTTTGAATTTCGCCCTTGTCAGCGGGTTTATTTTGTTTCTGAAGCGTGTAGGTGCGAGGTTGGACACCTCTGTATCTATCAGCAGTCAACTAAATCGTATGGTAAAACGATAAAGAAAAGCGCCAATTCGTGTTAATTTTAGCGAATTCTCCAAATTTTTCTCTCTTTTTTCCGTGTTTATGAATATTTATTTTATTTCGCTATTTTTCACTCGTGATTTTGTTCCGGTAATAATGTCAAGTGAGGTAATTTGCTGTCAACCTGTCAACGAAGGAAATTGACGATTACGTCGACGAGTCAAGGAAACTGAAAAGGTGTTTTAGCTAGTCAATTGTTAAATTATTCGCTTTAAGCTACTCCTCGTCTAAAATTACTTTAAATTTTATTATTATGCGGATCTTTAGATATAATTTCGGACGAATTGAATGTTTGATGGCTTCTAAGATTATGCAAAAGTACAGTTAAAGCTTAGGTAAATACACTTGTATTAGAAGTAAGACTATTGTAATTAACTTTGATATTTGGGTTAATGTTACCTTAGGTGCCAAGATGGCGGCTCGTCTCTGATTCCAGCAAGGAAACAGGAGACGCACGTTCTAACCTAACCTAACCTATTCTAATAAATTACCATAATTATTAGCAACCAAATTATTAGAATAGGTCAGGTTAGGTTAAAACGTGCGTCCCCACTGTTTCCTTGCTGGAATCGGATACGAGCCGCCATCTTGGCACCTAGGGTAACATTAACTGATATTTGTTTACCCAAACTAAAACTTTGCGTTACTCTAAACAATTTATTTTGTATTAAACTTTGATGAATGTGTTTTTGTGTAATTATATAAGTAAGAATCGTAAATTTTCGTCGATACTTACCTATTTTAATATCCGTTAACGAGAATTTTATAAATAACCGTGTTTTTACATTACGTTTTAAACGTGTAAAATCGACAAAATTATTTAGAATTTAAATTTTTTATTCATTCGAGCGATGTTTACTTTTTTATCTTTTGCATAAATTTTAGATTTAATCCTCGGATATTAAAAAGTTACGGAAAATAAATTATGCAAGAAGTATGAAATAAATATAAATAATGTATAATTTAGTTAGTTTTATCATATTTAAAAGCCAGTCGTTAATTTAATATTAATCTTGTTTACTAATAAAAATAATTGGGAGACATTTTAATGTTTTTTTTTATTTAAAAAAAATGCAAATTTCTCTTAAATTCTAGTACCTAATCATCAATTATTAATTAATAATTTGACGTATATCTACTAAATGTACGTGATTTAAAAGCTGAATTATATTTTATTCATGTTTGCTGTATTAAAATAGAAACTTTGGTTAAAGTTATCTAGGTAACTCCAATGGTGGCGCTTCGGTTAGGTTAGATTAGCCATATTTTTAGTAGATATTCCCTTTTTTTCTTTTGTTCAAGAACTACCGTGAATCAATAACTAGTGACGTTAAAAACTCGGCGGCCTGCCGGCGGCTCCCCTCCGAGAGGAGTCCGTGGGGAGCACGAACAGTCGGAAGCGCTGCCATTGGGGTTACCTAGGAACACTTTAACCGAAACTTTATATTTAATAATTAAGAAAATTGCTATACAGAGTTCGAAATAAATGTCCAGTTTAACTCATTGACGACAATATTTTACACGCTATTGCGTCAAATAAGAAAACACTTTATGACCCCTCTATAAAAGAAATAAGAGAAGAATAACACGATTAAGTCCGACCCCCTCGACCTTTCACCACCAAAATCTAATAGCATCGATGCCTCTAATGCACAAGCTACAATGCCATATTTCGTGTTTCTTAATCATTATCCCATCCTGAGGTATTAAACGAAATAGACGACAACACACACACACACACAAACTTGCTCTGTCTATATTTTACCTTATTGTGCTTTTTCGGTGATCGTGGTAATGTAAATTTTTAAGGTTTAACGTTAAATATCCATTTATGTAAACTCTACGACATTTGATAATAATAAATACTTTACAATCGTCTTATATTAACAATATAAAATTCCATTGTAAATGCTCAATTATCGAGAGCAAAATTCACAAACTTGCTCAGTCTATATTCGAATTGTTGGGCGATAATATTTAATTTTTGAAAGTCTTTCATCTTTAATTAAATTATTTAGATTTAGTACGATTCATTCCGGCGAAAACATTTCCCGGGTGGGTAAACCGGCGTATTATATCCGAAAGTATAAAGATAATTAACGCGAACTTCGAAGGATTTGAATACAAATCTGTTTGTTAATATAAATTTGATTAAAAAAGCGTGAATAGAAAAGTTAAATAAGTGCTACTATTCAAAATTTTTAATGAAATTTGTATTAATAATTTCAAAAATCTTTTGTCCGCTCTCTGTCGGGAAATTTCTGTTCTTTCTAATTAACCCATTTATCCGAGGCAAATAAGTTTACATTAACCTATTCTGAAAATTAATGAATGGATTTCTTTCGTTTTGTAAACTTTAGTCACTCGGAGAAAAGAAAAATTCCGTGGAAAAACTGTCTTCCTGTATAAACATCCGAACAAATATTATTGATTATGTCCTTGTTCTAAGGTTAGTGTGTTACGTGTTCTCTTGCTGTGTTGCATTCGAGTTTATTAATATATTATGGAGACAAATTTGGTATTTATTTGTTCCACTAAAGGTGAAATATTTCGATTACATCGCTGTATCTGAATTTTAATAATTTAATTGTGTTAAAGATTAAAACTGAATATTTTACTCGTCTTATTTGTCTAGAGACACATTCTTGAATCCTTAGAAGTTGGGTTAATAGGGTTGATGTGTGTACACTACACGTCAGAATTTCAATTATGATGTATCTAAGAGGATAAATAGGTTAGATTTGCGATTTAAAAAAGTTCAATTTATCTGCACAAACTTTTCTGTTGTTAATAAGGAGTGTTTACTTTACTGCTTTGAGTCATAAGTTTTTTCTATTTATTATCCTAGCCAACCTATATTTTGGTGTCTTAAAACTTAGACCCATTCTTGAGTATATTTGGAATAAAAATGGAACCAATTTTATCCCACAGTTTTGAAGTTTATGGCACAATCTCCTTTCATGCTGCTCCAAATGGTCGTCCGTCAAAATTGAAGATGCGATATCATTTTAAAACTTTTTGGTGCTATTAATAATAAATATAATAATTATGAATAGCATAAATTATTATTAAATTAATATAATTAATTGTTAAAAATATTAATACTACAAAAAACTCAACTTCAATTCAAAATATATCAATCTTTAGATGATTTTTATAGTACTTTCTAGTGAATGATCTACTAGGGGTGGGCAACTATTGGCACACGTGCGAAAGGTTCGATTGGCGCGTGAGAGAATTTTGCATCATAGATTTGGCGAGTGCATATAAAACGGTTGCCCACTCTTACACTAGAACATTCCCGCTGAAAGTTCCAGCAATGATTTGCCATCGAGCCAGGATAATTTGTGCTGACCAAGAAGAAAAGTTACCGTCTTTAGATCCACACAAATCACCCATTGACAATCTCGATACTTCATCTTTTTCAATAAGAGAGATTGTCACGTACTCTTCTCTAATACTGTTCGAGTGGTCAATTGGAATTGACCAATATTAACGCTATCGATACGTTTCGAAATTATATCATTAAGTAACCCCAATTACGACGGACAGACGTTGGAGCATCGCGTAAGGAGGTTACGCCGTATCTCCAAAACTAAAACCGCCGTTTAAATATAGTGAATGTGTTTAACTTTCGAGGCACACATATTCCTGAGCTACGTTCGAAAGCATATTAAGTCTACCACATCTTTAATTTTATTTATATAAAATTACTAAATAAAATCTTTAAGTTTGTCCAGTTTTTTAACTTAGATTTTATCAAATATTCCACGAAAACGTGATTTTATTTAAGCTGGTATGTCTTCTTCTCTTCTATAGTATCAATTAATCGATTTGTGTGTTAATATCCAGAATTGTATCAATAATAATGATGTGGTTCCCGTCTTGTTAGAGGTTAACGGCGATTGTTTACAGATGCAAATGTATATTCACACTTGTAAACAAATATAATACATATATTTGGTGTGTACAAAGAATGTCTTCTCTAGTGAAAGTCTTTACAGCTTATTAATAACATATTAATGTGTTTTGTATGCTACGAAAGATTTTTCTTTTAAAAAGAAAACTCTTTCCATGCATAAATTAACGTGTCAAATAGATTTTATTTTAATACTTAGCAAATATTTACAAATATTATTTAAAGCTATAATAAGCTTTAAATGAAATGCGATAAATTTGTATATTGTGTATTCAAATGCTTTATATTAATGACTCCGAATTCGACGAATTTTAATCCAAAATTTGTGAGTTTTCGTATATTTAAACACATAAAGGACAGGTTTCTATCGATATAAGACAAAACTGAATGGAGTGATATTTTTGTTAAATGAGCTTGGTAGAATCTTCGTGTTCATTTTAGGATTTCCATAAATTTTTATAAGAAAATCACTGGAAATCATGCGATTAATAATACGAATTTTAACTGGAACGAAACTGTTTCAATTAAAGTGGAAGAAATAATCGATTTTTATAATTTCGAAGAGAATATCTAAAATAATCATTTATAAAATCCAGCAACCTTTCTTGGCAACAATATTTAAAACTGTGTGGCGCCATTGTTACGATATTTTATTTTAAAAACTTTTTACATATTTAATTATTGTAAGATAGCGAAAAGCTTCATTTTGAGGATAGCGATGAGTTTTATATTTAAAAGAAATTGTTAATAACGACTAAAAACTTCACTAAATCCGACCCTGCTCGAGATACGACACACGACCCCTTCTATCTCCTCACCCCCTCCGTCTTTTACTTTCAAGATTTAACAACATCAATACCCATAATCAACAAACCTCCATGCAAAATTTCAGAATATTTTGACAAAAGGCAGGGGAGTTATTAAGCTTCAAATTGGGAAAACAAAATCGTGCCTCCCACACATACACAAACACGAACAAATATCCATACATACCTCCGAATGTTTTTCTCGACGTTTCGAAGTCCCCCAGTCCAAAAACGTAAAAATCCTGGTGGAAGGTCTTTTTTTCGACCATTGGGGGCAAGCCACTACTAATTTACTATCTCACAAGGTCAGGACACGCGTACTGGAGCCGCCATTTTGGGCCTTTTTGAGTCGCGTGTTTAAAACAAACTTCCACGAGCAGTCAGTTTTATACGACATTAGTTAAACTAAAATTGCGTAAATTAGTTTAATTAATGTCGTATAAAACTGACTGCACGTAAAAGTTTGTTTTAAACATGTGACTCAAAAAGGCCCAAAATGGCTGCTCCAGTATGCGTGTCCTGAGCTTCTTATATAGACCTTGCTATCTCAAATTCTAACATAAATTTTTATTTAGAGTTCTTCTTTTGACTTTCCATGTTTGCCAACTTAAGTTATTCTGACTCAAATTTATTTCTGAACCCTAAAAATAAAAAATGAGGATGTTTGTTTGTTTGTTTGTTCGCTATGCACTCCTAGGCCGTTCTACCAATTGGTACAAAATTCTGCAGTTACGTTTCGATACTTCTAACTTAGATAATGTCGCAATCTCATTCCAAAATATTGATTGGATGTGTATATAGCGATTAATTTCTCTCTACATTTGATTGATGGCTTTACACGTAATGCTATCTATTGGAAAAAATTAAGAAAATAATTAACTAAATATAATTCTTACAAAAAGGATATAATTTTAAAAAATGTACATTATATTCACTGAATTACAGCGACAATGATGTAGCGCGAAATAGATACACTATTATGCCATTACTGCGACAGGTAGCACCTGAGTGGAGTGTAATAGCGTTTTGCCTCCGTACATCATACTTTTCCTTTACCAATGGAGTCGTGCCAATTATGTATCTAACTCCGTTCGGGAAAAAAATTTTTAAATTGAAATACTACTAGGAAACCTAGATATCTCGCCCTTCCCCTGATTTCATCTTCCCTTAGTAATTCATAAACCCATTGTTTCAAATTTCTTTCACCGATACTGCTTAAGTTCTTCTAACGTTCTACCAAATTAATATACCTGTAACGATTTTCAGGCACAAAGTAGAGCTCGAAATCTTTTTCTGTGCCGATGTTTATTTTTTCTATTTATTGTTATGGCAACATTGCTTCATTCAAAACTTCCTGTAGTTGTAGTCTATGCAATGTGCACTTTATTCGCGTGTTGATTCTTACTGTCAAATCTGCATTAACTATTCTTATGCCACAACTTTCAAAAGTTTTCTTTACTTAGGTGCTTTTGCTGAGTTTTATTTACTTTTTCAACCTGGTTTCACCAGTTTTTTTATGGGATCACATAAAAGCAATTTTTCTTTTATTTTTACACAAGTTTTTTTATTTAAACAAGCCTTATATCAAATATTTCGGACGTTAGCAACTTCAATAACATGCAGGACCATCACAATCAATCTAACGCATTTTAAAAATTTTGTTCTTCTACCGTACACGATATAAAGAATTGTTAAAATGTGTTAAACCCTTACCTAAGATAACCTTTGTAGCTATATAAATCAAATACTGTAATATAATAGAAGGGTTAATAAGAGTCTGTGAAGATCTGACCCCATGATTCCGACTACGATACATGGTACTTCTGTGTGTATTTAAATATAATTGGATATTCATTCTGAATGGCCGCTGTTTTAGAGAATGGCCAATTACGCGTTCATCTCAACCAGTGTTTCAGTAATCGATTTGGCAATTTTAAGCGAGAGTTTACTAAATAACCTAGTTGATTTTAAAGTCATGAATACATTCAGCTCAGATCATCACCCAATATCTATGGAAATTAAGCTAAAAACACAAAAATCGGAAGAACATAAGGACACACAGAGTTCAAGTTATATGGAAACCGTTAGAGTCCGAAAAATTCTATCAGTCAGTTAACCAAAAACATAATACTAATTGCAGACAATTCTTTTTTTCTTTTCAATCTTGTGTTAATTGGAAAGCGTACAAATCCTGCCAACTTCTGCTACCCAAATGCTCAGAAAGGTTAAAAGCAGAGAGTTTCTAGATGAATATTGCAAAATCAATAGAAGTTATAGATCAACGAGTAAAGCAAAAAAAAGAAGCTGTACACGACTAAAATCAATTCACAATTGCGGAATATTATCAAAACTAAAGATTTCCGGCTGCTAGAGAATAAGTTCAGAGGTCAAATTCGGAATAAACAGATAATTTAAAAAACAGGAATGGAGAGACTCTCTGAAAAGATCTTTTGAGGTTCATCAAACAGCAATTTACCTAAATACGCTTTTTTCTTGTAATATTTCTATCCTAGATGATCCCTCTTCAATACTACAATCTTATCAATGTTTAACCTCAACTAGAATGGTTGACGGTATTTTTACAAAATTAAAAATATATGAAGCTAAGCCGTCTTTATATCGAAGGAAGATTGCTGACAAAACAGTTCTGTCATGTCTAACCACTAGGTCGTTCCTGGAGGTTGGACATATAGGAAGTGTGAAGACGATTTAGTTTCTTGTATATTTTCAATTGTGTATAGTGAACTTTTGACTCCTTCGAACACGACATCCTGTGGCTCAAACTCTGTAAAAGAGGAATTTCCACAACATTTATTAACTTACCTAAACAGCTATAACCCAAATCCCGCTATCTCATATACGGGTTTTCATATTATACAGAAGCAGTACCATCCAGTATAGGTATGCCCCGGGATGATCCTTTAAGTCTTATACTTTTTAACCTATTTATTAATGATCTTGAAGAATTTCTACAGGATCGAGTAACGCCTAACTTTGCACTGTCTCCTTTGATAAATATTAACTGTCTTCTATATCCATCTCATAGCCTGTTACTGCTCTCCAAGAGAGACTAAATTATGCTACAGACTACAGTCGGGTTAAACGACTAATTCTTCTTTTTCGGTCTTTGTTACTACAACATCATATTGTTACTATAGCATTCTGTAAAGTAATGCTCGAAGGTCTCGATCTTCTGTGCTCCTTCCCACACAACATCGATGTAACGATCCAGGCATATGCAGACAATCTCTTTGTGGCTAACGAAAACTGTCACCACCTAACCGAATCACTAATGAATCCCTAAAAAAACATCTATAAATGGAGCAAGACACATAAGCTCCCATCAACTTCGAGAAATGTACTGCACTTGTACTCACACGGAAAAATAAACGAGGCCGGTTAAAACGTGCTCCAAGCATATTCATCGATAATAATAGAATCAAAGTGGCTCGTGAACTGAAGTATCTGGGGATTTACTTCGACGAACACCTCAATTGGCATCATCACGTTAATATTCTCCAACAGAGGATCAAAAGAAAAAACAACCTACTTACATGGATTACCAGAGACTACTGGGGAATAAACCCAACAACTGCCGTCTTATCTACAAGGCAGCAATCGAACCTGCTATTCTCTACGTTATATCTGTTTCGTATGAGGCGCTAAAAACACCCATGTACGAGGTAAACTCCTCTCCTTACAGAGGAGCTTCGCAATTAAAATATGTAAATCTTATAGGACGGCAGCCACTAATGCTCTCCTCGTCATGGCCAGAATAACTTCCATGGCTTGGTACTGGTCCCTCATTAAGACTGACGGACAATAAAATACAGCGTTATATTACTAACAGTGGTCTTCCAGAAGGCTGCCTGGATCTTGTAAACCAAATCAAAGACTCTAAATTTGACAGAATCCCTGCAAAGAACGAATTCCAACAGCGCCCAAGTAACATAAACAATTACGAAGTAAACATGAACTTTGATAAAACCACAATTGCACTAACTGGTGTGTATTGATATATAACGATGGCTCAAAGAGCGAACACGGGACAGGGTTTGGTATTGTCATCTTCCATAAGAACAGTCACAAGACATACCAGGCACACGTTAAGTTGGCGGCCCACTGTACCGTCGTTCAGACCGAGCTATGGGCCATTCGCAAGGCAATTCAACACATAGAAAATCATCATACATATTACAAAGGTAACATTAACATCTTTACGAACAGTAAAGTGGCCCTTAACATTTTAAACTACTAAAAAAACTCATCTGTTCTAGCTACTGAAGTAATAAAGACTGCTCAAAACCTGGGAAGAAACTGTAACCTACAGTTTAGTTGGATCCCAGCTCACAAGGGCCACGAAGGTAATGAATTGGCCGACAAGTTGGCCAAGTCAGCCTGAACATTATGTTCAAAACTCGCCTACAAGAAGTTACCTGCAATCTCCTTGAAACATCACTTACAACACAGCCACTTCATACGTTCCCTTGCGCATCTTAAAAAAGCCAAATACTTCAGCCCAGATGCAGAGGTGACCCAGTGCCTTACAGGACACGGGAACATCGCATCATACCTGCACCGTTTTGGTAAGCAGATCGATAGCATCTGCGATTGTGATGGACAGAATGAAGACGATACGCTACATTTTCTCTTCAGCTGCAACAAATTCATCCAACAACGTACAGAACTCTTCAAAGAATGTCTCCAAACAGGACTCAACTGGCCCTCCCATCCTGCTGACATTCTCGATAACAAAAAACATGGACAAAAATGAAGAATTTCATACGCAACACAAAAAAACTCAGGCCCACGAATTCCATTAGCCAGCGAGATGGGTGACACGGCCACATCTGGACCAATGATAGACTGGCTGATATCATTTAAGGTAGGCTGGCTACTCGCCCAATTTGTTCAACTCGCGATTTGACTGTACTGTGCATACGCAAATTAGACCCACTGGGTTTATATCTACTAGGCTCTTCAATGTTTTTAATGCCAAATTTTGTAATGTTTTATCTCTTTGCCAAACCAATCTACTGTACTAACCATGTAAACACACGACTTAACCATATCAATAACTAATATTCATGTTTTGTTCTATATCTAACTTTATATAATAATGCACCACTTCTTTATCGAGTGTCAGTATTTGTATAAATTATATATATATAGCGGTCATAAATCGCGCACTTTTTAATAGTTAAAACATTGTGTCTGATACCCCCTTTTGCTGTACGCACTCGCTTACACACCAAACTTGTCATGTTTGTTTTTCTACTGTATCACTGTCTTGTAACTGTACTTTTACTTGTTCAACAATTATGATGCATACGCCCAATGATCCGACACTTCCCTGCAATCTTTCCCTATTTTCTTTCCCTCCCTACTTACTATCACTTCCTCTTCTAATTTCAATTTCATCACCTCGTGGACTACCACGTGGATCACCAACGATCCGTGGACTAAACCCAATTTCGCCCTGCTTTTAACACTTGACGAAAAGCGGCAACGTTTCGAGGCATGCCGCGACTTTCGTCCGCGCCCTCGCATTCTCCTACAACCCCCGTTCCAACAACGAGTTTCCGGCAGCGGCAGTTTCTACGGAAACGATCTCTGCAGGCATCTGTAGCGGCTCGCCGCTTTCCATATCCAATATAGTTATAAATTCCATTGTTCCGACGTCATAATACAAGCTACTGTCTCGTGCTGGAAAGTGTGACGGCGCATCTAATTGGTATCGATGTATTAGTGTTTCTAAATGATTTCTTCGCGTACGTTCGCGCGTTGCCACTTTTAATTGAATAAACTTGTATATCTTTATCGTCGAACGTTGTCTACCGTCTCTGGAAACTTGCCAGGCTTAAATCGCGCCCATTCCATTTTAATAAAAGGGTCGAGGATGGATTAACGGCCACCCATTCTCAACCCGTACTTCGCTCTTCTTTTATTAAAATGGCAAATCGATTTTTTTCGTTACTACGGTGAGAGATAGCGGGGAAAATGTTTAGACAAAAGTTGCATATGTTTATGTGTTCAAAGCTGAGTATAGACAAGTATCGAAAAATTCATGTTTTTCGAGTAAATTTCTGTGAAAATACACTTCGCAACCTCTTTTAATACAACAAAATACGCTGAGTAATCAAATTATTAAAGACATTCCCTCACTCTAACGTAGAAGGGTCCGTTAGTGATGCATGGTGCAATGAGTAGCATGTAAAAGGCATGCTTGGTATCTAGAGAACATGGATGAGACAAAAGATTTAAACATATTTAACGGAGACATGATCACGGGAGTGCAATAAGAACTGGTTTTAGTATTTCAGAACTGCTCGGCTTTACTCATACAACGGTATCATTGGTGTTCGGAGAATGGCAGTTGGGCCAAACAACATCAAGCAATAAGTACATCTGTGGACGAAAGGCTTGTGGATCAGAGACAGTTGGCGCAAATCGACCATGGCAACAGATGGGCAACAACACGACAGATTGCAAGAAGGTACAATGCAGGTGCAGTAAAAAGCATATCTGAATGCACGACACGCCTGACCTTGTCTTTAAGATGTTCGGTTGATTTAAGGGTGCTTTTGCTATCATAGTAAAACAGGAAAACGTGCCTGCTGCAGTCCCAGGAGTGTTGCAATTGGACCCTTAAGGAGTGAAAAAAAGTCCCTTGGTCCAACGAGTCTCGGTTCCTTCTCCACCATTCTGATGGCAGGATCAGAATATGGCACCAGCAGCAAGAAACCCACCGATCCACTTGCCAAGTGACAACTCTACGAGCCGGTGGCAGTGGAATAATGGTCTGAGATGTTCCTCGGATACGCTCGGTCTCCGAAAAGCCCTGGAAACATCTCTTAATGTCACGAGATACCTCGACATGTTGCCAACTAGGTGCTCCATTCGTGGCTAGTGTTCCTCAATGCAGATGGGCAGACGGGCACTTTCAACAGGACACTGCAACCTGTCACCAAGCTCGATTGGTGCAACGAACGTGAATCTGAGTTCCATATTTGCTTCATTGACCGGCTCAGTCAACTGATGGAGCACTTATGGGACGAGGTGGAAAGATCCATTCGAAGTTCAGAAATGTCACTATCCAACTTGAACCAAGGGCTGCAATTACGGTGGCCTCTCACACATCTCTCATTTAAGCGACGCTCTCAGTTATGAGATGTTTTTCACTAGTCCTACGGAAGATAATGTCTAAAATATCTCATTCGACGACTCTCAAACACATTTCACGGAATTTATGAAATTTCCCACCCATCGATGTTTTTCCACGAACGTTCCTTACCGTAAATCTTCAATATTATTTAAAAATTTAATCTAGATTACTCGAATTTTTATTAAAAAGCAAGAACAACTTCACAGTAATACTCTAATAAAAATCGTTTCTCGCCAGCCATTTTAGTCAAAGACACGTCAGCCACTCGATAAAGTCTGTTAAACTACAAGTTTTTATCTGGCCTTTAGTTAAAAGTGCTATTTCACATAGATATATTTTGAATTTATTAAAAATAAATTGGCGTAGATAAGTAAAATTTACAAAACCAGTATCGGGACTACTCTGTAATTCTTTTTATCATACGCAAGAGGGAGAAGAATACTGCTGACGATTACACACGAAACTATCGTAAATAAAAACCGAGAGGAGGAGTTTCGTAATAATTCTCAATTAAAAAATGACGTACTCGCACCGGTTGTTTTCGTAACATCGGTACAAACGGTTAAATTGTTTACAATTCCACTCATCTAATTTTACTAGGGCGGATGTATTAATGTATACAAAGTAAAAAAAAAAAGAAATAAATCTCTCTCCGATTTCTCTTTTTAGCAGAATACTTGTCTGTAAATTGCCATTAAATCATTCATTATTTAGTATTTATTTGATTATAAATGTAGCTGGCTTCTTCCATAAAGCCAAAGCCAGTGAAAACACCTAATAATTTCTGGAAGAATACAAAACGTACAAGAAATTTACATCAATGGGAGAATTTGTTTGTTTATTTTTTTAATGTAAAGGCGTGTTTCCGGCAAAACACGAAAAAAACACATTCTAAATTTAGAAACGTCGCCCGGGCGGGTGTAATAATCGATGTCAAAATGACATTTTCTGTATAAACTTTGAGAAATTTGTTGATGGTTTTTCAATCGTCGCCAATAGAATCGAAACATTTTTAAAAATTATTTTTGAAATAAAATTTAAATAGAATTGTTATTGTATTATTAAATACACTGACGTGAGAAAATGCGTTAGTGTTATCCGGAAATTTTTGGGTGGAAAAAGAATTCGGAAACAATAAATAACTCGACGATAAAATGTATTTCGATTATTCTCTAACCGATTCGATTCCGGTAACCTTTTTGGGTTAATGTTACCTGTGGTTCCAAAATGGCGGCTCGTCTCTGATTCCAGCAAATAGAAGAAAGGAAACAGTGGGGACGCACGTTCTAACCTAACCTATTCTAATAATTTTGTTGGTAATAATTATGGTAATTTATTAGAATAGGTTAGGTTAGAACGTGCGTCCCCACTGTTTCCTTTCTTCTATTTGCTGGAATCAGAGACGAGCCGCCATTTTGGAACCATAGGTAACATTAACCGTTTTTTGTATTATTAAAAACTATTATTCGAAAGTATAATTCATATCTATAATACGTAAATGTTAATTGAAGAGTGATAACATTTCCGGAATTTTATCTTTATATTCGAGTATAGTTTATGAACGGAACGTGAAAGTTTCTCTTCGGAACTACACCAACCGTACATGGCTCTCGAAATAGCCTAAATTATGCAGTTAACTACCGATTTCCACCCTGATATGAAAATGTGTACTCCACCCACAGCAAAAATAATTGGGCCTAACCAACGACTTACCCTTCTCGAGAGAAGCTTTGTGCCGGTTATTCTCTAGTTTACGGCTTTGGACGTTGCGAAGAGTCTTTTATTAATATTTTGCTATCTTCTAACTGAAAATCAGTGACAAAACATGGTGGAAACATAAAGACATAAATTCTCTTAAAACCCTTCGGTGACGGGACATAAATACAGTCAAACCTGTTTTTATGCGCTCTTTTTGTGCGCGATTTTTATTTGTGCGATTTTTTTAATGCGAATTTTTAATTTGTGCGGTATAGTTGGCGACTAGTCTCGTGCGATTCGTCGTGTCTTACGTTGACTTATTATAGCTAAATAAACTTATTATAGCATAAATGCACTTATTATAGTAATATTATTGCATGAATATGCGAAAAATGAAATAATTTACTTTTTAAGTCAACAAAACACCACCTGGACAAAAATATGTAAAACAGACGATAGACCAGACGATGCAGTCGAGTGCTGACATCTGTTGTCAATAAATTCTATTTCGTACGGTTTTGAGTTATTTTCTATGTGAGACTTCTTTTATGCGGTCCCTGTTGACCGCATAAAAAAAATATTTTTTAATTGTGTCGCGAAAACTATTATTTACAGCCATTCGTGAAGTTTCGTGAGATTTTTTTTATGCGTTTTTTTAATGCGGTCCCTATCCCCCGCATAAAAACAGGTTTGACTGTATTCGGTAAATCAAAGTTATTTTACTGGCTGCATTAAGAATTATCGTCTTGTCTGTACTCGAGCCTATCAGCAAAATATTAATTTATTGTTTACTTAATCTATTTTTTTGTCATTTTATTGTAGTGGTAACTATGTTTTTCTCGAATAGGACGAAGGAGACGGCAAAATACGGAATAACAATACAACAATTGAGAAATGGCGGAGCGTGGTAATTCCGGAACCAAATGGTACCAGAGTTATGAAAACATGCGTGGAAAAAAATTGCAAAATTTCAAAAATGCGAGTTCAAGCAATGGCTTTTTCAGGCATTTCTTCATTTATCTTCTAATGTGACGAATAGTAATTACTTCGCTTCTCTTCATTACCGCACACGGAATAATTGATACGGCGCATTTTTCGCCTTTAATATCGAAAACACAAGAATTTGCAGAATAAAGATGGAAATTATAACAAAAGCTGCGATCGCTCCATCCCCGTTAAAATGTTAATACAGAGATTTCGAAGAGATCCACGCTGTCAAGCAGCGGCGGCGGTAATCTGAATTTATTTTCCCCAAAATTTTCTATAGTCTACGAGTGGAATTATCGCATTCATTCGTCAATAGAAAATAACCCGTTCGTGCGACGATATAAAAGATTTAACGAATTCTTGGTGGAAATTTCCAGAGCAAAATTCTAGTTTTAAAAGTTGGGTGCTGCGGGCAGCGAAAAAGATTAAGAATCAATGCAAACTTAGCGTGGTGTCATCTACATCGTCTACCGCAGTATTTTTATTCATTAAGGTGGTCCAATATTATAAAATTATGCCGCCACGCACGGTTTTATTTGTTTATTATACTACTGTATAATGGTGTTCCCGGATTACTTCTTAGGTGAAGTAAATTAAACGTTTCGGTTGTGAAAAATATAAATTAAATCTTTACCTTTTTTTTGGAGTAAGTTACAGAACACTCGTTTTAAATTGTACGTCGCTCTTTTTATCGCGTGTATTAAAAAGAACAGAAGGAGAAACCATTTTCTGTTCTTAATATACGTCACGATTCGTCTTTCAATTTAAAGCAAAGACTGCACACGATTTTATCAATCGACTTTCGGTTACGTAAGATACAGTTTTACTTTCATCGATTCAAAAAACCTATTATTTCGTCCTTTCATCTCTTTCGTGTCTACGTATTGTTTCTTTTCTGTTCTTTTTAACCTCTGTACATTTTTTTATTAATCCGGTTAATTCGTACTTATGTATAATTTAACTACATAATGTACAAATTACATTAATAATATACCTATATATCGATCCGTATCGAGAATAATATAATAATTTCGGTTGGATTTAATAATATGGCCACGTGTTCCGCCGACCGACTGGAATTTAAAATAATAATTTTACAACGATAGATGGCGCCGAGTGGTCGACCGATAGAGCACCCTGCCGACCATTGTAGAAAATATTTGAATATTTATAAAAATAAATACGGCAAATTAATTTTTACAAATCGTTTTCGTATATCGAGAAAACGAATACAAAATTTTATATATAAATAAAACGACTGGAACGAATGTATTAATCTCCGGAAAAATACGAGAGAAACGATTAAACGAAATAATTTGTGGCGCCATCTGTCGGTATAAAAATAAAGTGCTGGGGTACGAAGGGAAATTTCCCGGTTGGGGAAAATGACGGCACGAGTAACGAATATTTAATTATAGAATACGTCAAATGATCTTCTGGACGAAGTCTCGAATTGCTTCGCGACTCGACTTATTCGATTGACATTTTTGTTTAGAGACTAACAACCTCCGAGTTTTGGTGTAAACATGTTTTTCCACGTGCAATTCAATTATCCGAGAACTTTCTAAATTATTAAAGACGAAAACACTTAAGATTGATTGCAACGTCGTCTTTATTAACGGTTTTGCAAATACCGAGTTATTAAATTATCGGCCAATAGGATAAAGAAGGAACGAATGCCACCGGACGAATTTTCGGACGATCTCTTGTTAATTTAAATGAAATCTCTACGCAATTTCACATTTTATATTAAATTTATAAATTGTAGTCATAATGCCAAAATTACCGACGAATATTTAAATTTCTTGGCGAAAAACAGGCAAAATACTCTCCTCGAAAGGTGATGATTTTGCCGTAAACTAGGCTCCTCGAGTCCTTAAATTTAAAAAGAACGGAGGAAGAAGGAAGAACTTTTGGGAAAGGAACCGGGTGAGGCCAGACTGGAAGAGGTCGTTTGCCGGTGTTTTTGCGAAATGTACAAAGATCGAGTGAATCGAAGAACCAAAACGCAGTGGACCGTACAGAAAACAAAGGAAACGGGCAATTATTTATTGTGACGTGGTCGCAATGCCGGCCCGGTTGCAATTTTTAATAATGTATTTAACAAAAAAAAATCATCAAAAATATAAAATAATAATAAAACGAATTTTTCAATTGGGTTATCCCCGATAGTCTTTGTGCTTTTCTTTTTGGCTTTCGTTCGTAGTTCGACATTCTCGGGCCAACCGGTGGCCAAGCGGTTCCGTTCCCCGAACACTGGGAGTTCGGTCGCGTGTTCGTGCCTGGCCAGAACGACAGGCTAGCCACGTGCAGTTTTCTGGATTTTCTCCAGGTCTGTAACGCCCGAATACCCGTAAAAAGACCTCCCGGAAGGCATTCCCTCTAGGAAGATCGCCCAAGTGTTGCGTTGCCGTAACTTAACCAAACAAACAATCGATATTTCCCGTATTATAGTTCTATTTTTAGTGATTTTGGTAATAAAAAAAATGGCTGCGGTTACCGGCGAATCGTCTAGGATTCAGTTCCGTAAACGGGAATGCCAAGTACGAAATTTTAAGTGGGATAACTAGTCGAATATTTCCTACAAGAAGAAGGTTTTGCAGCCATTGTACTCCTTATTTTATCTGTATATAAGGAGTACAGTGCTAGGAAACTACGTTACAGTGTTAGGTATACTACGTTACAATTACGCAACGTAGTATTAATGGTAACGCATCGGTCGAATTTATAAACTACATAAAAGATTTTTAGGAGAATATTTAAATCTTAATTACAGAGATACAATTAGTAATGAATTTGCAACAGAAAAGAGTAGATAATTGGGTATTCCATTAATTATTTATTCGCCGTGGCACGTACACTACGTGTATAATGGCGGTAACCTTTTACAGTTGATTTTACCAGTTTGGAAGAACTAGAGATTATCCGAGTAGAAAGAACGTGGATGCCGTAATGGAACCGGAATTGCTTTAGGTCAAAGGTGAATAATATATTATACCGTTTAATATTGGAGTAGATAGAGTTTCTATAAGTTTAAATTATATAAAAATAAAACGAACCGGCGCTTAACGTGGATAATACTTTTTATACTTAACTGACGTGTTACTCCGACAAACGCATCCGGATGCCACGTAGTTCCCCCCTCCCCCTTTGTTTCTTCGCGGAAGACTCGTGGATTCTCTAAATAAATTACTCATTTCCATTTAAAAACAATCACAAAAAAATCATTTCGTTAGATTTGTGGGTGTAATTTATTACGAAAATCGAAAGAAAATTTTTACGGGACGAAATAAAATTCGGGTCTTTAAATTATTAAAATCGTTTTCGATCGATCCGTGGCGCCATCTGTTGCGCAAAATATAAACTTAGGTTAAATTACGAAACAAATCTTTTTCTACCAGACTTAATTATATCTTGTATATATTTTTAAATTTTATTAATCGAGTATAAAAGTGTGCGATAAGCATTAAGAGAGACGATAATTAAATCTGGGATGTATTTAGCCTTGGATTCGAGCGAGGATTAAATAAATGTTTAACGATTTCTCGGTGACGTTCGACATCGTCGACTCGACGGAAATCGATAATTGGAAATGATTTCTTGACGGAATTCGTCACCCAAAAACACGACCCGCCATCTGGTATTGTTTTATCGAATTGTTATCGACGACGATACTCTTATTACACTACTCGAGTATTGTTCGAATGTTTCCCGTTTTCTTTTAAAATAGGGGAAGAAGTGAATTCAAAGATGAAAAACTTAGCGATTAGCTGTTTTCTTCACATCTAGAACA
This sequence comes from Centruroides vittatus, assembly GCF_030686945.1. NCBI lineage: Eukaryota > Metazoa > Arthropoda > Arachnida > Scorpiones > Buthidae > Centruroides > Centruroides vittatus. Next base: position 922,500 of record NW_027122709.1, on the reverse strand, counting down.
CCTAAACAGAGGGAAGTTTCCCGTAGAAAGTCCTCTCTCTGTCGCGTTGTGGTAAACAAAGGAACCAAACTACCGTATAGTTACAGCACAGCCTACAATAAGAAACAGCCTAGTCAAATGGGGGAAATCCCATTGAGGAGTTGTGTCCAAACGAAAATATTTTCTCCCGCTAGATGGAGCCACACAACGGACCATAACGACACACACTGATTAAGTTATCCTAGCTACATGCTGTCATATGTTCGTAAAATAAAACAGCAATTCAAACAGGATATAGCAAATTATTGATTTTTTTTAATTAAGATTTTGCCCGGATTTCTGCAGAACAATCTAAAACAATAGACATGTTATCAATAATTATCTAGACGGTTAAATGCGATAATAATTAATGGGCTAGATGTACTGTATCTATTCTGGTCATATTAAAACAATTTTCAACTTTAAAAAATATTTTTATATCCTTACAATTTTTTAAAGCAATGAAACAGTAAAAATAATGCAAAAAATATGTTCTCTTTTACTTTATTACAATAATTTTTATTAATTTTAACATTTTATAAACAAAATTTAAATTTTTTAAAATATACAAAAATCACGAGTTTTCACCAGGCCTGTACCGGTTGTGGCCACCCCATGTTTATAGAGGTGCCACTTTTATTATTTTTCTTGATAAAGCTTTATTATTTGACGTTTTGGGTCTATGATTCTCCCGAATATAAGTGTCGTTCACAGTTCTTATGTAGTTGGAAATGTAGGGTCTGATGAATTTTCTTAGAATTACATTACACAGTATATTTTGGTGTCCATCTTTACCACACATAAACAATGGATTTTTCTCCATCCAAGGAAGAATAATCTTACATAAATTATGCATCACAGCTGGTTGCTGAATTAAAAATGGTAAGCCTGCATGAATAGCCTTCTCCAGTTGCTGCAAAAACCCAATAAACTCTACTTTTGGATATAAGAGCCCGCCTAGATCATTTAAATTTATTATGCCCATGATAGGTGCAGGGGATTTCACTGATGCAAGTATGTCCAAACAGTCGGAACATTCAATTTTCTCTTCGGTGATACGTACTAAGTATCCAGCAATGTATGCCATTGTAGCAGATTGAATGTTTGGCTTTATAATATTGGAAGGTCTAATCTCTAGCTGTTTCAGTTGTGGCTCAATATGCTTAGTAACTTCCTTGATAGTATAGTTCTTATCCATGCATGCCTTTAAAAATAATAAATTATTATTATAATGATTACTTTATTAGGTATATTAAATTAAATTAAATTAGGTCTATTAAAGTAATTTATTAATCAAAATATAATACCCGATTTACAATAATGGACATGTCTTCATTAGGAGACATCCATTCCTCACAATCTAAGCTTTCTGCATTGCTTTCAAGGGATGCACTAATTAGTCCTGTTTTAAGAATTGTATGCAGTCCTTGCATTATGCTGCAGGCGTTTGTCTGGTCATTGAATCCAGACATGGACCGCAGTCCACTAAAAAGGTTCTCTATATCATCTGAATTGAATTTTCTGGTTAATATAAAATCAAAACCATTCTCCAACAAATACCTGATACACAGAACAGTGGATCTGGTTGTGAGACAAGCAGCTTCATAAGTTTGCTTACTGATAAATTGAACATTGGGACTGTCACAGCTATCTTTCCAGGACTGTAAATATCCCAAAAACTCACCATCCAACCAATTGAGCCTTTCATCATTAGCAGAAACAAACTGCATCACTGTTGCATTTCTGGAATGAATGTGGTGTTGAGTATTGCTGATATTGTGAATAGCAAACCATTTTTGCATCATTTCCAAATACTCAATTGTGCCCTCGGCCTCAACAAAGTTCAAGTTCCCAAACCTGTGTCCGTGCTTCTGTAAAAACTTCAGTGCAGCAATTACATTTTGGCTGCATATGTCCACTGCACGCTTAACCTTCATCTTATCAAAATTTGTTGGATAGACATGTTTAAAAGTTAAGCATCTTACTGGTTTAATAACATGATCTCTCTGTAGGTGAAACAAGTTTCGGAGAAATACACCACTAATATGTTTTCCACGATTCACCATTACCCTACTTGGAGAAAGAAGCAATGACCAGAAATTTTTTAATATATGACATGGATCGTATGATAGGAATATTGAACGATTATTATCCATTGGATGTGGAATCTTTGGAATTGGAGGGTTAACAGCACTAAGTAATTCAAATAACTTAACATTTTTACTATGGCCATCAGCAACTATCCCGAGTACTTTTAGACCCGCTGTCTCCACTGAATGAATCACATCTAAAGTTAAAGTATAAAGTTCCTGACCTTTTAAATCATTGATAAAAAAAATATGCAACAGGAATTCGAAAATTTTTTGATAATCCTGAAAACACAAAACACAGGAGACTATTTGCTGTGACATGTTCAAGTCCAAGTTGTTTTTCCAGGCCATTCATTTTTACTGTTCCCACTACTTCGTCTGCTTGCTTGTTATACTGTTGATTAGGTTTAATGGTCATTTCATCCAAAATAAGTGAACCTAATTTTTCCACTTGTGACAACTTTTTTGCCTCCTGAGTTAATCGTTGCTTAATTAGGGAACCCACACTAACCCCAGAAACAGAGCCTATATATCTTTTCAATGTTGATTTTGATGGTAATGATAAAAGTGGAGTTTTCCTAGCAAATGTATATGCCCTAGAAGACTTTTTGCTCCATAAGACACAGTATTTTACTGTGTTGTCACTCCAACGAGGCTTTTGTTTATTGTAAACCAACCATCAATATTCTCTTTTTCAATCCTGGTTTATAATCTGATTCTAGAAAGTGCTTACTGCAGACAACTGACCAGTCACTTGGCTTCCAAAGTTTGGAACTGTTTTCATCTGTAAATTTTAAAAAGAGTTAGCTTATACAGTAAATCTATTAGTTATACCATCTATAAATAATTTGTATGCATAAATAGATAAATTGTACAAAAATTTAAAATGCAATTGAAATATAGCCTAATCTCATTGAAGTTAGGGGTTGTGCAAAAACCGTACTTGTCCTCATTAAGGGGGAGTATATGTATTTAATTTTATTTGTATTTTAAAAAGCTGAAATTAAATGCTTTTCAAATACACCCATGTAGTTTTCAGCAATGTCTTTCTACCGTTTTTGAAATATCCGAGAAATTTGATAAAAGGAAGTAATATATAAATTTTCGAGGGTTGAAATTTTCCATGTGCTTTTTTAGGGAGGTTTTATAAAAGCCACAAAAGATCATAATGGGAAGGGGAAGTAAGATTTGGGAAATATGGGGACACGTGGTTTTTGCACGAACCCTTACAGCATATAATAAAATAATTGCAAAAGTGTAGCATCAATGGCAAGTAGCATAGATGTTATAAAATTATTCGTTTTTCCTACATTATTTAATTATGGAGTATTAAATAAATCTTACCTTTTCTACTGACAGCTTTTATCCATTTTAAACGTAAACTCTCTTCCGCTGGATATTCGTGAAAACTTGTTCCATCTTTTTTTGATTTATTTGATGTACAAAACGGCACAGAGCAATGAACCATTTTAAATCAAACTTTATAAAAATTTACCAATATCTTGATGTAAAATATTTTCAAAATTTTAATTTTTTAAATATATTATAACCACGTCTTTACAACAGAATTAGCATTGATCACTTGATCGAATAGTCCGGTCATCAGCGCTCCTAGTGAGGACTATGTGCAAACCGCCTCAGGAATCGACACACGTGTTCAGAGCAAATGACTAGGCTGTTTCTTATTGTAGGCTGTGGTTACAGTGACCATATTTTCGTATACGTGTGGTCACCGTACGTGTGGTCCACTAACCTAACCTAATAGTATTTGTGACGTTTCCATTCCGTTACAATATTACCCGATACGTAACAGAATAAGCTACTTTTAAATGGGGGATGGCGTAAACTTTGAGTGGTTCACCTAATGAAAGGAAAATTTTAAAACAGACTAAAACAAATTCGACAATTACAAAGAAAAAGTTATCACACATGACTTAGAAGTAATGCTGTGCAACGATCGATAAACGTACATTTTTAGTCAATACATCGATACTATAACCTAGTGCTATAGTTTGTTTTAATGTACAGTACAGTACTTAAAGTTCGCTCGGTGTTCTAAAGAACTCTTTATCAAAATCTTTGGATTAACCCGGCCACTTGTTACATAATTGTGAGCTTCGAGTGATTTGTACGCTCTCGTGTGGTTAAGTGTTAATTTATAGATTTATTTACGAGTCAGAAACACCTAGCTTTTAGAAAAAAACGGACCTCTTATCTCTAGAGCCGGCTATTTTATTGCCTTGTTTACTCCTGTCCTGACTAATTGCATAGGTGATCTGCCTCGGGTAACGTAGGTCAAAGTTCGTGAACGTGTGTTAGAGTTTGCGCTTTCCCAGTACGATTTTCGCAGATGTGTGTCCTTTGGTACCGTTTCGTTCGTCTGTCTTCATATAAGGAATGATTGGGAGTTCGTTAAAAACGATGCCCTCGAGTTATCAGCTATATGGAATATTAAACCTTCTTTTCCCCAAAAAAGATTGCATGGTGTGAAAAAATTCTTCGATGAATTACAGATAGATGAGAGCATTGAAAACAGCGAACAATGCTTCAAAGTCGAGGTGTTTTATAAAATAATGAATGTAATATGTAGCTACGCCACTGAACTGGTGTCAGCGTATTCTATCTTAGGTCACGAAGTACTGTCCTCTAAGAACGAATTCGATCATCGTACGGATCAAGTTGATCCGATCAAATCCCTCACACATTACAATTTTATTTATGTACCAGTCAGCTCTCGAGCAGCAAGAGTTGTAAAAATGCACATTTTCTGCCACTTTTGAGGACTTTTTTTTTGGTATAAAATACATTAGAGCGTGAAAAATTGAAAGAAACGGGCCATTTTCACAAATGCGCGTATATAAACATAGGACGTAAGGGAACTGATAAAAGAATAGACGTAAACATATTAATTTAATGAAGAATGCATTACTCAGAAATGCCATGGCTATGCCGTTCTGCGGATGCCATTATCGGACACGATTGTTTGTTGGAAATAAAATGTCCACCAAAACTTTATAATTAAAATGGACAAATAACCTCCGTTACTCTGGCAGAGTTGCCAAACCTCTTCGGGACTGGCAGCAATTTTCTTTTACGGCTTCGATCGATTGTAAACGGTGACCACCAAAGAGGAAATTTTAGTCCGGGAAACGGGAAAAAGTCATCGGGTGCCGCATCCGGCGAATACCAAACCAACGGAACCGTATTTGTGGAATTTCTGGCCAAAAATTCGCCGCCGGCCATCGTGGCGGTACAAAATCCGCAAGTGTTCCGGTGACAAATCGGGTGGTTTTCTACGAATTGCTTCGAGAAACGTTCAAATAATATACTCTATCGACGATTGGGCAGTGGGGAGGAATTGTCCAGCGCGACACCAGGACAATGGAAGAAAATAGTCCACGTCACCTCTATGCATTGTCTGCCTTCCTCAAACGTCTCGTACCACTGGAAAACTCTCGTGTTTAACAGAATTTAAAGAAAGCAGTTATATCATTCACACGTTCCGGTACCCGTGTACCCGGCTTTAGCGTGGTATACTGCATCAAATAATGCGCCAAGTTTATCTTTATCGGGGCAAAAAATATAGCGAATTCAATTAACGATTTCTTCACAAATGGGAAAGAGAACGGAATTCACGTAATTTGTTAAACAGTAAGGTAGAAGCCAACATTCGTTATTCCAAATAGGCTACTGTATTTGGTCACATTGTTTCCTATATTAAATTCGGAGTTAAATCATGAGGTGCAGGGGGAACGAGTAATGGGAAGGTTAGGAGCCACGACAATTAGGGGAAATAGTTGAGATTTCCACCACGACGAATCGAAAGGTTTGAATGTAGAGATTTTGTGAATGTTTTGTCTTTTAATACTCTTCGATAGAATACCGAAATCGTGTATTTTCGAGATTTGGGGGTTATCTGGAATTTTTGAAAATTTTTAATCGAATCGACTTTTCGATCCACGCCTACGGAAATTTATATAGAAGCATATTACCAGGTAGAGAACGAGTCGACGGCCATAGTACGAAACCAATCGCCTTCTTCTGTTTTTCTATGGCATTAACGTCCACCGATTGATTTTGTAATTAACTCGGATCGTCATTCGAGCTTTCCGTTTTTCATTCATACGGATTTGTCGATTTTCTGACTCGTCCTTGCTTTCTATTTCCAGTTCCCACACCGGCAATTTTTTATTTCTACCTCTTTGATTTATCTTTACAATAAATGCATAAGTAAAAATCAAACTTATATTTACGAATAATTAAAAATATTTTGTTTGGGAGGCCGAGGTGGGACTCCCTGATAATGGCCCTTTTTGCCCGCGGGCTAAGGCGCCACTGCTCCATTGTAAGAATTATCACACGGGTCGAGGGTCACGCGGGTCGACGGCTTAATAGAACTAACCGAAAGATCGGTCGGGGGGTCGTATCGACTTTATCGACTGCACGCGAGAAGAATTGAGATTCGTCCTCGGCCAGGGGGCCGGGTATTGTAAAAGTCGACAAAAGAGACGGGGGTAGGCCGAGTTGCGGGAATAAATACTCTTTTAATACGAATCGTCGGGTAATTCTCTACCGAACAAATATTGCGTCAGCTAGTGACGCAATATTTGCATCTCCCGCCAATCGATCTTCAAAGATGCCGAAGACGTGGCAGATATTATATTCGAAAAATCATACAAAGTTTTCTGAAGTCTTAGCCAAACTTTCGGTTAATTAACTTATCGATTTATCATCGATAAAATCGATTTCCCGGTTAAATATGTTGGGTCCCGAAGAGTAATTACTCACTCGGAAAAAAAGAAAGCGGAGATCCGGAAAGATAAATCGACACCGGAACACAGACGGCAGAATACTTATTCCCGTCTTTCAAAATACGGTACGTTTTGATTGAAATTCGATAATTTTTTTAATGAATCGTATTATAAATTAGGAAGATCTTCGGGTTTTCTAAGCCAAACGACGTCTCGTTGCTTATTTCTAAAGTACAATACGTAAAATTAAAGCGGGAAAACAATGCATTTTCTTCTCCCGTAATTTGTTTTATCGTCGTCAGATGGCGCTTCCAGTTAATTCGGTGACATTTTTGTACGACGGTGAGAAATAAAGCCCGAAACGTAATGGCGCAAATTATTAAAATAAGTTTAATAAAAGAGGGACGAGCCCGGGTCGGTGCTCCTTTTACGATAATGAATATCGCTTTAAAAAATTTCTCGTGTTATCGGATCCGTTGGCATACATTTTACTTTAAACGGTACAAAAGAGATGCATATTTCGTGGCCAAAACGGGACGAAATAAATTCGTTTTTTTTATTTAATTACTCAACGGCCGTGTTTACGTAGTTATTTTTCCTCTAAATTTAATAATCTTCCAAGTCATTTTGATAGTTTGAATAGCGACGTCTCTTTAGAAAATGTTAACAAAAAATAAATAAAGAGAACGACTACTCGAGCCACGTTCGAAACGTTCCTTCCATTCACCGAGTTATTCTCCGAGAAAAGACGATAAATAAAATTGGAAAACGGAAAAAAAAATACTTAAAGAAATTGGTAAAAAAAAAAATAAAACTAAATTCTACCAAATTGAAAATACAGCACAGCAAAAGACATGGTGCAGGAGGGAAGCAATTCCGTTGCCGAACGTAAAAGTGTTTCTGGTTATAAAAACTGCAGTTTTAGCATTATTTCCGTCTCACCCTGGGTCATTCGCAAAATTTCTAAAGTTAACGCTTATAGGATTTACACGTAGGAACGATTGACTCGTGTCTGTGTTCTTCAAAACACCTGTCGAACCTCCTACTCGAGTATCACTTTTGCGGAAACGTAAAGAACTTGGAGGAGAAAAAAAGGCTTTAATTCCGTTATTATTTTTCTAAATAATAAAACTTTGTGCGGTTAGATATTTTTAGTTGAAATAATGAAAGTGAAAACACAGTATCTTACAAACGTCTCCCAGGAACACTCCGAACTTTGCTCAGTTTGAATACCACCGGTCGATTTTATCACATCTCGTGTGTGTGTGTGTGTGTATGTGTACACGTCCTAGATCTATTTATGGAAATCTTAAATACACTTACGTAAGATTCGCTGGCGTATTAATGAATTCTATATATATATATATATAAAAAATATAATCTCTGTTTAAAAATTGCCTCTCTAATTGCCGCGTGATGTAATTTTTTAAGCCAACTTAATACGGTAAAACAGTAAAGTCACAAAGGAATTGACACCGTCGTAAAAGCAATTCGAAAATGAGATATTTGTTGTTGCTTTTTAGAACTCGAGGGAAATTATTGATTGGTTCTTTTTAATATATAAACAGTACAATAAAGAGTTATGCAACGATGATTATTTGAGATGCATTAAATGTATTTCGAGTATTGTATAGATATAATTATACTCGTGTCCTAAAAGAACACGGGAGATTATTGTCCTTTAAATTTAGCATAGATCGAAAGTAACGAAAAGAAAACTCCATTAGAAACTCCGAAGATCAAAAAGAATCGACGATATTGTGTTAGCAATTCGATTAGTTTCGTCGTGTTTACGACACGAGAAGCGCATCGTGCCACGTTCCTAACGCAAACATCGCTAGTGTACTGTATTGTTCCTCTCGTCAACCTACTTAAATAAGGTTTTTGACTCGTCGCTTATCTTCATTTAATGAACGGATGTTGTAAAATTATTTTTGTAGTAATGCTCGATAATAAGAGCCATAAATAAAATAATAATCGATCGGTGCCGAGTAAAAGTAAGAAATTTTCGATTAATAATTGTTTACTCATTTAGACCATACAATAACAGCAGAATGGAGAGGAGAGGCTTTTTAACTTTAACTCAACAGGTGCAATTACTTTGATAACTCGGATATCGGGAGAAAACTAATAGTGGCTTTTACACGTACAGTTTAGGTACATTTCGCTCCTTTTTTACTATAGAAAATCGTAGAAGACCTTACGAATGTTCTGTGACGTAAAACTAAAAGGAAGCGTTGGTGGCATTTGACGTATCTTTCCATACATCAAATGCGAAACGTCAAAATTCAAATCCCCTTTGTCGCCGTGGATGGAAATTCACATCCTATCACAGAAATAAAAATAAGACGATTCAGCCATTTGTTATTCACATTTTTTTGTTAATGTAACCCTTGGTGCCAAGATGGCGGCTCGTCTCTGATTCCAGCAAGGAAACAGTGGGACGCACGTCCTAACCTATTCTAATAAATTACCATAATTATTAGCAACCAAATTATTAGAATAGGTTAGGTTAGGTAAGAACGTGCGTCCCACTGTTTTCTTGCTAGAATCAGAGACGAGCCGCCATCTTGGCACCAAGGGTTACATTAACCACATTTTTAATTGAAATTTACTCTAATGTTTTGTATTTTGAATCAAATTAAGTGCAAAATAACACTTCGAAATATTTAATACGTTTCTAAATTAAAGCCTCGTATACTTTAATCATTATAATTTAATTCTCTATCTCTCCATTTTCAATTACGACGAATTTTAAAATCATTTTTAATATCTTCCGTGTTACCACATAACAAAATACTCTCTAGTGTTTATTCACTTTGTTCTATTTCCGAGGAGAAAAGATATCTCCGTGGCTTTAAAATATACTAATGTAACGGTCTTTTTAATAATATAACATACTCAAAGTATATAGATTTAATATAAATACTATATATTTGTATTACTTAAGTATATAGATGCTATTAAGTACAGTACATAGATTAACAGTACTGTTATTTGATTTTCTGATATGTATAATTCGCAATCGACGTGGCTGGCTTGGCGATTTCCTGCAATCTTGGCATTTATCTTCCTTATTTTTATTACTCATTTCGCTACAATAAAGACAATTTTCATCCGCCGTACGTCTAAATAGCTCTGTTACTTTTTTTGTCCGTCTTTGCTACTTCCTTCATTATTTTCTTTTCGATTTCTAATTCAAATCGTTATTTCATCTCGATAATTTGATTTTCATTTCGTGTGTTTGCAATCCGTCCTCGGTGGCAACGATTTTGCGTTAGAAATTTGATGAGATTTGGGATTTAAATAAAAACCGTTAAAAGAACAAATATCCAAACTCGAAGGAATTATCTCTATTATCCGTATCTAAATTTCATACAGTAGACCCCCCTATAACGCGGTAGATACGTTCCGTGTTGTACGAGTCACTTAAATACACGAGCCAATTACAGCCCGACACTTGTGCAGTTTAGGGGCTACGGCTGTTTGAAAGGTTTTCTTCCATAAAATCAATCGATTATAGACTAATTTGACTCAACATTTCCAAATCACGTATAATTTTTTTGGGAATCATCCATATAAACTATGCTATAAACAAAAAATTGTAGGATTACTTACCGAGTGTGCACCGTTCGACGACGCCATTGCTTAAGCTGGTTTTCGTCGCGGAGTGGCGCGTGTTTCTTGATAAGTTATTTTTCTGCAAAAAATTCGCCGAACTTTGGAGACATCGTTAATACAAATATAATTTTTATGGTCGTTGAATAATAAATGCTTTTTAGTAGGTCCAGTGCTCGTTTAAACTCGACGATTTGTACAATATCCGCTATTGGTCCAGATTTGACCAATCCCGTCGCGACAGAGTCGGCGATGACGTTTTACCGTGTTATACGAGTCTCTTTTAGCGTGTTATACGAACACGATCGCCATTTTTTCGCCGTGTTATACGAATCCGTGTTATATGAACCCGTGTTACACGTATCTTCCACCTCTTGAGTTATTTTCTGTATTATGCTATTTACTTTAGTATCGATAACAGTAACCATTTATCTATGATTTTCGTACAATGATTCTCGATAATCATCAGTTTATCGTTAAGATATTAAATACAATGCCGTATTTTGCATACACTAAAACTTGTTCGCGAAACTTATATCAATTATTCCTCTTTCCCGCATTATACATAAAACTGTTTTCCTTAATTAGCAGATATTTCGCAAGTAACTGCGATACTTTAACGAAAATCCAACGATGAGTTGCCTAACTTTTCCGGCAAAAACACTTAAAATTGCGGTGGCGCCATCTGTTACAATATTTTATATATAAAAGAACTTTTTATATTGTTAATTATTATATAATGGAGGTTCGATAATGCGTGTATTAAATGGATCGGCGAGGATACGTCGGAGGTAAAGAGATTAAAATAATGCGATTCTATCGACAGTGGATTAAATTAAACCATAGAAAATTAAAAAATAATCGATACAAGTTTACGTCACAAGATTAAGAGAAGATTCCGACGTCTTAAATAAATCTAATTCCGGTTATTAAGAGAAAAGTAAGAAATATCCGTAAATTAATTTATTGCATAATGTATTTTAAATGGGGATAAAAGACGGCGTTAACTTTGTGTTCGATAAAGAATACGCGCTGGCTTCCGCCTCAAAATAAATCGGAAACACTAACAGAGCCTAGAAAACAACATGTATTACGCGTCGTATCTGTTTACTAGCAAAACTTCCGTTATGTATTTATTATAGTATTTGATATAGTCTTTCTATCTATAATTATAGTGTTTATTTCTTTCGATAAATGGTTCCTTGCAGACTTCTGCATCGTACTTTAAAGAATTCTTATAAATTTAATACAATTGAAAAGTTTCTGTAACGAACGAAAGTGTACAAATTATTTACAGGAAATTCTGCAGAACGTAAAGACGGACACTTGGGGTATTGTTGATTTACTACGTCGATAACACCAGATGTGTCGAAATTCGATTGTAAATGTATTTCTGTCGGGGAACACCTCCTACCGAAGTATCCTTCTAAAACACGAGAAACTCCTCTCGATTTCTGCCATGCTGGGGGAGATACTCGGACTGCTACAACTTTCTTCATACGTGCATTTCTTAATTCTCTAATATATAGATGTTATGCCGTATTCTTACGGGTTTCAGACATTCCAAATGCACGAAATTCATACCCTTATAATTATATATGCGTATCAATTACTTAAATTTGACTACTGTTTTAAAAAAAACCGCAACGAGTTGCTTAACTTTCCCGGCAACGTTTAAAACTGCGTGCGTTTTAAACGATCTTTTATTATTAAAAATTGTAAAGGCGTTAATCATTTTCCATTGGTCATTAGGCTAAAACAATAATAATATACTGCCATTAAGTTAATATGTTTATGTCGATTCCTTTATTAGTTTCCTTACGTCCTGTGTTAAAATTTTTGCGTTAATATTTTTATTTTTAATATAAACACATTTTAATAAAAACGTATCGGTACAAATATATTTTATAAAGTTAAATATTAATGACATTTTTAAAAAATGGTCAAAAGAGATGTAATATGGATGATTAACTTTCCTTTGGGCAATTTACTTGTAATGGAATTTGTTAGCTAGGTTTATATACGTGCATTTGTGGAATACATTTATCAAAAACTGTATATTTTTAAATATTTTGAGTAACTTTATGAAAATGGCCCGTTTTTCCCTACTTTAAAAAAAAAAAAAAAAAAAAAAAAAAAAACCATCCTCAAAAGTGACAAGAAATAAGATTATTTCTTAAAACTATGTTCATTGCACCTATTTAAGTACACGTGTTTGACTGTATTTTTCAAATTTCCACCGCAAGAGGGCGCTTTACGGTAGCGCCCTCTTGCGTATTCCTGCATCCATCAATATGCAAAATATGCATTTTGGTCCCTTTAATATATATATATATATATATTTTGTTATTTTTCTAATGTAGATTAAGAACTTGCCAAAAATGCTTACAAAATTTTAATTTATATTTTCAATAACAAATACATGGCTGGCGATTGTTCGAAATTTAGTAACTCCCAATCTTTGGAGAAAGGTTTGCCCTCGCTGCATTACGACCCGAAAGAGTCGCTGTGCAATATTTAGATGTAGAATACCCCCGTTAAATGGTGGGCATTATCACTTTCTATATATTTAAATCAAAATCCGCCCATCCCGGATATAATCCGGAATACTTTTTTGTGTCTTTCAAAACGTAACACAATGGACGGAAGTAACGTGTTTACATCTGAATCCATTTCGACAAAATAAAGTTTATCCAATCTGAATGTCTATGGCTCGATTTGCACGACGTTCTAAGTGTGTGACAAATAGGTCAAATACAAGGCCGCCTAGCGATAGTAATTTTTGATTTGGCATTATTCAGATTAGCCTAAATCGCTAGTATACTCGTACAGAGATTGTATCCCGATGTTAATATTGACATATCTTTGAGTTTTCCGAGAGTACGACAAGAAAAAATGGAGTGGACTGCAGTGTATATGCAATGGCATTTGCCGTCTCGTTAGCATTAGGTATCAAACCGATACAATTCGATATGACAGCAGACAAACGCGCTCTCATTTATTGAAAATATTTAATTCGTATAAATTAAAACATTTTCCTGAGATACCATTTAAAAGTGTCGTTCGAAAAATGACGAGGAAACTACGAAAAATAGCATTTTGTCTTCCATTTTTGACAACGTCCAAAATCACGAGGCTCTGTGTTCTTACTAGACGTTATATAGCCGTATTCCTTTACATAAACTTGAAAAACAATATTGTAACTGTTGAGTAGGTGCCGAAAGTTTGGACCTTCTAAATCCGAAGACAATTCATTTTAACGAGTTTTCAGGGGACGACCCCATATCAAACCCAATAAACACAAGAAAAAGTAGAATTTAATCATGATGTGTGTATGTAAATTCGCTATAGTGATGCATACGGTGGGAATAACCCTCCCCAATCTCGAAAAACATCCAATAAAAACGTTTAAAAATCTTTTTTAATATATATTAAAATTATTTAACTGGTGTCTCGGGATATGAATTTTTCAAATTTTTCATCCGACATTTCGCATACCAGTGTGACACGTCTTTTTCAGAAGTTGGCTCAAAATTGATTTCAAAATTTAGAAACTCCAAAATTGTAAACCCATAAATTCCCACTATCGTCCGTCCGTCTGTCCGTCATTCCTTAATTTCGAGAACGGAGTTAGATAGATGACCGGCACGACTCGATTGCTAAAAGAAAAGTGTACTGTACAGGGGCATGACACTACTAATTTGAAGGTAGAGATCATATATTTTAAATTAAATAAATTAAAAATTGCAGCCCGGTACTGCGACCTTCAAATGTTTAACTATACACTGCCCAATACCTTGGTTACATTAACCGTTCAAAACTTAGGCATTCAAATCTTTAAGAAAAATTTGGGTCCCTGAACACTGGGAGTTCGATGGTGGGTTCGCCCCTCGCCAGGACGAGCTGACCACGTGGAGTTTTCCGGGTTTTCTCCACGTCTGTAACGCCTAAATAGGGGCCAGTTACCCTTATAAAGACCTCCCGGAAAGCATTTCCCTAGGCAGAATTTCTTTCCTGTCACCATAGTTACGCAATTTAATATTATATTATACATTCCTCGATGCTAAATGTGGAAGTAAAGGTAGAAAACACCAGATCGCGTAAAGCAATAATAAGGACAAAGTAATAAATTTGATATACGGTAGATATTTTACGTGGAGAATATTGCCTTAACAATTACGTAACGGAGTTTTACGTACAAAGGGGCGAACGACGTGCGAAATTAGCCATAAATTAAATCTGTTACCGTCGATTATCTAAATTTAAAATTAAATTTCTCTCTGTGTGTTTCTTCGATCGATATTTCCGTCGTTTGAATATCAATCTCCTATCATCGTGACAAATACTCAAAAGCGCTTTTTATTACGGCCGTAGCCTGCGGCTGACGTATCCAAAAATACTCGAAAAGCAGGTAGATATCGGCTTTCTTTTCCGCCTGACACAACTTGTCGAATTTAACGGGCGTAACAATACGTTAGCGCCTGTATTTTACCAATCAAAATATATAAAGAATGCCGGTAGCCTGTATCTATACTCGCGTATAGAAAGTATATAATCTGTCTCGGTCGATCGACACCACCTAGGGCTACGGGTTTCATCGCTTTATTAAAATCGCTATTTATTCGCCGTAAATAATAATAACGATATTTTTAAAATTTAATTCTTCCGATCGATTTGAAATTTCTCATACAATTTCCATTTTATACCATACAAATGGCGGAGTAAAGAAGCTACGGTTTACCCTAAATATTTGAACGTAAGCGCGGTAAAAATTTAATGACTTTCTTCTATCTTGTCCGAAATTTTTAATATCGGAGGGAAGTTTTCAATTATGCAAATTCTCAGTTAAAATAGATTGCCGTGTACCGGAGAAAGATATAGCGGTGCCCATAAATTTTCGTTAAGCCACGTGCCGTGCGCGTGGAGGACGGACAATACGAAACGATTGAACCCGGACGAAGACACCCACGCCCAAATTTGCCGAAAATGGAGTGGTACCGTCGTATCTGTGTGGCTAAATCGTTCCGTATTTCCCGGAAGGTGACCAAAGGAAGGAATACAGTTGTCCCTTGATAGTCCGACGTTTTGTAATCCGACATGCTCAGTAGTCCGACGCACCTCTCGTCAAGGTCACCGTAGTCCCCGTCTTCAAAGTGTGAGCACAGTATGTACTGTACATATTTACATTATGTACAGTACATAATTAATCTACCTACGTTGTAGCATTTAGTTATAATGTTTATAAATTATTGTACGTATTGTATTATTTATGCCTATACATACTGAATGTACTGTACATTTATTGGCTTCCATATTTCTTTTAATAAGCACGTTTTAGTTAACCGAAATGGGTGTTTCATTTCCATATTCACTTAGGCAGCATTTTACTCATAACATGTAGGAATATTATAGGCTACTGCTAGCAAAACAATGCCAAATATGTAATCACTTTCGGTAATCCGACACCCCTTCGGTTCCATACCTGTCGGATTATCAAAGGACAACTGTATTTACGAACCTTTTCACCTAAGGATTTACCAAGCGAATTTTAAGTTATAGTTTCGTATCGGACGGAATCGAATGGCCCCTACGTCGGGACGTGCGTAATCGAATACGAGCTATATTAAATTATTAATTTCCATTAAATATTTGTAATTTCCGACCGGCATTTCATTAAACGCATTTTTCCGGGGTAGAAATGCCGTCGTCCTTTTATAACAAACGTCCGAGACGATAAATAATTTCCCTCCCCTTTTATCGACGTAATCGAGATGGGGGGAAGCCGGGCGGGATCTTTCGACCCCCCGCGCATAATTCCCCTCCTCTTCCGCAAATTTATATCTTTGGCATTTTATTACGCCGCGAACACATTTCACTCTCCTCCTCGCCGCATAATTGTCGCCCTACCGTCGTCTTCCCTTCTATAACTGATAACGTCTTATAAAATAATACCGGAATACCGGTAGCTGCTTTTCCCCCCAGAATTAATTTTCGTTTAAAAAATACACGAGTTAAATTCGACTTTTATTCGTTTAATCCGTATTTTTTTTTTTTTTTAAATAATAACAACGTCAATTTCCGAATTGAAATTCGGGAAAGGTCCCCAGGAAACAGAAAAGGTCGGATCCTCCCCAGTAGCAATTTTTAATCCCGGATTACCGAATCGGAGAGGGATTTAAATGGTTAACGGATGCCATCGTAATTAAACTTGCATTATTTAGTAATGGGACGGTTTACGTCCCGTCGGTGGAGAAGGTCAAAAAATGAGAGTTTGCAAAGAAAATCTGCGAGAAAAAAGGAAACAAAAAAAGACGATTTCTTCGTTTGCTTTCCTCTTTATTTTCTTTTGTCTGTGGACGTCGCGGAGATTAAATAATTCCTCGGAAACTAAAATTAAAAAGTCGCGTGTGCGATAACGTCGGTAGTTTACAAGTAGGAAAGAATCTTTAAGAAGGATTAAAAGACGTTTTTTATGGCCGCCGGATTTGCAAAAATATCGAGGGTCACTGTTGACTTTTGTCCTGAAAGTTTTTGGCGGACAGAACCAGGTCGGGTTGAACACAGTTTTGATTCTGGCATTTTTCGATGTACGAGGGATGAATGGAGTAGATTCCGGAGTCTTCCTGCTGCATCAGCGTTTCCAGGATTTTCTCTTTGCTAATCACTTTCGTGGGCAAGATGTACTGCCAAACCAAAAGAAAAATTCTTTATCTCTCTTAATTATCCAAAAATTCCCTCCCCGCCTCTAATTGCTTCCGGCGTTAATACGGTCGAAGGCGCGGACGATTGGTTCTTACCTGAACCAGGTCTTCCGGAGATATCTCGTTCAGTTTCAGGTCTCTTATTAATCTGTTCATGGTGAATTGCAGCTCCTGTTTATCTGCATTCGATAAGAATTATCAAACCTTATTACTTTGCTTTTTATTTATTTATAAAACAATTCCGAATAAAGAGTTTACCGGTGTTTCGCGAGTAGGGAATAGGACTAAATTGTTTGTCTTACAATTTACATTAACACCCGGCCAAAGAAGAAAAATTCGGTTTTTATAAGCTATTCTTTACTTACCTGGACATCTCATGTTTTTGACTTTGTTTTGCGCCCACTCGTACATGATTTCGAATTTCTTAACTTCGGCGATGTTCAGCTTCCGGCTAATGATTGTCTGAAGCATGGATTCCGAAAGGCTCAAGAAATCTTTTCTGCAAAACAGCTGAGAAGCTTTTTGGTCCACGTGTTGCAGAATCATGGTCATCAGTTCCGTGGCGGCCGTGTACCTCCAGTAGTAATTTTCCAAAGCGTTTAACATGGAGCAAACCTTTTACCATTGATTCCATGAAAAGAAAACAATCCCTTCTGTAATTCTTCGCTTTTAAATGGCTAAACTAATCCCCCGATAACCGATACTGTTACCTTACACGTCGTGCCTTAGCGTAGACACTTAAATATACGGAGGAACACACTCGTCTACGCGTAAACGGAATTAACCGAGTAGCCGAGGAAGGTTAGTGTCGTATTTTAAAGTTGAGAGATATTCTTTTAGTTTTGTTTTAATGAAACACGAGTTATGACTTTAAGAACGTCTAATTCGAAGATCTTATTATAATGCCCCATCCTATTATTATCCCGTAGCTGAAGGAGAAAGTAAAATAAGGAATAAGAAGAGAAGAGCGTCGTACCACGGATATTCTCAGGTGTTGTTTGACGTGATGAAAGCAAGCCTGGAGTAACTCCGGAAGATCGTAGTGTTCGGCGGCACAGATCAGACCGGGGATGGCATCGCAGGTGAGAGGACAGGATCCGCTGTGCAGGTACTCGATGAGGGTGCGAAAGGTATCGCTGTCGAACTCGATGATATTAAACTACGAGTTGGAAAATCCGTGTCAATCTTTGCAGGGAATCGAAAATAAAAACCGTAAAAAGGACACCGTACTTGCCTCCGTTTTAGATAATTTCGTTTTGTCTATCTTCTGCTCATCCGCGCATACGCTTAAGGACACTACGGGAGACGTGGCTTCGTTTTTATCCGTTTTCTCTTTACCTAATTCAAATATAAAAGTCTTTCTCGTTACATTTATTTAAATATAATTCGTCTTAGAATTAAAAAGACGTCCGCACGTGGGCTAGGCGCCAACCACACAATACGACGTTCGTTCGTAAAAACCACTAATGAAGATTTATTAGTTTTATCGATAAAAACTTTCCGACTTAAAAACAATTTCCGGCCATTTCTTACGACTTTATCGAATTAAATACTTCGAATAAAGCCTAAAATATTTATTAATTTCGGTACAAACGATCAATAATTCGCTTAAGACGAAGGAAAAGTATTATTTCCCTTTACTAGAAAATTACCGAACGGAAAACCGATAGGAAGAGGAAAGTTAGATAAACAGAATCACCGGTCGACGATAGAAAAGAAACGGGAGGAAAGACTCGACCGGTTTAATTGCTATAACGGGAAAAATTAAAAGAAAACTTACAAGAAACGTACTCGGAGGGAAAACGAAGGAAGCAATTGCACAATACAGAAGTAATAAGACGTGCGAGTTTATTAAATACCGCCGCGTAAACAGGTCGAGTTTTCCGCGAGAACTAACTTTACACACGAAAAAAAAATTGGTCAATGCGTAGATATTTAGAAGAAGGTCGAAGGTCGAAGCCAAGGAATAGTTTCGACCGTCGTTCGTTCTTTTTTTTTCGGTTCCCGTCGATATTGCAGCATATTTTGGAAAAGCAACACGGTCAGAAACATAATATAATTTAGCCTAAAGAGAACGGTGTTTTTATTACGGTAAAACTTAAAATACCAAGCGACGTTTATCATTCTTTACGATTGATTACCATTCTCCGTGAGATGTTTACTGGCTTAAGCAAGCGCGGTGTCGTCGTCTGATAAATGTAACAGAACCGGAATAGAACGACAAAGCTTCCTATTGTTGCCCATTACTTACGAAAATTTTAAAATAAAACAGTAGGTGTTTTTTTATCGGTTAAATATATTATATTACGAAAACTCTCGACTTCCAAAACCAGGATAAAAAACTGTCGTCTCGACGTGAATGTCGATAATTACCGCAGCTATGGGCAGTTTCCTTGTCGTTTGACGTATTTAACGACTTCCGGGAAATGTTCTCGAATTATTCTTTTCTACGTAGAGCCTATCACCCCACGATCTATAAAATTACTTTTCGGTTTGTGGCCCGCATTTCTATCGATTATTTCTGCTTAAGATCAATCGATCGCCGTAATCACAATTTACGGTTTTCTTTATCGGTTAATAACTAACCGGATGGTATATCGATCTCGCCCAACTTCCTATGTCTTTTCATTTATTACTTATTTAAATTTAACTTACTTTGTATCGCATTCTTAAATCTCGCTACTCGAATTTCTCTCGCTTTCAGTTAAGATAGGTCCGAATGTTTCGGCTTTCTGTGACGAGTTTTAATAATGTTTTATTGTGTGGCCTGACCCCGTCATCTAAATAATCAAATATACAATGTAGATACATTGCGTAAACGTCCTGACCTCACCATCCCCACTGCAGTATAAGCTTATTAAAATTATTTGCTGGATGAATTCAAATCTTTAGTTGGTTAATGTTACCTATGGTTCCAAGATGGCGGCTCGTCTCTGATTACAGAAAATAGAAGGGAAACAGGGGACGCACGTTCTAACCTAACCTATTCTAATAAATTACCATAATTATTACCAACAAAATTATTAGAATAGGTTAGGTTAGGTTAGAACGTGCGTCACCACTGTTTTCTTTCTTCTATTTGCTGGAATCAGAGACGAGCCGCCATCTTGGAACAATAGGTAACATTAACCCTTTAGTCTTGGTTTTCGAGAAAACTATTTACAGATTACGACTTCGATCTACTGGAATTCCAACGTCATTAAACTATTTTATTAATAAAATGCCTAAAGTATTCGTCAAAGTGTACAATGGTTTACAATACGGAGATTTATTGCCACCGTCACCTTATGAGAATTCCACGTTAGTCGCCATTTATGAAAACTGTAAATTACAGCTTATACCGTAATCTCGACTTTTGTTTTACAAAATAATCGTTAAAATCCAATTATAATTGTACGTGAAACGGGAAACGGTACCAAAACTGCGTACAGGTCTTTTAAGGTTTATTACAAATTGGTTTCAAAACCATCCGATCCTTTAGCACGTAATTGTTATAGTAAATGTTGCTGTAAAGGAGATGTCGACTAAATTAATAAACGAAGTTTCGCTGAATACAATATTTAATTCGTGCTCGCATCGTCGTCCTACGCTTTACGTGTAAACAGCTTAATATGTTTAATTCTGCCATCCGGAAACAACTTACCGTGGGAAATCTTCCAGAGATAAATGATATTTTATTCCTCTGTTTATTTATGAAACTAATTAAGAATACTCTTACTAAATGTCCGTAATATTTCACTACTTTTGTAAACGTAGTAAATATTATACGGTCGAACCTCTTTATACGTTTTTCCAGGAAACCCGAGAAAAAATGTACAAGCGAAACTACTGAATCGCTTTCAGCGAGAAAGTGCTGTGGAACACCTAAAAATGTGACTTACAGCGGCAAAATCGTGTAGACCTAAAAAAAACCGTATAACCGAAGTGTTTTATAACGGAGAAAGTACAGCGCAGCATATATTTAACGCATAATGAGCAAAAGAAATAAACATCGGCACGGCCGAGGAGGACTCATTCCAGGAAGACATGCAAAACTGGCCACTATTTAGGTGTTACTAACGTGAAGAAAACCCGGAAAACTCTACGTAGCCAGTCCATTGGCCACGCGCGAATTCACGACCGAGTACTGGTATTTATCCACTCGGCTACTGGAGGGTATTTTCTTCTTAAATTTTTACCAATAGATGGCGCTTCATGTAAAGCCAGCAATCGAATATAGACAGAAATTAATTGATATGTAGAAATGCCATCGATATTTTGGGGTGATATGTACGACATGATCTAAGTTAAAAGTGTTTGAACGTAACTGCCGAGTTTCGTAGCAATTGGTCGAACGGCGTAGGCGTGCATAGCGAACAAACAAACATCCTCACTTGATATATATAGTGAAAAGATAAATTACTAGCAGATGGGCCCAGCGTTGCTCGGGCAAAAAACAACAAACATTAAAAATATTAGATTTTTTCGTGCTTCTAAACCTTCTATTAGATTATATTATAGTATTTGATTTATATAACTACTGTACAAAGGTTATCTTACGTAAGGGTTTAAAACACCAAGTTCCTAATGTCATGTATTGAAAAAGTTTTTAAACTGTGTACAGTACTGGAATAAATAATTTTTAAAATGTGTTAGATTGGTCACTCGGTGTGATAAACCGTTACGTAAGATAACCTTCGTAGTTATATAAAATCAAATACTATAATATAATAAATATTAAAACAAAAAAACATATAAAAAATTTGGTTTTTAGCACACCATTGCCGCGTTTACCAGGATACTCGAACGGTACGAAATGGCACAGTTTCATTGGTCAAGTAGACACCAATTGAAAATGTGATATCTTAACTTTTTTCAAATATAATTTTTTTCTCTACCTCTTACAAATTATTCCATTCTCAACCGAATATCAAATGGTCATCTGACAACGAATCAAATTTCGCGAAAAACGGACCAACTATTTAAACTCGGCACCCTGGAAAACCATTTAAAAATCATATTTTGTGAAGGCCGGTAACCTCGTATTTTGGATTTTCCACTGCCGCTGGTCCGATAGAAAAAAGGGGCTGTTGGGGAAGGCGATTGAAGTAATTCGAGTAAAAGTAGTCATTGACCTTCTCCGGGAAGATAGGATGGTCAACGACTACTAATTAATACCCGGGTTTCTCAAACGGGATCCCGGGATCCCGTTTGAGAAACCCTAATTGTGATGATGTCACAATAAATAATCGCTCGTTAGAATTAGTTTGGTTTATTTGGTTATGGTAACGCGACACGCGAGCGATCTGCCGTGGTAGATTTCAGGAAGACTTTTATAGGAAGCTGGACCCTACTTAGGTGGAGAAAACCCGGAAAACTCCACGTGGCCGGCTCGTTTTCCATGCCCCCAACCCACGACTAACTACCAGAGTTCGGTGGTTTTATGCACTCGGCTGGAGGGCGCTTATTAGAATTAAGTAAGTACCGTCCAGAAATGAAAAAACCCGAGTCGTTAGATGTGGGAAATTAAATACTTATAAATTTTTTCACAGAATAACATTTTCCATTGCAGGCAGGCAATTAAGCGCATCTATTTCTCGCTACATCATTGTCGCAGTAATTAAGTGACTATAATACATGTATTTTAAAATTATATAAGAATTATATTTAGTTTATTATTTTGCCAATA
The DNA here is from genome assembly GCF_030686945.1 of Centruroides vittatus. Taxonomy (NCBI): domain Eukaryota; kingdom Metazoa; phylum Arthropoda; class Arachnida; order Scorpiones; family Buthidae; genus Centruroides; species Centruroides vittatus. The sequence continues at coordinate 899,654 of NW_027122709.1, read as the reverse complement.
GATGGCGCTACGTGTAAATCAGCATTTCTAATGTAGAAGGAAATCAATTGCTTTTCAGAAATTCAATAGATATCTTGGGGTAGGATGTACGACATTCTCTAAGTAAGGGGTATGTAAACGTATCTGCACAGTTTCGTAGCAATAGGTCGAATGGCCTAGCAGTGTATAGCGAACGAACAAACAAACATCCTTATTTGTATATACACATTATACTACAATAACTTGAATTCCAAACCCTAAAAGCTAAAATGGAATTTTATTGAGAGTTGTACATAAAAGAAATTCAGGTTTAAACATATGAGTCCCCCATCGCATAGTGTGTAAATCTGGCAATCTAGACGGAAAAAAATCAACTTTTCAACTTAATCCAAAGTGTTGATTTATTTTATATCTCGATGGTAGACTGTCCATAGCATCCTGGAACGGAGTTAAGTTTACTCGAAATGCCAAGAGGTAGCTGAGGTACGCGTCTAAATTTGATCCAACTTGAAACAGGCACGCAAAGCTCTGCATATGGCGCTTGCCTACGTCTAGTTGGCTCAACCTGCGTGCGCCCACTAACAATATTCGGAGTTTATTGTACGTTCGAATCATAATTTATATAGATTTTCCTTATTACCGCTGGTTGCGGTCCTAAGTCTAAAAAGCAAAAAGTGCAACACTTCAGTCGACTTGCCAAGAACCGAGTTCGATCACAAAAATTAAATTGAGAAAGAAGAAAGATGGAAGAAATTAAATTAAGGAAGCCTACACAAGGGAGACACGTCCTTTACCTCCAACACTATGCACGGTATCCAATGCCTGCCAGCCTTTATAAAAAAAAAAATCATCTTTTTCGGAAGAATACTATTGAAATTTGCATCCTCCCAATTGGGCAATACTCGGAAGAAGCCCGAGAGGCGAGGAACGAACATGACAGACAGTTTAGTGAAATATTTACGAGGAAAACATGGAGAAGAGATACAAATTCAGTCTTGCCGGACAGACTTATCGCCTCAGATTCGCTTTGTAAGCATCTTATATAAACAAGCATAAAAAATGAATCCCGAAATATTAAATTTATTACAGAACGAGGAGGAAAGAAAGAATTCTGTCGACTCATTAGACGAGTGTAGTGTCATTAGTGATACCCATTAAGTGTTTTCTTATTCTTTTTTCGATTTCGCTTGCATACTAATGTCTTTTTCTATTTATTATTTTTCAGGATTGTGATTTTATTAGGATTAAGCACAATACTAAATACAAATATCTGTTATTTTATATGACTAAAAATGAGTTTTGCAGATTGATATTTATGTAGTACCTTAATTTTTTTAAATACATTTAATTACACGTACGATTATTGGTATTTGTACTTTATTGGTAAAAACTACCGAAGAATAATGCTTTATATTTGCATTTAGAATTTTTCATCCCGGGTTGCCAGATTTACACACCGCGTAGGCAGTAATTTAAATTACAAACTAGGAAAATGACCACTTCAGGCATGACGTCGGCTTAGGTAAAATTACGACCGTCGGTTTAACTTAATTATAAATCTAGAGGTGGATTAAATTTAAATAATTTTTATTATTTAAATTTAAAATTACGTGGAAAATATTTAGAGAAATTCGTTTACCCTACGAATTCTAATTCGAATATCTTATAAAGCAACGAATTCGTGGGCTTTAAAAATACGTAAGTTTAAACGACGACAATTAAATTACTTCACACATTTAAAACCAGCGGTCATTTATTGCGATCGGGCCGCAGAATCACCTAACTTCCGGCTTGGACCGGAAGTTAGGTGATTTTTTTTACAGAGAGTCGTTCGAATAGTACTAAAACAAAAGCTGTGGTTATCGTCTTAACTACCAACAATCGTCGGGTGTATTAATTCTCCCAACCAATAAACTTCGTCTACCCAACTGTAATGAAAGGACGAGCCAGACAGAAGAATATTTGTTCGGGCTCCTATTTAGGTGTTATTATAGTCTGTCTACCGAAAGAATCGACTCGGGAGCAACGCCACGCGTCATGTCGCTTCGGTTAAACCAGTCGCGCACATTCCGTAATGATGTCGGCACTTTTCGCTTAATATGTCAGGCGTGCGTTAATTTTATTTTCTCTCACTAGATGGAAGAATGACTTTTCCATTAATTGTGTTAATTTTTTTATAGCATTCATTAAGTGTAAAGAATCGAGTGTTTAACTACTACTATAGCAAACCCCCTGGTATCCCAATACCAGAACGCCAAGCTTCCGTAACATTGTTTATATTGGCGGCCACATGTTTAACAAACGAGGAAAACACCGGAAATAGCTTGCCACAACTAAGCGATCGATGGCCGATGCTCATTGGTTAATACCCAAGTCGATTCTTTCAACACAGACAGTAACGAGAAGAAAACCCGGAAAAGTCCACGTGGCCGTGACCCGCGACTGGCGTTTGGTGGTTTTATTCACCGGGCCACCGGTGACGCGACGAAGTGGGTGCTTATTTACGAAGAGCGTAGCGGAATTATAATTTCAAACAGAACAGGCCGACACTCGCCCAGCCCACCGATGGCCGAGTGGATAAAACCACGAAACACCGGCAGTCGAAGGTGGGTCGACGCCAGGACTCGGGTTTTTTGACGTTAGTAACACTTAAATAGGGACCGGGAGCATTTCCCCCAGGCCATTGCCATAAACGAATAAAACTAAAACCACACCCGCCGACCGAATTTGAAATACCATCATTTGTAATGCCAGTAATTTCTTTATTTATAACGGGCAATCCCGCTCTGTTCCGCGGCAGTTAGGCAAGAAAGGGGCTTAAATAGTAAAGGGGAGAATACTCACAATTGCATTCGCTCTGCCACCTCTTCAGCCCTTCCGGTTCCGAAAGAAGTTGGTCTTTGCTGGAGCTGCGACTGCCCAATCCCCAGTTCTTCCAGTTTCCCAGTTTAGAAAAAGCGCGGATCATCATGGGACTGCTGGGAGCGCTCTTGGTCCTGGGAGCTTCGTTCATTTCTGGAACCTGTCGACGGGTAAAACAGAGAGAGTGGTCGGGTTCTTTCTTCTTCCGGTCGACGTTGTCCTTACCTGTAGGAAATTGCTGGATTTGCCGGGAACGTTTAACGTTATCTTATCGATCGTCAGGGTGTTTTGGCCGAATCCCGTGCTGAATCCGTACAACATCTCCAGAAAGACCCTGAAAATCGGCAACGGGTGTTTCGGGCGGTCCACTTTAATTAAAGGCGAAAAGAAGAGAAACAATTACCTGCTCCTGACCCCTAAAATGGCTCTGACGGCGTATATTTTGGTCTTGCGTTTACCTAAAGTTTCGGACGGAGTAGTTAGTATGGTAATTAAAATTAGTGTTATAATTAAAACAATAGTATTGGCAAGCCCGACTTATACAATTGTTAGGAGTAACGGCGGTCGAAGGATGGGGAATACGTACCTGGTCCCACGTTGAATGCCACGTCGCAGAAAACGGAGTCGGAACAGAAGGATTTGGCGAAGTCTTTAGCCAGCTGCTCGGGACTTTCGAAGGTGTCTCTGACGCTGTCCAGCAGAGGACTGGAAGGCCTGGTGTGTCCTATGGGTCTCCACGAACCCCTCCTGCCGAAAGAATGTGAATACCACTGTTTTATCCTAAATAAGGACCTCCCACGGCCGATCGATTCCGTTTAAATATCCGCCGGAGCAATGGGAAGTGGGTTGGGCCGGGAAGAAATTACCTGTAAGGCTTGGGAAGTTGTCCCGTTTCGGCGTGGTTGTGGAGGTTGGCCACGATCTCCTCCAGGATCTGAGTCTTGGTCCGATCCTAAAACGGAAAATCGCCCGGTTTAGTGGCGGGAGCGTCTCCCCTTGCGAAATTCGGACAAGATCTGATGGGACTAACCTGCATTCGAACGAATTTTGGAGCGGAATAACTGGCTCTTTCTCCGTTTACTATCTTGGTCAGCAGCCATTCCCTGAAAACGGGGCCCTGAAACACCAGAAAAACTACTCGTTTCGGCCTCTTTCCACTCATCGTATAAAATTCTGATTACCAGTTTTGTGTTTACCGCATCGTTTCTTCCGTCCGTCAAGTTTCCAATTAAATTACTTTTATTATTTCAAGTTTTCTAAATCCACCGCGGAAATTCCGCCGGAAAAAACTACCCGGAGAGCGGAAACAATTCCCCCACTTTCCAGCGCTGGAACCGGAAGGCGGTGGGAATGGGCGCGCGTGGCGGGAGTCGGAAAGAAGAGAGACTCACCTTGGAAAAAGTGGATCGGTGCCAAAGATAAGGCTTGTAGGACTTGACTTCGTCTCTGGAAACGACGGACACCTTCTCGAGAGAGGGATAGAGTCTTAGTTAAAAGTGGACACCCTGTCCGAAAGAAAAGGGAAAGTTACCTGGTAGGTGGTGGGATCCGAGCGGTCTTCCGGGTCGGTGCGGACCACCACGAAGGTGTGCAGAAAGTGCGACTTGATGCAGGCGGGTGAGAATCTGGTGTCTCTGGCCTCCAGAAAGACCACGCAGACGATGTCGTTGCCCACGTGCCTCTTTTTCTGAAGCTACCGCGGACGACGAATTAGTCACCCCTCCGTCCGACGGAGAGAAGATTCCGGAAAAGTAACTCACCTTCTGAGGATCATGATCTTCGTGGGGCAAAAGAGTGGAGACGTGGAACATAATCTCGATATTCCTCCAGTGGGTGTACACCGACTCCGTCCCCGTCAGATCGTGAACCGTGTCCAGACCGCCTTTGTAGCGATCGAATCCTGCGTCGGATCCATCTTTATAACCTCCGTCGGTATAATCCCGCCGCGGGCACGAAACTCCCTGGCTCCGCTCGTATTAAAAACGAACCGGCCCACCCGTTTCCCGCCAGAAATTCACCGATCCACTTTCCGAATTTTTTTCCGATATTCGTTAACCGCCATCGTTTCGGCAAGATCCCTATTTTCGCCGCCAGAGAAATGGAGAAGATAAGTGTGGTCTGCCGCACCCTTCTTACAAGTATTGTATAATTTTGCCACAATACCAAATGTAAATACATTTTACGCTGTATTACGTAAAAGCATCGATGAAGGACCGCTTTGTAGCAGTTCTTACTTGGTATTAAATGTAATACAATAAATAAAAACTTTTTCCCAAGGCAAAAGAACTTTTATACACTGCGAACTCCACCGTTTCTTATCCAATATTCGACTACTTTTCGTCGGTACTTAAATATTCAACTACACTTTAAAGAAATTTTATTAAATTACGAAAATTTGTCTATATTTAAAAAAAACCCTCCAGCAACGAGTTGCGTAACTTTCCAGGCTATTAAGAATAACTCTTACAGTATATTTTCAATAATAATAAATAAAATTGTGTGTGACGCCATCTGTTAAGATTTTTTTAACAACAAAATCTCATTAATTCCCATTCAAAATCTCATTCAAATCTCCCAACCCCTCGAACTTTAACCACCAAAATTTAATAAAAACTGGGAGGGTCAAATTTGACGCGATTCAAATACTTCCCAGCCGGGAAAGTAATATATTAAGGTACAATCTCGGTAGTCCGACACTAGTCGACTCATTGGCACAGTGGACGAGTGGCTGACTAGTTCACACTACAGTTCCCATTAAACGTTGCACGATATGGAGCTTAGATTAGACACGGAATTAAAAAGATGGCGGGATACTCAAAAGTTACGTTATCCCATAAATAAGACTGCACGATTTCCCATCAGATATACCGTGTCTCCCACTAAATTTCCCGGGAATCCATCGACTGGGGACACCGATTACCAACAAGGGCAGGCTGGGATATTATGACACAAACTATTTTTGCTAAATCGTCGACGTCGTAAAATCCGTTTACCTCCTTTACTTCTAATCTTTAATCCGACACCGTTTCGGTCCCATTTATGTCGGACGAACGAGATTATTGTGGATTTTAACACAATAGTTCGCTTTTACGTGGCAAGGAAAAGGGTTTATTATACTCGTAACCGCCGTAGTCGAATATGCCCTACGGCGGCGAAAAGAAAACTTGCCGAAAAGGTGGGTGGAAGAATACCCCCGCCGATCCATTAGAAACGGCGTAGAGTTTCCCGATTGTTTTTCGGGTTCGGGCCCAGTCCGACGGCGGAAGTTTACCGGCCTTCCGAAGGCACAAAAGGAAAACGTGGGAGGGAGCGGAGTCCATCTTCCGGGTGGGTTCTTCCGGATAATAGGAAAAGGGCCTAAAGGGGTTGCGTGGGTTGGTACGGAACGGAGAGAGTGAAAAGAGCGAGGCGATTCCGTCAGCGGACGGCCGAAAAAAGGGTGGTCCGCGCTTCTCGGTTTTTTCCTTCGAAGTGAGATCGGAGGCCGGAAGTGAAGGCCCGCCCGGCGGCCGAGTGGATAAAAACCGCCCGAGGCAGGTAGCGGGGAGGCCAATTTCCGAAATACGCCGGCCGTACGGGAACATCAGGCCGATTTAACGGATATTACTGGGAGGCGGAAAGAGAACAAAAGAATTTTTAATGGAGAATTTCGAAGGACGCTTCTATTTGTATAGAAGTCTCCGGTTAATAAAGCGCCGATTCGACCCGACCGTGGGGAATCACGTCGTTCTTCTTCCTCCTCCTCCGGTAGCAGCGCCTTCCGCCCTTCTTCCGACTAGGAAAATATTTGATCGGAGACGAGCGGGAATTCCGCACAAATTATTAGAAAGACCGGGGAGAGATAAAGGAAACTGCGGACGACGGCCGATCCGTCCCCACCGCGCGGAAACAAATTTGGCGCGCCGGAAGTAGAAACGGGGCCGACCTTTCAGACGCACTCTGTCGCCCAACAGGTGGAGAAACTCGTCGAAGAGAGGACCGTGCCGGCGGTTGCCCAGTATCTGTTCCTCGGTTACCTGACCCTCCTTGACGTAGACGACTCCCACCTTCAGCTCGGACTTGACGAAAGCCTGCAACGAAAGGAGTCAGCGGGATAGACTCCCCCGTCCCCCCTGGCGGCGCTTACCTGGTCCAACTTGACGAGTTCGTCCGGGGTGGACTGCAGCCGGCCCAGTTTGGGAAGCGGCTTGAGCCCGGCCTGGCGCCCGATGGCTCGCACCACCTCTTCCCGATCGTAGCGATCGGCGCATAGACCGGAAGCGGGAACCAAGCCGTGCAAGTTGTAACTGACGGTCCTCATCAGGATCCTGCCGGAGGCGAAGGAGGTTAGAAGGAGGGCGGCCAAAGTCCGTCCGGTGAGCGGCGGAATTTACCTAAAGTGGTCCCTGGAGTCGACCACCTCCTGCTTGAGGCTGAGGACGACCGGACCCAGCGACTCGTCGTTGGTGTAGTAGTTCCAGTGTTCCGTCCCATAGAAGTACTTGGCGTAGGTCTCTTCCTGGTAGCTGGTCAGTCGGAAGGGGCCCACCGGGCCCTCTTCCGGCCGGGAGGAATCGTCCCGGCAGCACTCCACCCAGTAGCCGGGAGCGGGTCGGATGCCGTGGGGATAGAGGGGACAGTGCGGACTGCCAGCGCAGGCGTGCACCGGAAGCGGAAAGTGCAGGGAGCTGGAACTCTTCCTCCTGGCCTCGGCGCAACCCAGACTCTGCCTCTTGAACTCCCTCAGCTTCTCGGCCAGTTCGGCTCCGGTGGTGCGCCCGGTGACGTCGACGTAGTGCGCCCGGCAGTACACCTCCTTTCCCAGGCGGCGGGCGGCCTCGCCGGCGGGCCGGAGCCCGCAGACGCGGCGCAGGCCAGGCAGCGCCGGTGGTACAAGTCGCCGCCCCCCGCCGACCCTTCCGGCCACCGACCGCCGCTCTCCCGGTCGGAGACGGGACGGTCGCAGACGAAGCACGGGCCAGACATCTACCGGACAGACGAGTCGTTAACCGCCGACGCGCTCGTGCCGACGATTTAATATATTCCGGGCGTTCGTCCCCCTATCGGCGGAAAAGTAAATCCCCGGCGCCGGAGATCGAGGAGGCCCCTTCCCGGAAAGAGGGGGCGGCCGCCGGACAATTATTAATTATTCCGGCCTCTGAACGTTAATTAAAGATTTTTCTGCCCGTATCGATCCACCTGTCTTTCTCGCCGCAGATAGTCGCCCGCTTCTCGCACCGTGGCGTTTAAGCTCGGTCTTTTCCGTCCGAACGGAAACCTTCCCGTTCTTCCGTCGGGCCAGAAGTTTTCCCCGCCCGAGGGCCGGGCGGACGTTCCACCGGAAATAAGAGAAAGGCGCACCCACCTGTGGCCGGCCGGATCCGCGTCCGGGGGCGGGCGACGACGGTCGGGCGCCCGACGCGCCGGCTCCGCCCCGACCGCTTCTCCTCTTCCCGCTCCTCCGCCGGCGTCTCCCTTCTTCCCGCGTCGTCCCGGCAACGGCCGGCCAATGGCGTGCGGGCGCGGGGATCGATGCCGCCGCCGAGGACGGCGCGCGCGGAAGAGGAGGCCCTCCTCTTTAATTTTTTGAAAGTTTCCGCTCTTCTCTTAATCGCTGCCAATTTCTTTCCTTCTTCCGCCGAAAACGAGATTAGACGGCCGGCCGTGCCAACGGCTAAGTACCTTTCCCGCCCTCCTCCGGCCGTTCCTCCCACCCAGATCCCCGTCCGTCGCGGTTTTGTGGCCCCAGAAGTTTTCCCTCCGCCTGTTTAACGGTCGGGGGGACCGGATTAAATGAAGCGACGGGTGCTTTAAAGGCGGGAAAGTGGAAACGGGCCAAAGCGCGACCGTTCTTCTCGGGGTAAAAGTATATTTATTATTTTTAACGGCTCCGTCGGCGGCGCGCCGCCACCCAGTAACCACTCGCGTCACGTTTTATAAATAGTTTATTATAAACAATACATTCCCGTTAAGACGACGGTACACATTTTATACAATAACTTTAGATTTTTATATATATATATATTTACGTTTTTATATATATAAATTTGGATTTATATATATATATAATAAGTGTGTAATTACAATAGGGTGACCGGCGTGGGTTTCTTTCCGGGCTCGCTCACGATCGCTGGCGGGAATTCTTGTCGTCCGCTTCCGCCTCTTCGTCCATCCGCATCAATTTGGGAGGGGAATCTGTCGGAAGGAAAAAAAAGGTGGTTACCGGCTTCCAGAATACAGCGGAAGCGTCCGGCGCGCCGACTTACCGGAACAGTCTTCGGCCTCCTCCTCCTCTTCCTTATCTTCCGCCGCCTTCTTCTTTCTGCCGGTCTCCTCTTCCTCTTCCGTTTCCGCGCTCCGCCGCGACGTCTGTCGAGTTTCTTCTTCCGCTTTTTCCGCCTCTGCGGGGAGAAACCGGAGTCAGCACCCGGAGACGGAAACCCGGCCAAAAGAGCTCCGGGCTCACTTACCCGTTTTGTCGGCGCTCTTCTTCTTGCCTTTCCGGACCCGTGCGCCTCGTTTTCCTCTTTGCCTGCACTCCCGTTGCATTCCTCTTCTCGACTGAAACGACAAAACCATTCCCTCAGTCGGCAGACAAATTCTCTCTAAAAGCGCCGCTTCGTTTCTTTCTCTCGTCTTTCGGCTCCCACGGCCACACCCGTCCGGGCTGATGCGTGGAAAACCCAACTATTTCCCGGGTCGAACGGCCGATGAGCATCTTACACCAGAGTTTATATACAGCCAGAGAAAGACCCGAAAACGTACAGTACCGTGCATTCCATCTTCTCCTGGTACGGTGATTCCCGAAGTGGGCGGCAGGGGTACCAAACGATGCCCATATGCCAGGGTCGGGGTGGCCGACCACTTCCCCTCTCCTCTGTTAAAACGGTAAGATCTTCCGTTTATTTACATGTTTTCCCCCACCAATTTTAAGCCGTTCTGCCAGTTTTACTTTCTCGGCTGTGTTATATGTAACGGAGGAAAAGTATGGCCATCGGTCCAAAAACACCCCCCCCTGCAGATTTTTACATTTATGACTCGGGACCTCGAAACTTCGAAAAATACAAAAACATTCGGGGTTTTTTTCTGTGACTGGATATTGGTATGAGGGGCACCATTTTGTTCACCCTCTTTCGAGCTTGTACGGACACTGAAGACAAAAAAAACAATGAAAACAAAGTAAAAAGTTTTTTCGTAAGGATTCGTCAACGTCCATAAGAACTGTGGTCCAGAAATTGAAAATGCCAAGGTCCACGATATCCTGTATTGAAATAAACAAACTGGGGATCGAGGCAGATGTAAAACAACAATGCCCAAGTACTGTGGTAATCAGGAAATCTGAGCAAAATCAGGATGTCGCAGAGTGTATGAAAGATCTTTGAGGGAAATCCTCATTATTGATGATGATACATATCTTTCCTTCAACCCTTCAGATGTACCAGGCGAGAAGTATTAGCATGCAGAAGACCCAAAAGTCGTCGTCTACGGTAAAAGATCAAATCTCAAGCTATATTCTGTAAATAGTATCTCATCTGGAGAGTGGACTGATTCGGCAATGTATATAAACCCTACATTTCTTAAGGCACTATTGCGAGTGAAGTTTACTAAAACTAATGCATTCAAGACAGGCTTATACCCTTCATAGATCAGCATTACGAAAAGAGAAAGTTTTTTTTTCTTTTGGCCAGACATGGTGACAGCCCATTATGCAAGAAAAGTCATAGAAATCTTTAAAAAAAGAACACACCGATTTTGTATAGAAGATGAAAAAATACTCCAAACGCTTCGTAAACAAGAGGTGTCGAAGGACTTTGGGCACTCTGCGAAAAGAAAAATACGGAAAACAGAAGTTGAAACCAAGAAATCTGAGAGAACGTTTCTTATCAATGGCCTTCTGTTGCCTTCTCGTTTGCATTAAATCCATTCGAAATGCTCCGAGAGATAACGTGGAATTCAATGATTTGAATGGCATTACAAACTTGCAAAGTAATAGTTTTTGTAACAGAAGAAACTGTCAGAAATGCAATTTCAGACATCACGTGGCAGTATTGTTATAATGTACTGTACATATTTATGTAAGAGTTTAAACACAAAACCGAAGGACACTAACTACTACTCGAAGTTAGGGTACTCTCTTATCTGAATCAATTCTAAGTTTTTTTTTTCGTTAAATTGTTGTATGCCACTTTATGCCATAAGAAAACTATGATACTGTTAAGTCTATTTTGATATAGCCTCCCTTATATATGTCCAAGAAGAGCGGTGTTGGGCTTCTCTCTCTGTTCCTAACAAATATTAATACAATAGCAAGTAAAAATGCAGCAATATACTTTCGTAATTTAACCTTTAACCCCCTAGATATGATACATGACACCCTTTATCTCCTCACCTTCTCCACTTTTAACCACCGAAATTTAATAGCATCAATACCCTTTATACAAGCAATACTTTCCCTTATGTATACACAACAGCCGGGGACAGTAAAATGCAAAAAAAATATTTGACTAATTACAATAACAAGATACTGTAGAGAAACATTCGTGTTTTTGTTACTACACGTCAGGCTGGGTTTATATGTAATTATTCTTATTGTACGTTTTCAGTAATTTTGTTTGACAATGATTCTTAATTTGACACCTTGAAACCTCTGAAGCAGTGTTTAGATTTAATGATAGTATTATTTACCTATGGTACACCTTATTTTTCCATTTAGTATTGATGATTTAATTTATTATAAAATTATAGGATGAAGTTAAGGAATAAATCAAATGAGAAAATGGAAAAATAAATAATACCATAGTATAATATGCCTTATCTATTTATATATATAATATTTGTCCCGGTGATTAGTGCTTTTAAACTATTGCTCACCTTGACAAGTCTTCGGTCGACTGCTTCTCTTTGGTGGCGGATTTTCCGTCACGAACTTCCATGGCTTTTCGTTTTTTGTTAGGTTTTCCGACGGGTTTTGCTTCGACCTCTTTTACGGGTTTATCACAATCGATTTGTTCTTCGCTGTTGTTTCTTCTCATCATTTTACGTTCTTTCAAAGGATGAAGGAAACCTTCTGTTAGGAAAGCTTGATATCGCTTTCCTTTGGACGATCTTTGAGACTTTCTCTGGCCTTCTTTGGAAGGAGAATTGGTTTCCGACGCGTAATCGTCACCGACACTGTTGAGAGCATCTGTTGGGTTTTGCAATTTTTCTGAATTTGTGACCATTTTTGAAGATGCATTTTGGTTTTGAGAAGAGTTATTTTGTGACTTTTTCTGCAGAGGCTTTTGTTCCACTATTTTCTCCTCTTCGTCCGCAATGTTCACACCACTATCTTTTTTATCATTTTTAAAATGAACTGACTTGTCATTTTTATTCAACCCTGTTTTTTCGTTAAAGTGTACCTTTGCAGTTTTGTAACTACCAACGCACTCCACTTCCCCGTCTGAAGAATTGGTGTCATCTCTAGACTTGCTAGAAGTCTTGGTATTTTTATCACAGTAAGGTAACTTTTTATGAGAATTCATTCTCAGGAGAAACGAATCTAAAAGAGTACCTTTAGATTCGTTCGGATCACAAAAAAATTTATCGACCATTCGACTAATAAGATCCTGTTGACACGTCGTGATGGTCTTCTTATCCGTACACAGATTTAACGGTTCTTCCGGGCGAGAATTTGAAATGTTCACATTCCCGGAAGGCGACGAGCTGCACGTCTCGAACAGGTCGCTATCTCTAATGCGACCGGCAATGTCGACGTCGAAAATTGGAATCTGATTGTAAGACGAGGTCCCAGAAGATAATGTTCTAGACATTGAAATGTCACCCAGCGCACTACTCGAAGCTTGCGTATAATTACAGTTAACATTTGTTTGATAATCACTCACCGATCCATAAGTTTTATTAGTAGAATCTCTCACAGAATTCAAATTACAAAATGAGCTGCCAGATGCTTTTGTTGTATTGGAACAAACCTATAAAGAAAAGTATTTTAGTACCTAATAAGTAATAATATACATAAATACAAACATTAATATTGATGACACCAAATGTGTTCTGTAATAAACCACAAGGTGATTTAAAAGTTTTCATTTGTAAGGAACGGGATTGGTCAACAAGGTATCGCACACACGGCCTCCAAGGTCCCTAGCAGAGATGCCAGATTTAAAATGTTAAAAAGAGCCAGAAAGAGCTAAACTCTTATAAATCTGATAGAGAAAACTTATAAGTCAACTTCAGATAGCAAAGATAAAAATTCCTGAAAAGAAAGTATGACAGTTTCTGAAGCTAAAAACATATATATACATACATACAGGCATTTGGAAGGAAAGTTCTGCTAATAATCTGTAAACACAGACTGAGTAAAATTTTGTTAGTACATTGTCATCTCAAAAAGAAAAAAGAAATGTCAAACATTACTGCTAATACAGCTATCAGATATTCTTAAATCATGCCACAAAATGAGCAGGCAAAATAAGATTATGGAAACTTGTTTGTTACAAAAGACAATTTTTATGTTTTTCAATTAAATTCCTAGATCATGGAGTATAAATAAGTGAAGACAAGAGTTGTGTGACCTTGAAAAAGTTATTGAAAGTTGTTTCCAATAACCTTTTCAAGGTTATTGGAAACAACTTTCAATAACTCTTTTACATTAAGTCCTTACAGAACTTTGCTACTATCACTTAATAACAAACGACTGCACTTTATCATTTGAATGAATATTCTACCAAAATATATCATCATCCACCTTATAGCTTTGATCTTGTATGCCCTCTGACTTCCACCTATTTCTGCACTCCAAGGCATTTTTGGCAGAAAGAAAATTTTGACAGCAACATGGAGATGAATAACCATACAAAACTATTTAAGAATCTGGTGGCTAACTTCGCACAACACACACAGTTTCTCAATTTTGGAGGTGATTACATGAAAAGCAATTAAATACATGTGAAAATTTTTGACATTAAAGGAATGTCCAAAAAAGTTTCTCTGCATCCTTCCAACCAATTAGAATTTACTTTCAAAATGCCATTTCTAAACACACACATAGGCTGATTAAATTTTTAAAGTAATTCTTCTGATATTGTTCTAAATTTTAAAAAAGCCCATAATTTAGTTTGTAAAAATTTGATTACAAGCTATGGTCACTGTTGTACACATTTTAACAGAATGAAACAGCAAAGTACAGACTTAACAAAAAGAAAGCACTCAAACATTTGTTCTCATCTAAAATCTCTAAGCAAATTAAGCAGTCGAGAACTGTACATGGAAGGAGAATATTCGGCTAGATATTGTGTAATTTTGTGGATCAAGTGTTTTAAAATATATGCTCTCCACCTCAAATTAATAATGGCTTGCCCCTGTACATCATACTTTTCCTTTAACAACAGAGTTGTGCCGGTCATCTCTCTAACACTTTTAGGGGAAATTTTTGAATTGAAATAATGCGACTTCCAGTTTTCATTGAAAGTTCTTATATAGTTAATCAGAGCTTCCTGCCCCTAAGGTTTCCATATCTGGTCTCGTCTTTCATCTACCTAACTCCATTCTCAAGATTAAGGAAGGACAAATGCACAGCTGACAGATGACAGTGGGAATTTACAGGTCTACAATTTTTTCAAATTGCAGTCCAATAACAGCATTCAAAGCTGAAGAAGGAATCAAAGTAATGGAAATGACTATAAGAATAGAAACAGACTATGGCAATCTGGATAGTGAGGCTGAAGGATTTCATAGATAAAATCGTAGGGATGAGTGATAGTACAAACTATGTCAACAGTCAGGTAAACCAAGTTGGTAGTAATGAAACATGTAGAAGTTAGAAGACGTTTAAGCTACCTCAACTTAAAATCAAGATGATTTTTGGTGACATAACAGAGTGGCCAGTGTTTTGGAGTAACTTCTCATTAATAATAAATAAGAATGGCACGCTATGTTAAATAAATAAGTTTAATTATTTACGATCACTTGTGACAAGCAGTATTTAAATGTATCAAAGGTTTGTCCCTAACTGAAGCCAACTATAATATTGCTATTCAAAGATTATATGATAGATTTGAATAAAAAGAACACATCATGAATACTACACTAAATGCATTTCTAAGGTACCAGTACTAAAGGGAGATGTTCATAGCCTTCAACAATTTTATGAGAACTGTGAGATTGAAGTCCATGGATTCGCAAATCTTAGGGATTCCTACTTCAAGATATGAACTATTTTGTCCTATTTTGTAGAAACTTTTGCCAGAAAAATTCCTGTTAACTTGGGATAGACAACAAAGAAGTGTAGATGTAAATAGTTTAGATTCATTTTTTATCCTTTTTAAAAGATGAATGAAGTTGAGAATTTTGAAGGATTGTTAATGGTGCAGAAAATAGTAAAACAGGATATCAACATAAAAGAGGGATAAGGGAAGCATTACGTTAAATAAACAAGTGAAAGTAACTGCTTTGACATTCTGCTAAACAAGAGAGAGACTGAAATGTGAAAAAACAATGAATTTCTGGTGATCTCACTCATCAAATTCATGGCCAAGTCATAAAATCTGCATGAATGCAACTGCTGTTTTGTTTCTAAAAAGGGGCATACAACATCAATTTGTCCAAGAGAAAGGGTTAAATGTCAGTGTTGCAAGAATTGTCATAATTTGTTGTGCCATCTTACTGAGGACAATAAGAAGGCAAGCAGGGAAATAAGAAAAAGTGTGCAAGCAGGAAGGAATACCGAATGGAACAATACAACACTATACATATCATCTTAAAATATTCTTATTTTTAAAATACTATTGCAGGAAATGCAAATGAAAAACCAGTTAGGTAGTTAGTTCCACACAAAATAAAGTCATATTACTAATGTCACCCACGTTTGTGATAAATGAAAATCAGCTGGTTCATTAAGCACCTCATCGATCAAGTAAAGATGCTTAATTGATGGAGGAAACCAATACACTCTTGTCAGTGGGAATCCAGTGTCACAGTTGAATGTTGAACCTTGCAGAGTATAAGAGTTGCTAATACCAGACTGTGCAAAAATGGCTGTAAGTTCCTGGAATATGTAACTTTCATTAAGCATGGTGGATCAACCTTGTTCAACCTTGTTGAAAAATTTTGCAAGAGCTTAAATAAAGAAGAATGGAATTTTCAGATTCCAAACTAAAAGGATAGTGCAGCCTAACCATTGATATTCTTGTAGGAGCAGACTAGTTTTAGGGTATCATAACAGGCAAGATTCTTATGTTCACAGATTCGTTGAAGACCCTCAAACCTATATTTGGATTAGCATTGAGGGGACAAGATAATGGAGAACTGGTGAATATAGGTACTGATCACATGCATGTAGATCTCAGTTCTGAACCACTTATGATAACTTAAGGATGTTTGGAAAGAACAATAGAAAACTTTTGGAAAGTAAGAGAATTTGGGAATTGAAGGAGGCAAATGAAAGAAAAAAATGACAACTGACAGAAAACAATTTAACAAAAGTATATACAAAGAAGGTGGTCAACATATGGGTAAACTGTCTTGGAATAAATTGAAGTCAAATCTACAAATGACTTAGACCTACACTAAAACAATTCCATGTGGTTAGAAGAATGAGTTAGAATTACGCAAGACATAGCAAATATCATGCTGTAATTAAGAAGTATTTACATTGTGATCATGTTAAACAAGTCATGGACAGAAATAGGAAGTCTATATTTAATTATTATATTCCATAACAGAGTTGTTCAAGAATACCTTGATCATAAGTATCAAGCACCTTTCACTCTTTTCTAGCAATTTCTTTAATTAAATCAAAGAAACTAATGTTTTCAGCTATTTTAAATGACCTTCTTCAGGTTAAAGAAAAATGGAATGTCAGTAAGAATATAAATCAGACATAAATTTAAAACATTGAGATTCACTCTTATGATGTCATGTTTTTACAAAAAATTTGAATAGAATAAATAAATAAATACAGAAATAAACAAAAAAACAATTATATGTTACAATTAACAAGCTAGTGCAAAGTAAAAGAATAGACATCACTTAAAACATAAAATTTAAAAACTTCAAGCTGCACTCGCATTCCTATGATGTCACAGTATTATAACATAACAGACCTAGTGAAAAGCAAAAATAAATATCAAATAAATAATTATTGTAGATATATGAAGAGAATTTGTAAAGTCACATGACGTTCTTATAAGAATGAGTAAATTAGCCCACTTCCTTTAAGGGGTTATCTAGAAGTAATTGCCAAGCTGAGGATAGAGTCAGCATCCTTGCTATTAATGCAATTTCCATTAAAGGATTTTGTGAAGATTTTCAATGTTTCTAGTGTTCTTAGTTTGCCATTGTCATATGTTGGTGTTATAATCTTAGCTTCTTCCCATTTGGCTGTTATATCTGGCTCACTTGCATATTGGGCTAGAGTGGTATTAAACTTATAATAAGAAGTTTCATACTTATGCTCTGCTATCCTTCTTGTTAACAATCTGTTTGTTGATCCTATGTATGTTAACTTCCTGTTGGTATTAAACCTATTGTTGTCTAGCAGTACAGTGGAACCTCGCTTAACGAGCACCTCACACAAGTGTTTCGCATAACGAGTAAAATAAATTGTGAAGAAATGACTTGCTTAACGAGCGATGTTTTGCGTAACAAGTCGCCAGGAAAGGGGAAGTCCCGGATGTGCGCATGCTCCATCAGTCTGTGTTTAGCACTTGTTCAGCTAGCATCTTAGTGTAGCTTGTGATCACACATATTACGTATAATCATCAACAACCATAGCCCGTTATATAATAAACACGCCAAACGATATGCCAAATTCTTGGGCTACGTAAAGGCTATAATTACATATTAGAAATTAATTTGACTAGAGGTAGGCAGTTATGCTTCCATCTCGTATTAAATTTAATGACCGATTCCAAATTAAATTCCACAAATGTCTAAATTAAAAATTATTTATTTGTAATTATTAAATTTAATACAAGATGAAAACATAACTACCTACCTCTAGTCAAATTAATTAATTTCTAATATGTAATTATAGCCTTCACATAGCCCAAGAATTTGGCATATCATTTGGTGTGTTTATCAGACAAATTATCTGATTTCATTTTTTTCTTTTTGTTTTCTGCAAATTGAATTCTCATTTCAGGTTGGTTCATTCCACGCTAGAAGAAAAGATGATGATTCACGTTCCTTAACAATGTTTATTGTATAGTTTTCTTTGAATAAATGTTATACATAAAATATTTGAGTATTTTTCCGGCATGGAACACATTATCATATTTTACATTAATTTATATGGGAAAAATTGTTTCGCTTAACGAGTGTTTCCCATTACGATAAAGACTCTGAAACAAATTATGCTTATTAAGTGAGGTTCCACTGTACCAAGTATACCCCAGGTTTTCTGGCTTTGGTAAGAAGTTTATATATCGATGGGTTATGTTTGTATGCTAAATCTGCCTTGACCTTGGCTATGATTTTATAAGTTTGGCTCAATCTAGAGTCAAAGTTAATCACTGTTTTCTTTGTTGTTTTAGAAATCTTGTATTTACTGTTCCCGTTTCCATTTTACCCTGTATCTTGTGGTCTAGCTTTTCTATTAACTTTTCTATTATATATCTGCTGTAACTGTAGGCTATGGCTGTGTGTTTAATGCATTGTATTTCTTCTAGTGTGTCCTTGACATTAGAGCAATGGGTAAAAGCTCTTTGAAGCAGAGCCCTGTATGCTGCTATTTTATAAATATATGAATCATTAGATGTTGAAGGGATAAAGATAGATTGGGCTTGTGGTGCACCTTTGTAGTTATATAACAAGTTTCTCAGCTGTATTTGGAGATTGAGGAAATGGGTTGTCCTATCACTTTCTTGATCTAACTTTAACCTAAGCCCAAACAGGTTGCCATTAAAAGCCTGGAAGCCTGCAGTATTCTATTTAAATCTGGCTTACATCTCAATATAATAAGAACATCATTGACATAATGTGTGTACAATATAATTTCTAAAGTGAAGTTTTTTAAGATATGGCACACTAAATTTCTACCTATTGATTCACACAAATCTCCAGATAGGGGGCTGCCCATTGCAACCTCTCATTTTTTAAGATAGGTTTGCTTGTTGAAAGTAAAAAATGATGTGTAGCACATTAGCTGGACTAGCTCCAGGACATATTTGTGGTGTTTGGGTCTAGATGGTACTGCCTGAAATAGGAAGTCTCTCAGAGCACAAAAACATGGTTCTGATTTAATGGAAGGGTACATCGCTTTAAAATCAAGAACTGTAACATACTTGCAATTAATTAAAGTAATGCCTTCCAATTTAGAAATAAGTTCTCCAGTGTTCAAAATGGTTTATTCATATTCTTTTAAATGGTCTATTAGGAGCTTATACAAACCCTTTTCAATGGCTAGAGTTGGGGATCTTGATTTGACCAAATGGTAAGTACTTGTTTGCCTGGTTTGTGGGTTTTTGTATAACCAAATAGCCTCGGTATGTCAGGTGATTGCATCGTGGCATTCCCTAATCACAGATGTTTAGCTAAGGGTGTACCCGGAAGAAATCCTTACATAAGAGATTCTTAAAAATTCTTATAATTATTTAACTGTAATGAAAACAGATACAATCCACATATATATGTTAGCAGCATGACTGTGCCATTTGATTGCTAGTTTACAATCTACAAAGTTTAACAAATATAATTAATCTACACCTGGAAAAATAATTCTAGCAAAGCAAAAACTATCCTAAATCAACACTTCAATATTTACAATGCAATACTTTCAAGATTTCACTTACAGCTGACTAGCACAATTAAAGATATAATTCATCAGCTTTACATAAAATTCTAGAATATTATAGATATTATAGTTACAATTAATTAATTGATGATAAATATTTATTAAAATCATTATCTACAGTTCATGCAAATTAATTAGTAAGCTGGAAAGTGTTGAGATTTAGCAAAACACTTGGAATAAAGATAAACAATTTGAGTAACTAAATATAAGTACGTTTTTTATGCTATCTCACAGAATGTTAACCTAAACAAATTATGGAGATCGAATCACTAAGCATATGTATTATTATTAAATTTAAACAAAACTGTTCATAAACAATCAAAAATTCTTTCTATATATTATTTATATGATAAGAGATTTTTAAGCACCCTCATGAACATGAAACACAAAAAAAAAAACACATAAAAGATAACTAAGTTATGAGAAATTTTTAAATCAAAATGTCAAAACCAAAAGATGATGATCATGGTTGTCTAATGTGGGAGTGCCAGGTAACAACAAAATATAAACAATTCTATTAGAGTAGCTGTATGCATTGTGCCCTCCTCACTGCTAAACAGGGCAGTGTCCAAGGAATTTTACATAAAAAAAATATAAACAATAAGTTATTTCATAATATAAGGACTAAAAGAAAACAAAATCCTATAAAAACAATTGAAACTTTTAATTTTGTATTACAAAAATATGCAATTATGCTGACACTCTTAATACATAACCCAATGTTTAAAAATGCATGTAATTAATGTAATTAATGCAAAACCAGCTTACATTTTTGAATGTTTAATGTTATATTAAACATTCAAAAAGGAATTCAAATTTTTTTCTTTTTAATTAAACCAACATAAGCACGAGAATAGCATGCACATAAAGATATAATTAGTATGATAAACAATAAAAATTACATAAAATAAAAATATGAACTATGATAACATAAATGTTAAATGACCAAGATTTTAATAAGCGATACCCAAATCCTTGGAAGATCCAACATAGATTTATTACATGGTTCCATTGAATGATCTATCATGGAAGTACTGATGTCCCAAAAGTTCATAAACTTTTTAAAATATCATAATAAATAAATAAATTGGTATATTACAGTACAGTTTGCATGAATAGGCTTGTCACAGGAGACATATTTTTTGGCATTAAACAAACTTTAGTTCAAATTTTCACCAACAGAGGGCACTGTACCATCTGCATCACAAAAATATGCAAACTTAAATCCTTTAAAAAAGATGTGCAGTTGTATCATAAGTAACTTGTATAAATCCAGTTATTGTGCATGTTACACTCAATGTTAATGTTGGTGGATAAGGCACTTCTGGTGAATCTGCTTTATTTGAGCAATAAATTGGCTACAAAAGCCTTACAATAGCTTTGAACTTGGCAGATTGTCCTCGCAGGCTTGTGCTAGTTGCATATCTTTACAAATGGATGATCTGGCAGCAGAATCAATAAACAGCTTATGCAATGTGTGAGAAGTTGCCAAAAACACAGGTATATTCAAAACAAGTGTGTTATGCATTGTGCACAGTGTGTTAAATTTGTATCCATACAAACAGAAATCTCTTAATGAGCTGAAACTAAGCAATGGTGAGAAACAGAATGAATTCTCCCAATGGACTCTGGAACAGATTGAGGAAGATCCCTAAAAACTTTTTATCATCATCTGAACAGATGGGACTGTTAATATGAATAACTGTAGAATATGGGCAAAAGAAAATTCACATGAATACACAGAGAACTGCTATATGAACAACAACTATTGCATCAGTTGTTATTGGACCTTTTCTCTTTGAAGAGCCACGTAAAACAAGGGGAGGAAAAACCTTTACAGTAACTGGACACAGCATTACTTGGAAATGCTTAAAGACTACACTGTGTCATGATTGCATGCACACAAGCAGGTTCATGCAAAATGGGACCCCATTCATGCAGCATCTCCTGTGAAGCAATTCCTAATCAACACATTTGGCAAAAATGACTAATGAGCTATTTCTGCAAAACTGCATGGGCCCCATGATCTCTGGACTCAATACCTGTGAATTTTTTGCTACAAGACTACCTAAAGTCTCATCAAATGTACACCAGGAGCCTAGCCTCTTATGACTCACTTGTACAATGTCATTGGTTGTCGTGGCAGGCACATTGAACGACTGCTATTGTACTATGCTCCCTAATGGAAATGAATAAATGCTATACCAACTCAACTTCTTTTTTCCATACTGTTCTGATTGTATGATGATGATTATGCCTTCTATTGCTGAAATTTAAACTAAAAATTTTTCTTATGCCAACAAAATCCTTTTGGTGTAAATCCTACTGTAATATGCCAATTTGCTGATTTTATATAACTTTTTTTAAAGGTCTACAAACTTTTAGGGACACCTGTATACAGAAATTAGCACCATCTTAAGCCCTGGTTACACTGCGCAATTTCCAGCCGCGCAGGTGACTGCAACTGCAACAAGCGCGAGTTGCACACATCTTCTCGTGATCACACATTGTTTATTGACGTTGGTTTTCGAGGGGGGGATTACTAGTTAACGGGAACAGCCGTCGCAGTTGCAGTTGCCTGTGCGGCTGGAAATCACGTAGTGTGACCAAGGCTTTACAAAACACGACAACAAAACAATTGGTTGATTTATGTATTCAAAAAAGTTTATATAGAAATGTTGTCTATGCATCCTTTAATCAAATTTGTTGTAACATGGTTTATTCTTCATACAATAAAAGTAATTTGCAGTAATGAATTCCAGAAAGAACTTTTATAGATGCAGTTTTTCTTCCAACAGTCTTTAAACTCTGTGGATTTCATATTATAGAAGATATTGAAAAAATGAGAATCAAGGGTGTAAATTTGAATACAATGAATATTGCAACTTTGAATGAAATTTATCTTTTCCTGGATAAAAAGTAAAATTTTATACAGTATGGCTTGACCTAACCCCATACCATACAATCTGTTGAGGCAAAATAAAGATTCTACTAACAAAAACACAAAGCAACAACTTATAAATATTAGCATAAAATAAGGATCTAAACCTAAAATCATCATAAGATAAACTTCCAGCCATTCCAAAGGTATTTTAATATGGCGTAGAAACGATGTGTCAATTACAATAAACAATACAGCCTTGATATTTCTTAATTTTGAAAGAAGCAACATAGACAAAGAATGCAATCCTTTCCTGTAATAAATTTGCATAAGGTGCTACATACAGGAAGATAATCTGTGGTAAATGCATTAATATAAAGTATTATAAAATATTACACCCAGCATATAAGTGTGTGTCAAAAGACAATGACCCAATTATATATCTTAAAAATTTTATATTCTTATTTATGTATTATTTGATATTTTATGTAAGTCAAAGATGGTCAAAAATATTTGTTTCTATTAGCCATAATATCAGCTGTAAATAAGGATCACACTGAAAACCTTTGACAGTGTCAACTTTTCATTACAGAGTACTTAGCCATCATTAGAAAAGTGTTTAAAATGTCCCACACACAATACTTAGCATCTTGTTTCATGTCTAGCCATAGCTATCAAAGCAACCACTAGCATCAACCTTTATATTCATTATTTTCGTTGACATATAAATGCTCTCAAGCATCTTCTGCTGGCTCAAATGCAATTTCAATATCTTTTAATATCTAAAATCCAATAGTTCCAGTTGTGGCTAGGCATGAAAAAATACACTAAGCATTGTCTGGGACATTTTTAACACTGACTTTTTTAATGACAACCAAGTAGCATCTACTGAAAAGTCTGATGCCTTCAAAGATTTTTAGTGTGTTCCAGATTTTCTATGTATTATGTATGACTAGAATTTTAAATTTCAAATAAATTTTTATTAATGTTACATCTATTGCAATTTTATTTTCAATAACTTAGAAAGAACTGTATTAGTACACTTTCATCATTTTTGAAATTTTTGTTTAGAAAAAACAAGATTATATTTTGATATGCCTGTTATATTGTAATAAAAATGACCTTATTTGCCAAGTATTGTGTAGAAAAGCAAGCTTAAACTCAAGGTTTTACAATCCTGTAATGTATTTATTAATGAACAGGTATCCCTTGATTAATGCCATTACTAATATCAAAATCACGTTAATCAAATACAGTGGTACCTTGGTATTCGACTGAATAATCACAACCCACTACAATAAATTTTCAATTAATAACAAATATTTTTATTTTGTCATCCGTGAGAAAAACATTTATATGATAAAAATGAGTGACTAACTTAAAAATAAAATGAAACTTTGGGGATGCCTACCTTTGCCAGACAAAATTTTATTCTATCCAGTTTTTTTTCCTCCACTTAATGCATGCAGAACACAATCATCGTGTTAGTGACAAACAGATTTGCTGCAAGTTCACAAGTCGTTGTTCATTGATTAATAACAATTTTTTGTTTTTGAAATTTCTCTTCGTCAAGTTTTTGGATTTAAATGTTTTGTATCCTTTAATTCGAAATTTTCCAAACGAAACTTTCAAAACCGCATTTGACATGCATGACATTTAGGAGCCATACACACAGAGTATTTTTTTACTGTTTATAGCATTATATCTTTTATGAAACTTAAAAAGCATACATAATATGCATAAAATGTTTAATTCATTATCACTACTAGGTGCATATACAGACACTTGGCAATTTTATCATCAACCTTTATTCGGGAATTTCTTATTTGCCGAGACGTGTTTTGGGCCTTAGCCCCTCTTCGGTCGGCATTACATCTCGAGATATCTTGTAATAAGTCAATCGGAAATACATCTTACTTTTGATTCGATTTAAACGTTTTTTGTAAATAAACCATATTGTATCCATATGCCAGACATCTCAAAAGGTACTTCTCATTACAACTACCATTCTTTTTTCCCGGTTATCTTGTAGGTTATGGTCACTGGTATATATTCCATAACAATTACTTATTCACTGTTAAAATATTACATTATAAGAATACTTTTACAGTTATATTTACAATTAAAAATTATGTAATTAAAAGTTTTCATCCTTTGAGGGGGGCTAAGGCCCGAAATGCGTCTCGGCAAATAAGAAATTCTGAAATAAAGGTTGATGATAATATTGCCAAATTTCTGTATATGCACCTAGTAGTGATAATGAACTAATCAAAGCAAATAAGACACGGTTTCGAATTATACATACAATGCATAAAATGTGTTTTATCTGCAGACATTTCAGTTTCATTTTATGAAAACAAAATATGAAGTAAAGTTTTAAAATAACTTTCTAAACAAAGAAGACTATCATATTAGCAGTAATGTGTTAAATTTCACAACTATCATAATTAAACCAGGTATTTATATAGGAAATCAACATCTTATTTGCTGAGAAAAACATATCTATGTTAAGTAAAGATGGCTATTAAAGCCACATTAATTAAAACTTCTGTTGCACATATGTAAAAGAATTGTCTGAATAAATTTTGCAAGTTAATTAAATCCCACATTAAGTAAGGGATATCTGTATCTGTATTTAAATGTATATTGTTCTGTAATGTATTGTCTGTAATGTAAAGTAAGTTTTTTACAAAGTAGTATAATCACAAAAGCAGAAGTTGATATGAAAAATTTATAGTGTCATTTTAATGCATCAGTGTGTTGATTTATTAATATAAAATATATAACTGATGAAAATTTTCAAATATTTAAGAATAATTTTGTTAGTAATATATGTTTTCATGTTTTGAAGTATTTAAAATTGTTAAAATTATTCTGTTTTAGATCACTACAACAACAACCAAATCGCTCACCTTGGCCAATTCCATAAGATTTGCCATCTGAGAAGGATTCTGATCATCTCCCGTGCATCTAAAACTACCATTTTCTAAGTAACGTTTCTTTGGTGGTTTCGAAATGGCGGGTGAGCTGGGAGTGCTGGGCGTTGTTGGAGTGCCAGGTGAAGAAGACATTCCCACAGTCGCCAAGTTGCATTGACCAAAATCGTTGGAGTTATTTATTTCGTCGGCTGAAATAAATTGATCGGGTTAATATTTTTTAAGATTTGTGCAAATTAAATGCTAAAAACTTAAAACTTGCAATCTTCATGTTTTTTAATTAGTATTTTACATTTTAAGTACTAAATTACTTAAAAGATATTTATAATTTCTTAAATGAAATAAAATTATATATAATACAAAGACATTAAATGTCATAATAAATAACCTCCAATTTTTATAATCAAACCCTACTACTAACAAATTTAAATTGAGCATTATTTCTCTAGTATTTTTTGGCATTCAAACCCATATTCAGAACAACTGTGGCTGAATTTCTCTACTAAATAAACACTACTGCTAGTACTACTGCAAAATGAACAGATGTAAATGCTTTTATATAGAAGTTTGATCATAATTGTTCTCCAGGTAGATTAACTTGATTGTCTACAAATGCTATAAAAGCAATATTCAATTTAAAATTTGTGAGCTCCAATAAAGCAGAATATAGATTTTAAATATTTAACATTAATAATCTTGATGCTTCTAAGAAAAGAGTTTATAAAGTAGCTGATTAAAACAAAAAACAAAGATTAAAATGTTATTTTTACTTCTAGTAGTGCAAATATTTAATTCTCTTTAAAAGAAAAAAAAAACCATGAATACTTACCTGAATACTTAATTTTTAAATTTACAATTTATAAATTATTATATGAAAATAATTTATAAATTGAATGTTTTGTTTTACTTCAAAATCTATTAACCCCTTGGTCCCAATGAGCTAAAATATACTATATAGAGTGGCCATGACCTTAGATACAGCACTCTTGGTGACAATGACAGGTACTATCACCCACCATTTTACTTTAAGTCAAAACATTGAAGTCTATACCACTTGTTGGCCAGGATTGTCACTTCGGTATTTAATTTTCTCATCTAAATCTACTTCGTTTTGTTAGTCCCTAGATTTGAGATTTAGGCAATTAGGTAAGTATGGATTTATATTACTTAAATATACATCTCAAATTTAGCTACTTTTTAGATTTTATTTAATTATTATAAAGAAGGTAAGATCAGAGTTTAAACTGGTAACTGTAGTACTTAACTGAAAATTTTGGTTTCAACTTGTGAAAATATTTACAATGAAAAGCTACATTTTTACCTTTGTCATGTTACAAACCACATTCATGTTTACGTTAAACCCTTAAAATCCTTCTAAGAGGTAATGAGTTAATAATTGTGGGAAATGGAAAGTGTTGCATTTTCCAATCAAAAATAGACAAAGAAAACATGCCACTAAATGAAAGACTGATTTGTAGAAACTGCACCATTAGGATGTGTACGAATTCCATACTATATGCATCATTCTGGATAACAAAAGTATATTAACAAGAACTGACCTTTTGTTCATTATGTTGTAGACATCAACCTTAGACACTAAAACCGTGAGCCCAAATAGGGATTGAAAAATTACCAATCCAAAGTGCATTGTTAAACAGGCAAAACAGAGTAAACTGTTTTAATCTCTGTCTTTATTAAAACTCTTCCTTTCCCATGCACACTTTTACACAAATAGTTAGAATATTCTAGCTCATTGCCTTTACATAAGACAAATGGCACTCCCCTTGACTAAGAAGAAAATGGCAGACATGTATTCAATTTTCTTTAAACATGGCATCGCTACAGTCACACTATGTAGTATATTCTAGCTCGTTGCATCCAGCATTTATAGTCTTATAGTTGAATTGTTGGTTCAGGTAGATAAAATTTGATGAGATTGTCAGGCTATTACCATTTATGATTATAAAAAAGCAAATTATTTTGAACTTTATTCTAAACTTTCAAAGGAATAGTGAGAACAGATATACTTAAGTATATCAGCTAAGGACTATAACATTTTATATAGTCATTTTGATACAATTATAGAAAAGGTAAAAACATTTGTATGTAAGTTCCTCCATGGTTTATTCAGACAGCTTGAAAATGGTACAAAAGTCATGTTTTCCAGGTTATATAAACAGTTAAAGTGTAACAATTTTTTCTGTATCAGTTTAAAGAATTGATTATAAGAAGCATTTTTGGAATATAATTGACCAATTGAAAATGAATCCCAATTTGCTTTGCAGATATTTCAAGATATTGAAATATAATAGTAAAAATATCTTCTATGCTTCTGATGAAAAAATCTATACAAACTGAAAAAAAAATTAGTAAATTGTCTGCTGTTTACTTACCTAATAGGATATTTTTCTATGGTCACTATTTGTATTTTTTCATAAGAAAGTAAAACAGACTATTTGACAAGCAGAGTGAAAGCATAAAGGTAATTAATAGCGACATCATTACATTATGACAAAACATGCTAGTATCCTTCAGCCATGCAATTGCAAGCAAGCACTGTTTTTTCTTTGTGTCACTAAATCACCTTGCTTTATTCATTTCAATTTATATATTTTTTAATAATAAACTGTAACAAATATATGTGTAGTAAAATTTTACCAATTAGGACTTTGAAGCTGAATCTATTTCAATTAAAAATTGTGTACAAAAGATTTTTTTAATTCTGTATTGTTTACTGATGCAAATTAACTGTTTTTTTCCTATAAAAAAGTCAAGAATTTTAATATTTGATTTCAGTTTTTTTCTGCAAACCTGTGATTAAAGGTAGAAAAAAGTAATTGTCTTCTACGTAAAAATAAATAGAAAATATTCTACTCAGAAAACAAAAAATTTTATTCTAAACACAAAAAAACATTATTAAAAACTCATACTTTATGAAGCGTGCACAGTATAGACAATGTACTGTACTTGCATTTACCATGTATGGTTTAAATATCACTTTGATTTATGTTACTCAAATCCATTCAAATACATACATAAACATCTCAAAGCCCGATATTTTTATAATGAAACCAAACAATCCTTAGATTTATATCAAGCTATTTTACCGCTACTATTAATAGCAAGGTTGAGGCCGAAGTTTTAAATGCAAAAACGTGTACGTCGAATGTTCGGCACCACCTTTTCGTAAGCCTAGAAGTTTGACAATGGCGTTTGGAATATCGAGCACGATTCCACCGACTTTCCAAACACCATTGTCAAACTTCCAGGCTTACGGGAAGGTGGTGCCGAATGTCCGACGTACACGTTTTCGCATTTTAAACTTTGGCCTCAACCTTGCTAATAATTAAATATTGAGTAGTTTGGTATTAGAGGTAGGTGGTGGGCACCGTCTCTTATTAAGTTTAAGATTTATTAAATAATTTAGAATGTTCTGGAAGAAAAGTATCTGCACAAAGCAGGACTCGAATCTGATACTGCCACTTACCATGCAGATGTGTTGCTAGCTATGCTACAGTATTTAATTGCTAACAGTAGAGGTAAAGTAGCCCAATATAAATCATGCAATTGTTTGGTTCCATTCAAATATACAAAGGCATTTGTGTTGTATTATAATTGAAAAAGAAAAATAACTGTACTATTGGTACTTTTTTAAATTACGGAAATGTTTAATGTACTTAATTTTTTTTTAAGTAACAACTTATAACACACAGTTCATAGTAATTGTAACCTGTTTATTTACATATAATTTTTTTCTTGTATTTGTGACTTTTCTTATTTAGACTGTTTCTTTTATTTCCATTTTTAAATTGACGGAAGCTATTTTTAATAGTAAACAAACTATAATTCTTACATGTACATTCTATTTATGAAAAATATTGATTAAAGAATTATTTACTACAATTATACAGGCATATGCATCTGCAAGAATAATTTATTGATACTAATATTAAGAGATTTTTCCCTCATTGTTTTTTTCATACCAGATTCTTAATTTTTTCCTTGCTTTTCCTGTATGTGACATCATCTTAATAGAAATGTAGTGCTTGCTAGCAATTGTATGGCTTAAAAATACCAGCACATTTCATCATAATGCAATGATATCACTGCTAATCAGCTTTACACCTTCACTCACTCATCAAATAGGCTGTATTTTAATTCTTATGAAAAACTAGAAATATTGACCATAGAGAAATATCCTCTTAGGTAGGTAAATAGTACATGTTTAACTACCAAATAAATTGCTAGTAGGCTACTAAGAATTACATGACTTGCATGTAGTGGACATTCTCCTTGTAGGTGTGTTAAGTGAAATAACCATGTTTGAAACACCTGTTATTAATTAAGCAATAGTGAGTAAGTAAATGAGTGTAATGAGTGTCTAAATTTAATTTATTAATATTTGGCATGTTATGCACGATCATTTACTTCATAATTCTCCAATCGAAATGGAAATAAAATAATAAGTATTTTTAGAAAGTATCAATCAATTTTTGTTACTACTTTTTGAAAAAAACTTATACTTGATGAATTTAATCTATTACATAAGTTTCAAACTTGCTTTTTATAACTTCTAATAAATGCAATAATAATTAAAAATAAAAAAAATTCAAAGCATTGCTCTTCCAAACACAACTAAAAATAAAATACATTAAAAAAATTAGTAGTTCTTTTTAATTAATTTTTTAAAAACAATAACTGATAGGAAGAATCTATTGACATTATGTTTTATCTCCTTATTTCATCTCATTTAAAATTACAAACAATTAAATTGTCTAAAGGTGCATAACTAATAATCATTAAATGTTTTGAATTTAAGTTTTCATTTGTTTTTAATAAAAATCTTTCCAACAAAAACAGAATCATCGTTCAGGAATGTGGTAAAATTTATGTTTTGACTTCATTACATATTTATTATGCTGTCGAATCTTACGAAAAGAATTTTAATTTAGAAATGGAATAAAAGAATCAGATAAAACTTGATCTTTAGCCATTTAAATTCTCTCGTTTGAAAGACAGATCGGTGAAGTAAATTTCTTTTAATTTTAAATTAAACTTCACAATTATAAATCTAAATGAAATATCTGGTAATTTTATTTTGAAATAATTATAAGTCAGAAAATACTTCAAACCTGACGACGCTGTTTCCTCGTGACCTAAATGCAACTTTGGTGGCCTTTTGTGTAGAGTCTGTGCGGACATGACTTGTTTCTCTGGATTTGGCATTCAGACTTCACATATCCACTACATAAATATCTTTCACAACACTGGAAAATAAGAAATTATAACTTTTACTTTGGCATATTCAGCATTATATATTAATTACATCCACCATATATAATTTATTAAAAGTCAAAAATCCAAAACATTTTTACTCTCCAATACTATTTTTGGTTTCGTTTAGAAACAATGCACAACGTAATATAAACAAATTCAGCTCCTGCTGTTTTTATATAAAACATTGCTGTATTCCAAACCAACAATAGATTACAGATTCAAACAAACAAACACCTCCTCTTAAACAGCAAGAAATATTTGAAGCTAATGTTTTCAGTCTACTTTATAGAATATCGAAAATATTAGATGCAAACATTTCTTGTTGTTTATAAATGCTGTTTGTTTCAATTTTTAAAATAATTGTAAGATAGTTAATAGATCACAAAAAACAAAGAATAATTTTTTTCTTAGTCTACACCAGCGATGGGCAAGCCGCGGCCCTCGTGCTGCGTGCGGCCCACGCGACATAAAATATGAATAAATATATCAATTTCCCAGCTTAATGAGATATTCGACAAAAATTCAAACGTTATTTTCTACAACGTATATTTATAAATAGTTTTTTCGCAATGAATTTAGTAAAAATTAAAAACAAGAAACTGGCTAACAGACACGTCGAAACTAATTTAAAACCAGCAGCGACTAATATTTAACCAAATATTTCCAATATATTATGTTTAGATCAGTGCCCGAAGCTATATTAAGTATACCTATGCTAATTTATAATTATATATGAATAAAGAATTGTGATTTACCGACATTTCCCCCCTCTTTTCTCGTGTGCAGCCCGTGTCAGTTCAAAAGTTTTGAAACGCAGTTTTTACATAGAAAAAGATTTCCCATCCCTGCTCTACATGAATTTTGCATTATATTATATTTTATTAACCACTTATTTACCTAAAAATAATTCAATTCTTTTTATGAAGCTAGATTTTTTAAAACTTGTCTCTATTCTGATTTTACCAGACATTTTGTTTTTAAGATATCAAATTTGTTATTTTAGTGATTCTGCATATCTCAAAATGATAATTTCATTAAATTATCTATTATCTTATAATAGCCCGAAAAATTCAGATTTGGTTATATTTGATTTATAGTTTTATCCAAGCTAATTAATATTTAAATATATATATTTGACATTAATATAAATTCTTGCTAAAAGTAATTGTGTTTTAACTAATGAAATTTCAGCACACAGTTCAAATTCTTTATTAACATTCAATTTTTGTATTAAATACTAATTTATCTATTATTATTAATATTAAATCTGAATTAAACTGTAACAATAAAATTATGGAATATTTTCTTTATAAAACAATTACATTTATAAAATATAATTTAAACATGCTTAAATATTTAAACTTACTATTTTGTATTAGTGAGGTTCAGGCGAGTTTTAGCAAATTTAATGCATATTCAGTAGGTCTGAGAATCGGCTACTATCTATTTTTCATACCCCTACACCATTTCCCCCCTTTCAAAAATATATTTATATATGGATTAAGGCTTTTATGTCCAACAGATGGCGCTAACTTCCGACGATCTAAGTTTGCTTTTCTGTGAGGCATTATGCTTTTCTGTGAGAATGGACTAAAGCAGATCATTTTCTATCTATCTATGTAAATAAAATATAACGTTCGTTTGTTCCTACCGATTCCTTTGAAATTTTGACACAACGTTGCATTCGAATACGCACGTGTTTTTATATAATATACATGTCGAAATTCCCCCAGTGGGGGGAGATGGACGGGATTAAGGCTTACCGTGAAGAACTCGGCTTCTATTATACTATTTTACATGCGGTTTTTTGCGTTTTTAATTGCGTTTTAATAGGTTACGTAAACAGAATATACACTAAAAAGGGATTTTTCGATATTCCCCAGCGGGAAAAGTGACGGGATTAAGGCTTACTGTGAAGAACTCTGCTTTTATTATACTATTTTAGATGCGTTTTTGATTGCGTTTTAATAGGGTACGTCAAGAGAATGTACACTAAGAAGGGATTTTTTGAAATTCCCCCCACGGGGGAAGTGTTATACATTTATAATAGATACATTTTGAGCCACAACAAACGCATGGCCGGGTCAGCTAGAAATTACCTAAGAAATAATTATATATGGCAAAACAACGTTTGCCGGGTCAGCTAGTAAAATATAATTTAAACATGCTTAAATATTTAAACTTCTATTTTGTATTAGCGAGGTTCAGGCCGAAGTTTTAAATGCAAAAACGTGTGCGTCGAACGTTCGGCGCCGCTTTCCCGTAAGCCTAGAAGTTTGACGATGGCTTTTAGAACGTCAGTGGAATTACGCTCGACATTCCAAACGCCATTGTCAAACTTCTAGGCTTATGGGAAAGCGGCGCCGGACGTCCGACGCACACGTTTTCGCATTTAAAACTTCAGTCTCGACCTCGCTATTAACAAATACATAATGCATTCCTGTTATAAAGATCTGATGATACCTATTGCTTAAGTGATTTCCATTCTGAAGTATTCAATATAATAATTGATGAAAGAATTTTAAAATTTATAGTGTGTTAAATAAAACTATTTCAAAAATAATATCAGAATGCAAATAACTTACTCACTAATACAAATTACAAAAGAGAAAACTAATAATCAGAAATAATCAAGTAGCAATTAAAAGTCACGACTCCGATAATACATTTTTTTTATAAACATACTCTTTCTCAAAATTTCTTCTTTCTTACTTGTAAATTTTATTTGTAATTTTATTGTTATTTGTAATTATATTCTAATTGATTTATGTAAGTAGTTAAAAATCTAGTTAAAATTATTATTTATTTTTTTATACATGATGTACATTTTCTTTATTGCAAGTATTTTAATCTCAAGTTTTTCATTTGGTTTAAGTTAGTTGTTATCCTTAAACCAATGTGACAAACAATTTTATTAGAAATATATTGAAAACTCTTTGTACACAAAACCTTTCAGCAACAAAGATTTAAGAATGGACTTGAATGTTAGAGGTCAACGTATTTCGCTCTCCTGTTCAATGACACCTTTAGTTTCAACCCACGACCAGTCTTTTCACCGTACGCCTACTTTTGTAACACTTCGAGGAACTTGGATTAAAAACGTCTTCGTCTTCGACTGTTAATCCAGGTATCCAGATGAGAACCAAAGAATAAAATGTTTGGCCATCATCAATGATGACCTCAATGAAAATCTTTAAACTAATAATACAATCACTGCTGAAATTCCTCACATGGTAAACACTGACAATTACAAAAATCCATGAGATAATTTATAAATAAAAATCAAATAAAAATTAAAATTACAATATATTAAATAACCCAATAGTGAAATCCTAAAAATAAGTTTTGTTTTAATCAAATTATACAACAACAGTCATAAAGTATTTTAATTAGAAAATAAAAATTTCATATAAAATTCACTTTACTTATCTTTTTGCTAAATATTTCTTTCATTGTTAAATTTATTGTATAATAAAAAAGTATCTTGGAAATGCAGAGATATTACTGCATAAATCAGCTATCAAATGGACTTTATTTTAATAAATTACACAAATGTCATTCTATAAAACAACACATTCCTAATACAATGTTAAAACTTCACATCTCCAATTTTCAAATTCTACTTTTTGCTTTGTTGGAAATCTTACAATCATTTTCTCTACGTCCCACGTACTGTACTTTCCAGTCTCCTAGCTCATCACAAATAAAAACCTTAAAAGAATCCTCAATAAACACTACTATATACTTTCATTGAATATTTTTTATTGTACAATAATTAACTAAAAATTATTTTAAAAAACTAAATAAAATTTCAAATCAGTCTTCTATTTTGAACGTTACCCGATGACAACCTTACACATTAAAAAAACTTCTAAATACAGTCGACTCCGTCGACACCAGATAACTCGACACCGTTGGTTAATTAGCCAGTTTTCTGTGGTCCCGGCCGACTTACATAGGCAATAATGTTATTAACGTTAAAAAACTCGGTTTACTCGACATCGTTTAACTCGTCACCACTGGATAAATCAACATACTTTTTCTGTTTCGCACTTTTTAGACATCTGATAAGTCGACTCCCCCCTTGAAAAACGAGTTCGCACCATACAATA
Source organism: Centruroides vittatus (assembly GCF_030686945.1). NCBI lineage: Eukaryota > Metazoa > Arthropoda > Arachnida > Scorpiones > Buthidae > Centruroides > Centruroides vittatus. The sequence continues at coordinate 864,839 of NW_027122709.1, read as the reverse complement.
AGCTGTGCGGTGTGAAACTCATTTTTCAGGGGGGAGTCGACTTATCAGACGTCTAAAAACTGGCAAAACAGAAAAAGTATGTCGATTTATCCAGTGGTGACGAGTTAAACGACGTCGAGTAAACCGAGTTTTTTAACGTTAATAACATTATTGCCTATGTAAGTCGGCCGGGACCACAGAAAACTGACTAATTAACCTACGGTGTCGAGTTATCCGGGTGTCGACTTATGCGGAGTCGACTGTACTTCAATAATTGATGTATCCCATCCCATCAGCCCTCAATATGAAGTTCAAACACATGTGACAGTTTAGATTTACTTAGCATAACTTCAAATTTTTGTGATGTTCTTTATGAAAGTCATAATTCAAAAATTAGTCAAATGTCAGTTAAGATATTTGGGTTCTAGAATTTGACCTGTAAAGACCTGAAGAACGTATATTGAACACATCCAAAAACATTCATCTGTATGGCGAGTGCATTTTGCAGTACTTTAAGGTATAATAGTTGTTTGTTAACAAAAGCCAGTAGAAAGTTTAAATGTCCATAGCAGTCTTTCTATCAATATTTAAGTAAAATAAAATTGATTATGTCTCAATTTCAAAACTTTTCATACTTTGTAATGTGTATTACATTACAAATACCTAATAGTAAAAAGAATTTTTATTTTTATTAAAAGAAGTTATTTTATCAGAACTGCAATTTAAGTAATAAATTCCTGAATGTAAACAGGCTAGAAATCATTATTATTAATTTTTTGATATCTTAATTGAATGAAATTATGTTAATAAAAGTAAATCACTACAGATGACTCAGTGTTCTATATTTATAAAATTGCATGTTGCAATCATTTCCATATTTTCTGACACATCTCACTAACTGAAAATTCTAGGATTTATTAAAAAAAAACTTTTTTGAAATGTACTTCTATTCATAATTTAACTTAACAATTTAATGTCTTTTTTTAATTGTCTTCAGAAAATTCTATGATTCTCCAAATGAATCTATTCTCAATTATATTACTTTCAATTAACAACTGCACTTAAAATACATTTATAATTTTTTCTGCCGTTCAATTACATAAACGTATGTATTGATCAATAATGCAAATTTTATAGACAAATATACGCATTGCGTTTTTAAAGGTTAGAGGGTATTACGTAATCGACAGATGTTCCATTTGTTAACTAGACCAAGTTTAAGACCATTCATATACTATTTTAAAAAGTTAAATTTAAATTAATTAAATCAAATTATTATTTTCAATTATGCAAATTAACAATCAATTATTTTTACTATGTTTACATTTACATAGTGCTTCTACTGAAATCAAGTAACAACAAAAATATGAAAACATTTAGGAAGTTTTTTCAATGAATTTCTTTTTAATTTTGATCATTAATTTCAACTAATTTAACAGAATTTTTACTTTATTTTATTTTACAGTACCTATTTATTGTTTTCTCTATCATAAAATTGCAAAAGTCTACACAAAATAGTCACTTAACATCATGATTCTCGGTAAATGGTGTAAAATTTACCCGTATTAGTTTATTTATAATTCGTCATATCTCTCATTATTTCTAAAACTAATTTTTAAAACTTTTTTAATGAATTATTATAATTTCGATAATTTTTATTAAAATGAGTTATTATAAATCATTGCAAAATTTGAATTCTTTAAATTTTTCTTTCTTTAAACAAATTACGCAATTTATCCGAAACCTAGATTGAAAACAATTAACGAATTAATCACATTGAAATTATTATTAATGATGGCAAAGATTATGGAAAGAAAATTAATTGTTAACCTGTGATTAATATTTCAACATCAGATACTTATGATATTTGTATTTCTTTTGCTCTCATTAATTCGACAAGGCAGGACTTTCTAGTTGTGTTGAATATTTATATACTGTTATCTGAATGTTTTTAATTATAACCATTTTCAGAGAGCATTTTTACTACAGTGGACCTTTGTTATAGCGCTGCTCACTATACCACGCACTCGGTTATAGCGCGCACGATAAGCTCAAACACGTTTATACAGGCGTTAGTAAGTAGTGCATTTTATTGTTACTGCATATTGAGTAATTGTGTAGGTATTGAGTTTCTGCATATATTTTGAATAGTGTTTAATTATTGTATGCATGATGAGTAAAAGAAAAGCTTGACATTATTGCTAAAGTAAAGAGGCGAACCGCGTTACACCGTGCCGCTCAGTATAACGTGGTTCACCTTATAACGCGGGTGTTGTTTCCCGCCCGACATGCGTGTTATATCAGTGGTCCATTGTATCAAATTTTCTATTCCATATGCCAAGTTTAATCAACATCAATAACAAAAATGCTGCGATTTAAATAACAGTACTAATGATTCTCCAGCAATCAAGCTTAATAGTAATTTTATTTTAAATCATTGCATTTGTCCACTTACCAAACTGATAGTTAATCAACTATCAGAATGCCCACCAGTGACCAAGGGGTTAATTGAAATAATAATTAAAAGAATAATGTTATTACTATTTAAGTTGCAAGGTAATTAAAAAAAAATATAAGATTTTATAGCAAATATAACAATTTGAAATGAGAAATTTTAATCCTATTTATTTTGCCTTGTACAGAATAAAATCACGATGATCAGCTTTCAGTAATTTTATGGAACATGTCAAATCATTACGATGATTGACCCTACCCATTAATTATATCATTCCCACACTATCAGTTTTGATAACCTGGGGAGTGCTCTAACCTAACAAAGGTTGCCCACCTGGAGAGAGCAGTAAACGCGTGTGTGACATCTATCAAATGAATCTTGACAGATTTAGTGTTTTATTTATTATTCTTATTAAATTCAAAACATATTTAGTGAAACGAGTTTCGGCTTTCTTGGACAACTCTTTACACCAAAATATACAAATTAATTGTTAATTCGCCTATTTTTAAATAAAATATTGTTTAAAAATAATAATAATAATAACAATAAATAAAAACTGAAGTAGAAATACTTCAACTAATCCAATAAAAATAAATTCTTAAAAATTATCTGTTCATTACAATTTAGCAAAATTCAAACAACAATTCTTGCTATCTAATTTCTAAATTCTCAAATATATGATTACATTTGGTACAAGTGTTATTCATTAATGAAATGGCTTCTAATGAATATCTAACTATAGAATATAAATATGATTCAAAGAAATTTCTTGGAGAATCTGAAATGAAAAGAAATCAGAACATTAGAATCATAGCATCACATTTCTTCATTTCAGTTTTGATACTTTGATAAAAGGAAAGGAAAGCAATGGAACTGTTTGGCTAGATGTGTGGAGTAATGCTCACACGACAAGAAATGAAAGTATTACTGCAATTTTAACACTTTTGTATTGTTGTTTAAAAAGTTTTTATAACAACAGATTTTGAATTAATACATACAAAATTTTTAAATATAAAATAAACAAAAATGTTTATGTTTAATTAACAAACCACCTGATAAGAAGGATAATTGTGCGCGCCAACTGACTCAGAGGGACAAGTATAATAAATATGTCTACTACCTGTGGCTGCTTTGTTGCACTTAGTTAATAATATTGATATTAATCCTATATTGATATTGTATTATATTTGAAAACACAAATAAATGTAAAAAAAATTATTGTATTTATTGTAATCATTGAATAATTTAAAATTTATTACAAATTAATGAATCAATGTCTACAATACACTATTCACTTGACTGAAATTAAAAATTATAATATGTCACTTTTTTGTTTCATTTTGTTTGTTAGAGTTTCTAAACTGCAATTCTCAGGAAATGCCAGGTCAGAAACTACAGAACAGGTGTTAATCTTTTAAATTCTACAAACACTTAACAAGTAGAGTTAAATAAATTAAGCAAATAAACCAAAATTGTAATAATGTGATCATTAGTTGGAAAAAATGAAAGTAATCCAGTTACGTGTAAACAAAATAAAGCTAGAGTAGCTGCGGTTATTTACAAAATAAAACATTACACAATTAAGTGCTATTGTTTTAAATGTACTGTACATAATTATTTTAAATTGTAAAATTTTATTTTATAGCAAAGAATGCAGTGTGTTTACAGTTTATGATTGAAAATTATGCAATGAAATAATTGCCCCAAGTTCTCTGAAGTAGTACAGGGTGGGGCAGAAAAGACATGTTTTTGAAATGGCTACAACTCACCACCAGGTGGAGTGACAGATGTGTGGCAGGTAGCGTGAAAGTAGTGAGGTCTTAGCATTGTCTTTTCAGTTGAAGGCATGGAGCCGTGGATGATAGAACACCGTGTGTTTGCGTACAACTGAGAAAACAGTCATACGCAAAGAAGATCGCTCAGTCCTACACATCTGATGAGAATACATTTCTGCATCCTTGCATACGATGGAAATGTATTCCCATCAGATGTGTGTGGTTTCAACAGGATGGGGCAATGGCCCATACACCTAGAGCATCAATTGACATTATTCGTCGTCTCTTCCCTCGTTGACTCATTTCCAGGTTTGGTGACATTCATTGGCCTCCTAGTTTGCCCGACCTATCCATGTGCAATTATTTCTTGTGGGGACACCTCAAGGCATGTGTATATGAGCATAAGCCCATTCTTTGCAAGATCTGAAGGAAGTTATTCATGTGGAAGTCACCAAAATTGCCTCCAGAAATGTATCACTGATAACAGACACCACATAGGAGATGTTTTCCACACTTGATTCTGTAAAATACAATTTCAATATGAACTCACATCTTCCAACAAATATCTTTTGTAGTAACAATTACAGATGATGTAAATTTTTAAAAAATGTCAGTCCTTTCTGTTCCACCATGTAGTATTATATAGATTAATTTTCAGTGATTATCCTTTATTAGCTTTCAAGATACAAATTTAAATAGGTGTTTAATAATCTTAATTATAGCAGGAATTGAATGTACAGAAAATAAATGCAGAGAACTAAACAATGTTATGCATATTACATCTTGTTTTGTTTCAAAACAAAAATTGAGATGGTAGACAAATGTGTTTGCAGCACACATTATTTTTCACATTTCTAAAGACACTCTACATGACTTTAGACAAAAAGAAAAGAGGTTTGAGTTTGAAACTGCAATTTAAAATGAATATATGATCCATTCCAGTCTGCACTCCCTTCTAAATTGTCATTTAAACACAGATAACTTATCAATTACCTGCATAAAATTATGGTACATTACATCATTAAGAATTTTTATATATTGTAGTGACTAAAATGCAGCTTATTTGTATTATGTTTAGACTTTTATTAAAAACTTGAGCATGCTCTAAAGATGGTCCAAAAGATTTTATAAAGTATAATTGAAATTTTTTATTTGTTTGATAATGATAAATATTTTTGGTATGAAAATTGCCAATATATTGCAATTATTATTTATTCATGTATACTTAAAATATTTTTAATTAATGTTAAATTATTTGCTGAAACATATTAATTTGTTTGTTCCTTTTTGCAATATATGTAAATTTTAACTGTGTAACTGTGTTTCTATGTAAGTTATAATGTAACTTGACTAAGAACTTGTTTCTACATTAAGTAACTATATTTTCGGAAAATCGGAATCTATATTTTGTTAATAATTATTGCTGATAATCAAAATCCTTCTCTCGGATATTTCTACAATGAAGTTAACCTAGCATTTTACTGGTCCATTTTTGTCATTCACATGTCAAATATATATATATATCATCAATTTGTCCTCATTCATTTTAAGCACACGTGTAAACCAATATAACAAAGAATTTCCTTCCTTCACATCATACTCATTCATTGTATCCTCATTTTTTGCCCCATCTTGATTCAGATGATTCATATCCTCAGTTCTAATTTTTTGTTACTATATGTATATCCATCACTTGTATTTAAGTATTCTGTAATATATAATCTGTCTCTTATTAACACAAGTGTACATATTTTCAAATTGAATCATTGTATTATTTTCCAAGTACAATTCACATTTAGAACATCAACCAAAGATAGAAAATATGTCGGAAATAACAAAACTATTTACATTTACATGTAACCCCCATATAACACGGGAATTACGTTCCAAAAAATTGCCATGTTATGCAGAATCCGTGTTATACGAAACAGAGAACTAGTACGAAAAGGGGGGTTAGGTTCCAAAAATTAAAAAAAAACATGCTATTATATTTTCATAATTAAGATAAATATCTTTATTAAAATTTTCTTAAGAAGTGATACATATTAATATAAATTAAACAATGTTTTCGTCGTCATCACTAAGCACTATTAACCGAAAATTTTTAATCTACTAATGGTCTCAGCGGTTCAATGATTTAAAACCAGGTGACGGAATAAAGCAAGTATGGAATAAGGGAAAACCATCTGGCAACACTAAAAGCAGAAGCGTCGAGATCTGGCAACACAGAGAAGTTTCGATAAGGACCACGTGTATCGACGGAAGGCGGGAAAAGAAAATTTACATTCTGTATTAATAGTTCACGAAAATTATGCATGAAAATCATGCATGAAAATCTGATAGTACGAAAAATGTCAAATGAGGTATCTTTCGCATTTAAAAGCTTTATCACATTTATTGAACGATGATTTCTCTATTTTCAAGTTAGATAAAGTTCGCTTTTAATAGTTTTTATTACATTTCATATTGTACGAGGGTTTTACCCAATTCTCCAACCGTGTTAGAGTGAATCCGTGCTATAGAAGTGCCGTGTTATACGGGGGGGTTACCTGTACTTCTAATATTGTCAGTTTTACAAGATTCTTTTGCTGAAACATAGATATGAGATATACATTTTTATTCTGAAAAGGACTGACTGACTTTCCTCAAGCATAAAAGGAGACACCTATATACAGAACTAATTGATTTAAGGAAGGCTTTTGATTCAGTGAATTATAATTTGCATCGGAAGAAAATTTTGAATATAGGCATTTCTCATAAATTTATTAAAATATTTGAGTTCTTTTTAAATAATGTGTTTATTTGAATGAAGAGAGAAATATTGAATAAAAATTGAATGTGGATTATCCAAAGGATATCCTTTTAGCACATCTCTAACTTTTAGTTACATGACATAAGTGACTGTTTTTTTTTAAGAAATTACTTGGGGATATAGTTGGATGTTAATGAAATTTACTGTTTGATTTATGCAGAAATATAGTAATTTTTGCGACTCTTCAATCAAATCTTAATAATTTTGTGAGATCTGTTATTAATTAATGTGTCTAGAGCTAAAATATTAATCTTTCGACATCATAGTCACTTGAAACAGACAAATGAATTTTATATTCAAGGAGATGCTTTGTCTAGTTTTTCTAAATTCAATACTTAAGGATAATCTTTTTCCTTTGACGATAAACAATAATTACAGTAATGATTAAATTTAACACTATTCCATGTATAGTCTGAATTGCCTAAGACAACTTTAATAAGACTCAAATTGTTTCAAGTTAAACTTGTTTTCTGATGTTTGATAATGTAATCAGTCCAACTTTTGATTACCTTTTTTTACTACATGACAATTAAATGTTTTGATGATGATTAAAAAAATACCAGTAATAGTAAATGACACTTTAGCCCACGACTTTAATTTAGACAGAGTTAGATAGCCTAATAAATAGGATTTAACAATTTGGAGGGCTTATTGCACCAAGGCCAACAGAAAAAAAGGATCAGATCTTTTACAAAAAGTTAGTCTTTAATAATCACCTTCAAACTTAGGTAAGGATGCACTTCAGGTACAAGGACCCCTCATCAGCTTATAAACACATAGTATATATATGTTGATACTATGTGTTTATAAGTTGACAAGGGGTCCAAATTGTTAATCCTATTTATTACGCTATCTAACTATCTAAATAAAAAAAATACCGCTTTATTATATTAAAAAAAAATTAAACTAAAACAGTCTTGGCATATAAAATACAGATATCATTTGGAAGATTACAATTAAGTTTCCATTATTATAATCTGGTCGTGTTGTTATAAGTGCCTAGAAGTGATACACAAAGACAAATTCATAATTCTCAAACATTAGAGGTAAAAAAAATAAAAGCTGTGAGTATAACTAGACAGTAGGAATTAAAAAATTACTATATAATTTGAGTTTTTCTTACATATTTGATGCTCAACAGCCTGATTTAGTTGAACTAATGAGTAGGACAGCAATGACAAACTATTTCCAAAGGTAGGTCACAACTGAATTTGAAATTTATTAAATACAAATCACGGGTCAAATACATAATTTGAGTAATTAAAAAAAAAACAACAAAAAATGCTTACACAAATTTTACTTTATTTTACTGTTTAATATGTCCAAAAAAAAAAACCATAAACTACGTAAATGAAAAGAAAATAATAATGTGAATATAACGAACAAATATTTAATATAATAAAAAATCTGCTGTCGCTTATTTGATTATTTTTCTCTAAGATTCACAATTACTTGCATTTAAGACTTTTCATAACAGCTTTAGGACTGTGCCTTCCCAACTATGTATGAAAAGTTTTGAAAGCTACCAAATTTTTTTTATAATTTATAAAAACCTCATTTTCTAAATATCGAATGCAAAGTACCTCAAAATTACCACATGGATTACAGGTTTGTCATCTCTAGCCTAGGATTATAAAAACTTATTAAGATGTGTTATTTCAAAAGGATAATGATGTTCTCTCTCAATTGGGCTATAAGAAAATTTCTCCTTTGTCTCCTTCAGTGTTTTTATCATGTGAAATTATTTATCACATGAAATCTGTTTCTTCAGCTAAGATTAAATAGGCCTAATATAAATATTGTTTGTTGATTTTACAGAAATATCAGGGCCTCAAACTGAACTAATACCAAAATGAATCTGTCATTTTAACCAAACCAGTTTACCAACATTTTTAAAGTGGTAAAATTACTTATTAATATGAATATCATATACTGGTTTGAAATTCATCCAAGTGAGTGTTAATTGTAAGGCAAACTCAAGTTGTAATTGTCATTATGAAATGTATAATTTATGACTAGAACATCACACAACTTTGCTGTATCATAATAGAATTGAGGCAGTGCTGAAAAGAATCAATCCTTACACTTGTTAAGAACAGATGATGCCATCCTTGTACCTCATGGTTGTGGACAGGCAAACCTTACACTGGCCATGACAAAAAAAGGCTATCCTGTACCTATATATGTGGCATTTGGCTTCAAGGACAAACTTAAATATGGCGCATTTTGGATAATCCTCTCATTAGTCTGTTACAAATTTTAAAATTATAACGTCACTTTATTGATATAATGCATATTAAATTTCATAATATAATTTTTCATACATGTGTGACAGTTTTCTATGAATTTATTAGTTTGCCTATGTAACAATTATAGAATTTCGGTGTCCCATCATCTCCATGTGAGATGTGATCCTTGCACTGGCCAGGTACAAAGAGATGATCCTTGCACTTGCTGGCATGGAGAGGCAATCCAAGAATAAAGCATCACCAACAATTGCCTTGTTATTGTGTTTGTTCATTTTTTGCATGCAATTTTCAGTTATGCACATGCAATGCAGCTTTTTATTTTCTCCCCTAAATTCCATTAGACACACTCAATCACATCAGGGAGCATGGACAGTGTCACTTTGACTCCACTGTATATCAAAAATGAAGTCATGGACCCCTATTTTTTTACATTTAAATGGATCCTCATTACATTTTTTTTATTTCCCATTGCAATTAATAGAAAATGGCAAAATTCATCAAAATCAGCCTGTCAAATTTTGAGAATGAATTTAATTCTATAAGCCACTGAAGACATGCTAGCAACCTTGGGACATTGCCTGACAAAGTCACTCTAATGCTAAGACCTTTATCTCAAAAACTAAATCATGGACCCCAAATTTTTATAATGTTTTTGGATTCCTCATCTTAATAAATAGAAAATGGCAAAGTTTTATTAAAATCAATCAATCAAATTTTGAAATCAAACACAATATTGTAAGCCACATGGAAGAGGCTTTGCTAACATTCCACCTCAATAAATTGCCTAACCTACTAACACTTTTCATGCAGAAGGTAACTGTTACTTTTGAAAATTGTTAGTAATAATTATGAATACAAACTTCTATAGTTTAATTTTACATATAACATAAAAAATTAAAAATATGTATAAAGTAATATCTATAGTGTACAGTAGACCCCCCCTATAACACGGATTCATATAACACGGAACGTATCTACCAAGTTATAGGGGGGGGTCTACTGTACAGTACATCTGATTACACTTCAAAATGAATGAATCATCAAATAATCATGCTAAAAGAGACTCGTATAACACGGTAAAACGTCATTGCCAACTCGTGTCGCAACAGGATTGGTCAAATCTGGACCAATAGCAGACATTGTACAACAATCGTCGAGTAATAAACGAGCACTGGACCTACTAAAAAACATTTATTATTCAACGACCATAAAAATTATATTTTTACTAATGATGTCTCCAAAGTTAAGTTATTTTTCTGCGAAAAGTTTGCCGATCAGGAAACATGCGATCCGCCGTTCGATGAGCCGCTCCACGACAAAAACAAGCTTAAGCAATGGCGTCGTCGAACGGTGCACACTCGGTAAGTAATCCTACAATTTTTTGTTTATAGCATAGTTTATATGGATTATTCCCAAAAAATTATACGTGATTTGAAAATGTTGAAGTCAAATTAGTCTAGAATCTATTAATTTTATAGAAGAAAACCTTTCAAACATCCGTAGCCCCTAAACTGCACAAGTGCCGGGCTGTGATTGACTCATGTATTTAAGTGACTCGTACAACACGGAACGTATCTACCAAGTTATAGGGGGGGGTCTACTGTACAGTACATCTGATTACACTTCAAAATGAATGAATCATCAAATAATCAAAATGTCAAGAAACAAAATATTGATTCACTTCACAATAGAAAATGTCAAATTAATAAAAATTGATATAAAGTATATCATAGGGCATTATTTTTGTGTTGTATTTCAAAACTTATTTTTACTGATCGTCATTAGATCATAATAATCTATTAAATAGTCAACTAATGTTTCTTCACAAATCATAGCCAGGAGGTAGGCCCAACAGACCCAAGTGTGTTAGAAATTGAAAAAAAGTTACAAACTAGCAAAAAACATTTTTTTCCTGATGAAAAGAATTTCTATTCACTAAGTATTATGAATAAAACAAAAGATAGAGAAAAATACAAGTATAATAGAATATTGGAATAGAAAGAAGAATCACCTTTTATATCCTCTTTCTAAGATTGCTTTAGCAGTTTATGCAACACCAGTGAACATAGAATATATTTCAGGCTAGAAAATAATCTATTTACTTTTGTGTATAGATATATGATATAGGTTGTGTTTTTGTAGTGTATGAAATGAGAAGTACTAGACAATATGTTTTATAAACCACATTATTAACATCATATTAAAAAACATTATTTGTTAATCAATATAATCTACAATTTCACAAATAAAAGATGCCAGTGAGAAAATCCTCATTAGTTTGAAATTCAAGGAATGAAATAATTGACTTCAAATTATCAAGTTTTGAATTATCCAAGAATTACCATATTTTACAGACTATAAGACGCACTTTTTTCTTCGAAAAATTGCCTCCAAAATTCAGGTGCGTCTTATAGTCCGTAAAATACGGTACACATTTCGGTACAAACAGAATATGGATACATATACAAAATGCTATTTTCGTTAATTAATAATAATAATAATAATATAAATAAACTGCAGTTAAATAGCATGTGTACGACGAGAACCTTGAGTTGCCAGATAGATTTTATCAAAATTAAAGCAGAAATCCTGAAAACGTAGCCCATATTATTTTTAAGGAGGCCAAAAAGTAGTAGTCTCAAGTCCTACAAATATCTCAATCTGCTACTTATAGCCCAATCTTGCAATCATGAAACCTAGCCGTATTTTATGAGATAAGAGAAAAAAAGGATAGTCCATGGGTAAGGTGGCAATCTGAAAATGTGTTACTGTAAAAGCAAAGCCATATTGACCAGATTACAATTGTTCTTGGTCTATTGCTCTCTTATAATATGGAGGAATTGCAATCTAAATGAATGAGTTAATGTATGTACAGTACAGTACATCACAGTTCAGACAGAATTTCAAACTAACTGAATTTCTTAACATGTAAATCTCTATATCCTCGGCTGGGATAGATTATAGTTATGAACCAGTGGCATAGCAAAGGGGCGCAAGGGGGTGTATCATGCACCAGGTGCCACTCGCAGAGGGGCACCCAAATGGTCTCCAAGACAAACTATGTGTGTTTCTGGAAGGGGCGCCAATAAAGTGTCATGCCCCAGGCGCCAGTTATGTTCACTACGCCACTGTTACCAACTAATGGGAATTTGATTTATCCGAGTTTAAATTAACAAGGGTTTCCTGTATACATGTGTTTATTCAAAGATTCTTGTGTAATTTGTATTTCTAACAACAATTTTAGGTTATTTTAAAAATATTTGGTTGAATTTTTTATTTGGTAAAAGATTCGCTAGAATCTCTTAACAATAACATGGTAATTTTAAATTCATATTTTACTGTTTTTCTAAAAGATTTATTGCTGATTAAATTATTTTCAAATTTAGATTTTATAACTGAAAATTTTTATTAATCAACATGGTAATCTAACATCAAACTGAACTGCTACCTATTGAACCAGTTACTGGTTTTTTGAAAATCAGATAAAGTGAGCAGGAACAGAAACTCTAAAGGTATCCATAAACAGGAACTGAACTGTCCTTTCTTGCAGTTTAATTCCCTCAAAAATACATAAATTTAGATGTTGAAAAACTATATAATTTCTGTGATTTAATCACAAATTCTGTTAAAATAACCAATCACTTTTTGTCTTACTGTCTGTTATATTTGTTATATTTAAAAGTATGCAATAAAAATGATGATACAATGGGTTTATTGCATTAGGATTATTCTTTGTATAGTACTAGCAAATGAGCCTGGCGTTGCACAGGCAAATGATTTGATAAATATTATACATTTGGAAATTAAGTTATTACTATCAAAAACAAAAAAACTGCATCTAGAATAGTACAGCAGAATCCATTCTTCAGGTTAAGCCTTAATCCTTTCTCTCTCCCCTGCGGGAGAATTTCGAAAAACCCCTTCTTAGTGTGCATTTTCATGACGTACCCTAACTGTGTTCCAAATTTCACCCCTTCAGGTTCAGCGGTTTGCTCTGGGCGATGATGAATCAATCAATCAGCCAGTCAGTCAGGACATGTAATTATATATATATAGATTTTCAATCTACTTATAAAAGCAAAATAAATTGTTAATATATTAGAGTTATTTTGTTTTCCTTCCCTCTTTTACTATATAAAAATTAAATACAATAAAAAAATAAGTATATTGTCAGTTTTAAATTCAATTTATAAAACACTGAAAATTAAGATTGTCATTCTGATAAAGTGCATAGCAATCTTAAGCACAATTAAATATTGTGAAAGAGTAGATTCTCTATAATTGTTTCGAATATGAAATGCATTTCCAAATCACTAAACATTAATCTTACTGAAAATCTACCAGTAATTTATACAGAAATGCTAACTCCAAAAACAAAATAATAAAAATGACATTAAGTATCGATGAAAGAATTTTAATGTCATGAAAAGATATTAGCTTAAATTGCACTAACAATAACAACTGCAATGATGCTATACTGATTAATAATAATATTTTTATGTAATGTACAATATCTGTCAGTTGAAATTGAGAACATCTTTAAAAACAAGACGTGTTTATTTCGTACGATAAAGAGAAAATTTTGTTAAATATAGAATAATTTCTTTAGTTTATTTTTGTATTAGGTACAGTTTGTTTCCTTCTGAACGCAAACTAAGAATTAAGTTGAAGCACTAGCAAATCAATAATATTGTTTCAGGGGCCATCAGTGACAAATCACTTGTTGAGACAGTGATATCATTGCCAGCATAGAAAAATTTTTTAAACTTGCACTTGCTCGTGCTAGTATCTGTGTACATCGTCACTGACCCACCCGTATCTTTAAAATGAAATCACAGACCCCAGATCTTTGTTATATTTAATATTTTTAATTTCATTGTCTCATATTATATAAAATAACAAAGTTTGATCAAAATTATCCAATCACATTTTCAGAACAAACCCAATTCTATAAGTCACACAGACAGGCCTAGGAGTGCTATTTCCCTCTTCTGCAAATATACTAAAATTGGCCTAAATACAAAAGTCTACTACCAACTTACCATCAATTTTTCTCAATAGAAAAATTAAACAAAGTCCATTCTTTTGTTATCTATTTATTATTGATAAAAGTTATAAGCAGTTTTAGTTTTGTAAGTAGCATATTTAAAAAGTTAACATCAAAACTAAAGTGACTTCAAGAAATTAGATTTAATCCAATTCAAACTATTTTCTTTACAAAAAGTCTCCGAGGAAAACTTTTTAATGAAGAAAAACAGTTTATGAACTTCCATAACAGGCATTATCAGACTTAACTCAAGCTAAATGCAATTCTTTTTTTCTAACAATACTAACAATAATGTTCACAATTTTTAAAAATGTTTTATGTATTGAAAGATGATTATCATTTCCATTTTTAACAAAAGATATGTTAAAAGCAAGTCAACTTTATCACTTATCACAGGGATGGCAAACTTTTTTCATTCCATGTGCCGTATAGTTAGCTTTAAAGATGCAATGTTTTAGACTTCGAACAACAATATTTAAAGAAATTAAACAAATACTCTTTAATTAGAATAAATGTAAAAAAACTGACGGAAAAAGGACGATCGGGTGATAAACTAAACGGACGTTTAAAGAGAGAGATGATAAATCGAAATCCTACAATATGTTACATAAAAGATGATTTTTCCTTGTGTGCCACAGGTTTGCCACACCTGATCCTATCATATCTTCATTGCGTCTATTTCTTTTTTAAGACTATTTTCATTTATTTAATACAACTTTATTATAATAATTCAATTATTAGTTTTCATAAAAACTATACAGAGACTATTGGCTTAAAATAAGGTTTGTCTCTAAACATAAAGAATTGATATATGTTTTAATCATTTTTTAATTATAAAAAACATGTTCAATCCTTTATTCAATAGATAATTGGAATCTGTATTAAGTTATTTTAGATATTGATTATTTAAATAATTTAATAATAAAATAAATGACTTATCAAACATTTAATGATGTTATGATGAACACACTTTAAAATAATAAGCATGATTCAAATTTGATGATAAACTGATAAGCTTACAAGATTTACCAAAAATTAAATATTTATTCATTATATGTAATATGTATGGTTAAATATATATATTACATATACTAGAGGAAAAAATCAATCAATCAATCAATAGATAGAAACAATTATGATAACATATCACAGATACTTTTGTCTAATATTAATAGATTATTAACTGTGAAATCTGATAATAATAATAATAATAATGATTATGATTAATTGATTAAATATACTTATTATTACTTAATATTATAATATTGTCTAAGTACTTATTAATTTTTGCATACGTTACAGTTTTCAATCTATTTTTTTTAAATAATGATAAAATTGAAAAGCATCAATAAATATTTAATTGTAGTAAGTCAATAATAAAGTTTTAATTTTTAAATACTTTAACGTAAATAATTGTTTTTGTCGACGACAATACAAGAACTGAAATATATTTTAAATAAATTTACTGCAGTTACAGGTGCCTCATCTCTAAATTTATATGGCAAAAATATAAACAAGGCAATTTTTTCAGGATACTATTTTAATTGCTATAATTCTAGAAATTTTGCTACAAAACAACAAAATTCTTTCGTAACATGTTAGTGAAAAGCATTTCATTTGTTCAAGATCATGATTTAATAAAACATATTCATGTCCCATTCACAAAAACTAACTCTAATAAAATATTTCTTTTATGGTAATTTCTATATCCTAATCATCTATATCTGAATCATTTTTCTTATTCTATGATATGATATTTATCATCATATTCTAATACAGTACCAAATAATGTATTTTAATTAATTATATTATAATCTCAGTAATTTGACTATACTCTAGTTTGATAGGTCCGGTAATGTGAGACAAGCAGACTCTTGGATATTAAGTACTGTTGCAAAGTCACAGGAAATCTTTTCTACTAGTTCAAACTCCAATTGCCACTAAATTTGAACAGCTTCCCACAAAACATGGCGTGATATCAAGCCTGAGCTTGAAGCTCAAGTTTAGACATGATATTAATGATTGTTAAGGCTTGTTATATAAGGCTGTTCAAATCAGTTACAATATCTTATAAACAAAATATTATATAAATATAAAAATTACTTTCCTAAAATACTATACCTCCTGCTAAATTTCTCAGGCTTGGTTCAATTTCCCACCGAATTTACTGGAAATCTGCCAACTTGACAATACCAATTACCAGCAATATCAGCATGCTATTGCTGGTAATACAGCACTCTATATATTATACTGTAAATGGTTTGACGAATTACAGTCTAATGTCGGCAATGTTTGATATGTTAACGTGTCATATGCCAGTGAACCCGTTAAAAACATTAATCAACATTTATTAAAGGCATATTCATCCTCATTTCAGTTATATATGTTTGGCATGTTAACTTATCAATTGTAAGGGAACTTGTAAATAACTTAAATCGCTTACCTATTCCACAAGTAGAAATTGTAATCAGTATTATTATATCATAGTAAGCTAATATTTGCATTCTCTGTGTATTAAAATCATAATCAGTTTTTAATATTATCGTAACCTTGCAGTGATCAAGGTTATTAACTACCTAGCCGTAAGTGATGGGTTTTGCATACTACTGTAACCGGACCATTTCTTATAATTGATAATATTGTATAACAGTTTTGTCAACTGTTGTAATTTTGGTTATTAATAATTTCCGACACAGCACTCTGAGGTCCTAAGAAATTTTTTCACCTTTACTTTTCCCCCCTTTTCCTTTATACTTCTTCCTTCAGAACCTTTCCTTCACCCCTTTTTCTTCCTAGTGGGCTAAGTTTGCAAAAGCAGGCAGTCCCTCTTTCTTTGAGTATTAGAGTCTTAGTGTTCTATAAAAGAATATTCAGTAATTCAAATTGTCAGAGTTTGACAATAATAGGATGACTAATTCAAATTGCTAACTTCAAGAAAACCATGTCAATAATCTATTAGCTAAGTTACCAAATCTGATTACTACCAGCAAATACACTATGAAGTGATTAGACCATGGCTATAATAAAAAACTAAGTTTTCATTCTCTCTCAGAATGACAAATATTCAAGATATGACATTTTAAATATTTAAATCCATATTTAAATAAACTATTTAAAATTCATATAGCAAAATTTAATACTGAAATTACTTCAGATGAATAAATCTCTATAATCCTCTAATTTTATGTAATTCAGGAAAAGATTTTATATAATCTTGTCTATACTATATTGATTTATGTAATTAGATTACTTTATTCCACACACTACTTTCATTGCAAGCAATTGTTATAATACACTCAATCAACATCACATCAATTGCTAGAATGCTATTGGGTTGTTCAGAAAGTAATTTCATTTTTTTCATGAAAAAAACCAAACAATTTTCTTATATAAATATTTTATTGAACACTTACAATCAAAAGTCAAACCTGTTACCGGCGTTTATCCTATCCTATCCTAAGACCAAAACAAGTAATAATCCGAGGGTGCCAGATTTGGCAAATATGGCGGGTGTGGTAGCACATCCCGTCTAAGCTGTAACGGCTTCTGAGGAGTTACCAAACTTGTGTGAAATCTGGCATTATCATGGTGAAACACTACACCTTTTCTGTTTGATGATATCACTCAATTTGTCCAGTTGACAGCAGTACACTACCAAATCAATTGTGGAATTGTCTGGTAGAAGCTTGAACAGAAACATCACTTTTCTTTTTTGATGAATATCAGCTTCCAAAGTGCTTGAGCCGGCTCATCTCTTCTACTCTATGATCACTTGCATTTAACATTGTTATAAACAATTCATTTTTCATCATCAGTTACAATTCGCTTCAAAAGTGGATCATTTTCTTGATGTTTGAGAAGCAAATCACAGATGTCAATGCAATGGAGCAAATCTCTTTCTTTAAGGTGTGGAATCATATTGAGCTTTGAAACAAAACCAAGTCAATTCAAGTGAACCTAAACAATTCAATTTGACAAATTTAATCTCAGAGATTTCTCTTGTTATTATTTGGCAGTTTGCTTCAATCAATACCTTTATTTTGTCTTGATCAGCTTCAAATGGCCTTCCACAGCATGGTGCATCTTCAATATTGAAATTGCCAGAACAAAATTCTGTGAACCAGTTTTGGCACTGTTTTTCTGTCAACACATCTTCTCCATACAAGTCACACAATTTTTTTCTTGCTTGAACAGTATTCTTACCTTTTTGGTAATAAAAAGAGCAAAATATGCCAAAAATGCTGCTTTTGGTTTTCCATGTTTGATGGAATAAAAAAAAAAAAAAACAATTGCACAGAATCAATCAAAATTTTTACAAATAAGCCTTGAAATGTCAGCTCTCAAAATATATAACAACAATACAGCTTAAAATGAAATTGGCAGATAAAAATACAACTAATCCCTCTGGTAGTAAAAAAAAACAAAGTTACTTTCTGAGCAACCCAATACGGTGTTGAGTTTATTATATATAATTTTATCCAGTTTGTTCATTATTTTTACAATAATCACTTTTCAGAAAAAACAATTTTATATGTAATATATTATGAAATATTTTATATAAATTCAAAAATATCTCAGAACCAGATTTTAAATTCAAAATACCCACATAGACTAATACATCAACCAGACAATAAATATTTTATTCATTCCTCCTGCCTGATTTTTCAAATTCAGGATATAAAGAAAAAAATATATTACCGTACTTACATTTTCTCCACATTATCTTTAAATTATTCCACATTAATTATGAAAATTCTTTAATTAGGCCAACAGAAATATTCTAAGAATTAGAAGCAATAGATAAAATTTCTCAATAAGGAAAGTTTTCTCCCTTACAGAATTCAAATGATCAAGTTAATAAGAAAGCAGAGACTTTTGAACAGGATTAAGTAGAGAAAGCAAACAGATGTCATTAATTTTTCAATTACTTTTTTTAGGAAAAGACCATTATTTGATACATTTAAATTATCTTCTGACTCCATTCTTATTTATATTCAAAACTCAAAAATACTTAAGTCTTTTTTTTCAAGGGGTCAATTCTGTTCATTGTTTGTCAAGATCTTTTAAGTTCTTCGGAATTCATACTATTCACATCTCATTAAATTTAAAATCTCAATTATTCTGTCACCATAATATTTTTACAGAACTTTTTCGAATATTCTGTCTATATTTTGAGTACTGAAACTGGACTCGGAACAATAGAACTTGATAAAGAGAATTAATTCCTCAAAAAAACCAAAATGACTGACAGTGATGGCAAAATTTAGATGATCATCATTCTCAGAGATCTAAATCTAAGTTTAATCATATCCTTCAATAATATCAATGGTATGTCCAGGATTTTGAGAATATGAATACTGCTCAAGGCAGATTCAGGGAATCAAAGCACATATTTCTATGTCATTTTTTGAAGATTATTATTCCATTATCTTAAAATTAGTTACCTAATCTTACCCAATTGAAGTTATGCAATATGCATTGTTGCATTTATTTTTGTTTTAAAGTAACAAAAGTGATTGCTTTGGTATCAAATGGTGTACCATTAGCGTCTCCTTGAGTAATACCAACATCATTTCGATTATTTTTGGGATGATTAATTTTAAAAGATTATTTAATATTCAAAACCTGAAGCAGCATAACTCCCCATAAGCAACACAACTCTCCAAAGCAAACAACAATAAAATAGGTTATAAGGGGCTACTAACAAAAACATTGGAATGAATGGCCTGTAAAAAAAGCAGCCATGGCTGAATGATGAAACAACATTCATTTCTGAGAGAAGAACCAGCAATAATAGGAAAAGTGAGCAATATAAAACATTACATAGATTCTTTTGAAAGAAATGCATTAAGACAAAAGAGGGTTAATGTTACCGTAGGTGCCAAGATGGCGGCTCGTCTCTGATTCCAGCAAGGAAACAGTGGGATGCACGTTCTAACCTAACCTAATAAATTACCATAATTATTAGCAACCAAATTATTAGAATAAGTTAGGTTAGGTTAGAACATGTGTCCCACTGTTTCCTTGCTGGAATCAGAGACGAGCCGCCATCTTGGCACCTAAGGTAACATTAACCCAAAAGAGAAATGAAAGAGAAAACAAATGCAAAAGATTAGAGCTTAATATAGACCTAAACATAATACTAGAAAGATGCATAAACCATTTGAACACAGACATTTTAAAGCAAACAAAAGTAAAATGTAAAATATTAATTGATTAGATTGACGTCCAAATCTGTTATCATCAGAATTTCTCCATTTGCTATATGTTTAAATCCATTAGGTGTTCAATTTGATAATGAGATAAAGTGTCTTGAAAAATACTTAATTGCAAATAAATTGACTCCTTGAATTTATAATGATTCTCTGAATTAATACAATATTAAATCTGAAAATGGAAATTTGACTTGAGAACAACAAGATACTTGAAAAGATGAAAGGAGTGTATTAATAAGTTATATGAAAAGAACAATGCCACTAATGGAGTCAATTTCTTCAAATGGTATAAAATGATATAATGTTTGAAATCTGCTCCGTAAACAAATACTTTCAGCAAGAATAAATAAAGCACCTGCTGTTGACACTATAATATCAAATTCCTGGGAAACAAAACTAAGCTCAAAATAGTAAACATTTTCAACCAAATTTACAACAGTAATGAATTGCAGATTGATTTTAAAATCTCCATATTCCAAAGGTCAATTGTGCAACTAAATGTAGTCAATATAAGACAACAGTAGTTTGAGTGTGTGATATTACTGATAAACAGTCATTAGAAAAACTGATAAAACAATAAACAAGCAACAGCCAGTTTGGCTTTGTGTCAAACAAGGAAACAAGGGATGTAATTTTTGCACTGGAAATGCTCAGTAAAAAAAGTACTTGGTGTCCAGGGATCTTCATTTATGTCATAGATTAACCTATCCAGTATTTTTTCATAATCATAGCTCATTTCTATATTATAACAAATTGAAACTGATAAACAGAATGTCAATATAAAAGATAAGCTAAAAGATTATAAAGAGCTAACATTCATATTGCATTCAATCAAATATAATATTGCCATGTCAAGAGAGATGTTACATCCCACCCTTTTCAATATCTATACTGAAGCTATTATACATTATCCCAATCTAGAAAATAAGGGATCAAAATCAGCAGACATTTTATAAACAACAAAAGATACTCTCTTAATCTTGTATATATTGTTTCGTTGGCCAAAAGAACTATAAGAAATAGTAGAGAATATAAAACACTAGTAGTAAAAAATACAGAATAAAAAATAAAACCAAACTACAAGTCATTACAAAAGTTGCTACTAAAAGTTTTATTATTATTAATCATTCTTTAACTATAGAGGCAACTACAATAGAAAAACTCGCAAATTACAAATATTGTATTTGATAAACAAGGATGGTAAATTTGGGAATGAGATAAAAACAAGAATTTCCCAAGCAAAGTCTCATTTGAAATGTGGTGTCATTGTAGAATGCTGAATTATCATGGACTGAAAGAGTATATAATGAAGACATTATTAAAAGAGTTTGTTTAAAAAGTATATTGCCAAAAAACAAGATACCGTGCCCCATTAAGAGAACAAAGAACAATTCCATTCTGCTCTGGATCCTGCAAAATAAAATAAATGGAGAGAAAGGAATAAAATACAAGCACAGTATCTGGACATCATCTTAAATTGGACTTAGATAAAAGGCAGAGTTGATACATCATACAAAAAATCAAGAAGTATAGAAAGAAGCTGGTTAACAATCTCTGCATCAGAGATGTCATTTGGATAGATGTTAGAATTCAATTATCTTAGTCGTCGTATTTTGTCGAAAAGAATTTTCCTAATTGGAATTAAATGTAAATATGAAACTGAATGCTGCAAGATAAAATCAGAAATCTTGACAAATGACATTTTGTATTTCAAAACTAACAATAAAATTATTAAATTCTCTCTCACTTTAGAATTCTGATTTAAAAACAGTTAATTTGTATTAGAAATAAATCCTATCTATTTATGAGATATTCATGTCAAAATAATATGCCAAATAGCAATAAATAAGATATAAAATAAAATTATCATTCCAGCTTTTTTATTAATAACAATTAGTTAGCATTCCTAAACTTCCCTCTTGATAACGTACTAGTTCATTAGATTGAAGTGTATTACCAAATAATCTGCTCGATTATTTCTTAAGCTATGTTAACACTAGAGGAAAACAGTTAAGCAGCCATCTCATGATAAATTTAATAATAAATAAAATCAATTTTTAATTTTAATTTAGAATATTCTGGAAAAAAAGAATCAGCCTGGAGTAAGATGACTATTAATTAGCATTAATATAGCCCAATAAATAATCTTTCATATTTCCTCAATTCTAATTAGATGCAGTTTAATCCAAGATCCACTGTCACAAAACCAACGAATCAGAATGAAAAAACTATTTATTTTGCAAACGTTTTTATCCATTTTGTCCAAAAATGGATGAAAACATTTGTTTCTCAAAATGAGTAGTTCTTTTATGCTGGTTTATTGGTTTTGTGACAGTGGATCTCAGATTAATATTAACCAGTATTGGGGTGTAGTTTTTATGAACTATGGCTATGCCAGCCAAATGATAGATGCAGTTTTTTACTTCTCCACAGTAAAAATGTATTGATATATGACAAAACTATAGCCTTACTTATGCTTTTCAGCAGGCAATTTCAGTCTTGTGCTAACATTTTTGATTTCCTTGAGAAGTCTTCCTCGGGTCTTTACCATTACAAATTCAAATAGTCAAAGATATTCTATTTCTGAAATGTTTTTTAAGAATGGCTCACCAACTGCTTTTAAAAGCTGGACAGTTTAATCTCTCACTTGGACGTGGACAAATGTTTCTGACCTAATTGTAGGTCTACTTCGGGTCTCAAACTTTTTGTTTCATTTTGGAATTTGATGGAAAATGATATAAAATTTCCAACTTTGGAACGAATGACAGTAAAGTTCAAAATCGCATTCGATGTCCTTAGAATAACTGTTTATATATTTTAAATTGATGTTAGATAGATATTTACGAATTTCAACAAATTTTTATAAATTATGTAGGTTTCATATATGTCTTTTCTTAATTAATGAGATCCATTTTCTAGGTTCCCATTCAGATCATCATAAAATGTTTGCCATGTGTCTGAGATTTTCTCCTCTTGTTTAAAATTGAGACATTCCCCTCTCCATTTTGTTTTGTAAATCTCCAGAGCTTCCAATGTTTTAGCTTGCTGTATCTGCATGGTTTGTCTAATAAGACCTGCTTGTTCAAAGTTAGTTTTCACCTGTTACAGAGGCATATATGGACAGAGCAAAGGTTTGTTTCTGTCAAACCACCATTCTGTCTTAAGATTTTTGGTGAATAGCTTTTTAAGAATTCTTTTTACATAGAATGTCATTTGAGTAAGGATATAGTTTTGTCATAATGTAAACTGAGGTTCCATCTTGAATATTTGTAAAAATGTATCTTAGAATCAATGGCATCTTACATTTGCAGTCCAAAACAATAATGAAATCAAACCACATGATGCATTCTGTACCATAACAGAAGCTTTGAGTTTTAATACTAGACAGTTACATCAATTCAAACAAACTTTAAATTAAACACTTGTTACCAACAAACTACTTTTTAATGTTTAAAATGCCTTCAAGACAAAGTTACGTTTTAGTATTAAACAGTTATTCTTTATATTAGGAATATGGAACAATATTCTACAATAGGAAAATGGAAACAACAAAATCCAAAAATAACCTATTTCCTTGCATTTGTATTTTCTAACTTCTTATTTCTTAACAGCAATTATTAAAATTAATTTTTTTGGAAGAAGAATATTTAAATAAATCTTAAAATTCAACTTCAAACTCATATTATGTCTTAGAATAAAGGAAATACAGTAGTTTTCTATGCTTTGTTTATCTATGTCTTTCCAAATTTTTTGGTCTTTTATTTGAATCATTCAATTTTCAGCCTCTTCAATGAATCATATTCTGCTGTCTTTCTACATACACTTTATTCAAACTCGAGTATTTCTAACTCTACCCTTTCAAACTACTCATTTGAGTTTTTATTAATATTTCTTTATAATCGAACATTGTGCCATGCAGCATTGTTAGTCTCACCATAAATCTATAGAACTTCCCTTTAATCTCATTATTTGCTCTTGTTTCTGTCCATTTCGTGTTAACTTAAATTCTGTTATATTTTCATCAATCATTTTAAACTTATCACTAGTTCAAAGCAGAAAATTTATTGCTTAATAATATTAATTTTCAATTTTCTTTATCGAATGTTTCCTCATTCTGAGAATCACAATAAATCACATTCATTTATTGTTTCTGTTCTAATGATTCTCAGTACTTTCAATTCCAAAATTTTTTCATCAATTCAATTAGTATATACTATTGTCTGTTGAATTACCAAGCAATACCACACCTGCACATTATATATACACACACACCAAGGAATGTCTGCCAATATAAAGTACAGTAAGATCCCGCTTAAAGCGAGGGATGCATTCCTAGACGACAAAGCACTAAACGAAACGGGTTAAAAGATGTCATTTTAACACAGAGTAAATAGGAATAGGAAAACATGCGACCAAAAATAAACAGATCTTTCTTACGTTATTTTTATATTAATTTGCATAATAATGTATGTTAAATAACATACATATGCACACAGAAATATAAAATTCATTTTTGTGATGAAGGTCCTGGCTCTTTTGAAAATCTTGTTTTTTTGCGATAACATCGTATAGTTTCATTTGTCGCTTTTTTTCTTTCCTTAAGCAAATGCTGGCAGCAGGAGATCGCATTCAAAATGTCTTGTCTTGCTTTTGCACTCCTTTCAAAATCTGGATCATTTGCTACAGTTTGATCAACGATTTCTGTTATTGTTACCAAACTCTTACTAAAGAAATCTGTAGATAAATTCTTTGGGTTCTTTGTTTTCAGAATCACTATTTTCCAGTTGTATGCAAATTCGTTGTTCTGCCAGTTCTTGAAGATTGTCATTGGTAAGGCTCTCACCAGAAACCTGCAGTGACTTACCTCCTCAATATCCTGCTCATCTACATCTCCTAGTCCTGTTGTATCAATTAGGTTGACCAAATTGTCAACCTAATGATACAGCAATAGACTCTTCTCATTGAGAATTCTTGGATACCTTCAGCCATAACTTCTTCTATACTCTGTTCATGCAACTTGACCATTTGAGAATGCTGAGACCAATGCAGAAGACCATTTATCAGTTAATTCTTAAAAAGCAAAGTTGATATTGTGTATGACTATAAATAAATAACGACTAACCCGTTACAAAGCTATACATCCACAAGAGCCGAATTATCGGGCTAGAGTTGGCTATAATAAATAAATAATTAATAAGACAATTTGGCACTAGAGCTTGGCATTAGGCGCCATCTCTTAGTAAACTTAATAATTATAATTAAATTAAATAAATAATTTTAATAATTTGGAACTGGAGGAAAAGAAATCGGCCCGAAGCGGGACTCGAACCCGCAACTTCTGCTATCCGTGCAGACACATTACCAGTTACGCTACCCGGACCTTCAGTCCGATTGCCTCCTCCAGTATATATAAGCTAACACGACGACCATCGACGGTCATTATAATGCCAGCTGGGGACACATCAAGTGCCCACGTCCTCCCAAGGCACTCAACCGGCCATCGCAACCCCAGCAAGGCGTATAAATATAAATAAATAACGACTAACCCGTTACAAAGCTGTGACCGTCGTAATGACCGTCGATGGTCGTCGTGTTAGCTTATATATACTGGAGGAGGCAATCGGACTGAAGGTCCGGGTAGCGTAACTGGTAATGTGTCTGCACGGATAGCAGAAGTTGCGGGTTCGAGTCCCACTTCGGGCCGATTTCTTTTCCTCCAGTTCTAAATTATTAAAATTATTTATTTAATTTAATTATAATTATTAAGTTTACTAAGAGATGGCGCCTAATGCCAAGCTCTAGTGCCAAATTGTCTTATTAATTATTTATTTATTATAGCCAACTCTAGCCCGATAATTCGGCTCTTGTGGATGTATAATTGTGTATGACATCCACGATGTTAATTTTTTTTCCAAAATTGTACCAAACAAACATAAATTTAAGGAAAGTACAGCGCTACAACAAATTTTGTTTTTTGCTACCTTTTGCCAATTGGTTCGAATAATTGTATTATATAAGTATCAACGAAATGCCACGATAATTTGAATCGGCGCTTTTTTACACCGCATTATATCAAATCAGTGTTAAGTGGGGTCTTACTGCATTATCAAAATGCCTGGCAAATCTTTTGAAACATCACTCATACTGAAAAGATAATCTTTTATATGATCATTTGTGCTTAAATAGTCTTCCTTGTAGAATACTGCAGATATATCACTCACAGTATAAAATTTAAAAAGAAAAAAAGAATTTGTAGAAAAATTCAATTGATAAATTTATATCCTAATTTTCTAAAGAAATTTTTATTTTGTACATTGGCAATCTACTAACTTATAGACAAGCATTTGCACACTTCTATTTCCATGGTATATTTTCCATATATGGGATACTAGTCATCCGCTTTAACAGGTTTAGGTTTGCAGATCCTTCCACTAAACTTAATATATTTCAAATTCTGTTGATGAAGTTCCAATAGCATATTTTTTATAATAATCAAATTAAGAAGCAATTTTTTTCAGCTTTAAGCAAAATATCTTTCTGTAATTCTGTAATAAAGGGGAAAAACTAAAACTCTTCCTATTTACAGCATATAAAATTCTACAAACTAATTCTGAAAATATACAAATAAATAACAGAAATATTTAATTTAAATTATACAATTACTCATGAATGATGTTAATTTTTCCAATTTCTTCCATCAAATTAAGATGTAAAGTAGCATTCGCTTTGTACATACATATGTAGGTACAATCAATCAATCAATCAATTTTATTTGCTGCACAAAAAAGTACAACACTGGTACTACAATAAGCACAACCAGTATGTATGTAGGTACAGTACATAATTTTAAAAGACAAACTTGGGTTTACTATTTGATAATCTTAATCTGAACACCAGGTTTTCTGCATTTATAAAGTCTGCCATAGTGATTTAGTTTCTAAATCGTACGAAACGATCCTTTACAATCTCAGCATTTCAAATTATCTCAAGTTTTAAACCCTTGTCAACTGATGAATAAAGAAATGGACAAAGTAATATATTAAATATAACTTTTTCATTTGAGTTTAACAGTTGCATCTATTCATTAGTAACTATTGTTACGTGTTTGTTTTCAAGAATGTTTAAAAAGTTTTTTTAAATTATTTTTTAACAATATAGTATTTCAAGTTAGAGTAGCAATATTTTAGATAAATTACTTTTCTAGAATTGTCTCAGTTAAATTTCTAACTCTGAATGAATCAATATCAAGATTAAATTCAATCATTTAAGTTGAATGAACTGAAATAAACACATTCATTCATACACAATGACATCAACTAAAATGTCATTAAAATATTCTTTATATGGATTAAAGTCAGATTGCTTACCATTGTAACCGGATTTTCATTAACGGCAACAAAATTAAAACGAAAAATGATTCATCATCTAGAATTTTTCCTTTTTTTTAATATATAAAATTTATGATACAAGAAATAAGTTATTGGAAATTATATGTTATAATGCTTACATCAAATACAGAAACCTTAATATTCACAAATATATTTATCTCTTAATGTCTGAAGAAACTTCAGATGTTACAATATTCAAACAATAAAATCATAGATCGTATAAATAATTTTAATATTAAAACTTTTATACTTTATTCATTTAAAACATTTTAAAACTATTCATTATAAAACTCTTGTTTTTGTTACAAAGTTAAGAAAATTTTTTCAAAATTTAAATGAAATCATTTAAAAATTTAAAAAATTTCAAAGTGTTTAAATATTTTTCACTTTAAAACAGTTGTATAGTACAAGAATAAAACAAAACTAAATTTATATGCTGCGCACAGATGTCAAATTATATTGAAATCGGTATCAATGACAACCAAATGTCTCTGGAAACAGTTTTCCTGCAAATGGAAATATATATGATTTTATCATATCTAATTTAACTCTATGATATACGATTTCGTCATGCAATACTTTCCCCACAAGTTTTTTTGTTTACTGGTTTAAAAATTTCTTCTTCTATTCTCAATGATAACAGATTTGCTGCTAATTCATATTTTAATCTAAACTGATTGATTATGGATAAGTTATTACTTCTATAAACTCTTATTACTTCTTAGAATAAAACTGACAAACAAAACAGAAACTTGATGATTCAGAAAGATTTTAAAATTGAAATATATTAAAATATTTAGTGGATGTAAGGGATTGGCATTTTCAATGTACGTCTTATAAAATTTTTAAAGGTGAATGATCATCTGGTTTACGTATGGCAGAATTACAAAAGTATCTCGTTTTATTATTAGGAAACAAGTGATACAAAGATCACGGTGGCAGAAGTAGTATTACTATTACCACCACCGTGCAATTCTTTTTCCACTGCAATAGTAAACGACTACTACTGCAGTGGAAAAAAATTGCAGAGCCTATGTGTATTGTGTGAAACAGAGTGGCCCTACCTTCTGTCTCACTGGGATAGTCGATTATTTTGAGTTGATTAATATGTAAATACTCCTCAACTTTCTCCGATTATTGTCGTATCTCCCGACACTAGTTAGTCAAAGATCGTGGACTTTACTTTTGTGTCTTACACAAAAGTAAACTTGTGTTACCGAGTTTAAGGAGGGTTTAAATCAATATGAACATTTCATGGTAATGTTATGTGGTTTACATGCATTATGCGGGCAGACGACGGACATTTGCCCTCAAACTATCATTTTGGGAGGAACCAAGTGTCCTTCTCCCTGGTCAAAAATGGATAATTTTTCCATCAAGTTTAAATTTTAAAAATAATATTTTAACAAATATTTCTCCCAAATCCCAGATTCTCACATTTGTAATAAGTTTTTGAATCACTTTAAAGGATGTGTTAAACATTAAAAAGACATCACACTCCACTGAATTTCTATTTCGGGAAGAATCATCTAGGTATGTTTAGCCTAAACATAGATAGGTATGTTTATTGTAAGCATTCCTAAAGATTGGCTACATTGCCTTGTAAGTGGCTTTAATATAGATATATAAGCACACCAATGACAATGTGTGCTTATATACTGCTGGACAGGCAATGCACCCATTGCTGTCCAGCAGTACTAATAGCAGAAGGTAAGCAAACAAAGCAAAAGAAAAGAGCACTAATGAAAAGCAAAGCAAAATGGCTGCTGACCATATGTACTCTGCGCAGTCTGTTGGTAAAAAACTGCACAATTTAGACATCACACATGATTACAAGGTTACACCTACTAATCAATTTAGTAGTTAATGTAAAATCAAACTTAGTTTTAAAAATTTATAATTTACAGCATAACAAGTATCATAGAGAATAAACTATCCTTAGTTGAGACACTTATTTCTGCAGAGCTGAAGACATAAAAGGTAAAAGAGGGAATTTCCCCTCATTCCCCTTTAAATCATACCCTAGGCATTTTAATTCATTATTTAAGCAATTAGATATTAAATTTTTAGGCTTTTAACTTCGGATATCTTTGAATAATTCTCTTACGAAAGCATCAATTGTTTTTAAAATTCATTCAGTCTTAAATTTTAAAACTATTTTAAAAGTAAATAAAATTAAAGATTTAACATTTTTATATTTAAAATAAATTTCAAATAATTTAATAATGACATATCAAAATATTAATGTGCTAATAACCAAAGTTTGTAACTATCTAAAGAAGCCTTTAATGTAATAAGATGAAACATTATCAAATTCACTAGATGCAATAATTGTTCCATACCACAAGCTAAGGAAACATTAGATTATTAAGTGTTACATTAACATTTTAAAAAACTAATTCAAGGAAATATATAATTTCAAGCAAGTATTTGTGTTATTTTTTAATTTTATTTTCAATATTACAATGTTCATTTACAAAGTTATAATAGAAGAAAAGGAGAAAACTGTAAAAATCTTCCTATTCATAGGATATAAAATTCTCCAAATTAATTCTGAAAATATTACAAATAATTAACAGAAATACTTGGCTTAAATTATACAATTACTCACAAATGATGTTCATTTTCCAAATTTCTTCCATCAAATTAAGATGTAAAGTAGCATTCGCTTTGTACATATGTATGTAGGTACGGTACAGTATATACAATTTTAAAATTTTTTAAATAGAAATTGAATTATATTAATATTTATATTCATTTTCTGTTAATCATAATTTAACATGAAATAACAGTTTTATAGTAATAAAATTTATTACTATTTTAAATAAACAATATAAAATTTAATTCATTGTATACTACACATCTATTATGATCTCCTTTAAATAAAATTTACGAAAGATTATTATTATAAACCCTTTTATATTTTAATGTTAATTATTGTATAAATTCCAGATAAGTTTTCCACTTATTACTATGCTTATTTCAAATGTAAAAGACAAATCATACGAAAACTTCACTCATCACTCCTATATAATTCCGTGGCAAAAGTATATTAATAAGAATAATCTCGTAAAATTAATAAAAACTTCACAAATACGAAATGGCAAAACAAAACTTAAGGAAAGTAATTCGAACAATGCCGTATCCTTCAAAAAAATTTGAGAATTTAACAAATTTCTCAAGGTACTTAATATATATTGTTAATGTTTTTATTTAAATATCATATCATATTCGGCAATAAACAGACGGCAACACGTGCTAACATTTTTAAACCATAAATGTGATTAAATTAAATTAGTCAAAACTTTTAAACAAAATTTGATCAATTCTGCATCACGGTAATATAACAAACACGCCATCCGACCGAATTAAACTGTATGACACAGAATAGGTATACGTAAAAGTAGAATAGCACACGATTCATTCTCCAAAATATTTTCGTAACTTACACGTACGATTACTCGGGCGTCAAATACGGTATTTACTTACTTATTTCTGACACACCGGCGGGATCAAAGCCACGGTGGCAAAACAAAAGTGACAATACCGCAGGTAAGCAATTCGAACGACGTAGCACGCATCCGGAATAGGATAATTAGAAATCGACTCGACGGCCAGATTACGAACCGAACGAAAAACAAACCCGGGCGGCCCGGACGTCCGAAGAGACTCTCCGACGGAGTCGGGAACGCCGTTTCCCGGACGGGTCGGACTTCGAGACCAATTTTGTCTCTCGGAGATCGATTATAAAACATCCGCAAGTATCCGACTGTAAAGTTTGGTTCGTTTTGTAAACCGTTAATGTGGAAATTGAATATTTGAGGTTTTGGATTACTGTTTTTTGTATTTTTTGTACATTTAAGATACATTTTACACTTACAGATATGTATAAGTGAACATATGGGTGTGTAGAACTTAGTTTTTGTAACATGTTAAGTTGTTTTTTTATAACATTCCTTATATCTTATAATGTAAAATGTGTCACAGTCAGTCGATACTCGGACGTAATATCTTTAAAATTATTAAATAAAACTGATAATAATTTATGAAGAAATCACAAGGTAAAAAAAAATGTATTAAATAAATTTTGTAAAAATGAAATCTTACCTTAATAAAACCAACAAAGAGGGAATCCGTGGACACAAACGGCACGGTAACGTACAAATATCATAATAAAATACAATATTATCAAACATCGACTGGATAAAACACATAATTCAAATTAAAAAAAATGCTTAAAAAATGCCTAAAATCAACCCTTTACTAAACGTCAGCCACGTAACAACGGGTGTTGCCAAGGTTACTAACCTCTGACGGCACCGCAGCGCCGCCACTACGGCTTGCCAGTGACGTCACGGCACCCGAGGTCAGGGACGACGGACAGGTGTTGCGCAACCGAAAGCGATTTTTTTTTTTAATACATCAACACCGTCGACTACTTTTATTATTCTCTATCTGCATTTCGTATGTAAATTCGTAGAGAAAAATTATCGTTCCGAAATCTGTCGTCGAATTAATTTTCACGCCGGATCTAGGAAATTATCTTGGCGTCTGCCTGAAAAAACTTTTGCCAAAACATCCCTCCCTCCGAGGTGAAAATCTCGTCCGGGACTAAAAATATTCTGGTTTTTACTAAAGTTTCTTCCGTTTTATAACATTTAGCGACGATATTTCCCATATCGAACGAGCCACGTATTTAATTTAACGATAATGTCCGTTCTTAAGGGTCGGTCACGTGACGGCGCCTGGTCAGTGATCCCGCAGCCGTTTAAGATCCCCGTCACGTGACCGACGTCTATCCGGTCAATCCACATCCAAATTGGTCAGGTGACCACCGATTTTCAATTTTTCTTTCGTTCTTTTTTTTTATTATTGTTATTTTTTCGATGTTCCGATAGAGAGAAGGATGTTATAAATAATTCATATGACAGCAAACTGTCGATAAAGCGAATTATAAAAAAAAAATATTAAAGGTATTTTTTTTCATTTTTTACGAAACTGAAGCAAAAAAGTAAAAAAATATTCTCGGAAAATAACAGAAAGAAAAAGGTTTATTTATTTATTTCTCAACGTTCTTCGAGTTTTATATTTTGGAAGAAGTTTAGTATTCACTTCCTGTGCCGTAATCTACCAATCATTTCGCTGATTACAAATATTGAAATGATGTCATTATCCTAGCGACGCGAACGGTCGCGACGTCGCGCGCCGATAATGATCTAAAAAAAATTCGAAGAGGTATGGAAAATTTCGTTAAATTCACTGCTTATATTTCTAAAAATTGGTAACTTTTTAACGAAAATAAGAAAACTTTTACGCGAATTACACAATCAAAAGATTTTTTACGCTTTATTTAGCGTACGTCGCGTACGTTAGCCATCATGTTTGCATTAGATAAAGTATATAAGCGTTTTATTTCTTAATTGTAATATATAATGGTTTTCTAATCAAAGAGTTATAAAATCGATAAGATTATTAATACGTAAACCGTCTAATTATTGATTTGTAACTGTCGTTTAACGTAGCTACGCTCCACGCAAAGCGAGGTGGCGCGTACGCGCCACCTCGCTTTGCGTGGAGCGTAGCTACGTATTCAATATACTATTATAACGCGCGAGGTCACATGGTTTACAGATCTACGTACCACGTGATTTCGCGATGATTTTGACCTAGGTAAACATTATATAGCCTAAATATATTGTCTTCTACTTACGAAACATTTATTTACGGAGTAAACAATAACATAAACCGATTTAGACACACAATAAATGCCGTAACCAGCAGATATTTATGTCTTAACACGAAGTTTCCATAGAGAAGTTAATAATAGAGATACGAGAGTTAATACTGGAGCGTTTAACGAATTAATTTCTCCATAATCCCACACAAGTTCGGAATATAGACATACGAATTTGCATACAAATTAAGTAACAGATTTCTTTATTTGTAGTAAACTCTTAAAATAGGAAACTACAAAGTTATTAAACCTGAAACACTTGTAAAACGTAGTCGATTATTTATAAAAGTAATTTGCATACAGACTGTGTGACGTGTCGTAACCATTTAAGTACTTACAAAGATAGGAACCTATTATTATTTATGTTATAAGTTTGAAAAATAAACAAAATGGAGTAAAACAAACATAAAATCGGCAATAAAACAGGAGTGCAATTAATTGATTACATAAATCACACGCTCCTTTTTTTTATTGTCCTTATCTCTTATCTTTTTCTTTCTAAATTTATAAAACTTTTTTAATTAGATCGGATAGGAAATCGTTGAGACAAGTCTAAGACACCGCATTACACGTATTTACTGTAGATTATTACTGGAAGCAAAGTTACTTATTGAGTCATTAAGACGTACACGTGTGTTTAAATTATCGCTAAAAACAATTGGTAGTGTTTACTCTTAAATTATACGAGACAGAGGTCCCATATGGTTCATTCGCAGTGGATTCCACCATATACAAGAGCTTCGATTCCGAATCAGCTGTTCGATAAGTTGCAGCGGCGTCAGTAAAAACAGTTGGAGTCGGATCGTCATCGTAACAAAACCGTCCTATAATTTTCTCGAGGTAAGTGACACTTCGTATCATTATCTTTTGTTAATATTGAAGTTGATGTAATAATTGAATATTGTAGCTTTATTAGTCACATTTAACGTACAACTATTTTTATAGTGTTTTAGTTTCACCTCAACACAGTAGTAGTGTGTATAGTATATTATTGATGAACGAGCGGGCTTTAAGTTATTAGGAAAACGTACTTTTATTATTAGGATCTATTATTGTTGTTTTTATTAATAATTAAAATGTTTCAGAAGGTTCCTGTTATTCCAAAGGGAGTTAAGTGTGAGAGGATCAAAACCTGGAGATTGTTCTCGAAGAAGGTTTGGATTTCAACTCGTAGCATTAACTAAAGCACTCGTGTGCCTTTGAATGAATAAAAGAAGATTTTTGTCACTTCTACGCGTTTGTTTTTTGTGGGCTTTATCAGGAACACTGTGTTCCCAATACGGCCGGCTTGTCACTTTTCACTTTTACATGACAGTCATGGGAATTAGGTGTGTTTTTAGTTGCCCAATTAGTCTCTCTAGGTGATATCTTAGCCACTTAAAAAAAAATATTTGAGTCGATTAAAATAATAGTTTAAACTTAGGAGGGCCATAATTGGGCCCAACAATTTGAAGAAAAACTGTGAATAATAAACTCAAAAGTATAAAAAGGTCATTCTGAACATTTTAATCATTATTGAGCATCTCGCTTTTCGTCTTAAAAATTAATAAGAGAAATAAAATCGTAGAAAGGAAAGAGGCGGTGAGAGTTATTGGTTCTTTAACAAGCGACAACCGCTTTATAACAATAAACAAGCGTTTGTGTTTATTAAGGCGAATCAATGATAGCCTTACTAACCTAATTATTAAACAATAAAAATATCCGTTATAGTCATTATAATTGTTTATAATTCAGTTTTCCATTTCTGAATGCTCTAATAGATCTTAATAGCTACGTAAATATTTGAAGTATAAAGTAATAATTACCTTTAACGACTGTAATTTCAGTCATTACTTCATTGTACAATATACATAAAATGCAATTGGATCAAATTTGTATTAAGTTTACGATGCGTTAATCGTACGATTATTTAACAAGAGGCCAACGCGAATTTCGATTTCCTTCGCATTCCTTTTTTAATTAAGAGGCTTATTGCGCCCGAAGAGTTTGCTAATTTGAAAAAAAAACTCGGATAAAAGAACAAAAACTTTGTTCGGGATGACTTACTGTAAACGATCAGTTTACGATGAAAATTCAAAATTTCTCGTATTGTTTATGTGTTTATAAAAATTAACGAACGACCGTAGTTGCCTTTCTGCTTCTGCCAACTTTTTCAGGAAGTCGAGAATGAATTTTGTTTATACTTAACCCAATGTAGTTTATGACAAACAAAATAGTCTGCGGCTATTCGCGGAACCTCGCAAAAATATTCAGCTCGACCTCTCTCTCTCTCTCTCTCTCTCATACAGGTTTCTAACAAAATTTTAAAATCCCTCAACAGTAAAATTTGAATTTCTAACTCCTAAGATAATAATTACACCATTGTTACGTGGAATTACGTAGACCGGATTCTAGAAAGAAAAACTGTTGCAACTCTTTCATATTGTCTTACGTTCTTCAACCGGGTGTGGTCCTCGTGACTTGAAAGCACTGCATCAGCCTATATATACGTCGCAGAGTCACTAAACCAAGTTGCTAGTCTAGTGACTCTACCACTTACATATTAAAATCAGAATGGCAGACAGCGAGGAGAACCTTCCTACGAATACAACACAATCAAAAATAAGCGAACAGACTTCCTCGTTGATTGATCGTTTAATTTGGATATCTTTAATTAACCCGGTTTTAAAAAATATTAATTAATTTTTTACCATTTAATTTTAAAAACAATTCGATGACCCTCTCATTAATATGCATACATTAATCGCGAAATTAAAAAAAAAATGACGTAGGATCGAACTACGGAATGTAAAAGAAAAAGAAAGATCGATCGAAAAGGAAGATCGAAGAAAACGTTTACAGAAAGAGCAAAGTGGCCACCGCTCACACTTAACAAATTATAAATATTATAAAGTGAATAACAGATTTTTATTTGTTGGCAAATTGGTATCTGCACCTGATCGATGTAGTCTGTCTCCCTTCTTCAATTAGCCAACTCACATAAACAGATAGGAGACGGGTCAACGACCCCGTGTTTCAACCTTGAATGCTCTCAGTGACAGTCCTGGATCTTCCACCGCCTCGTCTCGCTATTCTTTACGTTTTACTAAAACTATGGGTTTTTCGACACTCGAACATTCCCCCCCCCATTTTTTTTCTTAAATTTTAACGTAATTCTCTTTTGACGCTTTCTAATTGGTTTATTCGTAACGTGTCCGTTAAATACGAATTCAAATCTGTCTTCTCCTCTATCCGATTGGTGGAAGAAATTAATTACTTGATGAATAGACCAATCGTGCACTACGTAACTTAATTATATTTCATTTTTGACTCTAGAATTAATTAAATATTTATAAAGTTTCTGGTAACGGATTTAACAATCGTATATTTAGTTTTAAATCTTTCGTGCTGTGTAGTATTATTTACTTTTGCCGAGTAATATTGAATTCTACGCCAAAAATATTATTAAATGTCAAATTACCGTCTTTTTATTAATCGTTTAAGGTGCCATTTTGAATTTCATAATCGTGATTCCGATAAAATGAGGTAGAGCTCGAATCGACTATGGTTAAATGTTTATAGTTGTATATAAAAATATATTTATACCAAATATATATTCAAATATCGGGAATCTTCCCCGTTACTGCTAGACTTTAGTTATGAAAAATCGGTTATACTTAACGCTTAGAGTAATTTGAAAGCAGTCGTTATCATTGGAAGAAACGATTTTTCAAACGGAGTATTATACTTAACAGTAGCTTAGACGAGTTAATGATTAGTGAAGGGGGAAAAGCAACCTATGAATATTACAGCTGCGAAATAACACATCTTGAGAATTATTTACAAAGATAAATCGAATCGCGATCAAAAACTGGAAGGAGAAAGTGAATCAACTGTTGATACAAGAGGTGATTGCCCTTAGTGCATTCATACCAATTTCTGTTATCGTTCTCTGTTTATATCTAGGAACAAAACGGCTCGTAAATTGTTTTCATAAGTAAAAAAGAAAATTAAATAAAAGAAAAATGTTATTTTGTCCACAATTTAGGCCATAAACAATGATAGGCAAGACTTTATTTATATTATTATCGTACCGGCGACCGCAAAGTCACTTTTTCCACCGCCAAAGACCCTTTCGAAATTTACATTTTTGCGGTAATATATTTCGTTATCGCTTTTAATTTATTCAAATGTTTATACAGTCGGTGATTATGAGCAACGTAACAATAATTACCGTAAACATTTCATAACACTATCGTTTCCTAGATACTTTAATCTCTATATTGGCAGCGCTTGGCTATTTAATTTGTTTCCTAAGATTATCGATAAACTAAAATATCAGAAAATAATACAAGAAAACTTAAAATGCCGAAGGAAAAAAAAAACAAAACGTATTTCGGTTACGGTTCAACGGATAAAAACCTGCTACGTAATTACGCAACGCAATCCTCCGATACAGTATAAGATGTATACGGGTTAGGTTTATACCGTAAACATTGGATTTTTATGCATTTAATTCGAACTTTACGGCGACTTATCACTCTATATATATGTATTATAGTTTACTGTTCGTCACCGTTATCGCCCATCGCTAACATACACATTACTACGGGTGCTAGAACAAATTAGTGTTTACGATCTTAAATCGTAATCAATCTTTTGATACTGTTGTAAACTACGGTTTAAAGATACGCCGGGCAAATATCAACCGCGTGTAATTCGCCCCATTAACACGGTGTTAGATTATTAAAAGCACGTAAGACACATTAACGAGAGGAAAATACGAGCGGTTAACAAACGATCCGCCGACAAATATTTATACGAAGCATTTATATAAATGTTCAAATACCTATCATCGAATGAAAATAACTCGGCGCACTCTAAAACGAATACAATAACCTTAGAGGTGAACTAAGTGCATTGACACAAAAGTTTTGCATCATGCCAATGCAAGTTTTGCGTTGGCCTAGATATAAACGGCACAGACGTAGCAAAACATCGATCACGAATTTCCGAATGTTTTCCGATTAAGACTAATATAAAAGTCGCCGGATAAACTACAACAATACCCCGCAATACTTACTCCCGAAATTCCCCGGCGAAAATTTCGGAGTTTCTACAAACGGTACCGACGTGGCTCGGATACACCACTAAACAAAACGAGGTCGTAGAGTAATTATTGTTATAAGAACAATGATTACGGGCAATAATAAACAAATTATTAGATAATGGTACTACTACAGTAATAATCGAAATACTTTCTACGATTGTTTTCGATTTTTTCTTCTCTCTTATGAATTGTAGGCCTATACTCGAACATTACGGTACGGGGTCGGTAAATATATTTTCATAAACATATTTCGAAACAATTACCATTTTTATTAATGTAGATAAAACGCTCAATAGTTCATCAATCGGGTGTAGAATATCAGTGGCGTAGCGAACATAACTGGCGCCCCTCTCCCCCTCCAGGAACACATATAGTTTGTCTTGGAGACCATTTGGGCGC
The DNA here is from genome assembly GCF_030686945.1 of Centruroides vittatus. Classification (NCBI taxonomy): domain Eukaryota; kingdom Metazoa; phylum Arthropoda; class Arachnida; order Scorpiones; family Buthidae; genus Centruroides; species Centruroides vittatus. The sequence goes on along the minus strand of NW_027122709.1, from coordinate 825,697 downwards.
CCCTCTGCGAGTGGCGCCCGGTACATGATACACCCCCTCGCTACGCCACTGTAGAATATAGTTTCGTATTGTTTTTAAGATACATTGTAGCGTGGGCCACGGCTAATAAATAGCGAATCAATCGTTTCACTCGAGTTCTGTTACGTAAGGTAGGATAGCAAAGAATAACACTACAATAATAATAATTAGCAATTGTTATATTTAATGGTTCTTCAAAAACATTTAGAATTTATTTGTTTATAATTTTCTGTACCGAAATAAATAAAGAGAAAGAATGGAGTATCTGGCCAGAGATCCCAACGGCGCCCACAAATTTATACGTAAAGTAATTACTTGTTGGTTTAAAATGCTTCGCTTAAACGATTTTAGAACTCTTTAAGAAGTTATTTCGACAGTTGCAAGGTATATTTATATCGATATAAGTTCTAAATATAGATCCGAGTAACACGAAGATGTTTAAGATAAATGACATTGTAAAGGAAATATTTGGCTGCTAGTATCTATTTAGCTCTTAACAATATATATCCAATTCTGGTGTGGCCTATTTCTAACAAAGACTAGACTGCTGTAAACAATGCTTTTTTTCTAGATGTCGTGCAATTTACCGGTGGTCAGACGTCTGACCCACCGAACGATCCGCTAATCGTTGTTGTGGTGGGAAGTGTGACCGCAGAATGTTTCGCCGCGAAAATACAGTATACCTTGTATATTATTTACAATAGCGTTGCATAATTAATCGTATTTTACGTCGAGTACGAGATTGCTTCGAATTAATTGATTTTGTAAGTAACATTCGGAATCGAAATCACTGTAATTCGTTCCTTTCTTGGCAATTCGCACCCAATTAAGAGCTTCTCAATGGCCTTAACTGAGAGGACAAATGAACAAACTAGTCGAAAAGAAGTAAACAACTTCATTCTCTAGAAATCCACACCACACAACCGGTCTTTTCGGGGTATATAAAACTGGTAGACACGATTTCAGCCAAATATTTAACCAAAAACATTACAAGAAATACTACACAAAACACTAATATTTTCGAGTGTAAAATTACACGTCATACCTAACCGCGGAACGAATTAATTTCCATAATTAGGAATTGACAAATCGCGAATGGTAAATCAATTGGCATAATGAATAAATAAAATGGAAGAAGTTCACGTCTCAATTTTCTCTCCACAGTTTCGAGCAGAATGGAGTTAAGTGTGGCGTAGAGGCGCCACTATTTGCTAATTACGTTCCGTAACTACTAGTTCGAGCCGTGGGTAGAAGAGTTAACACGTGGATGAATTTGGATGATTTGTTCCGCTTCACTTTGTTCGGGGTCCAACTACTAAACTTTCTCGATTAGAGAGGCCGCAATTAACCCAGGCCTCGTCTATTAGAGGCCTGCGACTTCTAGAATGGCCGTTCTAGAATTAATTATTCGTGGAGAACGGCTAAAGAGAGCATCCGCTTCGAGCGTTAAACGCAACGACGGTCGTAATTTATACTCGGAGTCACCATTTGCGTAATTGCTAGCTTATCTATATGGTAATTTTCCATAGGACTTCGCAAAGGGTAAGTTTATTTATTAAAACGAACGTATCGTCACCCAATAATGGGTAAAAAAAATACCACGTAAATTCGCCGTATTCGAGCATAGATTACATTATTCTACGCCGAGAAACGTTACGTCGATTTCTAGATATACCGCGTAACATAATTCGTATTACGTTACGCGGAAAAACTTGAAATATTGGTGTGACGTTTGACTACGTTCCGCTGTAGCTTATAGGTAAATTTTCTGAGAAATACTTCTCGGGAGATGTCTCGTTAAGGAAGTTTCAAAAGAAGGGGTTATTTAAGACACGACCAGATTCTCCGACAGGAATGGGAATTTCCTAACCTTGCGTAAATCTTCGTAGCAAAGAATATTATTAAGTTACATCCCGTACGATAAGGCAACGTAAGGTAAAGAAAGGGCATCGCCTTCTGCTGGTTTCGAAGCGTAAACATCACCGAAACTAACAAAAATATGCCAGGGTCGTCGTATAATGAAACAATCCATCATATCAGAATGGGCATTATTGTAGTAAACAAAAGAAACAAAACAACATTATCGCATCCGCGCATCTCTCGCTCGGTCACAGCGGGTAGAACGCGCTAATTTTCGACCTCCGCCATTCAAATCCTCTGCATTATTTCTTACAGACGATGGTCCTCGACCCTTCGAAAGAAAAAAAAATCAAACCCGATCGGGGTCATCTAAAATACAGTAATAATAAACGTTTTCACAAGAGATTTCTATCGTTTCCTTCCCGAAACGATCTTTCTCTCGTCTACGAAATCCACCCTTTCCGCTGGTGTCAGGTTATAAAAGACCGGCCACGGGTCCGTCGCTCCCCTTTCGAACGAGGTTCTTAATTTTAAAAAATCCTATTAACCGGTCTCGAGGATACCTGCCGGATAACACATCTGTAGTCTTGACAGTCACGAAAAAATTCGTCGTCAGACTTCACCTTACGGATGGGAGAACATCTGGTGGCGGCACGCCATTTGCATTCGACGACGTCTCGTCATCTTAACAAAGACGAGTGTCGTACGTAAGAAACGAAAGGACATTATCCGGTGAATAAACTTTATTAACAGATGCATCGCTGATCACTCATTTACATTGGAAAATATTCTTGGAGATGGATGACCGTCGTTTTGCGACTTCGTACGTCATTCGTCAAAATTGTTATAACGCCGTTAACAGATTACGTCCGATAAAAAAAAAATCCGTTGTTTAAATCGTCGTTAACACGGTTTTACGCACTTAATAAACTGGTTATGACAGTTTCCTTGATTCGAACTTCCAAATTTAAAGCCCGGATAAACTTTGGAACTTTTCCAATTAGGATATGAGCCTACGAGTAATTCTGTACGTCGAGACGTTACGGTATAAACAGACGTTTAACGAATTCTTTAACCGTAAAAACAAGGGTTTTAAAAAAAATCCCATGCGTAACGCGCGCTTTCGCTCGTCGCGTTGGGTCCTCGTTCTAAAAAAACGGGAGCGGATTTCTTTTTTAAATTTGTAATAATATCCGTTTCCGGTCTTTCGATTGTTCCGAAAACCGATAAAGGTTCCGTTGCGCGTAAACGAAAAATTGTTACGCGTCCCAGCCAAATTCTTTTCTATTGCGCTAAAAGCGAATACGTAATAGATCCATAGATAAGATATAACGCATTGCGACACATAGATACACCCGTAACATCAGTACTACGTATTAACTTGCAGATACACCTGCAAGTTAGCGACAATCGCCATCGCTGCTCCTAAAGAACACGTGTTATTGTAGAGAAATCGATTTTCTAAGAAACAATAAATTTCCCACGCGCTACCGGCAAAAATACTGTTCCAGTTTAAATTTATAAAAGAATTTTATACCAAGAAATAAATATTTCGGTCGGGTGCTTCGCGCGTTAAATTCCGAAATTATATTTCTTAATGCTAGTAAATTATCGAGACGGAAATACGAGGAAGCGTGGCGAACGAGAAAAAAAAACAAAATTTATTGGCAAAGCCACGTGACGAAATCGAATTTACGTTTCGTCACACAAAGAGAGAGAGAGAGAGGGAGAGAGATACTGTATTTGTAATTTTGGGGAATTTTATTATTTTGCTAAATTCTTACGATCGACCCGTTCGAAGTTTTTAACTTTTAGTTACGAGTAATCGATCGGGGAATCGATGAGACGATCGATCATTAATCTTCGTTAATCGATCGTAACGGCGTTCCAATTACAAGAAAACTTTCCAGTCGACCACTTCCATCTTTTTTCCTAGATAAACGCTTTTCTTCTCGTCCAGGAAGGATCGTCGATTGCATCGTGCTGTGTAAATAGGGGAGAATAAGAGGATAGGGACGTGATAGACAAATCGCGTAACTTCGAGACTAAGAACGATAAATTCGAATAATACGTCGTGTTTTATTCACCACGTCTCGTAGTTTATAGATATATATGTACAGTACATATTGAAATGACCCAATAATGAATCTGTACATTTATATTCGGTACATCGGGGTGTTTCCGAATGCTTCGTGTATATCACTACGCTGTATCTACGTACAGTACCAGCGTGTTTATAGGGACGTCTTTCTAGTAATATTGTGTATACGTGTGCGGTCCATCCATCACAACGTATAAAAACTGTATTAGTATCACAAAACTTTCTATTTCCGTGCCACGACACTTATCGATTATCGAAACGATTCGATACCGGAAACGGAAGCTATTAAGGTTTTTAGTGGTAACGCCGATTTTTCGAGGTGTCTTTAGGCTAAATTGGATATTTTCATAACCGAAATAAGCAATTGCCGTTAGCAAATTGAAACGCTCCGTAACACTTGCAAAACGCATAGAAAACAAAATCGTTACGACAAGAGGTATGAACCCATCGTGGACGGGTGCAGACGGCTACGTAACCAGTAACTGCAGCTCTACCTTAACGATGAATCAACAGGTTCTAGATATTTACGAAACCCGCAACGATAACAAAGCTGAAGAAATTTAAAAAGTTGCGCACGTCGAAATTCTTTCGAGACAGGAAATTTACAGGGGATTCAACTCGAGTTTTTCAATCGAATAAAGAAAAAAAATGCATGACGTTTTGCATTATTCCAACACTTTCCAGTATATATATATATATATATATATATTATAACGATTTATCAATCAGATAATACAAACTTTTAAAAACAAATCGGTTATTTTTAAATAGGTCGTTACGTGATTCTAATAAATAAGCGAATAGCCAATGCTCCAACTTGGAGTCAGAGGTCTCATTTGGAGGATACGAACGACGAAAAAAAAAAAAATACTTTATTATAAAAAAGATTAGAGGAAGATAAGGCGTCGAAACGTCCCGTGCAAAATGCTAATCTCTTTAAAATTAGTTAAGGAGATAAACAAGAAATTCAAAGCCGCAACACCGAGCTAATACAGCAAATCGACACGCCACAATTCCTCTTCAACGCTTCACTTCCTTAACAGATAAAAGTTCGAAGATCGACTCGAAGTTACACATATGTTTTTTTTTTTTTTTTTTAAAGCAACCGAGTCGTAAGATCGACACTTAAAAAGTTAACTTAAATATAGAAAATTCGAATTAAACGTATTTACGTAACGAGAAAATTGTTACGTACCTCTCGTCCCTTCCACAGTGTTTCCTAGCGATTTGACAAGCGCTAAAATTGTTTTCGTTTACGCAACCGGCGGCGCAATTTGAAGAAAACAGTCGGAACCGAATCCTTTTAGCCAAAATTTCTGTTGAATTAGAAGACGAGGAATTTCCCCCCCCCGACACGTCACGGCGTATAAAATAATTTGGAATGAATCATTTTCTCGGAAGGACGGATCGAGTTTTATATTCCACTAAAACACTCGGACGTAGGATTAAAAAGTTACGAACGTGACTCACCCCGCGATCGACCGTCGTCGACGTGGTCCTCTCTTCCAACACCGCGTTTATTCCAACCCACACCTAACGAAACTCTTCTAGGACGGGTTAACTTCGAATCCGACTCGAGCCCCCTTCGGGCGCTTCGCCGTCGAACTCGCAGTCATAAATACTTTTTTCCTTGGGTAAAAAAAGCCGAATTATACCCTGGCAAAAAAGTGCAGTTCGGCGCGGAACAAACTGGCTGGCTTCCACGTATTTATTATTCTAGGACCTGCAGAACCACCACATCACACGAGGCAAGGTGTTAAAGTAGAACAGAGTGACGGATTACGAACGTAAGGGGTTACTGACCTGTCATAATTCCGCTGCGGCGTCGTTCGATATCCAACGGAAAACACACAAAAATACAAGAGCAGATAAAGGATATTTTTGAATATTTAATCCTTCTCCGTCATTTCGTCCGATACTCGTTCGACTAACAATGGCTTTTGAAAGAGAACATCGAATCGTGTAAGCGGCCGACACATGGATGTGATGCAAGACGCGCATGCGCAGCGGAGAAATAGGTCGCGGGGATACCACTACATGGACGGAACGACCGTACCCGCCGTAGACCGTGCGAAATACAAAAACAATATAATATAAACTCGTCGTTCGGCATCCGAATTCCGAAAACGCGGCCGTAACGAGCCGCTTCGGTGCGGACGTAACCGAATTGGGCGCCGTCACGTGATGACGGAGGTCGTTCACCCTGGCGAACCTTGGCCCCCTATCACTTCCCATTAGTGGGTCGGACGATTTTCGTCCGCTAATCCCGGGATAAGACCGAGTCCCGTGTTTGTTGCGCAACACTTTAGCTTAAGAATTTCGGGGGTAAAGTTTTTCTCGCGTCGAGACGTCGAGCCAACGCCGTGCGCTCCGTACTTAGTCTTGCAGAAAGTTTTTAAAATTTTTCTCCACAAAAACGGCTTCCTGTCTTCTAATTAACAACAAAACTACCCCGTGTACATTTTTTCATCCCTTTATTTATTCTTTTATATTCTCCCAGCGTCCAATCGGTACTCGTCTGGTCTTTTTCTTTTATATTCTATACATAGTCACTGCATGGAACTAATCACGTGTTACGCTATACGTCCACGTGACGCCACGCAACCAATGCAAAAGCTCGCCAAGTGGCAATGACCCGAAGCAGGTTTCTATACATCTACCTTGGGGAATGTTCTATAGCCGAGCCAGGTTTCAAAAACGAGATCCGCGATATACATTTTTGACCGGGGGGACGGTAATAAATTACGCGCGGGGGAAGACAGACAATAACGCATTCTCTACCCCGCGTAACCCCGTCAGATCCGCCGGCCGACTTGGGTTACGACGAAAACGTCCCGACCGGCGAGTGCCGTACCGAAAATCCCACTCGTCTCGTCCTAAACAAACACCGAGGGAATAACAGTAAACGTCAGGCGTTAACCCCCCCTTCGAAACACACGGGAAAAAGTTGGAAAATAAAGAAAGCGAAATAACGCGTAAAAACCGACGACATCCTCTCGAATTTCGACAAAAAACGACACCTCTACCAGTTAAAATCTTAATGTTATTACCTGCCAAATCCAGTATGCAGTTCCGGTCACATCATGTTTGCAACTCTGAAATTTAGTACAGTCGAGGTCAGTGCACCCTCTACGTCACACACTATGGCTGTTACAAGAACATTTCTATACGTTAGTCTGAGCACGCATACATCGAGAGGAAGTAGAATTGTCCAATTAGATATCATTGTTATTGTTCTATTCGACAGTTTTTAAGTAGTGTACCGTGAATATTAATGTCCTGCGACTCTCCGCGATTTACAGAATCGTCTCTACCTCTATAATTAACCAATCGAACTCGTTATCGAACTTCCCCATCCAATTTGTTTTCGTTTATTAATTGCGTATTTCGTTGTTTACGCAGACGTTAGAGTATCTATAAACGTCGATTACTACTTAAATTTATTACTACGTCGACGCGTTTTGTATTTTCGTGGTCTGTGACGTCACACAACGTATTATTACCGAATAATAACAATAATAATAACGCGACGATAAGACGGGGACTCGGCGTGTGGGTGCCATCTAGAGTTAAAAAGAAGAAACGTAGGGAAAGACCGGCACGAAAACGTCATAAAAATTGGGGGATTCGTACTTTTCCCTACGTATTTACTTAGCGGTTCGAATTTTCCACCGAGATAAATTACATCCGCCGAGTCTCAATTCGGTTTCGTAAAGGTCTAATTACTGCTCGTCCGACACGAAAAGAATTTTATCTAATTCTGTAAAAGTATACGTTTCCGCAACTGGAAACGTGGCCGCCGGGTTTCCCCTCCTTCCACCACGACGTCGGAGCCGATATTTTTGAATAATTTAAATTAAAGTTGTCGGCCGGTGGCGGAGAATTTCCGAAAATTTTCGCTGGCACCCGTAAGAGTGATTCGATGCCCTTCGACCTCGTCCTTTGCAGTTACCTTCTGAATTGTCCGCCCTGCCCCGTCTATACTACACGGGACCATACCGGATCCGAAACGTTAATTTCCTCCTTTTAAAGAATCTGGGATGGGTTCTCTTTATTAAAATTCGCGTGATTTCCGCCCTTGCAAAGCGCCTCGTGCCTCCGGATAAACGAGTCCTCTGATAAACGGATGCTCTCGGTTTTTCGGGCGACGGGCCGTGACGTCATTCTCTTCGAACGCCGGGCCGTAGTAAAAAAATTACCAACGGAAAGAAATGAGTTAATTTTACCGACGAATTTTAAACTTTTTCGTCGTTCGACTGCGCCATTCCAAGTACGGTAATTCGAATTCGGAGAAGTAAGGCAAAAGGCAGTAGCGACATCTGCCGCTGAAAAATTAAACTTTCACACTTAGCTTCGATTTAAACGTATGATTAATCTGTATTATTCGAAAGCGCTTAGAATTTAATTGTTTCATTTCCTTATTTGTTCTTTCGGATAAGAAATTCTAAGAAATAAAGGTTCTGTTCCGAAAGAACATTAAAATTCGTCATTCCGGAGTAATCTTTTTCGGACGAAACTAATTAGAGAGAAAGTTAATCGTCGAAGCCGACTCTCGTTTATAACGTCGGCGTAAAATCCGAGTAACAACGTACTTTAGGCATTACAATCTATCGTTGCGTCGCGTGGAATAGATCTCGTAGCGATTCACACGTCGCCACGCGGCGCGCGGAAAGTTAGTTGCGACGCGTTAAAGTAGCCGTAAACTAGGCCAACGCGAGTTTGATAAAACACGTTTTTTACTCGGAGAAGAAGAGAACGACGGATCGATAAATAGGCGTTAATTTTTCTAGAATCGTTTTGTAAGATCTCACGCAAAAATACCGTCGTTGCGGTGTTCCCGTCGCGCGGCAAAATCGTCGGGTTGTGACGTAGCGGTTTAAGTTTTACGTGTTTGGACAGCCCGTCCCGTCGAAGTTTCGAGTGGGACGAGATCGAGTAAGGTTCGTGTCGTATCCGTATCTTACGGTCGGACCGGTAAACAAAGGTCACCTTACACGTCGAGCCAAAAAATGCCGTTTTACCTGACGCCGGTTTCGTCGTCATTTCCATCACGTACGGTTAATAAGTCCCGTTTAGAATTAAGAAATTAACCAGAATAATACAAGAATACTGTTAATAGGCGTCACTCTTCGTCAAAAAAAAACGTTTTATTCTTACTTATCCGGTCTCATTTAACTATCGACACGAAAAATGTCGATAGTTAAATAAAATGAGACCCGATTTGAATTGTAAATTACTAAATTCTTTTAATTATTATCACAACCGTTATTTTCTTTTAAGGGTATTTTAAGAATTTAACTTCACTTTTTCAAGTGCAGAAATCTGAATAGAATAGTTTTACACGTATAACAATTTAGTAACGTATTGTTATTAAATTATAATATATACAATAGTCGTTATGGTTCTCGCTACAATATATAATGTGCTATTCTCCTCCGTCAAATATAATAATAAGCTTAAAGGCTTGAGATTCGCTTAGTTAATGTGTTCATCTGCTCCTGTATATTGACATTGCATTGTACTGTACGTTGAATAACGTTAACCAACGTACGCAACAGCATCCTCGGCTTCTTCCTCAATCCCCATTCTGAAAACTCGACAGTGAATCGAAGGCCCACTCTGTCTATACGTATTTTTAATTGATATTCTTCGGTTTTTTGAAATTCAGCCTATAGTTTTTATCAAGAACTTCTTGAAACGCATTATCAAGAAGCCATTGATGGTATCCCCATCCAATCTCATTGTTAAACGTTTATCATGTTATTACAATATCTTTATGGAGATGTATTACAAATGAACTATTGAAAAATAAATTTATTTTTTAGGTGTTTCTAAACATAATAACGTACTATTTTCATCATTCATTTGTTTGGCGTAATAACTTGTGTAAACAATGTTAGGTCATCAATGAAAGTGTCGTTACGTTCAGAAAACAATAGCGTGAATGGGAGAGGATTTATTATTCACAGATTCAACACCGATTCAAAGACACGAATGATAGACAATAATTATTTAAGTATATGTTATAACGTTATGATTAGATTGTTTTATACAATACGACAATAATAATTGTGGAGTTAGTTAAATATTTTTTTTGTAATTCTAATCAATCTAATCTCTATTGTTGGTTGATATTTTCGCAATATTTTACATAGAAACGATAATATGTTCTCAATAAAATTATCTGTAGAAGGATCGAATTTGTTTCTGCCAGACATCAGCGATAATGGGTCGTGCGGCTGGCCTCGATTGTGCCTATTTCGAGTTATCCCGAAAGGATCGATGGCGTGGATAATGGATGGAGAACGAAATTTCCACAAATATCACTGGAAACAGCGTAGGGTTCGAAGCCAAATCTCTGGCGAATATAGAAGAGATTATTTTCGTGATTTAATTCGTGTTATAATTGCCAGAAAAATTAATGAAATTCTTATCCAAAACATGTATTATTATTTTTTTTTACGAAAAATAAATTGATTAAATGCTTTATATTGATCAGCACCCGTTCACTTTTCTTCTAGGTGATTTATAATTTATTTTTTAAATAGTCTTTATGTCACTATACAAAAGATGACTAGATATGAAATCTAATACAAAAATATCTTCCGTCTCTTGTAGCAATCACTCGTCTTTTTTTCTGTATTATTATCCGTAAAATTAATTGCATACATTAAGCATGCATTTTCCTTATTATGACAATACAACGAAAATAGGGTTTCCGATTTCCCGGTCTTTTGCTTGTCCGGGGATTCCGGGAAATCCCGACTCTCCGAGTTTTTTGCAAATCTCCACGTTTTGAAACCTCCCGAATCCAAAAAAGTCAAAATAAACTACAAAAATTTCCTCGGATATATATTTATGTGTATGTGGAGGTGTGTATTCGAGTCTATTTCGCTTAATATCTCAGGATGGAGTAAAGATTAAAAAACGAAATTTGGAAAGGTGGCTTGTATATGAGGAGCATTGATGCTATCAAATTTTGGTGGTGAAAAATCGAGAGAGTGGGGAGATAGATAACCCCCTAAATCTCGAGAGGAATAGGACTTAATGAAGATTGCATTTGTTATTAACATTTACGCTCTTTTATAAAACTCACTCTTACCCTGAAAATTAAGCTTTTCGTCATTTTATAATAATTAAAAATATAAAAAGTTTTTATTAAAACAAACTGATAACAGATGGTGCCACACACAATTTTATTTTTGCTTAATAATATAAAAGTATTTTTAATAGAAACTTATAACAGCCGAAAAATTATGCAACTTGTGTTGCTAAATTGTTTTTTTTTTTTCTTGTCGTAGCTGCTCTTTCCTGCTAATGCTAATAAGGCCTTTTTCGGCCCATCGAAGTTTCGACCGGCCAACGGGACATACCACCTCCGAAAACTTGACGAAATTTTCGACCATTCCGGTTCCCCAGAGGTAGACCGAGGCCTTAAGTACCGACTATTGCTGTAATATATGGATTACCGGAACATTATGAATTCTAAAGCGTTTTCTATTTTCGTTTTCAAAATAAAATGCAATCGATTATTAAAAGTTTCTGCTTTGTGATCACTTCTTTCTAGCAAGTCCATTATGAGTTCGGTCAGACCAACAATGGGGCGACCGGGTCCGACATATCCGGACGAACCTCCGCCACCCCAAAAGAATTCCTGGAAAAATTTTTCGAACCGTCCGGGTTCCCAAAATAACGGGTTGTCACTTTAACCACTCGGCTATCAGGCCGTCTGTATAAACTATATTATAGTTTGTATAATCTAGGTACAAATTCGTTAAAAAAAAATTTCAGAAACGAGTTGCTTAACTTTTCCGGCAACAATAAGTGGCGCCGTCTGTTATTATTATTATTTTTTTTTTTTTTGTTTAAGAAACTTTTTAAACCATTATAAAATAGTTCGTCATTCGGTGCGTCAGGTAAACGTTCATTATAAACAAATTCCAAAAAATATTAAACAGTGTATTAAATAAACAAGTAATAATAGTAAAAATTAATACTAAAAATCGAAAACGACATTTATTTTCTTCTGTTCCAATTTCCATTTAAATAAGTTCTAGATTATTTCGGTTTTTCCAACTAAGTACAGTTATGCGGCTGCCGCTAAATCAGTTTGGAAAAAACATGGCGGCAGCTATTCGTATGACTACTCTCTTATTATAGGCTCTCTAAGGTCAAAGTTCTAAAATATACTGCTTGCTGCCATCTATAGGGAAAATTTATTACTATTTTCAATTTTATCCTTGTTTGAGTGAATGGTTTAAATATTAATAAGAAACAATCTGTTATTTTTTATGACTTATTTGTAAACCTATTTTCATTTCAGAGAAGCTCGTTCAAAAATATATCAAATAATTAGACTAGCATTTTGCGACATTAAGAAATTTTTTTTTGGTTAATGTTACCTATGGTTCCAAAATGGCGGCTCGTCTCTGATTCAAGGGAACAGAAGAAAGAAAACAGTGGGGACGCACGTCCTAACCTAACATAGCCTATTCTAATAAATTACCATAATTATTACCAACCAAATTATTAGAATAGGTTAGGTTATGTTAGAATGTGCGTCCCCACTGTTTTTTTTTTTTTTTTTATTCTGTTCCCTCGAATCAGAGACGAGCCGCCATTTTGGAACCATAGGTAACATTAACCATTTTTTTTTTCTATATTCATTACTCTAATGACGTTTAAATTTTAATGACTTTTAGCTAACATCATTAAGTAGTTTTTAGTAATAAACACAGAAAAATTGTTGTTGTTTGAGTATTGTTTGTTAATCTGTTAGACGAGTTAGATATTCTCGAGAACAGAGTTAGATGAAAGACGAAATAACCAGATTTCGAAACCCTAGGGAAAGGAAGCCCCGATTAACTATATATGAACTTTTGGTTTTCACCAGAAGTCTCGTTAATTTAATTCAAAAGTTTTCCCCTGAAAGCAGTTAATAGTCGATGGGGACGACTCTATTGTTAAAGGAAAACTATGATGTACTGTACAGGAGCAAGCCACAACTAATTTGAGCATACATTTTAAGTTAAATAAATTAAAAATATGATTAAAAAATTGCAGCCCGGCATTGTGACGATGTCACAGTAAATAATCGCTGGTTCAAAATATACAAAATTTTTATAACAAAATCTCAAATGGCGCCACAGATAATTTTATTTATTTATTATGATTAATAATAATATAAATAATATTTTTTAAATAAAATCTCTTAATAGCCGGGAAAGTTACTCAACTCGTTGCAGGATTTCTTTTCAGCAAGTTCGTCATGGGTTCGACCAGACCCACGATGGAGTGGCAAGCTGTGGAGGAATCAGGCCCCACAGACCTCCTACGAAAAATTCCTAGAATTCTTCATCGTAAGATTCTGGGACAATGCCTACAGAGAGAAGAAAGTTATAAAAAACAAATCTTGACAGGGATCTTGTTTAACTTTCCCGGCACTCAAACTGGTGAAGGAAGTCATTAAAAAGTCTCGTAATTTTTAATTATACTAAGACACAAAATTTAAATACAAATAAAAGCTTAAGAGGAGTAATTTGGTTGAATTATGAGAAATTTCTCTATTAAAAAATTATTTAAGTTTAAAACACACTACGACATATTAAAAAATAACTTTTATACTATTAATTATTTTGAAAAGCAAAACAAGGCTTAGTTTTGACGGTAAAGATTAGTTTTTAAAAGTAAATGCCAGTAACTAGTAAAATTTTCATTAAGTCCGATCTCACTCGAGATATGACTTGTGATCCCCCCTCTATGTCCCCAGTTCCTCGAGTTCTGTACATAGCATCAATGGCCCTTAAATACAAGTTATTATGCAAAATTTCGTTTCTTGATCTTTACCGCATTTTGAAATATTAAACGAAATAGATACTAACAGATATATCCATACAATTTTACTTTCCTGGCTGGGTTAATGTTACCCTAGGTATACAAAATGGCGGCTCGTCTCTGACTCCAGCATACAGAAGCGAGGAAACAGTGGGGACGCACGCTTTCTAAACTTAACCTATTCTAATAAATTATCATAATTACTAGCAACTAAATTATTAGAATAGGTTAGGTTTAGAAAACGTGCGTCCCCACTGTTTACTCGCTTCTGTATGCTGGAGTCAGAGACGAGCCGCCATTTTGTATACCTAGGGTAACATTAACCCCTGGCTGTTATGTATATACAACAAAGGAAATTATTTAGCTTTTACAGTTTATTCTTTTTATAAAAAACTTATCTCTACTGTCAAAATTAAGCTTTTTGCCATTTTATAATAATTAATAATATAAAAAGTTTTTATAATAAAATTTCGTAACAGATGGCGCCATGCCCAATTTTATTTATTACGATTGTTAATATAAGTTGTTTTTTTAAATAAAATCTCATAATAGCCAAGAAAGTTACGTAACTTGTTCCTGAATTTTTTTCTTGTGTTTTGCTCTTTTTGGTTGAGGGGGTCTCAAAATTTAATGCAATTATAATACTTTTTTTTAAATGTTATGTTATAACAGCATGGAAGTAAAAAGATTTCTTAGAATTAGTATTATTAGTTCATTATCGCTTATGATTATTATAATCATTGTTATTACTGAATATCATTTAGTTAATGACCACAAATGTTCGTTTTCTTGATGAAAAAGCTTTTATTCTGAGATAGAGTTCGTTTTTGTTTAACATACGTAAAGACTGAATATTACTTGGTAATTATGGCAATTTGGCAAGAGACGGGCCTCCATCTCTTGGCAATTACTTAGTCTTTATAGTCCGATAAAGGAATCCGGCTGTTCGTTTGATATTTCAATTATAGGAGTAGTTGTATTTACTATATAAACTAAAAGTAACAGAACTATAATTGAAACTTTTGTTTACTAAATAAAAATATTTTAAATTAAGTGTATAGAAATAAAACACATTCCATATATTTGAAATATTATCAGAAATGATTCACGGGGTAGTTGCGATATATTTTTCCTAATTAATAAAATTAATTAGAAAAATTTCGAAATAAATTCGTAATTAAATTTTAAAATGATTTAAAATTTCGAATCCTAAGCTAATACCAATCAACGGTAAATTTTATTATTTGTTGTCTCAAAGAGAACAATTATTTAGAAGTGAAAAATGAGCATTACGTAAAATTTGGACCATCGGTTAATTGTTCATCTGAAGCTTGTATGAAAAATTAAACATTCAATCCGAAACTTAGAATCAAGCAGAAAATAAAAACTAAGATAAAATAAAACCAAATTTGTTTTTTAAAACACTTTAGATGAACTAATATCGAGTTAATAGCGAGGTTGAGGCCGAAGTTTTCAACGCGAAAACGTGTACGTCGGACGTCGGCGCCGCTTTCCTGTAAGCCTAGAAGTTTGACGGCGTTTGGAACGTCGAGCGTGATTCCACTGACGTTCTAAACGCCATTGTCAAACTTCTAGGCTTACAGGAAAGCGGCGCTGAACGTCCGACGTACACGTTTTCGTTTTTAAAACTTCGGCCTCAACCTCGCTAAAAATAAAAAAGAAATACAGTAGAGCGTCGATAAGTGGAACCAATTGGGGACTGGGGTCCTTCCAGTTAATGATTTGTTCCAGTTTCCGACTTTGTACGAAAAAATACATTAACCTGTCCGATGTTCAAATTTTTCTCCGTTGCGTGTCGCTTCGTGTTGAATTTTCGTCGATTTTAAGCCTAACGAAAATTTTTATAATAATCATCGAGGCTATCGTATCGTTAAAAATTATTTCTGCATTTTGTACAAACAAAATAAATATATTAAAGAATATAAAAAAACATGAAAATTATACTTTAGAAGTAAATTTAGTATCAAAAACATTCGATTCAGCACGACACAGTCCGACTGAAAATCGTTCCACTTTCCGGCCATTCCACTTACCGACGTTCCACTTATCGACGCTCTACTGTAAATGAATATTTTCTGATTACTTTCTCTGTGAGGTAAACTCAGAAAGCGAACTACTTTTACTGGAGAAATTCCCTGCTTTTCTTTCATTTTAAACTTATCTTAGTTTGAACATTAAATTCAGCAATATTTTTAGGAAATAAAATTAATTAAACGCTTTTATTTAACTTGCTTTGTGTCGTTGCCTCAAATTCTTGCAACTCAAATTTCATCCATTTCTAATTAAGACAGGAGGCCAAAGTTTCGATAACATACCTAGGTCCGATGACAATGCATTTTAACGATGTTTGAGGGTAGCCTATTCCAAAATTCTATAAATACAACCAAACATAGAATTTAATCATAATGTGTGTATAAATGCGCTATAATTACGTGTATGGAGAATGAATTTACTTCCACTATCCCTATAACACGATCAATAAAAGCGTTTTTTAAATATATTGAAATTATTTTTTAACAATCCGTATTACAATTCAACATTTTATACTATTATATTCCCTCAAACAAAACTGTCTTACGTTAAAATATTTTGATTATCGTAAAATGACTCGGCGGAACTAACAAGTAAGTAATTCGTTATACGAAAAATATTGCAATATTTACATTGTTACAGAGAAAATATAAATTTAGTTATAGGTATTTTGATTAGAGCACGACAGTATAGTACTATTGTACTCTAATAGCACTCTAGTGACGGCCGGATGGCCGAGCGGTCAAGGTGGCAGCCAACCGCTCTGGGGGACCCGGGATCGAATCCAAACGGGTCGAATAATCCCCAGGAATTTTTCGAGGGGTGGTCCGTTCGGATATGTCGGGCCCCGTCCCTCACCACCCGGTCGCCCCATTGTGGGCCTGGCCGAACCCATAATGGGCCTACTAAAAGAGGCCCTCTTAGTGCCCACAGGGTGGAAAGAGTTAAAAAAAAATAGCACTCTAATACTATACTGTATAGTATATATAGTATAGTACTGTAGAGCAATACTACAGTATTGCATTTGAGATGTAATACATAATACAAACAGTACTGCTTTATTCACATCGCTTTTTAGAGTAGTTTAATTACATATGTATCATTGACAACTGTTTCAATGCATGTGGCGTATCACCAGTATTTTTTATTATCTTTGTTTAAACGATTTATACCGTTACTAAGAAAGTAAATTTTTTCCTCGTTTTAAAACTGGATTATTTTGCTAGTACTTTCGTTTCTTAAAATGAATCGATATTTTTAACGGCATTCATTTTTGTGATTCATAAAATTGCAATTTGCTACATTTTTCCTATTTTCGTCATTTCCTATTATGTTATTCGTGAATTACAACATCCCAATTAAAGAAATATTATTATACTAATCTTTTTATATAGTTTAGCAATATCGTAACGTTCCACAATTTTTTATACAGTATAATGAAATATGTACTATCTCTTTAATACATTCTTACTTTGTTTTACTTATGCAAATTGTCAATTGTCTCAACTTCGCCATTCGGTATTTGGGCTGCGCTTTGAAAAAATTGTAGACCTATAAATTCTCATTATCGCCCGTTCGTTCATCCCTCCGTCTGCCTTTCCTTAATCTCGAGAAAGGTATTAGAATATGAGACCAGATATGGAAATCTTAGGGACGGGAGGCGCCGATTAACTATGTACGAACTTCCGATGCAATCCGGAATTCAAAAATGTTTCCCCGAAAGGTGTTAGATAGATAATCGGAACGACTCTATTGTTTAAAGGAAAAGTATGATGTACAGGGGCAAGTCACTACTAATTGGCTACAATTTTTCAGGAAGGATATAGTGTGTCCTTCCAAACTCGATTTCCAGTTTCTCTTAACGGTAGTTGACACCTTGATCATTCATCCATCCGATCGTCTCGCCTTTAGATTGGAGACCTTTTTTTTTTTAACTCTTTCCGCCCAGTGGGCACTAAGAGGGCCTCTTATAGCAAGCCCATTATGGGTTCGGCCAGGCCCACAATGGAGGCGGCCGGGTGGTGAGGGACGGGGACCGACATATCCGGACGGACCACCCCCCGAAAAATTCCTGGGGATTTCTCGACCCGTCCGGATTCGATCCCGGGTCCCCCAGGGCGGCAGGCTGCTAACCTTGGCCGCTCGGCCATCCGGCCGCTGATTGGAGACCTTAATGAGTAGTATTCTCTGTAGCGCTAGTCTTCGTATAGTACTCATCTTTTACACATATAATTTTTGTTGTTTGCAACGTTGAAAGAACTACAGTTTTGACAGTAACTTTATAAAAATGTCTTTTGTACGCCTTGAAATGTTGTCATATTAGATTCAGATATTTTTAGCAGATAGTATCTCTCTATATAGCATTGAATAGAAGTATTGCAATATACGAGGTGTTCCAATCGAAAGTACCCGATTTTTATTTGTCGTAAAAATGAATGATTTAAGATACATAAAAGCAGCATTTGATGGGAAACCTGTAAGTGTTATAGAGATTTTTTTTTTCATACTGTGTTATAGAGATTTTTTTTTTTCATAAGGTGGCGCAGAGGTCGATTCGTGAGCATTCTTGTACAGTCATGGCTTCGCTACAGGAGAAAGCGCGAGTCACGGTCTGGTATGCCCAATAGCATAGTTGCCAAGATTTCACGATATGACCCCTTTAGATTTCTTTCTGTGGATTACATGAAAGATATGGTTTACGTGACTTCGGTCAGAGTGAGACCATCAGGATCTTTGGAGCGCATCATCTCAGCCATCCCCATTGGCGTAGCCAGGGTTTTCTTATGGGGAGGCCCTAGTAGAGGCTGTAATTTTCTGGAAAAGGGCACCAGGTTAACTAGGGGGACGGGGGTCGCGCTGTAATTTTCTGGGGAGGGGCACCAGGTTAACTGGGGGAGCCGTGCCCACCCATGCCCTTTCCTGGCTACGCCCATGGCCATCCCACTGTGAGACAGGACATGACGCAGCGTACAGTACATAGCGAAAATTGTCTACCGCTTGATGTTGTAAAACATTAAACCTTGATCACTTTGTTAATGATAGATACCATTAAGTAGAAATGAAACGTACTGTACAAGATATTTTGAAATAAATAAAACAAAATGCATAAACTGTATAAATTTTAATGAAATATACGGACTTCCACTGAAACTCTGAATTTTTCAGAGCATTTTGACTATTTCATTTATTATTTACCAATTCTGCAAATTACAATAATGAACATTGTGTATTTATGTGTTGAACAGTCGTAGTATCTATATTAGTTGTTTCCGGCAGGTGCACAGCTTTCTGCCTTAAAGTGTCATGGCGGACGCACGTTCAATTGGCTTCAAAGATCGATTTCTGGTCTAATAGTTATATGTCATTGGTCTAAATCCCGGAGACTCGAGACATCCTGTAATAGCGTGGTTGAGGCCGAAGTTTTTAACGCGAAAACGTGTACGTCGGACGTACGGCGCCGCTTTCCTGTAAGCCTAGAAGTTTGGCAATGGCCTTTGGAATGTCGAGCAAGATTCCACTGACTTTCCAAACGCCATTGTCAAACTTCTAGGCTTACAGGAAAGCGGCGCCGTACGTCCGACGTACACGTTTTCGCGTTGAAAACTTTGGCCTCAACCTCGCTATTATTACCGTTTTAGAGGTTTTAACCTCCAGATTTAGAGTTTTTTCTTGTCTACAGATGAAATTGAAAGCGAATTAAAAGTTATTTTTACACGTTTGTTTCAAAAATTAATTATTTCTACATGTTATAAAAAGATTTCGTCGTAAATTAATAGAATTCAAAACCGAAAGTAAAAATTATTGTATTTGGCGTAATTTTGCTGTCATTTGTACGGCTTTATTTCCATTGGTTAAAAGGAAAAGCAGCGTGTAGATTATAATAGAAAATTTCGGGTTTAGTGTTTATTTTCCAAAATTAGGGTATTTAGATATAAGTTAAGAAAGAAAATAACCCATTTTTAAAAGTTTAACTATGAATGAAGAAAGAAAACCTGCTAAAATTTTCTTCCGAACCAGTGGCGTAGCGTAGTGGAGGCGGCAGGGCCGCCCCGCCCCGGGCGGCACTTTTAGGGGGCGGCAAAATTTCACAATAAATAATATCATCTTGTAAAAATACCTAAATAAGGGGGCGGCGAAATTTTCCTCCGCCCCGGGCGGCTGACACTCACGCTACGCCACTGTTCTGAACGAAAAGTCGAGAAAAGTCAGCAGTATCGGTAATGCGAATCGACGATTCTAACATTAAAATATTAGAAAATTCCTCGTGTATTATTTAAATAAAATGTTTAATGCGTTTTGACCTGTAATTATTACCATTATTTAGATCGTATACGCATTTTTCGAAACTCGTAACGATTTAGAGAACATTTTCCGAAGTAATTTCATACTATACTTAGAGGTTTCGGAGGTAAGAATTCACACAGAAACGGCAACACTGACAAAACGTGGTCGATAACAGTGCCGGGGAAGTAGCGCGTGCTATAGTACCGCTGTGTATACAAATTACACATTCACAAACTCGTATCCAGTGTTATGGAACAGGAGAGTATTCCGAGACAGGTAATTATATCATTTAATTGCTCGTTATTAAATAAGAAGAATGCAAAATTAATTCGTCAGTTATGAATTTCTTAGCATTAGATACGGGCCGAGGGATAATTAAATAAAAAAGCACACCGTCTCTTATCGTAGGTCCCTACGATTTAACGAGATAAATCATCACAACACATTTAAAGAGAAAGTAACAGTTCTTTTTAATATTTACATCCGACGGCGTAACGAATGAATGTCAATAAATGCCGATGATTGATGTCATGGCGATGTTTTGACATTTGGGAAAGTATCGAATCGATAAAAAAATCACAATTCTGGTTATTTTAACAGCCGTACGGGTATTCTACATCTACACAGTTTATCAATAGGATAAATTTTTTTTATAAGAAGGTGTATCTGCTCCAGACAAAAAAAAAAAAATGCTGGCTACTATCGTTATTATTAGTTCCAAATTTTTGTGTCCGTATTGTCTTTGTAATGCTGACAACGGTAAATGTGAGTCAATATTTTGTTTGCATAATTTTATTTAAACGTGTTGTGTCATTCTTTCCGAGCGTAATCAGCTGTTTAACTTAACAATATTAATAAAACTGCACGGTTATATTTTAAAACAGAAATTTAGTTATTTAGGGAATGGTTAGAGTTTAAACCTTTTGGTTAATGTTACCTATGGTTCCAAGATGGCGGCTCGTCTCGGATTCCAGCAAATAGAAGAAGGGAAACAGTGGAGACGCACATTCTAACCTAACCAAACCTATTTTGATAATTTTGTTGGTAATAATTATGGTAATTTATTAGAATAGGTTAGGTTAGATTAGAACGCGCGTCCCCAATGTTTCCTTGTTGGAATCAGACGAGCCATGGGTAACATTAACCAAAATGTTTCGTCGGTTAATTTATTTGTAATTTAGTTGTCATTCCGGTACGGTACTTTTGCTGCTTTATTTACTGTCAAATTTTTAATGTTCGAATGCGAAAACTTAACATTACGATATAAAAGTTAATTTTTATTGTTTCTGGTATAATTACGGATTAACTTAAAATAAATTTTCCGACGGTGAATTTATATCCTCTTATCTAATAAAATATTAGTTTTGTTAGGTAATTTTGAGTTAATTTATTTCCACTTATCTTAAATGACCAAATACATATCTCATTTTATGTAATTTATTATCTATAAATAATTTGTTGAATGTGACGGCTGTATTATCTTTACGAAAATTAAATTACGACACGTAAATATTTTGCGACGGTAATAATCGTCGGGAGAGAATTGTACGAAATCGGAAATCGATTTATATTTTCTTATGTGTTTTTTTTTTTTTTTTTAATGAAATAAATCGATGGACGAGGCGTCGATTATCAAAGTGGAACATACCCGTATGCTCTATTTAATTTTAAAACTACTCATTTGACTTTGATCTTATGAATACATAGTTGTTAAATTAAATATATAATTATATATAGGTCAAGTTTATAGGTGAAATAAATAATGAAAATAAATCATACTGTGATAATTTATTTTCAACTTTTATATAGTAGCATAAATTTATCTTTTTAAATATTTGGTTTTAAATACAAAAATTTTCTTATTTTTCCGAGTTTTTTTTTAATGTTTTATTTCTACAAGTATAAGTAGAATTTTTTTTTTAAGAGGAAGTATGCAAATTGAAGTAGACAATCATTAAATAACAATTCTTATATAGACCTATATATTTTGTGGCCTTGAATTTTAATATATACAATTATCCTTTCACAATATTCATTTGTTCTTTAATAAATGCTAAACTAAGTACAAAAAGTGTTGTCGTCGATCGATAGACTACGAATGAATAATTGAAAAATGCCGTTGCCGAAGTACGGCTTAAATTGAACTTCGTTAATTCGTCTTAATTTTGGTTTTTTTATTAAGAAATCCAAAATATTTTAATATTTAATAGTTGATTACTTTAAATAATATTTATTAAATAACACTTGTGGAAGTAGTGCATAAAATCATCTAGTGTGTATGTTTGTTAAGTAATATTATCAAGTAAACTTTAAAAATATATATTTCTATTGATCCTTTATGAATTTATATTGATAAAAATTAAATTGCAATCATTTAATCTGTTATATGATTAGAAATATTTCTTGTATTTATTTTGAAAATATGGCAGTTTTACTGTACAATGACTTTATATGGCCTATATATAATTCATAAGAAAACCTCAAAAATAATAATAATTTTTTAATATTAAAGTATTCCAATTACAAATTTTTATTAATAGTAAAAACATTTAATTTTTAATGTCAAAACTTTGTACGAGTTATGCTACAATAATAATGCTAAAACTGTACGATGCTATAAAATCAACGGTGTATTAAGTGCGTAGACTCTGCATGTGCACAGGGTCTCTAATTTGGCAGACTCGGTCCCATCCTATCTCTAGCTAGGTTCTGGATGACTTATTTTTTAATAAAATAAAAACTTCAGTAAAAGTGTAAACTATTCTTGCTTTTCCCTGACTAATCAGCCATTCTTCATTCATATTTTTTACCCTCTTGGATCTCTCTTATTGCCTTTCGTACAGTCAGTGTCGGAGAGTTTGTGTTGCTGTAAGGTATGTAGGAGTGTTTTGAGCCCTTTCTGTTTAGAAAGACCTAAAGAGCAGCCACATCTATTGTGCGAGGAATGTTTTATTTTATGATCCATTAGACTTATCTCTTATAACGTGTCTCTAGTTCTCCAAGTGACACCCATTAATTTTTGGGGTCTTATTTTTTTCCACTTGTTTTATTTTGCTTGTTGTATCATTGATGCACTCAATGATGAAATCGGAATCAGACATTAGATTGCATTCTTATCGCTCGAGAAACAAATGCTTTTGCATGTGTGTGTGTACTCACAAGTCAAAACAATCGGTCATATTTCAATGCATTGTGTAAGCATCTAAATCACCAGCAAATTTTGTTAATATAGTTTTGGGTGCAACAAAATGTTGGCAATAGTGTTATTGCATAAACCAGCCTTAAAGATAGATTTAAACTTCAGCCTGCCAGACTGTTCAGACTGAATCTACATCATGTTTCCACAGCAATTGTTTTCTGTTGTCTGACTAGTCAGTCAATTTTGTTCACAGGGCACAAAAATTCATAGTCCGCTATACAGGTATACCTCGAGTTACGTCGTTTCGAGTTACGTCGTTTGTCAAAAAAGTATATGGAAAAATAAAAGTCAAGTTTAAGTCATTTTATTCCACTTTACATCTGTGCACAAGTATTGGTCGTAATATCACTAGAAAAGTTGTAAAAGCACATAAAATCATATTAAAATATGTACATTTACAGTAAATGTTAATATAATCATCATAAATCCTAGAGAATGAAACACGAAAACATCTGTGTTTCTGTGTCGTCGTCTTATTTAGCGGTCTTTGAGTGCTCGTTACTGGCGTTTTCCACCATATTTTCGACTTACGTCATAATTACACAAGTAAATTCGACTTGCGTCGTCTCTCCTGAAACCAATTACTGACGTAAGGCGAGGTATACCTGTAAGTTACTTTTAGTTCTGCATTTTATGAAACTTACAAGGGCTTTTGATTAAAATATCTTTAATCATAAATATAATTTTTTTAACATTTTACATTCCTTAATTATTATGATTTAAATATTTAAAAAAAAAAATTCATTACATTCTGATTGATCAAAATATTTCAAAAATGGTTTATTATTAATTTAATTTCAAGATAAAGTTACTATTCAACCATAATTAGAGATGAAAGGACATTTTTAATTATGATGATGTGCTAAATTTTTTCAATATTGTTTCTGTTTAAATATTAATCATAAAAATTTTTTGCTATATCACACATAATAATTAATATTTTAATATATTAATTTTTCTTTTTTTATAGGTTTCAAGATAAATGAAATTTGATCTCTTCAATAGAAGCTCGTAGAATTTTTCATTTGAATCAATCCAACGGTTAAACTATAGCTAAACTATTATATCTGATGTATTATAATTTGCTATATTCTTTTTTAAAAACAGTTAATATCCCAAAGTTGGGTAGTAGTGATTGCCATGCCTGAACCATCATATTTATCTGCTGGAAAGACTTCAAATTCTCAATCATCTATTGATACACATTCTGTTATTTTAGATACTGCTTCACAATACTCAAAAGATTTATCTGAAAATTATTTGAATGGAACGAATTATGAAACCAAATCGTTAACTCAATTCAATCTTTTAGAAGCAAACGGTAAAGAAAGACCTTTGTTACGTGGAAGAAAATTTGAAGTCTCTTCTCCTTATAAGCACAGGAAGACACTATATCCTCCAAAGAACACAGAAAATCTGAACGATCCGGTATTATTATGTTATCGTCAGTTGAACGGCGTCGATTCGTTTTCCGGAAATAAAATAAATAAATGTTTAAACTTTCCGGCACCAATTATCAATAAGTTAACTCCTTTTTACAAGAAATCAAGTTCAGATCCAAGCATAGTTTTAGGAAAAGAAAGCGAAAAAAATACACGGGAATCTTCGGTTTCTTTAATAAGCAAAAACATAAATTTATTACGCATTCCCAAAAGTAACGACGACAATTATGTTTGCCGCGATAAAACGGCTAACGGTAATTCAACCTTTAAAAGATCTGAAATAATTTGGCAAGATTCCGATAAACCTGTCGATTCTGATTTTTCGTTTCTTCACCGAACAACCGATTCAAATATGGAGGTAAGAAATTGATTTTTTTCCTACAGTTTGTTAATGTAGTTTAAAAATATTAAAAAGTTAAAAGTTAAAAATTATTATTAAAATGGTCTATTCATTTCTAATTTCTTATCGAAATTATCGACTATAGTAATAGAATTATCAATGAAATATGCAACAATGTAGTAAATTAGTCACGCGTAATAATAATAATGATAATTCATTATGATGTAATAAAACAAATTACAAAATATAAGAGAATTGAATATGATGACAACATAAATGTGATGAGAATCTATTATAACAGAATTGAAGTAATATTTAAAATTATCAAAAATAAAAACTTGAATATTAATTATATTCTTGAAAAGATATTTTACATTATTTAGTCTAAATTAATGTATTAATGTAATATACAAATAAACATCGTACTAAACCCGATAACATTAAGCCAATACGTCGCCAACTGCCGTAAATAATCGGGCTAACTTTTGGATATAAACGATTAAAGATTAGAAAATAAATTTGGCACTTGAGTTAGGCGTTAGGTGCCATCTCTTATTAAAATTAATAATTATAATAATTTAAATTAAACTGGAAGAAAAGAATCGGCCCGAAGCGGGACTCAAATCCGCAACTCCCGCTTACTGTGCGGTCGCGTTGCCGGTTACGCTACCCGGACCTTCGGTCCGATCTCCTCTTCTGGCATATATAAGCCAAAGACGTAACCGTCGACAAATTTATTTTCTAATCTTTAATCGTTTATGTCCAAAAGTTAGTTCGATTATTTACGGCAGTTGGCGATATATTGGATTAATATAATATATGCACACTCAACTGTACACATTATAGAATAGATATATAAATATATAGGTCTTTCTCTAAAAAAGATTACTATTTTTTTTTTTTCCTAAAATAATAATGCTGGTATACATATGTGGTGACTTAGCATATTGCCTGAGCATTTGCTAGTACTTATATATATATAAACATACACAATTAAAACATTTATATAAATTGAATAAAAATTTAATTGATGAAATTATTTCATTGTCAAATCACCGTCTTTTAATTTACTTTTATATAAACGCCAGGGATGCAGACGGAATAGCTTCCGCACGGATGTTCTACGACAAAGAAAAACTAAAACACAAAAATTCTTAGCTCGCACCCGCCCTTATACTTAGTGGCATTTTTGCGTATTTATTTTATTTTTTATTTTATTACATTATTTAACATCATTATTGTATTAGTTCATGTAGTATGTGTTTTATTTTATTATTTGTTGTTAATTTATCTAGTATTTTGGTTTTAAATTTAAATTGTAAAAGTGTTCGAACGTTCCGACGTTTAAATATTTAGTTAAAATACGTTCGAGAATACTTGCATCCGAAGATGGCCTATCGTATTAGGTCGAAAACGTTAATGTTCATTTAATAAATGTTTTCTCAGCATCGGGTGTTGGATGATTTATTATGTAATTTATGTTAAATATCAGTTTATTCATCCATTAATGTTAAAATCAAGTACAAAACTGATTAGAATAAAATAGAGAAAATGAATTTCTTTAAGCAAGTTGTTTTTTTCTTTGTTTTTTAAATCTGGTTTTCATTAATAAACCAAAGAAACGAGTTGCTGAACTTTCCTGGCAACATCTAAAATTTTGGTGGTGTCATCTGTTATCATATTTTATTAGAAAAACCTTTTGCCATTTTATAATAGTTAAAAATATAAAAAGCTTAATTTTGAGGGTAAGGACGAGTTTTTTATAATGACGACAAGTAAAATTGTCCGACCCCATTGGAGATAAACACGACCCCCTTTATATCCCTAACCCTTGACCTTTAACCATGAAAATTTAATATCATCAATCCCCCTAATAAACAAACCACCCTGCAAAATTTCAGAAATTTTCGACAAAAAGCACAGAAGTTCTCAAGCTTCAAACAGGGTAAACAAAATCATACCCACACAAATTAGAGGTAGAACTCAATGCATAGAGGTAAAACTCTGAATGCTTTTGCATTTTTTGATGTTTCAAGGTCCAAAAATGTAAAAATTTTGGGGGCCATTTTTTGCTGGATTGCCATACTTTCCCTCTTTTACTCTATTACAGATTCTTACTTTCCCTTAGTTGGGAAAGTAAAAATCTATAATATATCAGTGTTATATTAAAAAAGGAAAAACAGTTATTTCAATTCAAGTAGTTTAATATTAAATGACTTTATGATGGAATTAAAGTAAAACAAAAGAACCGAAAACAATGTCTAAAACAATGTACTTTATTACTTAAGAGTTTATACCCAATGCTAAAATGCAATTGTTTTGAACCATTGAAACAGTCAGCCTAATGTTCTGTTGCTTGAATTAACGTAGTCTAACAATATAAAATACATTTATTCATCTGATTCAATTTTTATATTAGTCATAGAATAGTGATTTGAATTAAATTTCTTTTGAAAAAATACTTTCTAAATGAAACGTTTCCTTCATCTTTAATACATGATTTTATGAGAAAATTAAACAATTAAAACAATTGTTTATTTTGTATGTGTGTGTGGGTGGGTGGGTGGCTATTTACAGTAAAATTTGAAAAGTTAGCAATGTATGGAAAAGAATGATATCTGTAGCAACGAGTAAAAATAATTTTGGAAAAACTTTCTATTGTATTTTTACCATTGTAGTTGCAAACAAGAGATGAAAAGTAACAGCTTGTATTATTTCTCTGCTTCAGTAAATAAATCACAAAAGACAACTTTTAAGCAGTTAAAATCTTTGGTTAATGTTACTTATGGTTCCAAGATGGCGGCTCGTCTGATTCCAGCAAGGAAACAGTGGGGACGCATGTTCTAACCTAACCTAACCTATTCTAATAATTTTGTTGGTAATAATTATGGTAATTTATTAGAATAGGTTAGGGTAGGTTAGAACGTGCGTCCCCACTGTTTCCCTTCTGTTTGCAGGAATCAGAAACGCCGCCATCTTGGAACCATAGGTAACATTAACCAAATCTTTACGTACTGAATGAACATTTTCAACCATGTAAAGGGTCATTTTCATGTTTTACAAATTGAACTAATGCAGAATACAGATACTCCTCACTTTACGACCTGTTTGCTTAACGACCACTCGCACTTACGACCGATCGAGTTTCGACCTGCAATTCGGGGAATCTCCTTTCACAGCTTGAGTGTCGGTCAGTGGCGAATGGTGACATGCGCACTAAGCGTACTATAATGGTCTTTTTATGAATAAATTTGAAGTTCGTTGCATAATTTGTATAATTTTACAACGATCCTATATTCCCGGCGCAAGCTCCTCGCTTATCGACCAATTTGCTTAACGATGTAGTCATCTGAACGGAACTCGGTCGTAAAGTGAGGAGTACCTGTACAAAGTTTAGAGCACATGCACTCGTTCTTACGAAATGGGTAAATTAAATAACACAATAAAATAACAAAAAAATATTAGAAACTAAAATTCTAAAATAATTAAAAAAGACAACCAATATGAATGTTTAAATAAATAAACTTAACTTATTAAATTAACTTAAATATTCTGAAATGTTCTTTAATTAAGGAACTTCAAAACTTGATAGAGCATGTCAGCATCCTTCTTATTAATTTGCTTGCTTGTAAATCTATAGAACCTCCATTTTAGTCTTTGATACCCAGAACCTTCTTAATAACCCGTTTTACCGAGTTTGTGGATATGAATCCAAATGCAGCTACTACTGTACCACATTTATTGATGTCGGTGCATCTCTTGTATTCTTTCGGCCTCGTACTCAAATGTCTCTAGGTATAGCTGACATATGCCTTTTCTCTTTTACAAAAGTTAAAAGATTAATGATGTTGGCTAAATGAAAAAAGAATTCATCTTGACTTAATAAAAATAAGTATGTTGCATTGATGAAAGATAATACTTATAAGACAGCTTTATACAATTACAAGTTACATTATGGATGTGGAATGTTCAGTAGAAATTTTGATGTCAATCCTCTTACATTAGGCTATATAAATGCTATTAACCACTGATTAAATTTCAAATAATTTGGCCTAATTATTAAATTTAGAAGATTCTTTGGAAATTCCAGTGGAATCGTTGCATGGAAAAGCATGATTCCACTGACTTTCCAAACACCATTGTCAAACTTCTAGGCTTACGGGAAAGCGGCGCCGAACGTCCGACGTACACATTTTTGCATTTAAAACTTCGGCCTCAACCTTGCCATTACTTCTAAATGTTAAACTGAAATTCTTTAAGATTCCTTAAATAATAATTATGGAATTTTACAAAACTTCTAAAATTTCAAAAATAACTATAATATTTAATCAGTAAAAGTAAGTTATGATCTAAAACATAATTTAAATATTTTTGTTCTTTTGGTCAAAACTTGTTGTTCTAAAATATATTTTAAAATAGTTTGTTCTATGTTCTATTTTTATATAAGATGTTCTTAAAGTTTAAAACTGTTCTTTAACCCTAAAGATTGTTCAGCTTGAGCTGAAGACATTTTTCAAATAAAGACTGTATATTTGGTAACCTTAATAAACAGTATGGTTAGTATTTATTTAGTTATCTATTATTATAACTTGTTAGTTTTAATAACTTATTGGTATAAAGATATGATCAGTTTTTAGTAAAGACCATGTTAATATTGATTTCTTGCTGTAATAATTCTCAGTTAAATAATTAATAATCTGTCTTGTTAATAAGTAATATGATTACACTATCTTTTCCTTTGTCAGCTTTCTTCCATGTTTATAAGATCAGCATTCCCATCTTTAATCTGTCTTCTCCACTTCTCTCTATCCAAGATGCTTTCCAACATCTCTCTCCCAAATCCTTTGCCACCTTGTTTCTCTATCTCAGTTTGTCTTCCACACTTTCTTCTCCTTATCACTTCCAACTCCCCAATCTTTTTCAACACAGTCCTCACTTCTCTCCACATGTCCAAATCATCATAATCTAATTTCCAGCATCCTCTTATTGGACTCCCTTCACTGTTCCTCTTATGTAATCATTCCTAATTCTGTCCTTCATCACACCACACACCCATCTCAGCATTCTCATCTCCACTATCTCCATTTTCTTTTCTTGGTCTCTTGTAATTTCCCGCATCTCAGCACTCTACATCATTGCAAATCATACCATGGTTTTGTATAATCTTCCTTTCATTTTGCAGCTTATTTTTTTTTATCACACAGCATCCCACTCATCTTTTTCCAGTTTAGCCATTTACTCTGAACTCTCTGCTGGATTTCTGCACATGACAGAGGTATGATCCAAGATACTTAAATTTGGAAGCTGCTGTTAACTTTTCATCTTGAGTTGTATATGCAGTAACTCTCATTTCCTCCACCAGATATCATACATACAGTCAAACCTTGGATTACGAACACCTCTGTTGACAAACAATTTGGCTTATGAACAAAATTTTGAATGCCGGTTGCCATATGATAACTTGGTTTCCAAACAAGCTACTTGACAGAGCTGGCCATCAACTTCTTACATTTCCTATGTTAAATAGAGTCAACAGTCTGACCAATCGACGACAGGACTACCGATTCAGCAACGGTGCCAAGTTCGTCTCGCAACATTAGACATCGCAACACAAACCGTCAATGATGTTGTTATTCAAATTAGATTTCAATGCATGTTGAGGGTATGATATTACTACTGGTTTTTGGTATGTGTCACAATTCAATTTAAATCAAATTAATTAATAAAAACCACATTAATTGACGTTTGTGTAATATAAATGACATCCAGTAATTCATATTTAAAGATTCTTAACTCAAATTAATAATAAATTTTTGTCGTTTAAATACATTTATTATTTCTCATTAGTATGTAATCAACATTCGGCATTATATTTATCGGTATTAATTAAATGCAAGAACTTGTAATGAACATCTTTCAGAAAAACACGGGTATCTGTAAGCCAGAAAAAAAATTTAATTATCATACAAAAATATTTATTACTTTTCTGAATTTTCAGGAAAGTGATGAACAATAGCAAATTATTGCTACCATAAATTATGCATACCATAGTAAATTGAAATCAAAATTAATGATGTCACTCGCATTAAATGGAAAATGTAAATTGCATGATTATTGTTGGACCATGCTTCAGCCATTGGTGTGCTGCATATCTTTAGTCATGTGATTTTTCTTGAAATTGTCCATTTACATGTGGAGTTGGCAACACAGCATTACTTTGTAGTGAACTGTTCTTTGACTTTGGCAATTTTTCTTGCTTTGTCCATTATTTCTTCTGTTTTTTTTTTTATTTCATAAGCTACCATGAGACCTAAGAAAGCTAGTGTAAGCATAAAGGTGAAAAGGAAAAGAGTGAAAATAACAATAGAGGTGAGGAAAGAGATTATATGGAAGAAAATGGAATTTGTGTCTCAGATCTGGCTTTGCAGTTTGACTTAGGAAAGTCATTGATCTGTACTATTCTCAAGAACAAAGGAGTGATAAAGGATGCTAATGTTGCCAAAGGAGTGGCTATGATCACCAAGCAAAGATTTCAGACCTTAGAAGAAGTGGAAAAGTTTCTGTTCACTTTGATCAACAAATAGCATTGGCCAGTGACAGTATTTCAGAGACTATTATTTGTGAGAAAACAGGGCTTTCGCACCAAAATTTGCTCAAGAAAATCCCAGGTTCAAATTCTAAGACTGATGTGTTTAAAGCTAGTCAAGACTGGTTTGACTGGTTTGAAAGGTTTAAGAAGCAAAGTGGTTCAGTACATGGAGAGGCTTCAAGTGCGAACAAAAAAAGATGCAGAAAAGTTTGTGAAAGAATTTGGTGCATATGTGAGTGACTGTTGAGGGTTTTATTCCCCCAGCAAATGTTTATGATGAAACTGGACTGTTTTGGAAAAATGCCAAACAGAACATACATAATCCAGGAGAAAAAGGTTTGCCTGGACACAATCCAATGAAGGACAGTCTAATTCTTTTATTTTGTGGCAATGCTAGTGGCAATTTTAAGGTGAAACTGTTGCTCATGTATCATTCGGAGAACCTCCATCTATTTAAGAGAAATATCATTATGAAAAACAAGTTGTCTGTCAAGTGGAGGACTAACAGTTAGGCCTGGGTGACCAGACAGTTTTTTCTGGAACGAGTCCATGAAGTTTTTGCTCCTAGTGTGAAGAAATATCTTAATGAAAATAACTTGCCACTGAAGTGCCTGCTTTAGATGGACAATGTTCTTGCCCCCTCCTCCTGGCATGGAGGCCAAGTTACTGGAAGAGTTCGACTTCACCATGAAGTTTCTGCCTTCTAATACAACTCCACTGATTCGTTGATGGATCAACATGTCATTTTTAACTTTAAAAAGTATTACACCAAAGCACATTTTCAAAGGTGCTTCAAGGTTACCTCTGTCACAGAGTTAACTCTGTGACTTTTGGAAGAATCACTTCAATATCTTCCATTGCTTAGGTCTTATTGACAAAGTCTGGCAGCAAGTGACTAGCAATTCCTTGAACTTAGTTTGGAGGAAACTGGCTGATTGCATTGCAGAGAGATACTTCAGGGGATTCAAGACAGACCCTACTAAAGTTGTTGATGACGTAATATCTCTGGGCAAAAGCATGAGCCTGGAAGGCGACAATGCAGATGTCAAAGAGCTAGTGAAGGAACATAGTACCAAGTTGTCTACCTACAAACTCAAACTCTTTCAAAAGGAGCAGCAAAAGGATATTCTTGAGTAGATGCTCTTGTAGGGAAAGGAGGATGCGCCTAGTGCTCTTATTAATGACATGTGCAAAATGGGATGAAGGGCAAAGTTTTGTTGAGAGGTATTACCCTGATAAGGCAGTAGCAAACCATTAACCAGAAAAAACTCCTGAAGTGCAGTTTCCTGATGATGATATGGAGAAAAACGCTCATTCCAAGAAATAACATCCCTTCCGTTCCACTTCCTCTCTACCCTTTCCTTGCCCCATCAAGAATTCTTAGTACAGATAAGGATGAATGAAATTGTCTTTCTTATTTATAAACTTTATTCATTATTTAGTTGATATGTTGTAATATTATATTACATTGCATTTGTAGGCATTTTTATGGACGAAATACAGCTAAAAAGATAAAAAAACATTAACCCATTTCCAACCCAAAAACAAAATCTATTTTCCATTGTTTCTTATGGGAAAATTTGGTTTGGTTTGAGAACAAATTGATTTCTAAATGACTTTAAGGAATGAATTAAGTTCATAAACCAAGGTTTGACTGTACTCTTTGCTCTGCTGATTGTCATGCATCTCTCTTCCAGTGTGTTTCTCCATTCCTACAGCTTTTCTACCATATTGTGGGATGTTTCACACAGCACAGTTTCATTTCACTTGCTCTTCATATCTTCCATCAATACATCCATCACCAGATTGAACAGAAACATCGAACATCATCATCGAACAGAAATGGGCTAAGGGCTTATCCCTGGTGCAGTCCAATTTTATGGGGAATTCCTTTGTCCTACACTACTATTTACTCGAGTCATATGATCACATTGAATATCAACCATACCGTCTGGAAAACTTTGAATTATACTTCACAAAACTTGGTCAAAATTATTTTATGTATATTATTCTATTGCTAATTAATTTTTGCCTAGTTATATTTTGATTTGTGAGAGATGTTTTTTTCTTTTTGTAAGTGCTTTTTAATAGAAAATTGAATTTTTAACTTTAAAAATTCTTTGTTTTAGGATGGAAAACCTAATAACAGTCTATGGTCATCAAATAACATTTTGAAAAAACACTGCACGTCTGGTTTGCATAATTTAGGAAATACTGTAAGTATTATAAAATTTTGATTCGTTTATATCAAAAATCATTTATATAGTGTAATACAGTGAAACCTCCCTTAGGTTTTGAACTTAATTCATTCGTAAAAGTTCAAAAACCAATTTGTTCGAAAACTAAAACAAAACCTGTTTTATTTTTTACCTTTTTGATGTATTTTATGCATAAAAATCCCTATAAAGACAATATAATATTATATTATCTATAGCTATATATTAAAAGCAAAATGTTCTGTCACCACCAACCAAAACAAAAAAGAACACTTTACAAAGAAGTGCTATAAATAGCGACTCGACTCTGACTGCTTGGATGAAATACCAGAAAATGGAATTGGTATCTTTCTCACATGCATGCTGAAATGTAATTTAAATAGCAACATCATTGATGCTTTGTATTGTGACGCAAGGCGATCTCGGTGCCACTAACTTCCGAATCACTAGTGTTGTTCGTCGATTGCTCGTCCCGTAGACTTTCTTTAACGTATGAAGTGTAGGAAGTTTACCATCTGTGGCCGACTCTGCCGAATAGCTCGTTCGGCAACCGATTTATCGTACAACAACCCGAGGTTTGACTGTATATTTATAAATGTAAAAACAAATTAGTCATTTATAATAAAAGTTTAGCTATTAAGTTTGTTGTTTTTTTTTTACTGAATAATTTTGTAGTCTCGGTGAATAATTTATATTAAATATGAATAAATACAGACAGACAACCATTGTTTGATCATTAAGTATAAATTTAAAAAATAACTTACTAATTCTAAAAATTTACATAAGGGTGTCCAAACAAAAAATTCAGAATATGGAAATGAATTTATTTTGGAAGTTGTAGAATCCACAAAATGAACAGTATACTTAGTGAAATTTTGGGTCATTGATCTCTTTTGTTTGGTCACCAGTTTAATCTTGTTTAATTTTTTTAAACTGTTTTATAGTGTACTCGAGTACACTGTAAAACAGTTTAATTATGAAAAGGATTGGGAAAATTCTGCATGAATTTCACTGAATGACTTCATATACTGGATTGGTGCAACACCAATCCAGTATATGAAGTCATCCACACAATGTGGAAGATCATTTGTAATGACAGATGGTCACCGAGTTGATTGTTCATCGTGCACATTTCTCTCTTCCTGCATTAAACTTTTTTGACGCTGTTGATTCATCTGTAACATCACCGTACACATCTATGGTTTGATGATTGATCACACATGATCGCACACTTTTTGTATTCAGAAAATGAATGTCAGACCTCACTTTACAAGCAGCGGTTCTTATTCATTTTAAACTCTCACTGTGACACAGCCAGGCATCGTACTCACACAGAGACTAGCCGACACACGAATGCAAGCGGTTAACCTCCCATTGTTTGAGTTTGTTCATTCGTGTATGTGTGAATTGGTACAAACACATTTAACCTTTGTACCTGTTTATGATGGCATAGACAGTCTTAAGCTAAGCTCAAGGCCTCAACAAAGTACAGCAGTGGAAACAAACTAGTTTGATTTCTCTGCTGTTCTCATTACTTACCAATTTTTTTTCTATGCTTCTTTTGTTGCTACTTTCCTTGTGAAAACTAGATAAAAACAATATATGGTCAGTTATTTAAAGTAAATTTAAACACTTCATGCTATTCAAGTTACAGCAAGTGATAATGTATGATAAAATTTCAGGAAAAAAGCCAAGTTCTGTTATTTTTCAAATGTCATTGATGAGTGAAACATGGCTTGCATACTGCAGCTGAATATTATAAATTTGATCCCTAATGTCGAATATAATCATTGTTACACTGGAAGTAAAGTTAGCACAATAATAGATACATTTAATGATATATAACATGTCAAATATTCTATCCACATGCTTAATCAGTCTATCTTAATAACTGACTAACATCTTTATTAAGCTATGTTTATAATGACACAGTAAGTAAGGTGGTAAACATTTTTAACTTTATTTTTTCTTGGTTGCTGCGACTGTAAAAGTATTTATATTAATACTTTTTAAACTATCTTACTTTTATATAATTCCCATTTTTGTATTTTTGATATATGGTAGCTAATCTACTGGTTCTATTAGTAAAAGCATATACATAATACTCATAGAAATAACTGGTCACATGAGAAAACTGTAAATAATAGATACGTTATAATTTGACACTCCAATACTGTTGAATTTTTGTGAAGACATTGCATGAAATGTGAAAATATATTACTTCTGCCTTAATTATTCCATCACAATGACTGGACAATTTCGTATTCTCATTTTCAAAATTTTATTCAATATAACAAATTTGAAGAGAGTCAAATATAGAAAAAGTAGTCTATAAATATTAATTGTGTTGTTAATTCACAGAATTTATTTATTTATTTATTCATGCCAACGAATAATGCTTCAGCTGTGAATAATTTAATATTTGTGTTATAATTAAATTTTATTTTTATCAATAACCGAAAATTAATTAAGTATATGAAACAACCCAAAGCCTAATAATATATAAATACATAGCCAAACAATCGCCTTAAATACTCGGGCTATTCCACTATTTTTAATCATTATTACTAAGTAATTTGCTACTAGAGGTAGACATTAGGTGCCATCTTTTATCCAAATTAATGATTATAATTATTAAATAATTTAGAATCATCTGGAAGAAAAGAAACGGCCCGGGGCAAGGCTCGAACCCGCAACCTTTGCTTGCCGGTCGTTCCATCCGGACCCGGTAATTTAAATAATTTATATATAACCCTAGGTGTCGGCTGGTTAGATTAGAGATGGCACCTAATGTCTACCTCTAGTAGCAAATTACTCAGTATTAATGATTAAAAATAGCGGATTTATAGCCCAAGTATTTAAGACTGAAAATAGCACTCTATGGGGAGAAAAATGGGGAATGCAACCCCATTTTTCTCCCCACAGAGTACTATAGTTGCATGTTATAAACAGGTTATGTTACAATCGTACTTGACTGTAATTTAAGTTAGCATTTTTTTTTAATATTATGTAACGTAATGTATTCAAAAATATCATGTTTAATGTTTAGTTTATAATTTTTACATTGTAAAAAATATAATATATTAAGAATTATTGTTTTATAAAAATTTGTGTGCGCAGTTGAAATGAATGAATGTAATAAAATCGTTTAAAACAGTATATTGTTTGTGGCATAAAAAGAGAAAGATCCGATAATGTTGATTATGCTAATTATAATGTTACATATAATTTTGCTTTCTGATAAAAATATGAATAAATAATAATATAAAAATAAAATATCTTTATAGGAGTAACAATTAAAAGTATTCCTCAATATTTTCAATTAATTATTAATCCAATAAAGTTTTTATGGTTATTTTCTTTAAAAAATTCATTTATATGTATTTAGATTTTGTTGTTATAATATGAAAAAAACACTAGATTAACACCAAAAATACAGTAAAGTGACCAAAATGACATTTATCCTCATTTTATGTGACAAATAGTAATGAAAGTGTTCCCATTCCTAAACCCAATGAATTGTAATTCAGCTTTGTTGCTGTAATTTTCAAGTAGTTTGCTGAGATTCTTTCAATAGATGAAGATTTTATTTTATGTGAATGTCATTTACACTAAACAAAGTATTTGTATTTTCATAACTTAGTAACAGAATAGAACAACTTTATTAATTTGCACCACTTCATAGGAGTATAACTCTGCATATACTTACAACACAATATAGTATAAGACAAAGTATAAAATAAAAAAAAATACATACAAACATTAAAAAAATGGTACATAATAAATATAATACAATACTTATTAAAATTTACCCTTTGTAATTAGCCTTGATAGAATTAAGAAACAAATATTAGCAAGGTTGAGGCCGAAGTTTTAAACACGAAAACGTGTACGTCGGACATTCGGCGCCACTTTCCCGTAAGCCTAGAAGTTTGACAATGGCGTTTGGAAAGTCAGTGGAATCATGCTCGACATTCCAAACGCCATTGTCAAACTTCTAGGCTTACGGGAAAGTGGCGCCGAACGTCCGGCGTACACGTTTTCGCGTTTAAAACTTTGGCCTCAACCTCGTTATTAATTAATTTGAATCCTTTTTACAAAATCAAAAATACACTTGTAGTATGGCTTTTGAATTAGGATAGTGATCTCGGCCACTCAAGCCCAAGAGACTATAATTCCATTCTTAACATGAATCTATATCTATCATATCAAGGATATTCATATACAAGATGTGTTACTGTTTCCTGTTTATCTGAATCACAGGAGCAAAAAGAAGTTTCTGCCAAGTTAAATTCTTCCCGATAAGCTTTAAAACTGCCATGACCCGAGAATGATTGTGCTAACTTAAAACTATAGTGAGTGACAGACGAACTTAGTGAAAGTGTAACATCCAGAAAGAAAAGTTTACTTGTGTTATCTTTTTGCATTTTTTTCCCCCGATCTTCATTTCAAAGCCGAGTAAAGTACGCCGTCAACGTTTTGCTGCAGGTACGTCTAAGGACGGGTAAACAAGTTATCTTCACGTTGCTATCAGCTGCAGCTTTCTTTGCTTCCAGGTTGGCAGTTTTATTTTCCTTTCATAGTTTAGTAAGAAGAAAGACAATTATGTATTTGTTCAATAATTTCATACAAAATCTGATTGTATTTTGTAAAAATATAATTAATTATATAAATCGACAATAATCGCCGATATGTCGCTTGTAACACTCGACAAAGAAAAATATCCACGAAGTTGACGTAAAGCTGGTTTAATTAACTCTTTTTTTCGAAAATGGACACTTCTCCATATTCAGTGACTTCTGTTTAATAATAATTTCCTGTTAAAATACAGTATTCAAATGAAACCTTTACTACCATTTCATAAAAACATATTAATTTTGTCTTCACTTCATAGGAGTATAAATAAACTTATAACAATATTCTAATTACAGTTTTGTATGTCAGTTTTTTCCAATGTAGGTAACCATCTCACTTATTTGGCCTGAAATTGTACTCTAATGTTGGCCAGTTAAGTGAGATTTTACTGTATTTTATGTATGTATTTATTGTATGTAAAAATACTCCTGTTTGAATAATTTAAATGAAATCACTATATAATAAATTGAATTAATTTAAAATTTTATTTATAAAATAATTGTAATAATTAATTAGCCACCTTTGCTAAAATATTCATTATTATTAATCTATTTTAATATTTTTAATAGTGTTTTATGAATTCAATTCTTCAATGTTTGGCTCATACCGGTCCTTTATTAGATTATTGTCTGCCTAAAAATTATCTCGTCGACATTAATTATACAGGAAGTTCCATGAAAGGATCTGTTATTAAAGGTGAGTTAGACATTTACACATATTTGACAGAAAATTGCCACCCTGGTCTGAAAGGACCCCATGAATCAATGTGTAAACATTTATTTCTTTGTTTGAATTTAAATGATTAGTGAATAAAGTGAATGTTTTCTGAATTAATGAACTTTCAGGCTTTCACTTATTACCAATACATGTGGAGTATGGATAGTAAAATGTTTTTTTTTCTAGTCTCATTGGTAGACTATCCAGCTTAAGTGAATTTTCTTCAGAAGATATCCAAAAAAAAATTTAAATTTTATCACGTGGCCTTGTAATCTCACTATAATTTTTGTTTTATTCTTCATAATGGTATTTGAGTTACACGAAGTCACCAACAAAAAACCTTTTACAGTGTTGTATACGACAGAGAACCAACTAACGTTTTCGGCCTCCGCCGAGGCCTTATTCAGGTTGAGAACTAAATGTCATCCCCCTCCAGACCGCCAGAACGATGCGTCCGAGAAATAAACATAGTACGTGTTGCGTTTCACTCCTCTGCCTGGCTCCGTTCGAATTCCTCGAACAGGTACCTCCACGCATGCGCGATTGCATCCCCGTTCTTAAAGTTGATGCAGGTGCCTTCCACGTTAGTGGAACGGCAGTTGGTTCTCTGTCATATACAACACTGTAAAAGGTTTTTTGTCGGTGACTTTGTGTTACTCACTGCAGTGTTAATAGTAGAAGACGTTTATTGTGGTATTTGAGTTACTTAGAATATTTTTGTCCGAATTTATTTTTTAACTTATAATATTTCATTCAATTAATTTATTTTTTCTTGTAAATTGTCCAAGTTTCTTCTACTAAAACAGTTTTATATAACTAAACCAACAATTTTTTTAAATAGCTTTTGCAAATCTTGTACAACATATGTGGAAAAATGACGAACCAGTAAGTCCTCAAGAATTGAAAGGACAAATACAAAAGTTTTCTCCTCCTTTTACAGGATATAAGTAAGTAATCATTAAATAAGGCATAAATCTCACGTATAAACATGTTTTATTATTTTTAAATTTAAAAATTTCTAATTAATGCATGATAGTGATGATGATATAACTTTTCAGTTTTAAAAATCAAATGTTATTAATTTGTTAGTATTAAACTTTTAGATATTAGCGAGGTCGAGGCCGAAGTTTCAAACGTGAAAACGTGTATGTCGGATGTTTGGTGCCGCTTTCCCGTATGCCAAGAAGTTTGACAATGGCGTTTGGAATGTCAGTGGAATCGTGCTCAACATTCCAAATGCCATTGTCAAACTTCTTGGCATACGGGAAAGTGGCGCCGAACATCCGACGTACACTTTTTCGCGTTTGAAACTTCGGCCTCAACCTTGCTGTTATCTTAAAAATTATATTAAATGAATTGCATCATAATTTTTCAAATTTCTTTACTGTTATCAGTTTATGAAAAACAAAATTTTATCTTACTAATTTAGTAATTATTTGAATTTGAATGTTTTTTTTTGCATATTTATTAATGCAAATTCACATACAATTTAGTAATTAATATGATCAATCAAAACTACTGTAAAATTAGAAATCTGGATTACGTACAATAAATTATACATAAGATTATTTTACCTGTCTAAAATATTCTATTTTATCTTATTTCTGTTATTTGAAACAGAGAAAGCAAGGAATTTTATATATATATGAAGTAATATTATTTTATTAGTGCAATTTATAAAAGAAATTGCATAGTTCAATAATTGCAAAACACTTTTTTCAGAAAGAACGAAAACAGTTTAAAAAACCATTATCGAAAAATTAAAAGATTACAACTATAAATATTCATTTTTTGTAAACAGAATGAAAATAAATTAAAATGGAGTTTGCTAATAATAGTTCAAATAAAAATATATTCAGTAAGACCCTGCTTAATGCCGATTCAATATGATGTGGTCTGCTCGAAGCCTAATAAAAAGCTCAAAATTTATGCCGATTCAAATTATTGCGGCATTTCGTCGATTTGTATATAACACGATTATTTACCGACACGAACCGATCGGCAAAAGGTGGCAATTTGTTGTAGCATTGTACTTCCCTTAAATCTATGTTTGTTTTATACGACTTTGGAAAAAATATATCAACTTTACTGTTTAAGAATTAACTGATAAATGCATGAATGGAGTGTGGAAGAAGTTATGGCCGAAGGTATCCAAGAATTCTCAACGAAAAGAGCCTATCGCTGTATCGTTAGGTTGACCAAATTGTAGACGTAGGCGAGCAGGATATTGAGGACTTACTGCAGGTTTCCGGCGAGAGCCTTACCAACAACGACCTTCAAGAACTGGCAGAAGAAAGAATTCGTGTGGAATTGGAAAATAGTGATTCTGAAAATGAAGAACCCAAAGAATTTCTCTACAGATTTCCTTAGTAAAAGTTTGGTAACGATAACCGAAATCATTGATTAAATTGTACTGAATAATCCAAATTTTGAAAGGAGTGCAAAAGCAAGATGTGATGCGATCTTCCGCTACCGGCATTTGCTTAAGGAAAGAAAAAAAAAAGCAACAAATGAAACTACACGACTTTATCGCAAAAAACAAAATTTCAGAAAAGTCGGGACCTTCGTCACAAAAAATGAACTTTACATTTCTGTATGCATGTGTTTGTATTATTTAACATAAAGTATATTATTATGCAAATTAATATAAAAATAATTTAAAATTATAGTAAAATTTGTTTATTTTTGCTTGCGTGTTTCCCTTTTCCTATTTACTCTGTGTTAAAATGACCTTGTTTAATGCCGTTTCGTTTAGCGCTTTGTCGTCTAGGAATGTATCCTCCACGTCAAGCGGGGTCTTACTGTACATTAAATATGCCATTAGGTAATCAGTTTTGCAATGAATAAAGAAAGTAATTCTTATGCATAGATACTGTCATCTTAG
This sequence comes from Centruroides vittatus, assembly GCF_030686945.1. Lineage (NCBI taxonomy): Eukaryota > Metazoa > Arthropoda > Arachnida > Scorpiones > Buthidae > Centruroides > Centruroides vittatus. The sequence goes on along the minus strand of NW_027122709.1, from coordinate 783,526 downwards.
TATGATTTTGTTACTTTGTATTGGTGTTGATTTTAATTTTAAAAAAAATTATGATTGCATATGCATTTTATTATTGAAATAATTAAAAATCCCTTTGATTTAGTGAGTGACATCTATTAAGATTGTAATGAAGGAGATAGTAGCTTGTTTGTAAACCGGGCTGTGATTGGCTCGTGTATTTAAGTGACTCGTACAACATGGGATTCATATAACACGGAACGTATCTACCATGTTATGGGGGGGTCTACTATTTGCAAACACTGTTTTAAGAATTATAATTAACGGTGAATATTTGTTGTTTAATATCACTTTTGTATTATGTATATTTTTAAAAAATACTTCGATAATTCATATTTGTATATTTTTTTATTTCTCAATTAGTAAGTTTGTGAATTTAATGTATTTTTTATAGTCAAACCTATTATTAAGTATGTTGACTTTGACTTTATTGTGTAACAAAATGTAATGAATTTAAATATGCTAAGAAACTTCATAGCTTTTTTATACACTGTTATTAAGCATTTTAAACATGCATATTCATTACAACTCATTTATTTTGTGTTCTAATTTCAGCCAGCATGATGCACAAGAATTTTTGCATTTTCTGCTTGAAGGATTACATAACGATGTTAATCGCGTTAAGAACAAACCAACTCCATTGGAAATAAATATTGATGACAATCTAAAGTAAATAGTTTTTGCATGATTTTATATATTTATTAATGTATTTTTAAAATAATAATCAGATAAATGCATTTAAAAAAATAAGAATTTCCTGTAGTAATTTTCCCTGTTAAAAGCACTTTTAATGAGGAAAATTATGACAGGCGATATAATAAAGAAAATTTGTTTTTTCTGAACTAATTCTCATTCTTGTGTCAATATCTAAACACCGGCGTAAGTCCTATAAGTCCTAGTAATGGGTAATGCCCATGTAGACAATTTAAAAAAAAAAAAGACGACACGTTATTTATCTTCATAATATTCTCAAAACTAATACATTTTCCAGAAATAACTTTTGCTTTAAACTGTTTGAATCTTGTAAAGATAAAATAGCAAAAGTGATAGAATATCAACATGCATTTTGCGGACTTATGCGGACTCGACTGTAGTTAATTAAAAAAAATACAAGGGCTTATTCTGAATTTAGTCATATTTACACAAATATCAAATATCTTCAAAAAATAATTGAAACAATTCCAGAAGTCTGTATGTATTTTATATATGTAAATATGTGTATATATATATATATTATGTATATATACTCACTTAGATATTTTGTTGACTAGGCCTTTATCCAATGAGAGAAAGCCAAGCCAACCTTTTTAAAATCAAAAGATTAAATGGAAGGATATTTGTTGAACAGTCCCATTCCCAAATTTTTTTAGAAAGCAAGTTTCAAACATTTTGATTTTGATAGGGCTTCTAACATCTGTATTACTCTGCAATTAATTAATTAGTTTTGGTTTATTTAATAAACTTTATTTCCATTTATACAAACATATTACTATGATACACCATTCATTCAAACATCATTCGTGCAGCACCCAGCAATGAATGATGTTTGAATAGCAATATGTATGTGTATACAAGGTATATTCAATAGAAAACCAGAAATGTGCCATTAAAAGTCAGGAGGATGAGCAGTAGCATAGTAATTTTGACATACAACTGCCAAGTTAAAGGCAGCAGTAACTGCAACTGGCAACACTTGATTCGTGAAAACATAAGACAATGGACTGATAAAATGGCAGCACCTCTCCAGCAGTGCATGAAGCAGCAGGAGTGGTGTAGTGCTGTTCAATTTTTCACAAAAACCAATTGACGTCCATTGGCATATGCGGGTACGGTACGGTAAGGAGACAACTTTACGAGTTGCGAACAGGTGTACGAATAGAGTTCTAAAGTTGCAAGTTCTGTGGAAGATTCTTTGTGGCATTTACTGCAATCCCAGCTGTAGAGAATCTTTCACGGAACTGTGGCTGGTTTTAGAACCTAAGAACACTCTTCATACACCTGTATGCAACTTGTAGTTGTCTCTTTACTGTATCTGCATGTGCCAATTGGTTTTTGTCAAGAATCTGACAACACTACACCATTCTTGCTTTGTGCACTGCTAGAAAGACACTATCATTTTTTTGTCTATTGTCTTATGTACTTGAGCATCAGCAGTGTTGCCAGTTGCAGTTACTGTTGCATCTGACTTGAAAGTGTTGTGTGTCAAAATTACTACAATATTGCTCATCTTCCCAACTTTTAACGACACTTTTCTGGTTTTCTATCGAACGTACCTTTGTGTGTGTTTGTTTGTTCATAAATTAATGTAAAATTTAATAGAATTTCAGTTCAGTATAAGATAATTTTTATTTTATTAAACTGATGATTTGAAGTAATATGGCTGTCTATTTCTTTCTCTAGTGATAATGATAAAGCTATTGAATCATGGAAACATTACTTGAGGTTTGACAACAGCCGAATTGTAGGTAAGTTTATTTGGAATTATAATAAGATTTACACACTTAATTTTTTTTTAAGAAGTTTTATATATGTAATTTCATTATTATATTTAAATTCATCTTAAGATATTTTTTAAAAAATTAAAAATATAAAGAATTAAGTTGCCTTTTATGAAAGAGTTATTATTGCCTGTTTGTTGGGCTGCAATTTGAAAAAATTGTAGACCTATAAATTCTCGCCGTCATCCGAATGTCCATCTGTCCGTCTTTCTTTAATCTCGAGAATGGAGTTAGATAGATGAAAGGCGAGACCAGATATGGAAACCTTGGGGACAGGAGGCCTCGATTAACTATATACGAACTTCTGAGGCAAACTGAAAGTCATGTTATTTCAATTCAAAAAGTTTCCCCTGGAGGTCAATGTTATCAAACCTTTAACCACATTTCTGCTTTTATTGCTTCCTTGTTCTTAAGAATGTGCACACCTAGACTTAGACATCTTAAACATGGCTGCTAGATCTACCATGTTTAAGATACCGTGTTTATCACTTATGTACTTGAGTATCATAACGACAAAGCAAGAGTGGTGTAGTGTTGTCAGAAAAGGAACTAGACGTTTCACTACTAGTTCCTTTTTCACCTCAATAGTCAATACTCCAACCTTCCTCTTAGGCTTTGTTGTTTCTCCACACTCTTCTCAGATGCCATGGTTAATAGGTATGGGTTATATATATTGGTTATATATATATATATAACCAAACACATTAAGAATGAAGCAAAAAGAAAAAAAAACGCTGAAAACAAATGAGTGTAACACAAGATGTGCACCCAAGTATTTCTTGTTGTGAAAATGACATTATGCAGCAAGTGCATTTTTTCACTGTGCATGCAGTTCAAACATAGAAGCATTATTCAAACTCAAGCTTGAATTTGAATTTAACATTCAAACTCTGGACTGTACCTTGTTCAAAATACAAGGTACCACTGTTTCTGGGAGTTATAGTGAACATTGCTAATGGGACTAGATGTTTAAGTGATTATTTCCATTATCAGTTTCTGTGGAATTTTTATAAGCCTAAAATTTTGGCTTTTTTTCAGTAACTTACATCACACAAGGAACTATTATTAATATGGACTTGAAATGCATATCCATATCCAGTAATAAAGTTTTAATGACCCTCTTCGGTCTTTATTTTTTTATACGCAGATATTAGCCGATTATTGAATACAAATTGAATTTTGACAAGCCCATTCTACTCTGCAGTCACCATCAGGCAACTTCGATAGTTGCAAGTTTACGTTACTATCATCACAATAATGATTAAGTGAAAATGGCAGAATGTAATGGATCTTGATTTCGTGAAGATTGTAACCCGCAATGAGACCTGGATCTACATGTATAACCCTGAGACAAAGACACAATCATCCCAGTGGTCTCCATGGCCAAAGAAAGCATGACTCTAGCCAACTTTTGGCTTTTCCCCAAACTTAAGATGCCACTCAAAGGAGAAAGATTTCAAGTTGCAAAGGAGAACAAGAGTAATGCAACATAGTGTGATGGAGTTCCTGAAAATTACTTTGAAAAATGCTTGCAACAGTGGAAACATTGTTGGGAGAAGTGTGTAAACTCACAAGTCACCTATTTTGAAGGGAATTAGTGTTTGAACCTAATAAATACATAGGTGGGTTTCCTCTGACCTCAGGTTGGATACTTTTTGATCAGACCTTCTATGTCAATGAAATGTTACATGCTGTTCACACCACAGAGAATAGATTTCTGGGAAACAAAAATTAACACTTTAATGACTATAAAAAATTTTTTGGGGCCAATTCAATCCTTTTTCTATATTCAACCAGAGAATTGAATCGGCCAAAAAAGTTTTTTTGTATGGTTATTACAGTATTAATACGAAAATAATCCCGAAAAAATATAATTAATAAACAAAAATTAGTTCATATTTTTGTTCCTAAGCAAAAATATGGCACTTCAAGAATAAAAACAACAAATCAGTATGCAAAACATTATTTTACACCATGTGTTCAATATGTGAGCCATCTGTGTCAGTTATATATTGGAAATATAATACGGTTGGTGGGAATATTGGTGATACGCTAGCAGAAACTGTTATAGCACAGACACATTGTTTTCTACAGTAATTTGCATAACGTTACATCACTACTCTTATCAGTTTGTAAATACGTAATTTTTATTCTAATCACTAAAACTTTTTTATAGATATTTTTGTGGGACAATTGAAAAATACACTAAAATGTACAGTTTGTGGTTATACATCAGTTACTTTTGATCCCTTTTGGGATCTTTCTCTGCCTATACCTAAGGTAATAACTGAACTTTCGAAAGTAATTTTTATTTAAATTTTATTTATTTATTTTAATTAAATTTTACTTTCTAGTCTTGCGGAAGAGTTACGCTTCAAGAATGCCTAACATTATTTACAAAAGAAGAAACACTTGATGGTGAAGAGAAACCAGTAATTATATATATATATATATATTAATAAAAATTAATCTGTAGTGTATCATATAAGATAGAACTCTTGCAACTTAAATAATGCTGTTGACATTAATATAATAGGAAATATTTTAAATCTGTTTAAGCTTCCAGCATTCTGTTTTTCATTTATAAAAATTTATTACATCAGGTTCTATATTAGGCATAAGCATTAATTGCTAAATGTTGCAAACTTTTATCGAAATATTAATAATAATAACACACAGTAACTTAACATTGTCGGTAGGTTCATAGAAACATATCCCATTTTGTTAAAGTTGCAAACAAAATTAATTTTAAGATAGCCTAGTTGAAATAAACAAAAGTTAAATTCCTACAATCGCAAAACCATCACTGAACTTCTAAAGCGAAGACCTAAAACATTTGTAAGATTAAACATTGAAATAAATGTGAGTTATACATACATTTAAGCAAAATTACTGAAAAGAAGCAAGATAATTATCAAATATTTATGCTAGTTTTGGTAAATCGGTGAGTGAAAACAGTTGGAGTCCTAGAAGGCTTTATTACTCATTATTGGTTATGAGGATTAAGAATAAATGTTTGCAAAACAAAAATTGTAAAGAGTACCTCCTACCACCGTGCAATTTTAAAAAAAGAATTGGCGATAAGCAAGAAACAAGAAAATTATCGTACGGGCATTAAACTACGTACAAATATTGCTATATTTACTAGCGCTTTTGATGAAACTATTTGTTACCACGTACATATGTTTAAATTGTTTACGTTCGGTTTCATCATTGGTTTTTTTCCAAAGCTGTAATGCCATTAGATTAACTCAAAAATTTTGTTCGAAAAGGGATTTTAACCGTTTTTATCTACCCGACAAAGACAGAAATAGTTTTGTCGAAAGCGCTAGTAAATATAGCGATATTTGTACGTAGTTTAACGGCCGTGCGATAATTTTCTTGTTTCTCGCTTATCCATTAATTGGCGTAAAGTCCAACCATCGTTACATAGAATTGGTGATTGCAATAAACCAAATTATATTTGGTTAATTATCTTTTTCATAATTTAGTAGTTACTTGTATTTTATATATACCGTATTTTCCGGTGTATAAAACGACTTTTTAACCCAGGAAAATCTCAAAAGTTGGGTGTCGTCTTATAGGGCGAGTATATCCCGAACTCCGTATTTTAACTGTAAAAGTCGGGGGTCGTCTTATACGCCGGAAAATACGGTATATTAAAAATATAAAGCGTAAAGTTTTTAAGACTAATTTTATCTATTTGGAATTTTTCTAACTTTGCTTCTAATTTATTCATTTAATTTTTATTACAGACATTATAATAAAATAAGTAAAATTAGATTTAAAGCACAAACAATAATTGAATGTATTATTGTATGATAGTAAAAATTGTAAAATTGACTATCAGTTCTTATGATTATAGGAATCTTGTAATTTTATCAAATGTTACTTTATTAATGTTATATATTCCCAAATGAAAAATATACAAAGCTCATGCAGTGTCATTTCTTCTGTGCTACTACTAGAGAACCAGTTTTTAAATTATAAACAATGTTTTTATAAACTAATGATAATACAGATTATATAAATTCATTGAACTCATTAGCCTCAACTATTCGATTACTATTATCAGTTTTCGATGTCCGACAGAAACCCGGTTAAGTTTAGAGTTAATAATTATTGTCAACCTTTTCTAACTTAAAATATATACATAGTTTATTAAACGATATCGGTTGACGTCGGCATAATTCTGGCGCATAAGTGGAAATTTATCAAATTTGTGCGTGTTGTGCCGAGAATGTCGGGATTTTTTCATTTAATGTACAGCACTTTTATTGGAAAAATGTATATTATTTTATCATATATTGGTATTAAGGATTTCATATTAAATTAATTTTGGAATTTTTGGAATTTTTGAAATTCAAGAAACAAATCATGTTTGTATAACTCTATAATTTAAATGATGAATTTTTTTTTTTCAGACTTGTTCGAGATGCAAGGCAAAGAGGAAATGTATAAAAAAGCTTATGGTTCATAAATTCCCACAGATATTACTATTACGTATCCTTTTTTTGTCAGAGATATTAAGGATTTGTAATTTAAAAGATTCCATGAGACGATACCATTAAAGACAAAAATTGATTTCGTGAAAAAAATGGTAATAATCAGAGATTGATCTAGTGAGTGTCAGTGGAATAATCTCCCCCTGTGAATTTTTCATTGTTAATACGAGCTTGCGGTTTCTTTAAAATATAAACGTATTACTTGTTTTCTTTGTTCTTTATATTTTTAGGTTGTAAAATTATGTATTTAGTTTCTTTTAAATAGGAGGAGAGTTCAAGTATCACAGGTCACTTTTTACCTAATATTATTTAAAAAATTAAAAAGTTTTTCAATATTTTTTTTATCTTATATGTGCATGTACCATAACTATTGCACCTTGTAATAGTAAAATTTTCTGCCATTGAATGTTGTTATTTTCTCGAAAAAGAAACAAAATCCTAGTCTATTTATGACCCATACAGCCGATTGCAGAGACAGAGTTTACGTTAAACGACGTTTAACAACAGAACGGACTATAGACGTTGGCTGGCTGAACCGCGGTTTAAAATGCGTTGCAAAGACGACGAGCGTCTATTTCTGAACGGCAAAATATTGGCTCTTACTTTGTTTGCTATTACTCCCCTGTTTTAGGAGTCGTTCGGCCAATCGGGTTAGTCGTTTGTGATGTCAGGAAAGGTTGCTGGGCTATATTCCAAAAGCTTCCGGAAATAAAATCTTAAGGCCATCAACAACCGTTGTTCGGCAATTAATGACATTTTCCCATTTCGATGTTTAATTTCGTCGCCAATAAGTCTTCACCCATTTGAATATCGGAATTGGAACATTTAAAACAAATTTAAAATATTTAATTTTGTTATTTTTGCTCCAAGCAATTGATTAACGAATAATTTTGTCAATTCGTACCGTTTACAACATTTATCGAAGGAACGATATCCACTTTTATCTAAACTTTTCTACCAACAAAATTATCGCTCGAATTAAAAAGCCCTCTAAACCTGCTGCCGAGTGAGTCTAGAAAGCAGGTCAAATAACTTGTTTCTAATCGCTGTCTACATTGTGGCAAGCTCGAAACGCTCTCTCTGCAATGAAATTTTTCTGAACCGCGCGGTCTACCCGATCTGAAAACCGCCGTCGGCCTCTAAACGTTCTCTCTGCGATCGGCTGATAGTGTTCCACAGGTTTGGTACTATAGGTCGTGTTGTTAGTAGTGGCTTTAACACTGAATAACATTATTTTACTGATAAACTCCATTTTTTTACAGTTTGTAAGCATATGATAATTATTTTAGGTTCATGTAGGTATTTAAGTTAATGTCAAAGTGCAACTGTTTTGACATTAATGTAGTTCCACTCACACTGCTTAGTTTAGGAAGCTTCAGAACCACATCTTCAGGGACATTGATGTCAACATAATCAATTAGTGAGGAAATAAACTTGAAGATTCCTGCAAGAGACATATACAACAACACAACTTCATGTCCATCATCATTTACATGCTAAATCAGCCTAACATAACGAAGAATAAATTTTTTAGCTACAACATGGTCAGCCCACAGCTGATGATCCATCAGCTGTGGGCTGACCATGTTGTGTGTTTTATTTTATTCCCTCTGTCTTCCAGAGGATAGAGGAAATAAAAATAAAACATACAAGCATGCCTTACATAAACTTAAATGAAAGACTTTGGCCATACACAAAGTGTTTAACCCAGGGAAAGGGGAGAAAGGAGGGGAGGAGATACAGTAGAGAAAGGAAGGATTCCTCCGACTGGTGTATGTAAAGTTACTGCTTCCTCTACATTTAATATTGGTGTGCAGTTTTTAGGAGAAGCCGTAGTTCCCCACAGGATCTAAAAGAAAACCCGAGCGTAGCAAAGACTAATAACCGAGTGCCGCCACTAAAAGCTAAACAGCAATATTATTGCTAAGTGGCTTTTAGTAAGAAGGACTTAAGACTATGTGAAAGAAAATAGAATGCAAGCATAAACCCTAATACTAATCTAACAACTAACACACAAGACAGAACCAACAGGACAGCATGGGCACAACCAACAAGGATGATGACACCACTGAAAAAATGAATGGACCAACAGAAGACCAACAAACAAGACCAAAAAAATTTTTTTTAACACCAATCTAAACTAATCTATCCTACACTACCATAACCTGAAAGAACCTAACCAAAACGCTAAAGTTAAAGAATCCTAATCTAGCCTACACCCGAACCTAACGGGGACGAACCTAAAATAAAAATAAACACTAAACAAACCTAACAACAAAAGCTAAAGAGCCATATATAAACTAAAGATATGGCATGTTTTATGTTTTAAATATATAATTAGCCTGTTTAAGTCTATTTAGGACACTGCATCTGTGTCATAGTGGTAGGTGCAAAGCAAACTGGCTCTTGGAGACACACCAAAAAATATGCAAAGTGACCCATATTGCTTTAATAAATTAGCTAAGTAAACATTTTACTGTATTAAATAGGTATCTGCTAGGGTTCCTCTTTCCGTAGCCATTCTAACAAGTCCGGTTATGGTTCCGGCAACAAATTAAATGTCTCGACGCACTGTTTTACAAACGCATATATTTATTATTCCATTTGTTATTACAAAATGCATTTCAGTTGTAAATATCCCTCTTCGATTGTAACAAAACAAATAAAAGACTTACATAAAAATTTCATAGAAACATTATATCAAACTTGTAACGTTTTCTCTTTGTTACACCAGTTTTAGCTGCCAACAAACAATATTCATTAACGATCAGTTTGCGCATTTATATCTATGTAACTATCCCAGCATTCTGCCGGTTGCATACCTGTGTTTAAATAAATATTATATACATTTTTTATAATCGTGTAATGTTTTTTAATTCTTTTTTAAAATATTTTTTCTTTACAAATTATTGAAATATCATTTCTGTTAATTATACAATGTTCAAGGAGAATTATTTCTTAAACGTCGTGCTTAAAAAACGATAGCTGCTTCGTGTTCTTCGACTCTCTTTATTGACATTCTTTTTGTTTCTCCAACATAACATTTCTTATCTTTACGTTTACAGTTATATTTTTAAATTTTAATTTAAATTTTTCATAATAGCTTTTTATACAAGGAAAAAAATTTTCTTAGGATTATTATGATTTACACTAAATCTATTGTTAATATATTTCTTATACTATTTATCTAGTAAATTTTTATGGTAACCATTTAGCATTATTTGTGCAAAATAAACTCGCCGACAGTTTAGTTTCACGTAATAATGGCTTAATTTCAGCGTGATTATTTACTACCGTACAACAATATAAGACGGCCGAGCAAAGCCGACGTTTTGCAAAGATCGATAATTTTATTTCTCTCTAAAAGTAATTTCTTTCGGACTTCCCTGCCTCAAAACCAAAATATGGTTTCCATACTGTTTCTGACTGACATATTTAAGCTACAAGGGAAAGGAAGGCTTGTGCGAGTTCCTGTCGGAAGCTAAATTGTTTGTTTTTCTAGAAAGATCAACCTCCTGTCTGACTAGGATGTCAATAGACATTTGTCCTTTCTAATCTTAAAGACTGTTTGTGTTAACAGTGAAGATAGCGATCAGTTTTGTGGAAAACTGCCAAATCTGAATCAATATTTACTGTTTTAAAAAAAAAAATTGAGAACATTTCACAAATTTTGACAGTTGTTCTCTTCGGCTTAACAATGAAAGCAGCAGTGGAAGCAGCAGATGTTTCCAAATGTAATAAAGCAGCCTTGCAGATGGAAATGATCAAATGCCAGACTTTGGAACATCATTATATTTATCCTTTATAGTCTTCAATATAAAAAGTTAGTAGGCACATGATATTAAAAGTGTTTAATATCATGTACATTTAATTCTATTCTGAATTAAATGTGCACGATATTAAATAACCAGAGCTAAGAACATTATATGTAGTTTTATGGCTAACATTACGTAATTATCACATAGTCTTTTCAATCTTTCAATTTGACAACAAAGTAGTCGTTCAGAAATAAATAATTATTTATAAAAACAAGACTTTCCTTAATAATTCAAAGATCTAAAGAGATTTTCCCAGTGTGGAAGTTTTCGGGATAAGCTTCACACCACCGTAGAATATCCGCTCGGTGGCTTAGACATGATTCCGTACGCAACGCAATTGGCTAGGGGTAATTTATCCTTTCGTTGTTAGACAATTTTTCCCGCTTCGGAACGACGGCGACTAATAAAAATTTGAATTTTTAGGCCGTGCAAATTATAATTTATACGCCGTGGTCCATCACAGCGGTAGTCCTTTCTCCGGACACTACACGGCATCTTGCTGTCATCCCGACACTCATCGATGGTACAGATACAACGACGAAAAGTTAGTAGTTTCTTTAGATTTGAATTTCCCTTAATGTCGTAAATTATTTTACATTATTTTTTAAAATAATTTTCAGTGCAATCGCCATCAGTTCGGACGAAGTTACCCTTTCGGAAGGATACGTGCTATTTTACGAATTGGGAAGCCAGTCGTCCAGATTGTAAATAATACTCAGGGTGCTACCGAAGACGGGACCGTACTTTTGTGAAAAACTCTAGCGTTAGTTTCGCGACGAATCGCCGCGATCTACCTGTGGTTTAAAACATTCCGTTTGGTGTTTCAACCAGAGAATAACAATCAAATAGTAAAAGTACCTCAATTTTTTTCTTAAAATGCTCTCTAAGTTTAAACAATTCTTAAATATTAGTTAAAACATTAGAAATTGCTTTCTAAATTGTAATAATCAAATCTGTAAAATTATTAATATTAGGTAAATATCGATCCTTTATCAATATTTTATACCGAGGGATTTTAAACACGGATTTCGCCCAGTTCGGAATTACTGCCAACGAAATCGATACGGTATTCGTGTAATTTTAAGGCACGGCCAAAATCTTCTACATCTATTTTCCTAAATTAGATTTTTAAAAAAATTAGGAATAGGGGAAGTCTAGGCAAAAGTTACTAATATTTTTAAACAAGCAAATATACAACAAACGATCCATATCGAGTACGTTTCCAAATGATTTTATCTCGTATAATACATCATTTTGGGCAAATGGTTTTCCGTAATCGTAAAGAACGTTTCCGATCGTGGCCGGCCAGTGGATCCGTATTAATCCGGTAACGTGCCATTCCAAATCCAAAATTATTATTTGAATTTAAGTCTGAGAGATGGAAGCTAATATTACTTTCTTTTGAGGAGATGATAAAATATGTTTCTATTTAAAATAGTTTTATTAAATAAAAGAAAATTATACAACTACATACGAATGCTTTCCCTACTTTCAAATCTTGTTAAATTTATTTACTGTCTACTTGATACATCAAATATCTTTAAATTAAATTAGACTATAAGTTGCAAATATGAAAATTAATGTAACAAGCAATTATTTATTGTGACATCATCACATTACCAGGATGCATATTTTTAATTCATTAATTCAAAATACAGTCAAACCTGTTTTTATGCGGGGGATAGGGACCGCATTAAAAAAAACGCATTAAAAAAAATCTCACGAAATTTCACGAATGGCTGTAAATAATAGTTTTCGCAACACAATTAAAAAAATAATTTTTTTATGCGGTCAACAGGGACCGCATAAAAAAAGTCTCACATAGAAAATAACTCAAAACCGTACGAAATAGAATTTATTGACAACAGATGTCAGCACTTGACTGCATCGTCTGGTCTATCGTCTGTTTTACATATTTTTGTCCAGGTGGTGTTTTGTTGACTTAAAAAGTAAATTATTTCATTTTTCGCATATTCATGCAATAATATTACTATAATAAGTGCATTTATGCTATAATAAGTTTATTTAGCTATAATAAGTCAACGTGAGACATGACGAATCGCACGAGACTAGTCTCCAAGTATACCGCACAAATTAAAAATTCGCATTAAAAAATTCGCACAAATAAAAATCGCACATAAAAAGAGCGCATAAAAACAGGTTTGACTGTATATTGCTCTCCACCTGAAATTAGTAGTGGCTTGCCCCAGTACGTAATACTTTTCCTTTAACAATAGAATCATGCCAGTCATTATCTAACATCTTTTGGGGAATTTTTGAATCGAAATAACGTGACTTCCGGATTGCGTCGGAAGTTTGTATATACAGTAGAGCATCGATTATCCGAATCGATTGGGGACCGGAGTCGTTTGGAAAATCGGTTTTTTGGATAACCGATTACGTACGAAAAAATACATTATTAATATATTACATTAGTATATTCCAATAATAGTATATTAACATATCCCGTGTTGAAATTTTTCTCCGTCGCGTGTCGCTTTGCATTGAATTTTCGGCGACGTCGAGCCTAACAAAAATTTTTATAATAATCGTCGTGGGTATTATACCGTTAAAAATCATTTCTTTATTTTGTACAAACAAAATAAATATATTGAAAAATATAAAAAATTATATTTTAGAAGTTAATCTAGTATCAAAATCGTTCGATTCGGCCCGTCACGGTCCGACTGGAACACTTTCGGTTAACTGATGTTTCGGTCGATTGGTGTTCGAATAATCGATGCTCTACTGCAGTTAATTGGGACCTCCGGCCCCTAGGGTTTCTGTATCTCGTCTCGTCTCTAATCTATCTAACTCCGTTCTGAAGATTAAGGAACGAGACGGATAAATGACAGTGGAAATTTATAAGTCTACAATTTCTTCAAATTGTAGCCCAATTATGTATAATTTCTTATTGGAACAACCAAAAAATTTATAAAGTATTGTTATTTAATTTAACATTATTAGAGAAAATATTACCAATTTTTGATTTTCCATCTTTTACACAATATTTTATGGATTTACAATTAAAATAGAATCCACTCGTCTAAAATAGCAGTGATTCTCAAAGTGGGGGTCACGAAAAATATTTGGGGGTCGCTGAAAAATTGATGCCAGATCAATTTTTTTTCAAATATTTTATAAATTTACTATGGATTCATGTTTAGAAATAAAAAAATTTATATAAAATAATTTTTACTTAAATAAATTGCACATATAAATAATAAAAACAATATAAATATTTTAATACGAGCCTAATATTCATAAATTTGTGCGCTATTGGGGAATCCCCGAGTTCCACCCTCAGCCTAAACTATGATAGAACAACATTGTCATTTGGAATGGCGTTCGCTAGCAGCGTTGCGTCTGTAGACAAGTCGAGTTAGAAATACAGTAGAGCGTCGTATCCGAAAACCGATCGACCGAAAGCTTTGCGGTCGGCAAATTCGAATTTCCGCTAGTGCTGTGGCGCTGCAATATTTGGCTATGTCTTGGGCTACTCCGATATTATTTTAGTTGGTATGCATTTTTAGCTGGCAGCACTGGAGCGACCACGAGAGGGTACTTAACCCCCTCCCTCCGGGATGTTTTTCTACACATACTCGTTCTTCGAGGGTCCTTTGAAACTTTTAAGTGCAAAAGGGGAATCGCGGACCAGAAAGTTTAAGAAACACTGGTCTAAGGTAACGCAAACTCGGGCACTTTGGATAATCGAAACTCGGTTAACGTGGAATGTTCGGTAAATTATTAGAATACATCCAAATCTGGCATATTTTATCTTTAAGTTAGATCTGTTTATCGAAATATCTTAATTTTATATTGTATAATTTAGAAGTATTTTCAAACCCTACAGTTAAAATAGATTAGAGATTATAATTGAAATTCCTTTATTGTTGCGAAAATCACCTAAGAAGTTTTGAAAAGAATCGACTCCGACAGACGATGCAACAAAACGGGCCGGACACCCCCTTTTGCATGTTGTGCCATTTGGAAAACAGACCGTACCGTACCGTATTACGACCCCTCGTCTTTGTCGGCAGAGTATTCTTTTGTATTTGTCCCATACTGTATTCATCTTAGACTTTTTCAATATTAGTATTTCGGTTAATTGAACAAAAACATTCTTTTTAATTGCGTTTAAGACATTGGCTTTATTATCTACTATTGATCAAATATTTTGGATTTGAACTTAAGCCTCCTAATATACTTTATTATAATGAATGACCTAAGTAATAGACTGGCAAAGTACCATAGTTCCTCGAAGCTTCCACGGTCTTTGGCGGCCATTGCTACGACGGGCAAAAAGCCGCACCTCTCAAATGCCCGCTTATATAAACCAAACAACCGATTTGTTTTTCTTTCCAAAACTGCGTGAATACTCATAATATAAATAATGGCTGGAAACATTAATACATATTGTATTTTTCTCAACTTTATTAACTGTCGTGTTCTTTCTTAACTTACTGGTATGTTGCTAAAGAAATTATAAAAATGATTACACAGTTTTTTGCCAGAATCTGTATATTTATTTAATCAAAAATTGACTATTACGAAGATAGTTAAAAATGTACACGTAGGAGCAGAAAAAGTGATGTGACCAGCATTAACAAAAAACAGCTTTCAGTAACATAAGCTATAATAGCAATCTCCACACGCAAGCCAATACATGAATATATTTTTCATCGACTTTGATTCTCATAGAACAGATTTTACTTGTCTTATAGCGCTACTACTGTGCTGTGAAGAATACAACTGACACATATGATTTATTCTTAATAATGTGATTCCACTTCAGATTCTGTAGCAGTAAATAAATGGATTGAAGAAAAAGCTCATATGTGCTTTTTCTTCAATCCATTTATTCCAGCTTTTTCTTCACAATATATTCTACCACATTACCAATAAATGTGGTGAGTGATTCCTACTGCTGCATGATATAAGATCATAACCAGTTGGTTTATTGGTACCAACAGAACACTTGTTGCAACAGGTTCCTAGTTTTTAGCTTCAACTGTGAGTGGATCAGTTGAATCAGGCTCACAGTTACCTTTCACTGAAGTCACAATGCCAGACTGAAACTGTAATGCTGTTGCATTGTTGTTGTGCCTACTTGCATTACGAATGGTGGAAATGAATAACTCTTAAGTGATCCTGGCTCAATTTCAAAATCCAGCTGCTTAAGATACCGGAGACCACTATTAATATGAAAACAGTGGTCTCTGTTCCATCTCTTTATCTGATGGGAAAGGGTTCAAAACATACTATGACATGAATTAAAGAAATTGAAAACTGTATGAATATTTTTTGTGAAGGATGTGGTAACATCAACATCTCTAAACTCTGTCAAATCTAAGGTTTTGCACAACTGCTTTTGCAACAGAATTACTCAGTCTGAGCAGCAATATTAACCTTCATCTTCTGTCTGTGCCATTCTACATGATATTTTCTTAATTTGTTTGTTGCATGTACACCTTTCTGTAGCAGTTCATGTAGCTTTATGAAATATACCCACTCGATCAGTTTTTTTCTCTGGCTATCAATTATAACCTTTTTGTCGGCAATCGAGTTTCTCATCAATTTAACCATACGTGTGGGATCTAGTATACCATACACCTTTTTCTCGAGGCAAAAAGGATGTTCAACCCAGTTTTGTATAGGATCTGAATAAAAACATATTCCCGTATCTGTGAGCATAGACAAGTTTGAGGCTGCACCATCACATGTTACAGCAATCACTTCTGCACTTGCTTCGTGTAGTTTTCTCGGATACGGGTCCGAGAATATCGGCTCGTACGGTTTCCGAGGCCGTTAGTCGAGCAATAACCAACTGGCATTTTCCAAGTGCGATCGTTGAAATTAATCACGAACGCCATTGCATTTGTAGCAACAGGAATCGTGTCAAAATCCATTTCGCCACGTCCCAAATCACACTGGTCAATTACTTTTTCACCGTCCCGGTCTGTTTGCCATTTAATGGCCATCTTGTCGACCATTAAACAGCAGAGCAAGGTTTCATTTCCCGACTCTAATGCCATCTTAGCAAAATGCTCTCCCGGTACTCCATCTACTTTTGATGCTCGTAGCCAGAGTTCTCGGGCGAGGAATCTTTATGTGGTTCCTTAAGAAAAAACACTCTTTTGCCAAATAGAAGTGCAGTGTTAAAGCAAATTGTTTCGCAGCCTAAGAATACTCATTATGCTTATTTCTATTTTCGAAAATTTCCCACAGCATACCTTTAAAAGTTATAGGTATAAATGGGCAGTCTCGGCTTAGCTTCCTCCTCAGACAAAATTGATAATGTCGTACAAACTAACTTCATTATTTTGTCTTCGTGAAGTCTGTTGCAAAACTTTCACTTCCTTTTGGAGATATTTACATTTTTCTTTATACAAGATGTTATTCTGCCATATCTTCCTGGGGCAGTGGCAACAATAGTCATATCCTTTCCAAATAACACTTTTGTTAGAAGATAGTATTAATTACAGTACCATTCGCATTATTAACTCCCAATGCTAGCAGACGAGGTCCCTTAGATGAACAACCTATTCCATCATTTATATCGGCGATTCCCAAATGTTTTCGATCCACTGCCCTTTTTGTTCCATAAAGTTATACCCAATGCTCCCTAACCCATTTTCTTTTGTGAGAAAAGCTTTCCTATCAATATGTTCTTACCGTACATTGTTCTCGACACATGAAAACCATGTTTCTTCACACCCATTTTAAAAGAGGAAAGGGAAAGGTCGTCAGTGACTCCAATTTTTGCCTATGGTTACCCCAGGCATACTGCCATTCGGTACAGTGCCTCCCAGATTTGCTCACTACTCACAGGAGGCAGTAGTGCCCACTTTGGAATTGCTGATTTATATCATATTCATCCAAACCATTTTTCCTTTTTCAAGTAGTTCTTGGCAGTGATATTTTTTTCGGGTGCAGTGGAAAGTAGAAGATACTCGGCACTGCACGTCGCTCTAGATACCTCCTTCCATTTATATATTTAAAGTAGCTTCTAGCCATAGGCATCCACGCATCTCTTCTTGTTGCAATTACCCACTTCTTTGTCAACTCTTTGTTTCCAAAAGGAAACCTGCATAACATAGTAAATCAAACATTTGATCAACTGCTTCGTGTAGTTTCTAGTGTTTAAATCACTCGAATGTATTGAGTTGCAACTTTTGCACTAAAATTAAACGTGGAAAGTAATTTGTGACCCTTGTTTCAAATGGCCTGTACAGTTAATAACAAAATAATGCAATGGTACAGCATCACATGGAAGTGTGACAGCATAAATTGCTAAAAATATTAAAATTTAAAAGATTGATATCATGTTAAAAATTACAACTTCTGTCACAATGCATTAAACATGGGTTCGGTGACTAGCGAAACTCGCCTACAAAGTACGAGAGTAGTTCCTAAGGTAAATGCCAAGAAAAACACAATCCCCTTAGTAATAACATGGGACTGTAATCACGAGAATGCAATTTTTGCCCGTCTGCTTCGACTGGTGGCACCGTAATTGGCATCTTTGCCGGTCTGTTACTTAGGGGTGGTTTATTATAATAGTATATGAAATAAAAACCAACGGTCACTGCATGCAGTCTGTATTCCAAACGTGGAAATACAAACTGTACCAATTGGATTCTGTGGCAAAGCACTAAATTTTATAAATTCGTACGTGGGGTTACGGGAAACTTTGTCTGTGCCATTCCAATAACAACATTACTGCTGTTCTAAGTCACATCGAATTAAACATACATTTGGTGAAAAAGACAATTGTAAAATATAGATAGTAATATGAATATAATTCGGTATCTAAGAACTAGTTTTGTAAACCGATGCAATTAACGTTTTTAGTATCTCGACAAATTAGACGACCAGATTTCTTATTACGGACGAGCCATCGACGTGTCGAAAAGAAATGCGCATTATTGGGATATTTCAAAGTAACGTAAAATACAACTTTAAAAGCTTTTGTATTTTAAGCTTTTAATCACGGACCCATTCTTTGTCTCGACTTCCCCTAGGTGTGTACTTAGTCTGAAAAAAAAGAAGTGTAATGTAATATTTTGGAAATAAAACAAATAGTTCAGAAACGTGTTAAATTCCTTACTTCTTATTTACAATGAGTATTTCCTATTGCTACCCGTGCAGTGCAATACATATATTTTCATTGGTATAAAGAGTTTTAAGACATTAATTTAATTGTTGCAGATTAAATTTTAAGCGCACTCTGTCATTTGCTTGCTTACCAGAGAAGTCACGACTACGGATACGTTTCTAAAGTCAAACAAGTGGACCTAAAGCATTAGTTTTGCACCGTGTGCACGATCACATCTCTGAATTTGCTCGGCCAGCGACGTCGATAAAGATAAAATGGCAAAGTGGATTAAATGCAACAACCGCACGTGTGAACATTATTCTGCAGTAAATGCAGCTTCTCGATCAATTACAGTTTATCGTGCCGACTAGTGTTCCGTCGTCTGACCGATTTTAAAATAAATGCGTTTTTAATCACTTTGGTATTTCAAAGACTGCCTTTGTTAATAGATTGAAGACACCGGCGGACGAAAGTCTTACATTACAAAATCAAGTTTTCGGTGAATTGATGTAAAAATTTTAACTATATATTAATGTCAGCATAACTATGTCCACTAACCAGTATGTTGCAGAGTATTAGCGTTGTTTAATTTCTAAGATCTTTGATGTGGTGTGAGAAATGGATTCACCATACCTTTAACTATGCGAGACAATTGGATACGAAGAAAAAAATTTTTTATGCCAGATTTTTATCGAATAAAAGTTTAATTTGGCACTAATAAACTTTTATTGGACAATTGGATTTTGAGTGATTGTGACAATGTTGTCAGCCAACAACTAAAAGACAAGAGGACATCGAATTTACAGTTTACAATTAAAATTATAATTCTCTTCAACCTGTCTAATACGAAAATCTTGTCACTGCAAAATCCTTAAGTTGGATTAATTTAACTTTATGGAATATAAAAACATATTATTTCTGATTACAGATTTATTGATAAGCCAACACAATAGAGGTCTTGTTACTGCTGACTTCTTTTGAAAAAGACATAGTATTATTCTGTAATTGTCAATACTGAATTTTATTTTGTGCAGATTTCATTGACTGGCTCTCTGGCAACAAACATTAACTTCTGCAGTGAAACTTTGAGAGCTATTCTCCAATACAACCAATTCTCTCCAGAATGGATTTTTTGGTTCACGTGACCTATGTATGCAACATCACTTCTACTCGACCGAACAACTGTGTTCTTATGGTACGACAATGAAAAACGTGTCCTTTTAAATGATATGTTCTGCAGATGTAAGGTCTAATGAAGGGATGGGCAAAATATTAATAAATATATCAATTTCCCAATTTAAGAAAGTATGCAGTAAAATTTACTTTTACCAGTATTTTCTACAACTTTATTAGCCAATTTCTTGTACCGTTTACAGACTCGCATGAAAACTAAAACTAGCAGTGACTAATATTCAACCAATTTTTGATATATTACATTCGTATCGGTGACAGAAGTCAATTAAGTGCACTTACGTTAATTTATAATCACATATGAATAAATAATTGTGATTTACCCGCATTCTTTTTTGTGTGCAGCCCGCATCGGTTCAAAAGTTTTAAATGTACCCCTTTTGTAGAAAAAGGTTGCTTATCCCCGGTCTAATGCAGGCTGGTCGATATTGATTTTTCGTCCGAGCTCGTTGCAAACTAAATCTGTGCGATCCTCGTCGATTTGGTGTAATTACACATCATACCCTTTGATGATATGCATGACTGTGCCATGCAATATATATAGCCTACACTCATCCTGGCCGCAAGTTTTCTGAGCTAGGATTTTACATCAACTTTTTAACCAATAATTGCATTAAACTATACAGCGAGCAAAAAAGTATTTGCACACAGGCAATAGTAGTTATTGCAAAAACAACCTAAACTTTTTGATCACCCAGTATTTCTATGCCATGCAAATTCTTGTTTACGTACACACACTGGATGTACTGTAATTCCCATGTACATCACAACAACAAAAAAAAAGGAATACATTTTACCAATGACAGAACAATAATGCATGCATTTCCTACTGCCTGTGGCCACATCTCCCTGGATTTTAAACCTTGTGATTTTGATTGTGGAAACACTTCAAAAGTATGGTCTAAAGAGGACACGTCGAAAATATGGAAATATCAAAAAATAGTATTGCACCGTACAAGGAAAATTGGAGGATCGACTGCAGTCGGCCACCGAACTCGCCGCGCACAGAGTCTGCAGATCGAGGATTGCAGTATCCACGCATTACTAGGATCTTTGTATAGCAAAGTGTCTTTTACAGATAAAATGCTTGTTGCTTGCAGCACGAAAGTGCCACAAAGGCAAGTTTTGAAGCTAACTTTTTATAGAAATGTCCTCCACACCTCCCAACATGTCACTGTACCAGATTTAGATGCATTTGGACTGCTAAATATCTTTCTAGGAGGTGTCAATAGGGGCACTTTACAATCACCCAATAGATTAAACAAAATTCCTACTTTTTATTGTAATCTCAAAATTTTGAAGATAAAATTAATTGGCAATCTTTACACAAAAAAAAGTGTGAAAAAGTTTGTGAAACAATTTAGACTTGTGGCATAGCTTATATACATAAAATACTGTTAATTCTATTATACATTCAATTTGCAAATGTAACATGCACTCTATATTGAACTTATTGCAGCTGCATTTTTATGTATTTAAATGCTAAAATGTTTTTCAAAAAATGCGTTTTATATTATTTGTGAACATAAAGCACTGTAAAGATCTTTGAGTGTATTTATTTATGACTTCATTATCGGGTACGATGGAGGATCTGCACATCAATACAAAATTGTGGTCGAAATTACCTTATGATTGACGTTTTAATAGTGAAATTTCAAGCCAGTATGCACCCGTATGAAATTTACTAGATACATAGTATTACACTGACATATCTGTATGCATGTTCTTTAGCATAGTAGATAATTCTCTGCCGGACATCGTTTGCTCGACTTGCAATGGTTCAAAAGATCACTTAACACATTCCAAAACTAAACCCGAAGCAGAGAAACAAGTAACAAATTTTTTAAAAATTTTAAAAAAATAAAAAACAAAATATAAAAAAGTATATTTTGTTTGTAAAAAATTTTTTAACACGATTATTATTTTTAAAAAAAATTTTCGTTAAGCTTAACATCGACAAAAATTCAACATGGCAGCCGCCCGCAACAGAGAAAAATTCAACACGAGATAAGATTCTGAAGATTATATTAACCTATGACGAATGCTGATTCCAAATCTTTTTGTGAATGAAATTTGACATGCATACTTAACCTTTCAGCAGTGGGAGAGTCAGGTATGGTTCTACCCCTTAGTAGTGGAGAATATACCCGAAAAATTTTTAAAGTATTTTTTCACGCAATTTTTCTCATTTCCGTTTTAGAAAAAGTATTTGTAAACAGTTATGTCTAGTAAAGAAAAGTCTTTTTTTATTGTTACATAATTCATTTTTTATGTGAATTTTTTTTTGCGGTAGTTTTTGGCTAGATTCTGGTGATACCCCCAAAAGAATTTAACGTATATATACGTCCCTCACCACTGCCACATGATCGCCTTCGACATATTATTGTGAATGAAATTTGACATGCATACTTAATCATCCAATATAACTTTGTTTGTGCATATTTAAAATTGTGGAAACAGTGTCTTGTGCTTTTGGCTGAGTGTTCTCTGTATTTGACCATAAGTCATAAAACACTTTCTACATTTATGTTGAAAAATAGTGGTTTTTGCATATGTAATGCTTTGGCACATCAATTCACTATTACCAATCCTATTACAATGAAAATATCGAAATAAGAAAACTATTTACAACACTTACTTTTTTGAATTTTTATACTACACTAAAACTATTAAGAACTTTTGTATGTGTCTTTTACTGCTACTATCACATCTAATAAACATATGTTTAAAATTAGAGGTTCATTTATTTGAGATTCATTTATGAGAAGAAATCAAAATGTGATGCCTCTTTACCTAAGGATTATTAAATTATTATTATTTGTTACATAAAGTGAATGGCCTGAAGCAAGAGTATTCTGACTACACTGTTAAACTATTAAACAGCTGCTGCCACCTGGTGTGCATGTCTCGGTGAAGAAAAGAAAATGACATTCACACAGAGTTCAACTACAGTTAATGAGCAGAAGGATGCAATTTATTTTTTATGGATAACCGGTAAGATACCGTCAGACATTCGTGCAAAATGGTGAAGACTGTCTGGATGTCTCCAATGTCCATAGATGGTGTAAAATGTGCAAAAGTTGCAAATCTGTGATGAATGAGCCTAGTTTTGAGCACTCATTAAGTACTTCTATACTAGAAAAAGTTGCTGCAGCCAAAGACACATTACTAAAAAACACTTTATTCATCTGAAGGTCCCATCCAAATGGTTTGACATTTTTTTTGGTATGGCAATGACATATGGCATTTCTGTACCATAGCTTTCCATTCATAAAGTTAGCATTTGCTGGGTGTCCAGGTAACTGACAGGAATGCAACTGCTGTCAGGATGGTGACATGCTTAAATCATTTGAAACAATATCACTGAGAAAAGAATAAATTCATTGAAAGCATCATCATTGCACATGAGTGATAGATGATGCTGATGTCAAAGCAATGGTATGAAACTGGCTTTATTTGCAAGAAATGGTGTTCTACAGATCCAGAATGTTTAACCTCATCACACACTGGACAAGTGCTTGAACGAGTATGGACCCTATGCAGCACTCAGATTACATATAACTTTTCATATTTAAAAAAAAATTGATACCATTCATTCTGGTAATCCAGCACCATTCTGATTCCATAGATGCCAGATTAACAAACATCTACTACATATAGGCAGCTTTAATAATATAAATGTAATGATTTTGTAAACAATTGCACACTAATGAGAATGCAGATAAATTGAGTTTTCATTTGGTTTATTGTGAAAAGTCCAAGTTGTTGTCACAAATTATAAGTAGAACTCTCTTGTATTAATTAACATAAACATTAAACTTAGACATTAAATTTATTTAACATCACATTTTACATAATTTTTTTATGAAATGAATAAAATAACTTATGTATAAATTTTCCTTCCCCCATTGTACATTACTTATCTAAAAATTAATACTATGTACAATAAAACTGGTTTTTTTTTCACTAAATATCTAAATAATCCCAGTGACATGATTTTCAATTGAACTACTGATTGATATATATATAGATATATACAAAATGAAAGTAATCTTGTAAAACAAAGATATCGTCTATTGACAAAAAATATAAATCTTTGGTTTGTGAAAGTTGTAATTTTTGATTTTTTCAACATCAACCGTCAAACGAACGGATAGAGAGAATCAAATAAATATAACATTCCATTCATTTAACTGTTTTGGTACAAAAAAATTTGTAAAACAAATAACCCAGAAAAAGTACCAATCATCGTTTTTTCAATTAGAATTGAAATTAAAAACAAAACAAAAAAAAAGTATGCCATAAAATGAAAGTAAATACAGTGCTTTCTTTTTGTGCAAATAACAACAGTGAGAAGGTAGATCTCTGAGTAAATAAATAAAAACTGCAAATATTAAAATTTTGGCAAGTTTTATCATGAGCATGTAATAAAATTTTAGTACAGAAATATATTCGTTATATAAGTTAGTGTTAGTGATTATTCTGATTTGCATTAATGCACGCACAGAATGCATGGTCCATTATGTTGCTCTTCAGACTTTAAAAAAATCTCCTAGAACTACAATATGAACACTTGAAGCAACTGACAATTCCATTTTTATAAATAACAAAATACACTGTCGTAGCATCAATTACATATTTATTTGTTGCAGCCAAATACTTTATATGTAATGCTTCCTTATAAATTCCAAATTTTGAGTTAAAAAATTTTTTTAGTGTTGCTTTATTATATTTGTAATTTAAATTCTGTTATGCAGAATCTATAACATAGCAACAAGTTAGATTGTAAATGTTATAATAAATGCTTTATATTTTGGTGCCATTCTATAAAATAAAAGAATCTCTGTAAACATAAATATTACATTCTGTTGGAGCTGCACCAAGAATATATATATATATATATGATACATATATATGTGAAGTTACTAATTTTTAATAATTAGCAGCAGTAATAAATGTTTTATTGAAATAAATTGTACTTTCATTTGGTGTCATTTTATCTTTGATTATGAAAACAGAGATCATTTTAAATTAACCCACTTGTACTATTTTCATGCTATAGACATTTGTTTTTCTGACGTTCGATCTCGATCATTCGCTTTCCTTTTCCGAATCGACCGCGGCAGACTCCGAATTGTGATTGTTATCCACGCTGAGAAAAGCCTTGAAGGTTGCTGCAGAACTATAAGTATCGATGCTGCTCTTTAAATCGGACAGAGAATCTTCGATCTGTAAATAATTAAGTCGTCACACTTTTTATTAATATAAGCAACAAATCGTAAATAAGATATAAATAAAATTTCAGGTCTTACAAGATGTATTAATTTAATTATTTCTCCCAGAGCATCTTGCCATCTCTTTGTTTCTGCCCTGTGAATTGCATCTTGCTGACGAAGTAATTTAATGAAATCTTGCTGCTTCAGTGGTGTCTGACTATTAGAATTCAAGAAAATCTTTTAAAATACAGGACATAACTGCTTAATTTAAAAAAAAACAAATGCTTACTTATCAACTGGAAGGTCTAACCATTCGGCATTGTTATTTGACAGAGCAATGCTCTGATCTTCTAATGACCATAATTTATAGAATAAGAGAACGTTTAAAAGTACTAAAACTACTAGCCTAAAAATAAAAAAAAGTAAATATTAAATATACAGTATATATGTACATATGTATGTATATTAGTCAATACATTTTTAAGTAAATCACAAATGCCATACTTACGTAATTAGTATAACTCTGACAACAAAATCTGGTGTAGAACTTAGCATACCTATATCAAGGCCAGATATACTTGAAGCTACAAATGATAAAAATTCAGTAGTTAAACTGGAGTAAAATTTTTTTTCTGTGATGATAATGACTACAAAAATTGCTAATAGAAAATTTTATATTACTTTAAATCTAAATTTTACTACTAAAATTACACATTTACTACTTTTCATCTAGAAATATACATTTATATTAAAGAATTATTCTTGGCGCACAAATTCTAGTATTAATTATGTAACAGAAAAGCCGACAAGGACTCTTTCTCAACTTTCCCAGTACTCAATGAGAGGTTAAGGGGACAATTAAAGTCGAATAATTTTCAATATACTACTGTTGTTTTTATAAAAAAAATTGTAAATGTGAATAATAAGTAAAATTTATTAGCATCAATGCCCCATATATAGAAATTACCATGCAGTTTCAAATATTCACTCAGTTCTGGGATATAATGCAAAACAGATGCCCTCATATATACACAAAAGTAATTTTTACATTTTTGGGTCTTTCAATGTCTAAACATCATGAAATGCAAAAAGAGCCAAGGTAGGTCAATACTACCGACCATATATCATACTTTCTCTATGTTATATTCCTATAATAGCTGGAAAAGCAAAATATAGGATAATCAATAATATATAAAGATTGCAAATACTTGTATATATTTCTTAAAAACTGTTAACTTGCAAAGGTTTAGCCATATTTATCAAAATTCATCATTGGTGAATCAATAATAGACAATTACAAAAACATGGTTTTCAATGATAGAATAAGTTAAAAAAAATGAAGAAATAAATACAAATTTATTTCTTTATTTTATTTATTATTTAGTGATGGAAAATCATGTTTAGAAAATATTATGATGTAAAATAATAATTAGTTGCTTGGTGATGGTAATGTGTTAAGACTAAGTGATTATTTAATTATTTTAAAGTGAGATCTCTGGTTAGCTTAATCGAAGCAAAACATTTTTACCATTAAAAAGCTCTTGAAGAATGCTTTCCATTGATGTTATAAATTCATAGGAGTGCAATTTAAAATGTGAGAGGAAATACATGTTTTTTCATTTTTTCCAAAAACCCTTGAAGTTCTTAGTGGCACTAGAAAGATAGCTTGTCAGAAAAGCCTTAAAACAAAACCTGAACAAACTCAAAATTGAGCAGACCCAATGTTCCATTTATTTTTGGACATAATGTATATACCATTCGAAGAGAAAACAATTCTGGAACTGAAGAAGAAAAAGTAAAGATTCTTTTAAGTTTATCTTATACAGGGGCATAAGGCTTGAGGGAAGTTAGGATGAAAGTTTTGGAGATCAGAAGGAACTCCAAAATTTCATTGAAAGTTGTAATTAGAAATAATCTTTCTTCTTAAAGAATAGTTTCATATCTTAACTAAAATTAATTATTGGTTATTATTTTCTAGTGACTACCACTGTTTTTAGTCTATTCTAGTCAAGAAACAAAATGGTGATATACTCCAAGAGCTAAAATCCCTACAGCTAAAGCAGTTAACATCAGATACCCATTCCTTCTCTATGAATAGTTTTGCCGAAGCTAAATTCAAAATCATCACTTGTAAATTGTGTATACATTGTGATTCTTCTGTGTAAATAAACAATTTTGTGTATAAAGTTGCAGTTTTATAAGTATAAATGAATCTAGCAATTTCAGAAAAGTTTGCACTTTAACCTTTTCCATGCGGTTAGCTACCGATCGGTATGTATCACGTGACTTCTTTGTTTATCGGTGATGCGAAACGTATTGATCGGTAAAAATCAAAAAATTTGATTAATTTGCATTATATTCGACTTTTCCAGCGATCTTAGCTTTGATTCGTTCTTCTATAGGTTGATTAACTTTGTTTAAGCCAATAAGTATTTTGTTATTACCCCTGGGCCATAAATATTTTGGTAAATACATTCCCCTACCATTCTACAGTAAATCTTCGCAGTTAACTACACAGTTGGCTGAAAACAATCAAAGGGAAACTCCTTTTAAGGTTTTATTGGGTATCTTCTGTCTTTGTTGACATTAGTTTAACTAATCACAGACTTGTGAAAGGAAAAAATTGCCGCAAAAAGCCCCACCTCCAACCTTTTAAGTAAAATGTAAACAATCACAGTAAATTCGCTTTTTAAATTGATTTTTAGCTCTAATTAACTAATTTAATGCACTTAGACATTAAATTAGCTAATTTAACAATATTTAGGTGAGAAAATACGTTTTTAAAACTATCTAACGATAAATATTCCCGGGAAACTCCACCTTCCTATAGTAAGTCTATGGAAGATGTTCGTGCTGTTAATTGGCTTTAAAATTTTTGTCAAATGAATTCATATATATTTTGAATACATTTAATTATTTTACAAAAATAAGAGCGAAGCCGTGTCAGTCGTACAGCTGAACAGCTGACTAATCGGTGTCGTTCAAGATAACAATCGACTACTCTCCCAGCTAAGTAATTAGAGACATAGTGTGAATAATGGCAATAACTTCTCCCCTGCTCTAGGTAGAGAGCTGCGGTTTGTTTTGTTTAAAAGAGGACAGATGTTTCTATCTAATAGATGTACAAAGTTCAGCGATTCCCTGTAAATAAATTTTTTTTTTTGTTCGTAAACTTCAAATTTGTTCGTAAACTTATTATTATTTTAAATATGTATAAAACTAAAAATTATACAATCGTAAACTGTAATATGTTTTTAATCAAACACAAAAAACAGATTGAATATAGCGTGATATTGAAGCGAAATATTGCGATTTAAAAAATTACCCAAAAAACACAAAAATGTGCCGCATAACGAATTCCACCTATTTACTTAATGCTAAAGGTTTTCAGCATGGAAAGGGTTAACACTACAACTACAGTTTTATTTTTATTTCTTGTTAAAATTAAATATTTCATTTTAATTTTCAAGTATTTTAAGTTATTTTTTATCTAAAATACTGATGTACAGATTCAAATTATCTAAAAATTAACCTTAAACTATACCTATTTTGTGAATGGAAGCTTGTTGTTGCAGTTTATGTGGAACATCAGCATGTGCTTCTGTTTTTGCAGCATCTACTTTCATACGTTTACGTCTTCTAGGATGTTTTTTTACTGGCTGTTGACTTGATCGTTCTATTTCCTTGTGTAATGCAGTCTCTGAAAATATAAATCTTTATATTAAATACCAAATAGCTTTTTTAACAAATTATAGTAATCTAGGCAATTAATCCTGAATGCTAGCTTTGAATATATTAACAAAATACAGGGAATTCATATTCATAAAATTCTGTTAACTGTACCAAATCAGTTTATTATCAAATCTTACCAACCAACAGAATTTTAATAATTGTGATTTGTTGAAATTTTTACAATGAATCTAACTTAACTTCTAATATTAATTTTTTTACATCTTGTGTTTTCTCTTAGTAATTAATTTACAGTGGAAACTCAATTAACTGAAGTTGATGGAACTGTAGGGTCTTTCAGATAATCCAGAAATTCATTTATTTTTGTGTTTTGGATATATCTTGCACTATGTATTTAAAGATTCATGAATAATAAACAAAGTAATACAATTACTATATTTAAAGGTAAATAAATTTGTAGAGAGTCAATTCTGACTCATTTTATTTTGTTTAGGGATTATTTTTAAGTTTGTTTTTATTATTTACTTTTGGGATCTTTTATTTTGTTAAGGATAGACTATCACACCTCCCCAAAACAAAATTCTGATATAAAAACAAAACTTACTTTACCCAGACAACTGCCAAAGGTAAATCAAATGCATCATTAACCCAGAAATGAAATCTCATGGGAGACTTCCAAGAGAAGGTAAAAGAATAATCTCCTACCCCAAATTGTCACCAAAATACAGGACTAATTAAAAAGAAAATTATATGAGGGTGAAAACAAGACATGTAAAAGACGATGGCTAGAAGTAAATAACAATGTTAACTGTATGTAGGTAAATATGGTAGGTGTGTATTCATGTAACATCACCATCCCAGCACTATAAGAGATGAACTGAGAACTGATGAGTTAAAGCTAAGGATTGATTGGGGTTGAGACAAAGAAAAAAACAAAGGCTTTTAAATTGGATCTGGTGGATTAGAAGTTTCATATTGGTGATGGTTAGGTGAGTTAGATCGTAAGACCTTTTTGTGAATCTTGTAAATAGTCCATTTTTCTATATTACTGGATTTTTGGCAGAGATAGTTATAAGACTAATTCTAAGTTAATGTTAAGTTCCCAAGCACCTGGAAGTTTTGTACATACTTCTTGTTTTTGGTTTTGGTTAGATAAAGTATTGCTTGAGGTTTTATAACCTGTACACTTCATTTTTTCTAACTTATTTCATGTTTGTTACTATTAACAATTGTAAATAGTCTTTAGACTAATAATAAATTTCTCTTTTGACAAGTAGTCAAGTTTTATTTTGAATTTTACTAACACTAATTGGGTTTTGTTGAATATATTTGTTCATTTTGCCTGTTTGAACGTCCAGGCCTGGCACCAACCAACTCTCAATTTTGTTTTTCATTATGTAACATCATACATTAGGTAATTCCAGGCTTCGAAAAAAATTTTAGACATTACAAATTTACTCAAAATTTAATGTAAGGTTATGTATATGACCAAGTCTTGCAGCACTACAATCAACAGATGATATAGAGTTATAGGGTAAGTTTGATCTGTGTATTTTATTCTATGGTATGTATAGTATAATACTACACACTGTTTTTTTTGTTTGAAAACCATATTCAGTAATTGTTTCCACTGTATTATAATTTTTTTTTAATCAAAATTTGTCTTTCCTGAAAATTTTTCTAATGTGTAATTTATTGATTTTAACAAATATTACGTCTAAACCAGCCATCAAATGATGTTTTAAATACTGGGTGATTGTAATTAAAGAATACATGTTCAGAGATCTCTGTAGAACGAACTATTGGACAAATCCCAACAAAATTTGATATACATACTGTCCTGAGTGTATGATTTTGATTTCCAAGAAAAAATTTTACTTCAAAATTCAGCTGCTGGGGTGAAATTTGACATTGCTGTTCTCTCAATGTATGTATTAAATACATTTTCTAACAAAGTTCAAATATAAAAGGAGTCACAACAGTTCTTCATAATTCTTTGACAAGTGAACAGCCATGGTGTGTAATTTGACTGATCGTGTGTTAATCACCAATTCCACATCTGTATTATATGTAAATTATTGCACTTTGTTTCTTAACTCCTAAAATTTATTAGAAAAGGTAC
The DNA here is from genome assembly GCF_030686945.1 of Centruroides vittatus. Lineage (NCBI taxonomy): Eukaryota > Metazoa > Arthropoda > Arachnida > Scorpiones > Buthidae > Centruroides > Centruroides vittatus. The sequence continues at coordinate 752,370 of NW_027122709.1, read as the reverse complement.
ATAATATGCACATTAGTTCTTTAAGCTCTGAAAATTTCTCCTAGAGAGAAAATTGTTTTTAACCCTTTAAACAAAAATCAGTCAAATGAATTTCCTTCAGTTGATTTTGTCTTGAATAGATTAATGTAATTTTGACTGATCTTATGTTTAAAGAGTGTGGGGTTCAGGGGCTGTCAATGATGTGTTATTAAGTATGTTTTAGGTAGAATCCTGCCACCAGGTGTGTTTTACTGGACACACCACCAATTGAGACGAAGTAAATGACTAAGGCACGAGGGTAAGAGCCATTCCGAAGTCCAGAAATGAGCCTCTCAGGAGGAAGAATGCAGAGTCGGATATAACCAATTAAAGGAAATTTATTATAAAAAAAAACCGGAAGTTTAGAACAGAATTACAAAATCCGATTTTTTGGAAATTTGCCTATCTCTATCTATGCAACGAGAGGAGGGGTGCCTAACGGGGGTATTCGAACTACGCAGCTCACAACATACCAGATAAACCAGATATCTTCTCTCGTCTGTTCAGACAGTCTGTTCGTCTCCAAGTTCAGTTTCACTCACTCTCTTGGTCTACTATTGATGCTTACTAATGATGGCTTCTGTTGACCTACCTCTTCTTTTGGTAGCGATGGAGGGGGCAAATGAAGTGGGTCTGACGGTCAAGGCTGCAGATGTTTCTGGTGTCCGTTTGGTCTGATGCTTGTCTATTCTCTCTCTCTCTCTCTGCTGTCACTTTCTGCTTCTACTCTCCACTCTCTCTACTGCTCTGCTGATGCTCTGGACTGTTCTCTCTTGCTGGTCTGATTAGGTTGGAGCTCTTCTTTTTAAACATTTTCAGTATGAGAAAGTTTATCATCGGTGATGATCAATTGGTGGTGTCGTCATTGTGGATGAGAGGGTTTTTTGTTGTTTGTTTATTTGGTAATGACATTGAACTTTTGTAGAGTCATCCTTGCATTGGTGTGACTCATCTTTGCTTTGTGACAGTTCTCATCGTTACTCATTGATTGCTTTGACTAGGTTCTTCATTTAATGAGTAAACATTGTGGAAGTCCGAGCCTTGCCGCGACACTCGGTGCCGTGAGAAAAGGGGGAGAAAGTACGATGTTTCCCTTTTTTATATTTTCAATCCTTTACAGATTAATTTAATCCTCTAATTGCTTCTTCTTCTTTTTCCCTTGGCATGTTGTGAGATTTCTGATAGTTGGATAATAAACCGTTTTATTTTAATTTGTTTATTTAAATCATTTTAGTCGATATTAAAATTTGGAAAAAGGGGAGTCCCTAGATTGGTAAAATAGACGAATTTCCTCTTACACTTTGGTTGTTGTTCAAGACATGGTTAAGGTTTTAACAAAGTTCAAGCGAATACATAGTTAGCAAAAGAAAGTTAATATAAAGTGATTAAACAAAAAATTATTACAAATATCGTAAATAACAGTTCACAAATGCGTACATTGAGGTATTTTTGGAGGGGGTAAATGGTGGTCTTCACAAGAGTTAAGAAGACAGGATCAGTCAAAATTACCTTAATCTATTCTATCTATCTAAGGATCATATTTTGCCACAGTTGTTGAATTTTGAACTAAAAGTTTTACCTTGGAAATTAAAATCATACACCGAGGACAGTATGTATATCAAATTTGGGTGAGATTGCCCAACAGTTCTTTCTACAGAAAGTTTTAAATATCTACTCTTTAATTATGATTCCCTATACATATTGAAGTAAAATCTAATATATAGATATCTCTCTCTTAACAATGTTTAACTTGATGAAGATCCTATAAGATTACAGGTATCCCTTGCTTAATGTGGAATATGATTAATGCACAAAATTAATTGCAGCAATCCCTTTATATAAGCAGCATAAGTTTTAATTTACATGGCTTTACCAGCTGTCTTTACTTAACTTAGATACAATATTTTGATTCATGTGATTTCTGACATACACAGTAGGATTGGGGGATTAACTGCATTAATCAAGGGATACCTGTAAATTATGAGTTGAAAAATTCATCACCACCTGAACCTATTCTGTTTAGATATGTTTAGATCCATAAATATTATTGTGTTACATATAGCAATAGTAATAAGAAATGCTATTTCACATAAAGAAATCCTTTTCATTTTTGGAAATTGTAATCACCTTAAAATTCTCAAATAATTAACAAATTCACTAACAGATTTTGATAACACGAATGATTACTGGTACATGAGTATAACCAAATAATGTGTTTGTAAACAAAGTACTGTACAGTACAATAGCCAGAGCTAGCACTGTATGAAATAATCAGACATAGAAAAACAAGATGATAACAAACAGAAAGCATAATGTTTTCTGTTTGTTATCATCTTGTTTATAGCTTAAAATGTTGCCAAACGTTACTAGAAATATCTTGCACTGAAGCTTAAACATTGATAATTTTGGCCTTCATCACATATTTTTGCTCTGCAAAGAAATTTACTTTTCCAACTTTACAACTTAAAGCACCTTTTCACAGACTGCACCATTGTATTTTATGTTTAAAGTTTACAGAATTTTACTTACCTAAATCTGTACAGAAATCACTTAATCCTTGCATTGCACTTTTTTCTATAAGGGCTAAAAAGAATAACATTTTAATATTTATAACATAAAAACATATATAAAAAAATTTAACAAATAATATACATACATTTCACTAAACCCCAAACAGATTTTTTGTAGTGGACATAACCATGAACACGGAGACGCGAGTGACGATTTGAAACACGTGTGAGACAATAAAAAGATTTAACACTAAAAGTATCACTATATGGTATACCAGTATTCACAACATCACAGTCTATTATATACATGTGACCTGGTTTACTTTGTTTCAGCAAACGCTACAAAACAAATTTACATTAATTGAGCATCATGTAACATAAGGATTAACGGCGATAAAATATTTAAACCAAAAAATATTACCTGTGTTTCTGTAGTTTGAGCACTTTTGGCCATTGAATGATTTAAAGTAAGAGTATATGTAACTTGCCTCATTTTGTGACCAACATCCGGACACAACTGCCATAAACTTTCCATTATATCTGAAAAAATGTAATGTTCACATATAATTTTAAATAATCAAATTAACTACCATAAAATTGGGCAACTTTGGCCAATTTAAAAAAAAAAAAAAAAAAAACAGAATTAAAACTAATACACACGAAATTACAATTAATATAGTTTTAATAATAATAATAATCCCGCTTTCATTCATACAAAATAAGTATGAAAGGAAAGGCTATAAACTGAAAGATAGTTATCTGGGTTAATCATCTTTTATATATGGATGACCTTAAGGTTTATGCAAATAGTAGAAATAACCTAAAAGTATTATTGGAAAGCGTCGAGATTTTTACAAGTGATATAGGGATGGCGTTTGGACTGAATAAATGCAAAGTAATACATATAACTGCAGGACGCAGAAGCAGTGCAGTAGGAGAAGGACATATACTACTGAATGGAGAAACTTTCGACCAACTTGCAATACGTGATAGTTACAAATATTTAGGAGTGCATGAATCAGGAAAAATAGAGCATAGTATTATTAGGGAACAGATAACAAAAGAATATTTTAGAAGGATTAAAAAACTTTTAAACACACACCTTAACTCACGTTATCTAATAAAGGGTATAAATACGTATGCTATCCCGGTCTTACTTTACTCATTCGGTATAATCAACTATAAAAATAGTGACCTAAAGAAAATAGATGTTAAAACATGAAAGCTACTAGCAGTAAAAAAAGCACATCAGCAAAAAGCAGAAGTAGAAAGGTTGTATTTGCCAGTAAATCAGGGAGGAAGAGGACTATTAAATATAGAGTACATGTATAAAGCACAAATAGTTAAATACAATCAATACCTAAAAGAGGAAAGTGATCATCTGATTAAAGTAATAGTAAAGCATGATATAGGCAGGGATAAATACTCAATAATAAAAGAAGCACAAGAGATAGAAGGTGAATTACATCTACCACGAGGAAATACACATACAGATGAAGAAATTAAAAAATCAATAATAAAACGGCATAATGATGTATGGAGAAGCAAACAATTACATGGTCAATTTCCTAAAAGGGTATTGGATCAGGGCAATATAGACAGAGAGCTTGCATTTGAATGGATTAGAAAGCAACAAATAGCCCCAATAGTTGAATCATTAATATTTGCTATTCAAGACCAAGCTGTAATGACACAACAATATCAACGTGACATATTAAAGAAGCCACTGGATGGGAAATGTCGCCTTTGTACGACCAAAGACGAGACCACGCAACACATTATATCAGGATGTGAAAAATTGGTGGGGACTTGTTATGTAAAACGTCATAACAACCTTGTCCAGTACGTCTACTGGTGCCTGGCCCGAAAACATAAAATAGAAGTTCCTAACCAATAGTGGAAGGAAACATTAATCCAGACACAAGTTAAAAAAAAATTGTACGGCCGAGATCTTATGGGAAATGCCTGTACAAACTGATGTCACTGTATCTCACAATAGACCGGATTTAATTTATGTTGATAAAAATCGCAATAAAACATTCTTAATAGATATAACTGTACCATCAGATTACAACATTGGTGTTAAAGAAATTGAAAAATTAAGTAAATATCATCTTTTGAAATCTGAAGTTAGCCGTCCATGAAATACACAGACAACTGTCATCGCAATAGTAATAGGAGCAACAGAAATAGTAGCAAAAACCATAAAGAAATACATACCGTATTTTACGGACTAGCCTACAGACATAGCATTGCTAAAAAAAAAAAAAAAACACCATAAGACTACGATTAAGACGCACCTGAATTTGGAGGCAATTTTTCGAAGAAAAAAGTGCGTCTTATAGTCCGAAAAATACGGTAGATCAATTAGAATCCAACATTGACATCAGCATTCTTCAGAAACAGGCAGCCATACACACCATACACACATCCCTCATACTCAGTAGAGTGCTTGATAATACTATCTTTGTGGTCAACACACCAGATCCAAGCATAATATGCAGCAATCTCAAGACATACAGCAATCTTCAGACACGCAGCAATTATCAGATAGGCCTCATTCATCAGTTAATCCAGAGTTACCCAATACGACTGTTGAGACTAGTACACAATGCTCATCTGGAAACCTTTTAAGAAGAGGAAAAGGGAGGAGAAGAGGAACTACTTGCACTTAAAGTGTATCTAATGCAATAAAGGGGTGGAAACAGATACCTTCTTTTCTGTGGGTTACGGGACGAGGTATTTTTTACTCCGATGTAAATCGTGCAGAAATAAAATAATAATAACAGCTAATCAGTATCATACATTCGTGATAGGAAAGTTTTAATTTTTAAATCACTCAATTCATTTTCTTAACAATTATGTGGTGGCCACATTCACCTTTATGATAGGGTGAATATGTCCTGACTTTAAAAGTGCATTTTATGCTATATTTCAGCTTCTATGAGTTGAATATGATCATAAAAAAAAATATATTTTTAAAGCTTACTATTTATTTACATTATTCTTTTCAAATTTTAAACTTTATAAACCATTAAAAACTATATAAAATAAAATTTAAAAATTCTTTTTATTCAAAATAAAATATTACAAATAGTATCAAAATAATTATCATGGACATTTTGATCACAAAGATATTACCGAGATTATTTTTCTCGTAACATTAACAAAAATATTTTTGTTATAAAGATGGCATTTTTATCAAAATTTATCACAGATACAAATTTTTAAAAATTGCGTAAGAAAAATTTTTATTACAAAATTATAAAAATTTAAAATAAGAGATCGGCATGTTTTTTACCAATACCTTTTCATTTCAAAGATTGAAAACATCCCTTGCTTGTTAAGAGTTTTTGGTTCTTGTATAACCTGAATTACATTTGTATTTTCATAGTATTAAGCTTACCAGACGTCCCATTTTGACCGGGACTGTCTCGGTTTGACGATGTTGTCCCAGCGTCCTGGCCAGTTTGTCATTCTGTCCCGGTTATTTGGTAAAATTTTAAAAGTGCCGAATATACAAGTAGTAAAAATAGTGTAGCCTCGAGTAAAATGGCAATTTGGCAATTACCCGTCTGTTACACTCACTGTTGCCAATCTAAACATTTCGTATCTAGATCTAAGTATCTTTAATGTTGTCTAGATGTTTTTCCCAAAATTTATAGCATATGGCCTAATGAATTTATATGTTTGCTTTTTTCACAGAATTTATAATAGCACGTAGCCTATGAGATCTAGATATTTTTATTTCATTTTTTTTTAGATATTTTGTTTCAATTAGAATTGGCAAGTCTGAAACATACACTGGAATGTCGTATCTTAGTCTAGTTCAAATTGCTGTTCGGTATTTGCGATTATTTCGTACTGTACATTATCATTTAATCTCTAAAATGCCAAAAAGAAACCCTGTTTTTACTAATGACTGAAAAATGTCTGTGATCATATTCACTAAGTGAAATATGAACTGTGCTTTTCAGAATTTTCGGTAACTCATGGTGGGCATTCAAACATTAAAAAATCACTTGAAATGTGTGTGAAACATAAGGCAAGCAATAGGAACTTCCTCAAATGTATTGTCATATTTTAAATGTACCGATTTAAGTGACAAAGAATTTTTAAAAAAGTTGACACTACTGATAAATATTAATAACTTCTTAATAATAAGATATGTTTAGTTCAGTTATTAAAAATTGCTTTTAACTTGTTTTTTTAACAACTATTTTATTTAGCCTTTTCAATCATAGGTACTTATCCTAGTAGGCTTAATTTTCTGTTGCAAGTATTTTCTCAAAATCGTCCCAGTTTGAGAAAAAAATATTATGGTAAGCCTACATAGTATGACATATCTTCCTTAGTAGGCCATTCCAATAAGAATTGTTGATTATCATTGTGGTAACTATGGAACTTTTAGAGTTTACTCTCAATATTTTTCTTGGAGATTTTGAATCCTATTAGATCATCCAAGTTAATAATGCAATCAATGTCATCCAATGTATGTGTGAAATTTTTGTGAAACTCTTCTGTAATTTCAGTAGAAGTTGTACCACTTTCTGCTGAGATATTAGCAGATGTTCATATAAGTAGATCCTTATTGCATTGTAAAATCCTTTTATAAAATCATATCCAGATAAATTATCTCTAAGTCGACATATTTTTGCTCCTTTATGACATGTCATAATTCAGTTGTAATGGAAAATCTAAATTCTGATGTCATAAGAAGATGGTAACTAATGACTTTCTCCTTTTTTTTGTGATTGAAACTGTCTGACCTCCTTGTTTCAAAGGATGTTTCCATTAATTTTATTTTGTAAAGTTGTCCTTGCAATATTGAAGTAAGAACTAGCTTCTCATGACAGATATTCTACCACATTTGACAGCTTCAACTGTCACTTGTACTGTTTATTTACTACAAACAGCATATTGTCTCGCCCACTTTTAGGCATATAATGTCTTGACATTATTTCTAAAAATATGACAACACTGTTATAACATAATATAATAATTCATTCATATAATACTCAAAACAATTGAAAGCTAACTTTTTCTGTGGTCTGTTAATTACATCTTACTGCAGGTTACTATGACAGAAAACAGTGCCATCTAAAACCTTTTAATTGTAGATAATCACATAAATTTTTATCTTCATTATGGTTAAATATAAAAAGTAACTATGAAAATAAATGTATTCAAAACTTTATCTACACTATTGGTGAATATTTACTGGTAGCTCAATGTCACTTAAGTTAGGTTCCAAATAGTAAGGATGAGCATATGGCAATCACAAGCTTAACCACAATGTATTCATTTTAGTACAACAGTTTGTAAAACTGTAGTTGGTTATTTCAATAAATAAACCATTAAATTAATCACACATTAGTTACATGACATTCCCACAGAATTAATTTCTGTCATGACTCGTGATCTTTATTTTGCTGACATCATCAAGTCTTGCAAATGTTTTTCCCTGTTTCTGGTTGAGGCCGACTCAGTGACTCATGCTGCTTACATCAGCACCTATTGGCTATTTGGCTTATATGGACAAGTTAAGGCATGTTGCTGAAGGACTGATGATATCATCAGATGCATAGACTATATAATCCAGAAACTGCTCAAGCAAATCACATAATAGATTTTTGTTCATTTCAGCAAAGTTATTAAATAATAAATATGGCAGCAGCAGCAACTAGATCTAAAACTGAAGTGTACCTCCTTGGTTCAACAGTAACTGAATTAACCGGCAACAAGTTGCCATCCTTACGTCAGGCTTTTGGTTTGTTTTTACATCTTCAACTGAAACAAACTATCAGATAGTTATCAGCTGTTACAGTCGAAAAGCTGGCAATATTTCATGAAATGGCTAGGATCCCAATGATGGATCCAAGAAACTGCATAACTAAACTAGAACAAACATTTGAAGAATGGCATTTGCTAAAGAAAAACAAGGAGTGATAATCTGTAACACAGCAAACAAATGAGACTGAATTTGTTAGTAAACTAGATGAACTTTTTGACATTTCTCATCTTAGAGCAGTCGAAATGATAAAAATTTCAGAGGATCAAGAGTTCTTGTTAGCTCAGCATGAAAAAGGGTGTAAAGGGTCAATGGTAGGTGTGGATGCAAAATTAGCTGCAAAGGAGAAACAATCAGCACAAAGACAGGAACAGATGCTTAATAGAAAACATAGAATGGAAAGACTTGAAGAGAAGTGGTGAAGAAATAGCAGAACTAATATCCTCAAGCAGCAGCACAGATACTGAAGAAGATGAAAACTGTAAAGGAAACAGAGTAACTAGTGAGGGAGCTGTTGGAAGCAGATTATCCAGACAGCAAGAAAGAGACACTCTCTGCCTCTACCAAAATAAACTGATAAAGTTACATTGAACATAGTACTGAAAATTTCAAATTTTGTGAACTGTGATGTTTAAAAATTTTTTCGTTGCATTTTGGTTTGTAATCCATCAAGTTTTTGAATATTGTAGAGTCTACATGACGATTTAATTTGTCTGTAATTGGCCAAAAAAGTGAAACAAGCCTGGTTTACCAAAACAGGTCTTGTATGTTTTCATTTGTCATAAATCGCTCTTTTTATAAACTTTGTGGTCATTAAGCTACCTCTAAATATTAATATATCAAGTTCAAATTTCTTCTGTAGTAATTTGAGACCAGTTGGAATAATTCTGGAGGGTAGGACCACAAAAAAGTAAGCAATTTATTTTTTCCCTATTTTAAGCACCACCCTATTGCTCGGGCAAAAAATAACAGCAGCAAAGATTAAAATTATTAGATTATTTCGTACTTCTAACCCTTCTACTATATTATATTATAATATTTGATTTATATTTACAAAAGTTATCTTATGTAAGAGTTTATCACATCCAGTGCCCAATCTAACACATTTTAAAACCTTTTTAAACTGTGTACAGTAGAAGAATAAAGAACTTAAAAATTCTTTACTCCTCTGCTGTAGACAATTTAAAGAAATTTCAAAAAATTCTAGGGTTTTTTGTATGTATGAATATTAGTGTGTGTATGGGAAACACAATTTTGTTTACCTTCTTTGAAGCTAAACAACCCCTGTGTATTTTGTTGAAATTTTCTGAAATTTTGCAGGGAGATTTGTGTATTAAAGGTCAATGGGGTGATGAGATAAAGGGGGCTGTGTCATATCTCAAGTAGAATCTGACTTATTGACAATTTTATTCATTATTACCATTTACAATTTTTATAAAACACATCCCTACCCTCAAAATTAAGTTTTTTGACATTTTATAATAATTAAAAATATAAAAAGTTCTTTTAATAAAATATCATAACAGATGGCACCACCAAATGTTGCCAAAGTTAAAGAAACTCGTTGTTGAATTTTTAAAAAATGACTAGGTCACTCTGCAGATTACCAGTGGTACACTAACCAATTTTGAGAAATGCTGGAATAATTCAATGTAAATACATATTAAATTAAATATACAGTGGTGGTGCATCATACTTCAAATTTAATTCATTCCAGGAGGCCATTAAAACTGTGAATCAATTTTTCCCACTAAAAATAATGGAAAGTGAATTAATCCATTCCCAGACCTAAGCAATACCCATTCTAATAAACTTAAACAGCAAATACACATAATTTAAGGTAAAAATAACACAATCAAATGCCATAAATAATAAATTAAAACATGAAAACAATAAATAAAATACATTGTCACATCTTCAGCCCATTTGCTTCTTTTATTGATTCCTTGTTCTTAAGAATGGTGCACACTGTTGAATTAAACATCTTAAACATGGCCAACAGATCTGCTACTTGTATTTGGGGTTTAGATGAACAACATTCCTAAACCGTTAAGACAATAAACAAGGAGTTATGGGAGAGATGAGGAGAACGGGAGAGTGAGACAATGTGGGGATCGGACAAGTGACATTCCGACACCGTTGAGACAATACACAAGGGGTTGCAGAAAAACATGGCAGAACATGCGAGGGACAGAAGTGAGAGAAGACGACAGTTGGTGACGGCATGAAAAGAACAAAAGACGAAAAGCTGTTACGAAGGCGAGAACATTATTATTCTATCAAGATGGTTATGAACACTGGAAGATTATTAACATTTGTAGTTCTCTATTTCAATCACTATTCCTACATGTATACTGTTTCCATGCTTCACAATAAGCTTCTTTCTCTCTTCAATTGTCAATCCCACAACCTTCCTCTTAGGCTTCATTGCTTCCAAACACTTGCATGCTATGGTTAATATATAGAGATTATATGTATAACCAAAACACACAAAAACAAAGTGAATATGTACTGAAAATACAAGCATAACACAAGAATTGCTTTCACAGCAAGTACAAAAGACAACTTGGGTGCCTAATAGGTGGCATTTAAGTAACAAGTGCATTTATTTCACTGCATGTGCAGTTTGAATGTAGAAGTATCATTCAAACTCTGAAACAAATTTCTTTCAAATTTAGCACGTGAACTCTGGAATGTTTGAAGTTCGAATCATTGAAAGTATGAGGCACCACTATATTTGTTTATATTTTAGTACTCTGAGATTGTGAAAAGCTATAATCATTATTAAGTAATAACAATAATAATTGTCTACTTTTATTTTTTTGTTGTTTGCTTATTATGTTTTAACATTATTTCTTTTGTGTTGTTTTTCTTAGAAGATAATCTTAAGTCATGAAAGACTTTCCTTATATATTCAAAATACATATAAATTTAAATTTAATTATTTATTTATTAAACTTAACCTGCAACCACATGTAGTTTTTTAACACAAAAACATACATACATAATGTAGCAACCCCCTGATGATTTTTGTGTGTAATTATACTAATTGCCATTCCACAAATTTGATGATTCTACAAATGTGTCTTCTGGGCACATGTCACATATTGTATGTTTAGTTCACAGAATAATATTCTTAACCAGGCTCACATAGACAGCCCTTCAAACTTTGGAATAGCATAGGCTAACATGAAACAAGCACAACTGGAAATAAATGACAGGAGGGCTGAGATGTTTCTCAGGACCAGAAAATGGTGTTTTCTTTTATTTTTCAGACACAAAATACAGCTGAAAAAACATTTAAATCATTGAAGATCATAGTGCTCCGGCCTATCTATGGAGACAAGCATTCAAGATTAAAACTTTTTGCTGGCCACCATATCATTATGTTATGCATAGCTGAAAAACATTATGATTATCTCTTGCAACAATCATGTAAGGTCTCCATGATGTCATCAAAAACAATGTCAGGGAACTAGAAATGAGATCTGAGCAAAAAGTTAGTGTCTTATGCATGCAATCATCTGAAAAAAAATGAAAAATTGAAATTGCATGTATATGATGATTATTTTCTGCAGCAATTTTTCAAGGACCAATGAGTGGTAAGTAGAAAAAATTTTTTCAACCAAAGTTTTTACACAGATATAACATGATGATATCATGATAGCACAGCAAAACAAGTCAATTTGGTAAAAATGCTTGTGAAAGAAACTAGTAGGTGCAGAAAATTGCTGCTATTGCATGTGATTGCATGTTAATAATGACTGGTGCAATATAAATAAAGTTTTAGGATAATTTTGTACTTCTCTAATATCTAAGGATTGCCCAAATGAAAAGAGGACACATGTCAGAACTGGCAAACATTTATTGTGAATCTAAAAGAAATCTCCATTGTTTAAGCAAAGATCGCAGTATCTCACAAACAGATTGATGCCTTAAGTATAGAACTATGTTGGCTGCTGATAAAAAAAAATCTTTAACCCTATCCTTCACCTCATCATCTGACATGAATCTTTGCTCTCACGAAGCTTTCTTGATAGGTTCAAAAATGTGAAACTCACATAGTGACAGGTCAGGGCTGTATCGCAAATGTTGTAGTATCTCCCAGTGGAATTTCTGTAACATGGCAATTAGGGTTTCTCTAACAGGATATCAAGATCCCGGCTGTTTTTTAACCCTGGAAAAATATCCCAGGAAATTCTTCTCACACTGGGAAATCCCACAAATTTCTTAAAAGTTCACTTTTTCTTATTTTTTTGTTAAGGTTGAGGAAATTTTGCAAATATAGAAAGTATAATTAACTCATAAACTGTCAGAATACATTTGTATTTATTAATTTTAAGGTTGCTTATTAGTTTTTTAAATTTTTCTTCATTATGGCATGTCACAGATTGTTAATAATCAATATGTTTATTTGTGGCAGGACTCTGAAAATTCTTTACTTTTCAAAACCTCTAATATCATGAATAATTATGCTGATGCTGTCTTAAAATCTCAATAGCTTCAATAACTGCATTATGTCAGATCGTGCAAATTGAGCAAGGATACAAATGAGTACAAAGTATGCATTTGCAAGTATGAAGTTTTTCTTCATAAACCCGATTATTAAAGCCAAACGAACTGCCAAATTATCGGGATATAAGATTGAAGCCACTATTAAATAGGCCAAGGTAGACAAATCAAGAATAGTACTTTTAGGATTCTGTTGTAAAACGCCAACTTAATTTAATTATATTATATTATTAAAAACTCTAATCAGAGTATATAGTAATAATCAAATAGCATATAGAATGTGTTTTTCTTAAAATAAAGGTATTACGAATTATCTCGTAGTTGGCTTATGTAACAGAAAGCTCTTCGCTAAAGCCAAACTACGAGTTAATTCGTGCACAGACACGATTCGTCCTGTCACTTCGCTACAGCCAATCAGAGATGTGCGTCTAAATTCATTAGTAATAAATCGGATATAGAGGCGAACACATCACATTACGTCTTTTTTGAGTGTGTTATTTTTTATTTATTTTTATAATCAAATTATAAATATCCCAAAATGGATAAGAAAAGACCACTGAGTAAAAAACAACTTGATTACTACACTAATCTAAGTGATTCAGAATCTGACAAAATTTTTGGTGAGGATGGGGGAGTTTATTTGGCAGCGAAATGGTCCTGTTACTGTATGTCAGGGATGGGCAACCTGCGGCCCCCGGGCCGCATGCGGCCCGCGTTAGTATATTGTGCGGCCCGCGTCGCACAAAATATTACAAAACAATATAACGGTCTATAAAATAAAAATTTAAAATACTAACATCTACTCGTCTGTAATCGTACTAAATACCAAGAACCCGCTTCGTATATATATTCGACACAGCTAGAGACGGCCCTTGGGTTGATTCATTTTTGCGTTTTTAAGGGGTGCTACAATTGTTTACAAATGCACGTGTACTTTTGTTGACTATCCATACGCGCTTGACCCTTTTTCAAGACTAAATGAAGCTCGAGGGAGTAATATGCATTCGTAAACAATTCTATTGCCCCTTAAAGACGCAAAAATAAACCAATCCGAGGGCCAACTCTAATTGCAAGGTATCTGGTAATTTAACCCGACTTCACACGATACTTCATATTGAGCTGTAAAGTTTTACCAACGCTTTGTATCGTTGCATTTAATTTTTTGGTATTTTCTACATTTTTACTATTAATCTACTGTGGTTTGTCCGAATTATAGAAAAAGGTATGTTAAATATTTGAAATTTTACGAAAATAGAATTTTTAATGTGGAATTTCGAATTTTAAATATCCAAGTTAGAATTTCTGTTTAATAATAAATGTTACTATTAATTTCCAAAATTGAAATTAAAAATGTTTGAACTATAGAATTATTAATATTTTAAGAACAATTTAGACTTAGAACTGGACAGTAATAAAATACAAAACCCACATATGAAAACGTTTCAACTTTGCATTATTTTCAATGCTAAAACTGTCCTTGAGGTTCGCACGTGGTTTTGTACAATAAAAGCTCGATATAACAAACGGTTGCTGATGTCGGTCTGGCCAAAAGTAAAAGAAAATTATTAAAAAAAAAAAAAAAACTCATTCCTTGTAACGGACTCCTGCTACTTCGGATTATTTTTTAGTCCTCGCAGACCATGGTTCTTACGGACTTTTTAGTCGCCGTTTCATTTAGTCAAGTCATTGTTTTACAGTCACTTCTCGAGTTACGATCACCTCGTCCGAAGTTGCGGAACCGAATCCCGTCGTAAGTCGAGAAGTGACTAGTTATTTCCCCATAGTCGTAGTTTTATTCATTTTATTTGACAAAAGTAAACGCAAAATTAATATAAAGTTTATTTTAATTATTTTTTCGGTGTAGATTTTCACCTTACATGCAGTTTTGGTTTTGTTTTCTGATCGACTTGTTTTTGGACTGCAACTTGAAAAATTTGCAAATCTATAAATTCCCACTGTCGTCTGTCTGTCTTTCCTTAAACTAGGGGCAGGAGGCCCCAATTAACTATTTACGAACTTCCGGTTCAAAACCGAAGTCACGTTATTTCAATTCAAAAATTTCCCCCGAAAGGAGTTAGATAAATGACTGGCACTACTAATTTGAGGCGGAGAACATATACCTTAAAAATTAGATTAATTAAAAATGTGATTAAAAATTGCAGCCCAGCATTGTTTAGTTTTGGTTTCATTTCGCCATGAGTGATGCGTCGTGGATTTCAATTGTTTGTAAAGCGAAGATATGGATCATAAAAGAAGACGATAAGCTTTAGATTTAATACAAAAAATAGATATATTTCGTTAGATTTAAGATGGAAAATATCGAGATGAAGTTGGTAAAGAAATGTCTGGGAATAAATAGACAACTTCAGACATTTCGATAGAGAGAGAAAAATAACAGACTTTTCTTAAATATGACAGTTCTACTAAAACTAAAAAGTCTTTTACTTTGTCTGATATAATTTAGGCTGCGTAATAGGGTAACATTTTAAATTAAGAAAAGTACAGCAGTAGTAGCCGTTTTTACTCTTCGTTTTTTGCTTTAATCTAACAATATTTTTTTTTATGTAGACAATTTTGATACAGGTGGTAATTAGTCTAAAGTTGAAAATCAATTTAATCAAGATCCCGTTCTAACGTGATTCTACTATATAATAATATACTGTTCGATATAACGGACGAGTCCGTAGTAATGAGTTATCGCGATAAAATGGACTTTCATTGTGATGAACCAATATCTTCAATTCCATAGTAGTTTGTTACATCGAGCTTTTACTATATTTATTAGTGCAGTATTTTATTCATTTTATTTATCCTCAATTTATAGATGTCAACAAGAAAGAAAAGAAAAATTGAAGATGAAAATCGAATTTATAATGAGTCGTGGAAATATGATTACTTTTTCATTCATTATGAAAAAAATCTTGTTTGTTTAATTTGTTCGGAAAGTATTGCAGTTTTTAAGGAATATAACGTTAAAAGGCATTACACCACTAAACATTCCAATAAATACGACCAGTTTACTGGAGACTTAAGAAAACAGAAAGTGGAAAAACTGATGAAAGCCGTAACCTCCCAGCAAGCATTCTTAATGAAAACAAATAATGAATCTGAATCCGTTACAAAAGCCAGTTATGAAATTTGTAATCTATTGGCAAAAACTCTTCATTGTTATTCTGATGGAATGTTTATAAAGCAATGTATTGAAAAAGCAGTTGAAATTATATGTCCTGATCAGAAGAAGATTTTTTCTAATATTAGTTTATCTCGACGAACAGTTGCGAGAAGAATCGATGAAATGGCAGATAATGTTGACGAATCATTAAAAAAACGAGTAAAAGCCTTTGAATATTTTTCCATTTGTTTGGATGAATCCACCGACATAACAGATACGGTTCAACTTGCAATTTTCATTCGAGGCGTTGATTCAGAATTAAACATTACTGAAGAATTTTTAGATTTAGTTGGGCTAAAAGGAAATACTACAGGAGAAATTATGTACGGGGCTTTAGAAAAAACCTTAGATAAAAATGAACTCTCACTATTAAAACTGAGTGGAATTACAACTGATGGCGCCCAGTCTTTCAGAGGAGAGCGACGCGGTTTAATTGGTATTCTCTCGAATAAATTAGCACAAAACGAAAATCCAAATGATTTATTTATTTGCCATTGTGTTTTGCACGTGGAGAATTTATGCGCTAAGAAAATTAATATGGAACATGTTATGGATATAGTAGTATCCACAGTGAACTTTCTGAGAGGTCGTGCATTGAACCATCGTCAATTTAAAGAATTTTTGTCTGATATTGATGCTGAAAATAATGACGTTGTTTATTTTACTGACGTCAGATGGTTAAGCAAATCTTCAGTTTTACAAAGATTTTACAATCTCTTACCAGAAATAAAATTATTTATGGAAATGAAAGGAAAACCTGTTAAAGAACTTTCAGACTGCGAATGGCTGACAGATCTTGCGTTTTTTGTCGATATTACAATGCATTTGTCAGAATTAAATATAAAAATGCAAGGAAAAAATCTTATCATATCTGAATTTATAACCTTTATAAAAGCATTTATATCCAAGCTCAAATTATGGAGCACGCAATTGCGTAACAAAACTTGTCACTTTTTCCCCACTTTATTAGAACGCACCGAACCTAAAAATTATTTTAAATATGCAGAGAAAGTCGAAGAACTAGAACAAGAATTTAAAAATAGATTCGAAAAATTTCTTAGCCGAGAAAACGAAATACGAATAATTACGGCACCTTTTTCAGTAAACATAGAAAACGTACCAAATGAACTTCAATTGGAGTTAATAGACTTGCAAAGTAATTTAGATTTGAAAGATACTTTTAAAGAAAAAAATTTGGTAGATTTTTATAAAACTTTTATCAAAGAAAATCAATTTCCTAACTTAAGAAAGTATGCGGCAAAAATTCTGTTTTTATTTTGTACAACTTACGTATGCGAACAGTTTTTTTCTGCAATGAATTTAGTGAAAAGTAAAACAAGAAATCGGCTAACAGACTCTCATCTAAAAAATAATTTAAAATTAGCAATGACAAATATTCAGCCAAATATATCTGATATATTACATTCGCATCAATTCCAGCAGTCACATTAAGTACAGTATACCTATGTTAATTTATGAATAAATATTTGTGATTTACCCGTATTTTTTATTTTTTTCTTATGTGCGGCCCGCGTTAATTCAGAAGTTTCAAATGTGGCCCTTACATAGAAAAAGGTTGCCCATCCCTGTTACTGTATGTAAATGGAAAGACAAACGAGAAGTCCTTACCATTTCAAACATGCACGTTGTTGAAATGGTAGAGGTGTTCAATCGCAATGGAAAATGTTCGATGAAACCGAATATAATTCGAGATTATAATCATAGAATGTCTGGCATTGACGATCAGATCAAATGCTATCGTACTACACAGCTCTAAGAAAGACTATTAGATGGCCCAAAAAGGTTGCATTACATATTATAGAAATATATATACATAATGCGCACAAACTCTTTCAAAAAGCAACTTCTTCTAAAATAAAACTTATAAAGTTTAGAGAAGCATTCGTCAAAGCGTTAATTGGAGAAGAGATTCAACCAGTTTCAAAAAAAATTAAATTGCAGAAGCTCCACTATTTACAGAGTATCCCATCTACTCAGAAAAAACATCATCTGACAAAGCCATGTCGAATTTGTACCAAAGCTAAAAAACGCCGAGAAACGCGTTATTTCTGTCCAATCTGTCTTGAGAAGCCAGCCCTTTGCGTAGAAGATTGTTTTAAAAATTATCACAAACAATAAAAATATCGTTTTGCTTTTGATTTTAAATAAACATTTTATAATATTTTCTGTTCGTTTAAATTTATATTTCTGTTTTATAAATTATCACAAACAATAAAAATATTGTTTTGCTTTCGATTTTGAATAAACTTTTTATGATTATATTTTCTGTTCATTTATTAATAAATGTTCTGTTCATGTAAGCCAAACTTGATTTTTTGTTCTTGCCCCTGAAGCTATCTATTCATATTTACACTGATATACTACGAATTACATCGTAGCTGCACAAATATGGCAAGGAAACAAACTACGATATAACTCGTAGGTGGCGTCCTAGGCAGAAACGGTAACTACGAGTCATCTCGTAGATGGCAGTCAACGTGTTAAAGAGGCCAAGGTAGACAAATCAAGAATAGTAGAGAACAAAAGTACCGCAACGCCTCTCAAAAACGAACTAGAAATCTTCCAGGCTACAAGTGAAAAAACACACATCATCTGTCTTCTCTTAAATGCATTAAAGATGATTCCACCCACATCAATTAATTCGGAAAGGGCATTCTCGGTAGCGGGATTTTTCATTACTAAAATAAGAACCAGATTGAGTGACAAGAGTATTGACCATCTTTGTTTTTAAAATCTTATAAAAATTTACAATAATATTTTGTATTATGTTTTATTTAAAAAATAAAAATACCTTCTAAGTTAGAAGTTTGATCTACGTTCATTTTTTTCTTTAAATTTTCAACTCAAAGGCAATTTGTTTTTGTTGTAAGCAGTTTCCAACAAACTTTAATAAATTTTTTCTATTTCTAAAAATTTCTATGTAATTCAAAGAAAATTTTTAATACATATTTTACACAGAATCATTATTATTATTTTGGAGGTTGCAGAACATATTAAATTACTTTAAAAAAAAAAAGAAAAATAATTATATCATTTGAGTTCAAGATTTATTTTATATCTTAAAAATAATTAATTATATCCTGGGATTTCCTGGAATCCTGGGAAACAGTTCACTTTTTCTCGAAATCCCAGAACAAGCAAAGGACCAGGAAATGAGAAACCCTAGTGGCAATGGTTGAACTTGGTATATAGGGAAGGTATTATCATGAAGCAAGATGACTTTTTAACCCCTTCGTACCCGCAATCGAACTGAGTTCGATCGGTTTACATAGCGTTACACAGAAAATGGTGTTTTAGACCCTCGGAGAAAAAAAATCGGCAAAAAAAAAATGTTTTTTTGGACTTTCGGATGTATTTTCAGACCCCAAATTTTTTGAAAAATTTTTTCCCGCGCGAAAAAATTTTATTGCGATTTTAATTAACCCTTAATGACGGGCAATTAACGCTTAATTGTTTTTTTATGGGATTTTTTTATAGAACTTTATTTATCCTTCTAAACTTCTAGCGCACCGATTTTACTTCGGTAAAGTTATTTAAAGCTATTTTCTGATGTAAAAAACAACATCCAATAGTTTTTTAATTTTTTTAATTAATAGATTTTTTTATAATTACGTGTAATTAAGTCGGGGGGGTCGGAAATTTCAATAAAAATCGTAATTAAAAAAAAAAGTTTTGAAATATCCAGCCATCTAGTATTCACCCTACTTTTTACCCTTCTCCTCCCGAGAGTTTCATGAGAATGTCCCGCGAAACACGACACCAGCTGTTCTCAAGGTCATCCAGCTGTGTAAACAATGACTCATCAGTGTCAAGTTTCGCGCTAAGGCGAGAAAAAGGAAATTGTACTTTGAAGTGTTTTCTTCAAAATTAACACATTTCTTTCGTTTTTTTTTCGTTTTTAATATTTTTAATGAAATGAGAAACCTAGTGGCAATGGTTGAACTTGGTATAAGGGACAGGTATTATCATGAAGCAAGATGACTTTTTAAGAGCAAAATCCTGAGCATTTTGACTTTATTGTTTTGTGCAGTGATAACAGTTTTGCAATAGCATTCTGAATTGGTTGTTGTATGTGGTGGCATAAAGTCAACCACCAGCAGTTCACAGCAATCAAAAGAAGTCAACATCACTTTTCCGGTAATGGGCATCGTTATGGACTTATGTTGTGCTGGGAAGGATCAAGTTTCCATTGCTTGCTCATGTTCTTCATTTTGGGAGTGTACCATGTCTCATTCCCTTCAATAATACAAAAAAAAAAAACTCAGGGTCTTCATTATAGCATGTCAGGTGCCATAGACTCAGCAACATTCACATAATCTTGTGATCTCCAGTAAGATTTATCAGCACCCATTGTGCACAGACTTTTATGAATTGGAGGTGTTTGTGGATGATTGTTTGCACCATTGATGCAGCAGAGATTACAACGTGTAGCTGGTCTTGGTTTATCCTGAATTGACTTGTGGCCTTTTCTGTAACTCTTGCACCACTTATTCACTGGTTTTTGTCCTAAACAGTGTTCACTAAAAATGTGCTTCATTTATCTACAGATATCAACATTCTTATTTCCTTCAGCTACTGAATACCAAACTACCACCCATTGTTTGATTCTGGATGCTTCCATTGAAACTAACTTAACATTAATCTGACAATTAATGGAGATAACACCTATTCCCATCAATAGTTAATGCAGCCCATGTTTTGCCTATGTTGAGCTTACCCACTCATAAGGTTTCCCACCAATTGCTGCTTTGCCCAATGAAACATGACACATGTCCATTTTTGGATGATCCTTATACCTATAAATATATTCTATATTAAACACTAAATGAAGACATTAAGTGACATTTAAAAATCAAAAACAAATATTTTTACATAAATCTTTAAAAGAATTAAATTAATTGAACATTAATTAATTAATATATTTATTTATTTATTTACACGCATAATAAAAAAAGAAATAAAACAACAAAAAACTATTTACATAACACGTTATTTTTTTTGTAAAAATAATACGTCTGAATAGAACTATTTTTATTCAAATTTTCTTATTTTGTGGAATTAAATATAACAAAACTAAATATAAAATTCCTGAGTTTTTTTTATAATGAACAAAAACTTTTTTGGGGTCCAGTGAAAGTGTATGTGAAATCACTCCTTCACACACACTTCCATTGATAAAGGAGAATATCAACATGTTTACAATAAAATTAGAATTGGTTTTAAAAATTTACCATAAGTCTTCCTTGATTCTAACAGATCATGGTAAAACTTTGAACCCGTAAATAATAGTGTAAATAACTGATCAACAGGTATAGGAAACACAGAATCCATAATTTCTTTTCCTTCATGATTATGACCCGTACAGTGAATTTCTCCAGCTACAGAAAAACAACAAAAATCAATTAATACATAAAACTAAAATATTCTTATATGAAATGGATTTAATATATTCTAATTTGATTAAAAACAAATTCAACTAACAATATTTTGGGCAATATTTCAACAAAATTATTTAAAACTATTTATTTTATATGTAAGTTAATCATTTTAACTAATAACTGGTTGTCAACAAATCTTCATTTTATGAGGTTTTAATTGTGGCATCATGTTAAATTCCTACAAATCTAATTAAATTTCATTGTTAATTGTATAAAAATCAAATTTTCTGACAGATAAATCATTATTCATTATAATAATTAAATTTTTGCAATCAATAATATAATTAATTGTGTGTATTTTCTTATTTAAATAGAAAACAAGTAAATAATATCTTACAACAGCATTTCTCGACCTGTGGTCCAAGATAATGGGGCAAGTGAACCACAAGCATTAATAAAGATTAAAACTTAGTTCAATAATAATTCGCTTTTAGTAGTTTACTTCTAATTTATAATTAATTGTTTCCATACATATTAAAAACATGCTTTTATATTTATTATGTTATAAATGGCACAGAATGTCCCAAATGTTGGTAATATCCACATAAGTTTAAAAAAACTTATGTAGCCAATTGAATCTTTTCAAACATTTGACTAGTCCTTGAGCTTAAAAAAGTTGAGAAATACTATCTTACCACAATTTTCTGCAAACGACATGTGTTATCTGTGTTTTAAAATAAACTTTAAACTGGGTGCAAGTTAAGTGTCACTGCAGATTATCTACTGCTCATCAGTAAAGGCAAGACTGAAATGCTTGTCAATGCTTGCCACACTCAACATTAGATCATTCTATTACAGTGTTAAGCCTCTATTCTCAAACAGAAACAAGGATTTATTGCTAAAGATAATACACTAGAGGACTGTAGCAGTCTAGGCTTCTGTCACAGCAAAATGGCAAACAAAGCCAACAATTTTGGGATACTAAGAGCAGAATGCATAGCAATAACCAGGCATGCAAATGCCTCTGTTAGTTGACTGCCAATGATACAAGAAGAGAGAAAATTCTGTAGTGAGACTTCCACATCTCTGAATGGTAGACAAAGATGCCATTGTAGCTGTTTGTGCCATGAACAGATTGTCATCTCTCCTAGCAAGCTGTCTGAGTGTCCAGAGTCTGCCCATTGTGTATGTGTGCTGTAAAGTATCTGCTGTTCCCAACAGCATTTCAGTCAGGTCATAATGGTGAAGATGGTATAAAATTTGGCAAAATGGCCATCCTCCTTATCCTACTTCCTTCAGCCCAATGATACAGTCTTTCCGTCAACTGAGCATAATGTCTTTGACCGTGTCGTGTGCTAGTCAAGCCCGGCATTCAAAGACCTTGAAATAACAGATATAAAAAGATTTTTAGAATTTTCAATGTAAGATAGTGGAGTGATGATTTTGAGGCAGTTTTGGCAGTATTACAGCTGTGTTGCCAATGTAAGCCATGTAATTTACAAACTCTGTCTGAGACATAGTCACATACCAAGTTTTGTAGTAATTGATCAATTCTTTCTTGATGCCTAACTTTTTTTTGTCAATGAATGTACATAATAACTAAGGAGAAAAACTTTAGGTCCTATAAACATTTAGTATATATATATACCTTAATATTCCGTTAAAACTGGCAAAATATGCTTTTAACATTTCCATTCAAATACAATAGAAACATATGTTAAGAAATTAAAACACTACATGATATAATTTATCTATATATTAATTAAAAGATGGTTTGAGTCTGTAAGACTTAGTTTGAGTAAATAGTGAGGGCTAAAACTATGGTTCATATGTCAACTTAAAGCTCTTATCCCATAGATGATGCCATTGAAGATAGATTTGAGAAAGGTGTAATGGTTCAGGCACTACAGAGTGGCAAAGGTACAATGTTAAGTCTATGGGACAAATATGTCAGGCACTTGTGCATCATCTAGCAATTTAGTTTTCTTAACTGTTAGAGCAACCCACTGCTTACACCATACTTTGATTCCTACTTTTTTGCTAATTACACATTAATTAAAGAGTTTCTGCATTATTCTTTTAACATTAATAAATTTAAACACTTAAAAAAAATTTTATTTAAATATTTAGCATATTTTAAAAAATAAATTAGTTTTGTCAATATTAACTGCAGTGCTATCTACCAACTTTTAGTGCCAATCTCTGTTTTTATTTTACCATTACACCATGATCAGACTGAAACATAATTCTAACCATCCAGTTCATTACTTAGTGTCAATTCTTGAATTTCTCCAAACACCTACCAATAAAAAAGAGTAAACTTGAACAACCAACTATTAATAGATCTAAGAATTTTCAGATATATAACACTGACACCACCATGTTGGCACTATGTATGGACTGTCAAGTCATTTTTATCTGGGAGGCTTTGTTCACTGAAAAACTAGTGTCCTGCAACAAACCCACATTGAAGCTCTCAAGACTATGACTCATGACCCAATGACTCACGCACATGTTAGATTCTTCGATCTGTGTTTCAAGACAGGTCAGGTAGGTGACCAACTTACATGCTGCAGACCTCTAGCACCATTCGAGTGAGTATGCCCAACATTACCTGGTCTCGATGACCCACCAACCTCCGCAACCTTCAGAATTTGGACTCCTGCTGAGATGTCTGCTGGGCCATGCTGTATAAATCCTTAATTAAGTAATATGTAAAGATGGCCACTACTACTTCAATGTAATCCTTTTAGTAATGTTCACAATAATCACTCAGTCAGTGTGCGAAACTACAATTTATGAAGTTGATTACATGCATCATTCAATTCATCTTTATTGTTTGAATTTACATTTCAGCATCTAGAATGATCTAAGAATTTTATTTACGAAGCCTAGGACAATGTAATTGCCATGAGGCAGGCCGCCATTATCATGACTGTTAATCTGCAGCCCCACCAGATGAAGTTAGTCGGCCTTAAGAATGTTGAGTTGCCACCCTGGGACCCAGATACAAAATTAAAAGAAACTATAATGCATAATGCAAGAAATAATAAAAGTTAATAAAAAATATGTATTAAATAACTACCCAAATTTAATATATAAAAAAACAATACAATCACTTTCTTCTTCACAGATATGATGTAAAAAATATAATAAAGAAAGTAATCTACATGAAATTTCCTTAAATTAAAAGTATTTTTTTAAAATGTTCAAATAAAATATGCAAATTTAATATACATATTACCCTATATTATGCAATAAATTTAAAAAGTACAGTTCTTAAAAATAACAGCACAAAAATAAAAAAGGAAAAACAAACAATGCCACCATAGTTTATAGATTACAATGCACATGTCAGTTCCCATATTATTATATAGGAGAAACAGGTAGAACTTTAGGTAAATGATTAAAAAAGTATGAAGCCACTGTAAGTCTTAAATGCAAACAATCATGATATTTATCATATACTTTATACAATACAGACAGGATGTATGATAGATAAAAATTATATTAAAAAATCTTACATCATGAAAATGATATACAGTCAAACCTGTTTTTATGCGGTCTTTTTGTGCGATTTTTTTGTGTGGTATAGTTGGCGACTAGTCTCGTGCGATTTATCATGTCTCACGTTGACTTATTATAGCTAAATAAACTTGTTATAGCATAAATGAGCTTATTATAGTAATATTATTGCATGAATATGCAAAAAATGAAATAATTTATTTTTTAAGTCAACAAAACACCACCTGGACAAAAATATGTAAAACAGATGATAGACGAGACGATGCAGTCAAGTGCTGACATCTGTTGTCAATAAATTCTATTTCGTACGGTTTTGAGTTATTTTCTATGTGAAACTTTTTTTATGCGGTCCCTATTGACCGCATAAAAAAAAAATATTTTTTTAAACAACTTTGTATTCACATATATTTTAAATAATTTTACAGTTACAGAGGAGGGCTGTAAAATGAAAAATTGGCCCAAAATGCATTTAACAATGTATGCAACCAAACAGATAAAATAAAGTGAAGATTTCTGTTTCTGTATCACTGAATTGCTGAGTGTTTTCATACATCTACAAAGGCAAGATTGCAGAGTTTAAAGAAATATTTAATATAAAGTATAGTTTGTAATCCCAGTAGTAAAGAATTAATTTCACATACTTAAGCATTAAAGTTAGTTTATAGAAATTTTATTTATTATTGACCAATTGATATAAAATGCAGCTTCAAATCTTGGTGGGCCACCAGTGGCCAAGTGGTTTTGTTCCCTGAACATTGAGAGTTCAGTTGTGGGTTTGCGCTTCGCCAGGATGGGCTGGCCACGTGGAGTTTTCTGGGTTTTCTCCACATCTGTAACACCTAAATAGTTATCAGTTACCCTTAAAAAGACCTCCCAGAAGGCATCTCCCCTAGGCAGATTGCCTAAGTGTTGCATTGCCATAACTTAATAGGACCAAAAATTTGTTCATTTGTTTTCATTGATAAATGTGGTTGGTTATTTTGATGTAAAAAGAGATCAAATATTTCAAAATTAATAATAAATGTAAGCACAATATATCTATATACATTAATTACTCATTGCAATTTTAATTAATTAGCTACACAGGGCACAACAGCAATGATTCATCAGCAATCAGTTATTGCAATCTATCATGATATCAACATATGAAATATAAAATATGCACAAAATCTAAGAAAATAATAAGATATGATTTTTAAACTTAAATTAGTTAATATGCTTTTATATTTTCTAAAGTAACAGGAGTTTGACCAAAAACTAAAACTCCTGTTACTTTAGTAAATAAAAAAAGCATATTTAAGTAACTTAAATCTTATTGCTTTACATGACTCCAACTCCTGTTATAATTCCAACAAGGGAAACATGGGATAAAATTAAAAACCTATTCTTTTAACTAAGTTCTGCTCCTTAGTAACAGTTATAACATATTAAACTACACTTTTATGATTTAATAGACTTTTTTATTTCCAGCAATATTTCTGGTAGTTAAAAAAACTATCAATTTTTATATATATTTTGGTAAATTTTGTCTATTTGTAAAAGTTATATCTTATGTCAATCTGGAACAAAATAAATGTATTTGTAAATTTGGTTATAAACAGATCATAAATAGAATAGATTAAATTATCATTGCTTCTAATTTTAAGCAATTTAAGTACAACGCATCTTCAATCATTTGATAAGAAATTACTCAGATATTTAAAAAACAAAATAAAAGCTTCATAAAAATAAACTTACCATCCAGTCCATCCATCTCAGATTCGGTAGTATCACTTAAATCAGTAGGATATTCTGATGATTTCTGCTTTCCTAATGATTCTCCCATTTCTACAGATGGATTTTCTGTAATACATTCAGTGACCTCACAACTTTCTCCTGTACCCATCAAAGATTCCTAAAAATTAAAAAAGATATTTTATTTAAAATAATATCAAACACCTTCCATTTGCATGTACTTAAATATAAATAATATATAAAACTAAATTCAATAAAAATCTGCTAATTTCTTATATTGTGTTCAGATTTACATTCTTCTTTACCAAATGATATTTTATACACAAATTTCATCTTATTTATATATTTAAAAATTTTGCAGTTTGATAACAATAACTAAATCTCTCTTAAAACAATCATATAATTCAAATACAGGAATCCAATTTGAATTTGGCATAAAACTTAATTTTAAGGGTAAGAGAGAGTTTTATAAAAAATTGTAAATGCTAACAATGAGTAAAATTGTCATTAAGTCCAACCCTACTGGAGATACACATGACCCCCATTATCTCCCCACCCCCTCAACCTGTAACCATCAAAATTTAATAACATCGATCCCCCTAATACACAAACCTCCATGAAAAATTTCAGAAATTTTTGACAAAAAGCACAGGAGTTATTAAGCTTCAAAGAATGTGAACAAAACTGTGCCCTCCCCACATACAAACATCCATACATATAGAAATTACTCCCAAATTTTTTTGCATTTCTCTTCGTTTCAAGGTATCCCGAGTCCAAAAATGTAAAAATCCTGGGTGGGTCATTTTTTGACCAATTGCCATACCTTTCCTGTTATAACAGCCAGGAAAGTAATATGAAAATGTTGCTGATAC
Organism: Centruroides vittatus; assembly: GCF_030686945.1. Lineage (NCBI taxonomy): Eukaryota > Metazoa > Arthropoda > Arachnida > Scorpiones > Buthidae > Centruroides > Centruroides vittatus. The sequence goes on along the minus strand of NW_027122709.1, from coordinate 724,837 downwards.
TTCTGATAAAGATGAACAAAAAAGGTGAGACGATGATGATACTTTGTGAAAAGAAAATGCTCTCGTTTAACTAAAATTAATATTAATGCATAATACAGTACTTTTAATTGTGATTGTTAATTAATTATTGATTGCTTTAATAAACATATTTCCCTTAGTAACTAAAAAGAATAGTATACTTTTGCTAACTTCTGGAACATAACCCTATGTTTTGCATTAATCTTTTGTTTTGTATAGCACCAATTTTCATAACACTGCACTTTTTTGGAACATAACTACTCTGTTATACAAGGGATACTTGTATATCTATTTATAAACTGCAATTGTTATAAATAACTAAATATATATATATGTTATTTTTTCTAAATAGTTTGTAAATAAAATACTGTTGAAATACTTAAACATTAAAAGAGTCTTAAACTACAGTACCTGATCACAAAAGTTAGGAAAATTAAAACAATCTTTGAAATTTCATCAGAAGTACTATTAAAAAAATTAGAAGTGTAGATAAAAATTTTAAACTAATTATTTAAGGTGCTTCCCTATTATTTTATTTTTCTCGTTCATTTTAAAACTTTAATTACAGAGCTTTAACGCTGAAATAATTTTTCTAAAGATGCAGTATATATATTTATAATTTTTAAAAAACAATGATTTATTTTTAACATAATAGAAAAATAATTTTCCTGTTACATCAATACCTTCAAATTTTCTTTCAATAATAATTAATTAATTATAAATGTAGTTTAAGAACTAAAGTTTTAATCATTCTATTTTACATTAATTATTACTTTTAAAATTTTCACTACAGCATTAATATATTTTCTTCTTTTTCATTTTAAATGCAGTATAATTTAAGGATAAAAATAAATATTGATTTTTATAAACAGCTAAATTCTTTCTTAAAGAAAAAAATACATTTCTTATTTTTATAATTTGACAAAACGAAAACCATACCAATATGACAAGTATCGAGAATTCGTATTCATTAAATAGTTTAATTTTAATAAACTCCCAACATCGAAATCCATAGCTCGTCAGACACAACATCCAATACTGAATAAACTGCATTGATAATTGCCAAAATATCAAAATCCAGATAATTATTCCATTAATAAAAGAAAGGAATCTTAACATACAAATAAAATAATTCTCCTCCATAACTGTAACTGTCTGAAAAAGATTAGTCATAGCAGAAATGGCCATTTTATTTTATTGATTTAGTTTACAGTAGTGAATGAAACCAGCTGTAGCTTCTGTTTTAAACAATTAATTACCTCCATAAAGTGTGATTTAGTTTATATATAATTGCACTAGTATAAAATTTAATGTTCACTTTTTATGTATATTTTTATATGAAAAATATAACTTTCTTGGACTCTCATTCAACTTCAATAAGATAATATATAAAATTATTCAATATAAGAAAAATTTCTAGTCCTACATTAATATAATGCCAGTGTATCAATATAAAAGTTAGCAATTAATATTTATAAATATATATTTATTTTTGGATCTGTTATGTAAATAGATAATTACTTTAAAAAATATATTAGACAAATATTTTCACTATATCTTGTGAAAAAGCAATACCATCATATTTATTTATTTATCACAATTACAGTTGGAAATGGCATGCATACGACATATGATTTCGTCCCCGTTTAACAACAGAATGTGAATAAATAAAATAAAATGCATAAAATACAAATAAAGCAAGCAAAAAACACGAAAGAAGGAAATGATTACAATAAGACAAAAATATTAACATTAAGAATTATAAAGGATAAGTTTACAAATGTATTTAAAATGGTTAAAATCTTTGTGTAGTGAATTTTCAATTTTTGACATGTTACAAGAAATGTGATGTATGAGAAGTATGATCTTTATGAAATGGATAGTATGTAGAAAGGAGTTAAAACACATTAGTATTGCACAAATTTTGCTTCGGTATTCTCAAGTGTAGTCAATCTGACTGTACATTACCACTAAAATATTCATGATAAAGTAACTAGTTGAAATATTTTATGCACTCTTTGAAAATTGGAAGTCCCAATCTGGACCTGGCGACATTCAGATAAGTACAGGGTACATTACAAAGTAAATTTAAGGTTAAATAAATTTTGTGTATTAATTTTGAGATTATATTTTTGGAAAAGATCTGTCAAATGATGTAGGTCTTGTTGTAGAATGTCGAGGTTATGATTTATTAGTTTTATGTCATCCGTGTAAGCAATTATAGTAGATTTGAGTTGGCCAAGAATGTTATTTATGTAAAAGACAACTTAGTACCAATCCCTGTTGTATACTATAAATTGGGGCAAAATCTAAAATAAAATTAAAATAGGTGATTTTTTGAATTAAGTATGTGATAGAAGGTAGCTATTGAGCCATAATTGACAGACAGGGTCACGTCAAAATGCTCGCGGAGGGTTGAAAGAAGAATGTATAGGAAAACAGTCAAAAGCCCAGCTAATGTCTAAATAAATGACAAACAAGATGTTTCCTTTCTAAATTATCAATAATTACTGATAGAGTTGTGAGTAGATTGGTAAAAGTGGAGTGGTGACAAAGCACACAATGTTAAAACAGTAAGAGTTTTGAATAAATTATAGGGTTTATCTTTTGGTAAACACAAATTTTGAATATTTTGAGCAGAGTAAGGAATACGGTAATAGGATGACATAAATATTTATCCGTTTTTGGAATGAAGGTTATAGAAGAGGCGTACATAATTGAATTTGGCAAATTTTGTGAATAATCTGTATAATATGGCTGTAGATGTGGATTTTAATGTTTTATAGAAGACAGTAGGTATATAGTCTGGGCTACAGTTAGAATATTTAATTTAAAATATTAAAAATTGAAGACACAGTCTATTGAAACAGGAATCATCATTTATTCAATTTCAAAGTTCCGGAATAAATTTTTGATGACTGACCTTTTCTTGTAGGTACTTGGCCATCAAAATTACATTCTTCCCTTTAAAAACAATGAAAAAAATAATCCAATTAAAAACAAAAGTTTTAAAATTAGAAGCATAATGCCACAGACGTCTTTCATTTTCCATTCTTACAACTTGGAGACTGTAGAACTTATATCCATTAGAAGCAAGTTTTGGTTTATGTAAATTTTCAGCCATCCCTGGTGATGAATCTTTGTAGAATAATATTTTACAGAACAACACCTAATGGTAATTAAAAAATGTATTCTGGAACTTTGAAATTGAATAAATGACAATTCCTGTTTTGATAGACTGTGGCTTCAATTTTTAATATTTTAAACTTAATTACCATCTGATGTTATTCTACAAGAAGTATTAAAGTTAGAAGTTTTTAGGATATTTATTGCATCAATCACATTACAAAAAAAAAAAAAAAAAAAAAATAGAATGTTGATATCTGAGTGATGTGTGATTTGAAATCGGCCTTTGGTAGAATGTTAGTAGACCTATTTTTGAAATTATTGTATACTTCATAAACCTGTTGATCCAGTACAACAGTTGATTTACACAGAACCTGTCTGGAAAATTTAGGTATAACACTCCAAAGAGTCTTTGGGTCAAATGTGAAGGAGCTAATTATTTTATTAAAATAATTTTGAAAAGAAGTGTTGCATTCTATATGGAACTGTTTTTGTATGATACCATATATATTTAAACATGTGGGTTACCATATCTTTTTCATTTTTGTCATTGTTTTCTAAGTAGGTTTCTTAAAAATTCTACCTATCTAAGTAGCTAGGTTTATAAAAAAATATCTTATTATCTAAAAGATAACAAAATTATAAATTAATTTTAGTATCTTTTAAGAAAATGTTTGCTATTTCAATACTTCTGGTCTTGTGGCTAAACTACAAACTATATGTACCATTAAAAATAAGAATTAAGTATTATGCAAGCAGAAAAAAATATTAACTAAGTATTCCTATTAATTAGAATTAAAAAAAAAATTTATATATATATATACTAGCAGGTAGCCCAGCATTGCTCAGGCAAAAGTAACGATAGCGAAGATTAAGACTATTACATTATAGTCAACCTTACCCGTTTTCACAGAATGCAAGAATTGGGTCCCCCTGTTAACAGAACAATTAGAGAATTTTAGACGGGTCGAAAAATATGTTCAATTTCCTGCAAAAACGAAAAAAACTGCATCTGCGTCTTGCACATCGCTTTCTCTTAACACTTCCATTGTTATGTAACACTTCCATTGTTGATGAAAGTGATAAACCTTAATCCTGTCCCTCTCCCCCACGGGGAGGCATTTCGAAAAATCCCTTCTTAGTGTGCGTTCTCGTGACATACCCTAACTGTGTACCAAATTCCAACTTTCAACTCCTAACCATTTGGGCTCTGTGCTGATTATTATTATTATTGTCAACACGTCTTGATTATATATATAGATTTGTAGATTTACATAGATTAATTATAGATTTAAAAATTACAAAACTCCTCATTGGTCAAACATTGGATGTTCTTTAAGAAATGTAAACCAACATGCCAAGGAATTCCTAGGTTGTTTCCTTTTTGCAAAAATACACAAAGATGAGGAAGTGTCTGATATTAAAGGTACATGCCAAAATTACACTGATATTTATAATTAAAGAAAATATTTAATACATTCCACAAAAACTAAATACTTTTGTTTATTTCTTGACATGATCTCCGTAAACGTTGCAACATTTATCCCAGCATGACACTAGTTTGAACATCCCTTCACAGTACTGTTGCTTGTCAAGTTGCTTGAAGTAGTCCAGAATAGTGTGTTTTCCAATTCCTCCTGATCCATAAAGTATTTCCCTGCCAAAAATTTCTTTAAAGGTCCCAATAAATGAAAATCCAAGGGGGCTAAATCTGGACTATACTGTTGCTTGTCAAGTACTTGGCTGTCTACTAGAGCCATCTGGTCCTATAAAAGGAAGCTTTCTTCCTGCCTTTCGGGGTAGCTTTTCCAATGAATCTACCATAACAAGGTAGCTCTTCAAACGAAACCACCATACGAAGCACTCAGTTCAATAAGACCCGAATTTGTCATATGAAGTTATGCACAGTGTTGGTCATATAGAAGACAACTATACTGTATGATGTGCACATAGATTCACGATCCTCTTCCAATATAACGGACACAAAATCATTCAAGACAAGAACAAGCAAGAGAAGGTAGTATAAATTTAAAATGTTTGTAAACTCTCTCTCTCTCTCATATAGCATTTACGCGAGGCATAGAATTAGGTATAGTTAGAGATAAGCTCATCTAATTCCATTGTGTACTTCCAAATGCTACCTTATGTTATATTTAGAGATATGTATATACTTTGTTTCATTTATTCATTAAATATTTGTTGTGTTGTTTATTCGACTTCTCTCATTTATTAAGTTCAGACAATTTACCACTCACGCAACGCTCCACTTGTAAACATAACCCTTTTATGATTTGTACAGACGTCGTCACTTGGACGTCACAGATATCTATATATAGAAGAGAACGCGAGTTAGAACGCGTGTTTTAATTACCCTAGCTGGTGTTGGGAGCCTGACGTAGGAAATGGGTGATTATGAGATCATCTCTCTTCGCATTTTTTTTTCACTCATACAAGCCATCTGTTGATGATTGAGGGCTGATCAAACGATTAGCTGCCAAGTAAGTGGCAACGAGTACTATCAAGACTCTTTGTCTCCGGCTAGCCCCTCACACTTGTATCCCGTATAGAATTGTCGGCTCGATTGCCGCTTTATATATTAACTTTGTAGATTTGTAGTTGAAACCCCAAACATTATGAGATATTTGCAAAAGTATATTTATTTTTTGGAGCATATTTTGATGAATTTTGTTTATGTGACTTTTCCAGGTAAGGGCCCTGTGAAAATAAATTCCTAGATACTGCATCTCATTGACATTTTTTATCTTATTCCCGTTTATGTATATTTCGACTTGTCTCTTTAACTGTCCTTTCCCTATCTTCTTTGTACTCACCAGTATTTCACATTTCATATAGTTAATCTGAAGTTTATGTTTTTGGCTCCACTCAGCTATTTTCCCTGTTGCTTTATTGCCTTTTTCTGCTAGTTTGTCACAGTTTTTATCCGAAATCATCAATATAACATCATCGGCAAAAGCCTATATTTTTGTATCTTCCCTTTCAATGAATTCTTCTAGCAGGCTGTCAAAGCCCAGGTTCCAGAGGCCTGGCCCACTTCTCAAACCTTGTGGGCAACCTCTGGTAACCTTTCTTTCAATTGTAATGTTGTTGGAGTAGTATCCTGCCATCCTGTTGCATAAGTAGTTTCTTAGAATCACTTGAATATTGGTGGAGCATTCAGCCTCATTCAAGCATTTGAAGATGCTCGGCCACCATAGAAAATCAAAAGCTTTTTTGAAGTCTATTGAAATGAGCATGGAGAGTTGACCCATTTCCCAAGCATTCTTGATGAAATTCTTGACTCTGAGGGCTGCTTGGATTGTAGAATGCCCTTTTTTGAATCCAAATTGACGGTCACTTAGTTTGTTATTCTTTTGTAGCTGATGATAGACTCTGTTGATTATTAAGCCATCTACGATTTTTCCCTAATACCGGGAGTAGGTTTATTGGCCTAAACTCGTCTAGGTTACATGCATTTTTGGTTTTTGGAATGAATTTCACATTTGCTTTTTTCCAATTGTCTGGGAAGTATCCCTTTCTCAGACATTCATTATATAGATAGACAAAGACTATTGGTATCTCATAGAATGTGGCTTTTACCATTTCTGCTGTAATGCTGTCTAGTCCCGATGATTTCCCACTTTTAAAAGTATGAATCACCTTTTGGACTTCCTTAAAGGAGAATGGGGGTATCATTGTTGCGAGTTTTACACCGGCCATGCTCAGTTCTGATTAACTTGTGTATTTCAATGTCTGAATCGAGATTGTCACTTGGGAAATGGAACTGTAGAATTTTTTCTATGTTCTGGATGATGTCGAGATTGTTCTGGCTATAGGTTTCGTCTGTGATGTCTGGCATGTGTGTTTTCTTCCTATTTCGGAACACCAACTAATACAGAGTATCCTATGGGTCGTTCTTGTAATTTTCCCCACAAAATTTTTTCCATGCCTCAGACCTTACCTTATTTATTTCTTTTTTGAATTTTTAAATGCCTGCTTATAGTATTCTTTTAGTCATTCTCTTTCTTCAATGGTGTTTCTGATCATTTTTCTTCTAAGTTTCCGGACCTGCTTTTTTTGCCTCTCTAGTTTGTTTGTCCACCAAGGCGTTTTTTTAATGGTATTTTTTATTTTGGTTTCTTGCTGTCCAGCCGTTTGCATTGCTTCAGTTGTATGTGTTACATACTGATCAATGTCTGAGTTTGTAGTAAGTTTTCAAAAGTCATATTCTCTCCATTTCCTAGCAAACACCTCTCTAAATAGATCCCAGTTGGTCAGTCTGTATATTCTCCTCCCATTGGTGTATTTGCCTATTTGAAAATTGTTTATTTCTGTGATAAGATACCTGTGATTGATCCCTGAAGGTATAAGTAAAGTCTCACAATTTTCTATTCTGTGGTCTAGTTCTTCAGTGACTAGGCCTACATTGTCCCAACCCTCTGCTGTTGCAGTGTAGAAAGTGGGAGCTGCACTCATATTTGCTGAAGTCATCCTGTTTTCATCCATCATATATGAAATTTTCCTTCTTCTGTCTTCCAGAGAATTAAACCATATGGGTGACTTTGCGTTTACATCGCCCATTATAATTATATTCTGGCTATTCCAGTTTTCTTATAATATCTTCCAGTTCACTAATACAAGTTTTGTCATCTTCTGCTGGGGAAAGATAGACATTTATTAAGTAAATTTGTGGGTCTTGGTATATTATACCGGTAGTGAATTTCTCATTTGAGAGTTGTGGGATCATTGCTAATTCTAATTTTAATTGCTAATTCTAATTTAATGCTAATTCTAATTCTAATTTTTCGTTTCAAACAATTATGTCACACTTTGGCTGTTTGTCGCTCTGATTCTGCAGAATTTGTCAGCTCCCAAATCTGACTATATTATTGCCAATTACTTATGGTTCCTGTATTACTATGAGATCCACCTCCAGATCGTTCACTGTCTTAACCAATAGGGAGCAGGCCAACTTGCTCTTTTGTGCGTTAATTTGAAGTATTTTTATCATTCTTAAAGTTACAGCTTTTGGTTGAAGTGAGTTGACAGAATCCGTGTTACTGTTGGGTTTACTCCCCATAATTTGTCTGCATTATAACTACTGTCTTTGTCTTTTGTAATATTGGACATTTTGTTAAGAAAGCATTATGATCAGGAGCATATCTCTTTCCCTCTGGTAAATTTTTATTTGCTTCCTGACAATTAACGCACATTGCCTTTTTGTCTCTATTTAGACAATCTGAAAAACAGTGGTCTTCTGCACAGTGGCTACACCTTTGCTGTTTGTCATTCGATCCTACTGATCTTTAGAACTAAGCAGACAAACACGAACAGTAACAAAAAACTTTATTAAAAAGGTGAGAACTGTCACCGACATCCTCGGCCAACACCCAGGCAAAAACCCGCGAACTTTCGCGCCTCTTTTTCTACAAGTTGCCAGCCAACATCTCGTTGGCAAGTGTTGCCAGGCAGTGTTCGGGATCTCTGGCGCTGGCGGCCACAGCTACTCCCCCACCAGTGTCTGCGACACAAAACGAGCGGGAAAGGTTACATGTCGGCCAGAGCGTGTGGTAGTTTGTTGCGTTGGGGCTGGATTGTCTGTGGTACGTCTAGTTGGCGCTGGTCTTGGCATTGGAGACGTTGGGGATAACTGGTCCGACTCACTCGCTGCGAGAATAAAAGCCGGTTTCAGTTGATCAATAGAAACTACAGTTTCTTTTCCCTTTATGCATAGAGTGAATGTCTTGCTACCACGTGACACGACTTCGTAGGGTCCATCGTATGGAGGCTGCAAGGGCTTCCGTACAGCATCATTGCGAAGAAATATGTGGGAACATGACTGCAGTTCTTTGTGGATAAATGGGTTGTGGTAGGAGTGGTGCACCACAGGCACTGGTTTTAAGTTTGCCATCATCGTCCTGAGTTTTTCGACGAAAGAACATGGATTGACGTCCTGAAAACCTGGGACGAAAAACTCTCCAGGCAGTCGGAGGCTGGTGCCATAAAGCATCTCAGCCGCGGTAGTATTGGTGTCTTCACGGAGCGCAGTTCGTAATCCTAACAAGACTGTAGGTAGCACTTCCGTCCATCTTTCAGTAGAGTGACACTTGATGGCAGTTTTAAGTGAACGATGAAAGCGTTCAACAATGCCATTTGCAATTGGATGGTATGCTGTTGTCCTAACTCTTTGGGTACCAAGAAGTTGAGTGAGGGATTTAAATAAGCCAGATTCGAATTGCCGTCCTTGGTCAGATGTTACTTGGGCAGGCACTCCAAAGCGAGATATCCAGCCTGAGTACAGGGCTGAAGCTACTGTTTCAGCTGCTATATCTGGCAACGGGATTGCTTCAGGCCAACGAGAAAATCTATCGATGATTGTGAGTCAATATGTTGAGCCGTTGGAAGGTGGCAATGGACCAACAATGTCAATATGAATATTTAAAAATCTAGCGTCTGGAATAGGAAAGGTTCCCAAAGGGCTAGCGACATGTCTCTGGATCTTCGACCGTTGACAAGAAATGCAGGTGCGAGACCATGTCTGGCAGTCTTTACTGATGGATGGCCAAACAAATTTTGCTTTTACCAATCTTGTTGAGCTCCTTACACCTGGATGGGACAGGTTATGAACAGTGTTGAAAGCAGTGCGACGATAACTAGGCGGAATGTATGGACGAATGCGACCTGTCGATACATCACAGTAAATTTCGACATCACTATCAGGAAGTTTAAACTTCTTAAGTACAAGTGATGAGTCACTTGAAGTCAGGAGAGACTGGAGCTCAGGATCTTGCTGTTGGTCTTTTGCAATTTTGCTATAATCTATAGATGGGTTACTAATTGATTCAATATGGGAAAGAGCATCAGCTGGAACGTTATCGATCCCCTTTATGTGTCTGATGTCTGTTGAGAATTGTCCTATAAAATCAAGATGTCTCAACTGACGGGGTGTACACTTATCGTGTCGTTGCTGGAAGGCAAACGTTAATGGTTTATGGTCTGTGTAAATGGTGAACTGTCGTGCTTCCAGCATAAACCGGAAATGTTTCACAGCCAAATACACAGCCAGAAGTTCTTGGTCGTGTGCAGAATACTGACGCTGAGAGTTACTCAGTTTGCGGGAAAAGAACGCCAGTGGCTGGAGACCTTGTGCTGTAACTTGATGAAGGGCAGCGCCCACAGCAGAATCGGATGCATCGACGTGAAGTGCAAGGGTAGCACTTGGTGAAGGATGATGTAGTAAGGTGGCATCTGCTAATTGTGACTTACATGACTCAAATGCCTGAATCGAATTGTCAGTCCATTTAATCTCGCGCTGGTCGTTTTTCTTTGCTCCTTTAAGTAGGTCGTGTAAAGGAGCTTGGTGATGGGCCGCATGGGGTAGGAACCTACGATAGAAGTTCAAGATGCCTAAGAACCTTCTCAGTTGTTTGAGGGTCTGTGGTCGCTTCTGTTGAGTTATGGCAGATACACGTTCTGGAAGTGGCATAACGCCGTGGGGAGACACCATGTATCCTAAGAATGATACATGTGGGGCAGCAAAAGTACACTTGGATGCATTGATTTGCAGACCGTACTTGTCAAGGCGTTGAAACACTTGCCGCATGTGCATCTTATGTTCCTCCCACGAAGTGCTAGCAATGAGGATGTCATCTAGGTATGAAAAACAAAAGTTTAAGCCTTTCAGAACTTCGTGCATGAATCGTTGGAATGATTGGGCTGCGTTGCAGAGACCAAAAGGGAGGAAAACGAATTCAAATAGCCCAAATGGCGTTGTAATGGCTGTCTTTGGCACATCATCTGGGTTAACTGGTATATGATGGAAGGCTCTAACCAAATCGATCTTGGAAAATATTCGGGCTCCGTGTAGACTTTGACCAAAATCGTGGATGTGTGGCACTGGATAGTGATCGGGAACAGTTATCCTATTCAGAGCACGATAGTCTCCAGTAGGTCTCCAATCGTTACGGCCCTTCGGCACCATATGGAGGGGAGAAGCCCAGTTGGACTTTGATGGTCTGCATATACCTAACTCCATCATGTGCTGGAATTCTTGCTTTGCTACTTGCAGCTGAGCCGGATGCAATCTACGGGGTTTAGCAAATACGGGTGGACCGTGTGTCTCGATATAATGCGCTGTGTTGTGCTTGACTTTATCTGAAAACGGTCGAGGACGAGTGAGATGTGGAAAGTCCTTAAGGATATCCTGCATTGGGGAATTGCTGATTATAGTTTTGACTGAAGTAGGTGGTCCTGTATAATATCTTCCTCGTGTAGTAAGGGAAGTCAGGGGGTCAACCAGTAATCTGTTTCGTATGTCGAGAATGAGTCCAAAGTTGGCCAAAAAGTCTGCACCAATTATAGGCTTCTGCACATCAGCTATGGTAAATTCCCATCTGAAAGAACATCTTAAGTTGAGGTCAAGTTCTAGCACCTTTGTTCCATACGTCGAGATTTTAGAGTCGTTGGCAGCATACAATTCAACCTTTGTAGGCTGATTCTTAGTGCGATTGGGAATGATCGATAAATCTGCTCCAGAATCAATTAAGAAATTTAGGCCAGTTTTGTTGTCATACACAAACAGACGGCTATATTTAGGAGCCAGGCTGGACCCACAGGCCGTTACTGCGGCTGGCTGCACTCGTTTCCCTGATCGTAGCAGTTCGGTCGAAGGAACACGGCGAACGACATTTCCTAGCGGCTGATCCAAACTTATCATGGTAGTAACAATATCCCTGACGATTGAGGCTTCTTCCTCGAGGGCGTGAACTAATGCGATACCTCGAATTCGGGTCATGTCGGTTTCTCTCTCTACTACGATAACGGGGACGAGCAGTACGCGATACATTAAGTTCTGCAACCTTCGTTGTGAGTTCTAAAATCTGCATTTCGAGATTTTTGATTACGGGATTGTCGGCTTCTAAGTTGATGCTGGCCAGTTGGGTTGGTTCTGTAAGTTCAGCAACCTTGTCAGCAAGGATGGCTAGCTTGTCTAGTTCATCACCGCTAACAGCCAGAACTGTCTGAATATTTTTGGGGAGACGTTGGAGCCACAAGTTTCTAAGAAATTCTTCGGTAATCTTGCCCGCTGAAAGCTCCCTCATTTTACGGAGTAAAACGCTGGGTTTCTGATCCCCTAACGCCAGATCTTCAAGCAGAATTTTAGCCTCTTTAGCAGCAGAGTTCTGAAAAATTTCGAGGAGTCGATCTTTGAGTTTAGTAAACGGAGCCTCGGCTGGACGGTCAAATACTAAGTCACTGACGTTAGATAGAATCTCCGCGTCCAGGGAATTGATTAAATAGTTGTACTTAGTGTTCTCACTTGTAATCCGATTAATGGCAAAAGCTGCGTCTAGCTGCACAAAAAATAATTTGATGTTGGTTTTAGTGAAGATAGGCATTTTTGCCTGTACACGTCCGATTTCCAACTCGTTCTGTTCCGCCATTTCGAGCGCCTAACTATGCGGGTACAAGGAAAGCGGGATAGTCTTTGATTAGGCTTAGCCCGAGTCACGCACTCTTAGTCGTCTTATTGAATTTACGATTCAGAAACTGATCATACCTGCATGTCCTGTTAAAAATGTTCCTTCATAGACACAGAGTTGTTCACTATCCAATTCAGTCGAAAGTCCAGGTAGTTCGTTAATCGCATCACGTTCGGGTCACCACTTTGTCATTCGATCCTACTGATCTTTAGAACTAAGCAGACAAACACGAACAGTAACAAAAAACTTTATTAAAAAGGTGAGAACTGTCACCGACATCCTCGGCCAACACCCAGGCAAAAACCCGCGAACTTTCGCGCCTCTTTTTCTACAAGTTGCCAGCCAACATCTCGTTGGCAAGTGTTGCCAGGCAGTGTTCGGGATCTCTGGTGCTGGCGGCCACAGCTGGTTCTTACAGTCCCAGGCAAAGTGGTTGTAGCCACAACACCTAAAGCATCTGAGTAAGTATACAAAGTCATCCACCTTAACATTGCTCCAGGTGAGAACTACATGTTTACTAGCTATCAAAATTTTTCTTACTTCTGGGGCCATGCCCAGTAACACATGCCAGCACCCTTCGTTAACATTTCCCTTATTAAGGGTCGTGGTTATATGGCATTTCTGCTGAAACTCCTCAAGGCCCATTCTCTCCATAGTTGGTTTTGTTCATACAAAATTTTAGTTAACTTGTTTTCTTTTATGTAGTTCAACACATTTATTAAAATTATTTTGGGGCATCTACCCTCCACTACTTTTGCTTTCATTTTGCTTGTCACCTTGGGGATTGTATCCACCACATCTTTCAGTATGTTTCCATCTTTTCACGTACTTTTCGCTACTTTAATACAAATTCCATTTCCACTTATCCCCCTGATTGAGCATACTCCAATTCCGAGTTTATTAGGTTGAATTTTTTCCCTTATCACTTCTGTTATTTCTTCCATGTCTGTATAGTTCCCTGTTTCTGTCTCTCCTTGGGTATAACAGGAGAGCCACTTTCCCCTGTGTATATAGAACAGTTTTTCTAGGATATATTACCAATATGAGTCTCATCACTATTATACATATAAAAAACTGTATCTTCTATTAATTTTGCAAACCTATCCAAATATGCAGCTACAGCATTATTACAATCAGCTTTATCATCACACAATGCCAAGATATGAGGATCATACACCCCTAAGCATGATATTGAACACTACTTAGAAGTAAGAGAGTTACACAACCAAAATGGGAACGACTGAGACTTAGCTAATGAGAAAACTATTAAGACATTTGAAGTTATTCAAAAGTTCTGGATTTTTCCACAAGATTCATTCATTTGCACTCTACACACTCAAAACAGTATTCAGAAACAAGAGAGTAGCATGAATCATGTCAAAAATGAGTGCAAATTGAGTAAAAAATGAGTGGAAGATGAGTGACATTTAAGGGAAAACCAGGATGTCCATAAAATCACATTCACAAAAAAGATTGTGTTTGTTTACTTCCATATTTTGTAAAAGTTGTATTTCTCTATCAACAAATATAAGAAAACTGATAATGTCAGCATTCATAAGAATAAAAAATATGGGATACTATAAGCAATTAATTTAATTCAGTCAATACATTTGTAAGCATAGGTTGAACATTCTTTACCTGAAATGTTTGAGACCAGAGGTGTTTCAAATTTTGGTATATTTGTATTTGTTTCTGATTTTATTTGATCTATATTGGTCTGAGTTGACTAATTTTCTTATGTTGCTTATTCAGGAATTTTATTAACTTTGGATAAAAACAAAAAAGTTTTCATATGTCTACATAAATATGAAATTTTAAATGTACTGTACCTACCATAGATGCATAAAAAAATTCTAAGATATTCACATAGATACGTTACAAAAATTTTAGATATATATAATTTTAGATTTATTCACATAGAAGTGTTAGTTGTTCTGTTCAAAAGAATGTCTATTTTTTTAAATTTTAATTATGAATGTATTCTAATAAACATATGTTAGAAATTGAGATCAAACTTTTAAACTTGCATTTTTCAAGTGTAAAAGTTTTTGGGTGCATTTTTCAATAAGCTTTACAAGAAATATATATATTTCTTGTAAAGTTTATTGGCCAAACAGCCAGAAAAATCATCCAGGCAGGACACTTGGTGAAAACAATACGAGGAGAACACTGGTACAGTACATTCCCAGTACTTTTGGAATTTTCCATTTGTGGCACTCAGAAAACTTTTAAATTTTAGTTTTTCAGTTTTCAGGATTTTAGATAAAGAATTTTCAACCTGTATATTGTATATCAACTTTAATACTGATTGTAATAACAAGTCCAGATTTGTATATAAATTTCTAACTGATAAGTTTTTCCACATGTACAGTACACATTGTATGTACAATAAGTAATATAATGAAAAAAATGTTTGTCTTGTTTTGCTAGAGAACATCAGAACACTTAAAGGCATGGGAAAATATAAAAGTCACAAGTGAAGAGAAGAACAAGCAAATGTCTACAAGTGGTGGTGCATATATATGGAAAAACAATTTATCTACAAATCTGAACTTATTATTCTATTCAATATATACAATGAGCTATTATTTATTGTGATATCACAATGCTCTCAATTTTAGTAGTGTCTTGTCCCTGTACATCATACTTTCCCTGTTAACAATAAAGTCATGCCAGTCATCTATCTCATTCCATTCAGAAGAAAATGTGGTTATTCAGTGTATAACTGAGGTCGTTAAGGTGTTGATCTGGGGACCCAAGATCTGATCAGGAATGAGAAATTTTTCAGGAAATTTTCATCGGCAGTCTGCCCGAGGTAAGTTGAGTCCCATTCCTTACCACCTGGCCATCTCATTGTGAGCCTGGTCAAACCCAAGAGAGAGTTATAAAACAAACTTTAAATGAAATATTATGCATATTTATAGTAAACTTTCTAAATATTTCATTGATTTAATTCTGTTTACACTATATTACTTCATATCTTGAACAGTATTGTAGCAAACAACAATACTGTTTTCAGACATTTCAAACAATTTTGTAATTACAATTAAAGCAGTGTTTACAAAACTGGATTTTATGCTGAATGTATGAAATCTCAATACATAGGCTTAAGTAAAATGTAACTGAACTAGACAAAAATATTTTATTTTGACTTGGTTAAAAATATAGGGATTTTTCATTATTTGAACATATTGTAGATATCAAAGTTCAATAAATGAAAACTGATAAATAGTGGAATAAATATTTAAATACAGAATAAATATTTAAAGAATATTTAAAAGAAAGAATATTTAAAAGAATAAATATTTAAATACAGACTCAGACTCATCAAGTCTCAAAACATCAAGTTTTGCCAAACCCTATTCAAATCTTAAATGTTCCTCATAACAAATATCAGCATAGTAACAAATATGGCAGCTCAGTGTCATCAAGTCTGATTTTTAACATCAACAAACCTTTTGTACTATTTCTTGTGAATTTTCTTTGTTTTATCACCTAGTTCCTAATCACAGATGATCACACGAATAAATATCATATTCACATAAAAACTTCATTGATGCACATTTGTATAGACATATGATACTTAATAGTGAGGTTGAGGCCAAAGTTTTAAATGCAAAAACGTGTATGTCGGACGTTCAGCATCACTTTCCTGTAAGCCTAGAAGTTTGACACTGGTGTTTGGAAAGTCAGTGGAATCATGCTCGACATTCCAAACATCATTGTCAAACTTCTAGGCTTACAGGAAAGCAGAACTGAACGTCAGATGTACATGTTCTCGCGTTTAAAACTTTGGCCTCAACCTCGCTAATATCTAGACACATGCATTTTTTTTAGTAATATCATCACCTAGGAATTTTCCTGCAGATCTTTTTGATATAATGATTATAGATACTTATGAACAAAGTAAAAGTTAGTAAAGCAATAAAACTATGAGTAAAAATAATAAAAACATTAGCTTTCATCATCATCCTGTTTAAACAATCAGTTAGTCAGTCGTACATAAGTAGTACAATCATAAACATGCCATCTGTGCCACCAATGAACACAAATTACTAAGTGTGTATTTAAATATTACACTTTTTATGCTGTGATTCACATTATATGTAATTAAATTTGTGATGTTATACTTTAATATTTAAAGTATTTGATTTTTTCAATAATTAGTTAAAACTAATGAAGAGAACTACAATTAATATAATGAAAAATTTTTAAAACCTATTTTATTAAAGGAAAATTTTACAAAAATTAGAAACAATTGCATTTTAAAATTTTCAGCTTATTTTCTAAATTATATCAAACACAGCATTTCTTCCCTTTCAAAGACAATAAGAAATTAAATTAAATGTTATAAGTAACATGGGGGTTTTCTTACATTTATGATTTTTAATCAAATATTTAAGATGAATAATTTTAAGCTGAAATGAATCTTTTATACAGTTTTATTTATTTTTATTTCCAATTATAAATACAGGATTCAAATAATTAAACATTAGGAGAACATGGGATTCATTATAAGAATACTTAAAACATTTCCAGTTCATTGTGAATTTTCAGGAATGTCATATCATTAAATTATTACAGTTTTATTATAAACCACTGATTAAGTATCAGATCTCATTAAATAATGTTTAACTACTTATAAATTGTTTTTTTTTTTTAATTGTAAATAATATATTATTAAATATTTTAAAAAATGATTTATATTAAATACATGTATTATTTCTTAAATTTAATATATACAGGGTGTTTCAAAAATAGCTTTACAACTTGAGTGCAAGATACTGGTGAATCACTAGAAAAAATATAATTTTTTAAAACAGTGAAATGTAGTCAAACACTTCACATTTTTTTTGTCCATCATATTTTTATGGTTAAATGTCACTTCCATTGATTATGTGGCAGACATCCCATCTGTCAATTTCTTCCAACACATAGTCAGGTATCTCTGGTGTCACTTGAACAACTGCAGCAGTAATTAAAGTTTGGAGTTTGGCCAGACTTGCAGGTAAGGATGGCACATGCATTTGATCTTTAATAAATCTCCACAAAAGAAACTGAGGTATTAGATCTGTGGAACATGGTGGCCAAGCTATCAGTACACACCAACCAATCCATCATGCTGAGAATCGGTTGATCCCACTGAAGTGGGAGTTTTCAAAACAAAAGTTTATGTAAATGAAACTTGATGTGTATGACTAAATTTGTGCATTTAAAAATACTGTACACATTCTTTGAATTTTTTCTTCTACAGAGTTGTAAAGATAATTTTGAAACATCCTACATATTTAACAATAAAATAATTATTGTTAAATCAATTATAAATTAAATTAAATTACAGTGGGTGATTGATTAACGAACATAATCCATTCCAAGACAGTGTTTGCTATCCGAATTGTTCATTAACCAATTATCAATTTATCATAATTTCTATGGGAATTTGATTAACTCATTCTGGAGACCCCAAAAACTAAATAAAAAATTATATACTTTCTTACTATGTAATAATAAAAATACACACATATACATATATATATATATACACAGTCTTGCAGTTTTATCAGTCATGTCATTTTTCTGTTTTTGGGACGTTAAAGAATCTGTGCAATGTTGATTGCTTTTCTCTCTTATTCAGGATTTTTCAGAACTAATTAATAGCATGTCATCATAGAGATCCCCATGCCTATTAACCTCAACCTGGTTTGGATGCCATTCGAAGACCATTGTTCTGACATCCTCCCACTTCTTCAAAAGATCTTTATTAGCAGATGTCGGCATTGATCCTCTTTTGTCAGAAGAAAACACATCTCACTGAGTTTCTTGATGTTCTTTATTTGAGAGTTCTTGGTCATCAGATCAATTTCCATTATGATCTCTTCAATGTCATCTTCATTCACCTCCAATTCCAGATCTCTAGCAGTTGTCACAATTTCATCCATAATTTCAGGGAACATCATCTCAATCTCCCTGAATGCAAGAGGAACACAACTTTTGCCAAGCAGAATTTAACTGTCATCGAGTGACTTCTGACCATGCCTTTTGAATGAGCCGTATAGCTTCAATAAAGTCAAATTTTTCTTTCCAAAACATTTTTAATGTCATCATTGAGGAGATCTTGCATGCTTCGAAACACCAACAAAACGGTACTTGAATGTACAATCTTTTAAAACCTGCAATAACCTCTTGATCCATTGGTTAAATCAACAAAGTGGTATTCAGAGGCAGAAACTGAACTGTCAGCTAGGGAAAGTCTTCCAGCAAATTATCTTCAAGGTCTTTTGGGTGTCCTGGTGCATTGTCCAATAGCAACAGTGCTTTCAATGGCAATTCACTGATCTGAAGATAATCCTTAATGATTAGAGCACAAACTTCAAACAGCCATTCTTTGAAAAGAACCTGCATGATCCATGCCTTTTTATTCGATCTACACATCACTGGCAGTCTTTCTTTAATTGTGGAATTTTTTTGAATGCTCTAGGGTTCCAGAGTGATAGACAAGAAGTGGGATAAGCTTCATATCACTACTAGCATTAGCTTCCAAAAGTAACATCAATTGGTCTTTCGTGGGTTTATGCCCAGAAATATTTTTGTCTTTCGTGATATAGATATGTTTGGCAGGCGCTTCCAAAATAAACCAGTTTCATCACAACTGAATATTTGTTGTGGACAATATTCTTTTTTAATTAATTTTTCAAATTTGAGACAGAACTTCTCAGCTTCTACTTTATCTGCACTAGGAGACTCACCATGAATTACCACATGTTTAATGCCAGATCTCCTTCTAAACTTTGCAAACAATCTAGTGATAGCCTTGAATTCTATCTCCTCATGTGACAAATGTGAAGTTTGTTTCTTCAGTTCTTCAAAAATTTCTTTAGCTTTCTCTTGAATGATAGTCATATTAGTTACATCTCTTTTCATTTCCCTTTCTTTTTTCCAAATTAAAAGCAATCTCTCCATTTTTTCGTGGATGGCACATCTTTGACACAAACTCTTAGACACGTATTTACTCACAGCCATTTTTTGATATAATTCAAACGTTTTCGGTTATTTTTAATAACCTTTTTCAAGAACCGTTACAGTCGAATGCAGTCGTAATTTGAACAAACGTCGCCAATCGTAATGGAACTTTTTTAAAATGCTTCTATTCGCGATCTCCTAACGGTTGATTTACAAATATTAAACTTACACAAAATTAAACTTATAAAATTAAATACAAACGTCAGCTCTTCATTCATGCTATCTACCAAAATAATGTAATGCATTCACCTGCCTATCAGTTAATATACAATTGTATTAAGTATATTAACTGATAGGCAGGTGAATGCATTACGTTATTTTGGTAGATAGCACGAATGAAGAGCTGGCGTTTGTATTTAATTTTATAAGTTTAATTTTGTGTAAGTTTAATATTTGTAAATCACCCGTTAAGAGATCGCGAATAGAAGCATTTTAAAAAAGTTCCATTACGATTGGCGACGTTTGTTCAAATTACGACTGCATTCGACTGTAACGGTTCTTGAAAAAGGTTATTAAAAATAACCGAAAACGTTTGAATTATATCAAAAAACGGCTGTGAGTAAAAAAGTGTCTAAGAGTTTGTGTTGTAAATAATGCAGTCTTAGAAGAGTTTAATGCACATCTTTGTTTCTCAGATGTGGTTTTTGTTACTCCTTTAGCTCCTTGAGTCTTCTTGACTATATCTTTCATAAGATTGTGCCTACTGTAGACCTGTTTAAGCCATACTGCCTAGCAACATCAGACATCATCTGCCCACTCTCTACCTTGGCTATGATCTCTTGCTTGTTTTCTATGGTGAGCACAGTTCTTGACACTCCATTCTTTTTAAGGTCCATAATATTATCAATTTCTTTTTGAAATAAAATGTTCAAAAAAGCTGTCACAAAAATTCAGAAAACAGAAATCAACTAGCACATTAAAAAATTATGTAAATGCGAGGCTCAAATGAAGTTCGAAATTTTGGTGTTAAAATGTTAACAAATATACAATAGGACAGTTAAACTCTCACCTTTAGAAAATAAAAACTGATGCAAAACTTAACGAGTGCCCAACAGTCTCACAAACACTATAAAAAATTATTTGTCAAAAAGGCAAACAAAAAGCTGGAATTACAATGGATAGTTTCAAAGTTCAGAAGAATACTATCTGATCGATATCAGGTTGAGCTTCGATATCAACGTCTTCTGTGCTTCAAAAGATTTCAAATTGTTACCTGGAGACAAGGGAAAACCAATCGGTATTTGTTATTTTATGTCACTTCTTCTCGTGTTTGTTCTGTGAAGTGTTTGTTATTCGAACATAAAAATCTTTCGCGAAAGTGTTTGTTTGTCTGATTTGTTTGCAGTCCGAACTGTTCATTAACCGATCACCCACTGTACTTAACTTTACAATTATTATCATCAATATATTGTTAAAATTGCACTTACATTTGATATATCATGTTTTGTGACTTCCTCTTCCTGAGCTGCATTATTTGATTTATCACAAAATTCATCATTTTCTTTAGTAGATATTGAATTTTCTGGTTGACCTTTTTCTTTAAAATCCATATAATCTGGTGAAACATAATCATCATCATCACTTGTCAAGCCTAACTCTTCACCATAATAGTAATGGACCCATTCCCATAATTCCTGAGGCATCAATGGCTAGATGAAAATAGGTCATTTTATATTTTTCAGACAATTAACCGATATTTAAATTCATTACCATCATGTGTATTTCTTACTTGATTCATTAAAGCATTTTGCCATAGTCGAAATAACATTAAATAAGTTTTATCTCTAGCAGCAAACGATGTAAAAAAGTATTTTTCTGTTTCTGTACAAATCTGTATAGCATTAGGTATAACTCTAGCTGTTTTTTCTTTAGTCATGCTAAGAATGTCTCTACACCTCATCATCACCTATATGAAATATTAAAGATATTACTATTGAAACTAACATTTTAAAAATAATATTAAATTAAATTAATTAAAATACTCTAAGAACATGTAAACTAGAACTTATGCATAATAAATCACACCATTCACATTTTCCCACAACCTTGGTGTATTCCAAGGGTTGTGTATTCCCCTTGGTGTATTCTAAACCACTATATGACAGAAGATTTGACAGCCATTTGACATATATAAGATCAACAAATAGATCATTGACACAAAGGCTCAAAGAACATCAGTATTTTATTCACAAAAATATTCTTAATACAGTGCAGGCATAGTTTGTATCAGAGCCAGGAATATCTCCTCAACAGTCAGAAGTAAAAATTTTGAAATGTGAATTCAATAGCCATAGGATAAGAATCTATGATGCTTTTGAAATATTCGTGACAAATCTTGAAGAAAATTGTATCAATAATAAAGAATCTATAATCATTTCCTCAGCATGACAATCAATACTAGATAACCCTACAAAACAATACAGCAACCATTAACTGAGATTATATATATTTCAAATGATTTCTATATTTTTGTAATTTTATTTGTGTCATTTATTTATTTTAAATACTTTTTAATCACTTTTTTATAATCCTTTTACGTAATTGTATAGTTATCAATATCTATTTTATATATTATTAGTTTATAATATGTACTTATTTAAATGATTTTATTATTTATGTAATTTTATTTACATAAATGTATGGTTAGGAAATATTTATTTTCAAAGCTTCTGACATCAATAAAACACAAAAGTTCCACACTGTTATTTCATTATGGACATTAGATCTGGTTAATGTTTAAACCTTACGCAGGCCCCTAAATGTAGCCAAAAACATTCATATATTAAAGTGCTGATGCTGGAAAAAGTATGAATGGTATGGTTTGTTATAGTTTAAAATATTTAATTTCTTATATTTCAAAACAACTAGGTAAAGAAACTGATTTTATTTACAATCTAAATTTTCTATGACATTCCTGATCATCATTAGAAGCCAAATAAAATCAATTTCAATATGCAGTTATTTTTCTTTGTAAATTTTGTTGAGAAGAAAGTATTACTTGTGTATAGAAAATTAACAAATTAAATCTAAAAAGTCATGAGATTTAATTTCTTCATTTTCTATACACAAATAATTACAGAAATGTAGTCATTATATTTAAGTTAATGTGCAGTACAATTATTAAAGTAATCCTTCAAATATATACTAGGTATTTTCAAAGAAAGTGAAGTCAAGCTCTGCAACATAGGTTTTTCTGTTTTGGCTTCACACAAGAACATAAATGTGGTAATATGCTTGTAACATTCTGTCTAAAGCAGTTTAAAACATGCAGGATCCAGGGAAGACATGCATGTTTGGTGTCATTAATGCATGTCCAAAAACATTAAGAATTGTTTAAAATACCCACATTTGTCAAATGTCCTATCAACTCCAGCAACTGGTTCAAACATGCACATGTGTGGCTGCAGACCATGCATGTTAAACATCCATCAAAAAGATCAAAATAACAAATTGTTATAGAGAACAATGTAAATTGACAGCAATCAGAACTTGATCAACGTGTAGTGCACGACCAACTTATAACCAACAGTCAGTCTGTAAACTTTACATAACAAACTTTGAACTCAAATATCTCAGCCCATAGATTGAATTTCAAAATTCTGACTTTGTGAAGGCCTTACCAACTTTTACATATTTGCAAAAAAATCATGTTTGGTGGTGATGCAGTTGCTTTAAACTTTGATCACAGACAAAATACTTTCTGGCTTATACAGAGCTCTGCTCAATAAATACACAATTTATTGCACATATAAATTTCTTAAGATTATCAAATTCTTTAAAAACTTAAAAATTGTTTGCTTATATAGAAACCTAACAAGAACATACACAAATAACCCAATAATTAATTAAATTATTCAAACAAACTACCAAATTGTTATTGACAAGGATGTAACTAGAAATTTTTGAGTGTGGATCACTTGTATTGCTGATTACTTGCATAGATTTAGCATAGTAGGCTACCATAAAAATGGAATAGCCCAAGAGCACATTATTGTGCAAGGAGCTGCCTTATTTGTATGGCAGCTCCTTGTATGTCATATAAAAGCAGTTATACACATGACAATATTCAATAAAAACAAAAGTACAGACTAAACGAGAACAAGTATTAAATTTTATTCTTCTTTACCTTGTATCTGCTCATATCACCTAGTCTTAGTCTGATATATCTGTTTTCTGTTCCATCCCATGGTAAACTGCTTACAATTTTTTTTATGTTGTTTACTTTTAAACTCATGGGGACTGGCAGTGTGTGAATGGCAGAAGAGTATTAGCAAGGAAAATGCCACCACATGTGTCTACATCCCTGTATTGGACTATATTACAGCTGATATAGAATTAAAGAATTAAGTAATTTGGCTAGAGGTAGATGATTAAGCTGCCATCTTAAATTTAATCATTCTTCCAGAATATTCTAAATTAAATTTATTTATTTCTAATTATTAAATTTAACACAAGATGGCAAGTTAACTGTCTACTTCTAGCCAAATTACTTAATTCCTTAATAGTTTATTAGCCCAATATGAAAATGGTGGTTTGTTTGAGTAATGTAACAATTAATTACATCTAATCAAGAGAAATTAATATTCAGAAAATACTAGTGAACACTATTTTCTATTCATAATTATTAATTTGTAGAACTCTGTGTAATCTATAATTTTTATGTAAAAAGTTTGATTATAAAATTTTTTATCTGCTTATGATTAGTATTGAAAAACAATGCAGTTATTAACAACATATTTATTACTTATTTTTATAAAAAGCAAACATCTGATACAATTACAATTTTGAAAAATAACTATTTTAAACATCTCATATTATAATAATTTTACATGCTATTTCTTTCCATTATATGAATAATAAATTTCAAATAATTGAGAAAAATACTGTATAAAGGTGCCAATCACAACTGGTTATTATTTAAAATATGTTAGCTATTTAACAATGTTAAAAATTTACAAACAAATTTTTAACATAACATTATTTTATTAAATTAGTAAGTATCATTTACTGCAATAACAGATTTGACCATTATGATTTAAATTTTAGTATTTATTTATTTCAACAAAATAGACAAATCATATTTATACAGATTAATAAATCTTGACTTAATTAATCACATAAAATGAAAATACTTACAAAACTTTCCCACCGAAAAATATTGGCATAGAAACATATATAATTTTCAGAAACATACAATCTCCCATGCATTAATATATCCTTTTGCATTGCACAGGAATAATCTGAAAGCCAATTTTATATAGTTATTTTAGTAATTTATTTATAGTAAATGACTTTAAAATATTTAAATATTCATTTAATTTTTAACTTTTAAATAACTTAAGTTCACTGTAAAAGAAAGATTTAAAAATCCAGGACAAAATACATTTAAAAAACACAATATTGAAGACTAAATACAGAAAAGTTCAGAAAAATTTTTTTGTATGTCCATTCACAATCACCAGAACACAATTAACACTAGTGGAGTCAACATTTTTTCTCTGCCTATACTTACACAAATTGTTTAGAAGTTCCAAGGGATTTGTCAAAATCTCCCTGCAAGGGAGAAAGACAGAATTAAGGCTTACTGTGAAGAACTCTGCTTCTATTAAACTATTTTGGATGCAATTTTTTATTTTTAACTGCGTTTTAGTAGGGTACCACGTGGGGATAAAAGAAGTGTATTTCTTAACAATGGGAGTGTTAACAATGGAAGTGTTAAGAGAAAGTGACATGCTAGATTTACAGGCACAGATGTAGTTTTTTGCATTTTTGTGAGAAATTGAACATATTTTTAGACCCATCTAAAAATTCTCTAATTAGTCTGGAAACAGGGGGACCTAATTCTTGCATTCTGTGAAAACAGGTAAGATTGGCTATAATGTAATAATCTTAAACTTCACTATCGTTACTTTTTGCCTGAGCAATGCTGGGCTTATCTGCTAGTAAATATATATTTTTGAATAATTACATATTAATGAAATACTGACTATATAAATAATAAAATTGAAAATAAAATAAAAATATAAATGAAGTAAACCACAAGAATTCCATATGTCTATGCATTTTTTATGTAGAAATAATTAATCTACAGGATTATCAAAGAATGATCACCATACATTAGATAGGAATTCTGAGGCTTTATGCTTAATACAATTATCTTTTAACATGGACTTGAATATTTCCAATGTTTCCAGTGTTCTTAAGTGATGTTCATGGTAGACTCTTTTTATCATTCTTGCTTAATTTAGATTTGCAGACACACCAGGCTCTGTTGCATATTGAGCTAAAATGGTTGTTGGTTTGATATTATCTACATTGTATTTGTGTTCATCGATTCTGAATTTTAAAGATCTAATTGTTGACCCAAGTATGTAAGTTGGAGATTAAATCTTTCATTTGTTACCAGTATTGAATATACACTTGTTACATTGTTGCTGTCTATGTCATCTTTACTGTTGCATAGCAATTTGTAGATCGTCGCATTTCTACGGATGCATAAGCTGAGAATGCTTCATATATTTGTTTTCCATTTTTTGTGCCAGGTTTTGTATAAACGTTTTATCAAATCCATGTATTTTGACTATTTCTTCCATATATTTAAGCTCTTTCTTGGTGCTTGTGATGTTGGAACAGTGTGTATATGCTCTTCTGACCAGAGTTCTGTATGCTATGATTTTATGTAAAAAAGTTATGTAAATGGGAAGGTACAAGTAATGGATGATATTTTGGTTTGTAAAACACACTTGTATTAATATATCCATTTTGAAGAGTCATATTTATATCAATAAAGTGGGTCCCCATATTGAAGCATTGCTCTAATTTTAAACATAGACCAGAGAGGTTATTGTTAAAAACATTTAATACTCTGATGATATCTGGTTTTGATTTCCATATTATCAGAATAGCATCTACATAGCTGTTGTAGAGGATAAATTCTGATGAGAAATCTCTTAAAACTTCATTTTCAAGTTGTCTCACAACCAATTTGCATAAGTCCCCTGAAGGGGGCTATTCATCGATACACCCTATTTTAAACATATTGTTATTATATCTGAAAAAAAGATGTATAACATAATAAGTGTGCTAGTTCTAACACCTGTTTGTGATATAGATGTGGCAATTAAGTAAGTCTGAAAAGAAAATCACGTAGTGTGCAAAAGCATGGTTCTAAACATAGATATAATGAAGCAAAATCTGCTAGATTTTGCTTCATTATATCTATTGTGACATACTTGTCAACTGTTAATGTAATTTCATTTAACTTGGGAATTAATTTTTGTAGATCTTGTATCAATAATTTGTAATTTTTCAGGTGTTCTGCTAATATGAATATGTTTTTCTAGCATAATAAAATAGTTAGATATTTGGTTTAATCAACAATGGGACCAAGTTGCATGTCTGGTTTGTGTTTTAGCAAATGCAGTCTCAGGGTGTCTGAGGATGTCACAATAGCTCTGTGTAATTGTAACATTTTTGCTGGTGAACCTAGTGACACTATTTTGGAAGTGCTGTAAATAGTCTTCATTGACCAGATCATATTCCATAGCTATGATGTAGTCATTGAGCTGAGAAAGGTACTGTACAATGCTCTTTTCATTAGTACAAGAGCTCTGCTTTTGTCAGCTTTCAATTTATATATACTCAGTATTTCATTATTATGTAATTGTTCAAAAATATATATTTATGTATCAACATTTACAATATTTAAAAATAACTTTATAAATAACATATTTGAATATTTGAAAACATTCCAATTTGGAAATTTCAAATTGTAATTTCAAAGCAGGCTTATAAAATAAATTGGGAACATTTGTTTACAAAGTATTTTCACTGGGGCCCTATTCTGGTCATCGTCTCTCGTCTCTCGTCTTTCACAAGCCGGTCGCTGATTGGCTAATCATTTGTTTACGTCTCGAGAGATCGTCGAGTCTCTCTAAACGCGATTCTGGACAACTTTTTCTCTCTTCGCTTCTCTCTTTTATCAGAGACGAGCGGATAGCTGTCTTTCGACCGGTCTTTCGTCTTTCGCCTCGTTTTCGTTATATCCAATATGGACGACTCCATGCTACTCGTGCTATACGATCGCTTCACAAAACGTTCCCTATCTCGAGAAAGAGTATTTCGAGATAGAGATAAGGCTTTTGATTTAGATGATGATGAATTTCAGTTCAAGATTTCGTCTAACGAAAGAAGCTACGTTGAAACATAAACTGCACTTGGATTAATTTGAAAACAGATTTTGGTGACATTTCTACTTTGATATAACCTGCCAGCCTAAAACTAATTAGCTGGTAACTTACAGAAGCGACTGGAATAAGCTTCTGTAAAAAATTTTATAAGAAGCGAAATTGCAGACGAATTTCAGAACTGTGCAACGAATTGCACAGTTCTGAAATTGTGCTGTGCAACGAATTGCGGGATGATTTAGTCCAGAGAAAGTCACGGACCGTAATTCCACCAGAAGTTCAGTTATTGATAACCTTACAATTTTTTGCTTCTGGTGGATTTCAAAGAAATGTCGGTGATCACTGCCAACTTAAAGTTGCCCAGTCGACAGTGTCCCGAATTATGCCATCTGTAGTCAACAGTATCATCCGCCGATTGGGACACAAAATTTCTTTTCCTAGGAGTAGAGAACAACAATTGGATGTGTCCTCTGGATTTTTTATCATCAGTCAAATGCCAGGAGTTGTGGGTGAGTAAATTGTTTTTATTTGTTCATTAGAATATAATATAGTATGTAATTACTTTTATTTTTTTAAATAGCTGTTACAATTTATAATTTTAAAATTAGTGTATAAAATGATAAAGTTTCTTATTTAATTCATATGATTTTTACTATTTCTTTACTTATTGCAGGAGCTATTGATTGCACTCATATTGCAATCAAGGCACCTCCAGCCTCCAAATATAATGAAGAATCATTTATCAATAGAAAAGGATTTCATTCTATTAATGTTCAAGTTGTAAGTATTTATACAAATTAACCATCTAACTATAAATAAAATTAATGTCTTTAATAAAGTGGTATCTTTAAATTTCTATGTCATATCACTCATTTCACTATCAATATCACTTGAATACAAGATATTACAATTGAATAATAGTTGTTTATAAAACTAAAATTATGCTTTTAGGTGTGTGATTCTCAGTTGAAAATTTTGAATATTAACCCATTGTATCCGGGGCGCACGCATGATGCTTTTATCTGGCGAAATTCCACTCTGCGGGAAAATTTTGAAGATGGAGTAATAGGAAGAGGATTATGGTTGCTTGGTAAGCATATATTTCACAGACATATTGTCTTTTGAAATATTTCGGTGTCATGTAATTCCAAACTAAAACAAAAATGTAAAGACATTATTTTCTTATTAATTTGGTATGAAAAAGTAAATACCATTCTCTAAATTATGTTTACAGGAGACAGTGCTTATCCTTTAGAAACATGGCTGCTTACACCTGTAGGTAATCCATCAGCAGCTGCAGAATTAAATTACAATGCAGCTCACAGAAAAGCCAGAAACACCATTGAAAGATGTTTTGGTGTTTTAAAGCAGAGGTATGAGAAATTCTCACATTTTTCTTACTAACAATTTACTAATTTTACAAAATTAAATATTAAAATTATTATTTTTAATTATTAGATTCAGATGCCTTGACTTGAAGTCAGCTGGAGGATTACAATATGTTCCAGAAAAATCAGCAAAAATAGTGATGGCTTGTGCTATTTTACATAACATTTGTGTAGCATTTAACATTCCTACAGAAGAAATCTGTGGAAATGATGATGATGATGATAGCATAAATGAAATGGAACATTCTGCAAATCAGAATGCTGTAAATGTCAGGCAACAGTTAATATTACAGAGATTCTGTTAAAATAAACATGAATGAAAAAAGTGAATTAATTTTGTTTCCAGTCTTTATTCTTTAGAGACTAAATAAATAAGTAAACACACTAAGTTATTATTTAGAAATATTTATTTATTATTTATTTCATTTCTAAGTACATTATAAAATAAAAAAAGAGACAGACAAAATTGTTTAAATTGGCTAGCAGTACGAACACATCACGCAAACTGAAAAAAGAAGACACGCATGTAAATATAAAAATATTGTTTACTCAATAAATTTTTTAAAAAGTATTAAAATGTTAAACAATTATATAAAATAAATACCCTTTGCAGAGTTTGCAAGATTTCTTTGAGAATCATATTTTTCTCTTCCATTATATTATTTTGTCGTCTTATTAGTTCATTATTTTCTGCTAGGTTTTCATCTATAGATGAAAGCCTACATAAAAAAAATGTATATATATATATATATACACATAAATGACTAGATACTTTTAATGAAACTAGACAAAGCATTTAATCAAAGAGAAATGTTTTAATATTTTTATCTAACTATATTAATATTTTAATCAATGAAGTCAACTTCAAAGTAAAATAAATTCCAAAAAGATTATAAGGTTTACCTTGTTAATAATGAATTTTGATTAGATGCAGATTGCTCTATAAATGAAGTTACAGTATCTTCATTTGAAGATCGGTGACGACGACGACGACATCCAGAATCTGGCATTAGAACGGGAAGATTAAAACATTTAATTTTAAAACTAAATAAACTTGAAGTCAAGAAATATAATTACTTGACATAATAAATAACTTACTTGCAGATTCAAGATCTTCCCTCTCAACTATTTCACGATGTGGTTCCACATCATTTCCTTCGGAAACTATATTCTGTATCTACGATATATAAATATAAATATATATATATATATAGACTATATTTAATATATAAAAAATGAATTTATAAATAAAAAGGTATTACTTACATTATGTAAAGGTTCAACGGAACTTGTAGTGCAAGCTCCAAGCTCGTATAAATTTTCTTCTTCCAATCCAAATTCTTCGTTCCCAATTAATGACACCTTTTCTTCAAGATCTGTTAATGGTGGAGTACTTCTTTTCCCTCCACCTGTTCTAAGTATATCTTTCCTTAAAGCAGCCGCTTTACTTTTCGTTGGGGAACGCCACTGACTCCATCTTTTTTTTAATTGTTCCACTTCGATCAGTGGACCATCAGCTAGACAGTTCACTTTATCCCTAATTTCTTGCCATCCATCTCGTAAAGTATTTTTGGAAATATTTCCGTCCAATTTTCCTTTAGCTAAATATGGACGCTTTTGCAACTCGGTTACCAAAATTTCCATTTGTTCCGATGATAACATAAGTCGAGACATCTTGATTACCTCGTGCGGTACCACGTGCTCTATATTTTCGTATTCTGCACTTTCGAAAATTGTACAATTTCATTGGTTAAAATTCTATACCGCGTTGCGCGCGCAGATAACCCGAACATGTATAATCAACCGAATAGAATCGTGACGTCAACGACAAAGACGAGATCGTTACGAACGACCAGAATCGCCACTTTGTATGAGAGACGAATTTCGTCTCTCGCTTTGACGTCATTCGTCGGTGAAAGAAGAGACGAGAGATAAGTGACCAAAATATGACCCAAGGAAAATTATGCAAGGTGTTGATTTTCTTATATATGTAAATACTGCATAATAAAATAAAAATTGCATTAACTGGTCACACACTGTTGACTTTGGCATCTGAAAATTGCCAGATCGGCCACAGATGTACTGCTTTCACATTCCATAAAACAACTTCCTTCCTCACCTCAGTTGTCAATATTACAACTTTCTTCTTAGGCATCTTTGCCAAAATAAAGGGAAAAAGTATTGAAAACACAACTGTAATGCAAAAGAGAGAGACAACTTGGGTACTCAACAAATTGTGTTTACACTTCAAGCACATTTTTCTACTGCATGTGGAGTTTGAACTCTGAGGCAAATTTTTGTTAAATTTAGTGTTCAAACTTTGAAGCGTTTGAGTACAAGGTACCACTGCAACATATTTTATACACACACTGTTAAAAGACATTAAGTATCATATGGTGTATATATTTTTATAAAAATTTTATTTAATTTTATTTAAGAGTTCTCTTAATTTGGGTATATAAAATAAGGCAAAAAAAATCATTATTTATGCATTAACAGAATGTGTCACTCTAAATTTTAACTTATTCTACAGGATCACTAGTCTGCATTCATACAATTCTTCATTTACACAAATTCTCCACATAAATCATGAGTGCATTGTGTCAAAAATTGACAACATTTTTTGGAACTGTTTTATAAATTTCTATAAACTGTTACTATTAACAGTGGAATTAGTATTATTGTTTATCGTCGTCTTATAATAAATTTATATAAAAGTATATTCACTTACCTACAATAAGTCTTTCATTTTCAGGAAGATCTTTAAATAATCTTTTAAAATCATCACTTCGTGATTTATAAGTTGGACTTAATAACTAAAGAGAATATTAAATTTTAATTTATTGATCATATACAAATTAAATGTAAAAAAATTAATGTAAATAAATATTTTAAAAAATTCAACTTAATTATGACTATCATGAATTTAAAAACATATAATCAATATAGTTAATTAATTCAATTTATTAAAAACAATAAAGTAAAATTCTTAAATTTCAATATTAGCTTAATTACAAAATACAATTTTCAAATATATTCACACCTTTAACGTGTCCAGCATAACGTTAATTTCCATAAAAACATTTTCGATTCCTTTCAGAGATCTTCATCATAGAAAAATGAAGAAGATCTCTGTGAAACACAAGAAAAAATGGAGATACACAAGGCGCATCTCAGCAAACACTGCATCAATCATAGAGACTCTGACAGTTTATCAACCGCCTGGAAGTCTTTCTATAAAACGGATATGACATAATTTTACGTCTCCGCAGAAGCCGCTTCACTTCATTCCTGTCTAATATTGTTTTTACCGTTGGGTAATTTATATACGGGGACTAGAATTATTTTGGATGTTTAAATTTCACATTAGTGGTGACGTCATTAGGAACACATTTACGTTTTCACCGTTAGATGCACGACCAGTTTTTGAAATATTCGTTCTTTTTAAATTTGAATTTTTGTTCATTTCTTAGTAATCTTTAACTGACGAAGATCTCTAAAAGGGATCGAAAACGTTTTGATGGAAATTAACATTCTGCTAGAAACGTTAAAGGTGTGAATATATTTAATACTTAGTTCCAGTAAGCATTCCTTATTACACAATTTTCAATTTCATTACAATTTGTTCAAATTGTAATTTCATTTCTTTACATTTCAATTACATTAAAATTTCTTATGGCTTTCTAAATATCTTTAGCAGTATAAATAAATAACGACTAACCCGTTACAAAGCTATACATCCACCAAAGCTTTGTAACGAGTTAGTCGTTATTTATTTATATTTATACGCCTTGCCGGAATTGCGATGGCCGGTTGAGTGCCTTGGGAAGACGTGGGCGCTTGATGTGTCCCCAGCCGGCATTGTAATGGCCGTCGATGGTCGTCGTGTTAGCTTATATATACTGGAGGAGGAGATCGGACCTAAGGTCCGGGTAGCGTAACTGGTAACGTGTCTGCACGGATAGCAGAAGTTGCGGGTTCGAGTCCCGCTTCGGGCCGATTTCTTTTCCTCCAGTTCCAAATTATTAAAATTATTTATTTAATTTAATTATAATTATTAAGTTTAGTAAGAGATGGCGCCTAACGCCAAGCTCTAGTGCCAAATTGTCATATTAATTATTTATTTATTATAGCCGACTCTAGCCCGATAATTCGGCTTTGGTGGATGTATATCTTTAGCAGTTTTTATTTTAATTTTATTTTTGAAATAATTTCTATTGTAATTGTTTAAAAAAGCAATATGATATGGCAAGCTATATTCTTTTTACATTATATAGAAGAATATATTCAGAAAGTCTTTCTTGTATCTATAATTTGAAAACAAACAATTTAATAACTGAAATAAATGTTTAATAATTTATTAATGATAGTTTTTATTTTTTAATTTTCAATAATAACTATTCAGAAAGTACAATCTTTAAATCACATGAAAAGCAATCAACAATGCTCAGATACAGTTTCACAAAATCAATGGCACACCATTAAAACCTAATTTATTAAATTACTGCCATTTCCTCTAATATTTAGTGATTAAGTCTCCAATATTAGAAAAGGCAAAATACTTTAATAAATGTTGTTTTCATTTTCTGTTCTCAATTTTGTAATTATCGATTAGATTATTTCCCAAAAATCAATAATTTGAATTTATCATTTGATATTAATTAGTTTTCATTGCCAAAAATTTGCAACTAACTTTGGTTGATAATTTACAGGAATCAAAAAACAAAAATAATTATTTGATAAAATAAATTTTCATCTCGTTCTGTTAGAAGTGAGAAAAAGAAGAAGAAAAATCATTCCTTTATCCTTATTGAATGCTACCATCAGATTAAATTATTAGATGTGTACTTGGAATAATTCCAAAAAATCTATGATGCAATACCCTGGTGAATCAGAATAGATTTCTTTAGAACATAACTAAACAACATACAGTAAATCTCCTTATTAAGACATCTTTTCTCATTATTATAAGACAACCATATACATACCAGGACTTCCAAGATAAGAAAATTGTGCAGAATTTTATGTATGAACAAAATAAAGAATTAAAAACTTATTGATGAAATAAAAAAAAGGCAGCTTATATGGTATAGTTATGTGAGAAGAATTACAGAATATAAATTGCCAAGAATAGCCAGGAAAGTCCAGAAGATCAGGGAAGAAGATATATGAAAAGTTATAGACAAACAGACATCAAGGAGAAAAAAATGTATGAATAGAACGGACTGAAAAAATTGTCTAAATATGAGAAGATATTCATTTCTAAAACTGATTATAGAAAAAGGTGTTGTGTTTACAAAAAACAGAAAATTGCAGCATATATTTTATCCATTAAGCTACTACTCCATTTCACACAGCTAGTAAAAATTCCTGGAGAAAATATTGGCATATTATATTAAAAGTATTACTTACATTGTACCACGCAGTTTTCCTCCTTTCCTTTTTGCGACATTTTAATAAATCTTGTTTAGACAGTGAATCTGGTGACTTTTGAAGTGATCCAAATTCAACAGATTTACAAGATTCTGAGGAATGGCTGATATTGTCCCCAATACTTGTATTATCATGATTCACTGAATTTGTTACTACACTTCCTGTGTCTAATGATTTTTCTACAGAGGCCTCTCTTGAATTAGGAATACTACTTATAGGCGAAGGCGTAGGACTATGAGAATGAGGACTATGAGGAATGGATTGAGTAGAAAGATAAGATACTTGTGAAGTTAATTTCATGTCTTCTAATTTGTTTCCAATCTTTGGACTTTGTTCTGGACTTGATGTAGTAGTGTGATTCCTGAAAAATAATATAAATACATATACAATCAGTTTAATACCAATTATTTTTATTCAAACTCAACAAACTAAAAATTCAAATTAAGTAAATTAACAAACTTTAAAAAAAATTACTTCTAGAAATTATTATATTTCACAAAACTTGGTACAATGCATTTTCTTCTAGATACATAGTTGAAGAGCTTATTTTCAAAGTGACGTATCTCCCTTTTTTATTTTATTTTTTTAGTTCATGGCATCGACACATTGATAATATGCTTCTCTATAGTGCTACAATATTTTTTTCCCCAAAATAGGTGTTTCTTCAGTTGAAAAGTGTATCAAAAAATTGGTTCTCTTTTCAAATGTGACTTTTTCGTTTTGTATTTATTTTCAAACTTTCGCATTTCTGTACTGCCAATTACAAAGTGTACTTTTGTCATGTGACTATTTCCCAGTAATGACTGCTTTCTGGAGTGCAAGTGCTATTGTGTTTGATTGTTTTCTTAATTTTTCTTTAATAATGGCCACATTTTCTGAAGAAGTTCAAAAAGTATTTAGCTGATATGCTAGAAAGAGGTTGCGTATTTTTTTTATAGAAATTTTTGTAAAGGAAATCCAAAACTCAAGAAAATTAATTCGTTTTGTGATGGATGCAATGCACAAAACAATAATTACAGATTATTAGCAATGCTAAGTAAACTTTCAGATTTGTATTATGTAATTTTTGAAATTACATGTCCCATATGGGGTCACAGTTATTTATCCTTAGGGGCCTTTGGAAGGGTGGAAAAATGTTAAGAAAAATTGAACTGCTTCGTTTACCAGAAGACTACAATAAAATTTTTGAGTGTATATAACAAGTACAGTACATGTTCTTGGTATAAACTAGCAACTTGGTAATTGGAAACTTGCAATTCATTCACACATTAAGTCAAAAATGGATTTTAAAGTATCTGAAATGAAAGTAATCAAAATAAACTCTAAATATGTTTGTTGCAAACAGCACTAATCTGATAGATCAGAGATGTGCAAAGATACAATGTTAAAAAGAGGTAAAAGATGGTCATGTCTATTAGTTGATTTGTTACCACTGAGGAATAAACTTAAGCTGGAAAAGATAGATGATGTGCAGAAACTTTTAAATAAACTGGGAATAAGTGATAGGCATACTGCAATGACATTTTACAAAAAGTCTTTTCTTATTTAGAAAGTGCATGATTGTAAATAGGTACTGTGACAGAACAATTACAATATGATTTTTATTAATAATTTTATGTAATCATTAGATTTTTATTTACTTTCTTTTGGAATTAGTATATTTTTTAAACACCGCTTTTTATTATCTTCAGTCATACGAAGAAGGTTCGTGTGATTTTCATTTTTGTTTTATATCTTATTTTGTATATTCTCTTTTGTTTTAATATATTAAAAGTTTTTTGACCATGTAATAACCGTCAATGGTTATATCGTTAGCTTATATATGCTGGAAGAGGAGATCAGACCGAAGTTCCGGGTAGCGTAATTGGCAACGCATCTGCACAGTAAGCAGGAGTTGTGGGTTCGAGTCCCACTTCGGGCTGATTCTTTTCTTCCAGTAATTCTAAAATTATTATTTAAATTATTTAATTAATTTATAATTATTAAATTTATCAAGAGATGGCACCTAACGCCTATCTCTAATGCCAAATTGTCTATTAAATTATTAGTATTTTCTAGCCCAATAATATTCGGCTTTGGTGGATGTACAGATTTATAGATAAAAAGACTACCTAAAACTGGGCACATTATTAATTAGTATTATCTTAAATTACAAAATAATAAATTGTTTAATATTAATTATATTGTAGCTTATATAACTATTAATAAAAATACAGTATATTGTAATTAGATCATTTTTTTTGTTTTTTGAATCTATCGACTTATTTAGAATTAAAAATTAATAAATAGATTTCAATAATCATCAGTGGCATAGCTACAAATTTTTCCATCTGCAGGGTGCCCTCAACATGTTTGTGTCCAGAACAATAGCCCATTCTCCCTCTAGTTACATCACTGTTCTTCAAGAGTATAGCAAGTAACAGTTATAATGACAGAATGTTGCTGGTCCCCCTAGTGCTTGTTATAACCAAGTTCAACTGTACATTTAGTGTATTGATTAAAAACAATTTAGTCTGTAGCTACATACTAGAAGGTTCTCAGAGTTTAAAGAGTTAATGCAAATTTGTGAGATGTAAGATGCTCATTTCAGCTGTAATGATTAAACCAAAAATCAAATGTTAGAATGACCTTTTAAGAAATTTTTATTATTACTAAGTATAAGTTTTTAATCTATACAATATGATGCTATATTTGTCTTAAAAAATAATTTAAAAAATAATAGCAATAACAATTTTTCTAAATTTATCTTACTAATATTTTTAACAATGTCTCTATAGAACAACCTTGGCATATTTATTACATTTAAACTATATATATATAGTTATTTTAATATATGCCTATATATGCCAAGGCTACTAACTCTAAAGTGTATGTGATTTTAAAATTCTAAATCAAGGAAAAGTAAATTAAAATTTTCTGTAATCTCAGTTTAAAACTTAAAATATTCTGTCCAATTCTTTTATATCCTTTACAATGAAACAATAAAAATGTAACAATTAAAAGATATTAATTATAATATAGAGATGCTCTGAGGTATAATTCACATAAGACAGAGACTCGATCCACTGAGGATGTAGGTGTTAGGTTGGAGTTGATGGGGGTGTCTCTGGTATATTCTGCTAATTCTTTAGTAGGATGCTGGATTAATTGTGGGTGTTGACGAGTATTTCAGTGACAATAATAAAATGCAATGATAAGATTTGCAATTCCAAAAATGGAGAAATTGTGATTAAGGTGATGATTCTTGGAGATCGAGAAGGGTTGGAGGATGGATTATTTCCTTGTGGGCTGAAAGTTGTTCTAGATCTAGTTTCAACTGGCTTGATAAATTGTCTTCTCACAAAATATTGACTTATGCTTGAAATTCTTGAGGTAAAAATGACTATTTTCTGAGTTGTATGAATTCATAATATTAAAAAACAAATTTTTTCAACCTTTGTAAAAGCCATCCTCAGGTTCTACTGGTAGAACAGAAAAACAAACAATATGATCTATTTAAAAATGTTTATTACATTGGCATTGGTGCAACATAAACAAACAGGATTCATCAACGCTATCTCCAACCTGTTAACCGGAGTAAAATTTGTTCTAAAATTCGCTAACGTTTTCGTTGCCCCTTCTGGGCACTTCCTCAGGCATTCGTTCAAAATGTTAGCGAATTTTAGAACAAATTTTACTCCAGTTAACAGGTTGGAGATAGCGTTGATTTATCATCCCGGTGTATCAGAAGGATTAAAAAGTATATCAAACAGGATTCACTTGGATAAATGAATCAGTTGTTCAAACGATCTGAATAAACAAACAACAGAATCTGTTGTTCACTTATCTGTACGCATTGGTGAGACATAAATGAACAACAGAATCTCTTATTCATTTATGTCGTACCAATGCTTACGCAACAAATATTTTTAAATAGATCTTGTTGTTCAGTTTTCTGTTTTATCAGTAGAACCTGTGTTCAGATTATTTCTAATTCATACTCATTGATTATATTCTTGATGGCAGAAATAATAAAATGACGAATATTTTCTATCTGGCTTGTTGATCTCACTTGGAAATGAGAAATTAAAATGATTTGTGGGAGATATCCCATGCAAGTTTCTGGGAGGACCAAAATGCTGGTATTATTTATTTTACTTAGTGACTGGAGTCTCTGTCCTTCGTTTTGAAGTGAATTTAATGGTTAGACTTTGAGGCATGGGCATGGAATAAATTCATGTTCCTTGATTATCAATCCATCAAAAAATAGGTGAATAAGACATAATAAGTTGTCATAGACATAAATTATTAAATGATTTATCATTGCCAAGGTATAATGAATATTCACAGCTCTATCTAGGCAATTGCCATATAGGAACATTAGATGAGCATATTGCTATTGGTGTTTTTTTGACATCAATTTAGGTCATGGCAATGCAGCAACATGAACAATTGATGATTTCTGGATTTTGCAATAATAGTATAAGTGTTGTTATAATAAACAAATGATTTTATCATCGAATAGTATACTGGCAGCCTTACAATTTCATAGGTATTGAAATAACCTGTGGATGTAACAAGGGGTATTCTAGCAAAGATTCAAAGTAGTTTACATGGTGCTACTGCAGTAATGGATGTCCACTGGTAATATTTAAACATTGTTTTTATTTATGAGGGTTCTAGGAAAGAATATCGTTCTGGTAAGTGGAGTTGTATCTCCGAGTATATTAACCAATAAATCCTTTGGGAGAAAATATATACTTAGTTGACGCTGCTCTAATGTTTCAATAGCATTGCAAATTTTGATTACCTGGGTTCGGAATTCTCTAATTGAAAATTCTATCGATTGCACAACTGATTTAAAGGTTAACTTGTATTGATGCTGCACTAGGGTTTCTTCTGTAAGGATTTGTTTCTTTATCAAGAAATAAATTTGCTAGCAATTATTTTTTTGCTATTCAGTAACAAAATTTAATGCAAAGCTTGACTAACACTTTCAATCTTGTACAAGATCGAAAGTGTTAGTCAAGCTTTGCATTAAATTTTGTTACTAGATGTTAAAAGCTTCGTTGATTGTGCGTTGCAATTTGTTCCAGTTATTGAGAAGAAAATAATTTGTTAAAATTTAATATTGCTCAAAATATTAAAGAAAACATCAAAATTTTTATTTTGGAATGTTTTCTATTAACAAGAAAAAACTTTTGAATGTTCATTGTTAGGACCCTGATAAATTTTTAGTAAGCAATCGTGTACTGTTAAACCCTTTAAATTAATAATGCTATTAAATAAAAAAAACCTCTGTAAATTTTAAACATTAAATACACTTATGATATATTGTTAATAAATTTATATATTAACATTTTACAATTTGAATAATTTATCATCATTGCAACAAATTTTTAAAGTTTTTAATGCCTTGCATAGCTCTACCCATATCACATGCAACAAAGCTATGCAATTAAATTCAATGGAATCTTGTTTTTTTGTCACCTGCTTTGCAGCCTTCATATGCATAAATAGCACAAAATATATTATTTATATCTGCATCTTGTTTCAAATTATAATTAATAGCACTAAAAAATTAAATATTCAATTATATATACTTTTAAATACTAATCTATTAATATATTGATATTTTTAACAACTGCTAATAAAAAAATATTGATTTATTTATACAAAATATAAATGAATAGCATAAAATATAATTTTTTTACATATCTTTTTACATATATTTTTTACACCATTGCACTGGTTATCATCTTTCTTTTTAAATCATAAATATTATGTGAAAGTGAACAACTCTATTTCAAATTCAT
Organism: Centruroides vittatus; assembly: GCF_030686945.1. NCBI lineage: Eukaryota > Metazoa > Arthropoda > Arachnida > Scorpiones > Buthidae > Centruroides > Centruroides vittatus. The sequence goes on along the minus strand of NW_027122709.1, from coordinate 684,392 downwards.
TTATATCTAACAAAAGAGTCTCTCAAGGGTCCATTTTTTTTTTTTTAACTCTTTCCGCCCTGTGGGCACTAAGAGGGCAAGGGTCCATTTTAGGTCCCTTATTGTTTAATATTTATGTTAACAATCTTCTTGAATTTCTACCAAACATGAATCTTATAATGTATGCAGATAATATTGTAATATCATACTTGGACTCAAATAAAAGGATTATTCAAGATAATTTAAATAATATATTTAAAAAAATTAACTGAATATCTGAAAATTAATAATCTGTATATCAATACTGATAAGACTTTTTTCTGTTTTACAAGCAAAAATTAGTATATTGGTATATATAATGATCATTTGCAAATTAAAATAATAATAAAATCAGTCAAGTCAAAAATTTACACTACCTAGGCATCAAAATAGATGATAAACTTCAATGGAATCTGAACATAAACAGTTTCACTTCAGCATTGGCCAAATTTACAGGAATAATGGAAAAGGATACAGCCATTTTTAAATATTAATTTAAGTATCTTTAATATACTTGTATTGAAGTAAAACTTAAATACAAAATATTAATCTAGGGTTCCTCTTCATATTATAATTTAAATAAATTGCAAGTAGAACAAAACTGTTTTATTATATCAATTCATAACTTGTACTATAATGAAACTATGTCTATCTATTATATTCACAATAAAATAGATAAAATATCAACTTTATATAAAAAAGACTACTCTTGGATGGCTTTAAAGTTATTAAAACAACAAAAAACTGACTGCTTTCTTTTCGATTTAATTAATAAATATCGTAGACCAACAAACTACAGTTCTAAAATGTAAAATAACTATTTGTCGTCAGAGATTAAACTAACAGTGGACCAAACAGTTGTTTGGTCCACTGTTAGTTTTGTTTCAGTTGATTTTCCCATTCAGTTGATTTTCCCATTGTTTCAGTTGATAAGATTTTGGAGTTGTTTATGCAACAAAGAGAAAGAGTTAAGCAATTATAAACTTTTTAAAGAAGCTTAAAAAAAGCTTTTTTAAATTGTCTTTTTTTTTCCTTTTGTATTTTTGTTTGTGTTCTTTGTACTGGTTTTTTATTAAACACTAAAAAAACCAACAGGCCAAAGTGTATTTAAATAAATAAATAAATAAATATCAAACTAAAATATAATCTTTAAAGTAGTAACTATATATTGCAGCTTCTTTAAATTTTACTATTAAAATTACATATGTATTAATTATAGGAAAATAAAATATATTAAAAAAACAATAAATAAAATTGAATGTGAAATATAAAAAGTAAAAATTTTAAGTGTTAAGACATACACAAACATTGGTTGTGATGTCACAGCATACTCAATAGCTACATCACTAGAGATGGTTTTTATGTAAAAATTGTCTACATTAGTAATTACATTAGTACATTAGATCTCTCAGACCCTAGATTACTTTCTTTCAAAACTATTTGTGTAGCGGAAAAAGTATCGACTGCATATCATCCAAGTTAAAAAGTTAGTGAGGTAAAAGTTTTTTGATTTTTTACAAAACTTTAAATATAAGAAAAATTAAAAAATTTTAACAAAATCACTTCATACAGTATAGACAAAATTATTTAGTTATTGAAAATCATTATTAACAGCAAGTATCTATTATATTTTACTTCTCAATTTGAATGCACCTTTTTGAAAATTCCTTCTCCATGCTTGACAAAAATAAGAAATTTCAGAATTTTGTTACAGCATGCAATGGTAAATTAATTAATATTTCTTCAGTATGCCAAGCATGTAATTAAACAAAGATGTATTTTTCAGTCAGATATTAACAAAAATTTATTAATTGTATTAATTGCATTAATGTCCTGCAATATAATTAATTTGTATCTATAATAAAAATAAATTCATGAAACATCCTATTATATTTGGATATAAAACAAATCATCTTTAGAAGATATAATATATATATATATACAATATATATATATACACGCATGTGTTTATAAATACATCTTAAATATAAAAATCTGATGTAAAGACTACAAGACACAAACATATTTTACAGTTAATTGTTCTTCAGAAAAGCATTAATATAATACTTACTTTTTTTTTTTCGAAAAACTGACAAGCTTTAAATGCATACATATTTTCTTTAAACTGTGACGTTTGACCATTCAAGAGAATGATGTTTATACTAAACAGCAAAGAATAATACTGCAGCCATTTAGTCAATACTTCTTATAAAAATAAGTCATTATTTTCAAGGTAAACATGATGATAACCTGAATACACACACAAAATATATATATAGCTTAAGCTATTTAAAATTACTTGAACAAACTACAGTAGCTGATTTACTTTTGCATATTAATTAGATTTACAAACAATGTTTTTTAAATAGTAAAACAACTTTAAATTTTAACCTTGGATTTTCTCATCATATTGATATTTTATGTTTGTTTGTTCATTTTCTTTTAATTAAAAATATATTTACCGTAATTTCCACAAATAAAACGACCTTCAGATAAGATGAGGTATAAATTTTCGTCAAAGTTTTATAGTTTTAGCATATATCTGTCCTATAAGACGACCCCCAAACTATCAATGGCCTATGAATTTAGTTTAGATCAGCGATCATCATCTGGATAGTAATACTGTATAGCGTAAACAGAATTATGTCCTATTCATAATTTTTTGAACAAACAAAGTTTATTTTCTGCCTTGCAATTGTTGCAAACATTTGCACTGATTCGGGCATTCGGGTAATGACCTTGACTATTCACAAAAACATCGTATGGCTATTCTATTTTGTGGACATGCTCTACTCTCTACTAGTAAATAATTATGGTTTGTCCGTTTTTTGTAATGGTTTTAATTTATATAAACTTCAATCTAACTTTTTTGTATCTGTCCTATAAGACGACCCTGTATTTTGGGAGCCTTTTTTTTATGATTCAACTATCGTCTTATCTGTGGAAAGATACGGTACATGTTCAGTAGTGAAAAAAATTTTTGCACCACACTAAATTTTTAAGAATTTGAAAATATATGAAATTTATTGCATGAAAACTATAACCTATTGCATAATAAATACATCATACTAATTGAAAAAGTTAAAAAATTACACCTTTGTCAATCCAGCAAGAATTTAATAGCATAAAAACATTTTCAATCTGGAGAAGTTGGAAATCTTCAAGGCACACGAGGACTGGTTGTATAAACCATAGAGATGTGGATGCATTATCTACTGCTTGGAGATCATTTTACAATAATTAATAATTCTATCGATGTTATATCTTATATTTATTCTTTTTCGTTATTCTTGACCTTATTTATGTCATTTATTTTATTTATTGATATTTATATTTAGTCTGCAAGAACATTTTCCATTAATTTTTACATTTGTTCCATAATCATTTTACTTTCTATTTTTAATGTTCTGTTTTCTGTAACTGATGAAGATTGTTTAAAACGACTGAAAACGTTTTTATGCTGTTATATTCTTGCTGGATTGACAGAAGTGTAATTTTTTAACTTATTCCATATCCAGTACGTAGTCTGTACGTAGTATGTCTAATTAAAAAATTTGGTCTATAGAGGTATTTAATCCACTAAACAGCATGACTGAATCAGAACACTGACAATAGGTGCCATGGTAGTGCATTCTTATGTGGTTTCAGTATATAGAAAAACTGTGGAATTAAAATCAGTCCTCAGTGTCATTACTATTAAAAACAGAAAACTCAGATTACTGTATGAATGAAAGGCAGAGGCAAAGATTTTCCCTCAAATAAAATTCCCACATCCACTGACCTAAAACCAGTTTGAGAAAATATACTTTGACAAGAAATAACAACTCCTAGTATTAGGAGCCAATTTTGCAGTATGAACCTGATAGCATGCCATCCTACAACGAAGCCTATTGTCGATGAAGAAAATGAAGTCTGCTTGTTTAAAATGGGCAAAAGAACAAAGAAAGGACTCAGAACATGTGACTATTGTATGACAGTCCATATTCTATTGAAGAACATCATTTCAAGTTATAAATGTAGATACTGTATTAAAAAAATAACTAATTTTTAAAATAAGAATATGAACATGATGATATGGTTAAATGTTGTGTGTGTATCAAAATGTTTGATAAGTTATAGTGAAAGTTACTATATCAAAAAGTCCAGCAACAATTTGTGTAACTTTCCAGGCAGCGTCTGTTATGATATTTTAAGTATATAAAAACGTTTTTAATAATTATTATAAAATGGCAAAAAATCTTAATTTTAAGGGTAGAAATGAGTTTCATAAAATTTTGTAAATGATAATAATGTGTAAAATTTTCATTAAGTCTGATCCTACTCGATATATAACATATGACCCCCCTCTACTTCCTACCCTCTCAACCTTTCACCAACAAAATTTAATAGCATCAATCCCTCTCATACACAAACCTCCCCTCCAAAATTTCAGAAATTTTCAAGTTATTAAGCTGTAAAGTGTGTGAGAAAAATCATGCCTTCCACACACACAAACACACACATTAGTATCCTTACAAACAGAAACAACCCCAAAATATTTTGCATTTCTTGATATTTCAAAGTCCCCTTGTCCAAAAATGTAGAAATCTTGGTGGGTCATTCTTTGACTGATCACCATACACCATATTTTCTCTCTGTTTATATATATATATATATATATATATAATAGCCAGGAAAGTAAAATCATCTAAAACAGTGGTTCTCAACCATGTAACATTACTGGGGACCCACAGAAAAAAATACCGAATTTGGAGTTCACGGTGATATTTTAATGATCTATAGGGTAATTCTACTTCAGAACAATTGTTTTACTGAGAATTAAATTTCTACAGTATATATATTGTCAATTTCTTTATTACTCATTTCTTTCATAAGGGTTAAAATATATAAAAATTATTTTAAATATTGAATACGTATACGACATATATATATATATCTCATCGACAAAAGTCAAACAGATATATATATATATTTACTATTTCTTTTTTTATATACCATTCCTTTCTTTTTTTTACTAGTGAAAAATATAAAGGTTTTTGTGCAATGTCTATTGAGATCCACAAAAAAAGAAAAAAAAATTAAGAGGAAAAGAAGTCCATGTGTAATAAAAGGTTGAGAACCACTAATCTAAAAACTTACAAAATTATAAATCACATCTAGAAGTAATAACATAACTTATTCAAGTTTCACAATTTTTTAGGTATGCACAAGTTCTATAAAAAATTAATAATGATAAAAATTCTTTTGAACAAAGAAAAAAAAGCATGCAAATATGACACTGTTTAGCCTTTAAAAAAACCTTTTTATTTAAAAAACATGATTGACTGCAAAACAAATTGTGCTGAAATTTTCAAAATGTCTAACTTCAATTTATGTTCTTGTTCTTATAGAGGGTTTACCAGAATGACTTTTAAAAATTTGGGAGATTGTAGAGGATGAAATTTTAAACATTTTGATGTAAGGAACCCATAGCCAGAAATGTGATATAAAGTTTCTACTGTGGTAGGAAGTGCTTGACCACCCTTCACTTTGGTAGCTACCCTTCTGTCCATTGACGTCATGTTATTGTTCTTGACTTCTTCCTCTGGAATTATGTAAAGTCCCTTGTGTACGCAACACCTGTAGGAACAGTTCATGAGCTTACGAAGTGCATCTTTACAGCATTTAATACCATCAGAGGGGAGCGTGGCATCTTACAGAGAGTCGGACAAAACATGGTTCGTCGTCGTACATGATGTAACAAAGATGGTGGTCGTCACATTGAACATTTACTCTAAAGTAGCGCAGCCACTGATTTGACATAGTTTGATTGTACTCTACTGTTCTGTCAATAAAATTTGTCATAAATACTGTATTCTGCTGTTTCATTCAGCATACCAACCACAAAGTGCAAAGTGCTGTAGAAACTTTATCAATCCCCAAATTTTTAAAATGTCATTCTGGTACACCCTATATATGTTTTTGTTTTCATATTTTTTATTTCCTATTGTGTATTATAAAATTAAATAATTATTGAAGCAAATTTTGAATGCAAAATTACTTTTTGTACATGGCATTGTCTTGGTTTTAAGCTTCAGAAGTATATATATATATATTTTTTATTTCAATAAATCCTGATTTCCAATCTTCATAATGGCTTGTCTTAATTGTTTAAAAATGCATAAAATAAAAACTTAAATCATATATATATATATATATATAAACAACAAAAAAAAATGTTTGTCATTCCAAATATGTCATGAAATTTCTTCAGAAATCATTTTGCCCAACTTTGATTTTTTAAAATATAGTAACCATCCTTTAACAACATATTTTAATTTAAATAATATTTCTGTGAATTAAGTTGTTTATTTCTGGTAAAATAATGTTAGATAATAAAAATATTTATTTTATTACTTTTAAACTGAAACTAAATTTTCTAATAGTGTTAAGATCTTGTAAATGGAAATGAAATAAAATTACTTAACAAAACAAAACATTACTTTTCTGCAGTTAACTTTATTAACAAGTTTCACTAGAGTACTTTTGGGCAACCAAGATCATCATCAAAAGACACACTAAGTGAATTAGCTTAGTAATTGTCACCTAAGTTTGCACAGCAACCAGACATTATATAAACCAATGGTATTCAAACATTTTAACAGTGCAACCCCAAGGTAATTTTCCGCGACCCCAAATGGGGTCGTGACCCATAGATTGAATACCACCGATATAAACAATCTACAACCATTGAAACATTCATTTGTCAACAATGAATGTAACACCTACAGATGAATAAAAAATATTAAACAATTTTCTTGGTAGGGTAAGGTAGTTAAGAGTAAGTTTCACTGGGCCAGTCATAGATTGTTTATGTAACATCTGGTTGTTGTGCAAACAAAACTTAGGTGCCAACTACTAAGCTAATTCACCTGATGCATCCCCTGATGATGGGCTTGATTGTCCAAAAGTACTTTAGAGAAACTTCTTAATAAAGTGAACTCCAGTAGTGTTTTCTTTTGTTACATATTTTAAAAAACTTTAAATAAAATTAATTAAGTTCAGTAGAGCAGCATTATACATCTCTCAAGAGAACAGAACAAAGACATGCAATTGAAATTTAAATCAAAATGCACCACAAGATCACAGAACTAATAGTTTGTCATAAAAATCTGTATTATTTCAACTTTTAACGAACGTTTTAATAATTAAATTTTTATCATAAAAAATCATAGGAACAGTAATACATTTTTACTACACATCTTTTCTGAAGTTTTAGTAATCAGGTTTGAATAGAGAATTTATTGGGTTGATCAAAACATAAGTTTGTTTTTTAGACTAAAATTAATATTTTTAATTTTTTAAAATTTGAGTAACTTTATTAAATTACAGTGGAATCTTGCTTAACGAGCACCTTGCATAACAAGCAAAACAAATTGTGAAAAACTGACTCGCTTAACGAGCGATGTTTCGTATAATGAGTGACCAGGAGAGGGGAAGTCCCAGATTGTGCGCATGCTCTATCAGTCTGTTTAGCACTTGTTCCACTAGCATCTTAGTGTCACTCGTAATCACACATTTTTCCAAACTTGTGATCACACACATTACTTATAAACATCAACAACCATGCCCGTTATATAATAAACACGCCAAATGATATGCCAAATTCTTAGGCTAGGTAAAGGCTATAATTAAATATTAGAAATTCATTATTTTGACTAGAGGTAGGCAGTTATGCTGCCATCTCGTATTAAATTTAATGACCAATTCCAAATTAAATTTTAGAAATGTCTAAATTAAAAATTAATTATTTATAATTATTACATTAAATACAGAAGATGGAAGCATAACTGCCTACTTCTAGTCAAATTAATTAATTTCTAATATTTAATTATAGCATTTACATAGCCCAAGAATTTGGCATATTGTTTGGTGTGTTCATCAGACATATTATCTGTGAGTTTTTTCTTTTCTGCAAATCGAATTTGCATTCCAGGTTGGTTCATTCCGCACTAGAAAAAATGATTATGATGATTCACGCTCCCTAACAATGTATATTGTATAATTTTCTTTGAATAAATGTTATACATAAAATATTTGAGTATTTTTTTCGGCATGGAACGCATTATCATATTTTACATTAATTTATATGGGGAAAAACTGTTTCGCTTAACGAGTGTTTCGCATGATTCTGGAACAAATTATGCTCGTTAAGCGAGGTTCCACTGTATATATGCACCTTTGTTTCCTATCATCTGTTGGGTAGATCCATTATTTCACATGCAAAGAATTCTGAGAACTTTCCTTCAAAAGTAACTCTAAAATTAGTTTTCATATCATCTAAGTTATTAACTTCTTTCCACCTACAAACTATTCTAAAAAGAGCAAAATAAGTGAGTGTCTGAATGAATAGACAGAGAATAATAAGATGGACAAAACACTCCATCTAAATCCCAATAATTTTTCTTGAATGGTTATAGATGAATGCAGTCTAGCATTGTAATGCCAAAAAACCACACTCCTTGCTAATGCTGGCTGTTTTTCTTTGCTAGTCTTCAGATGATCAAGCTGAAAAATTCCCTTCATTAATGTACTGTACAGTATGTCTCTGTATTAATAATCTGATTTTGAAGTAATAGTTCATAGTAAGTAGAGAGGTTGCAGCTGACATTTTCATCACAAAAACGTGTACATTGGACATTCAGCACCACCTTCCTGTAAACCTAGAAGTTGGGCAATTTGGAACATCGAGCATGATTCCACTGACGTCCCAAACACCATTGTCAAACTTCTAGGCTTACAGGAAGGCGGCGCCAAACATCCGACGTACACATTTTTGCAATGAAAACGTCAGCCGTAACCTCTCTAATAATCTCCTGTCAGTCCCATTATACATTTAGAATAATTTTTCTCAAATTTACAGTACACAGACTTTTGACTGCATTTCTGGGAAAATTAGTTGACTTCACCCACAATCTTTTTCGTGCACATCATCATAAGCAATCCATTATTTGTTATTAGTAATTACAGTAGAGAGTCGTTAATCGGAATCAATTGGGGACTGGGGTTGTTCAGATTAGTGATTTGTTCCGATTACCGATTATGTACGAAAAAATACATTAACCTGTCCGATGTCCAAACTTTTCTCTGTTGCGTGTCGCTTCATGTTGAATTTTCGTCAATTTTAAGCCTAATGAAAATTTTTATAATAATAATCAAGGCTATTGTATCGTTAAAAATTATTTCTTCATTTTGTACAAACAAAATAAATATATTGAAGAATATAAAAACGTGAAAATTATACTTTAGAAGTAAATCTAGTATCAAAAACGTTCAATTAAACACAACACAATCCGACTGAAAATCGTTCCGATTACCGGCGATTCCGATTACCGGGGTTCCGATTAACGACTCTCTACTGTAGTCACTCCACAAAAAGATCTGTCTGGTTACATTTCAGCAGCAAATTGTAGACAAATATTCCGTCAATCATATTTTCTTGCTCAAATGATATGATATCCAAAACAACATAGCATGGTATCTTAAGTTGTGTAAACAAAAATGAACATAACTTCAATTAGATATGACAGTTAATAATAAAATAATAAATAGATATAAGGTTTATTACCATTTGTTGTGTATATGGCAACTCATCCCTGGGTGATAACACTTCTGCAATTTCCCTGATAGAATAATATGAGATCTCTGAACTAATGTACTGATTGTCACTGATAATAACTAGTATATTGCCTTCTACACAACATACTGCTTGGTAATAAAATTCTGTTTTTATTTTACAATATTCTATGCTGAAATTATTAAGAATTGCAGAAGTTTCTGACAAAATTTTTTTAAATGAATATTCTTCATTTATCAGTTCTTTGGCTGTTCCCAGACACTATAAACATACATACTTCCCTACATTGTGATTGCTTCACACTCATTAGTAAGGGTTGGATTTATATATACAGTAGAGCATCGTTTATCCAAATCAATTGGGGACTGGGGTTGTTCAAATAACTGATTTTTCGAATAACCAATTATGTATGAAAAAATATATTAACCTATCTGATGTTGAAATTTTTCTCCGTTGCATGTCACTTCATGTTGAATTTTTCTCTGTTGCGTGTCACTTCGTGTTGAATTTTCGTTGATTTTAAACCTAATGAAAATTTTTATAATAATAATCGAGGCTATTGTATCATTAAAAATTATTTCTTTATTTTGTACAAACAAAATAAATATATTGAAAAATATAAAAACAAAAAATTATACTTTAGAAGTTAATCTAGTATCAAAAATGTTCGGTTCAGCACGACGCAGTCTGACTGGAAAGCTTTCGGTTGACCGGCTTTCGGATAAACGATGCTCTACTGTATATACTGTATTTAAATTACAATGTATGCACATACAAATGCATGTAAAAATGCCTGAAATATGCATTATGCATGTTAAAAGCAGCAATAAGTAAGTATACACTAACATTTGTATGTTGAAATGCATTTATGTACTTCTGTCTGCAAGCAAATCTTACAAATGAGTCCATTATGTCATACTTTTTAAGTGAGATACACATAACAATAAGTGATGCAAGGGTTTGAAAATTATGTCATCACATGTATTAGAATAATGTTTCATGTTAGAGATACTGTACACAATAAAGTCTATGAATAAAATTACATTCTCAAAAAAGTTTTATAATTTTCTTTGCTATCTGATCAATAATTATTGCATTTACTTCTATATAAGCAATTGTTTGCAAGATGTTTGTGGATGATAGGGTTAACCTACTTTTCCTTATCCTATAGTTATGTCACTTCCCTAAAGTAGTTTTGTTTAAGTTCTGTAAAAATGATGAGAAATGAGCAAACTTATTAAGTTATTAACTAATTACAGATTGTGTCACAGTTGATAGAATTGTTTCATTCCCAACTGACAGCATAAACTCTACTATAGTTAGTTTCAGCACAACTAGAACTTTCCCCATGATCAATTACCATTTTCATATGTTTTGACATTTCATGTTGCACTGATATAAGGACTTTTCAACACTTGAAGCAGTTTTTTTAGCAGAAAAAAGTTTATGGCACACATTATAATAAAGCATTTTTAAATGTCTAGAATCAAAACTCCTGCACATACTTTCTTAGCAATTCAGCATTAATTTTTACTGTTTCATTCATATTGCTGGATTAAACTCAAAATGATGAAATCTTTTCTGTCTATAATATGCAAAAGTTTGACTAGTCTAATCACAAGAAATTAAATAATATAATTAAATAAAGGAAAATGAACATTACATTTACACAACTTTTTGAAAGATTTAAATTTAATATTACTAAATTTTAACGATACAATAGCTTCGATTATTATTATAAAAATTTTCGTTAGGCTTAAAATCGACGAAAATTCAACACAAAGCGACACGCAACGGAGAAAAATTTGAACATCGGACAGGTTAATATATTTTTTCATATATAATCAGTTATCCGAACAACCCCAGTCCCCAATTGATTCAGATTAATGACTCTCTACTGTATTAACAATCTTAATAAACATTTAAGCATTTAATGAAAAATTTTATATTTCATTCTTTCATTTGTGTATGATAATTATTTATATCAGCATATATTATTACAATAAAAATCTACTTTAGTGATCTATTTATATTTCAATTAAATCATAGAATGTAATAGAAAAAGTCAAAACAAATTAAGACAAATCTTCTGCATAATCACTCTGGTGCTTAATATTGTGTTTTTTTTTTTTTTTAATTTTCCCCACAAGTCAATTTTGTTTCATCAATAAAAAAAGTTGTTTCTTTTTAAAATTTTGTATTCCAATTGCAATCTTCATTCAAATTTATTCATTTACACCTGATGATGACTGTTTAAAATGGTTGAAAATATTTGTTTTGCTTATTAAAGTATCTTTTTCTTGCTGAATTTTGGTGTTAGAGTGTTTATTTAAACTGCATCCAGTCATATGAGTTATTTATTTGTCCTTGAAGATATGTAGCCCATCTTTTGAAAGGTTGATAAATCATATTCAGTGTTTTTATCACTGTTGTTGTGGATGGGAAAAAATGATTCCCTATAACTTCAACTTCAGTGCTCAGAATATGAAAGAGCTGCAAGAATAGAAAAAAATTCCAAATCTGAGCTATACAGTAGATGTGATATGTACAGTACAAGAAGTTTTTCTTGGTCTGAAACCCAGTTACCACTTTATGTGTGATAACTGAACATACATGTTTGGGCATACATTATCATGGTGCAGTCATCAAGCGTTGACATACAGTTTGTGGCATTTCTGGCCCATACAATCTAAACAGTGTGCCCAGAACTAATAGGATAGTCCTATGCAGCAACACAATAAGTTGGTAGACTATTTCTTGGCAATCAAAGAAAGTAATGACCATTATCATGCCAGCTGACAGAGAAACTCTTGGTTGATTGTTATCGTTACTAGTTAAGCTGCAATTTGAAAAAATTGTAGACCTATAAATTCCCATTGTAGAACTATAAATTTCCCCAATACATCCATCTGTCTTTCCTTAATCTCAAGAACGGAGTTAGACAGATGAAAGACAAAACCAGATATGGAAACCTTAAGGGTAGGAGGCCCCACATAACTATATACAGACTTCCAATGCAGACACAAAGTCACATTATTTCAATTCAAAACTTTTCCCTTAAAGCAGTTAATAGATGACCAGCACAACTCCATTGCTAACAGAAAAGTATGATGTACAGGGGTAAGACACTATAGTACTAATTTAAGGTGAGAGCATATATTTTAAATGAAATAAATTAAAAATATGATAAAAAATTGTGGCCCGGCATTCTGACTATGCCACAATAAATAATTGCTCGTTTCTTTTGATTTACTAAGCAAAAATTTTGGCTTCTTTTAGTAACTTCAATCACAGAGGGACACATTAATTGAATATGTAGACTTTATTATTGTATTCAGAAATGCATTTCAAGTTCTATTAATCCCTCTTCAGTCTTTTTTTACAGATAATATTTGATTATTTGACACAGATTGGTATTAAAACTGGGTAATTAAACTGGCTATATTAAAAAAAACTTGCATATGGATAAAAGTACAATTGATAAGATTTTTAAAAAATTAAATAAAAAAAAAATAAACTGATATAAAATTGGGTTTAAAAAAAAACCATAGAATTTTGTTGATTCTCATACAGTGCGGTTTTGTTTTTATGATTGTTTAAAACCTTTTAATTTCACGTTTTTAAAAAAAGGTTTTTTTTAAATCAAATTTTATATCAGTTTATTTTAATCAGTTTGCAGTTAATTTTTTAAAATCTTTTTAAATCTTATCAGTTTTATCCATATACAGATTTTTTATAATATATCCAGTTTTATTATCCAGTTTTAACACCGATAGTGTTAAATAATTGAATATTATCTGTAAAAAAAGACTGGGAAGGGGTTAAAATAATGTGTATTTATACTATTGGGTAAAAACCATCTCTAGGTATTACAAATTAAAAAAAAAAACAACAACAACATTGAAACTATGGTAACAACATTACATTTATAAAGATGAGAAATTGCTGTGTAGAAATTATTATTTGTACTTAAATTTCAGTAAAATCATTAATTCATTAATAATCTCTAGTAAAGCAATGTTTTTGTTTTTATTTGTATTTTTGGAGTCATCTCTCATTGAACATAGAACATTAAATTTAGTGAAATTTGATATTTTATCTTTAATAAGAAACAAATTTGTTTATTTACAAATAATTTTATAAATCTTCAATATGTATTCTAACCTGTTAATGCTGTCAATACCAACAACTGAAGAACTATTAAGTTGAAGCATACTGCTGGTTGGAAGCTCATGACTAGATGTGGAAGTAGCATCAGATTTCTTTCTGCAAAGATAAACATTTTAAAATTTAATATTAAATGCATTCAAATTATATATATAATGTATTGTAAAATTTTGTTGAATGGCAAATTTTATGAAAATTAATTTGAAGACACAGTCTGTCCAAACTGGGAACCACCATTTATTTACTTTTAGTGTTCCCAAATACAAACATTTGACGACCCAACCTTTCTTTTTAGGCTGCTTGGCCATCGAGTTTAAATAACATCCTTTAAAACACACAGAAAAATATCCAATTAAAATTACAAAGTTAAAATTGGAACTGGCAGATCTTACAGACATCTTCATTTTCTTTCCATCCTAACCACTTGGGAATATTTGAGTTTTTTATCTACTGAGGAAAAGGCACTGGTAAATGTAAATTTTCTGGAACACTAGAAATAATTAAATGGTGGTTCCCAGTTTGGATAGACTGTCTTCAAATTAATTTATATATATGTATATATATATATATATATAAAAGTAAACTTTATATTTTTAAGAATATATATCTATTGTCTAGAACAGTGTTTCTCAAACTTTTTGGTCCACGACCCCCCTTTTGCACTTAAAAATTTCAAAGGACCCCTGAAAAATGAGTATGTGTAGGAAAACATCCCGGAGGGAGAGGGTTAACTCAAGGTCCTAGAATATATTCTAAGACCTTGGGGTTAAGTACCCTCTCATGGTCGCTCCAGTGCTGCCAGCTAAAAATGCATACCAACTAAAATATTATCGGAGTAGCTCAAGACATAGCCAAATATTGAAGCGCCACAGCACTAGCGGAAATTTAAATTTGCCGACTGAAAAGCTTTCGGTTGATCGATTACAGCTCTACTGTATTTCTAACTCGACTTGCCTACAGACGCAACGCTGCTAGCGAACACCGTTCCAAATGACAATGTTGTTCTATCATAGTTTAGGCTGAGAGTAGAACTCGGGGATTCCCCAATAGCGCACAAATTTATGAATATTAGGCTCGTATTAAAATATTTATATTGTTTTTATTATTTATATGTGCAATTTATTTAAGTAAAAATTATTTTATATATTTTTTATTTCTATTATTTCTAAACATGAATCCATAGTAAATTTATAAAATAATTGAAAAAAAATTGATCTGACATCAATTTTTCAGCGACCCCCCCAAATATTTTTCGCAACCCCCACTTTGAGTATCACCAGTCTAGAAGAATGTTAAACTTGATTCTTATATACAAAAAGTGATAGAGAAAAAGGAAAAAGTATAGAATTACAAACCCATCAGCATATTACCTGTAATGCACAAAATTTTCATTGAAATAATAATCAAGAACTTAACACCACAGTTAGATTACCATCAACCAATGAAACAAGATGATTTCAGAAGTGGATTCAGCACCCATGATTATAGATAAGCAGTTAAACTACTAATACAAAAAATGAACAAAATTTCAGAAGTTCTTTTTACCTCTATGTCCTTATTCTTATAAATTTCTGTCTATATCCTGTCTACTTGAACTTTGTCTATAAATTGGACTTAATCTATTACAGGCCTTTAAGTATCCAGCATACTGTTAAATTATCAATAAGAACGTTTTCGATCACTTTTAGAGATCTTCTTCAGTTACCCATTAAAAAGAACCTCTTTTAACGAACCATTAAACGAAATGGTTCTTTTTAATGGGTAACTGAAGAAGATCTCTAAAAGTGATCGAAAACGTTCTTATGATAATTTAACAGTATGCTGGATACTTTAAAGGCGTGTAATCAGCTTATTCTTATAAATTTCTGTCTATATCCTGTCTACTTGAACTTTGTCTATAAATTGGACTTATTATACTGGTTTAATTTCCAATTAGCAAATAGAGGAGAACTTACTCAAAAGTCAAAATAAAATATCTTTATTTTCACCTGAAAATAAAGGCTACCACTGAATGGTTTGCAAAGTTTAGAAGGAGATCTGGCATTAAACATGTGGTAATCCACAGTGAGATTACTAGTGCAGGTAAAGAAGCTGAGAATTTGTCTCAAATTTGAAAAATTTGTTAAAAAGGAGGATATTGTCCACAACAAATTTTCAATTCTGATGAAACTGGTTTATTTTGAAGGCACATGCTGAACCGTACCTACATCATGAAAGATGAAAAAAATATTCCTGGGCATAAACCCATGAAAGACCGACTGACATCACTTTTGGGAGCTAATGCTAGTGGTGATATGTAGTTTATCCCGCTTCTTGTCGATCACTGAGAATCCTAGAGCATTTAAAAAAATTCCATAATTAAAGAAACCAATGATGTGTAGATCAAATAAAAAGGCATGGATCACGCAGGCTCTTTTCAAAGAATGGCTGTTTGAAGTTTGTGCTCCAAGCATCAAGGATTACCTTAAGACCAGTGAATTGCCATTGAAAGCACTATTGCTATTGGACAATGTATCAGGATACCCAAAAAAGATACTAGTGATACTTTATTCTTATAACTATTTAACTATTATGCTAATTTTTTAACTGTTTATTTGTATATACAGCTGAAAA
Organism: Centruroides vittatus; assembly: GCF_030686945.1. Classification (NCBI taxonomy): domain Eukaryota; kingdom Metazoa; phylum Arthropoda; class Arachnida; order Scorpiones; family Buthidae; genus Centruroides; species Centruroides vittatus. The sequence continues at coordinate 667,978 of NW_027122709.1, read as the reverse complement.
AAAATATTTATTATAATATATGAAAACAATAAAAAATTTTTGATTCACAAACACAAAGTGCATTATTGTTTCAACACTAGGCGTTATTCCATTTTATTTAGTTGATACGGGTTACATGTATGGTACCGCATTTCGGGCAATGCCCCTCCTCAGTCAACTAAATATAAAAAATCATACATAAATTCATTTTCTTATAATAGCTTAACATAAAAGTATATTAAATCAATAATTCACGTGACATACCATAGGGCTTTTATCTAACACAGAAAGCATACACATTCATAGAACTGGCGTAATGCTATGCATCCATAAAGGTTTTGGAATGTTCCTACAAATTCTATAGATTTTCATTTATTTTACATGCTATAAAATCCTTAAAATTATTCATAAAAGTTTTTTATCGATCATTACATACCATAAAATTTTTCCCTCGATTATTCTTCCTACAATGAAGCGCTTTAAAATTTCTTGTATAAGTAAAAGTTTTACCGGTGCAGGGTTCATCAGTACTTAATTTACAGACATAGATGCATAAACCAAAACCTTTACGGATGCATAGCATTACACTAGTCCTATAAATGTGTATGCTTTCTGTGTCAGATAAAAGCCCTATGGTATGTGACTCGAATTATTGATTTAATACACTTTTATGTTAAGCTATTATAAGAAAATGAATTTATGTATGATTTTTGATATTTAGTTGACTGAGGAGGGGCATTGCCCGAAACGCAGTATTATACATGTAACCCGCATCAACTAAATAAAATGGAATACGCCTAGTGTTGAAACAATAACATACCTTGTGTTTGTGAATCAACAGAATTAAACAACACGGTTTCAGAAGAATAAAATAGAATAATAAAAATTTTATTATTCCAAATGAATTTAAATGCACACTGTTCTGCACTAAAAAAAATCCTAAGAAAGATTCTTAGATTGTAAATAAATTCATAAATAATTCTCAAACTTCGAAAACATTTAAGAAATGACATATGAATGTATTTATCCTATGTAAAAAGCATTTCTATAATTAACATATTTTATACAACGTAACTGATCATCTTTGATTAAATTTAGTAATAAAAACCTTTATTAAGTATACAAACTGTTTTTAAAATGATAGTGATCTCTTTTTTCTTTTCTTAAAACTAAATAAATAAAATTATTATTATAAAAACTATTTCAGTAATTGAGTAGTCTTTAATAAACCACACGCTTCAAAAATTAAAAAAAAAAACTTGGAATAATTCACAGCTTACCTAAAAAAAAAATGTACCTGAACAAAACAAATGTTACAATTATACCACTTTTATCATCAGCTGAGATTTTGTATTTTCTCAAGTGTCTTTCAACAATCTTAGAGGTTACTAAATAAATTATGAAGTTATGGCAAATGGCCAATATGAAGATAAGTCAATGTGAAAGCAGCTTGGCTTTATACCAACATTTCATAAAAGCTTAAGAAAAGTATTCAAAATGTATGAAAAAAAAACTTATTATGTAAGAACTGGTAAGAACTATTTAAAAGTCTGACATATTTAAGGCTTTCAAAATATTTGTATAACTTACATAAAAAAATTTACATTAAATTAATTAATTTGAACTAAAAATAATTAAATGTACACTTTTCTTTACTTTTTAATCGAAGTTTCTTCAGATAAGCTTAATCTTAAAAGTAAGAAATGCTGAAGTTAGAAACAAATCATTTCAATAATCTTGTTTTGTGATCCATGAAAGTCATTAAAATCATTTATATTTTTGATTCAAAAAAATTATCTGCATCTGAAAACATCCATTTCACATATATGATTAAAAATAATATTTATGGAGCACCCAATCCATTTACAAAATCCTTCTAAATTCTGAAATGCATTTGAGGGATAAATAAAAACTTAAATAAACTATTCTTTTTAAACTTGATTTCTATTGAAAATATTAAATAATTGATTAATTACTACTTAAATATATTTATTTATATAACCATCATCTGCAGAATGTCTTCCTGATTACCATTTTCTGGTAGATTGTCTCTTGAATTTTAATACTAGAATATATTTATCTCCTAGTATGATGGTTTTCGGTTGATGCTTGTAGAGAGAAAATATATATTTACACCTTAAAATATGAATACATTTTTAGCAAAACAATATGCAGAAAACTCAAGTTACATTCCAAATACAATTGGTAGAAAGTCAGAATCACTTAAGATATTTTGAACACCTCAAAATTTTTCAAGTCTTATCACAGAAATTGTCTTTATGTTATTGCGAATTTTTTTCTAATAAATTTTACTATTGTATCCTATTTTGCCATCTTATTGCAAAAGTAATATTTATAGAACAGCATGCAGATTGTATATGTTATTACATAGAAAGTAGCTCTTTGTTAACAATCATATTAATTATCTCCTCATTAATTTAACAAATTTATATATATATATATTTCAAATAAATGAATTTATTCTTCTATAAGAGATCAATTCATTTTTTCAAATGCATATAACAACAGAAAATACTTAAGCATTTCCATGTTAACATAAGTGATTTAACATGTTTTATTCAACACATTGTAAATTCATTCCTAACACTAATATAATCATGTATCTTTAAAATGCAAAATATAAATATTAAGAGATTTTCAATTCAAATAAGCCTATTTTCTTGTAACAATTTTTTTCACATTTTGGAATAAATATTTAAAGTATTTTATCATTAATTTAACATTCAAAGTATTTTATTAAATGTCTTGTTTTCTTTTTTGATAAATTTAATACCAACAAACTCTCTCATTGCCTTCATAATTATCTTCACATTGGTGTATGCCATCATTATTTTACAGGTATAATAGAGCCATATGATTAAAATAAAATAAAGGCAGCCAAAGAATAGAATTTTGAATTTTATTTTACCACTAATGTTTTCACATGATCCAGCATAGCTGCTTTTAACAGACTATTTCCACGTTAAACAAATTTTAAATACTATTTTTATATTCTACAGTTTAAAACTTTTCATTTCTTAAAATTTAACAAATACTGTAATTTCAGGTGGATAGCCTGCAGATTTTTTATATTTGAAAGAAAATTTGAAGGGGAGTGTGAGACATGCAATGGGACAGGTTATATGCAATTTTAAATTCTGATCACAAGTTAAAGTTGGTTCACACTATACAACTGGTGACTGGCAGGCAATCTACCAACTGGGCTGACAATTGAGGAGTTGTTTGGAATGAGGTAGCTAAGTTAAATTTTGATGTTTTCAGGAAATACTGTTCTTTTCACATAAGGTTTGTTATGAAGCAAGTAAAATTTAAATGTTAATGCAAATAAATATATTCTTTCTGAATGATTAAACTATTGAATTTGCCTTACTTCTAATACCTGGAAATCTTGTTAATCCAACACGGTTCTAATCATATATATATCAAATTAATGAGACTGTGTAGTAGTAGTAATAATAATAATAATAATAATAAAAGTTTTGATGCTGGACTGGGATATCTGAAAATATTTCTGTTACAAAAGGCCTATACCAGAGATATCCAGCAGAAATTAAAAAACATTAAAAACATTTGTTTTTTCATTAGTTTAAGTAAGTATAATTTGTTCTGGATATTTCTGATATATTTACGTGCATTGGACTTAAGTACTGGTACATACTGCATAAAACTGGATTAATTATCTTTAATGAATTATGAAATAAAATAATAATCATGCATAATAAAATACTGAAATAACAAAATTAAAACAAAAAAAAACATTATTAACCTATTTAAAACAATAGAATAAATATGAAATGTATGTTCTTTTGATTCAAATAAAATATGAATAAAAACATTTTAGTACCAGTACTTTATTGTGCCATTTTACTAAAACAATTGCAGCTGTTCTTTGCTCATAACATACCAATGAGAAACTGTTTTTTATTAAATTTTATGTGCATATGCATTATATATATATATATATTACAGAAATATGAAAGCATATTTCAAAAGACTACTAAAAATACTCAAGTTTTCAAGTTATCTTTACAATAAAGATTATATCAAGTCATAAATACAAAATATATAAAAATGTATAGCAAGTCATAATAAAACTGTACTAATTTAAGTCACTCATAAAGAACAGTAATCATTTCAATATATTAATTACTACTTTAAGTTAAACTTATTAATAATCAAATACCTTATATTATACTTAATAATTATGTAATATTAAGTAATTAGCCATAATTACATATGGATATATAAAGGTGTATCTCACATAGAGTATACAGTATACTGTACTTATACATTGTATAAAACAAGTAATATTGAAATTAGTATGATTAAGTTTAATATTTGTTATATAAAATGCTTTAGAAATTAGTTTGCAATTTTTTGCAAATATTAATTTTATTCTCATGCATTATTTTTAAAACTTTTTTAGATCAAATTAAAATGCTTAAAAACTTTAAATAAAGAAAATACAATTGGACTGAAAGAATTTTAAGCATTTTTGTTCTTTTTTATTGCTTCATAAAATGAAAAATGAATCACTTTATATATACATATAGTTCCTTGAATTTTAATTGAAATTCATATTTGTGATTTACCAAAATTTTAAATTATTAAATAAATGTATCAGAATTCACAATTTATATAAAATACTTTTAAAAAGTTTTATTTGTGCAAACATATCTAAATATGTAAAAATTGTACAACTTTAGCATAAAATGTTAATACTACTGAATAGTTTTAGTCTAATTCAGACCATTTCAAGAGCAAAAAGTACTGCCTGCATACTACTTAAATACCTGCCACTCACAAGGAGTACTACACCTATGTACCTCTACCAATTTTGATTTATTTTGGCACAAAAGTAGTGTTTGATTTAATAATGCAGTTTTCCAAACCATTTCATTCTGAGCCACAATGAACAAGTTATTACTAATTTAATGTAGAGTTACTCATAATGGACAAGTAATACAGTAATTTAGATAGGCAGGCACTGATTTGATTGAGAAGAGAGGTGCAGCGATAGGAGGTCAATGGCATGTTTGTTCTCCATCCATGATATTGTATCACTCATTAAAATACTAACACAATTGTTATTTGGAAAGTGAATAGTTTAAACTAACACTTCTCCCACACCGGGTTGTATAAACAAAAAAATTAAATACCTTCTAAAACCGATAACCGGTGCGAACTATTTTTCGAAATGGCGAACGTTTTCACTGCCCCTCCTGGGCTCTTCCTCAGGCCAATTCTGGATTTGATAATTGAACAGCATAAATAAATGGAACATGTTCCGTAATTTAAACGATCGAGTACGTTACTCGATCGTTTAAATTACGGAACATGTTCCATTTATTTATGCTGTTCAATTATCAAATCCAGAATTGGCCTGAGGAAGAGCCCAGGAGGGGCAGTGAAAACGTTCGCCATTTCGAAAAATAGTTCGCACCGGTTATCGGTTTTAGAAGGTATTTAATTTTTTTGAATAGTTTAATATTAAGTATCACAAATAGTTTTCACATTAGTCACATTACATTAATAATTATATCAATATTCTTAAAAATACTTAGGCTACATCAATATTTTAATGATACTTATAAACAATTACATTAATATTTTAATATAACTTGAGAAATGAAATCAAACCAGTAAATCAAAAAAGTCATTTTGTGTAGTGAGTGCATTTTATCATGACAGTGACATCTAGTAAGTATTCAATAGTAATTACTGTATTTTTGGTGATTACATTAACACTAATATCCTTTACTTAGTAAAGAAAAAAGTGGTAAAGAAATAATAGTAGCTTTCAATCCATAAATGGTGCATACATAAGTACTTGCAGCAGTGGGGACTTTTTATAAATCTATTTTGATCACAATGTACAGTATCACAAACAAGACTTTCATTCTCTGTAAATGTTAAGCACACTTCCTTTATGTTGAAATTTCTCTCTACTAGTCAGAAGTCCAGAACACCACAAGTAACAAATCATATGTTTGAAAATGTCAGCAGACAATTAAAAGTGAGAAAGATTACAACTTGAAAACACCTTTGTATGCATTCCAATTATAATCCTTGTGTATTCCTTCAGCATTGAGGAATATTCTCTGGCAAGATATTTTAACTGCTAATGAAAGATGGCATCAAGAGGCTGATGCACAAAAATAATACAGTTTTCTGGGGCAAGTTTTAAGTAATTTCTGGTGTATTGGCAATTTGACCAAAGAATTCTGTACATAAATCCATACTTGTGTATCTGCCCTATAAATCTATCACAAGAAGGAAACTCTTCTTTACATTTGAGACTATTCGTCTTTCCAAAAAGAATTCACTTAGAGACTCATTCATTTTGCCTGATGTACTACAATTGACAGTGATGTTAGAAGGCATGATACTATCTCTGCATGCACTTTTGTCCCAAAGCTCCCCCATGTTCTTGTAAATGTACGAAAATATTGCCAACAATATCACCAACCCAATTAATGACATACTGTACAGTATAACTGTGTTGCCAGAATTTTTGGTAATTTAGTATATCCAAAAATTGATTTTTCATCTTTGAAGGTATAAATTCTTGTGGGCAGTATTTCATATTGGAAACCACACTGGTTAGTATTGAATATATGGTCATTGTAAACATTCTGATATTGATTTTATGTCATTCTGAAAGGGTTTTGCTGCCCACATAATATTCTCTGCTGATTGCAGCACCATTTTGCCAACCAGACATATTATTTTTCAGCTATCAATGTTACAGAAATTCTTAAAGTTTAAGTTAAAATCGCCTATTTCTATATACTTTTGCATGACAAAAGCTTTCAGATGAGATGCATGCAATATTTTGAATTCTTCCCTTGCTGCTATGATCTCCTGTCAGACATGGTGATTAATTTGATTATAGTTTTCTGTGCTACCGATTTGGAATCTGTGCACCTTACTTCTCCAGCAGCACAGTGTTCTCTTGTCTGGCACTTCTAGATAATCCTGACTTTTCAGAGTTCACCAATGTGAGTTAAAAAATAATTACTTTTAATTGTATATTACAGAAGATCAATTAAAACATATTTAAAAATTATATATAATTCTAAAAATCTTAAAAAGGAAGATATTTTAAAAAATAAAATCACTTTGATCTTTTTAACAGTCTTTTTTAATTTATAACTGAAGAGATTTGCTTTCATTAAATGCATTTTGTGTTCTTTACCACACCAGAGTACAGTTATACTAAGTACCTCGATACTCTGGTGTGGTAAAAAGTGTTCACATTGTATCACTTGTTCTTTGTGTTTCTACTTCAACTACTAAAGAGGAACTGTGGGAAAACACAGTTTGAAATGCATTTAGTGTAAGCAAAGCTCTTTTAATCACATATTCCAAACCAATCACAGTGTACACATAAACAAAACAAAAATAAATGTTTTCGAACTCCATCTGAGTTCATCAGGCTTTGTAACAATTACCCGATGTATGGATCTTCGTAAAAGCTTTCGGAATAAAAATTCAAACAAACGTCCAAATATAAGCTCAAAAAATTAAAAACCATGTTGCACCTGTGCAATCAGTTGCCTTACTGGGACTCAATGAACGGCTAAATCATGTGGTCAATCAACTCTTGCCAGGTCATTGACAAAACCATTTCCTCTTTATAATTTATGCACATTGAGGTAAAATTGGATTTAAAAATATGTATGACCTCCAACCATCTGAAGTGTTCTGTGGGGGGGAGAAGTGAGGATGAGTTTGGCCTGGTTAAAAACTGCTACAATGTTCAGATCTGCTGTGTATAATCAAAATAAAATAAAAACTTTTGTTTTGTTTATGTGCACATTGTAAATGCACAAAAACAGTGCAGTTTGGAGTATGTGATTAACTATGTCTCCCGGTGTGGTGAGTGGTTGTTTACTCTTTTCAAATCTCTTTTGTTATAAATTAAAAAGGACTGTTAAAAAGATTAAGATGATTTTATTTTTTAAAATACCTTCCTTTTTGAAGGTTTTTAGAATTACACATATATTTTAAAATTCCAGTTAGGATGCTGGTCTGCTCTCAGCACAATGGCTACCTTGCAATCCCACAGCACAGTAGTTCACAACTTCTTTGCCAGTGATGAGAATTCAGTCATAATAGTCATCAGAAAGAGGACTCTCTTCTACATCAGCTAAATTTTTCAAGTTTTATACTGAAGGTAGAAAAAAGTTAATTAATAAAACACACATCATTACCTTTATTTATGACAAAGAGATGTTAGCATTACTACTTTAAATTAATAATGTTGTACAACAATAACACATACCAGGTATTTTCAGTTCAAAATCTGTTTGGGACATAAAATGGTCCATCATAGTTTCAAAAGTCTCAAATAACTGGTTTGCAAACAGACTGTCTACTTTTAAAACTGAGTCTGTCTGTTATAAAATAGTGCAGTAATACTGTTATGCTCATATATGGAAGAATTAGCTGACAACTATGTAATATTTACCATTTCATAAATGATCCATAAAATACCTTGATAATTGAGGACAATTTTTGTAAATCTATGAAAGGAATGACACATTCTGGATGTGGCAATGTTAAATCAGAATTAACTGGAATTTCCATACTGACTTAACTTTAATAACAAAATTTTCCTATCATCATCTGCTTTTTTTCTTTGTGTTTCCCAAATACTTACCAGCAAACCTCCACTGTCCAAATAACATCTTTCCATGTCCAATTTTCTTATTTTCCAAATCCAAACACATTGTTTTCAAATTCTTGAGCAGGAAAACATATCAGATATGCATTTATTTATAAATATTCATCACTCAAAAGAATAAAAAAATTTACAATTGCAACATTGTTAAATGCCAAAAAAGTTGTCTGTAATAGATTGGAGTCTCTACAAACTAACCATGTTAGCACATAACACAGATGAATATCTTAATTTTTAAACTGCAATAATTTGCTCTTTATGGGCCCACAGAATGAAATGTTTTGGAGAATTACATTATCATATCAAACCCTACCACTATTCATTAAAATTGGTGGAGGGGACATAAGTATAGTACTCCTTGTCAGTGATGCAACCATTATCTTGTACACCCTATTCTTCTTACCTTTGAGCAATATGTTCTTGTTTTTAATTAACAAGATGAGGGTCAGACATCCAATTCAAATAAAACTCACCAAGTTTCATTTGAATTGGATGTTCAGCATTCTCTAATCTCACAGCTGTTGAAACAACAGGGGCATTGTCATACATGTGTGAAAACAGGAGTGACATAATTTGCATGGGGAAGGAGTATGGAAGAAAGACTTCATGCTCCTTTTCCACAGCATGGAAGTCTTTCTTCAAACTGTAAACTTACTGTCCTCTCCTTCTTATGTCACCCCCCATTTTCACACATGTACAGTACTGTACAGCAATCTTTCATTGTTTCAACAGCTATGGGATTAGTTAGCCTAAGGATGCCTGTTCAACACAGGTGAAAACATTAGAACTTCCCAATTATTTTGCTGGTGATTTGGTTTTTTGTAGCTTTATATCAAGTTTACCCAGTTTTTGAGTGATTGTATTTCAACCACAAAATCCCACCAATATAAGGACATCTGTTGTATATGTTACTGTAAATGCTCAAACTATGCTAAATCCTAAGATCTCCCAGTAAAACCTAAGATTTACCAACTCTTTGTGGTAAAAGTTCAAAATGTTCTGCGATCATCATTAATTTCAAACTTTTACCAGCATTCACTCAGTATATCTTAGGTTTTACCTCAGAGACATGATAAATGTTGAAAAAATAGTCCCCGCTATCCCCCACACCGCACCACCGCCTTCGTTCCTATACTCCTATCCAGACCTATACTTCACAGTGAAATGAACTCACGCTGTCAGGTTGATCTAATAAATCTACAAACTACCCCAGATGAAAATTATAAATTCATTTTAGTTTACTAAGACCATCTTACCAAATTTGTGATCCTTCGTGCGCTTCAAACTACACGCGCCGTAGGAGTTGCATACCATCATTTGGATATTTTCACCATTTTTGGAGCGCCGAGAATCCTTCATTCCGATAAAGGTCGAGAATTCTCTTACAAGTTATTGAGAGTTTATGCTCCATGTGGCCGGATATAAAAATTGTACATGGAAAGGCAAGACATAGCAAAGTCAAGGATCAGTGGAGCATGCTAATCAAGACATAGAAAATATGTTGAGCACGTGAATGGAAACCAATCAGTTATCAAAGTGGTCAGAGGGTTTAAGATTCCTCCAGGCAATAAAAAATAGAGCATATTACGAGGGAATCAAATGTTCTTCCTACGAAGCAATGTTTGGTTGTCCAATGAAAATGGGTCTTGCAACTTCAGCGATCCCTAGTGATATGATTAGAGTTATAAGATCTGAAGAAGATTTAGAGAAGTTGTTGCATTCGCATGACAATACAGAACAAAATAATGACATCGAATATGCAATCGAACAGGACAAAGAAGAAAGCATTGTTGGATATGAGTCAGAAGAGGATATAGACAATAGCACTGTCAACAATAAAACACAAGAAGATGAAATGATTATTATTAAGAAGATGAAGGCAAAGCAAATAACAGATGATTCCAATGTAACGATTCGGAGATATACAGATTCAGAGACAGAAAACACAATTGAGTCTCAGGAAGTTCTTGTAACTATAGAGCCAATACCAAAAAAGATAGAATCTGTAGTAACTATAAAAAACAACGTAAAATGAAGTTTGGAGAAATAAGCTGAAAAAATGAATGCCACATCTGTTGATAAATATCCAAATGCAAAAATTGGCCAAAATGTAAGATATACATACAGTAACATATACATTCTATTGTTAATTTCAATTATGTTCTGTATCATTTTAATTATTGAGCCACAAATTTAAACAATTGTAGAACTATAAATTCCCACTGTCATCACCTATGTATGTGTCCTTCCTTAATCTCAAGAACAGATTTAGATAGATGAAAGCTGAGACCAGATATGGAAAGCTTAAGGGCAGAAAGCCAAAAGTAACTATATGTGGTTTCCTGTGCAAACCAGAAGTCAAGTTATTTCAATTCAAAAATTTTCCCCTAAAAGGAAAACTGACATGATTCCATTGCTAAAGGAAAAGTATTATGTACAGGGGCAAAACACTACAGTACTAATTTGAAGAGGAGAGCATATATTTTAAATAAAATAAATTAAAAACACGATTAAAAATTGCAGCCCGGCATTGTAACAATGTCACAATAAATAATTGCTCATTTAATTTAGTTATTGTAGGTTGAGTATGGTTGTGTTCTCTGAAAACATTCATTTTAATAAAAGTTATCTAAATTTAGTAGTTATTTAGCTTGTGTATTTACTAATAAGGTATCAAGTTGTGCAGATTTGAAACACTTTAAATTATTTTATAAAATATAATGAACAGAATTGAGCTTTCATTTGTATTTTAAAAACTCTTGTTATTTTTAAAATTTTCTTAAAAGTTTCATCAATAATCATAAATAAAACTTTTACATGTTCATTTTAATAAAAATGTTTATTTTTTTTATATTATATACATTAACTTTTAAAGTAAAAATTTTTATATTTTATATAAATAAACAATATTCATATTTAAAATAAGTGAATTTTGAAAAATTGCATCTTGGATCTCATTTACTGATTAAAAACAAAATAAATTATCATTTGTACTAAATTCATGATATTCATTTTAAGTTAATAGCCAAAATTGTTATTTAAGTTCAACTTACATAATGAAGAAAACTAGCATTACTTCTCCATTTGCCATTTTTTAATAACATTACTTCCAAAGACTAAATCAATATATATATATAAAATATTTGAATTTAAATACTGTATATTAAATCTTTTGTTTGAACATTATTAAACATTTTATAAAAATATTTTAAAAGTAACTTTTCAAGAGTAGCCGTAAGACTTTATATAGAATAAAACTGACAAATTTTCAAAAATTAGCAATTTTACCATCATATAAAAGCTTGAAGCATTAAAATGTAATTTATCAATAATTTTTAAACATATTTAATTGAAATAACATTTTTAATCATATTTTTAAAAAAATCATTATATATAAAATATTTTAGTAGAAAAATCAATTAGTCAAAAATCAATTAATTGCTTTAGCGATCAATATCTGATAAACATTTTTCTTGTTCTTTATAAGTTTTTTGAAATAATATCTGACTTGCATCAGTGATCTGTAAAAATCCAATTTTTTAAGCTTTGTGGCTTTTTCTTATAAAGAAATGTTTTTAGTAAATAACTGCATCAACAACATTTTATAAATTCTTATAATATCTAATAAAATTTAATTGCCAGGTAATTCTTAAAAATTAAAATACTGAAAAGATTAATACTATTCATGAAGTATAGCTGTAAATTTAACAGTTGCATATAACATTTTTTAAATTAATAAAAAAGATATACAGTTTAATAAAACAATAATTTTAGATTATCGTCTTAATATATAAAAGCTTACTTCAAGAGCTTAAAATAAAATCTTTGCCTTAGTTAATAATTTTATATGAAACTTCAGCAATTATTTTCAGAAAGAGAAATTTCCTTATGAAGTAAATTTGTAAAAAATCAATTTGAAATTAAACTAATTTTCTCATTTTTGTTATCTTTAAAAATTATCAATATTAAACTGCATATTGTTTAATTTGGCCACAGTCCAGATTAAAAGTGTTTGAATGTGCTTCCATTTCTTTATATGCTGACCTCCAACTTAAAATAATTACTTATCTTCTGTGACAAACAATTCTTTGTTTCAGAATTATATTTTAAACAATATATAGCATCAAAAGGAATAAATGTATTTTAATATTATGATTACAATAACACATCAATTGCTTAAAATTGTAGTACATTTATTTATAAGGATAATTTGAAAAATGTGAGATTCAAATTTCATTAAATAATATTTTGTTCACTGAACGGAAATTATTATTATTATTATTATTAAAATATTGTTATTCAACTGAATTTCATAAAGATTGGAAACAGCAGCAAATTTATCTGACAGACATAAAAATTTTATCTGAATACAAATGAAGTGTTTATAGAATCTAATTTAAACATTTTTCCTACTTTTCATCAATACTACTAGACTATTCTATTAATTACAATAAAATTTATCAATTTTTACTTAAATAAAAATCTTTATTCTTTATAATATATATTTTAAACATTTTTACATTTATAAAAATGTAAACAAATTAACAATATTTATAAAAACATTGTAATTAATATTCAAAAGTCATCAGCATTTTAACTTTTCTTCTCATATTAAAAACTGTTTCATTACCTTCAACAAATTATATTAATGTGAAAATAAAATACAATAATTCATAAAAACAACTTAAATTTTAACTGAAAATACTACTCTATATTTTTATTTGAAATATATTACTTTTATAAAAAATAAATTAGACATAACTAATTTAGAAAATTCTATTTTTATAGAGAAACATTTTATGTTTAAATATAGAACTTCTCTACAAAAACTTAGTCAAAGAGTTCAAAAACTTATTATTGCATATATATATTTTTTTTAAATGTTAAAATATTTCAAAACAAAACTATCTATCTACTTAAAATTTCATATTTTAGCCATATGATAAGCTTATTATTAATAAATAAATAAAAACTTTCTCTGATCTTCATACTCAGAACAATAAATATTTTTCCCAAAAAATATATTCTTAAATGATCCTGTTTTGAAATAAGATAAATATCTTTATATGTTATAAGATGAATCCAAAATAATTATCAACATATGTTTTAAAATTTTTAATAACTAATTATATTAACTAGATTTAAAAAACAATGTTGTTTTTAATCATATTTATTAAACAAATGAAATGCTACGAAGTTGCATCTTCCATATTTTTTTTTTTTTTTAAATTGGCAGAAAGAAATTTTACCATCTCAAAATTTATCAACTGTTTGTTAAAAATACTTAAAACTAACTATTTTAATATATGCAATATAATGAAATTTTGAATTTGACACATCTGAAGCATTAGAAAGTTGTTTGTTACTACGATAAAAAATATGATTAAAGTGATTAAAAAAAAAAAAATTGGACAGTTGAAAGTTGAGGTCTTTGAGGTATTTCCCAAAGTGAAATACCTCAAAGACTACAGAGCTGTCAACAATAAGTAAATTTTTCAGCAGAAAGGAAGTTCAACAGGAAAATCAAATTCTTGATGGAAAACAAAAGTGATTGCTCAACAACAAATGCATATATTTCAATTGGCAACAAAACATCAATGTTCTGTAAGGCAAGTAACAGAACATTTTTCAAAGTTGTGTTTAAAAATCAACTGTTGATTGCACTTTGTTGAAATCTGGAAAAGCTAAATTCAAAAGAGTGAAGAAAAGACCTTATCTTAAACCATACCAAAAAGAGGCTAGGCTCACCTGGGACAAAAATCATATGATCTGGGATAAGAAATGGATAAAAGTTTAATTTAGACAAACCAGATGGTTTTAAATTTTACTGGCTGGATTTACAGAAGAAAGAACAATACTGCAGCAAAAGGATGCAAAGTGAAGATCAGTAATGGTTTTGAGAGACATTGGATTAAAGGGTAAAACCCTTTTAGCAGAAGTAAATAATAGGATGAACTCAATTGACCATTAAAATATACTGCAAATTAATTTGTTACCATATGCCACCAAAATTTGAGCTAGGAATTACAACTTTCAACAGGATAATGCCTCAGTTCACACCTCTCAGTAATCAATCCAAGGAGAAGTTTGCCAAAAAAAATATTTATCTTTTGGATTGACTTGCATTAAGTCATTAAGTCCCAACATAAATCCAATGAAAAATTTGTGGGGATCATTATGAAACAGTATAAAAGAACGGTCAACAATTTTCTAATGTTACAGATCCGAAGGCTGCAATTCATGACGTTTGGACCATAATTCCTAAAAGAATTCTTGAAAATTTAATTAAATGTATGAAGGATCAGATATTTAAATTAATTACTTTAAATGGCAAGTTTATTAGTTACTAATTCTCATTTTTTATATGCAATTCACTTAATTCACTTGAGTTGGTAATTTTTTGGGATAGTGTAAAATTTCTTTCTGCCAATTTACAACAAAATATATGGAAGATACAACTTTGTAGCATTTAATTTGTGTAATAAACAAGATTAAAAACATTGTTTTTTTATCTAGATAAGATAACTGAGTAGTTTTTAAATTTGAAAACAACATATTTTGATAATTATTTGGGACACACCTTATATAACCATTTATGATAAGATAGAAAAAATAAAATAGAAAAATTTACTTTCCAACCACATTATAAACCTTGTATATAAAAAGATTCCGCTACATATTTTCATTTGAACATTTCCAGACTCATTCAATGTATATTATATCTATTAAATACTGAGAAATTTACACATCACATCTAAATGTAGTCATAACAAGCAATTATAATATTACATAATATTCATAAATTACGATCACTGTTATGGCTATGCTGCTAAACTATACAACAAAATCCCAACATTCCTTGCATCATAACATCTTAAAAATTTCCTGTATTTACATAATAAATAATTATGTATATTACTTTTGTATATATAAGTATACAAAAGTAATATATATATATATATATATATAAACATTACTATTTAAACATAAAATAACTGAAATAGCTGTTACAATTGATCACATCAATATATTTAAATTCTTCAAAAACAAAATTTAAAGTGTCATTGAGAAATCTCAAGAATTTCAAAAAAATAAGTTTTAAGCAATATCCTGTTTTTATAATTCTTTATCTATTGTATTTTTGAAAATGTATTCTTAAAGAATATATTTATATAAAATTAATATATAATACAAATCTAAAAAATAATGAAATTTTGAAATAGTATAATTCTTATAAAGAATTCTGTTCCCAAAATATTTCTTTATTGACTAGTGTGCTATTTAGGACATGTGGAAATGTGCAAAAACTAGAAAATAATAGTTAATAATTAGATAATGAAAGTAAAGAATTTGTAACAATTATATATTACAATATATTTCACTAAATTTCTCTTAAGAATTTCAATAATAAAAAAAATAATAATAGGAAACAAAGTTTCTACATGTTTAAAGCTAAAATTTGAATATATCAAAACAAAAACAATTTTATGTACTGTACATATATTTTAAATTGAATTGCATGTTAAAGCTCTTGTTATAATACTACTTGAGTTAAGTTAAAGTTTATTCAAATGCCCATTATAATTATAATTTATAAATTCTAACTACAATTTTTTCAAATTGCAGCCCAAAACACTCATTAGGCAATTAAATATACAAAATAAAGTTTTAAAAACGTAATAATTTCTTACATTTAAAAAAATGTAAATAATAACCAACAATCTTTTTTGCGAAAATATCATCATCATAATCATCATCGCAAGTTATAATATAAAATACTACTTTATTCAGCCAACAACAATTAATTTTCAGTTTAGAAAGTCGTCTGATCCTATTGGAAGGGCTGGCTTAGCGTTGTATTTTTCGAAAGAAGGCATTTACACCCCTCGACACGATTAAAAAAAAAGCGTACCTGTTTTTCGACTCAGGCATTCTCTATCCTATAAAGACAAGCGATATAGTAGGCACGGGTACGTCCCATTGGCGATCGATCGTTGCCCGCATCAGCTGATCACTTGTCTACAGAGCAGTATACATTTTGCGTCATATTCGCTATCGCCCTGTTTGTTTATTCTACTTCGAAGACAAACTCGTCCCGAAATGAATTTCTCTCATTCGAAAACACGATATTATGAATTATTTCGAGTAGACATTATACTAACACGTAAAAGGAATTTCGAGAGTCGTCACGTGACTCTCGACGTCATTCTACTTGGTCCGGTGGGTTTTCTTCCAATGGCTTACACATATTAAACGTGTTTCCCTGCTGATAAATGAAAATAAGAAGCCTTTAGCTGTATAAAAAAAACTGGATTTGCTCGAAAGTAATGCTGGTATTTTTTAGTTTTTTATTAACTACAGATTAGCTATGTTATGTGAAAAATCGGAACTATATCGATAACTTTTACCTGCAGACTTTATTGACTTTCGACATCTGTTAGCAATAAAGAAACGTGTATATAGTACAACGTCAAGTAAAAACATTTCAAGCTTTAAAAAGTCATATTTACGATGCATATAATTAGAATGAGTTCGTCATAAACATCATACATTAATGATTAATAATAATCGCGCGAAAATTAATCTCTTTCGTAATAACGTTTTAGTTATTTCGTTATCTACTAATTGCATGAAAGTTTATGACTATCGGTTCAAAGAAAAGTGTTTTTATGTGTACACTAGCATATTTCACTTTTAAAAGTGTAAATGAATGTTATCCTCTAAATTAGGAATGAGGTTAAATTATCTTTTTTTTTTTTTTTTTAAAGTGAATGAACCATTAACAAATTTAAATTAATAACAAACAAAATAATCTGTGTTACTGATAAATTATCAGTAACACAGATTATTTTGTTTGTGATCACACACACATGTATCATTTTTATAAATAATGCACTTCTCAATTTGACCTTTACTCTAATGATTTATTTTTATATAATTTTATTCTTATTTAAATTTGATAGAAATCTCATCTATAAACAGGGTGAAATTTATAAAGAAATTCATAAATATTGATGTATCAATAGCTGTTAAATACCTCAAATGTAAACCAAAACTTACTTTGAAATTGTGTAAGACTGTTTTACTGGATAAAAGTATTTCGTGAGCAATCAATGAAATAAATAAAGTCAGTGAGATTTCTAAACAAGCATGTGTGTGTATGTGTGTAAATATACATTTTTTCATTATATACATGTGTGTATATTACATAATGACAATTAATAGTTATTCCATTATATATATGTGTGTATATTATATAATGACAATTAATAGTTATTCCATTATCATTAGATAAAACATGTTTATAAAATTAATTATCTGCATTTTTGAATAATACGGTTTTAGTCAGTTTGAAATATTTCATATTTTTATTCATTCAAATGATTGTGTCAGTAATTCTTTTCAAATGTTTTAATTCAATAAAGTTAATAATTATAATACATATCACATGTATAAAAACTATTCTGACTGGATTTCTTCCAGTCAGAATAGTTTTTATACATGTGATATGTATTATAATTATTCAAAAATGCTAATCAAAATTATTGTTTTAAGTAGTTTTTTTTAAATTTTCTCCATATGGAAACAATAGATCAAAATCATATATAAAAAAACATCAATGTAGACCTATTTATTTTTTGGTGGCTTCCTATTCTTTAAATACAACTAATCAAAAGTTTTTGTTGGACGGATTAAAATTATCACAAACATTTCAACATTCTAAGTTATAATTTTGACAAAATATGTTAATGGATCAAGGTCAAATAACCGATGAGAAATTTTTGTAAATTATAATTGTTAAATAATTATTACAATAATTTAAATTTATACTCTACTAATTAATATGTTATTTATTGCTGATTATTATTTTATTTTTTATAAAGTTAGATAATTAGGATATCTTGATTCTTTCATCTAGAAAATTGAATTTATAATAGTTTATATTCAATTTCTAAACATAGAATTCTCCATAACAAATATGTCAAGGTTTCTCAACTTATAGAGACAATGCAATGGACTTTTACTTCCACATTACAAAATATCTAATCTAAGTGTTTACTATGACATGGCTGAAATAATTATTATGTACAATTTTTAAAAACCTTTTTCTTAAATTAAACTATTTTATTTCTAATTCAGAAAAAAAATCTAATATAAAAGGAATTAAAATTAACTGCAGAACTATACTTCAAAATTTTTAAGATAATATTAATACAATCAATATATTAATTTCCTTTCATTTTTTTTTTCAATAGGAAATGCAAACACATTAAGTCAAAATTGATTACATAATAAAACTACTCTACACGCAAATAATGTCAGCAACTGATGAAAAGTTTTCAAAACATTCTGTTTTTATAATAATCATAACTGGAAATTAGCACAGTATCATCATGTGAAAATGTTTTCTGAAATAAACCAATTTTATTTCTACAAAGACTTAAATCATAAAAATTATATTAATCTTTTCGGTTTATTTATTATATATTCTAATGTTTTAAACAGTTCACTCTCTACATGATTAATAATTCCACTTCATCTTAAATTTCACGATAATATTTATTATTTCATTTGATAATTACTATCATTATAATGGCACCAGCAGAATATTATTTTTAGGTATGACAGCATGTTTGATTAATTTTTAATTACTTAAATAACACACACTAAAGAAAAACAATTATATTACAAAATTGGAAAATTATCGATCAATACTTTTAATATATATTGAAACTATACAAATAAAATCCACAGAGAATAAATAATCATCTACTACGTTCGATTGGTGCAAATTCCTTGGTACAGTTGTGATTTAAAGTAACTTTTTTAAAAATACCGTAATTTCCATGTTGAATTGATTATAAAATAATTCATTGTTATATTACAAATAAAAACACAGTATAAATTGTAAATAAAAAAAACAATAAAAATCTAAAGTTGAGTCAAATTGCCTGCCCACTTTTAGAGATCCAGATTTATTATTCTATCCAAAATTTCTTAATAGGCCTAAATAATATACAATATTTGTAAGGTTGAAAGACCGAAAATGCTCATTGAGCGAAAAAAAAAAAAAAATGGACCACAAGGCGTACCTTTCCGACTTCTCCAAAGCGAATTTCGCGTAGCGGACTTTCAGAAATGCGCACGTGTTTTTGCGTATCCGATAAGACCACGAAACTAAATTCGTGTCCAGATTCTTTAATAATCGACCAAATCGCGAGCCGGCAATGTCAAAATACCACTACTCAATGTGATAAAAATATCTGCAAAAATAAATAAATAAATTCTTTATGATCCAGAATAAAATCAAATTCTAATCCAAATTAAGAATTATACCGAAAATAAACGATTAGCCTCGTTAATTTCATGTATAAACCTTAAATTTCTAAGACGGAAACTTCTATTTATCATTATGTTAAAATAAAAATTTGTTCGGATTCGGTTTCTTTGTGGAAGTGTGGTTATCGAGGACAAATTCGCAATCGAATGACAAAGGCAGGTAACTAGGGTGCGTATACTTTTGGAATCAAACTGATCCAAGATTATTCTGATCGTTTAAATCGTGTTACAAACGAACTGTAACGATCTGATCAATCTCTATCCGCGATACAAACGTGATCCAGGGTCAACTGGATCGTGATCAAACTAATCCGAGCATGGGGGGAGTCGTTTGGATCGGATAAAAAAGATTAGACTATGATTAAAGTCAAGCTTATAGTTGCGAGCAAAGAAATACGTTTCATTGTCGAAATGAAAAGTATTTAAAACTCATAAATGGTAAGTAAAAACATCATCATGAAAACATCCGATAAACTGAGATGAAAAAATAAGTATTAAGAGAGAATTTTGTGAGATTGTACGGCAAGAATGCGTGGCGTGCACTCTCCATTTTGTGAACAATTTCATTCACAGAGTAAATACGATTAGATCCTACTAATATACTAATAAACACATAATAGAGGTAATCTGTATCACGTAACAAAGACTGATCCGATCTTACATTGATCCATCGGAAACGAAAAGTATATGCACCCTTAGTAAATGAATTCATTTGAACCCGTTCGTAACAAAAATGAAATGAAAAGAAAAATTATCAACTACTTTTACTATTTTTTAATAGAATAAAATAATTAAAAGTAATAAATAAATTTGTAATAAGATTTTAAATAATAATTATTTATAGAGTAATGCCAATGTCATAAATACACCTTTCATTTTTGGTTTTTCTAAAGAAAATATTTAGGAAAGAAAAATTCACGTAAAAAGTTATTTTCGGGCCAGTGTCTGTAGCTATTGACAAAATTGACACCAAACTCGACTTTTAATATTTTTATAACTACAATTACCGGGGTCATCTGTATAAATAGCCAGAGGACGGGCCAACGAGAATTAGAAAAATTTCTCAGGGTGTCGGTCTTCGAGTCTAACAGATATACAAAATAAAGTGCATCTGTTGTGTACAGCAATCATTTCTACTTTTAATTTTTGTGGAAAGATATAAAATAAAAATACATTGGGAGGAGGACAATCTGCTGGTACAAAATTATTGAGAGATGTGTCCCTTCTGTCCCATATGAATCGACGCCAATAAAATTAATAATTATCGATGAAGATAAATAGAAATTTTCAAAATTGTATGAGATCACCTTTCATCAAATCAAACTCTAAAACAGTGACGAGCCATCGTTTCTGAATGCCAACCGGAAGTGAACGTCAGACTTCCAGTGGGCCAAGTCACGTGAATTCTTTTACAGAGTTGCAGGCTTCGAGCATACTGAGTAGGTTACTAAAATAACCTATATGTCTACTAGCGATGTACAAGTTAGTAATATATAGTTTATTCCAATCTTTTTACTGCTCAAGTTTGATTTGAATATTCTTCATCGCAAATATCAGCTTAATTGGGACTGGCTAATGGCACGAGACAAACAGGAAAATAAAACTTCATCGATATAGATCCGAGAGCCCAATTTAGCACTTTGAGGCTTTGAGCTGCTCATGACTGTTCTAAAACATTTCAAACGTTGTGATTATAAGAAAGTTGAATCGTAAGCATCCGGTTTATTTCCTGACAGATATACAAGTTCTGTTATTGCAGCACTTTACGAAATATTTTCCAGAAGTCCCGTATGGTTTGACCCATTTTATAATTCCGTGTAAATGTAACACTTCTAGAAATTAATAATACAAAATATCCACTGAAACAGCTCACTGTTCGTATATATTAACGAAAACTATAAATTGCATTGTGATTATGAATGCTTAAAAATCTTTACGATTTGTTATTGATCTCAAAACTTAGTTACAATAATAATAATAATAATAATAATAAAACACGTGTTAAAAGTTTTCTTCAAATCTGTTTAAATCTATAAACAAATATTTATTGTTCTATCTTATTTATATTATCTTATGATTCTAACTAATTAAATCTATCCCAAAGAACATAAATGGCTATTTATGATCACATTATAGTGATGAATATAAGAACACATCCAGTTCGATTTCTGGATTTAATATCATTGCGGAAAGCTAAGAACAAAATAGCTTTTGTTTCAATGCATTGTAAAATCCGTAATGAATGTATTGTATATAAAAAATGTGGCAATTTTCATTCTTTAACATATGATAGCATATATTATATAACCGCGATGGACAAACTGTGACTTCCGAGCTGTATGCGGCTCTTCTAGATCCTTAATTTGGCTTCCGTATTATTATACAATTTCTTTTTATAAACTTCGTACATAGTGCTTACACATATGCAACATTTTGTAAGTTTTCTGACTATTACGTAATGTGATATATACATGGATTGTAAATGTAACTCGCAACTTTAAACAGGTAGCTGAAAGCTAATAGCGAGGTTGAGGCCGAAGTTTTAAACGCGAAAACGTGTACGTCGGACGTTCGGTGCCGCTTTCCTGTAAGCCTAGAAGTTTGACAATGGCGTTTGGAAAGTCGAGCATAATTCCACTGACGTTATTATAAAAGAAAAAAAACTGCCTTTTTAGCTCTCCTAAATTTTTGAATTACATCGTCGATACAAGAAAAAATACATTTGACTTTTTATTAACTTAATTGTTATCATTTCGATTCTCTACACGTAAATTAATTATCATACGTTCATGCTCTTGACAGATTCATATGACCGACTGGGTATAGTAACAGTGATATTTATTACAGAACAATGATAAATATAATATTTTAACTTTACGTAATATAAAATATTATTTCACTAGAGGATGCGACTCTTGCATATTTCTTTTAGGTGATACTGTATGTAGCTCTTACCCCAACAAGATTTGGCTACACCTGTTACATAACATATTACGATTATTAGGACTATCAAAATTATGACGTTAAGATTATGGGACTATGGATTGATGCCTATTTTATAATTTATCCATTCACATAAATGTAACCCATAAATTAGTAAAATTATTTGTTTTTGTTTCAATTTTTATTTTTTTAATGTAGAGAAAATATAATTATTTTTAATTTTGTATTAAATCATTTACTGAATTAATACGTTTATAATAAGATAAAAATACAAAGACTTATTCACTCCTCACTGTCCACAGTGCAGGAACTATTTTTGGCTGGAGGCAAACTGGCCAGTACAACAAAGTAACATTTAAGTACAGTAGGCCTACGTATGACGGCTCGTACATCTTATACACCTCTATTACGATATAATTTTCAAAAACTGAACATATTTGTTGTAGAATAATAAAATAAAAATTAATAGCAATTTTCTTTGTGTTATTTTATTTATTTTTAATAAACTAGCATGGATAGCTATAGTGTTTATCGTAATTAACAAAATCTGATAATTAAACGTATTTTGAAAATTATGAAAAAAAAACTGCCTTTTTAGCTCTCCTAAATCTTTGAATTACATCGTCGATCTTATAAAGTAACTTAACATTACAAGAAAAAAATACGTTTGGCTTTTTATTAACTTAATTGTTATCATTTCGATTCTCTACACGTAAATTAATTAACATACGTTCATGCTCTTGACAGATACATATTCCAGAATGTTAATTCATTCTTACTCAGAATAAAAATCAATTACATAAAAACTACGTTTATTTATTTACGACAGACAGCGAGATCAGTAACAGATCCATACGAACTCAAAGAGAGGGACTAACTCAAAAATTACAAATACAGTAGAGCATCGATTATCCGACCCCCGATTAACCGACCGCGTTCTAGTCGGCAAATTCAAATGTCCGCTAGTGATGTGGCGCTACAATATTTGGTTATGTCTTGGCTACTTTATTATTATTTTGTTAAATTTTTGCATGTTTTAGCTGGCAGCACTGGCTCGACCATGAAAGAGAGGCTAGTATTTAAACCAGGCCTAATACACTATACTAATAATGTATTTTTTCATACTTTTCGGTTATCCGACTTTTCAGTTATCCGACCAACCCCAGTCCCCAATTAAGTCGGATAATCGATGCTCTACTGTATTTGAATAATTATACTGTATCTTTTGTTAACGTGTGCACGACGATTGTATTGCGGATGGTCCAATAAACTATTGATATACAGTATTTACTATCGTAAATGTTTATAAAACAAATATTATGAAATTCGAACAAATATAATTTTTTTCTTCTGGTCGATGGGAAGGTTAATCCCCTGTAACTTCAGTGGATCAACCCGAGAGAGATATGGATGGAAGCAGTGGTGATATTCAGCGCACAGGTTCGGCCGAACCTGCTGTTAAAATTTTCAGTTTTCCGAACCTTGTTAAACACACGGAACATTTCTCAGTGGTTTTGTTTTTTTAAAAAAAATATATTAAAATATACGTATTATACTCTGTAATACTACTAAACTAGAGCCTTATACCCCGTTCACACCGAGCATTTCAATCTAGATTGTGAGCAAGGTCAGGGACTGTCTTGGCGCGATCTCTCTCGACCGTTTCAATCTCGACCAAAACGAGGTTTAATCGCGATCGATTCAAGAGAGTTCTTGAAACTAAATACAGTCATAAGAGAGATCCCACAACCTCACGTGCACGAGATAATACAAGATGGCTGTGGAACACGTGGACAGCGAAATAAAAAGGATATTGTATTTCGAGAGATGATGACATCTGTCTATTATCAGCAGTGCCATTCGGGGTAAAAAATTTCTCTGCCAAAAAAATAAAAAAAAAGGTCAACAGCACTAATATACTATTGTCACTTGGTCTTCGCCCAGGGCCCCTTACGTTCCAAATACGCCACTGATTATTAGATAGATCAAAAGAAAAGGTATTCTATTTACTTCTAGCCAAAACTTCCATTTCGTTTGTCGGTGATTGTCAGGGAAAAATTTTCTGCTAGCGAACCCTTTGTTAACTATTTCAAATACCACCACTAGGGTTTCTCAAACGGGATTCCGGGATCCCGGTCGTTTTTTTAACCCGGGAAATCCCGCAAATTTTTTAAAAATTCACTTTTTTCTTATTTTATGTTAAGGTTGAGGAAATTTTGCAAATAGAAAGTATCATTAACTCATAAACTGTCCTAATACATTTGTATTTATTAATTTTAAACCTACTTATTAGTTTTTTTAACTTTTGTTCGTTATGGCAGGTCACAAATGGTCAATAATCAATACGTAGCTTATTTGTGGCAGAACTCTCAAAATTCTTTACCAGTAATATCTGGAATAAGTGTGCTTATGCTGTCTTAATTTTTAACCATGCTTAGTAGCTCCAATAACTGTGTAACGCCAAGTTGTGCAAATTGGGCAAGGATACAAACGAGTACGAAGTCTGCAAGTATGAAGTTTTTCTTCATAACCTGATTATTAAAGACAAACGAACCGCCAAATTATTGGGCTATGATCTTTCTATTAATGCAGCCGAGGTACACAAATCAAGAATACTAGAGAACAATAGAAGTACTACAATCTCAAAAACAAACTAGAAATCTTTCAGGATACAGATAAAAACACATAATATTTGTCTTCTCATAAATGCATTAAACACGATTCCAATCACATCAATTGAATCGGTAAAGGCATTCTCGGTAGCAAGACTTTTCATTACTAAAATAAGAATCAGATTGAGTGATCGGAGTATTGACCATCTTTGCTTTTTAAAATCTTATAAAAATTTACAATATTTTGTATTATATTTTATTTAAAAAATCAAAAATTACCTTCAAAGTTAGAAGTTTGATCTAAGTTCATTTTTTTTAATTTTCAACTCAATTCAAAGGCATTTTTGTCGTTGCTGTATGCAGTTTCCAGCAAACTTTAATAAATTTTTTCTATTTGTGAAAATTTCTACGTAATTCAAAGGTAATTTTTAATACATATCTTATACAGCATTATTAATATGATTTTGGAGGATGCAGAACGTATTAAATTACTTTAAAAAACGAAAAATAATTAAATCATTTGATTTCATGAATATTTGTATATCTTAAAAATAATTAATTTTGTCCCAGGATTTCCCGGGATCCCGGGAAACAGTTCACTTTTATCCCGGGATTCTGGGACAAGCAAAAGACCAGAAAATGAGAAACCCTAATCACCACTGGATGGAAGTAATGAGTCATCGTATACATTGAAGTTACAAAAAGAACGAGAAAACGTCTTTATTCACATTTCTTATTAATGCATATGATCTTAATTATCTGATGTTTTTATTAATAATAATTAGTAGTTACTATAACATTCTCAAATGCAGAAAATAAATTTAAAAAATTCAGTTAGATAATACGCTATAAGATAAACATATATCAGTTTACTTCATTAACGTTCATTTCACTCTAAATAGATACGATTTCAGCTACAGTCGAACCTGCCTATCTCGTATTTTTCTCTCCTGCATTTGCAGCCTAAATTCATTATATTTTCTGTTTCTCATGAATAATTTTCTCCCAAAACTTCTATATCTCAAATTATGAAGTGAAGTGTCAATGACAAATTCAAAGCTCAGTGACTACATTTTGATAGAAAAACTGTAGTTGAGAAACATTTCTCATAAAACAGTACATAATTGCAATTAAAACTGCTTTTCTCTAATTGCTATAAGTTTGACTTGTGCCTTACTGGTTATTATTCCAGGTGACATGTTATAATAGATTTTAACAAACTTTCCCTGACCAACAGTTTTTTGACATAGTTTAAGTTCATGACTACGATATTAAGAGAAGCAAATGGCTGGTGTGAAAAGAAAGTTGAATGTCCTTTCAATTCAATTGAAGAAAAACATGAAAATCTTAAAATTTTTTGATGGAAATCCTCAGAAGAAAACGAATGAAATTGTGACAAAGTTTGGTATTCCATTGAGTACTCTTTCAACAATAATAAAGAACAGATAATCAGTAGAGAAAAAGTTTCAAAACATGAAAGTGAAAAAAAAAATCCAAACTGTTTTTTCCAGAAATAGACGTGTGTGTAAGAAAATGGTTTGTGCAATATTGTGACCAAGGAGTTCCTCTTAGCAGAATGATGCTACAAAGGAAAGCTGGAAATTTTGTCAAAAACTTTGCCATAGCAAATTTAAAGCCAGCAACGAATGATTCGAGAGCTTTAAAAGTAGACACAACATTGTCTTCAGGAAACTTTGTGTGTCTCTTGAAGTGTTTACAAAGAGTGGATCAAGGAGCACCCTTCTCTTGTTTGAGGCTACAAGCCTGTATTTAATGGCAATGAAATAGTCCTTTTTTCCAATGTTTACCCAACAGAACAGTGATATTCAAGGAACAAGAGTGCCAAGGTGAAAACCAGACTAAAGTACTGTATATGTGACTGTACTCTTAACAGTTAATCAAACTAGAAGTGAAAACCTTCCACCACTGATGATTGATCATTCTGCAAAGTCCAGATATTTCTTAATAAGTGAAATCATTTCCTATAACATACAAAGCAAACTACAAAGCTTGGATGACAAGTGAAATCTTTAGTGACTGGTTGAAAGGAATCAAAGAATCTATGGGTTTAAAAAAAAAAATCTTTCTTTACTTATTTGTACTATTAACCAGTACACAGAAAAATAATTCTCAAATCCTTTCTGACTTATAGAGGCTGAAGAATTCCAAGACTCTAATCCATTTACTTAAAACGGAATAAGAACTGGAGTTAAAAAAGGTAAAAACAAAACAGGTTAACTTTGAGAGAAAAAAATTTTTATTTTACATCATAATCCACCCTAAATACATTTTGCCGCTATCGGCCTCCTCAGTAGAGTTTCTCACGAACAGAATGTGATACAAGTTAGCCATCAGTGATAAACACATCATTCACACAATTTTCATCGCATTTACAGTTTTTATGGCTGATTAAACCTTCCCAGAACTCCACAGGTACCACGCCATTATTTAAATTCATTACATTATTTTGCATAATAATTGCAAAATGTTCCTTAAATTTTCTTTTTACTACATTCTTTTTCCTATATAAGATTTTTATATTATTAATATCAATATGGCAATTATTCGTGTAACAATGCAAAAACACTGGGGTGGTATCTACTTTAAGCCGTATCGCAGCCAGATGTTCTGACAACCTCACTTGTAGTTTCCTTTTTGTTTCTCCAACATAGAAACTTTGTATTCCACATGTACATTGCAGGGGTTATTGGAGGAGGAGGGAGTGATTTATAGACTTCAATGTACATGTGGAATACAAAGTTTCTATGTTGGAGAAACAAAAAGGAAACTACAAGTGAGGTTGTCAGAACATCTGGCTGCGATACGGCTTAAAGTAGATACCACCCCAGTGTTTTTGCATTGTTACACGAATAATTGCCATATTAATATTAATAATATAAAAATCTTATATAGGAAAAAGAATGTAGTAAAAAAAAAATTTAAGGAACATTTTGCAATTATTATGCAAAATAATGTAATGAATTTAAATAATGGCGTGGTACCTGTGAAGTTCTGCAAGATTCTACTGTCAGGAAGATATTAGTCAGGATACATTTGTGGCTATTGCTTACCTTCAAAACAAGTCAGGCGTCAGAAATTATTGACCAATTAACAATTGTCAAAAATGTTTAATTTTTACTTATTACAAGTATATACTGTACATGCTATTGTATTAATAAAATAACCTACCACAAATCAAACCTATTACTGTTTACTGTATACGAACCTCTATAACTCGAAACCTGTTTATATCAAATTTTTTTTCTTGTTTCCACGAGATTTGAGATAGACAGGTTCAACTGTATTTCATTTAGCAATGGACTTTCAACTAAATTCCAAATGATACAAAAGGAAACTTTTCATGGATGAAATATCACATAATAACAGTACAACCACTGATTAGATAACAAAAAATATTTATTACAATATAATCTCTATTAATAAATAAAATAATCATTTCAGGATCAAATTGTATATAAAATCAAAATTTTATTCAAAAAGTTGTAATTGTAAGATTATGTGCGAGTATAAGAAAACAGAATAAAATTATTTAAAAATAAATAAAATTCTATAGAATATTTATTTATTTAGAACAATGTCTGTAGTGAGAAGCTAGGATTACTGTATTAATTATGTATTGTGTATGCTTCATATTATAAAATATATTACAGAAGAATTACTAATTGCATTTATAAATCATTATGATAACATACTTAGAAAATGTATTATAATGTTATATTTTATAAGAATTAGAAATACTATATTTCACAATTTAATAACAAATATATCTACTTGTGAAATAATTTATCTATAGACTAGAAAAATAGATTTTACAGAATTAAACTTAAAACTTATCTCTTTCTAGATAAATTTAGTAAGCATCTATCATGTGTTATTTTTCCCAGGAAAGTTATTATGAATCATCAAATACTTTAACAGTGTTTTAAAATAAAATTGCATTATTTTATCTATAAAGGTGTAATTTTCACTCATAATTACTTTTATTAAAGTTTTTTTGTTTCAATAAGTTTCTTTTCAAAATATTCCTGTCATTACAAAGTAATCTATTGGGTTGTTCAAATAGTAATTTCATTTTTTCCATAGAAAAATAAATACAATATTCTTATAATAAATAAATATTTTATTGAATTATATATTGACCATTTTGGTCAAATACCTGTTTTCATTGTTTCTGGTAGTAGCATGATTTCACATTCATAAAAATTTTGATCGTTGTTTACAAAAAACTGATCCAAGTGATTTTTGACATTGTCATTTCAAGTAAATGTCTTACAGTTAAAAAAAATTTGTACAGACCGAAACAAGTAGTAATCTGAGTGTGCCCGATCTGGCGAATATGGTTGGTGTGATAACACATCCCATCTAAGCTATAACAGTTTCTGACGAGTTACCAAACTTGTGTGAAATTTGGCATTATTATGGTAAAACACTACACTTTGTTGATCAATTCTGGCCTTTTCTGTTTGATGATATTACTCAATTTGTTTACTCAATGGCAGTACACTTTCAAATCAATTGTTAAATTATCTGGTAAAAGCTCAAAAAAAATTTCTTTAAAATCCCACCAGAGAGCATCTCTCGTTAACAACATGTAGAATCCATAGATTGAGCTTTGAAACAAAACCAATTCGTTTTAAGTAATAATAAAAGATTCAATTTAACAGATTTAATCTCTTAGTGATTTCCCGTGTTGTTATATGGCAGATTACTTCAATCAGTACCTTTATTTTGTTTTCATTGGCTTCAAATGGCCATCCAGAATGTGGTGTATCTTCGATATTAAAATTGCCAGAATGCAATTTTGTAAACCAGTTTTGGCACTGTCTTTCTCTCAACACATCTTCTCCAAACATGTACCACAATTTTTTTCTTGTTTGAACAGCATTTTGATTTTTTAGTTATAAAAAAGCAAAATATGCCGGAAATGATGCTTTCGATTTTCCATATTTGATGGGTCACCGAAAAAAAAAAACAATTGTCCAGAATCAAACAAAATTTTTTACAAATAAGCCTTAAAATGTCAGCTGTCAAAGTATATAATGAAAATGTGGTTTAAAATAAAATTGGCTGGTAAAAATACATCTAATTCCTCTAGTAATAAAAAAACAAAATTACTTTCCGAACAATCCAATATAATGGTAGCTGAGGCTTGACTGAAAGGTTAAAGCCATGTTTCCAATTAATTTTGCCATTTCTACAAACCTGATGTCATATCTATCCTTCGGTACCAAGATTTGAAGCAGTAATGTTAGCCAATACGCTGCTACTGCATTTTATTTCACATTAAAACTAAAATTTAATTTAATGTTTTAATGAAAAATAAAATTTAATGTTTAAATTAATATAGTAAACCAATTGTTGTAAAAAGTTTTATCTCTGTAATCTAGCAAATGAAATGAAATAAATTTACAAATTAAAAACTAAAAATGTCTTTTAATATCTATTATATGCATTACATGCAAGTAGTTAACATAACAGACAAAATAATAATTTCTCTATTATACTGAACTGTTTCAATTTGAAATTTATTGTTTCACCAGGATTATTCAATTACTGTACTAGTCTGTAAGCCACATCTGGTGTATAATAAAGCTAAATGAACTACAAAATAACATAAAAATATTATTAATTATTTTGTATGTGAATTTAATTTTGTTTAATTGCAATTTAATGACAAATGAACAATTATTTATTGTAACATTGTCACAACGCTCGGCTGCAATTTTTAATTTATTTAATTTAAAATATATGCTCTTTACCTCAAAATTAGTAGTGTCTTGCCTCTGTGCATCATACTTTTCCATTAGCAATGGGATTGTGCCAGTCATTTATCTAACATCTTTCAAAGGAAAATTTTTGAATTGAAATAATGACTTCCGGTTTACATCAGAAGTTCATATATAGTTAATCGAGTCCTCCTGCCCCTTAAGCTTTCCATATCTGGTCTTGAATTTTATTTATCTAACACTATTCTTGAGATTAAGGAAAGACAGACAGGCAGACAGCCAACAGTAGGAATTTATAGGTCTACAATTTTTTCAAATTGCAGCCCAATAAACAGCATAGTAAAAATTACCTTAGAATATTTATTTTAGAAATTTAATTTAGAATTCTTTTCTACTAATGATAAGTGTAGAATCATGTTTCTTTCAAAAACAAAAAGATGTTCATGTGTAATATCTTTCTGCTTTTACAAATTACTTTACTAGGTACAGTACATGCAGAGCAAGGTGTCCAGCATTCGTGGGCACCAGTGCAGAACAAGGTGCCCATGAGTGCTACACACCTTGCTCTGCACTGGAAAAATTTGAAATTCTCTACGGTTTACCACCAAAGGAAGATTGGGTTTTGTGTAGTCAGCTGCAAACAATTACTTTAATTTTTCACTTAAATTTAAATTTTCCAATTGAACATTTTTTGATTTGATTTAGAGTTTGATGCTGTTAGAGTATATCACTGCTAGATTAACATATGCAATAGCCAACGGGTATCAAGTGATTAGAATTTTACCTTTGCAGGAAATTCAGTAATTTCTCCAAAAAGTTTTGCCATTACATGAACTTTCAGCTAGTTCTCACTCTTGCCCTTTGCAGCATTAGAATATGTAGTTATACATTATGCCAGTGTTCTGCAACCAGTGTGCCAGTGTGACAAGAACTTTTACATATTCTGTTCATTTCAAGTTTTATTTATATATTTTTATCACAACTGCTGTGTTTCTTATGCTTGTATTTCATTCTCTGCCACAGCACTGATGAAATAAGATGTTTGTTTATTCTCTATTACAAGCCATGCATTTTTATGTATTCTAAGAAATTAAATGTAAAATAAATTTGCTCACAGGTGTTGATGTCTGTTTATTAATATTAATAATAATAATAATAATAATAATAATAATACATTAATCGAAAATATCAATAATAATTAATAATAATATATAATAACACAGGGTTAGTAACACTTCCATACAAACAAACCAAATTTTTATTAGGCGAGGAATATTTCAAGGAGATTCCTTGAGTCCTCTCTGGTTCTGCTTAGCCCTGAACCCATTATCCAACATGTTAAACAACACGCAATATGGTTACAATATCAGACACGAAAAAACAACACAGTTTACACTGTCACATCTCATGTACATGGATGACATAAAACTTTATGCATCCACACAAAAACAACTTCATCAACTCCTACAAATCACACATTCATACACCAAGGACATACAAATGGAATTTGGCCTAGATAAATGCAAAACAGTTCACATAGAAAAAGGAATCCTGAAGAAAGAAGATTTTGCACTTGGAAATGGAGACGTTATTGAATCCATGGAAGAGGGCGAGTTCTACAAGTATTTAGGATTCCAACAGGCCAAACTAACAGAACATACACAAATAAAGCAAAGATTAATTAAAGAATACCAAAGTAGGTTAAATGCTATTCTCAGAACACAATTAAATGCAAAACACACAGTTAAAGCAATAAACACATATGTCATTCCAGTACTCACATATTCTTTTGGAGTTATACATTGGACTCACACTGATCTTGAGCAACTCCAAAGGAAAACAAGAACAACACTTACTAAGCATAAACAACATCATCCTAAATCCGCCACAGAAAGATTAACCCTTCCACGTAAAGATGGCGGACGTGGCCTGATCGACATAGTTAACCTTCACTACAAACAAATACAGTCACTGCGAGAGTTTTTCTACAAAAAACAAGAAACATCACAATTACATAAAGCAGTAACTCTAGCAGACTCGAATAACACACCATTAAACTTACACTCACATCATATGGACACAACACAACATATAAAAAGCATAGACACCATTAAGCAATCGTGGGCTCGAAAGGCACTCCATGGCAGGCATCCTTACGATCTGGCCCAGGATTTTGTTGACAAAACTGCGTCAAACAGCTGGTTAGCTCGGGGATGCCTCTTTGGGGAGACGGAAGGATTCATGATTGCCATACAGGATCAGGTCATAAATACTAAAAACTACAGAAAACACATACTCAAAGATGCAACACTCACAAATGACACATGCAGAAAATGTCACATCATGCCAGAAACTATACAACACATCACCTCTGGTTGCAAGCTCTTGGCACAGACAGATTATTTACACAGACATAACCAAGTAGCAAATATAATACACCAAGAGCTTGCAAAGAAACACAAATTAGCAGACATCCACGAACCATACTACAAATACATTCCACAGACAGTATTGGAAAACAACACGCACAAAATGTACTACGACAGAGCCATAATCACAGATAAAACAATTTACCACAACAGACCAGACATCACACTCATTGACAAACACAATAAAATCACATACATTATAGACATATCCATTCCAAACACTCACAATATACAAAACGCATGCACTGAAAAAATTAGCAAGTACACAGAACTCGCCCAGGAAATAAGGCATCTGTGGAGGATGGATAAGGTGCTTATTGTACCTGTTGTTCTCTCCTCTACAGGTGTCATACCACACACACTACACAAAAGCCTGGGCACATTACAATTGAATAGAAACACATACATCACACTACAGAAGGCCACTATATTGAATACATGTCATATTGTGAGAAAATTCCTGAATACAGACACACACACTGATACACTTCTTTAATTTCTGTTTTGGTTACTATGCCTTGACTTTGGTCCGGCATAGTACAGCCACCGGTGTTAACCGAGTATATCTAACTTAACCCAACATAATAATAATAATAATAATAATAGGTTAATGGCATTACATAATTCTATTAACAAGATCATATCATACATTTTTGATATCATACATTTTGGTGTGCCATGTTGAGTCATGTCAAGTCATGGGTGTGCTGAGAGTAGAAAAAGACCAACAACTGCCGAATTATCGGGCTAGCAAATGGCTATAGTAATATTAATAATTTAAGTTAATTTGGTACTAGAGTTAAGCGTTAGGCGCCATCTCTTGCTAAATTTAATAAATACTCTTGTTATAACATTAATTTGGCAGTTGTTGGTCTTTATATATAATGAGTAGAAAAAGGTTGTGGAACACTGCATTATGCTGTTATTTATAAGGTACACAAATATGCATATAAGGGATATGAAATTTGTTTGGTTTTCCAAATAAGCTCTTTAACTTGAGGATAATTGCTAAAAGCAATTGAAAACATTCATTTTTCTCCATCATTGTTTTCCATGAGCTGAATTTTTGGTTCTGTAAGTATTTTGTATATTATCCAGTATTTAGTGCATTTATTTATTGTTTGGTTTTTTCAAGAACTTCTGGAAATGTAAAGAAAAACAAAAGTTAGAAAACAAGCAGACAAACAATAGTGATGTTTTAAAAACTCAAATAAGCAAGAATTATTAAAAAATGAAAAACTCTTATCCAAAAATTAAATTCAATACAATTTTTGGCACCAGAAGTTTATACTTGAAATCAAGGGGTATCCTGGAGTAACCTATCAATTCATATTTAGCCTACTTCCTGAAAGAATATAGCCTAAATTTTAATTTAGAAAGTTTCTAAGATATTTGAATATACTACAAAATATAAATCAGAAAAGTTTTAGATAATTGGGCTGCAATTTTCTAAAATTGTAGACCTAAGTTTAAATTTCCACTTGACATCCATCTGTTGTCTTGTCTATCAGTGCTTCCTTAATCTCAAGAACAGAGTTAGATACAGTATAGATGACCAGCATGACTCCATCATTAACAAGAAAAGTGTGATGTACAGGGACACTGTTGCAAGACTGCTAAAATTGAGAGCATTGTGACAATAAATAATTGTTTGTCCACTATAAATGAAAAAAAATCTGAGAGAAATAAATGTATTTTAATGTAATCAAAAAGATCAATTGAAATTTGATGTGTGCACACCCTGGCACCAACTTTGCTCACAGACTTAACATTGTGAACTTCCCCCTTGTACTATATCTGAAGTCACGAGTTGAATTTTAAAATACTGTTTACATCATAACCTAGACTAAGATGTATTCTATTTGTATGCAAAAAATGCATGAGTTAGCCAACATACAACCTTCAAAGTCATCACTAAGAGAGCATTCTTCTCTACACTAATTATAAGAATTGTTCAAAATTTATAATAAAAAAGATAAATAAAAGACATGGACATATAAAAACAAAAATGATTAAACTCAAGTAAGTTGTAGCATTTATTAATGAAGTTAATTAAATTTTTATTTAATCATTTAACTGATTTTTCCAAGCAAAATTCTAGTCTTAAAAATTAAATACTCTATAATTTGTTAAATGTTTCTTTTAATTATTATTATAAAATACTGATTTTTAACTACTATAAAATACTAATTAAGCATTATTACTATGAAAACTGGTAGACATTAATGAATGTTTAAACAAAAATAGGAAATTCTCAAATATTCTATCAAATGCAATTCTGAATACTCTGCAGTTGTTAAACATTGCAATCTATATGATTGAGAAACTGATAAAAGTACAATAAAAGCACTAAAATTTGAAACTAACACCTATAAACATAAATATTT
Source organism: Centruroides vittatus (assembly GCF_030686945.1). Taxonomy (NCBI): domain Eukaryota; kingdom Metazoa; phylum Arthropoda; class Arachnida; order Scorpiones; family Buthidae; genus Centruroides; species Centruroides vittatus. Next base: position 631,834 of record NW_027122709.1, on the reverse strand, counting down.
TGAACATATAGAGATTTTAAAAATTAATAATGTTAATAGAATTAATGATAATTCAGGTGTTAAAACTGATAAAGGATAATTGTTAAAATTGGCACAATTATATCTATTTTAAAAACAAAATATCTTTGTGATGTAACGACTGTCTCATTAAAACTGTTATAAACTTGTAATTGTATCATATATTGTCACCACTTGGGCACCAGATGTGGACTGTAACACACCTTCTTTATAACCGCACCCTGCACCTTGTTGTAATGCCTGCACCTGCAACTCTGTTGTCGTACTGCTTTTGGTATGTATATAATCTGTCTGTATAACATTAGTTCACAACTGTAAACCAATTATTGGGCTAACTTTTATAACTGTTTTGTAAATAACTACCATAAATGATCGGGCTAAATTTTGGATATATGATTATAGATTAGAAATGAATTTGGCACTAGAGTTAGGTGTTAGGTGCCATCTCTTATTAAAATTAATAACTATATTTAATTAATTAATTTAGATTAAACTAGAAGAAAAGAATTGGCCCGAAGCAGGACTCAAATCTGCAACTGCTACCCAAACTTTCGGTCCGATCTTCTCTTCCAGCATAAATAAGTCTAAAATATAACCATCAAGTTAGGCACCTAATGCCTAACTCTAGTGCCAAATTCATTTCTAATCTATAATTATATATCCAAAATTTAGCCCGATCATTTACGGCAGTTGTAGGTGTATTTGCTTATGATATCGAGTTTCATTTGATGTGTATATTTGTAACTGTTTTGTATCAGTACACTGTATGTCACACCAACCTGCAACATTATGAAGATTTATTACAACTGTCTACATCAATGATGCTTACTGCTCATACATTTATAGTGGCATTTGCATCTTTATATTGTATAGCTTTAAGCATAGTTTTAAGTTTATCTTTATCTTGTATAATTTTTAAGTATATTAGCACCTTTAGTAATACCAACTGATAAGGGACTATTAGAAAATAGTCCAAAATGCACTCTAGGTTTTTTTGTTTTCATACTTATGTAGTCAATTCTATACACCCCTTTTTTGTTTTCTATTAAATGTTTTTACTTTGATTCCTGAGCATTTGTGCCCATTATCATTGGTGTGATAAGCCCTTACTATTATCTGCCTCATGTTTGTAGATATTTTAATTAATTTAATTATGTAATCCTGTTTGCACTGACAAAAGCATATACTAAATCAAAAAGTAAACATAGAAAATACAAAAATCTAAACTTTATTAATTTATTAGTTAAACAATTATATTTATAAATTCTTTAAAATCTATATTTAAAATCTATATTTATAAATTTTTTATAAATCTGATGTTTGCTTTTATAAATTTTGAAATGAGAAACTATGTAATTTTATAGATCTAACCATTCAAATTATAATAGTCAAGAAATATAGTGAACAATATTTATTGTAAAAACATGAAAGAGTTAAATCATATTTTCAATTTCTTATACCGAATAAATTTTAATTTGTATAATAAGAAAATTGGATTTATTATTGGAATTTGTATTCGTAAAACTAATATGTCATTCAACTCAATAAACAGAAAGAATAAGACCATACAATCAAAAAATTCAAACCACATACAGCATCAAGCTTGCAGAATTTTAGAAAAATAAATCTAAGTTTTTAGTAGAATTGTAACCTAGCATAACTGGTTATATCACTTTTAAACTCTAGCTATATCTAAAATCATAATACTTATATTAAACATTATGAATAATATATACTTTTAAATTTTATAAATTTTATAAATTTTATCATAACTATATTAGACAAAATATTTATCAGAGTAAATTTGAATTGATTCAAATTTTTAAACACACAAAATAAACCTTTAAATCCAGTATATCTACTCATTGTTAACATTTTAGGCCATCTATAATGGCATTATTCAGACTATTCATAAAGTATCAAAATTCAAATGGAATGGAATACAAACAAAATGTAAATTCAAGTTCCATATTTTATTTAAATTATAAATATAAACATTATAAATATTTAAATTTTGGAACATTATGCAATTGGTTTTGTAATAACCATCATAATTTTCTTCTTCAACTTAAAAAAGTGTTTTAAGTATTGATTCACAACTAATTAAATTATCACACAAAGTTAGTATACAACAAAATAACTTAAAAATTAAGATTATAAAAAATTACCAAAGCATATAACACGATATGTTAGATTTAAAGGTTTATTTTGTGAGTATTTATACCATATAACAAGTTATTTTTAGTTGCATCCCAATTTTTATCACTCTTATCAAATGCACAAGAACTATAGATCTAATTCTATACTTTTACTATAGATACTTTTAGCAAAGTACATACAGGCCATATTTTAATCCAAAAACATCCTTTAAATATTTATTTAAATTTAGTTTCCGAATTATCACTTTTTTTGTTTAAATCACTATCTTAAACTATCTTTAATATGTTTAACTTCATATAACAAGTAAAAGTTTTTTTCAAACAATAAAGATTATCTTAGTATTCAAGATTATCTTAGTATTACGAAAATAATAAATATCAGTTAATGTCACAATGGTGGAAATAAGATAAGGTTTAAATATAGCTTGATACAACAATTACAAAAGTGAAAAAACTACACAAAATTTTTAAACTGGTTTAATATAATATTTTTTTTAAATTTTTACAAGTTATTTGTTTATTTGTCGGTCAAAATATTTACAATTTCATTTGACATTTTTTCAATTAGAATAATTGCAACAGAGAATATTTAGTCTATTGACATTTTTGAATGCTTAAAATCACAGTAATCATTAAAAAATCTTATTTGTTAATTATAACACAGGAGATTAATAACGACCGTAGAAATCACCCGAAAGTTGCCGAAACTAATCTTTAATACGAAATCATTTCCAAGTATTGGAATATTATTAAAATATATCTGGGTAAACAATCATTAAGCCACTGGAATATATTTCATACCAAATGTTATAAAACATGTTTAATTAAAATAATAATAAAACTTTGTTCATTGTATAAAGGACATTATTGGTTCTGTACGGCTGGTGTGAAGTTGGAAAGAAAGTGATTTAAAAGTAATGCGTGTATAATTATAAAATCTATTCCTAAAGCTGAAGGTTGTTTATAATTGCTGTGTAAACATTTGATGAAGTTATTGTGTAACAAAAGATAATGAGAGTGTAGCTAGTCTGTAAAATAGCGATTATCGACTTCATTCGTATAAGAATCGCTCGAGAACAAGTACCCGACACGAATAAATTAACTTTAAAAATAGTTTCCACAATGAAAGAATGGATTTTTGTTTACCTTTGACGATCACTAACTTCCGTTTCAACATTTTCGCTATCGTTAATAGATATTTGATTATCTTGCGTAATTTTTTTCATCCTTTAGAAACATCTGTGATCTTATAAATATATAAATAAATATAAATACATAATATTAACTATTACAACCCAACACGAAAGGCAGACGACTTCACCGGTGAAAATGGCGATGACCTATCTGACACCTGTCGGCTAATTGTAGAATTATAGTTTTAAAAATGAAAAGAAAAAATCTTACTTACTGCGACAATTGTCTTAAATCCAGTTAATTATTTCATAAAATATCCCTTAATTTAATTTTTAATAATAATTCCAAGTTTCTCCGAAGTTCAGAAACTTGAAATTTTATTTATTTATTTATTTATTTACGAAACTCGTCATAAAAAGTTTTACTAAAATACAATCAAAACAATTTTTAAGTAATGTACTGATTATGTAAAACTGTCTTGTTAACATTAAAATATTTTTTTTTAAATAATGAGAGACAATTTGCATTTGTTTTATTTATTTTTCATTTGTTTAATTAATAATTCGACATCTTTATCAATTCAAACAGTTGATAAATCGTGAAGCCATAATAAACTGATAAAATTGAAAACTTCTATTAAAAGTCCTGATAATATAAAACTATAGGAATTAAAAAGTTTATTGCTCCTCCAGTTTTTTATCATTAAATAAATATAATCGTTATAACAGTAATAAATAATAATAATGGGAGAGCCTTTAAAAGTGCGCGCAAGATAGGAATTAACTGTAAATGCGTAATACTTTACTCGTAGAGAAAAGCCAGTTTATCTTTCATCCACAAATACTATTTTAGGCAGTCTCTCGAACTGACTTAGCAAACTAAATTCGCAGAAATTCGAGAGATATCTCCTCGAATTCCCATTGTTTCTCGACATTGATTTTATTGCAACAAAATTTCCTTAAACTTTTCCGACTTCGAAACTCCACTGTTTTATACGAATAGATTTAGCAATTCTCTAAAATGACTTTTTAAATTTTTTGACAAGTACCGATTCTGAGTAAGCTAACTCGCGAAAGTATTTATAGACAAAACAGAAGAAAAATAGTTCTGTTTTTAGTGTACATGTAAAAATTTTATATACTGTACTGCAAATATCCAATATTAAAACAAAAAATTGTAATTAGAATTAAATAAAAATATTCCAGAAATGTAAAACAGAAAACGCTAAAAATTCTTTCATATTTTTTTCAATTAAACTGTCAAAAACTATAATTTACAACATTCCTGTTGTAATTCCTTTAATAGAAATTTTAAAAAGTCAAGGTTATTATTTCCTTCCTTTTAGAATAAGCACATTTCAATGGTAATATTTTCATGCTAAATTACAATCTTTAATTTTTATGAACTTTATTAACATTTGCATAGAAATTATAAACATGTTTATTATATTACCATTATTTTGTAAACTATTCTTTGAATTCAATGCTTGGAAACACATATTTATAGTAAAAATTCAAATTTATTATTATTGTTGTTAAACACAAATACACTATTATCTCAATAAATAACAAGATTTTTAAATAAGAAATTTTATTTTAATAAATTAGTTTTTTAAAATTTATATTATTTACATACTTTAAATGCAATAAAATTTTAATACATACAACTGTCTTAAAACAATATTTTAAAGACTGGACAGTTCAAAATTCCACATTAAAAAATTCATAAAAAAAAAAAGTCGGAGAATTGTGTAATTATGAAAAACAAAGTTCACATATTTTAGTGATAAATTTTTAAAATTATTTTTTGAAGTAACAATTGATTATATTGGATATATAATATATAATGTAAGTGAAACAAATACTGATGTTATATTTGCACATAATGAAGGATGAAAGATTAATTTCTGCAATATTACTTCTTGCAAGTAGCCACAAAATACAGATTTTATTTTTCTGTTTTAAATTTTAACATACAGAGTCCATTCTGATACCTGTATGAAGTTTCGTCAAAACAACCGCTGGTTGCCACAACAAACAGAGCATTCTCTGCACATTCTTTGTAAATCTTGTTAATTGTTTTGTCAATATCTTCTAGACAGCTCACAAAATCTGTTGCAACATCTCTCTTCACATTTAATAAACATACTGTAAAATAATGTTGTGTCATTTCTTTCCTCATTAATTTTCTGGTTTGCTTGTTAGTTTCGGTCTTCATTAATCTTACTACTTGAATTTGTTGTCGAAGAAACCAATTTAAAATCAAATCATTTCCTATTACGCATTTACTTCCATTTTTTGGAACAATGGGATTACAGGGATTTGAAAATGCATGAGATGGTTTGTTAAGCTTGCTGCTCAAAACTGCATCACCGAATTCTAAACCATGTTTTAATTTCAACAAAACTAACTTCATTGTTGTTTTACTATCTTCAATAGGGGAATGACCATTTTCACTACATTGAATTTCCTCTCCTAAAAATTTTCTAGATAGATTTTTCAACGAAGTTTTTTTCCATCTCGCACCACTCAAATTATATATCACACTAGTGTCTATAACGTATGGATGAATAATTTTTAAAGCATGAAAATCATAATTTAGTGACTGGCCACAAAGAATAGCATCCGGCGGTAACAATTCCTGAATATTTTGTTGCACGTCTTTTAATGTGATCTTTACGTTTTCTAAAGTCGATTTCGTAATCCCACTGAACTTCGTCAGGTAATCTCTGATGGGTGCACTCGGAAGCACATAAGTATCATATATGACTTTCAAGTTTTCATCCACTATCGAAATACGAGCAACTTCTAATTTATTTTCCGCCGTCATAACCATTTCGCAATCTAAAGCGTACAAGGGAGACGTCGGGCATACATCCTTATATTTAACTTTTGTAAAACAATAATCTTTAAAAGAATTATCAAATGGTAAAGGATACTGTTCCATTATCATCTGTGTGGGAGATAATAGTAAACTGATTTTCGAAATGGCTCGGAATTTTGTTTTCTCTACCATTTCTTCGGAATTTTCTATTTTTCCATTCGCCGCAGACACATTCTGGAAATTACTTCTACAATTTGCCGGGCAAAAACAAAGAGCTTCTACAATATTTATTCCATAACTGGCTGGGGGAACAACTTCAAACAAGTGTAACGGTAGACGCTTTGTTCTGGGAAAACAGTCGATGTTCTGGCAGTAATGATCTGCGGACAAGCCATTTACCATCAGTAAAATAACTTGACTAATTCGGTGACAACGATTCACTTTACACCATCTTGTACTACAAAAATTATTTTGCGTTAACAACATTAAAAACTGTTTTATATCATCCGTGAAAATAGGCGAAGAACATCTAAAAATTCCACTTTCTGGATACACAAATAATTGAGCATTAAAACCATCCTTGTTCAGCTTCAATTCAGGTCCCTTCATTTCTTTAGCTTGACGAAGTTTTTCGCGTAACAGTTTTTGTTCCTGAATGTAAGATTCGGTTTTTATTTTGTTAAGGGAAAACGAATTACCTTTTAATGAGTCACAATTTCTGTTTTCGGGTGGCATGTCGTTACTAGTTGTACTCTCAATTAGTTGTAAAAAGGCATTAATTTTTCGTTTCTTGGATTCCCAACGTTTTTCTTTCTTGCTAGATTTTCGAACCTTTTCCATTACTCAAGTATAAAAACAAATCAGAAATGTTAACGAGACTACGGAACCATCTTTAATCGTTAAACACGTGGTTCGATCACAGCACAACCTAACGGTGTAACATTTTCAATTATAATTTTCAATTTATTATTTCTATTTTGCATAATAGGATACGTTATTTTAAAATATATATATATATATAACCAATAATTTATTTAGAAAAATAAAATACAAAGAACAAGAAATTAGTTCTGTACAAACCTTCAAATATATTTTTATTTTTTTACATATTCTCGTTAGCTTTGTGAACGAATGCAAATTGGCATTTACGACGGTTGAGGAATTTTTTCACTTTTACATTATTGAATACTTGTGCAATTAACGTTAAGAATGGAATATAAATTAAGGAGTCATTAAAACATTTTACTTTTCTGTAATTAAAAATTCTTTCAAAATTTTCTATAATTATAATTAATCATTTACAGTATTACACGCCCGTTTCCGTCACCAGAAAGTGAATTCATATTAGAGCCATATTTTAGAACTTGTAATTAATTTCGAATAATTATTTATACATGATTAATGTTTAAAATACAGAATCAATATTCCTTAAAAAAAACATAAGTGTTAAACAAAAAAGGTGGATTAGGAATCTTATTTTTGAAACTAATGGATCGCCGCTCTGGGATCCGGGATCGAATCCAGATGGGTCGAAAAAGCACGGGAATTATTCGAGGGAATAATTCATCTGGATATGTCGGGCCCCGTCCCTTGCCACCCGGCTAAACACTCTAAATGAGCTCTCTAAAAAGGCCTTTTCAGTTCCCATAGAGCAAAAACGGTTTTTCAATTATTTAAACATTTGCACGAATAACATATTTCAGATTGGAAGTAAATTAAATTATAAACCGATTGCAAAGATTATTAGTAATATAATGAGGGGAGAACTGGCGAGTTTTCTCCGGAGTCGGAGAAAACTTAGGGGCACGTAATCGTTTTTATCCATATAAATCAATGTAGTTTTTTGTTGGTAAAAATAATATTGATTTACAGGGGAACATTCTACGTATTTAATTTATTTAAAAAGCAATGGCAAAAGAGGCAGGCTAAAGACTAAAAGGGACCTGCTATAGGGACACAAGGCCCTATAGAAGCTTTCGAAGGCCCTGGTAATATATATAAAAATATTTGAAGCAATGCTTTCAGGTGTGACTAAGCGTAAACACGCTCCAATCGCTGATCCAACAATTTACTGCATTGCAAACCACGGATGTATCCATTGGGTGATTAATGATGATAATATATTTCTTAAACATTTAAAACTGATACGATACTGGAAACAAGAAACATACAAATGTAAAAAAATAATGGGTATCGGTTTAGCTTTCTGAAATAAAAAAAAAACATAGACTAGAACATATAACATATATTCTTTAGATTAATTATCATATATACAAGACAAAACTGAAATCGGTGCGAATATTTTGGAGATAAATTCTTGGGTCAAAAATAACCGTAAAATCCTCTATACAATCAAACCTGTTTTTATGCAGTCTTTTTTTGTGAGATTTTTTATGCGATTTTTTATTTGTGCGGTATAGTCGGAGACTAGTCTCGTGCGATTTGTCATGTCTCACGTTGACTTATTATAGCTAAATAAACTTATTATAGTAATATTATTGCATGAATACGCGAAAAATGAAATAATTTATTTTTTAAGTCAACAAAACACCACCTGAACAAAAATATGTAAAACAGACGATCGATGAGACGATGCAGTCAAGTGCTGACATCTGTTGTCAATAAATTCTATTTCGTACGGTTTCGAGTTATTTTCTACGTGAGATTTTTTTTATGCGGTCCCTATAGGTCCCTATTCACCACATAAAAAAAATATTTTTTTAATTGTGTTGCGAAAACTATTTTTTATAGCCACTCGTGAAGTTTCGTGAGATTTTTTTTAATGCGTTTTTTTATGCGGTCCCTATCCACCGCATAAAAACAGGTTTGACTGTATATATTTTTCAAAAATCTACTTTCTTTTTAAGATTGTCTACCAAAATCATATCGGAAATCAATTTTAAACTTCCCAAAAATACCGCTGTCTGTTTTCCATTCCTGTATTACAAAGACGAGTTTAGTCTGCATACATTCCAATACATTTGAGTTAAAGGTCGGATGGTCGAGGTAGTTACGGGGTCAGTTTACTGCTGTGCGGCCTGGAATCGAAACTAGGAGGTAAAAAGATCAGAAATTTTTTATGGATGATCCATTCCTGATTGTCAGGCCCCTTCCCCAGACCGAAACCACGACGCGTATGACAAAAAGCAGTGGCGTGCCGTCATTGGAAGCTGTGGAAGCGCTGCTTCCCTTGTATTTTCTAAAATATAAATACATATTGCACGATTATTTTCATATTTGAACGTACTTTGAATTACTTAAAATTAATATTTTATTATAACTGCATTATGTATTTTGTGAAAAACAACGATAAGATCGCAAATGTATATTCGAATCTAAATTCGTGAATGCATATTCCCAATGAAAGCGCCGTATTGTCGAATACGGGACAGCTTCCAGGGCGAAAATATTTGGTGTAAAGCAGCCAATTTATAAGCATTAGCGCATGCGCTTTACAGAGCACCAACCTCTGCCGGTTTAGCCGGTGGATGCTACACACCATAACGCTTCCAACGATTCTATCCCTTAGCCACTGGTAGGGAGCTATTTGACTAAGTGAATTGTTTTAAGATTTAAAAAGTAAAGAGTATTCAATATTATTTGCATGTACAGTACGTTTCTTTGCAAAGTTATATTTAATTATAATTTTCTTTTAATTATAACTATATTGACAGATTTTCAGACATAAAATCTTTATAATTTTCATCACTTTTAGATGTTAATAATTTTAAATATTATGAAAAACAACTTTCCCAAGCGAGTTTTAATTCTTTAAATTAAGTAAATTTTATGGAGAATTTTTTAATTTATCTAAATTACGTAGCGAATCGCAATATTTATATTCGTGTCCGGACTATGTTGGCAAGTAACTCTTAGACATAAAAAGTATTATAATTAATGACGATCGGAACAAAGACGTACTAAAAGAATTATATGATTTAATATCATTAATTTTTACGGTACCATCTATCAGTGGGTCTGTTGAGCGCAGTTTTTCGACCACGAAGCAACTTCATACATTGGCCAGAAACACTCACTCGGTCGGAGGAAAAATTGTCGCTAGCGTTGCTTTCGATAATAAAAGAGTTTTTAAATACGTCGATGGAGTCGACGACCAGCGACTTTTATGATAAAGTAATTAACGACTTTGCGAAAAAAATCGCCGAATAGAGTTGGTTTATAAAAAATAAAAACAAGTTTTTCTATCATCGTTTGTATCGTATCAATTTGTATTCTGTATGTATTTTTTGTACTTTAGAACTAAAATACATAAATTGTTTATTTTTGTCATTTCCAATATTTGTTTAAAACTTTTATGGGAATGTGAGGTTACGGACAGGTCTGACCCGTCACGAAAGACGCAAAAAACGGTTAATTTAGAGAAAAATTTATTAGTTTAAAAAAACATAGGTAAAAGTCGTCTGTAGTCGGACACCCATTGTTTATATCAAACTGCCAGGCAGAAACCATAAATCGGGGAAGGAAGTCGTCCTATGATCGGTGAAAGATCGAATTCGTCTTCGATTTTGACTTTTCTCACTCTCCAAGTAAGAGTCTCGTTACGCTTAGTAACCAGGAACCAGCCACTCGGGAAGCGTGATTGAGGAAGAACGACCAATCAAAATGGACGAAAGAAAAAACGGAAATTGATATAATCCCCGACAATCGAAAACACCTCGCACTCGGTTAACGTTCCGAATAACCAAAACGCCGTGTGTCAATGCGCAAAAAAAAAAACAAAAAAGCAGTTTCTCGTCTATTGTGCTAACCCTTAACCCGTGCCACTTCGGATTTAGACCCTGTCCCGGACGCCAACGGACGAAGTCTTACCGTGCCTTACAGGCTTGTCAACGCCACTGTCCCGGGGTCACCTTCGATCGACGGCCAAAGAACGACATTGACGACGCCGCCCAGGACGTCGGAAAGGCTGATTGTCCTAAAACAAACTATTTTGTACATAGTGTATGTTTATTTTATGTTGAAATAAACGGTTTTTATCAGATACTTGTCGTCTTTGTCTCCTCTGCCACCATGCACTTACGAATGAACCCTAGACCATCACTGGCACGCAATTAACTGATTGCCCCTGGAAGTCGGCTTCTCACAGAAACACAGCTTCCCTATCATCAAATGTCACGGCACGCCACTGACAAAAGGTCTTCTTAATATCATAGAATAGACAGTTAAAATTAAATTTGTGCTAGTTTAAAATAACCCTGAGGATGTACAATACTGTAGTTGTAAGAAAAACATAGGGTTTACGCAGTGGCGTAGCGAACATAACTGGCGCCCGACACTTTATTGGCCCCCTCTCTCCCTCCAGAAACACATAGTTTGTCTTGGAGACCATTTGGGCGCCCCTCTGCGAGTGGCGCCCGGTGCATGATACACCCCCTTGCACCCCCTCGCTACGCCACTGGGTTTACGACGGTTATATATCCTCCACTATAGTCCTGATAATATATTAAAATAATTCAATGCTTAAAAACTAGAGTTCTAAGTTAAAAACTTCGTTTTAATTTTAAGTGTTCTCGAACTATGTCCATATTCAGAAAATTCTGTGTAATTTAAGAATTTTTGGAACTATTACAAAATACAGGAAATTTCGTTAGTTCAAAATTCAAGAGACAAAATAATCACGACTTCGAATTATCCGAGATTTACATAGTTCTATACAGTATGTCAAATGCTGTGTAACTGATGTAATTTATAAAGCAAACGGAATACGACTACGAATACAGAATGGTATTTTCGTTAATTGATAATTAACAAGCAAAATATATTGTGAATTTAGCGAATGTGGTACACAAAGAAACTGGAATAATTTTTTTTTACAACAGGATCTTTTATTCGCGTATATAGATACAGGAAGGATTGTGGGATGCCAGCTATAATATCTCTATCCCCGACACAGGTATATATTAGTACGGAACCCGACAAAAAAATAATGACATAAGCTTCAGGTCTCGTGACGACTATTCCGATACATAAATAACTATCTTACAAAGGGTGATTACAAATATATGTAGACCTTACTTCTAAACTTATAATTAATTATAACTAATGCAGAATGATAGAAGAATTTAGGACAATAAAATAACGGATAGGAGAAGAAAAAAAAGAAATGGGTACCCAACTATTTCGGCGCTAATGCGATGAGGTGCATATAATGGTACTATACATATAACGGTGTATATGACGGATCTCTTCTTAATGACGAAAAAACAGTCAATATATTCACTAAACATAAAGTCCTCCTTGTCTTCACCCACGTGGTCTCGAAGACGCATACAGGAGCTCTCCTTTTCTCGTCTTTCCTCCTTCAGCTCTTGCTCAAAAAGTGACTCCTTTGTCTTAGTTCTACCCCTGAGGGCTGCGTACAGTCCCATTGTCCATAATGGGGTCGCCTATTGTTGAGCCGTTAAGCACCGGTCGGGGAAGGATTCCAGGAAGTAAAGATAATAGGAATAGGAAAGAGAAGGAAAAATATATTCTAAGATAAAATAAAATATAACTATATATTACACAAATGGCATCTAGCCACAATATGAAATTACTTGTCCTGACTGACTGACTGACTAACAGTGAGTGAGTGAGTGAGTGAATGATTGATTCATCATCACCCAGAATAAACTGCTCAACCTAAAGTAGTGAAATTTGGTACAGTTAGGGTACACAATGAAAATGCACACTAAGAATGGATTTTTGGAAATTTCCCAGCGGGAAGAAGAGGGAGAGAATTAAGGCTTAACCTGAAGAAAAACTTCTACTTTTTTTTTTAACTCTTTCCGCCCTGTGGGCACTAAGAGGGCCTCTTTTAGTAGGCCCATTATGGATTCGGCCAGGCCCACAATGGAGCGACCGGGTGGTGAAGGACGGGGCCCGACATATCCGAACGGACCACCCCCCGAAAAATTCCTGGGGATTATTCGACCCGTTCGGATTCGATCCCGGGTCCCCCAGAGCGGTAGGCTGCCACCTTTACCGCTCGGCCATCCGGCCGTCAAACAACTTCTACTGTACTATTTTAGGTGCGATGTTTTTTTTTTTAACTACGTTTAGCCTTCATTAAGTTTTGTATTTATTGAGTACTTAGCAAAGTAATATTTATAACAATGTCTGATAACATTTCAGACATTGTTATAAATATTTTTATATATTTTGAATTTTAACCAAATGTTTGAACCGTTTTAAATTCGAATTTGATATTGCATATTGTAAACGTCCAGAAAATTGATCAGGTTGAAAACGTTCGTTTGAAGCAGTAAAATGATTCTCAGCAATAAAGGGTATGTGTTATATAACAATTACTATGGTTGTCGAAGATTACCATTGATAGTAATAACTTAATTTCCAAACGTACAATATTTACCAAATCCTCCAAATCGTTTGCCCAAGCAACGCCGGGCTCATTTGCTAGTCTTATAATATAATCGAGATGGGTTGATAATAATGATAACGATAATAATAATAATAAGCGCAGAGCCCAAACGGTTGGGAGTTGAAAGTTGAAATTTGGTACACGTTAGAATACGTCACAAGAATTACACTACGAAGGGCGTTTTCGAAATCCCCCCGCGGAGGAAAGGGAAAGGATTAAGGCTTATCCTAAAAATCTCAGCTTCTACTGTACTATTTTAAATGCAGATTTTTTCGTTTATACTGCGTTTTAATACGGTTTGCCACGAGAATGTACATTAAGAAGGGATTTTTGGAAATTCCCCTGTGGAGGAGTGGAAAAGGGTTAAAGATTACCCAGAAGAACTGGGTTTCAACTGTACTATTTTAAATGCCTTTTTTGCATTTTTGCGGGAAATCGAACATATTTTTAGACCCTTCTAAAAATTCTCAACGATGTTTAGCGCTCCATCGTATTCAAAGTTGACCTATACTCCTAGGCCGTTCGACCAATTGCTGCGAAATCGGTAGTTCCGTTCAAATACATCTAACTTAGATAATATTGTACATCTAACCCCAAAATATCGATGGCATTTCTATAGAACAATTCATTTTTATTTACATTCGATATTCTCAAGGTCTATATAAGAAGGTCAGGACACGCGTGACCTACTTCTTGAGCCGCCATTTTGGGGTTTTTTTGAGTCGCATGTTTTAAGCAAACTTGTACGAGCAATAAGTTTTTATACGACATCAATTAAACTAAAATTACATAAATCCAATGATTTCCAGTCAAAAATATAATAATAATTTCGGATGATTACGCAACCCAAATTTTATGTAACTTTTCGATCAAATAGTTTAAAAGAAACAATCATCCGCATCATTTGCTGTCGCGATTGAAACTAATTAAATAGGTGCTAAAACTGATGCAATTACGTATGTAGGCATTTCGTAAAGTGATGCAATAGCATCAAAGTAAATTTAAAGTATAATAAAGAATATACAATGAAGTTATCCAAAATTTTATTTTAAAGCATTTACCAACACAATATTAATGCATTAAAAAAATAAATACTGGACTAACGTTTAATTAATGAACATTTTTGCCTTTACAAAGGCTTAAACGTCATATTTTTCTAATTACATAAAATTTATCAAAAAGGATAATATTAAACACAATTTAATGATATTTTTAACAGAGCTTATCTGAGACATAACTTCTTTCTCTGTAAACACACAGAAAGCTGTGAACTCTGTAAACCCATTGTTTAACGTTTTGAGTACGTATATACGTAATAATAGTCGATTCACGCAGGAACCACGTGTGGTGAGCTCTATCCATAAGTCTCAAAATGGCCGCTGCTGCATAAAATCACGGGAGCGTGTCCTGACCTTCTTATGCAGACCTTGGATATTCTTAGTTACACGTATCGCCATCTGTTGTCAAAAAATAACAAAATAATTAATTAAATATAATTCTTCCAAAAATGGATATAATTTTTAAAAATATATACTATATTCACTGAATTACTGCGACAATGGTATAGGACGAAATAGATGCACCATTACGCCATTACTGCGACAGGTAGCACATAGCACTTGCCTGAGTGGAATGTAGTAGCGTTTTGCCCCCGTACATCATACGTTTTCTTTCCACCGTAAACGACTTTTACCGTCCGACGGCGCCCATGGCCGGAATGTGGGAACGCATTCTGCAGGAATTTTTAAACGGATGCCGCTCGCGCAAAGTTACGCGGAAGAATAGAAGAACGCACCCTTTTTTTACAAATTAGGCCTAGTAATTACATTTTCCGCGAGAAGTAACAGTTGGATCTCTCCTCCTTTCTATTATTATTATCTTTTTTCGACTCTATGTATCAACACCTGTATTTTAGAAAAAGTAAAATAGCGCCTTCTTTTTCTCCCTTTTATTTTACCACCTTTTTCTTCAAATAGAGCGAGTTGTCTCTGACGTGCGTTTCGCACGTCAGAAACAACTCGCTCTATTTGAAAATTTCCGAACTATATTCCTATTGGACGTAACAGTATACACTGATATTTTGTGGTAAATGATAAATCCAGTTATGATGAGCTTTGCGAATTTCAGATAGGATACGTAAATTTATCGTATTTAACTACGTCGCGAGAATACGACGTTGTAACTAACGACACTTTCGTGATCCGGAACGGATTACTTATGAAAAACTAAGATAAAAATGTTTAGTAACATTTTCCGAATAAAGCCTCTATTAACCTAGATTTAGAAAGGCCACCACCCCCCACGCCGATCGGCGTTATAATCTATAGGCCGTATTATTTCTCTGCGTTGATTTAGAAAGCTGCAGTTTTTTTTATTTGATAGAAAATATACATGTCTAAGTAACGTATGTAACAAATTAATGGAAAATTTATTAAAAAAAAAACGATTTTTTAAAAATATTTTAAAATCTTAAATTTTATTAATTTTTTTAAACATACATAATATTTTAAAGTTTTTTTTTAACTCTTTCCGCCCTGTGGGCACTAAGAGGGCCTCTGTTAGTAGGCCCATTATGGGTTCGGCCAGGCCCACAATGGGGCGACCGGGTGATGAGGGACGGGGCCCGACATATCCGAACGGACCACCCCCGAAAAATTCCTGGGGATTTTTCGACCTCCGGTGCAAGGTTATCGCGCTGAATCTTTTAATAAAAAAAATTGCAATTTCGAGCAGCAAAGTAATATTTTAATGGTAAACATACCATCCGTTAAATAGATTAGCGAAAGTTAGTTAACTTAACGAATAATTAAATTATTTCTATACAGTGCAATAATTCACGCCTCTCTGTGACGAGTTCGACGTGAATATGTGACGTAATCATCTCCATATCACTTTCGTCCTCATCGTATAGTCGTACTGTATTTAATGACAGCGTGAAAAATTATCACCTTTTCTCGCTCGTTCGCACATCGCTTGGCAAGTGGCTCTTTAGGGTGCTACAATGACAGCGTGAAAAATTATCACCTTTTCTCGCTCGTTCGCACATCGCTTGGCAAGTGGCTCTTTAGGGTGCTACAATGCTTCATTGGAAGGTGGAATCGGCGCTTCCATCGCTTCCAATGACGGCACGCCACTGGTCTATACCTTGTATCTGCTACACTGGCTAAAAAATATCTGGAGTGTATTGAATTTCTTGTGCAGCGACCATCATTCGTGCAAGCAGATCCTCCGACTCTATAGGGGTCTCGTAAATAAAACTCTTCATGTGTGTCTTCTTCTACAAGGTAAATCTGGAAATCGATGAAGCTAAGATATTGAGCCATCTCGTCCTATTCACCGTCTCTCGAATGTTTGGTCGAGATGATCGTAGACGGAATGATTGCACCATTTTCCCCATATATTTTCTATTGAGTTTAAGTCTGCCGATTTCACTGGCCAAGATAACACATTTATTTTAGGATGACGATTATACCACTCTTTCGCAGTTCGAACAGTATGAATCGGACAGTTATCATGCTCAAAAGAGAAAGAATAATTTTTAGAATAAACTTCCGAGATAGAAAAGAATAGAATTGAATGAAATAAATCAAGTAGTTCGCCCGGACCATCTGCAGAAATCCAACCCCAAACATTTATATACATTTATATTACATTTATAAACATTTATCATCCGAACGAGGTAAATGGGTCACATTTTTACATAAACGACGAGTTCCAATTGGTCTGTAGTAATGGAGTTCTCCGTGAGAATTTAACGAAAATGTTTTTCTTCTGAAAATATCATTGTTTTCCAAAAGTCGGGAGAGAGTACGATAAATATTGTAACCGTGTATCGCCTCTTTCTGTCCACTTGTCAAATAATTTTTGTTTCTTTTTTAACAGGACGATGGCGAATATATTGATGCTATTACATTTTGGTGAGGTTTAAGCAGTAAGAAATAGAAAGAGTCGCGTGTCATATATGGAATGGAGAGGCAGACTTAAAATACTTCTAAGAGGTAATAGCGAGTTAATAATTGTGAGAATGGAAGAAGCGTTGCATTTGCCCATCAAAAATAGACAAGGAAACATGCCAGTAAGTGAAGAGACATGCAGAAACTGCACCATTAGGATGTGTACAAATCGTACACTATATCCATCATTCTGGATAACACAAGTATATGAAGACGAACTAACCGTTTTTGTTCGTTATGTTATAAACAACAACTTTAGATCTAAAGCCGTCAGCCCGAATAAGGATTGGAAAATTACCACTCCGAAATGCATTGTTAAATAGGCGAAATAAAAAGAACTGTTTTAATCTCGGTGTCTCTTAATTATGCATAATTAAGAAAGACGTGATGGATATCACTAGTCTCACTATTGAAAGAAGAAACCTTCACTTATAACATTTTATACGCTCTTTAGCCAGAAGAAATAGTGCGTGTCTCCTCGAAATGAACTACCGTCCTTCTCCCGAAGGCTTTGTATATTTTTAACCTTTCAATTGGTTTCGGCCGAGGCACTATTTTTTCTCGGTGACGTCTTTTTTCATTTCTAAGAAGTGAAGAAATTGTAGGGTTCTTCTAAAACTCTACAATGTTTTTACTGCTTAGAATTCTGTGCTTACCACATCGGCTATCTCCTTATAGATAGAACAGAGGGCCTTGTAATATATGACTACCACACCGCGTGATAGAACTGCCTCGGCTGAAACATTCGAAAAGGATAGATATCTACAAACTGTTCGGGACAAGGACGGCATGAATATAGATAGTCCATTTATATGTTACTGTAGGCCTATAATCATACAATGTAGCAAAATGGCTGTAAACAAATTGCCGTGAACTTTGATGTTATAAACAATAATGTAACGAAACGATGCGTCATCTATGTTGATATCAAAATATATTTTAAGCATGGCAATCATTATACCTAAGGGAGCAATCGAATTAAAAATTGTTTTGAACATTTTTAAATTCGATTTAAGCGATTTAAAATATTATTTTAAAGAATGTTTTTTAAAAAAATCCTCGTCTATCTGCTTTTAAATAAATTTTAAAAACGTTCCAATATCCGCATTCCAATTCAATGAATCCTGAGGAAGATCTCCTATGTAGATCGAAAACGTTAGGGACTGTGTTTTTGAGATTGCGAACTGTTAATTATTTATCCTGGAATTGCATTTAAAGGTTCAACCAGTAGTTATTAGAACAAACTTAAATTCTAATTCAAGAAATTGATTAAATTGCCACCGTATTTGATTTCGAAACTATTATTGTCTTCTGTTGTTAATAATAAGAGCAACTTAAATTATTATACCTTTTTAGTCATTTTTAAGCTTGTGTATTATAATTTTGTACGGTCCGAAATTAAAAAATTGAAATAACTTTTAAACTAGTAATCATTTTAATATAAAAATTTACTAAAATGTATTAAATTATATTTAAAATCTGTAAATATAAAAAAAATTTTATAGCTTTTTAACCTAAAATAAAAAACAGGTGTGTTTATACATTTTTTACAGACTTCGGTGTATATTTATAGTAACTACAGAAATTTCCTCTAAACTCCACATTTTAAATGTCACCAGCCACGTGAATTTTTTGACAGCGTACTCAAAGATAAGCCAGAAAGCCACCTCTGCACCACGCCTTCCTGCACGGCATTGGCGTGTGTCTCTCTTAGTTGGATCCGGTCGCAACACTCGAGAAATCCCTCGAGACACTGCAGCACAGATCACCAAGCCTCCCCACCACGACAAGGTTGAAGACACGACGGGGAGGAAAAAAGTACCCCCTGCCTTGTTTGCGTATTCCTATCCCCCTTCCCGTCACCGACCACGAGGAAAAAAAACAAAATGTTAAAAATATGAAAAATTTTTTTAACATTTTTTTTTTAACGAGAATATTATTATTTATTATTTCAATTTCTTTATTAGCAAATGGAAATAATTTCTCTGTTACACGTGAAAGAAATTTAGAACAAAAAAAAACAAAAAGGGTACTTACTGGTATGGGTTAAGAAGACGCCAGTGGGAAATTGTGATATTTGAAGAAAACTTAATTTTGTCTTTAAATATTAATAATATCAAAAGTACTCAGCAAATAAACACAGAAACAAAACACCTTAATTTTTTGCTGAGAAATATATATAATTGAAAAAACATACGTTTTCAGCCCGATTAGCAGGTCATATTCAGGTCAAAATACGAAAATGGAACAGACATGTTCCATGTAAGGAACTGAGTCCGAGCGTTATTTTTATTTTATTATTATTTTTTTCGTTTTATTATATTTTGTTTGGGGCTTATGTTTAGTTAGGACAAAGGTTCCCCACCACTCTCTTATTAGTAACAAAAAAAAATAATAATAATAATAAACCAACTCACAAAAAACGAGCGCCATAGGAAAAATCTCGCGCACTTGCGCTCCCCAGCGGAAATAAACAGTCCGCAGAAAAAAATGGAGGGGGGAATCCCCACACTCACTAGAAAAGAAATACTTACTAAACCGTCATAAAACATCTTAGAAAATTGTGCTAAATGCTTTGTAAACGGTTTATAAGATTTTGTCAGAAAATTGAAGCTGCCAGAAAGAAATTTGATGTTAGAAAAACTAAGTATGTAAATAAGGGGAGTAACCTAGCTGAATTGTGACGTCACCTCACAGCATAAAACCAGCACGCTAACCGAAGACGAGCGAGGTGATTCCTGGTCGAAGTCCAGATTGAGAATTAGGCGATCCAAGGTGTTAAAGAGGAATTCGATTAGACGATAGCAAAAGGATTGAGGAAACAGGTTCCTAGTATAGTGAGGTGGAGCGGCCGGATGGCCGAGCGGTCAAGGTTAGCAGCCTGACGCCCTGGGGGACCTGGGGTCGAAAAATCCCCAAAAATTTTTGGGGGGGTCCGTCCCTCACCACCCGGCCGCCCCATTGTGGGCTTGGCCGAACCCATAATGAACTTGCTGTAAGAGGCCTTCTTAGTGCCCACAGGGCGGAAAGAATTACAATAAAAAAAAATAAATAAATAAAAGTATAGTGAGGTGACAGATAGACGTTTAGTTCGAAAGAGATTCTGTTCATAGTTCCTAAGTATTTGATTTGTCGCATTTTCAAAGGGGAATTAAGATTAAGTTAAGCTAAGTAGCTGAGTTTTATTGTCAGGTTGACTTGTTGATTTTCGTTAATATATTTTGTTTTGGATTATAGACTATTGTACTGTACATAGTTAAATTCGATTTACTAATTAAATATATTTAAAACTTTTGCTTTGACTTGATATTTGTCGTTTATTCTTACTAATATTTTTTATGCACACGTAAAAGCCCAGGCGTGGCAAACTAATCTCGAATCTGCGTAAAGTACCCGTTAGGTAAACGGAAGTTTTACCAGCAGCAGTTAGTGTCGGTTTCTTAAGATACTAAAAATAGTACTTTACATCCATGCATAAATACGACATTCAAATAGTAAACAGTTTATGTTATATTTAAAAATTCCAATAATTAGATATTCAAACAAAACCCGATTTGATGGCAATTTCGACTGCGTCTTTAAGCCATGATCCGTGGATCACTCGAGAATAGCGTCAATAGGAGTATCCGGGGCACCACGAGGAGGTAAGGCTAGGAGGATTTGGGTTTCTGCTCCCATTTAGTCCGGAGAGACGCCTATTTTCGTCTCTCCGCATTAAATGAATTCAAAGAAATAAGACGCCCGATTGTTATATTACATTCTTGCTATTTGTATTGTCGATTGTTTGTTTCGTCAATCGGTATATTGATATTTTCACAGAAATTTTTGCAATTTATAAATTACATTATTCACAATCATAGTAATGCATAATTAATAAATTAAATTATTGAAGACAATTTGTAAATTCGTTCTAGCAACGAAATTCTTTATTGGAACTTTTTACTTATCCTGTTTTTAAATTTACATATATTCATAAACATTCACTTTTTCTAAACATATTTCTTGTCGTTGTCTTAACTAGGGTTACCAACTGAAAAAAATAAAAGTAGCTAAAAGCAAACAAAAAACTGTAAAAATAGCCCAAAAAGGCTGTACTATAGATCAGGAATGGGCAACCTTTTTCTACGTAAGGGTTGCATTTCAAAACTTTTGAACTGACGCGGGCCGCACACAAGAGAAAAGAGGGGGGAATTGTCGGTAAATCACAATTTTTTATTCATATATAATTATAAATTAGCATAGGTATACTTAATATAGCTTCTGGCACCGATCTGAACGTAATATATCGGAAATATTTGGTTAAATATCAGTCACTGCTAGTTTTAAATTAGTTTCGATGTGTCTGTTACCCGGTTTCTTGTTTTAATTTTTACTAAATTCATTGCGAAAAAACTGTTCACAAATATAAGTTGTAGAAAATAACGTTTGAATTTTTGTCGAATATCTCATTAAGCTGGGAAATTGATATATTTATTTACGTTTTATGCCACGCGGGCCGCAAAAAATATTACTGCGGGCCGCATACGGCCCGAGGGCCGCGGGTTGCCCATCCCTGCTATAGATTACCACCTACGGAATTTCGGGACTTTGAGTATATATTTGAACGCGGGACCGAGACGAGTTCAACGGTACCTTACTTTTGAACCGGAGGCAAAAAATAAGAAAGTCATCATAGTTTTTGAGTTATCATACTTTTTTAATGCTATCATGCAGACGGCACCGTAGTTGCTAGTACTGCTATCTTGCGGTAATGTCTGCAAACCATGAGGTCGGACTACAGTCATCTTCCGGAGGGATAGGTTAAGCTTTTTTTTTTTTTTTTTTTTTTTTAACTCTTTCCGCCCTGTGGGCACTAAGAGGGCCTCTTTTAGTAGGCCCATTATGGTTCGGCCAGGCCCACAATGGGGCGACCGGGTGGTGAGGGACGGGGTCCGACATATCCGAACGGACCACCCCCCGAAAAATTCCTGGGGATTATTCGACCCGTTCGGATTCGATCCCGGGTCCAACCAGAGCGGCAGGCTGCCACCTTTACCGCTCGGCCATCTGGCCGTCGAATAGGTTAGGCTTGTTGAACAAGCGGCATGTAGTACTAGCCGACCGCGAGCGACAGCGAGCGTGTCGGCGGCTGAGGGGCCGTAGGCCCCGAGGTCGAGGAGCGCGAGGGTGTGCGAAAAGGACTTAACTCTAACTGCAGACGATCCGTGTGCTCGCGGATCGACATCTGCCTCTGTTGAAGGTATATATATGGCCGACTTGCCGGACAGCCTGTTAATTTTCGTCTCCAGTCCAAAAGTAGGGTATCGTTGAACTCGTCTCGGTCCCCCCAGTTCAGATATACACTCAAAGTCCCGAAATTCCATAGGTGGTAATCTATAGTATCTCCGAGATGACGAAGAGTTTTTTGTCAGATAGAAAATAATAATTTGATTATAGATAGGACTATTTCAGATAATAAAATAACACGTCTGCTTCTAGAAAAAGAAATTGATAACGCAGACACTGACTGTGAATCAGGATATTCAGATGATGAAAAATTCGATAAGAATATAATCTCAGCAAAACGAAAAGAAAAAAATTCTAAACTTGCGTAAGAAACACCCAAAATGGAAATTACACACATTACAGCGGAAAGGAGCTAAAGAATTAAAACGTTTTAGTGGTTTATATAAATGGGAAAAACAATTTAAATCTCGAAAGCATAGAATTGAAACGTTAAATATCATTAAAGAACATACTAAACAAATGTTTGACGAAGCTCGAGGCAGCTGTAAAATTGTTAAAGGAAATCAATTAAAAATATGGGCATTACAGAAATTTCTTCAACTGAATAGTTTAATTAAGTTTACAGCTAGTGATTCTTGGGTTGCAAAATTTAAAAAAGAATATAGATTAATATCTCGAAAGATTACAAAACTTGTAAATAAAACAGAAATAGTGAACGAAAAGGATATTTTAGTAAAAGCTGTGCAATTTCAAACAACAGTAAACAATTTATTGCCGTCTTATTCGCGTAACTTTATATTCAATACGGATCAGTGTGGTTTTTCGTACGAAATAATTTCACCAACAACACTTTCGTATAAAGGAGAAAAAAAACACTATTGGATTTGCACATTTTCCAAGTAATAAAGTTACGCATTCCTACACTGTTCAATATTTAATTAATGCTAACGTAATGTATTTATTTGCTTACAAGAGGCTCGTGGAACCTTTGGACGTAGAGTTCAAGCATTGCTGTTCAATGCCCCAAACGTAACTGTTACAGCTAGCTCATCTGGCAAATTATCTACAGCAATTATTACAAACTATGTAAAAGACGTATTATCTCCAAATATAACAGAAAACTCTTTATTAATAATTGACTCGTGGAGTGGACAAACAAATATTAATATTTATAATACAGTATTTCAAACATCTACAAATCAAAATTCATGCGAAATATTAATTATTGCACCAAATTAATTATTTGGTGGAATAATTAATATTTCTCATGAATTTTGATACTGTACGTCTATATACTGTACGTTGATACTGTACGTCTATATGACAACCTTTAGATGTCGGATTTCATAGACAATTAAAACTTTTAGCTAAAGAAATTTTAAATGCTATACAATTATTCTGTAATGATTCTTCGATGAAATTGTTTTGGACAACTGGAAATGGCATTATAAAATTACATTCGATTCTTCATCATCAATTATCTGCGCCAATATTTAATAATTTGATTAAACGTGCATGGTTCGCTTCTGGACTCATAAATGAAAAGTGTCAATTCTTAAATGTAAAACAAGTTTGTTTTTCTTTTTTTCTTTTTTAAACACTGACAGTTTAAATTGTGTCGAGAGTAATTGCGAAAATCTTCGATTTGTTAAATGTGCACGATGCCAACAGATTCTTTGTTTATTTTGCTTTGTTGAAAAATATTATGTAAATAGTTGCCCATCTAATAATTTGTGAATATGATAACTTTTAAATATATCTATTAAAATGTATTTATTTATTACGTTTCGATTGTTTTCTTTATATTTATTCTATCAATACTTTTATATTAAATTTCATTGTTAAACTAGTATATATATCTAATCTTTTATAATATTTATTTGCGTTTCCTTATTGAGTCTTTCCTTCTACTCTGTAAATGTAATACAGTGATACCTCTGTTTTCGTAGTGTTTAATACTAAAAAAAATTAAGAAATTAATATAAAATGAGTATAAAAAAACTAATACAATGGTCTCCGAAACAGAATCGCCATCTAACTGTTTTTCATTGATCGAAATTAAGGGTATACTATAGATTACTCCCTATGGAATTTCGTGTGTTTGGCTATATATCTGAACTCAGGGGACCGAGACAAGTTCAACGATACCCTACTTTTGGACCGGAGACGAAAAATAAAAAAAGTTATCATACTTTTTTCCGGCGATCGCGCGATGATAGGGAGTCGCTAAGTCGGCCTCGCTATCGCGATCGGGAGTCGCGTGGCTTGCCGTTAAAATTGCCTTTAGACGTTTCCCCCCTTTTTTCACTTTGTTCAAGAACTACCGTGAATCGATCACTAGTTTAGCACATGGCGGCGTGTGGTGGCGCCCATACGAGAGGTCAGTCGGGCCGCCATGTTCGCTGCCATAAGTAACATTAACCGAAATGGCGATCGCGCGATGATCGGAAGTCGCGTCGCTCTCTCCGCTCTCGTATCGCGTGTTTAACGCTCCGGGAGATGACCGTAGTCCGACGTCACGGTTTGCAGACTTTACCGCAAGATGGCAATACTAGCAACTACGGTGCCGTCTGCATGAGAGCATTAAAAAAGTATGGTAAGTGAAAAAGTATGATAACTTTTTTATTTTCCGTCTCCGGTCCAAAAGTAGGGTATCGTTGAACTCGTCTCGGTCCCCTGAGTTCAAATATATAATCAAAGTCCTGAAATTCCATAGGGAGTAATCTATAGTACATCCGAAATAAATAATAACTGTTCGGCTTCTTCAATTCTTTGCGGTCTGTTTCATTAGCACATTTACGCCTTTCGCTACATTAGCCTCCTTTTTGCTTCCTTTTTCGCCACAACGAAACTTATCGTGGATGCCGACTTCCCGTACAGTACATGTGACCGATTTCAGCAATCTTAATGCCGGTCACGTATTTTTTAATGATTTCCTTCAACTCGATCGTGTTCCTGGCCTTGTTCGAAGGGCTACTGGCTCTGGAAACTTTCTTTGGTCCCACGATGGAACTAAAAAGAATGGAAGCAATGGAATTGTTTGGCTAGATGCGCGGAGTAATGCTCATACAGCAAAAAACACCGCCACGATGACTTGTGAGCAGAAAAATGCGTGGGTCGCTCTTTGCTTTCGCAAAATTAGCAACGAGATCATGTGGCACGCCGATGAAATCCGAGGCTAATTTTTTGCAAAAAATCGATGAAAACCAAAGTCAACGAAAATCGAGGTATTACTGTATCTTCCTCCGCGACCGTTTCACTACAAAAATTTGCATATTTGTGTTAACACTTTTAGTAAACATTACAAATTTAATATAGAGTTTGTATACTTTTAACGTAATTAAACTAAATTTTAACTCCCATTTTCGAAAATTTCAGAATTTATTCTAAATGTAATATCGCCGTCTTTTTGCGCGACCCTTTCACTTCTAAAAATTTGCATATTTGTGTTAAACCACTATAAAATAGTACGACATTTGATTGCTAATAACTCTGATTAACACTTTTAGTGAATACTACAAATTTGTCATAGAGTTTGTATACTTTTAATGTAATTAATACCTAAATTTTATTAAAATCTATTAGATGACACTCCGACAGTTCCCTTGTTAGTGGAGAGAGCGACGCGACTCCCTGTCATCGCGCGATCGCTGGAAAAAAGTATGATAACTTTATTATCTTTCGTTTCCGGTCCAAAATTAGGGTATCGTTGAACTCGTCTCGGTCTCCTGAGTTCAGATATATACTCAAAGACCCGAAATTTCATAGGTGGTAATCTATAGTATCCCCGAAATATCTATTTCAACATTATTTATAATTTTATTTTATAATAAAAAGATTCTATAGCAATACAATTATTTATTTGAATATGCAATGTAACGTCTGATACATTACTCTCAATTATTATGAAATATTATTTTAAATGGCTGAAAGGTTTAATTTTAAATACTATAGTTTATATTAAATTTTATTCTGTGCTTTTAATCCACAAACAATATTATAAAATTTATTCTCTTTATTAAATCTCTTATACTAATGTTTCTGTAATTGTGTTTAATAATTTACATAATGTTGTTATACAACCTTTCAAAAAAGTACAACTTTACAACAAACACACTATAGTCTAGTACTGATCTGAGAACCATGTTTTAATGTAATTTGAACAAGGTTAATTAAAACCACTTAATGATGCATACTTCAAACATTTTGTAATAAGTGTTACATATTAAAGCACTTTATATACTGAATTCTTTTTTCATCTAACATAAAATATTTAAAATAAATATCTGTTAGTAAAATGGCACTGTATTTTCAGATTTCACTAAAACTGTTACTTTAAAAAATGCCAACTGCCGCGATTCATCATCGTATCGTGTCTTCACTTTGTGTTTATAGACCTTGCAACAAAACGAGTACAAACAGTAAACGAAACGTTGCGTCGTTATTTAATTTCAAGCGAACTTTTTATTTCCAGATGGCGGCGGCTATTGAAAATATCACGAATTCTAATCTGTCGAACGTTACGATTAAAAATATTTTGTTTCTTGCGTTACGCAATGTTTCGCTAATTAAATTTTTACAAGAAACATCGATATAAAAATAAAATATCCTTTGATTTGTTGCAAACTTTCTATTTCAAGATGGCGGCGGCCATTAAAATTACAGTAGACTATTCTATAACTCGGTAGATACGTTCCGTGTTATATCACAGCCTACAATAAGAACAGCCTAGTCATTTGCTCTGAACACGTGTGTCGATTCCTGAGGCGGTTTGCACATAGCCCTCACTAGGAGCGCTGATGACCGGACTATTCGATCAAGTGATCAATGCTAATTCTGTCGCAAAGACGTGCTTATGAGAGATTTAAAAAATTAAAATTTCGAAAATACTTTATATCAAGATGCTGGTGAATTTTTAAAAGGTTTGATTTAAAATGGTTCATTGCTCTATGCCATTTTGTACATCAAACAAACCGAAAAAAAGATGGAACAAGTTTTCACGAATATCCCGTGGAAGAGAATTTACGTTGAAAATGGATAAAAGCTGTCAGCAGAAAAGGTAAGATATATTTAATACTCCATAATTAACCCTACGTGAGTCGAATTGGTCTCACATATCCGGCGCGATCTTTAGTTAACATTTTTTAATATTAAATATTTTTTAAAAAATCTGAAAAAATTAATATTCCTCTAACTTCATAACTCGATCAACATGATGTTAAAACTTTTTGCATAGCAACGCTTCCTTTTATCGAATTTCTCTGATATTTCAAAAACGGTAGAAAGACATTGCTAAAAATCACATGGGTGTATTTGAAAAGTGCTTAATTTCAGCTTTTTAAATACAAATAAAATTAAATACATATACTCCCCCTTAATGAGGACAAGTACGGTTTTTGCACGACCCCTAACTGCAATGAGATTAGGCTAGATTGCAGTTGCATCTTAAACTTTTGTACAGTTTATCTATTTATGCATACAAATTATTTATAGGTAGCTTATACAGTAAATCTATTATAAACCACACTCGTACCCAGCAGAATTCAATATACAAAAAACTTAAACCAACACCTTAATGTTCGCTGAGAGATTTATTAATTTAACTAACGTTTTCGGCTTACTCAATAAGCCATCTTCAGGTTTTAACTTTCGAAAAAGAAACAATATCGTTCCATTAATATGAATACAAAATTGTATTCTATTAATGGAACGATATTGTTTCTTTTTCGAAAGTTAAAACCTGAAGATGGCTTATTGAGTAAGCCGAAAACGTTAGTTAAATTAATAAATCTCTCAGCGAACATTAAGGTGTTGGTTTAAGTTTTTTGTGTAAATCTATTAGTTATACTATCTATTTTTAAAATTTACAGATAAACAACAGTTCAAAACTTTGGAAGCCAAGTGACTGGTCAGTTGTCTGCAGTACGCACTTTCTGGA
Source organism: Centruroides vittatus (assembly GCF_030686945.1). NCBI lineage: Eukaryota > Metazoa > Arthropoda > Arachnida > Scorpiones > Buthidae > Centruroides > Centruroides vittatus. The sequence goes on along the minus strand of NW_027122709.1, from coordinate 603,202 downwards.
ATCAGGTTATAAACCAGGATTGAAAAAGAGAACTGTGAATGACACATATACTCGGGAGAATCGTAGACCGCAAACTTCAAATAATAAACCTTTATCACGAAAAATAATAAAAGTGTCACCTCTATAAACATGGGGTGGCCACAACTGGTACACAGGTGGGCCAGAACTGGTACAGGCATGGTGAAAACTGGTAATTTTTGTAATATTTTTAAAAAATTTAAATTTTGTTTATAAAATGTTAAAATTAATAAAAATTAATGTAATAAAGTAAAAGAGAACATGTTTTTGCATTATTTTTACTGTTTCATTGCTTTAAAAAAATGTAAGAATATAAAAATATTTTTTAAAGTTGAAAATTGTCTTAATGTGGCCAGAATAGGTACAGTACATCTACCCTATTAATTATTATCGCATTAAACCGTCTAGATAATTATTGATAACATGTCTATTGTTTTAGATTGTTCTGCAGAAATCCGAGCAAAATCTTAATTTAAAAAAATCAATAATTTGCTATATCCTATTTGAATTACTGTTTTATTTTACGAACATATGACAGCATGTAGCTAGGATAACTTAATCAGTGCGTGTTGTTATGGTCCGTTGTGTGGCTCCATCTAGCGGGAGAAAATATGTTCGCTTGGACACAACTCCTCAATGGGATTTCCCCCATTTGACTATGCTGTTCTTATTGTAGGCTGTGGTTATATAAATCCGTGTTGTACTGTATGTACGTGTCACTTAAATACATGAGCCAATCAGAGCCAGTATGCAATTAAGGGGTAACGGCTGTTTGAAAGGTTTTCTTCCATAAAATTAATCGATTCTAGACTAATTTGACTCAACATTTCCAATTCACTTATAACTTTTTGAAAATAATCCATATAAACTATGCAATAAACAAAAAATTGTGGGATTACTTACCGTATGTGCACTGTTCGTCGACACCATTGCTTCAAGGTCCTAGAACCTTGCCATTGCTTGAGCTTGTTTTCGTCGCGGAGCGGCTCATCGAACGGCGGGCGCATGTTTCCCGATCAGCGAATTTTTCGCAGAAAAATAACTTAACTTTGGAGACATCATTAATAAAATTATAATTTTTATGACCGTTGAATAATAAATGTTTTTTAGTAGATTTAGTGCTCGCTTAAACTCAAGGGTTTAGGCAATGTCCGCTATTGGACCAGATTTCGTTTTTTATGTTACGGAATGTTTTGCTAATTAAATTTGTACAAAAAAAAATAACGATATGAAAAAAAGACTTAATTTCTAGCGAACTTTAAATTTCAAGATGGCGGCGGCCAGTGGAAATAGCACCAATTTCCAATCTGTCGAACGTTACGATTAAAAATATTTCCTCTCTTACGTTACGCATATTTTAAATGGTTGTGGAATATTCCAAATCAGTTTGAAATATTGAAATTTATCTTTAAATGGATATTTTTATTCTAGTTCTGTGCTCTTACTCAACTTGAAGAACCTTATGATTACTCAATGATAAATTTCTAAACCTGTAGTTCTATTTATATTAAAATATTTGTACAGTATATCGTGTAATCTGCCAAAATATTACTCACATTTATATCCGAAGCAATTATTCTCAAGAAATAAAGCAAAAAATCGCAAAAGTTTTTCTCATTCCAAAATCGCCCACTTACAACAAAGAAAAAGAAACAATGGAAAAATGTATTGTTGCCGATATTGTTGCGTTTCGCCTGACGATTTAGTAAAAATACCTGATTATTTTTAATTCAACGAATATCGAAATAGCGGAAAAAATAATTTTTAATTTCTAGCGAACTTTCTATTTCAAGATGGCGGCGGCCATTAAAAATATAACATATTCTAATTTGTCGAACGTTACGATTAAAAATATTTCTTTTTTTTACGTTACGCTGTTAAATTTCTACAAAAAATATGTAAATAGCGAAAAAAATAACTTTTAATTGCTAGCGAACTTTTATTTTTAAGATAGCGGCGGCCAATGGAAATAGCTCAAATTCCAATGTGTCGAACGTTACGATAAAAAAATATTTCGTTTTTACCTGACGCAATGTTACGCTAAAAAATTTTTACAAAAATATCAAAATAAAAGTAAAATTAACTTTCGATTTTTAATGAGCTATTCATTTCCAAATGGCGGCGGCAATTAAAAATAAAACAAATTCTAATATGTCGAACGTTGCGATTAAAATCATTTTTTTTCTTACGTTACGCAATGTTTCGCTAATTAAATTTTTACAAAAATAATCGATATAAAATAAAAAATAAGTTTTTATTTCTAGGGAACATTTTATTTCAAGATTGCGGCGGCCATTGGAAATATCACGAATTCTAATCTGTCGGACGTTACGGTGAAAACATTTCGTATGTTACGTTACGTATTGTTACGCTTTGTATATTTATTCAAGAAAGATCGAAATAAAGAAAAAAAAATAACTTTTATTTGTTAGAGAACTTTCTATTTCAAGATGGCGGCAGCCATTAAAAATTTAACAAATTATAATTTGTCGAACGTTACGATTAAAAATATTTTGTTAATTAAATTTTTACAGGAAACATCGATATAAAAATGAAAAATATACTTGATTTATTGCAAACTTTCTATTTCAAGATGGCGGCGGCCATTAAAAATATAACAAATTCCAGTCTGTCCAACGTTACGATTAAAAAAAATTCCGTTTGTGACGTTACGCAATGTTTCTTTAATTAAAACCGCTTAATGATGCATACTTCAAACATTTTGTAATAAGTGTTAAATATTAAACCAGTCGATACACTGGATTCTTCTTTTCATCTAACATAAAATATTTAGCGGCCGGATGGCCGAGCGGTCAAGGTGGCAGCCTACCGCTCTGGGGGACCCGGGTTCGAATCCGAACGGGTCGAGAAATACCCAGGAATTTTTCGGGGGGTGGTCCGTTCGGATATGTCGGGCCCCATCCCTCACCACCCGGTCGCCCCATTGTGGGCCTGGCCGAACCCATAATGGGCCTACTAAAAGAGACCCTCTTAGTGCCCACAGGGCGGAAAGAGTTAAAAAAAAAACATAAAATATTTTAAATAAATATGTTAGTAACCTGACACTGTATTTTCCAATTTCACTAAAACTGTTACTTTAAGTCTAACTCCACTTAAGTTACGGCATACGATCTACTGTAATTTTTTCTAATCCCTAAATTTCTAACCACCGAAATTTAATAAAATCGATTCCCCTAATAGATAAAACTCCCTGAAAATTACATGAATTTTCGACAAAAGACACAATAATTATTAAGCTTCAAAGTGTGTAAATTTATGGCCTCCACAAACACTAACATCCATACATAGAGTAAAAACCCTAAATTTGTTTTTCATTTTTCTACGTTTAAAAGTCTCCTGAGGCCAAAATAGTAAAAATACTGGAGTATTGTGTTTGGCCTATAGAAACGGAAGACACGACACGATATAAATAAAAAACGAATTTTAATTAAAAAAACATTCTTTTAACACTCTTTAGTGTCTGTTTTCGTATTTGGAGGTTACCCCACTGAAACAAGCTATAAAAAATTACATTTTGAAGTCTTTTCTATCGAATTATATTTAATAATATCAAGCATGGTCCTCTAAATATGAAAGATTTTTATTATTTTTTCATAAACTGTGTCATAGAATGCATTTTATTTATTTCTTGTGTTCTGTTCTTTTTATTTTATTTTATTTATTATCACGATACTAAACTGAAACTCACAAAACTTCCTAAACAACATAATCAAGATATTTCAGAACTGACGATTCACAATTTTTCTAAAATAACAAATACTGTTTCTATATGTTTGTCTATTTACACAGATAAAATTATACAAAAAATAATTTTTGTATATTTTTTTTAACATAAATATATAACATTACATTATTTATCAATAATCAAACTTAATTCGACATTGTAGAAATGTTTATTAAAATTTATCAGTTACCGTAAAATATAAAACAAAGTATTATAATTATTTCAAACATCAAACACTGAATTAAAAAATATATAAATACACAATTTCATACCTGATACATTGTAAAGACATTTTAAATGACGACCAGCCAATTATTTTTTGTATAATTTTATCTGTGTAAATAGACAAACATATAGAAACAGTATTTGTTATTTTAGAAAAATTGTGAATCGTCAGTTCTGAAATATCTTGATTATGTTGTTTAGGAAGATTTTTAAACGCTGCGAAGTTAGAAAAAGCCACTTGTGTTACAAATAAAGCATTTTGGCAAAAACTTCAGATACAAAATGTATTTCAGTTATTTAATCTGTTAACTTTTATTTGCAGTCTCATGTGATAAATATGTGCAAAGCATATTTTATGGTGTTTTTAATTATAATTTTCGAGTAAAGTTATTCACTTGCGGTTAATCGCACACGTGTCGCGTTACCGTAATGGAGTAAACCCAATTAAATTTAAACGGTTAGTCACTCATCATTAATTAAGAAGGACTACAATCTATTGGATTGTCTACACTTTGCAAGTTTTAAAATCAATAAATTACTTACTGCTTTACGATTTAACGTTTATTACAATGTTTAGCGAAAATTTACAGAAAAACCAAAGACGCACGTTTTTTTTTAAAACGTGCGTCTTTGGTTTTTCTGGGCCCATACATACGTTCGTTGGACATGGGCCATGGGTTGCACATGGACCCACACATACGTTCGTAATGTAAATGACTAAAAAGCTGTTTTTATACTTTAGTTGATCACAGTAAAAATTAATGTCTTAAAATTTAAAGTAATCAGATATTTGTTTACTCATGGTGAAAAGAAAAACACACAAAGGTTAAAACGATTCACTTAAAAATTCAAATTATGTTCCAGATAAAGATCTGTTCTGCAAATTCTTTTGTAAGTAAACGGGTCGTCATTACTAATGTCTAAATTTTTATTTTAAATTAACGCTGATTCAATATAACGCGGTTTGCTTGACGCCTAAAAAACGCTCAAAATTTACGCTGATTCAAATTAACGCGATATTTGATTGATTTATATATATAATACGATTATTCTTAAACACGAACCAATTAGCAAAAGGTGGCAATTCGTCGTAGCGCTGTAATTCCCGTATATTTATCTTTGTTTTGTGCAATTTTGGAAAAAAACATAACATTATGCCATTGGAAATATCGACTTTGCTTCTCAAGAATTAACTGATAAATGCATTAATGGAGTGTGTAATGATTTATGGCTGGAGGTATCCAAGAATTCTCATTGAGAAGAGCCTATCACTGTATTGTTAGGTTGACAAAATTGTCAACTTAATCGATACGGGCGATGTAGACGAGCAGGATGTTGGGGAGTTACTGCAGGTTTCTGGTAAGAGCCTTTTTTACCAATGACCACTTCAAGAACTGGCAGAACAAGGAATTCATGTAGAACTGGAAAATAGAGATTCTGAAGACGAAATTCAAAAAATTTCTCTACAGTTTTCCTTAGTAAAAGTTTGGTAACGATAACAGAAATCGGACGGCCGGATGGCCGAGCGGTAAAGGTGGCAGCTTACCGCTCTGGGAGACCCGGGATCGAATCCGAACGGGTCGAATAATCCCCAGGAATTTTTCGGGGGGTGGTCCGTTCGGATATGTCGGGCCCCGTCCCTCACCACCCGGTCGCCTCATTGTGGGCCTGGCCGAACCCATAATGGGCCTACTAAAAGAGGCCCTCTTAGTGCCCACAGGGCGGAAAGAGTTAAAAAAAAAAAAAAAAGATAACAGAAATCGTTGATTATATTGTAGCGAATTTTGATAGGATGCGAAAGCAAAACGAGGCGTTTTGGATGTGATCTCCTGCTACCGACATTTGCTTATGGAAAGAAAAAGAAAGCGACCAATGAAACTACAGGACTTCATCGCAAAAACAAGAATTTCTGAAGAGCCAGGACCTTCGTCACAAAAAATTAACTTTTCATTTCTGTGCGCATATGTTTATGTGTTATTTAACATATATTATTATGCAAAAGTTTTTATAAAAATAACTTAAAATTATAGTAAAATTGCTTATTTTTTGGTCGCGTGTTTCCCTATCCCTATTTACTCTATGTTAAAATGATCTCGTTCAACGCTGTTTCGCTTAGCGCTTTGTCGTCTAGGAACGCATCCCCCGCGTTAAGCGTGGGTCTTACTGTATATTTATTAGGCTACAATTTTTTACAATTGTAGTCCAATAAATTCCCACTTCCGTTCGTCTGCGTGTCTGTTCTTTTTTAATTTGGAAAACGGAGTTAGATAGATAAATACGAGGTCCTATACGGAAAGCCTATTGGCAGGCAGCCTGGATTATCTATATACGAACTTTTACTTTGAACCGGAAGTCGCATTATTTCAATTCAAAATTTCTCCCTGAAAAAGAGTTAGATATATAGCTGGCACGACTCTATTGCTAACAGGAAAAAGTAGGATGTACAGGGGTAAGACACTTTTAATTTGAGGCGGAGAACATGTTTTAAATTAAATAAATTAAAAATATGATTAAAAATTGCAGCCCGGCATTGTGACAATGCCGCAATAAATAACTTCTGTCTGTGGAATAATTGCTCGTTTAAGAGAAATTAGTTCAGGCAATTTATTAAAATTTGGAACCAACAAAATTACTCCAAGCGTCTTTCGAAGTTAACCATGATATTCATTGATGTAGTCCGGGTTATGCATTACGTCAAATTTGGTTCTACAACATCATCTAACACTCATTGCATATAATTTTTTTTTTTTAAATATATAAATTATTCAAGTGTATATTTCAACTTTTTCTTCCGTTTAGTACAAGTCGAAACTTATCAAAACGTTTATTGTGGCGTAATCAGTTATTATTAGTTATAACTTATTATGATTTATTTGCGCCGATAGACATTTACGAATACAAAATTTGGAACGATACATTGAGTTAATTATATAAAATCGTTAATTAGAAAGTATGAAAAAATGTTAATTTATAAAAATTACATTATATAACATACAAAGAAAATATTTGGTGTAATATTTTTCGTAAACGGCAAGAGGGCGCTGGTTAATATGATCGAATGGATGTGGAACGCGCTGAAGAAGTGAAGATGGCAGACGATAAAATGGAATTGAATTCGGAAACATCAAAAACTCTGGAAGGATGGTCTCCAGGTGGGACTCTAATAAATATTTAAGAAAAATAATTAGCGATGGCGTTGAACGTTTTAATAAAATTTCATTTATCTAGTCGAATTATAAAATTGCTTTTTGTTTACTCCTTAACGATATTAAGAATTTTGGCCAGAACCGAGAAGGCTTAATTAAACCTTTGTTCTCTGGACGATAACGAATTTTCTTCTTGTTTGTCTTTAACAGACGTTCGACTCAAAGCAAAGATATTTTAAAAGGTTTTACCGTGGAAAAATATCGATAACTGCTCATTTATTTCGTTTCAATTGGATGAAGTCGGGGATTCCGAGTAATTTAAAAACCTCCGCGATTAAAAAACTAAAGTGTTGTGTCTTTGGTGTTAAAGACTGAAGCCGTTAAGATCTAGCTGTCATTTCAACTGACATCTTTTCTTTAATTCAATTGTATTTCGCTTCGATGTTTTTTTTTTTTTTTTTTTTTTTTTAATATCGAAATTTTAAATATTTCTTACAGTAATCAGTTTGTTTATATTTTTATTCAAATGATTTTTACGATTGGTGTTGTTACTTTTAAGTTTTAGAATTTAATAAAAGGAATATGTATTTATGTATAAAATATGTACTTGTGTGCACATTTTATGCAGTGTTCGGCTGCATGGGGCACAGGGAGATGATTGGCAGGTTTGGGGCATGCAAAAACTTCTCGTAGATACGGCTAGAACTTGTATTGGTAAAATGTGATAGAATTGATCGTGTATCCCGTGTGCAACTTTTCTGATGTAAAAATAGAGCGTGCTTGTATACGAAGTATATCCAATAAGTATATAAAAGTACAGCCCGTAACAAAAGTATAAACATGTTTTTCTTAAAATCTTTTTTAATTTTAGTTAAAAACTTATTAAAATTACTTATAGCAACAGATTTTAAATATAATTTAATATATTTTGGTAAATTTTTATGTTAAAATGACTACTAGTTTAAGTTATTTCGATGTTTTAACTCTCGACTGTGACAAAATTATAAACTTAGGATCAAAAGTGACTAGAAATGTATGATAATTTAAGTTGCTATTCTTATTATTAACAATAGAGGGCGGTAATAGTTTTTAAATCAAATGCGGTGGCAATTTAAACAGCGTTTAGAAATTTTGAAAGGATTTTAAATGTTGTCTCGTTGTTGCAGTCTAATGGAACGAGAAATTTGTGAAATGTATTTACTATGTGGATCTGGTGAGTCGTTAAGAAGAGTGGCAGCTAGTGTAAATTGTTCTATGTCTGCTGTAAGATGTGTTTTACAACAAAAGTAATGGTATGGAAAAATTAAATGATCTGGTAGGCTAAAAAGCCTAACTGATGGAGATAGACGCCAAGTATTTTAATTAATAGCGAACAAAAATGTGTCTACGGGAGAAGTTGCGGCTGCTCTACCAATCAAAGTATTGCACGTGACTGTTTGGAGAACCCCAAATAATAATCAAGATGTAAACTTCCAAAAAATGAAATGTAAACCAAAATTAATCCAACGGCACCAACTAGCTAGAATTCAATAGGCAAAAGAAAAAATGTCTTGGATTTTAGATTGGCATCAAATAGTGTTTAGAGATTTAAAAAAAAAAATGGAATTTAGATGGACCAGATGGCTTTTCAAGTTACTGGCATAACTTAAGAAAGAATGAAAAAGTGAAAATAGTAAACAGCATGGAGGAAGAGCAGTAATGGTGTGGTCAGATTTTGGATATGGTGGTAAGACAGACATTGTTCTTATTAGTTGTAAAAGTAACTCTGAAAATTATCAAAGATGCTCTATGACAACTTAATTACTTTTGGGCCATTAATTGGTGGAGTAACTGGAAATTGCAATGAAACAATGCTTCAGTACCTACCTCAAAATTAACAAAACAATGGCTTGAAAAAGAAAAAAACAATGATGTAATTGATTGGCCATCGAATTCCAGATATAAATTCCATTGAAAATCATTGCTGTCTGTGGAGGAAACAAGCAGTATAACAGTGTAAATGAACTAAAATTGGCAATTATGGAAGTATGGGATGCACTAACTGAAGAAAAAATGAGTAAATGCAATACCACATAGAAAATTTCAACTAATTTCATCAAAAGGTGGGCTTACAAAATATTAAAACAATTTTTAATTGTTATTTCTTAATACTGTGTTTATAGTTTTGTTACAGTCAAAATCTAAACAATTGTATAAATGATGTAATTATTTTATACTTTTTATAAATAATTTAATTAATATATAAAATTATCTTATCAAACTTTTATTGTTAAATAATGAATTAAATTTAAATTAATTTTAAAAAAACAGGTATGTTTATACTTTTGTTACAGATTGCATGTAGTTTGGTTTAATGATATCTAGATATTGATACTTTATTTTGAATTGAACATACATTTTCATAGTTATATTCTGTATAATAGTAATTTGTAATGCTCCAATAATTCTGAGAACTTGCATATCTTCATTTAGTTTAGAAATAGTAAGTAAAAATTGCATTTATTCAAAACAATTTTACAGTGTGATACAGCACTGTATTGACCTTGTGGTAACATGTATTGGCATTAAAAACTATTGTCAAAATTCATGTAATTAACTTTAAATTAATATACATACTATGAGGATTCATAAGCTAGATTTTTTTAAGTTTTTTTTTTTTTTGTGGGCACTCAGTTTTTTCTCTTTTCATTTAAGACTCACAATAATAATGGATGGAAGTTAAGAAACGAGGCCTGACATATTTAGGATAGAGACTTTACAGGAAAATTTCCTGGGTGCCTACTCTTGAGCTATGTGAATAACAAGAATGTTTGGGAGTGTCACTTGTCACAAACTTGTTTATTGGAGAACATTAATGGAATAAGTTAGTAACGGTGATGTTCTCAACACATTTGTATTGTTACTTGCATAGCTTCAGATTAGGCACCCTGGACTTGACTCTAGATCTGTAATACAGTAGGTTGATGTCATTACTTGCTTTGGCTATCCAGCTTTCTATAAATTAGGTTTTAAAAGATGATTGAAATTTATATTAGAATAAACTAGGAAAACTAATGATAAAATAATGATTTAAAAAAAAATCTAATATTAGTTTATAGAGTAAGATTGGATCCAGAACAAAAGAAAATTGAAAATTAATACAGGGTTAGTTGAAATTGAATTAAATGATTTTCTTTCATTTTACAATGGATGACTTCAGAATTTTATTACTGAAACATACCATTGGAATATTATTAATTATAATTGTGAATATTCACAATAATGTAAAATCACATCATGTATTTAGGCCTAGTGCTAAGTATAATCTTCCTATTTATCCTTCAATTTTGGGCATATATGCTATGGATCTACCAATCATTAAATGTGTTAGTTATATGAGCTTGATTGGATTTAGAAGAATATTTGATCTATATCTCAAATTCAAGTCAAATTTTGCATTTTTTTTTTAATCTAGAGCATATGAGTTAAATTTGTTGATTTTACCAATCTTACACTTTCTGAATATTATAATTATACGGGTAACCCCTGTATAACACGGGAGTTACGTTCCAAAAAATTGCCATGTTATGCGAATCCGTGTTATATGAAACAAAAAACTAGTGAAAAGAGGGGTTAGGTTCCAAAAATTAAAAAACATGCTGTTAAATCCTTCTTTAAATCGGATTTATTATTCACAAGTCGAAAGGCTGGATGCAGGCAGGTATCGGGGCATACAAAATTACAAATAAAAATAATAATATACTGAATATTATACTGTAAAAATATAAAATAAATATAAAATAATTTATATTGTTAATTTAAATGAATTTAAATAGTAGCCAGGGGTGCCCCTAGTGGCCATTTTTGGGATACAGTGATAGAATCCAGTTTTTCAGCTTTATTATATAGTAGATTTTTTTCATGGGTACAATACTTATTTATTGTTTAAATAAATATTTTACCAGAGGATTATTCATCCTATATAATGATCTCAGCATGAGCATCATCAACTGATAACAGTTTTTATTACATTTCATGTTGTACTGTACGAGTGTTTTACCTAATTCCCGAACCGTGTTAGAGTGAACCCGTGTTATACAGGGGGATGTTCCCAATTCTCGAACTGTGTTAGAGTGAATCCGTGCTATAGAAGTGCCATGTTATACGGGGGTTACCTGTATGTCATATTTTATTTAACAATGCTAAAATATATTGATCAAATAATAAAACCCTTAAAAATCCAGCAATCACCAACTATTTAATAACACAAATGTTTTTGGTATTATTGAAAGACCTAAAATTTATTACAGTAAAACCTAAGTTGAACTGCATTAACTTGAAGCTCTCTACAAGTCATAAGTGCAGTATATAGGGCTTTCTATATAATATGGTCTTGTTAAGTCAAAATTGTCCATACTTTTAACTTGAACCTATTTCCCTTATACTGTCTACCCTTTGAAAGGTCTATTATCTTCATTTTTTCTTACATTCCATTAGAAGACCATATAATTAAGATAAACAAATAATATGGCTCCATACTGAACACAGCACCATGCCATTACAACCTCAAGTTGACATTTTTTTACCTAACACACTCAAAAGTGCTATGAACTTCATGCAATTTTGTGATCACTCTGTAAACAGATTTTTGAAGAAAGGCTTGATACTAGGAAATATAAAGCCACAAAAAAAAAAAAGAAAGAAAGAAAAATTGAGAAAATTTGGTATTAAACTCATTAACTGAACTGACTTGAAGTTGGAAGTTTTTTACTCCTTAAATATCAACTTAGTGAGGTTTTACCGTATAACCTATTAGAAATTTAAAATTATTACATTTGTCTTCGATTTTAATTCCTTGTGATATTTTATTATATAAATGTACTTTAAAAACAAGATGATGACATGTGATTTTATTATAGCTTTGTCAATGTAACTCAAAAATGTTTTATTGCAAGCCATAAGATATTTGCAGTTTATTTTTATTGGATTAAATATACTAACATAGATTATTAAATTTATTTCAAATATGACAAATCAATAAAAATTTCCTGAAATATATTAAAAGTTTTTTTATAGAAAAGTTGTTATATAAGCTATAATAATTTTTGAAGTTGATTATGAATGAGAAAAATAAAGTACAGTAATAATGCCATTTTGTCATATATAAATTTAAAGGTAGAGAGAATATTGATATTAAAAAAAAATAATAATAATAATAATAATAAGGCTTCATAACTGATTAAAAACAATGATATAAACCAGTATATAATACAATAGTTGCAGAAATACTATTTCATTTATTTGTGAAAAAAGTATTATGTGAATTCTAAATTTCTTCAACAATGTGCTTGTGATGTGATTAGATTTCTGTTTAATGCATAATCTATCCTAATAATTACCTATAGTGATTTATTATCAATTTAATAATGAGCTGGTTAATTATTTGTTCTTCTGCTTATATATGTCTTTAACTGAATGAAGAAATTTAATTAGGGAAAATTGTTAAGCTTAATTCATAAATTAAATTTTCATCTTACCATGTAGTTAATTACCATTTCTGCTGGGCAAATATCTTAATATTTTTATTAAATATTCTTATTTCTTCCATTATTGTTGTATAACACACAATTTTTTGTAGAAATATTCATTGCTAAATAAGGTGAACAATCAAAATAGCCATTTTTATTGATGTTACTATGTAAAAACTTGGATTTGTTTTTTCCTAATCTTTTCAAGATTCATCAAGTTGTTTCACATAAAATGAACAAAATTTTTTGAATACAAAATATTCTACCAGTCTGATGAATCTAGATAATTCCAAACTTTTTTTATTAAGCATTTATAGGTAAATATCACAATATTTTTTAACTTTTTTGAATGGCAATAAAGTTAATTGATTGCACATTTTTACTATGGTAATATTAAATTATGATGATAGAGAAGGTTGTTACAAAGATTAAAAATTTTGTCATGTGTTTAATTTTCAAATGAATTTTAGATATCCAAGGATAATTTTTAATTTGCTAAAAGAGCTACCATATTGACTACTTTATTGAATTTAATTATTAGTAGTTTATCATCATTGTATATTTAACAATTAATTTAAAAACTTGGCCAGTCATGAATTGTAATGTTTTATTGATAAGCTACTATGAAACAAACATACTTTTAATCAAATTATCAGATTATATTAATCAATTTGATATTGCTATCTATTAACAAAATATAAAATAACAGTTTTCATTATACTTTTTCCCTTTATTTATAAGGCCAAAAATAGCAGAATTTTTATTAAGCTATATATAAATTTTCAGTTAAATAAAGATAAATGTTTTTGCTTACAGTAAAAGCATTTCCCATACAAATTTGCTTTTCTTTTTAAATTAAACTGTAAATATTTCATTTAAAAATTACTGAGATTTAATTACATAGTCTGATAACTTCATTTTTTACATAATTTGATAGTCAATAAAATTTCTTTAAAGGAAAAATTTTATTAATAACAGAATGTTCAATGCATTTTCTTATACTACTACAGTCATATTTATTTGCATAAATGCAAGTTTGATTAATTATATGATGTTTAGCAGCTAAGAATAACTTAAGACAATGCTTTAGTTATGGTATTTATCGAACATGTGAAAAATAAATAATTATATATTTGAAATAATTTTTATTCAAATTATTTCAAATATAAATGAAAAATAGTTGGTTATTTTATTCAAATGTATAAAATTATGGCAACATGAGTAAAAATAACATTAACAGGTTTATATTGTCATCAGGCATCATTCAGAAAAGCATGCATATTCTGAAAACTATTCAGAATTGTTTGTATAATCACAAGACGAAAGATCCCAAGTTCTAAAAATTACTACTAGGTTAGGTAGCTTTTGCTATTTAACAGTGCACAACATCTGTTTGGCAACAACTTCTGGCAATCTGCAATGGAGGAATCATCCAAATACAATGTATAATGCTCTTTAGAGCATCCACTGTTGGTGGGCATAGATTGATTTTGCATATTGTGTGGCTTACAAGCTTCCACACCATCTTGATCAGGTTGCAATCAGCAGATTTTGCACCCCATGTCAAAACATGTATCTGGTGATTGGCAAAACTATCTTTTTGATATACCTGCTGGAACATGTCTTCTTCAGTAAAATGTTGTTCTATCAATTTGCTAATTCATAGTCCAATATGTATTTGTATACTTTGGAATTAACAATTTTCTTTATAACTTTCAAAGACCTTTGAGATGTCAAGCAACCCCAAACCATAACATTTGCAAGGTACTTAAATTTTGTGAAAAGATTGCTATAATAGAAGAAATAAGAGGTAGCAAGTAAAGCTGATGTTGCTCAAGATAAGAGTTTGAATAAACAAACAGTTACTGAAACACAGAAAAAGAGTGAGAAGATACAACAAGCTTTCTTAACTTGACAGGTACAATAAAAAGCCAAAGGTACAGTAAATCAGTATTTTATAATCATTAAATTTGAAATTCAGTTGTAAATCAATCAAAAAATTATGAAAACATTAATCATGATTGTAATTTCTTAAATAAAAATTACTGAAATTATTTTTTTTTTTTAAATTGTTTAATTAGATCCAAACAATAACCCAATATTCACAAATCTCTTTTTATAATAACAACTGTTAATATTTTTGACTATTTTCATGTTTCTAAAATAATGTACTGATGAAGTAAAGCTATTATTAAAAATTTTTGAGCACTATTTTTTTTTTTTTAAAGTTATTGAATAAACTAGTTTATTAATATGACAATTGAGTATGTATACTATACTATAGTATATGAACATTCTATGAAGAGTGATGTGGTTGTTGTATTCCCAGAGACAATAAGAATAAAATTTAACCTAAAAAGAAATTTATTTTAAACAACAAATCTAAAATTATGTTTATTAATGAATAAATTTTATTGTTTATAAATAAACAATACTTTTTAGATCATCCTTCCAGATCACCTCCAGAGCAAAATCTCCAGACCAAAATTATTCCACTGAATAAGTTCAGCTAGTTTTAATAATTTTTAACATCTAACATACAGGAGGAGCTCATCTTGAACTCAAAAAAGACATTGTGATGAATCAGTACAGCAAACAATAACAATATTCCTTTAACTGGTCCTCTCATATGGAAGAAAGTTGCTGAAATTGCAGCATAATTGAATATTGAAGGATGCTATCAAAGTTTCAAAAGCATCATTCTGTAACTCAGGTTATTTTTTCAGGAAAATCTAGATGAGTAAATTATGCTGCAGCTGAAGAATGGATAAAAGAAAAGCAACTTGTTATTTTTCATAACTATAATTCAGCACATATTTTCATTTGTGCTGAAACTGGTTTGTTTTACAGATTACTATCATAAAATAAGATTGGTCAAGCTGATCTGATAGCACACTCCACAAAAGTGAATCAAATATTAATTTTGTTTACAATAAATTTTATAAATTGTTGGAATCAAATAGTTGTTCAGAAGAATTTTTCACTGAATATATAGTAAGGGATGTAGTTTATAGATTCCAGAGGAACCGGGTAGTTTTTACAGTGACCATAAATGAAAATGTTCAGTTCCCTTTTGTGCATGTGCATGGACATGCGCAAAGAATGGATTGAATGGAACATAACACTTAGGTAACAAAAGTGAACAGAGTTGTTGCACATGCACGTGGACATGCACAATAAATGGATTGAATGGAGCATGCACGTGCACATGTGTAATGAATGGATTGAATGTATCATAATCTTGAATATATAATGCTTGACAGACACACAAAAGTCCTAACATAAGCACTTCACTACTATAGTGTAGCGTGCTAAAAAACTGTCTGTGTGGTTCACATTGTAAAGGTGGCAAACAGGCAAAAGAAAGGCTTACACTGCTAAGTTATTTTGTGTCAATATGATGGGTATGAAAATATAAAGTTGCTTGCAATAGGTGGTTTGAAGAGGCCTTGTGCTTTTAAAAATGTCAGAACACTTCCTACTTCATACAGACATAGCAAACACCATGATGATATATTTTATGAATGGCTTTATGACTGGGATAAAGAGTTAAGACAACAGCAGAGAAATTTTATTAGTGATGGAAAATTGTGCTGCACATCTCCAATCTAACAAGTGATAATCTTAAACGAATTCAACTGGTACTTTTTCCACCCAATGTGACCTGTTTGATGCCACCTTTTGGACAAAGGGATAATATAAAATTTTAAAATTTGGTACAGATCCTTGATGCTCAAAACAAATACTACAGCATTTGAATAAAAATAACACCATCTGAAGATCTAACATGTTAAATGCACCGAAGTTGAATGCTGAAGCATGGTCAACTAATCCAACTGCAACTATATGCTGCTTTCATAATTTAAAACTTTTTGTGGAATTTGACTTGGCAGATGACAGTAAAATTCAGGAAGAAAGAAGACTATAATAATTTTCAAGTTTTTGTAAATGCTGACACTTTACCACCAGAAACAGAAAAGATTTTACTGAATTTGAAAAAAAAATGTTGAAGTATATGAAGGATCAAGTTATCCAGCTGACAAAATAGCAAATACAGAATTAGATAACAAAAAAGGAAGATGAGGAGTTTTTGTTCCAGTGCCAGTTATTATAAATGATTAAGCTGAAAATTATGTTGAAAGCATATCCCATTTCATTCTACAAATAGAAAATGCTTCTGACTGGTTTTTGCAAAATATTGCATTGTCTTACTGACCACCCTTGACGAACCTTTATGTTCAGTAACAAAAAATGCTTAATAAATCATCCAACAAACGTTTTTGACCTTACTCAAGGTCTGCTGCAGGTTAGAGTAAGAATGAGTTTCAAATTTGGAATGCTTTGAACAGAACAGATTTTAAAATATTAAATTTTTAAAAACTTTTGAAACATAACAACCAACTGAAAGTTAACAGTTGGGAATGCGTGCAATTCAAAATATACATATAGGGCAGCACATGTGTGTATTATTTATACATATAGGGACTGGTATAAAAGTAATTAATATACAATTAAAGTGCATTAGCGATACCACGTTTCTCACACAAGTAACGCCAGGCATATGATAGTGAGTTACCATCCTTAAAATTGATGCACCTGCCTGTCAGGCTGTTTCAAAAGTTTTTAAAAATTTAATATTTTAAAATCTGTTCTGTTCAAAGCATTCTAAATTTGAAACTCATTCTTACTCTAACCTGCAGCAGACCTTGAGTAAGGTCAAAACGTTCATTGGACAATTTATTAAACGTTTTTGTTACCGGACATAAAAGTCCATCAAGGGTGGTCATTAGCACCAGCAATTAATTGTCTTACTAGGTGAAAACAAGACCAAAATCAAAAATACAAATAATAAATTTTTTATCCAAAATTAAAACTTTTTTGTTCATTTTTTATGCAGACTCATAGTATATTACATATTTATTACTTTACATGTGTTGTCCATATCCTTTTAGCCATTTCTTATTTTGTGGTTCATTCATTTGACTTTATTATACCACAGTAAAGGATACGGTTTGGCTTTATTGTTCAAAGATTCTTATTTTTCAGTTTAATTGTTCATATGCTTTAAATTACATGTACTACTATTATAAGTAAGACAAAACCTTTCACACTTTGTTTTTAACAGTTTAATCACTAAGTACAAATGTTTTTGGCCATTTTAAATGGCCTTCTTCGGGTACAATAAGGTCGGTTGGAATGTCGGTTAGCAGATATTTAAATGACGTCACTGTTTACAAAAGTTTCTTCTTACTAGTAAATAGTGACATCATTTAAATATCTGCTAACCGACATTCCAACCGACCTTATTGTACCCGAAGAAGGCCATTTAAAATGGCCAAAAACATTTGTACTTAGTGATTAAACTGTTAGAACAAAACCTTCCACACTTTGTTTTTACTTATTTTAAGTAGTTCTAGCTTTGAGTGCAGAGAAGTACTATTAATTTTGGATTACAAAATAGTTTCCATGTAATGAACATGTCAATTTCAGTACATAAAATGGATACTTGCTATAATGGAACAAAGCAGTTGATCTCAGAAGATCCATTATATTGACAGTTTTTATCATTATATTCATTATATTGCTGATTTTTTAAAAATAGAAATTATTTAGCTGATTGCAGGACATTTAACTTGCATTAGTGTTGTAACACGGTGTTGTATGATTATAGAAAGGAACAGAGTGGTTATCATATACAATAATTTTGAGAAAAGTTACTTGATGTAAAATTGTGCTTTTGACATAAGAAATGAAATCATTTATTTAATGTATCTGCATATATGAAAATGCTAATGTTATATATGAATGGATACAATTTATTTAAATGTGAAAGCATACAAAAACATGTGAAGATTTAAAGATAGATAGGTTAGAGAAAGAAGCAGTGTGCAACAGGTTGTTGGAAAAAAGCAACCTGAAGATATGAAATTGCTAACTAAAGCTAATTTAACTGAATTTCCACATTTATTGCAGTGCTATATAAGATATTAACAGATTCATATTATTCTAAACAAAGATATAAATAACAATGTAGGTTAATTGATCACAATGAAGTCATATGAAATTATACTAATTAATAATGATGATGATGAATGCATCCATTTAAAATATAAATTTGACAACAAACGTATGCAACAAATTTTTAAAAAATGTGCAAACAAAAAGTGTTTCTCTTTCATATTTATTGTACCTTTATACCTTTATATTGCACCTTTTGTGTTTTGCTTTACATTGAAATTATGTGCAGTTTTGTGTTTTTATGCAGATGGCAAATGGTTATGTTAATTCACTCATATTATCAACGAACCTGATTCTTAAGTTAGCAACTTATTATTTTCTGATATGAACATGAAGACTACTGAATGTACTCACTATGGTGAACACACTGGTTTGCATATATTTTTCTTAAGTATACTCAGTTATAAAATAAAAGTTTGCTCTGTATATTTGGAACATCAGACTGAAATGTTATTCATTATAATAAAAGCAAATGTTTAAACACATGTTAATGTTTTTTGTCAATTGTAAAATAATTGCATAGTTATTGCAATTGTTAGTTATTGCATAGTTAAATACTTGTAATTGTTATAGTTATTGCATAGTCAAATACTTGTAATTGTATAGGCAATCACCTAGAACCATTTGAGGTGGATCACAAATTACCGTGCAAAGCAAAATTTATGCAAATTTTGTTTTGCAATGTAGTTGCTTACACACAACCTTCATGTAAGACATGACTATATTATATTTTGTTTGTGCAAAGAATTGTTTGTATTTTTAATTTGAAGTCATTTTCTGAAATACAGGGTAGTCATAAAGTAACTTGACAAACTAATAGTGATCTTGGGAGCATGGAGAACAAGAAATCCATCAAAACTTTTGCAGGATAAGTACAGGTAACAGGGGTTTACAATACACAAAAGTTGGCAAACACATTATGATTTTGGTTAACAAAACCATAACTGAAAATTTCCAATACAATACCAGGAATTCACAATCTCAGGTTCTGCATGAGAGAAAACAGCATAACAAAAACAACAAAGATATTTGTGTTTGGAAAGTGGATGAGCCAATACCCATGATAGAAAACCTATACAGGTTTGCAGATGAGGTTACAGAACTGCAGTTGAAGCTTACTATGACATCAACTGTGGGTTATCAAAGCATCTGTCAAGTGGAATTCAACTAATTAAGCAGTATTCTCACGTTTTCTTTCTCATCCAAAAACATGAACAGGTGTTCTGTCACAGGTATTGGCTCACCTGTTTCCCACTTTTCATTCATAACAATAAAATACTTACTCAAAAATCGTTTAATGCAGTATATATAACTTTATTCTAATATTTTTGATCATTTTAAATGATCATCATCAGGAAAAAGATTCTAAGAGCAAACACCTAACTGTTTTTTGAGTATTTTATTTTGTATGACAAACCTAAAAGTTTGAATAAACAAGAACATTTTTTGAAACCATTGCAACTTAAATGGCTCTATGACTACGACTTGTGTAAAATATCTATTTTGATGTTATTAAATATAGAAGAGAGAATTCAATTTCATACATACACATTCCATAATCCTAATTTTCTTACTAAACGACGATAATCATTATAAGAAATAAGTTAAACATTTTTAGTACTCAATTAACAGATGCCTCTATTGTTCTTAGTTCTTAAGGAGCTGGTTATGACTGCCTCATCAGGTTATCAATTCTTATATTAAAATTGGTAGCAGATGGCCGGGAGGTTAAAAAATCGCGGGAAAGTCTCACTTTTCCTGTCGAGAACATGTAAAATGAGATTTCTCAGGTAGTAGTTGACAATTATGAAATGACAATTATCAAAATATATATATAACAAAATCGGGTTATTTTTGGTTGAAGTCCAGATTTTCACACTATGTTAGTTGTTTCATTTCTGGTATTGTAAATAGAGATGTACATATTTATCATACTTTTACTGTATTTATATAAAAATGTTATATTTACTTAGATACTTCCTCTGCTACAAGTTTAAAGTGTGAAAAAATAGCTGAAAGTGTTTGCTTTAATATAGATGTAGGGCTGGAAAAGTGTGGAAGTTTTAAAATAAGACATGAGAATAAATAAATAAATTTGATTTTTACTTAAAACTATAAAATTCTGTATTGTAGTTTTTATAAGGAAAGAGTTTTAATAATTTACCAGATCTGTACTATGAACATAAAAACTTCTCACTGTTGCAGCAATATATTCTGACTCACTTAATTTTGTCAGTCTTTGAATTTGGCATTATTGAGTGAATTTTGTCGATGCCTTATTCAAGATATAAGTTTCAGTTTATTTACATTCAAAAAATAAATTACTTCTGATGCTATAACTTACATGGAGACATTTAAGCTTTGACATTCTGGATTTTGCTACCATTTTAATGTGTTTTAGTAGCCTTCTCCCAGCACAGTAATATAACTCATGCCAATGAGCAATAGTTTAAGAGAAATCATTTTTTTAAACTTTCTATGTACGTTATAATACAAGATCTAAGAACAAATAGGCATGAACCAGTGAGTAAAACACCAGATTGAAAAACTTGATGTTGCAGATTTGTCCTGCCATTTTTTGTGAAGTGTACAATCCAGTGAATTATTAAAAATTATATTTGGCCTAAAATATTACACAAATGATTTTAATAATTACAAAATCTTTTAAACAACTGTAATAAAGGTATTGATTTGCTCTTCAGTTGTTTTAAAAATATGCTGATGAGTTTAATAATTAGAAAATAGTATTTTGGGCCAAATATATTTTCTAATAATTCACTGGATTGCACTCTTCAGAAAAAATTGTAAAAAAAAGTTGAATAAAAGTAGGATAAACCTATGACATCAAGCATTTTAACCTGGTGTTTTACTCACTTGTCCACATCTATTTGTTACAATTCACTTATAGAACTCAATACATAATATATGCAAAAGTTTAAACAATGATTTCACCTAAACTACTGCTTGTTAGCACAAGTTATGATACCGTGTATTAGTATTAGTGTATCAAAACTTATTAAAATTTTGGCAAAATCCAAGATATCAAATCTTGGATGCTCCTTTTTAGCTTAAAGTAACTAAAGTCACTGCAAATGCAGTACACTTCACTAGTATTTATGAAATGAAAATAATGTTGTTGCTCATTATTAAGTTTTTTATAAATACAAAACTACTGATTTTACCAAATGAACACAACAAAATCAAAAATGTGTTTAGTGGATTGTTCAAAAAAAGTTGATTGTCATAGAAACATGCATTCCACCAATAAAAAGTTCCACATAGAGCTGTCTATGTAAAACAACAAACAAAATGCAAAGCATCATGGGAGTGTGGAACCTCTGTCATTTCTGGTTAGCTGTGTGCATGTATGATTCTGTTGTTTGTACCCTGCTTATTCAACACATTGAAATAGTCTTAATGTTTTAAAAACCAAAACAGTTATAAGATAAAAATAAGTAATAGAGATTTTGTTATTTTACTTTGGATGACGAGGCTAAAGCTGGATATAAAGGAAAGTTTAAGCAATTTGACCTGAAGTGGCCTGATCTCTTAATGTTGAACTACACAATCTCTAGCAGCAATACCATAAAATAGCTTGATTTTCACTATTAATTTGTGGGCAGAACCTGCTATTTATACAAAGCAATTGTTTAAAAATTACAAATCACTTGTTATAATTATTTAGTAAGTGAAAAAGTACACAAAATATGGTGGTACACAGTAAAACACATGGCATGGCATAATAAAAAGAAAAGTATAGTCAATCAGAGTTTAAAAATGTTTTGTCGTCACATAGATGTGAGCAAGTGAAATTTCCAGCAAGATATGTTAGTAAGAGAGCAAATGTGATGACTTCAGATTATGACATTTCTTGCTTTTTCACTGTTTCACATCACCAAATTACTTCATTGTCATTTGGTGATGTAAAATGTTCCCTTTTGTTTGAAAAAATAAAAAGAAAATGGAATGATGATAAAGTTTATTTCTATTTCAGTAATTTCTTTTAATTGCTGATTGAATTAATTAATATCTCTGGAAACTTCAGTCATTGTCTTCTCACCCATATCTGCTGAAGAAAGTATATTTGATATATATTTAGTATATATACATATATTAGGGTGTCCCTTATTTTTCAAATATTTTTTTTTTTCTAATGCATAGGGCCTAGTTTTGTTTATTTTACCGTTAAATACTCCCACAATAAATTTCAGCTCATTTTGATCACTAGAACCCGTGCCGACTTGCATCGAATCATTTCCATACATATGGTGTTAGAGAAGTGGCACGTATTCGCTTTGTTCGCCATTCTAACACAATTTGTTGGGCTATTAACACTCCATATGTGATAAATATCCACCAATTTCTTGACACAGTTAAGTATAGATTTTTTTAGGTATTCTAGCTTTTTCCCAAAATATGATAGACTCGCGTATTACAAGATTTATGCTTTCACTCAGTTAGTTTAACTTCGCTAATGTTAAAAAACAAAACTGTGAATATTTGCCAATTTAACGGTAATTTTGCACTCGTGATTTGGTGGTTTATCTCTCTGACTAAGAAAATATGTTTTTTAGTGCTTCGTAATTTCACTGACATCTTTGAAAAAAAACTATACATGTTAATAGCCTGACAAATTGTGTTAGAATGGCGAACAAAGCAAATACGTGCCACTTCTCTAGCACCATATGTATGGAAATGATTCGATGCAAGTCGGCACGGGTTCTAGTGATCAAAATGAGCTGAAATTTATTGTGGGAGTATTTAAGGGTAAAATAAACAAAACTAGGTCCTATGCGTTAGAAAAAAAAATTTTCAAAAAATAAGGGACATCCTTATATATATATACCAATTATACTTTCTTCAAATAAATATATACACAATATAAGTTACATAACATATACAGTATATACATTGCACTTGTACTAAAAATGAGCTAAAGAGCTAATCCATAAATGCAGTTTAAAGCAAGAAGGTCAAATCATGATAAGTCAGTATCAGATATCTGCAAGGGTGAGATTTTCTGTCCTGCAAGCAAGAGATTCTATCTCTCATTCATGCATGATTTCACTTTGTGAGAGCCATATTTTTACAAATTTATTGCTTGCTGCTATTAGTACACATTTTTGTAATACTGCACATACTATACTCTAATGCAGTAATTGCCAGTCCTTTTATAAAGTGACATTTTTTTTAAGATATATTTTATTATGAATTATGTTTCTTGCTTTCAAATAAGCACTACTACCATCACATTCAACTATACACCCACTCAAAACAGGAAGTTTGAAAGGTTTCTTGACAACTAATGCTCTATTGTTCAGCTTTACACCAAGCTACATGAATACAGAGATCAGATATTATATTGGATTTATTTAGTTACATGCATACTTGGAATATATAAATGCTCTAATGAAATGTTGAAAACAGCAGTTGCCAAGCAGCGATCCATGAGAAAATTTTGATGTTCTATGGAGAAATTTGGACATTGATCAACTCACAGTTATGTGAAGTATTATGAAAGAAGTGCAAAATGCTTGGTTACTTTTTCTCACCCATTAGGGTTTTTATTTGAATCTAAAACCAAACATGAAATGACTGTTATCAATAAACATTGTTGAATGTAATAATTGTCCTTCATGGAAAAGAGCAAAGAATAAACTTATATCAAATAAGCAGCAACAAACTTCACACTAATTTGTTGTAATTAAACAAATGAATTTCATATTAATAAAGTAAAATGGAACTTTTATGATCATTATTCTATAGATGTTTGAATTGTTTTAAAAAAAAATTCATGACAGTGGTATGTGGAATTCAAAATTGTGAGTTTAGTGGTCTGTGAGGTCAGAAATGTTGGTTTAGAATATATTAAATTTTTAATGGTAAGCATAAATTTTGCTGAAGAGAACAAGTCATACAAGGAACATATCAAAGCAGTGCATTTTGGGCTTCCTGCCCCAATTCAGTCCTTTATTACAGATCTTCAACTTTATTAAAATTATGTTAGTGATCACTGGATGGATCAACTTTGTATATATAGCTTCTAAATAAAATTAAGTTAATATAAGGCTATGATAAACATTTTCTTTAAAATTAAAAATTAAAATTAAAAAATAAAAAACTTAAAACAAAAGATGTGTATCCCATGTAAAAATAAATGTACATGCTTTAAAATGTTGGTTGTAAAAAGGAAAACTTTTTATAATAAAATTAAAAGTACCTTATTAATCACTAAAAATCTTCACTGCACTATATATTCCATATGTTGAGTCTGGATATTAAAATATGTATTCGTCTATACATAAAAAACTGATAGTAGATATGTTAAATAATTAGAAATGTGACAAATGGATAATTAAACTCGTTCAGTTCATTTTAGATAATTATTATTTTATTTGTAACAGGAAGTTTGTTTTTTAGACAGGTATCTTCAAGGGCTCATGTATTGGACCAAACCTTGAAGAATTATGAATGATAAAAATTGACCAAATAATTAAAAATCTCTGTGGTATAATTTTTTTATGACAGATACGTGGACGACAATTCTGTTATTTACAATAAAGGTTTAACCCAGATACTACTTGACTTTGCCAATAATATCCACAATAATATAATTTTGGAATAAGAAAAAGGAAATAATTGCATGTTAAATTTTTTAGACATCATTTCCCAGAGATCTTATAATGATTTATCTTTTAAACATACATTAAACCATGTCATGTAGGTAAGGTTGTTATTATTCCAGTGTACCTATGTACATTAAAAAGAATATTTTAATATGTATATTACAAAAATTAAACATGCACAAACAGTATTATAGATCAAAATAAAGAAATTGAATACATATATTGCATTTTCCAATTAAGTAATTACTCAAACAAGATAATTGAAAAATGACAATATGACCAACTATATCACCATTACAAGTTTTTATAGATTAAAGCTTGATTATATTCCTATACTATTCAAAAATTATTAAAAACATAATATTGTTATTGCTCTCACATTTAATAATATCAAAAAGATGTTAAAAACTAAAGATTCAATTAATAAGAAAACAGACATAATACGAAATAACAATGTAGTACACAAAATTTTGTGTAATTGCCAACCAAAACATTACTGTGTAGATGAAATAGGAGGAACGTTGAAACTAGGATTAGAGAACATCTTCATGCAGTTCAATACAATTACACCAATTTTGAAGTTACCCTACAGTGTAATCAAGAGGGTTGTGAAGGACTCACTGAATGATTTTAAAATCTTTAACTTTTAATAATTTTTTTCTTTTTAACTGCAGGAGCATTTAGAAATCCATTAACAATTAAAGAAAACAGAATGAGTTTAAACACAGGAATAGTCATCAGTGAGATTTGGCAGCCATTATTACATAATTAAACAAGCCTGTTGTGTATCCTCCCTTTCACCTACCCATGTTTTATAATGTACTGTATCCTGTATCTCTAATATAAACTTGGTTGAGGAATATACAGTGAAGTTTTTTTCAATTCAATTCTTTATTGTATGAACTAGGGTTTCTCAAATGGGATCCAGGGATCCCAGTTGTTTTTTTTAACCCAGGAAATTCTCATCCCGGGAAATCCTGCAAATTTTTTAAAAGTTCACTTTTTTCTTATTTTGTGTTAAGGTTGAGGAAAGTTTGAAAATAGAAAGTATAATTAACTCAAACTGTCAGAATACATTTGTATTTGTTAATTTTAAACCTACTTATTAGTTTTTTAAATTTTTTCTCATTATAGCATGTCACAAATGTCAATAATCAGTATGTAGCTTACTTGTAACAAGACTCTGAAAATTCTTTACTTGTCAGAACTGTAATATCTGGAATAATTGTTCTTGCACTGTCTTAATTTTTAACCATGCCCAGTAGCTTCAATAACTGTGTAACGCCAGGTTGTGCAAATTGGGCAAAGATACAAACGAGTACAAAGTCTGCAAGTATGAAGTTTTTCTTCATAAACCTGATTATTAAAGCCAAATGAACTGTTGAATTATTGGGCTATAAGCTTGATGTTTCTATTAAAGTAGTTGAGGTAGACAAGTCAAGAATACTAGAGAGCAAAAGAAGTACTACAATCTTGAAAACGAACTAGAAATCTTCCAGGCTATGGGTGAAAAAAACACACAATGTCTGTCTTCTCTTAAATGTATTTAATACAATTTCACTCACATCAATTGAATTGGAAAGGGCATTTGGTAGCAGGACTTTTCTTTAGTAAAATAAGAACCAGATTGAGTGATGGGAGTATTGACCATCTTTGCTTTTTAAAATCTTTTTATAAAAATTTACAAAAATATTTTGTAATATGTTTTATTTAAAAACGAAAATTACCTTCTAAGTTAGAAGTTTGATCTGAGTTCGTTTTTTTAAAACTCAATTCAAAGCATTTTGTTGTTGTTGTTGTTTGCAGTTTCCAGCAAACTTTAATAAATTTTTTCTATTTTTAAAAAATTTCTACATAATTCAAAGGTAATTTTTAATATATATCTTACACAGCATTATTAATGTGATTTTGGAGGTTGCAGAATGTATTAAATTACTTTAAAAAATGAAAAATACTTATATCATTTGATTTCAAGATATTTTATATATCTTAAAAATAATTAATTCTATCCTGGGATTTCTCAGGATCCCGGGAAACAATTTACTTTTATCCCGGAATCCTGGGACAAACAAAAGACCGGAAAATGAGAAACCCTAGTATGAACCTTAGTTTGTTACAAGGGGTTAAACAATTTTTACAATTTTTTTCTCATGGTGCAACACTCCCTATCATACCATACATTTCTTATATGCCTTTAAGGAGGTACAGATTTAACATTGCAAATTAAATTCATGGACATTGCTACTTTAATTATACATTCAACTAGATTACATTTGAGTTTTCCTCCATATTCATCTGATAGAATATTATCTAATGTAACAGTAAATGAAGATAGGTTCATCCCTCCATATTGCATATTTACCAAAAAATTTTTCTTGGAAACTGCAGATGATACCAAGGGATCATTAATAGTAAAACAGGTGAATGATCAGAGCTTATCTCTGATAAAATACACAAATCTTTTACTATATGAGTATATATTTCTTGTGATACTATGATGAAATCAATAACACTGCCTTAGTTGTGTGATAGGTAAAATTGCCTTCATCTCTTGACAATAAACAGTCTTGTTTGTTTAAATGGTTATCTTCACAAAAATGATTATTTTCCCTCTATTATTAACAATAGAATCTGGTAAATTGTCTTGAAAGTTTTGAAAGTCACCAGTAAAACATGACAAATAATCAGGATGTTTCATTCTGGAGTTAGTCTGCACAAAAAATCAAGTTAGTTCCAGATATAGAATAATTTTGTATGAACAATAAAGTATTCTTGAAATCATCATCATAATTATTGTCAGGCAGAATATAAGACACTATTAAATGGATATTAGTTAACTCTTCAGTATCTACTTGTAAAGCCAATATAGATCATGACTGAGATATCAGTTTAACTTTAGAGTCTGCATCTAATCTAAGCCCAACAATTAAGCTGCTGCTGGGTCTTCTAGGACCCTCACAACTATGAGCTACCTGATGATACATTTTATAATCAGCAGAAAACATTAGCTAGGTTGACACCAAAGTTTTAAATGCGAAAACGTCTACGTTGGACGTTCAACGTCGCTTTCCTGTAAGCCTAGAAGTTTGACAATGGCGTTTGGAATGTCAAGCACAATTCCGCAGACTTACCAAACACCATTGCCAAACTTCTAGGCTTACAGGAAAGTGGCACTGAACGTCTGACGTACATGTTTTCGCATTTAAAACTTGCCTCAACCTCGCTATTGATTCAGTTACTGATGACATATGTCATGTTTCCACCAAACAAAATATAACCATTTTATATATCAAATTCCAGAAATTGGGAAAACAAAATTAATTATTTAAACTTGCTATATTGTAAAAAAGACATTTCATATTATTATTATTATTATTATCCAAGTATAGGGCTTTATATTTGTCTTTTATATCATTATATTGTTTGTTATTATAAACTGTACTTCTAAAAAAGACTGATCTCCATCTGTGTGAAAATTTTACCTTTATAATTACAGGCAAATATCTACCATTAATCTGTTGTATTTTAATTTAACATTTCTATTTCCTTTTGAATGCATTTTTTACCATAAAACCTTAATTTGTTTCTAATAGTTCTAAGTATTTGTTGAATAATCATTTTTAATGAATATATTTAAACCTTCCTTTTAAATTATTAACATTTTTATAAGCTTTTATTTTCAAAACTATACAACTCGCAGATAACCAGTCTTTTTGCATTTACTTTAAATTTTCTAGTTCTAAAAAATGTAAAAATGTAAAAAATATTCATATTTGTAATTTTTTAAGATTATCATCAAAAACTTATTGAACCTTAAGTAAGCTATTGTCCATTTCATTGTCATCCTCCAAGCCAGAGATTACAATATTATTTCTTTCTGGATCTTCTAATTTCATTTCCTTGTACAATAAAGTTGGAATGGTCAGTTATTGGTGTGTTCCTCATGTGATGATAATCATAAATTTTGCTGGAGAGAATATCACTAAAGGATTATCAGGAGAACAAATAGCAATTTTTCCTCTAAATAATAGTGTTTTCCACAGATCTTTTTTTTTTAATTTGTGTTTTTGTGAAATCCTAAGCAATATACTCGGGTATGAGGATTCCATTGTCCTAACTGCTAAGTTTGAACACCAATGAATTATACGAAGTTTTTTCAGATAATTCACACTTTTATTTAACCATTTATTATTATTATTATTATTATTAATAATATCAAAGTATATGAAAGAATTAATAATTTTTAAGCTTAGAAATTTTAAATTGAATTAAAAATATTTTTTCAAACTTAATTAATACATATTTTACAACTGTAGATGTTAATCAAGATGAAGCAATTTTAGCACAAGAGAGAGAAATTGAAAGAGAGGTAATTAATAATTATTATAATTTATTTCTTAATTTTTTTTTTTACTTACTAGATTTTTAAAATGTGTTTTTCTTTCTGATCTTAAATTCATTTATTTATGAAAATAAATTATACCTTTAATTTTCCTACATGAATCTTTCTAATGTTTTATAGAAATTACAATTTTTACTTTGTACAATATATATAACAGAGGGAAAGTATGGTGATTTGTCAAAAAAATTACCCTCGGGACCGTGAAACATTGAGAAATACAAAAATTTCTGGTGTTTTTTCTGTATGTAATGATGTTAGTGTGCGTGGGTATGATTTCGTTTTCCTTGTTTGTAGCTTAATAACTCCTGTGCTTTTTTTGTCGAAGATTTCTGAAATTGTGCAGGGAGGTTTGTGTATTAGGGAGATTGATGCTATTAAATTTTGTTGATAAAGGTCCAAGGGGTGGGCAGAGAAAGGGATCTTGTGGATCTCCAGTAGGGTCAGACTTGAATTTGAATGAAGATTTTACTTATTATTAGTATTTACAATTTTTTATAAAACCCATCCCTATCCCAAAAATTAAGCTGTTTTGCCATTTATAGTAATTAAAAATATTTAAAAAAAAAAAATGATTTTTAATAAAAATATGATAAAGATTGTGCCACCAAATGTTGCTGGAAAAGTTAAACAACTTGCTGGATTTTTTTTTATAAGTTGGCCTCAACAACTTATTTCTTTCATTGAAATATTAGTTTGTCATTTTTCAACTTTATTTAAATTAATTATTAACATTTTTTAAATAATTTTTTGCTACATTCATAAATATGATTGTGTAGTCAGGAGAGAAACTTTCACCTAAAAAAGTGGTTTTTGTTATGAAAATTAGTTATTTAAAAAGTTATAATAATTCGATCAATTGAAGAATTAATGGATGAAAAAATATAATCAACAATAAATGCAAGATATTTTTTGTGATATTTTTAAACAGCTTTAAATAAAAAAAAATCTAGCAATACTTTCTCTGTGTAACTTTCTCTGCTGAGATTTTACTTAAAAATATCTTTTATATTAATCATAATAAATAAATGTTTTTGTGACTCCATCTGCTATGAGATTTTGTTATAAAAACTTTTTATATTTTTAATTATTACAAGGGCTATTTTTTAAATAAGTTCCGTTCGTGAATGAGAGTGAGAATAATGTGCAGTCACGGCAGTACGCATGCGCTTCTGCTCTGAGCAAGCTTGGCGCGCATTTTCACGCCATTTGCAGCCATATCGTCTGTCTGTATGTTGAGCTGTAGAAGTTTAAAATGTTTAAGAAAATTGAGTCTTCCGCCGACTGTGAGATGCAATCTGTTATTCGATTCTTGAGTTCAAGAAACTTTGCAGCAGCAGAAATTCATCGTCAGATTTGTGAAGTTTACGGTGATAATGCTATGAGTGACAGTAAAGTTCGAAAATGGGTAAGAATGTTCAAGGATAGGCGAGTTAATGTCCATGATGAGCCACGCCCTGGCCGACCTTCTCCGATTTCTGAAGATTTGGTTTGTGATGTGGATAACAAAATTCGAGAGGACTGACGATTCACGATTTCAATGTTATCAATTGTATTTCCATAGATTTCAAGATCAGTTTTGTATACCATTGTTTCAGAGAAACTGAATTATCGAAAATTGTGTTCTCGGTGGGTTCCAAGATTGCTTTCTGACGATCACAAAACAAAAAGATTGGACAGTGCTTTATCGTTTTGACTCGATATGATCATCCACACAGTCCAGACTTTGCACCCAGTGATTTTCACTTGTTTCGATACTTAATCCTTGGTGGTCAACAGTTCAATGACGATGAAGAAAATGAAAACTGCACTCATGAATTGGGCTTCTTCACAGGCGGCAGATTTCTATGAAGTCGGAATTCAAAAATTGTTGAGCTGTATGACAAATGTTTAAACAAAAATGGAAATTATGTAGAAAAGTAGATAAAAGTATGTAGAAAATGGAAAAAAATATATATTAATGATATTTACAGTATTTTTCTTTTTATTAAAAAACGGACCTTATTTAAAAAATAGCCTTTGTATAAAATGACAAATGCTAATTTTGAGGGTAGAGATGAGTTTTATAAAAGAAAAAACGAATTGTAAATGCTAACAAGTAAAATCTTCATTAAGTTCTACCCCATTCAAGATATGACTGCCCTCCATCTCTCCATTCTTTCAACCTTTCATCACCAAAATTTAATTGCATCAAATTAAACAAAATAGATGCCAAAACACATACCCACAAACCCCATCCATGGAAATTATTTTTGTTCAGATGGTCTCAAAACATGGAGATTTGCAAAAATCTTGAACAGTCAAATTTGACATGATTCCCATACTTTCCTTGTTATTTATACATAATAACCAGGAAAGTAACAAGAATTGAACACAAATCTTATATTATTTCACATTTTAGCTAGTGATGCATCATAAATATTTTGACCAATTGCTGATTAATTGGCAATTAAAAATCAGCTGATTACTTATATAAATAAATAAGAATTTCATATACTGTACTAAAGTGGTTTGCTCACTCACCTCCTTATTCTAAATATAGACTATTTGTAACAAAAATTTTGTGATAATTCATCAATTCCTAGTGCTGTCATTTCTAATCTCACATTAACTCCCACCAAAAAGTTTGTGTTACAAGCAGGGAAAAAAGCTCTCACTATTTTAATATATATCTTTTAATTTTACATTTATTATATATATGTTAATAATTTTTGTAACTGACAGTCAATGAGATGGATAAGTATGATGATCCTTAGCGAGATTAGCAATACTCTGTTAAAATTTGTAAGTTGTAAGCCTTTTCATCGACCCCCAATAATGCAATGGTGCAAAATTAAACAAAGTGCAAAAAATGATAATTAATTGTAATTTAAATGGTACTGTGGGTTAGTATCGACCACTTTGGCAACTCGTGGTTTAGAGTATATATTAATAAATTGGAAAAAATGAATCAGAAAGGAACTCTTGTCACAGTCAAAATTATTAAAATAAAAATTAAAAAATGATAAAAAGTACCATTTAAACTACAATTAATTATAATTTTTTGCACTTTGTTTAATTTTGCACTATTTCATTAACACTTATCCTTAGACTGTGTGTGTGAAGGGTAATTAAGAAGGGTTTGGAAAAAATTAAAATATTTTGAAATAAATTTTATCCATATTAGATTAAGCATTCTCCCAATTTTATAATTTTACATAACTAATATGCTTTAAAATTTGCAAAATGTTTTAAAATTTAAATATGCATATATTATAGGGGCTCAGTCCACTACCCTTTGGAGCATTTCATAACACACTCCTTCATGTTTTATTTCATAATTTTTTCATATAAACAATTCATACTAGTTTTAAAATTTTCATTTCAAATATTTTTAAAAATAAAAATTGTAAAACTAAAATTAGGTAAAAATTTTTCATTTGTAACATTATTGATAAATACTGTTGTTAGTTTATAGTTAGTATTATAGGTTATTAACAGAATTATCATATGAAGTCCTTATTAAATTTAACAGAAAGCAATAATTAATAATGAGAAACATTAATAATTAGTAATTGTTTGACCAATTCTGCTGATTGCCAGTTGTCTACCAATTAATTGATGCATCACTAATATTAGCTTATTTCATTTTTTAAGTGATGATATAATTGTTTGCTTTCATTGGCATGTAAGCAAACAATTCTGTTAAATCACTTATGTAAAGTGAGTTCTGTTAAATCACTTTTAGTTATTATAAGAAATGGGTCTGTCATCGTACTGTACAGTTCTGTTTCATTTAATCAATGCTAGTTATCATTTCTCAGGAAAAAATCAGCTTCAATATTATATTATGGCAGTAAGATCATGAGTTAAATTCTCTGGCATCTATAAAACAATTATCATCTTACATTTAATCTTATAAATGAAAATATGTTTGTTTGTTTATGACACAATTGTCTATATGAGGCCTTTGTATACATGTTTACATTTGGATTCTTAGGGTCATTGAATTTCATTGGATTGGTAATAATTGTCCAAGTCTGATAGACTATGCTCAGATGATAGGTGTAATTGATGTTAGGAATTTTTTTTAGTTCTGTTGATTTCAGATCATTTGTTTGATTTCTTGTAGATGAGGTGTTTTTCTACAGTGAAGAAACAATCAAGATATACTGTCAAAATTAAAAGGAAACTGATAACTAGAAGGAAAAAATTAGTTAAGAATAAAGTATTTTTGACAGGATTGATGGTTTAGAATGTAATCTAATGATTGGATTACAGAAAATTGAAAGAGTAAAATATAGGTAACTCTTGGTGAATGCAGTTTCAGTCAGTGTGAATTTTTCTTAATGCAAGTCTGTTCTGAGAGAAGATCAGCATTGCCAACTCAACAAAACTCAGCTAGCAACACTGATAATTCTTTGTAAAATTTCATGTTACTCTATTCAGATTTTTTCCAATTTTTTGAAATTTACATTTTACATAACTGTGAATATACGTAAGTCACGTGTTACCTAACTCAGGGTATTACTGTACTTAGAATATAAATAATTTGTTAGATTGTGTATGTTTTGTGTTAAGGAGCTTCTAAAAATAGCAATGTGGTACAGGGCCTTCAAATATATAAAATTCTTTTAAGTGATGATAAACTGACCTTTCATATGTTTCCAGCAGTGACAGCATTGTAAAAGAAAATGCTTTTGTAATGCTGTTACTGCTGGAAATGTATGAAAGATCAGTTTGTCATCACTTATTTAGTAGTTTCAGCTTTAAGAGTAATTTTATTTTTAAAATTCTTCTTTTGAGTTTGATACAGTATACAAAGATAGATTGATTTGTTTGTGTGTATAAATTATTAAAAGAGAAGAATATTCTCTCTTCATAATTTTTATCTTTATTATTATTATTATTGAAAGGACCTAAGTTAATTAATTATATATATTTAGATTGCAGAATCAATTCCACTAATTGGACCAAAATGCTCACTGTTGTCATTGAGCAAAGAATATGCTAAGGATGATGATGTTTATCTAGAGAAACTAAAAGTAAGTGCTGTATTTTGTAAACTTGATTATATTATTGTTTACAATGATACAAAATAAATATTGATTATATTTTGTCATCAATAGTAATATATATAAAAATAGAAGGAATTAAGACATTTATGGGAATTACATGATCCTGATACCAAGAAATTTTAATTAAAATCAGAATTATTTTGATAAACATTCTTAACTTTCCTTAAGACATTTGAACAATTAGAGATGAAATTAAAATGAGAACTTTTATATTTAACCTCAGCAAGTTTTTAATTTGCATTTGTAAAAGTAGCCTATACATTTGAAAAATGCTCTCTTCTTTAATTTTTTGTTTCTTATTTTGTGTGTTTGTTGTTATCCAGATTATCAGATTTTAATATATATTAAAACAGAGTGTAACTTACATTTGATGTATTGGCGCATGCACGGTTTAAATGTAATCACTTGCGGCACTAGTGTCAGCTTGATGTATACTTAACTTCTGGTAGTGAGTAAACAATGGAAACAGAATGGGAAGTTTTAATCTACTTATAAAAACATGGACTTAAAAAATGTAACAGTTGCTGAATTACAAAATAAATTAAACTAATTAGTGGACAAGACAGCAGGGACAACGGCAGAACTTTTAGAAAGGTGCACAAGCTTAAATTAATAAGTATAAACTGATGCTTTACTGTTGTTGGCTTTAGTTTTCATTCTTGTAACAACTATGAGGACAACAATTTAGTTTTACTCAACTTCAATTTTAATATACTTTTGGAATTTTAGATACGTAATAATTAGCAAAAAACAATGTTAAAAATCATTGTCATTAATGTTTGATGATGATTCAAATACTATTAAATTGTTTTTGAAATTAACTGCATTTTTAAATTTAACATAATTATAAGAATATCATATTTTTGGCAAAATTTATATCGTTTAATATTTAGTTGGACCTCCTTTCATTTGAATAACATCACTCTATTTAGACAGTCTGAATCAAGTTACACAATTGTTTCACTTCAATATTTTTTCAAGCATCCATAATTGCTAATTTTAACCGGTTGATGATAATGCTTGTTTTGACCATATACTATTTTTGTCATTATACTCTATAAATTTTCTGTTGGACTAAGATCTAGGTTTCTAGAAGGCCAGTCTAATACTTTTTTTGTTTTTATTAACAAACCAGATCTTACTGTTAGTTGATTTTAATGCTCGGAGTGGAGCATTGTCTTGTTGAAATATCCAATTACTTCTATTAATTAAAGGTCCAAATGCATTTAAATTATTTTTTAACATATTCTGATATTTCAAAGAAGTCATTTTTTTCATCAAAAATGAAAAAATATCAGTTTTCCCTTTGAATCCAAAGCGTCCCAAATCATTACATTGCCACTTCCTAACTGACTACTCATTCTAACTTCGGCTTCTTTTTTCACATTATGCCAATATTATCCATAACCATCTGGTTCATCTAAATTCTACTTTTTTCATTAGAGAAAACAACTTTTTCCCACTCCTTGGGCCAGCTCAGGACAGATTTAGCCTATTTGTTGCTTGTGGACAGGTATCAAATTAGGTATCACTTTCATTTTTCAGTATTTTATGTTATCATGAACACACCACCACATTGTCTGATGGGACACAGATTTTGGTAAATTAGCAGCTACCTCTCTAGTAGATGGCTGCTAATTTACTTGCTGTTTTGTAAGGAAGAAAACCTTTTGTTTATCTCTATCAGTTAATTTTTTCTTAAGTTCACTTCTCTCCATTTTCCATAATTTTCTTGAAATATATTGTCTATACATTGGCCACAGCAGTTTTAAAATGATTAATTATTGTAGTTATTTGTATGAAACTTTTCAGCACCTTGTAATTTATATATATTTTGAATTTCAGCCTCTAAAAGTCTACTATTTCTTGGCATTGTGTTATTAGTGTTTAAAACATAAACTGTTAAGATTTCAAAAGTTTAAAATGATTGTATGCACAGTGAGTTTCAAAATACCTTTCATTCTTTTTTCTAGAGAAAGGTGTTTTGAAACTTATTAAAATGATTGGCTGTTCTAATACCAGGTGAGGTGTAATAACTTTTTCAATTGTTCATTAAAAATATATTTACATTTGTAGAGTATTATTACTTTGAACTATTCAAAATTAATTGTCCTTATAATTTTGCCTGTTACAGATTTGAAAATAATTTCTTCCCAGTTTTTATCTACTTCCCATTCTTTTTTCCTATTAGATCATCCGGAAATTTATGAAATTTCTAACTTGGATATTTTTTTATCATTGGCACTGAGGCAAACAACACTTAACCGACATTTCAAAAATACCTAAAAAAGTAATTTTTAAACAAATGTATACACAGCATGATAGACGAAACAGGAAGCTGCCTATTCATAAGCCTGATTCTAGCCTGATTGGCACAGTAATGAGAGTTAGTTCAGGAAAGAACAAAATTTTGTTCTTTCCTGAACTAACTCTCCTTACTGTGCCAATCTTTAAACACCAGTATAAAGTCCTATTAATAAGTAAAGTCCAAGTAGACAATTAACAATAATATTAGAATTTAAGGCTTTTACAATTTCTATTCTTAAATTTTTTCAACCAATGCACAATGGGTCAGCAGCAATGTAAAATGGAATAAAATTTCAAAATGCATTTTCAAAGGTTCTATTACAAAAATTAAGTGACTATATTTATTTTTTTATAACATTTTTATTTAATTTCAAAGCAAATTTTCAATCCCATGAAGATTATTATGTTTAATTCTGATAGTCAAGCTCTGCATTTATAAATTACTTAAAAAATACTAAGTTATCATTGAATATTACTTCACTAATGCAACCAGTATGAATTCTGCAATAGAGAATGTAAACAGTATATAATTAAAGTATAAAAACAATCTAAAGTAAATACATTTATTAGTTACTTCCACATTCTTTGTTTTCATTATCTTTCTGAATTTTCATTTGTAGGGGTATATTGCAACATTATATTCTAACACAAGAACTGCCATACAGGCCATTTTGACCTGTACTTGTATTTATTGATTTCTGGCAAAAAATTTTATGAATATATTTTTAAAATGATGTTTTTTCAATAATTGAGAATATCCTTAACATTATTTGTTGTGTGTGTGATTCTAAGTGTATACATATATGAAAAAATTAACCAAAAATTTTATAATGCTAAGGTGAATACATCTTATTTTGTCCGTACATACTACATGAAATGCTTCGTTCCAAGTGAATCTGTTGTTGTTTATGAACACTTGTTTTGATACAAATGACACTTCTTTTATTCAATATATACCAAATAAACCCAACAAATTAGGCATCAAGTTCAGGATTCTGCCTGATGGGAAATTGATATTTTCTATTTAAACTTAGTAAACACTAGCGTTGTGTGTTTTCCAAAGACACTTGGCAAGTTTTCTATCAAATATCTTTATTCATTCTAGTTGAAAACGTCCAGTCCCTACAGTAATCACTGGGCGGTGGACCACAGATCTTAATATTTTCTAATTGGTTTTTCTTACCTTAGTAAAGATGAGTCACATCCTGGAGAAATATCATTGGTGCAGCATGTTATCATAAAACATGTCAACAATTATATCTATTCGGGTATTAACATTACATGTGACAGTTTTTTTACATCTCTCTCATAACTAAATTATGTATGAGTGTTGAAAATTAGCATGCTGGGAACAATACGAAACAATCGGCATGAGTTTCCTGATGTGGTGGGACAATTAATTGGAATCAGGAATTGGAAAAATTTGGCATTTTCCAGGAATCAGAATGAAGCAAATCTTCTCTTGATTTCAGATTCTTAAAAACAATTCTTCCACATTTTATAAGAGAATTAACTAAATAAGTGACATCCAGAAACTTGAGAGGATGTTTATCAATGTAATTAGCCTGGACGAGCAGTTTGAGCAGTAATATGTCACAGATGAAAGATTATAAGTGATTTATTGTTGAGAAAAGAAAAAAATGTGATGAAAAGTACAGATAAAAAAGAAAAGTGTAATAAAGAAATTAAAGTAAATTAAACTAAAAAATAAGAAATAAAAGAATAATAAAAAATAAAAACATATGGCATTTAAGCAGGAAAAGTCTTGGTTAAATTGGAGTCATTTGTTAAAAGTAGCCATGTTTGAGATTTTGTCCAGTCTCAGCTGAGGGAACTGTCTGAAACATAATGTCCTGTGAGTTGCTTGACACGACTAAAAAACTTATATTCGAAATAGTTACATAAAAGTTGAAATTTTTGGATGGGACGAGAGGTAGGAGTTGAGCTGGTCCAATTCAGAGTAGAGTCAGTAGCTCAACTAATATAAGTTTATTTTTACATAAATTTAATATTTATTTTTAAAGAAAATAATTATAAAACAGTAAACACCAAATATGTTTGTACAAATGTTTTTGTCTTGATATGAAATGAAGAGCGTAACATCTATTCTAGTGCCAAATTTATTTCTAATCTATAATCATATATCCAAAATTTAGCCCGATCATTTACAGCAGTTGTTGGTGTATTTACATCTGATCTCAATTGACAAGACTATGTCTTGTTTATAACATCATACTGCCTGATGTGTTACCAGCTTAGAGGTATGAAGGAGTACATGTCAGGAGTTGAAATTTGGCCCAAAGTATTAGGTGTCCAAATCATGCACGTATAAAAAAAACCAGACTTGTAGGTAGTCAGGAGACCGAGAATCGAGACAAAATAAAATACAAAATGGCGACACTCTCTACAAACAGGCAGTAGTGCAAGATTTGCGTATGTGTTGCTGGTTGAGAAGTTGGAAATACGAATATTGTGAAATCGAATTTTGACAAACACATGCATTGGGAAGTTCGAAGGGCGAATGTTGCAAATCAAATTTTGACAAACAAATCTTTGAAAAAAACCCATTTACCTGTCCCATGTTATTTCCCACATATTTCTGGTCACCATGTGCTAACCTTGAGCGATTGACTAGAGATATCTTGTTTCATCATCAGAACGTTTTTGAAACTAGATGGTGTGTCTTTATAATTTTATATTAAAACTAACTTCCAAAATATAATAATTTATTCTTTTTACATTTATTAATATATATATTTCGTTTGTGCAAAATAAAAAAAATAATTTCGAACAATACAATAGCCACCATTAATTTTTTCAAAAATGGGAAATTTTCACATTGACAAAAATTCAACCTGAGACGTCATGCAATGGAGAGAAATTTCAACATTAGATAGGTTAATTTCACTGAAAATGCATTGTGGATGACCTTGTGGTTGTGGCCGGCGAAGTTTGAATGATTGCGCTCAAAACCAGCAATACCAAAGACGATTGGAGAATGAGAACGAGACGCTCCGTGATCCCGCTTAGTAGTGAGTCTCCAAGACATGGTCCCAAATACGGCCTTGCCGTTTTACTTGTTGTGTCCTGGTGTGATACATCTCGCTATGCTGATCCCCTCCAGAAAAACTGAACTGCTTGAGCAAAGACAAAATTGCTTTGTCTCCACCAACCATTAGGCCTACACGACATTAGTGTATGTAGAATTGACATACTTTCAGAAGATCCATAAAATATATCGAAAATTGTTAAATTCCTTTTCTGCTACTGTCCCACAATTAAGTGTTTAAATTATATATTAGTTTATTAGTTTGGTTTCTGTTCTTTGAGATTTGGCCAAAAAAAAGTGGCTGTCCCAATTAACTGGTGACCCAATTAAATGGAATTGACTGTATTTTAGTACAAAAATGAAATCAAAAAGTCCACATCTTGAAAAACATGATGAAGTCCACATTGTTCCAGAAGCTTCCCGCTATTAGAGCTAGGTAACATGGTGTCATCTAGTGGGGATGAGGGATGTAAATCTGGTTCCTTTTTTTAGAACTTGGATAACTTTTCTGTAGTTAGACCGAAATTCACCAAACTCTGGAAAAATATCAAGCAACTGTCTAGCTTTATATTGCAAAACACAGTGCACTAAACTGTCAAAATACTTTTTTGTTATTAAGTGTCAAATATGCAAAGGTTGACACTTTTGTTTTTTGAATATATCTTTTCTCAGAGTTAATTATATTTTTCAAAATGTAATTTATGCACATGCCAGGGTTCTACTGAGCATTTTGACACCAAAATCATCAAAATCTAATGTGGGGATTTAAAAAAAAATTCAGACAAATAAAGGGCAAACGTTACCCTAGTAGCTTGGGCCACTAGCCTAGGAAACAAACGGTGTTTTTTTTTTTTATTTTATTGTGAAATCTCAGGTTATTAAAAATGAATTTTTTTTTTAGTTGGCTACTTTTGGGTTACTTTTTAGAAAGGTTTTGGCTACAAAAGCTAAAAACATTGGCAACACTGCTACCTAGTTTCAAATCAAGGCTGGCAGTCAGCAAGCAAATTCAAGCAGCTAAACATTAAAAAATTTACTCAATAAACCTTTAAGAAATTAAAATATATAAATTTGACAGTGCTCAATTGTGCTAATTTTTTTATATTAAGGAATGTACTGACATGTTACATGTGATGCCGTATTTAATATAATTAGAAAGAAATGTTGGTTTTTATGAGAGAGAAAGATTTTTGCATTCTGTAACCTATTTGCCATACTTGAAACTGAAATTATTATAAAACACTCTTATTAAAAATTCCTATACATAACTTTTACACACTTTATCAACAGTTTTACTTTTTGATAAATACCTAAAATTCAGGGGTACCAAATTAAATAGACAAAAAGGGTCTTACAAAACCAACTTGACTGAAGTGTCATCTTAAGTAGTATTGATTGGCTTATAAAAATTGATTTCTAGGACGTCGACTTTTGGTATTTTGTCCCACTTTTTTGTTAAATCTGGCCCACTATCCAATGCTGACATTTTCTGATACAGCTTTGCTACCATACCATACACACTACATACATTGTTTGTCACAATAACAGTAGCATTATTTTTTTTTAATTTATATAACATTAGACGCCTTAACTAATATAATGAGAGGTTTGTTTTCATTGATAGTAATGAGCTAACTTTTTAAAAATAATCAAAAACTATTATAAAAATTATTAAAACTACGTAATTAATAAACTAGCACTTGAGCTGATTGGTATATTACAAAGTTATGCCAAAGCATGAAAATGACAGTTTAAAAAAATGACAATGTTTATAATTCAACTCAATATATGGTTCATTACAATAAATGAGCTAAGAAGAACTTATTCAAATAAAAATGATACAAAGCTAAATTGTATTTGTATATTATTGACATACTTTGTCGTCATGAAATAAGTTAAAAATAGTTGCATTTTTAAAATGTTCATTTCTAGTTAACAAAATTCTCTTTACTGAAGAATTAATTAGAAAAACGTATTTTAAATATTCTTTCTCACTATTTTTGCTTTACATTTAAAAAATTTTTCTTTGAGTCCATTTATTACAAAATGAAATTGAATAAAGTCAAATAGATGTAATTCTGATGTAAAATAAATTTGATTATTATTTATTTTGAAGGATCTTCAAACTAAATACAAAAATATTCGAAGGACTCGTCCTGATGGGAACTGTTTCTTTAGAGCATTCAGCTTTGCTTATCTAGAAAGTTTGCTCAATGACAGACAAGAATACAATAGGTACACTATATCATCTGCTATTATTTTGAAATTCCCAATATTAATGAATTTTTTTTCTATAGGTTCTGTGAAATTGCAAGTAAAAGCAAGGATAATTTAGTAGCTCTTGGGTTTCCACAGTTTACCATTGAAGACTTTTATGATACTGTAAGAGATTATGAATTTTTTAAATAGCTTTAAATTTATACTTATGATAAATATATTTCTTTTAGTTTATGGAAGTTCTGAAGAAAATAGATAAGCAAATGACTTTAGAAGATTTATTGGAAACATTCAATAATCAAGGCTATTCCGATTACATTGTAGTTTATATGAGGTAAGATTATACTGTGTATAACTGATATTAGTTTTACCATGTGCTTATTTTTATAGATATTTATTATAATGAAACATTATTATATATATAAAACAAATAGAAAATATTTTATAGATGTCTTATAGTATAAAGATTTTATTTCTAAAAGTTTTAAATTTTCATTTCCGATTCGAGATTCTATGAGCCAAACAAGACAAACAAATAGCAAGGAACAACAATTATTTTATTAATTTATCCATATGCATTTCGCCATCTAGGCCTCATCAGTGGATACATCAGGATGTTATTCGTTGATTACGTTTTATACCCAACAGCCGTTCCCAGCATGCATCAACAATCAATCCAGCATTCAAATTAAGTAAATTTACATGTTCGGCGATACAGAAATGTTCTACAATTTTTCTTTCTAAGTTATTTTCTATTCTATACAAAATTTTAGTATTTTTTATATTTATATTACAATTAAATTTTTGGCAATGTAAAAACCATGCTGATTCCGTTCTTCTCAGTCTAATGGCTGCCTCATGTTCCCTTACTCTCAACTCCAATCTTCTTCCGGTTTCTCCAATGTAATAGTTTGGATTTCCACATGTACATGACATCCTATATACGACACCGGCGATTTTAAATTGGTCTCTGGGCGAATTTTCACTGTTCATTATACTAATTATGTTAAGACATCTTTATTCTTGTTGACGAGCAAAAGAATAAGATGTCTAACATCATTAGTATAATGAACAGTGAAAATTCGCCCAGAGACCAATTTAAAATCGCCGGTGTCGTATATAGGATGTCATGTACATGTGGAAATCCAAACTATTACATTGGAGAAACCGGAAGAAGATTGGAGTTGAGAGTAAGGGAACATGAGGCAGCCATTAGACTGAGAAGAACGGAATCAGCATGGTTTTTACATTGCCAAAAATTTAATTGTAATATAAATATAAAAAATACTAAAATTTTGTATAGAATAGAAAATAACTTAGAAAGAAAAATTGTAGAACATTTCTGTATCGCCGAACATGTAAATTTACTTAATTTGAATGCTGGATTGATTGTTGATGCATGCTGGGAACGGCTGTTGGGTATAAAACGTAATCAACGAATAACATCCTGATGTATCCACTGATGAGGCCTAGATGGCGAAATGCATATGGATAAATTAATAAAATAATTGTTGTTCCTTGCTATTTGTTTGTCTTGTTTTGGCTCATAGAATCCTCGAAGTCGGAAATGGAAAGAGTATAATTTTTACTTGTTAATTAACTAAAGATTCTTGTAGTTTATATGAGGTAAGATTATACTGTGTATAACTGATATTAGTTTTACCATGTGCTTATTTTTATAGATATTTATTATAATGAAACATTATTATATATATAAAACAAATAGAAAATATTTTATAGATGTCTTATAGTATAAAGATTTTATTTCTAAAAGTTTTAAATTTTATTTATCATCTTTTTCCAGTTTTGTAAATATCTGTAAACCCTTATAATTTTAACTTTACTTATCATTCTTTTACCATTTTCTATTTTAATCATTTTTACTTCCTGGCTATTATAGAATATACATAACAAAAATTTCTGATTGGTTACATTTTGATTCCCTCGGTAATCAAAGCTATTTTCTCTATGTTCCTCTATGTTTTGACATTAAAGATCCCAAAAATGTAAGGGGGAGAGAAAAAAACCCTTACAAAATTCTGTGTCAACATCTATTTTGCATTATAACTCATTATGGATGAACAAAAGTTTTTAAACTTGGCAAGGTTATTTCTATATGGAGCATTGATGCTGTTGAATTTTGGTAGTTTAATGGGAGCAGAGGGGTTGTCATATCTCAAGTAGAGTCAGACTTAATAAAAATTTTACTCATTATCTGCATTTACAATTTTTTAGCAACTTGTCTCTATCCTCAGAATTCGGTCTTTTGCCTTTTTATAATAACTAATAATATAAAAATTATCTTTTTTATAAAATCTCATAAGAAAATACATTGGATACTGTTTTAACTTTGCACTAATGTTTCTTACTATGTTTGGAAATTATATATTCTTCTAATAGAGAAATTTCTCATAATTCAGCAAAATTACTTCTTGCTATTTAAATTTTATTCTTTCTCCATCTGGTTAGTTTAGATTAGGTCCTCTTAGGGCTTGCTAGCTGTAACTCTGGTTTAATGTATTAGTTTTAAGCCTTCATTAAGAGTCACTTAACACTAACTTTTCTTTTAAAATATTTAATACAAAACTTTTAGACCCTTTGGGGGTAACAGCTTAGCGGCCTAAAAATTGC
Source organism: Centruroides vittatus (assembly GCF_030686945.1). NCBI lineage: Eukaryota > Metazoa > Arthropoda > Arachnida > Scorpiones > Buthidae > Centruroides > Centruroides vittatus. The sequence goes on along the minus strand of NW_027122709.1, from coordinate 558,257 downwards.
ATGCCGTCATTAAACATAGAGAGAGTGGTAACTAAATGTATACTGCTTAGAGCAGTGGTTTCCAAGCTTTTTCAATTTTCGGCACCCTTGCTAAATCCAAGTTTTCCCAAAGTACTCTGTGTCAAATTCTAACAAGTACTATTTGCAAAATAGCCAATCGTTTTTTTAATTAAAGAGTTAGGACATTAAGTAAAAATAAATAAAACATGTATTTAAGATAACAAAAGAAATGTAACTGAACAAATTTAATTAATTATAATTAGTAGGATGGATGAGCCTGTTAATCACAGCACATTTACTCAAATCTTGGAATCAAACTGGACAAAGCCACCCTCATTTCCTTCTCTACATCGATTTTCGTACAATACTTAGTTTTTATCACAGCGACAGCTGAAAACCCAGCTTTGCACAAATAAGAAATTGCAAATGGAATTCTCTGAACTTTACCACTCAGAAAGGATATTCATCTTTTACTGATATCCAAAATTCAGTTAATTTCATGCTGCTAAATTTTGTCTTCGACATATTGTCGCAAGACAACTCAATTCAATACTGCAGCAGAAGAAAAGATTTCTGCAGCAGCAGTGGAGCATGACATTAAATGGATCTTGAATCCATGCAAATTTATTGATCTTAACATTTTGAAAATATTTCTCAAACCAGGTGATAAGCTGTGATAAATGTTCTTCAAAAATAGATTTCATACCTTGAGAAAAATCAACTCCATTGGAGGTCAAAAACTGTTGCAACAAGGGGAACATCCTTTTCCTCCATCTTCATTTAATTTTCTTTTCCATAGTTTTAATTTTTTTATAAAAGCTGAAATTTTCTCAATTGACTTTAAAAGGTACATGTTGCTTCTCTGTAAGGAGATATTCAGAGCATTCAGCTTTTCAAAAATATCACATAAGTATGCTAGCTTTACTAAACAATCTTCATTCACAAAATTTTTGGCATACTTGTGGTCTTCCTCTTTAAGAAAAATATAAATTTCCTGTCACAGTTCAAATGTATGATACAAAACAGTACCACGGGGAAGTGCTGTAGTACAACAAAGACGAGATTTTTGAAAAATCTTTCTTTCGTCGACCTAGTTTGTATGAAGTTTACTACATTCACTACATATTCTAAAGGCTGGTTCAATATAGGACTCGGATATTTTGATGCAGTTTCCCTGCAAATAATGCAATTGGTCCACAGTGCGTCAGGGGCTTTGCTTCGAATAAGTGTTTGCAATCCTCCATAACAACCAGACGTAGAACGAGCACCGTCAGTACAGATACCAATATATTTGGTTCACTCCAAATTAATTTTGGATATAAAAATTTCAAGGATCTCGAACAAGTCTTGAGCCTTAGCACCGGCAGTGATAGTTTTACATAAGGGGTCTTTACAATGTTATTACTATCTATAAACTGTACATAGCAAATCAAGTGAGCATCATTATTATTATATGTCTTCATCCAGCTGCCACCCAAATTCCTTTGCTTTTATTTTTTCAATTAACTGATCATTAAGGTCCTCTGCTATGTGCTGTACTCTGCAACTGGTGGTGTTATTGGACAAAGGCACTTTTGAAAGCTGCTTCCCAGCAGACTCACTGATCATAATGTTCACCATATCTACAGCAGCTGGTAGAAAAGAGTTCTTCTGAGATGGTATGCAGCTTTTTACATTTTGCAGTTCTATGTGCCACCTTGTAAGATGGTAACAAAGTATTGTTTGGTATTGATGCCTGCTTATAAAAACTACTTTTATATTGATTTATCTTTTTTAACTTTCTAGTAAAGTAGTCATGAGATTTAATAATCATGCTAAGTTGATTGGTTTCTAAATGGCATTTCAACTTACTTGGTAGCATGCACTCTGGGATTAATTTTTTCTTATTAAGTTATTTTCTACTTATTTTAACATTATTATTACTATTATTAAATTGTTTGATAGAAACTTTAGATAAAACTTTCATACATATTATACACTGAGGCCTCTCTTCACCATTGACTTCTGTCAACATAAAACCAAATAACTATTATCATTTTTTCAATATTTACGCTTCTTTACAATCTTTCCACTGGTTGACAATGTGTTTTCTTTACTTTCACTCTCACAATGCTTATTACTGTTTAGTAAAAACGGATTCATTTTTAAAAATACATACGAGAAGAAATACTTCAAAAACTTCACTTGACTTAATTACAATATTCTGTTGATACAATCTCCGAAAACTAATTCAACGCTGAAATCACATGAAACCGACAGCTATTTATATACAAACACAAAGTACAGTAGGTGATCGGTTGACAAACATAATCCATTCCGAGACTTTGTTTGCTGTCTGAATTGTTTGTTAATTGATTATCGATTTACCGTAGGTTATTATGGAAATTTGATTAATTCTTCCAGAGACCACAAAAAATAAAAAGTATATACTTTCTTACTACATTTATTTATATCTAATAATAAAACTACATATACACAATCTTGCATTTTATTAGTCATGTTTTTTCCAATTGTGGGGGTTAAAGAATCTGTCCAATGTCGATTGCTTTTCTCTCTTCTTCAGGATTTTTAAGAGTAATTAATAGCATTGTAATTGTAGAGATCCCCCAAGCCTATTAACTTCAACCTGGTTTGGATGCAATTCTAAGACTGTTGTTCTGACATCCTCCCACTTCTTCAAAAAAATGTTTAATCGCAAATATCGACATTAATTCTCTTTTTTGGAAGAAAACATATCTCACTGAGTTTCTTGGTGTTCTTCATTCAAGAGTTCTTGGCGTTCTTCTGTCGTCAGATCAGTTTCAGGTTCAATTATGAGCTTTATTTCTCAGATGTGATTTTTGTTACTCCTTTAGCTCCTTTGAGTCTTCTTGATTATACAGTATCTTTCTTAGATAAGATTGAATAGCAGCCTACTGTAGACCTGTTCAAGCCATACTGCCCAGCAACATCAGACATATTCTGCCCACTCTCTACCTTTGCTATTATACTCTCAAAAATAAAAACTGACACAAAACTTAACAAGTGCACACCTGACAGCCTCTCAAATACTATAAAAGAATTGTTTCTGTCAGAAAAATAAAAGGCTGGAATTACAAGAGAGAGTTTCAAAGTTCAGAAGAATACTATCCGATCAGTATACACCGGGTTGAGCATCGATGTCGACGTCTCCCACAGTCCAAAAAGTTTCGAATTGTTGCCTGAAGACAAGGGAAGACCAATCGGTATTCATTATTTTACGTCACCTCTTGTGTTTGTTCTGTGAGGTGTTCTTTATCCTATCATGTGTTCGTTGTCCGAACATAAAAATCTTTAGCAAAAGTGTTCGTTATCCGATTTGTTCATTAACCGAACTGTTCATTAACTGATCACCCACTGTACTGAGAAAGTTCGACAAACTACTAAAACAATTAAGAAAATTATTGCAGAGCACCATCTGGTAAATATTTGTAGAGGCTTCTACAAACAGTTATTACTGAGTTAATGGTTTGTTCCAGGTCTGATAGATGTTGCATATTATCACATTGAATTTAAAATGGAAGTAAAATTATGAAAATTATATATTTTGTGGCACCCTTGTGAGGAAGCCAGGCACCCACAGTTCACACTGGGAACCGCTGGCTTAGAGAGATTTTTCCTTTTTCTTCTTTTTATCTCTTCACTTTCTTCTTTCTTTTCCCATCCCTTCTGCTTTCTTCTGCTATTTAAACACTTTTTGTATGGCCATAGTCTTTTGTGAGAGAACTTAAATTTTATGTCATAGTATAACTGAAAATTATCTGACTTTCCAAGTTCCCTTAACTTCATGTTCCAGTGCCAGGAAAGTATAGCAAGAGCCTTGCCAGTGTTTTTTTTAATTATGTTATTCTTAGATTTTTTGCAATTTGATTATAAATCTTAGATTTATATTCATTTGAGTATAAAAACTGTAATAATAATTGTAACAGCTTTTCAAAAATAGCTTCAAGTTTTATTTGAGTAGAAAGAATTTTAATCACCTGTTTAATAAAAAATAAAAATAAAAATTCTTTTAATTTGGTTTCTGTCAGAAGTTACTTTTATTGTGATTCCATTAAACTGGCTAGATTTCATTAAATCACAGATTAATAATAGCTACTATTCGAAAGGATAATTAATATTTTTCTGTTTTCTTACTGATATTACAATATATCTTTTAGTATTTTAATTAATTTTTATGATTAAATTAGTTTAGAGATTTAAATCATTTTAAAAATTTGTTTTATGCTTTCTCATCATTTACATAGAAATTCAAAAAGTATTAGCATAGTACTTTTACTTATTTATATCATCACTATTAATTAAAAAGACATCATTAGTTATCCTACAAGTGCAGGTGACAAACAGCATCCATCTTTGTGTTTTTTGTGTATAAAAACTTTATTTAATTTTGATATTTTGCAAGTGTAAAAGTAATTTTTTTTTTTTTTTGTATCTTATTTAAGAAAGTAAGTAACAATGAATAGAAACTCATAATTTCTTTCATTATTTGAAATTTTTAATAAGAAAGTTAATGCATATTAAATTTTGGAATTTAGTTTTAAAGGATAATTATAAAATAAGACAGTTTAAATAATTAGGTTTTAATGAATTTTCAGATTAATAACTTCAGGACATTTACAAAAAGAAGAAACTTTTTTTACCAGTTTCATAGAAGGAGATAGATCTGTTAAGGAATTTTGTCATCAGGTATTGTTTAATCTTAATTATTTATTTTTATATAGACAAGATTAACACACTTCTTATAATTATGTTTTTTTTTTGTACAAAACCCAGTACAATAGAAGTTTTTATTAACCCCATCAAAATTTAATACCATCAATCCTCCTAATACACAAACCTTTCTGCAAAATTTTAAAAATTTTTGACAAAAAGTTCAGGAGTTATTAAACTTCAAAGAGGGTGAAGAAAGTCATCCACTCCACCCACCCACACACACAGAAAAAACCCCCAAATTTTTTTACATTTGATGTTTCAAGGTTCCTGTTAAAATCTTGGGGGTGTTGTTTTTGACTGATCACCAATGTTTTCTCTAATTTTTTTGGTAGATGAGCAGAAAATATACTTTTCTGAGCAAAAAAAAATTTTGCTGAGCAGATTATGAGCAAAAAGTTTTTCTGAGCATATATATATAAAATCTTATTTTTTCCTATAAAAATTAAAATAACTAATTATAAAGTAGAGATTAAAATTCATTTTAAAACATACTTTTGCACAAAATATTATCTTTTGTCAATGATTTAATGTATTTAATCAAAATATACGTAGCAATAATCATGTTGCAGACAGAGTGAGAAATAAGTAAATATCGATTCAAATCAGTGTGTATGCTCGCCTGCGCAGCACATAAATTCTCGTGCGGCAACAATTTGAGCAGTGCAAAGCTGCGCAGCTTAGAGGGAACATTGCTGATCACTACACACTTTCCCTCTGTAAACTATATAACAGAGCCAGGAAAGTAATATATTCTATTTTCAATTATTGGCCAAACACTGAAGTAAATAATCAATTTGAATTTTGATGTATAATCCAAGTTTTTTGAAAATGAGAATATGCATTACTTAATGGATACTTAAATTACTGTAAAAAAAGCATATATTTCAATGATTAACCTTTCAACCGTGGGATAGTCAGGTATGGTGCTACTCCAAGGTAGTGGAGAATAAATGTGGGAAATTTTTAAAGTATTTTTTGACATGTTTTTTCTCATTATCGTTTCGGAAAAAGATTTTGTAAACAGTTATGTCTAGTAAAAAAAATTCATTTTTTATGTGAATTTTTTTTTGTGGTAGTTTTTGGCGATACCTCCAAAAGAATTTAACGTATATATACATCCCTCACCGCTGCCACATGATCACCCTCGACATATATATACATCCTCACTGCTGAGTGGTTAAAGAAAAAAATTGCCATATTTCAATTATTTCTGTCATGATTTAAATGTATCTTCCCATTTTGTTAATTTTAGTTAATTATTTAATTATGCATATGTAATTAATTAATATTTATTTAATAAGCAGTCATTAATATGTTATAATTGTCCAAGAATAATTTAATAGTAATTATGATAAATAACAATTAATAAAATTTATTATTCACTTTCAGGTAATTATTTAATCATTGAATAATTAAATAATTACTATTAATTTAGACTGTAATATTGCAAATTTAACCTTAACTGAAAACCATGGACAATATTAAAATTTATTCTAGATTTGTAAAATTTTGTACTTTAAAGATAAAATAAAAAACATTGCTATATAAAGCATGTATGTAGCTACCAATCATAATATAGTTTTTATAGTTTATTATCTAGAATTAGAATTATGCTGCTTGTGAACTGCATAATAAGTAACTTATAAATGCAAAAATATTTGTATGTTTACAGTATACAAGCCATCTACTTAAACATTTATCCAGGGACAAAAGAGATCTTTCCAGCATTACATAAGTGTATGCACAAAGAGCATGCTTGTTCTAGCCAAAGGTAACCAGAGAGAACCAATTTAAGCTGATTTAGCATAACACAGATAATCTCGTACTGTAAAAAATGAAGACAGCATTGCAGAAATTGATATGAACAAGTGAGCTTTATTTTGTTTGAGAATATGTTCAAAGCAGCCTCCTTCAGTAACAATAAAAGATGTAAATGGTCAAGCATGACTTTATGAATAGCATATAGCATATAGAATTCCTGTTGTCACTGTTTCTTGGGTCGCTCCTATGCATTTCTCCAGTTCTTGGTGAACTGAAACTAGATTGGTATATGATGTATACCAGCAGTCTCATATGATTTTGGCTATCATATTGTGTGTCTGAATATGCATCGTATACCAATGTTTTTAGGTAGACTCCACAGGAAAAAAATCTGGAGAGAGGGAGTTAAGTCTGGGTATGCATTGGCCATGGAACAAGGCCATGTTGCCCTATCTGATGGTTGCCAAACTACTCTGGAAACCACTGCACATATCTATACAAGAATGAGATGGTGTACCATTGTTCTGGTACCAAACCTGTTTTAGTTGCTTCAATTGCAAGTCTTTGAGCCATTTGTCTACTGTTGTGTTTAGGATGTTCAGATATCAATTACTGTTTAGGGTGATATTGTCAATGAATATGGGACCAAGAAGCTGCTCATGCCAAATTCCACATCAGTCATTTAGGATAAAATGCACTTGGTGTCACATGCATCATGTGCATCACAATTTGTCCAGTGATACATGTTGTGATGGTTATATACTACATTCTGGGTAAAACAGTCCCTAGTCAGTCCATAAAATGTGCTAATGGAGTTATGGTTTATCATACTGTAAATTTAACATCTCATTGCATCACTCAAATTGCTGTGCCGTATTGTCTGCATATTGTGCTGGTTGCAGATAGCAGAAGAATGTGTATGGCAATTTAGGTTGTGGATAGGGAAAACATACATAACCTATGCTGGAAAGATCCTTTTGCCCCTGAATAGTTAAGTGGACACCCTATATTATATATGAGAACATCAATAAAATAGATTTTTTTTTCATTATTGCAAGCATTCATCACTTTTTTCCAACATTTTTTGTTTTTATTAGCAGTGCTATCCAATAACTTTTCTGAAATAAATATCTATTTTAATTTCAGATAATTGTAGTTATTAAAAAGACCATGGGTTAATATTCTTTGTTCATTAGTGTTAAAATATTGTAAATTTTTAAAAATTTCTAAAATGTGTTTGTTATGATGTAAAATTTACATGATAAAATATTGGGCATAACATAATATTTTCATTACTGTACATAATTACCAAAATATGCATGGTGATTCCAAAGAATATAGTTATCTGTTCATAAAGTTAGGATGAATAATTGATTGTAACAAAATTAATGTATGATGAAAGAACATAATTACAGGTTCATATTATAAACATTAACTGCACTGTTCTATGCCATTGTAATTTCCTGTGTACAGTGGAACCTTGCTTAATGAGCATAATTCGTTCCAGAATGTTACTTGTAAAGCAAAACACTTGTTAAGTGAAACAATTTTTCTCATATAAATTAATGAAAACTACAATAATGCATTCCATGCTAAAAAATTACTCAAATATTTTATGTATAACGTTTATTCAAAGAAAATTATACAATATACATTGTTAAGGAGCGTGAATCATAATCATTATTTCTTCTAGCATGGAATGAACCAACCTGGAATGCAAATTTGATTTGCCAAAAACAAAAAAAAAAATAGAAATACTTAAATATTTTCTAATATTTAATTATAGCCTTTACATAGCCCAAGAATTTAGCATATTGTTTGGAATATTTATCATATCACAGGCTATGGTTGTTGTTGTTTATATGTGATATGTCTGAACACAAGTTTGGAAAAATGTGTGATCATAAGTGACACTAAGATGCTAGCAGAACGAGTGCTAAACACAGACTGATGTAGCATGCACACAAGCCAGGACTTTCCCTCTCCTCTTCACTTGTTATGTGAAACATCGCTCGCACGTTAAGCGAGTCATTTTTTACAATTTGCTTTACTCGATGTGAGGGGTGCTCGTTAAGCGAGGTTCCACTGTATAGTGAAAGACAGTCTTTAAATAAATTTAAATCTGTTTCTGCTTTTTCAGTTGAAAAATTTCAATATACAGTGGTGCCTCATATAACATACTTAATTCGTTCTAGGTGCACGTCCGTTATACGAAACGCATTTTCCCATAGATATACGTGTTAAAACATCTAATTCATTCTGCAGCATAAAATAACCGTACTGTATCATAAAAAAATGAACATGGGGTGCATTTTTTTATTCCTCCGCGTAACTCTGCATGAGCGACATCCGTTTAAAAAATTCCCGCGGAACGCGTTCCTAAATTCCGGTGGGAGTGTGCGCCGTCGAACGGCAAAAACGGCCGCTCGTAGCAGTAGTTTACAGTGGAAAGCAACATGGCATTCTCCATGGCTCAGATAGTTTCGTTTCCGGGTCCATTATGTGGTTTTATGAATGAAAATTTAGAAATTGTGAAAGCACCAGTTAGCGCACACGGTGATGAAAGTGTCTTTACGAATTTTTTTCATGGCTATTTTGAATGCTCTTTCAACAAATAATCCATTTTATGGTTAAATTTTACAATTGGGACCCTTCTTTTGCCTTTAAAAGCTCATATTTTAGAATTATAGATTCCTCCATCATATCGATAGCACGGGTGGAGCCATCTTTCTTTCTTTCATTGTCGTTCCTAAATGCCTACAAACAGCAGCGTAGTAGCGGAGACGCAGAGCGACCGCTATTAAAGAACGCACCCATGGAGCAGTCACCAATTATGCTGGAAGGTCTGTTGTTCGCAGTCAGTCCGTTGTTCGCAGCGTCCGTTATTCAAGGCGTACGTTATACGAGGCACCACTGTATTTTGTCAATTCATAATTTCTGCAGGTAATACTATATATCTGTTTTTCTTCATTTTTTTAATATTTGATTGTAAGTATCTATAAAATAAATTTATTGAGTAAGTAATAGCATGCAATAAATTTGGATTCCAAATAATTAGAATTTTAATTTGGGGAAATAATCGAATAAAACTGCTAACAGTCATATTACTGTATATAAAATTAAATTTATTATTAGACCTGACACTGAAATTGCTATTATTTGAATTCACTGTGTCTGCCGTCGGCTAGGTTAGTTTAGCTGACGATTGAGTCGGTTATCAACGATGCTTGTTATTGACTTAATTTTACTGTTTGCATGCACGAATTGGCCTTAGAAATAATTAACATTCAATAAATTAAGAAACAAAATATTAAAATATCAGTTTCATTAACCAAACCTAGACACTAACCTGTAAAAAATGCAGCTTTTTTTTAAAGATTAGTGTCTAGGTTTGGTTATTATTTAAGTGCAGTCAGGGAAGAGTGTCAGTTTCATTAAGTTTAATTTATTTATTCTGTGAGCTATAAAAAATGCCAAATATTTTTCATAAAATTTTAAGTTTAAATATTAAATTAACTGCAAAACTTTTCAGATGTAACAAAAAATTTTTTACATAAATTTAATAAAGCACAATTTTTCAATATTTTTTTGTAACTGTTAAAATCTTTATATATATACATTAAATACAAATGAATTTAAAAAATGTATTAGCCACAAGTTACTGATGTTTATTTAAAAATTGTCGTAGCATTCTAAGAAGGCATGCAATGATGTAGAATAGTGGTTCCAAAACTTTGAAACGTTGCAGACCCTATTATAAAACATATTTTTGTGAACCCTTATTTTCAGCTGTTAACTTATAGCCATTAATTATTGTAATACTAAGTATCTGAGGCATGTTATATTTGTTTTTTGTTTAATTTTAAAAGTTTTGTTAAAATAACAGAATAAATAATTTATAAAATTTAATAAAAAGAACCAACTTTTTTTCAAAAAATCATTAAAATATAACATTTTAATACATAATATACAAATGTATCACATTTCAATTTAAAGATTAACATAGCTTTAAATAATAATTTAATTATTATTTAAAGCTAAGTAATAAAATAAAAGTATCTTTAAAAATGGACCAATGGACTAGTTTTGGAATCACTGATATAGACTATTGCAAGTAGTTATTACTTGTAACTATATGCATTGTCAAAAGCATTCATTATAAACTGAACTGTATTTTTAATATAGTATTTCTAAAAAGGTATATTCATATTTTCATAAGTTTTATCTGTAATGAAATTGAGATTATTCCAAAAATAAATATGCTTAGTTTCTAAGTTATTTAATAGAATAATTCAATATTGTAAAAAGGAAATTGTGTAATTTTGGTGTCCGACGACTATTATATGTCATAATATAATATTGCCGTAAATTCGGTTCAGATAATCCTCAATCCTTGCCGTAATACATTCTCAAATTTTAATCATATAAGATCAACTGAAATGTGTTGGAAATTATAAGACACATTATCTTATTTAAAGATACATTGTTACTTTAATGTTCTGTCACTCTAATGTACCATATTAGCATGGAATCCACATTTCTTATATTACACGACTGTGATGATGACAGAAGTATTGAGAAGAAATTACATTATAACCAATTTTGTTGATTTTTGATATTTCTGAACTGGAAGGGACAGAGGAGGATTTTTGAGTTATGGAAATTACAACTATTGTAATGAGATCGCGACAAACACGCTTACCCATGCTTTAAAGCTGCTAAGATGGCAAGTAATTGGGCTGCAATTTGAAAAAATTGTATACTATAAATTCCCACTGTTGTCCATCTGTGTGTCTTTCCTTAATCTCAAGAATGGAGTTAGGTAGATGAAATCTGAGACCAGATATCGAAACCTTGGAAGCAGTAGGCTTCAACTAACTATATATGAACTTCTGATGCAAACTGGAAGTTACGTTATTTCAATTCAAAACTTTTCCCCTGGAAGCAGTTAATAGATGATCAACACTACTCTATTGTTAAAGGAAAAGTATGATGTACAGGGCAAGCCACTACTAATTTGAGGTGGAGAGCATAAATTTTAAATTAAATATATTAAAAATATGATTGCCATAATGCTGGGCTGCAATTTTTAATGTCACAATAAATAATTGCTCGTTTTGTGTATATCTTCAAGTTTACATAATTAAATGGTTGTTGTTTCAGTTCATTTTAATGTGATAAGTTTGCTTCTAAAATTAGGCACGAAATAAATTCTAATAATATACCTAGTGCTTCAATACTACTGCCAGCAGTTATTTTCTTAAAAACAAATGTTTTCTACCATTTCATTGGCCCTCTTCTGCTTATATACCTGAAGAGGCTGAGAACTTTAAGAAAATAATTGCTGAAAAAAGTATCGAAGCACTAGTAAGTTATTAGTTCTCATATGCAGCTTTCGTGAATGTTTTTGAAATGAATTCTTTGGAAAAATGCATTCTCAAAACTGTTTCGACTTACTTTTCAGACAGACAAATTTCATTGATTTTATAGGAGTATATTGGGAGGAAAATAAAATACAACCATGTATGCCCTAAGGGCTGGGGACCCACTTTAGTGCTTAGCACCACTTTTCTGATCCCTTACAGTTGGTGCCCTTGAATATGACTTAGCAAGAGATTTGACTTAATGAAATTCAATATGTTGTCAACTGCATTTAATGATACAATAATAATTTGTAATATCTAAAGGTTAGAGAAAACAGTTTTCCCTAACCTTTAGATATTACAAATTATCAAAAAACGACGACCAGTGCCGATTAAATTTATTTTAAGTCGGCACGGGTCATTGTTTTTTGATGACTACAATCAAACTGAAATGAACTCGCCACATTTTTTCTACAGAAAAATATATTTTTCAAGTTCTGAAGTACATTTTCATTCATTAGCGAGGTTGAGGCCGAAGTTTTAAATTGAAAACGTGTACGTCGGACGTTCGACGGCGGCGCTTTCCCGTAAGCCTAGAAGTTTGACAATGGCGTTTGGAAAGTCAGTGGAATCGTGCTCGACATTCCAAACGCCATTGTCAAACTTCTAGGCTTATGGGAAAGTGGCGCCGAACGTCAGACGTACACGTTTTCGCGTTTAAAACTTCAGCCTCAACCTTGCTATCTATATATGTAATCGAGACGAGTTGATGATAATAATAATCAGTGCAGAACCCAAATAGTTAGGTGTTGAAAGTTGAAATTTGGTACACAGTTAGGGTACGTCACAAGAACGCACACTTCTCATGGGGAGAGGGACAGGATTAAGGCGTAACAATGGAATTGTTAAGAGAAAGCGACGTGCAAGACGCAGATGCAGTTTTTTTCGTTTTTGCGGGAAATCGAACATACTTTTAGATCCATCTAACAGTTTTGTAATTAGTCTGGAAACAGGGAGAACCTAATTCTTGCATTCCGTGAAAAAGTGAACGGGCAGGGTTGACTGTAACGTAATAATCTTCATTTTCGCTAAAATGGTTAGGAGTTGAAATTTGGTACACAGTTAGAGTACCAAATTTAAGTACCAGTGTTAAGTAACATAAAGCAGATACTTGCTCAGCAAATAATTAGTCTAATTCACAACACAACACCTTTACTTGTTGCTGAGATAGTTTTATTGAAAGAACTAACGTTTTCAATAACAATGTTACGTGTTGAGTTCAATAACATGTTAAGTAACAATGATAGTGTTAAGTAACAATGAAGAACAAGAGAAAGCGACGGGCAAGATTTACGGGCTCTGGAAGAAAATAAAAAAGAAAAAGAGTAATATGTTAGATTTTCAAATTTAAACAGATTAGTTCGGTTTTTCTCGACCTTTCTTCTTTAGAACATTCGATGAAAATCGAACGATATAATCAGAACACGTCGTGAAAATCGAACAACATTAGAACATTCGATTTTCAAATTCGGCCTTTCTTTCGAAATACTTAGTTTGTTGATGAAATTACTCTTTTTCTTTTGTGACTATAACTTAATAATCTTAATTATCGCTATCGTTACTTTTGCCCGAGCAACGCCGGGCCTACCTGCTAGTTTAGTAATAAAATATGATACAAAAAGTATTCAAAGTATTATTCTGTATTTTTAATCCATTGTTATTATTTCTAATTTTATTTGATGTAATTAGGTTTTACTGTACATTGATTTATGTTTCTATGTTAAATTGTACTATAAGCTGGAAATCTCTTCTGTTTTTGAGTACAAACAATTATTATTTGATACTATGCAATTCTGATTTACTCTGGTTTTACTATGCCGTATTTCTGAAGGTGTGGCTGTTTGTCTGCTATAGAAATTAAAGTGAAACTGTTTATGGGGATGAAAAAGGGTTTAATAGATGTAACTTTTCACAAGGAATTTAACAATGCAATTTAAAATTACTAAAATGGCATTTTTATTTAGTTATTAATTAAAATGTATCATGCAATTGGCATAGATTGGTGAGACTGCCCACATTTCCACTTCAGTGTAGGTACAGTGTAGATACTTGCTTTAGAGACATCAAGAACTGATAATAGTCAGGTAATTTCTTTGAGAAAATAGGAGTAAAAATTACGATTTGAGGTTTTTATAATTATTGAGTATTGTCCGAAAAGTGGGAAAATTAAATAATTATTTCAGAGGAATATAAACAAATTAATTCATTTCAAACCGTCTTTTATCATATTACATTTTGTTGTTTTTCTTAGTTGTTTCCATTAAATTAGTCGACAATAACTTAAAAACTTTTGCTTTGTTTCATATCTTACGCAGATGTTATTTATATTTGTTTCTTGTTATCAAAATGAAGGAGTGTTACAGTTTAGCTCAAATTCCAAAACTGAAGTGAAGCCAAACTGTAGCCAGTGGAGCACTCTAATTTTATTTAAGAAGTTTCTTTCGACAAAATTCAAGTTTGGAATAGAAAATATAAAACTAAATATTATAAAAAGCGACTGTCTGAATAAATAGTCATATTAAGACGACCATTTCTTGATACACGCGTGATACCAATGTGCTTGAGTCCTTAATACCAATGTGCACATCTGGAAAGGTGGTTTGTCACCCTTCTACCTGTATAAGCTTACAAAGAAAGGCTGAGACGTGGTTGAAGCTTAGTGTACGAAATTGTCATCATAATGTGACTCTTTATTCAGACGATTGCTTTTGATATGTATTTTTAAAACTTGCGATCGACGATTTTACAAAACTATAAAACTATTTAAAATAGTTCTTGTGTGTTGATATTAACCGAGTTACTTGCTTTTTAACATTGACAGTGACTGATTATTCTGCCAGTTTGCGAAATAAAATCCCGCAACGAGTTGCGAACTTCTCTACTGTTGAGTTTTTATTATTTTTTTAAACCGTATTATTAAGCAAAGAAATAAAATTGTTTGTGGCGCTATCTAATGAGATTTTACGAAAAACTTTATATATCTTTTACTACTATAAAATGGCAAAAAGCTTAATTTTGAGGGTAAGGATGAGTTTTATATATATATAAAAAAAGTGCAAACGTCAATATCGAATAAACTTTTCATTAAGTCCTACCTCTGTCGAGATAAGACACACGACCCCCCTCGACCTTTCACCACCAAAATTTAATAGCATCCTTTATATACAAGATGCCCGTTCCAATTTGTATTTTAATCTTCATTCCATCCCGAGATATTAAACGAAATAAACGCCAACACACACACACACATCCACGTAATTTTTTGACTTTTTTGGTTCAGGAGGTTCAGAGATTTGCAAAAAACTCGGAAGGTCAAAGTTGACACGATTCCAATATTTTCTCTCGTTGTGTATACATAACAGCAGGGAAAGTAAAACGTCAGTTTGCCATACCTTTGTAATCATTTCATTGTACGTGGCAGATGACGACTGGATGGACAATAGTATTAAGCGAATTTTCTTCAAGTTAATTAGGATTACAGATTTTTTTATTTTGTAATCTACTTAATAGCTACATTTAAATTTGCTATGAATTTAAAGTACTTATCCTACCACAGTTTTCAATAAGGAAAGTTGGCCGAGATTCTATTAAACCAGTATGTACAGTACATTTCGGGCCTATTATTGCTTTCCATAGTTGGTTTTATCTCTGTTAAAACATTAAAAAAAAAATTGTTTTGACTTTGTTTTACAAATTGTACTCGACATTAAAATTTAATTCAAATCGGTATTTTCTTCATTGTATCTCTGGCATGCAAATATGCGTCGTTATGCATAATCCTTCAAATTCAAAAGTAGCTATTAAGAAGATTAATGAAAACATAGGACGAAAAGTAAATAATTACAATTTATAATTGTGTCGTCTTATTTCATGAAACTTGTTTATACTTTTTACGAACTAAAATGAATTTTCTTCTTGTTAATTTACCTTTTTTGTAACTTGATTATTAAATATATGCGATTTTTAGTTTTATTTATAAAAATTAAATTTTGTCACATTAATTTTCAAATAGAAAAAAATCGAGAGAGAGCCAATGGCTTAAATTAGTTTTGTATACACTACCCATAATTTATACAAATTTTTTGAAAACTATTAATATTTAGACCAGTGATTCTCAAACTTTTTCGATCCACCGCCCCCTTTGTTCCACAAAGTTATACCCAATGCCTCCTAACTCATTTTCTCTTGTGTGAGAAAAGATAGAAAAGTATTCCTAGGAAAACTTTTCCTATGAATCTCACACTTTGTGCCCTTACCGTACATTGTTCTCGACATCTGGAAACCATTAAACACAATGTTTCCTCTTATTTGTTTAACAGAGGAAAGGGAACGGCTGTCAGTGACCCCAACTTTTGCCTTTGGTCACCATTCAGTACCTTGCCTCCAGCACCCCTCTAGATTTACTCACTGCCCACAAGGGGGCGTTATCGCCCACTTTGAGAAACGCTGATTTAGACGCTGCGATGAAGTTTGTTCACTCCAGACTTGTTTATCTGTAACAGAAACATCTCAAACGTAACCTATTAAACTTGCGATGTATTATAATAAAACCAAAAGTAAGTAATAAAGGGAGCCTGGTTCCCTAGGAGTTTGGCCGTGCAAAACAGTTAGGACAGATTAATGTTACTAACTGTTTTTGCTCCACCCATCTATTTTTAAAGTCACATTTTGTCAGAACGACTGTTTTTAGGGCGCACAATTTCTATCTGTGCATTCTAAAATTTTGGCAAGTAGAAATAGTCCCATGCGTCTAACCCATTTTTCTCGTAGAATTGTTAGCACGGGTCAAATGCGAATAGGGCGACTAGTGTATACGAATTAAATTAATATTACAAAGAAAATTTTCCGGCAATGGCGACATTGTCGGGATAAGAGAATTCTCTGATCAAAAGACAAACGCGGGTATTGGTTAAGTCGAAAACGACATACAGGTATTTAATAACGGTGTTAAAATTAGTCGCGTGGCACTTTCATTTAGTGTTTTACGTAAGAGGTTGTTACTGAAGTGTTTTCTTTTATTCAGGAAGTGGAACCCATGTACAAGGAGAGCGATCACATCCACATAATCGCGCTGACTCTGGCACTGAACGTGGGCGTGCGCATCCAGTACATGGACAGGGGCGAAGGATCGGAAGTCAACGCGCACGACTTTCCGGAGAAGAAGGAGCCGAGAATTCACCTGTTATACAGACCCGGCCATTACGACATCCTATACTGACCGACGGTTGTACAGTCGACATTCCACCAGACGACTCTGGCAGATTCTATCTATTCGTTCTACGGAAAGAAACTTCTAATTGTGATCGGTAAGAGATACGTCCTTGGCCTAAAACTGAGGAAACACTTAGGATATAATCGATGCGCGCCATCGTTTCACTGCCCTCCGGAGCACCGAAGTTCTTCCCGTTTAGTCCCGAGACTCTTTTTTACTCGTTAGCAAAATAGTTGCCGACGTTTGTTTCTTCTAACCCGTTTAATCCTAATCCTAATCCGTTTCGTTGTAGCCTTAACATCCGGTAACTTCCATGTTAAGTTATTTTACACGAATAAATGCGAATCGACAACGTAGTGTGGTTTACCGGTCGGCAGTCGTGCACCATCCCGTCTTTTCTTTTCCAAAGTTTTCTGTACGCATTTGTTTTTACTTGGCACGTGATTTAATGCAGTGAATAAAGATGTTTCCAAACAAAATAATTTATTTGACTCGGTAATGGGAACAAAGTAACTGTAAAAACGAGATATAAAAAGACAAACACCCAGATGAAGCGAGGAACGAATCTTGGCAGTGATTTCACGAATTTCTCGCAGAGGTCTGATCCAAGACGAAGTAGACGATCGAGCAAAGGTACAGAGGAAGACATCCACCTTTTTGTCACATTTACACTGTGGATTTGGAGATTCTCTACTACGAAAACTGTATAACAGTCGCACGTCGCGTTCTCCTTAAAATAACGATTTAGAAGAAAAAAAGGAAACGGTCTAGAATTTTCCAGAAAAAATCGCACGTTTTGTATACAAAGTGAGATTGACGGCAGAGATATATTTTGGCACTAACGAGACTCTGCTCCCATATTTTTCTGGAGAAGTAGGATGTGGCGAAACGTTTGTCTAAATTTGGCGCAGTTACGTCACACGGAAGCACCGTCGCGCGTCAGTTGTAGCGGTAAGTTCTGTCGTCGTCACGTTCATAACACTATTGTTCCGACTCTGTCGATACGGGAAGCAAATGAAAACACTTAAGAGTCCTCTGTTTCATACAGTCTTTCGGTTACGAATGTTTCTGCGAAGAGTGTGACAGTTGACCGGCCACGGTGCAAGACCGACAGCAGAATTTTGCATAGTATTGATTAACGCAGTAATTGGCTTTCACTATTAAATCACAATTAGCGAAATACGGCTTGTCCGTGCAATCTTCGGGGACGTCGACGTCTGAAAGAGAGATTAACGGCAATTAATCCGATATACTGCTAAAATTAACGGTTACCGTCACACACACATCTTTATTACAGCGAAATAGAACCGATCAAAAGTCAGTCTTTATAATTTAAACTACATTTGTTTGATTTTCTGTTTCGTCTATTTCGGGTCGGAACCACCCGCCATACGCTCGACAAATTTCCACGCATTATTTTCAGACAGTAATAAATTTTCTATAGCACACATCCTGTTTGTTAATATAAAAACTACTAAAGTCTGGCTTGCGCCACACAAGTAACACGTTTCTATATATATTTCTCAAGTTACAGATAAAGGGAATTTTAGAAACAAATTATACGAAATTCGGCGTGGTGATCTACGGGTACCGATCATAATCCCGAAAACATAACGTATAAAAGTCATTTATTTACATTTTTAAACTAAATTTATTTGAGGAACGCGTGAGAGAACACTTCGAAGGGGCTACGAAGTGCGCTTTTTTTCTTTTGGGCAGGGTTTTCTCTTCGGAGAATACGCTCTTATTCATTTTCTACGCGGCGTTGCACTTTTTTGAAAATTTTCCATTCCCTACCAAGTTTTCCCGTCTTCCCTTCGGGTAGGCGGAAATCCATTCCGCACGCACTCGTACACGGACCACAAACTTCTCTTTGGGAACCGAGAATTTAGGCATTTCGGGGTTACGACTGGAACCCGTAATTTAAAACGACGTCGTCGGCGTAAACCGGATCCCTTACACCACCCGACATTAGTCTGGCAAAGTAGTAGAGAAACGGAGAGTTAAAAGTTATTTGGGAGTAGATAGAAAGAAGAAAAGCAGCGGATTAGTGTTCTTTCCAGTTAATAGAATTATCGGTGGTAGGATACCAAAGACAAAAGGAACCACAATTAAGATATTAAGTTAGAGCGGGCGAGGAAAGTCAATAAAAGCGTAATGTCGCGCCACGCCGTTTCGGTCTCGTTCTTCGGCGCGATTTTCTTCCCCTTAGTAGGCGGTCTCCCTCGGAACGCGCCGGGTCCACTGGGCTGGCAAAATAATTAATTCGGTCGGGTCCGAAAAGGTTATGGGGACGTTCTACGCCGGAAGTCCGAAAATATGGCCGCAGGCGCGCTAGCTGATTCTTTTACGTCGGTGGCGCTTACGTATCGACTCCCGGGAATTTAACGCGCTGCCAAATTACGGAAAACACCGGCAAGGATTAATAAACCGGGTCCTCGTCTTTATAATATTACCTTAACAAGAGTTCGGACAGCCGGAAAACCCACCTGCCGTGTCGAGGCCACTTGGCGCTTTCGAAATATTTCCATCCGTTTTGACGTTTTGCGCAGATAAGACTGGTCTATCTTCGGTCGTGGGTCGACCGGTTTATTCCCGAAACGTAGAACGTGTCTCGGCACGTTGGTGGGGCGCGGAGTAACCAAATAGGCTGTGTGGCCGTGCAAAAAAGGCAAGAGGGTTTTTTCCTTGGTTCGGAAACTTTTCCAAGCAATTTTATAAGACTTGGCCGTTTTTAGGTCTTAACGCCGGATAAACGAGGTAAACTTGTAAATTGCCGGTAACTGCGAAAATCACTTTTATCGACTATTTCCGAACGTTTCCGGTATAAAATTCTACCGACGAATCGAAAATCAAAACCGCACATTTCGAAAAATATCGAATTTTCTTTACCGCGCACTTTCTGCAATTCGGGTAAAGAGTCCGTTACGGGAATCCCAGTAAACGGTAAACGTTAAAACGCGGTACTACGACCGGCTGCCGGTATTAATACGGCTAACGCCAAGGAAATTGACCTTGGCAAGCTGTGTCTTCTAAATTTTAAACGTACAGTACGTACAAACCGTAATCGGAATTTCAAAAAACCTACCGGCTATTTGTATTTCCAAGGAAGCCGAGACAGGGCCACGGGCACCCTCCACCAGGCACACGTATCTTCCGCTGTGTCGAATTTCCGCCGCCTCTATCGTCAGCGTGCTGTTGGGCCACACTCGCACTTTCTCGTCGTTTTCCGCCGGTGCGCTGCCGTTTCCGAAATACCAGCGCACCCCGTCCCGGTGGCTGCCCTCCACCGCGCAGTCCAATCGCACGGTGGCGCCCGGCCGATAGTTTCTTCTGTTGCTGCGAACTTCCACTTTCAGAGGCACTGCAAAGAGAAGCGGACGAGTGAGTGTGGGGACTGGGTGGTCTCCCGCCCCGGGCCCCCTACTTACCGGCCACCCTGAGGATCACCCATCGGCCGGCCCTACCCGCCGGGTTTTCCGCCAGGCACGAGTAGTTGCCGGCGTCGGCTGCCGCCACCGAAGACAGGTGCAGAGAACCGTCGGCCCTCACCCGGCTCCCGTCCACCGGGTGTCCGTCTTTCGTCCAAGAAACGCGGGGAGCCGGAACGCCGCTAGCCGCACATTCCAGCACCACCTCCGATCCCGGCTCCGCTGTCTTCTCCTCCTCTTCTTCCGTCTGCATACGGGGCGCCACTGTCGACGATAGTACAATTAGTACCACCGACGCCGAAACATTTAAAACCCCACTGACGCCACCGTTGCCGCATTTTAACGAAATCTTACGCTATCGGTTATTATAAACTGGTTATAATTATCCGGAATAACGGAATAATAATTCCACTGTCGAAGACGACTTTCGTGTATAATTAATTTAATTATAAATGCCGATAATCGGTAAAATCCTCTCCGGTTTGACTCCCGTCGACGCTCGGCCTTCGTCCGAAATAGCATTGATCCCCCTAATACGCCGACCTCCTCGCAAAATTTCGCAAGTTTTGAACAAAAGGGGCGGAAGTTATCCAGCTTGGAAAAGGTTGAACAAAATCGCGCCCCTGGCCAACATCCCTCCATACATACACAAAACGGCCCGAATTTTTTTATCTTTTTGCATTTCTCCGCGTTTCTAGGTCCGCCGATCCGAAAATGTAAAAAATCTGGCCATCAATGACTACCCTACTTTCTCCACCATTATGTATAACTGCCGGGAAAGTGAAAATAAGTAAAAACAATAGCGAGGTTGCGGCCGACGTTTTCAACGCGAAAACGTGAACGTGGGACGTTCGGCGCCGCTTTCCCGTAAGCCTAGAAGTTTGACAATGGCGTTTGGAATGTCGAGCAAGATTCCACCGACTTTCCAAACGCCATTGTCAAACTTCTAGGCTTACAGGATGGCGGCGCTCGAAGTTCACATTTTTGCGTTGAAAACATCGGCCGCAATCTCGCTATTACCGACGCAGAAAGCCCATCGCCCATTATATAAATAATTAGAGAGACGGAGGGAGTTAGCCGATCCGATATACGACATACGCTTCCATTTTTATCTAAATACACTCTCCACAGACTACTGGGAGCTCCCTCTCCCCGGCCTACGTAGGTAGCCCATCCTGCCCATTCGACCGGCTCCTTCCCGACACGCGACTGGCAAAAAACTTTTTCGTACTTTCCCCTTGGTCTGTCGCGCGCGTGGTTTGACGGCAAAGGAGAAACCCACCTGCAGGAAAATTCAAAGTGGAAATTTGGAATTTTTCCCAACCCACGGATGAAACGTTACGGTAAGTCGTATTTTGTCGGCCAAAGGGCGAGGTGGAAAAAATCCCGAAAGCCGTATTCGAACGTACTGTACTTCTTCCGTTAATTTTCTTTTTAATTAAAAGGCGTAGTTGGAAAGTTTTAAATTAACTCAAAACGACTATTAAACGCTTACCGCTACTTGGAATTTAATTCGTTCCGGGGGCGTTCGAACTCCCGGTCGTTTTTTCTGGTTAGAAATAACGGGAAGGCCGATTAATCCATTCCCAGATCCTAAGCGTTTCCATAAACTTAAAACGGCAAATACGCATAATTTAAGGTAAAAATAACGCCGGAAAATTCCCTAATAATAAATTAAAGCGTCAAAATCGTAAATAAAGCCTGTAAATACTGTACAGTACTTTACAATACAACGAAAATTGCATTTACCGGTGGCAACCGTGAATTCGGGCATCCTACGGACGGCCGCCGAATCTGTCGGGAACTCGATAAGTAAAGGTTACCCGGGGGCCGACGGAAAGCTTTTGCCTATTTTTTACGGTCGTTCTTAACGTAGATGCGGATTTAATTATAACGGTTGCGAAATTTACCACGTTATCGGTAAAGTCGGATGGCGGTTAGGTTACTCGGGCAGATTTGCCCACCGGCTTTCCCGTAGCTACCAGAGGGCACCGGAAAATAAAGTACACACTCGAGTAACGATTTACCCCTTTAATCCGGCCACGCGCCATACGTTTAGTTCTATCCGTAGCTACCGGAAATTTAGCCGAGCGGCGTTCTACGGAAGCGTGGCATCCGTATCCTAATCCAGGGGAGAGACGGCATTCTAAACTTTTTAGTTGGTTTTCCTCCAATAAAATAGAAGTGGAAACGTCTGGGCATTAAAAAAAAACCTATTGGACGGAGGCTTTACCAGTTTCGGAAGGATCGTAACGTGTAGAATAAATTCGTAAAGCCTGATACTCGCACACGGAAATGGACGACCGAACGGCAAAATGACGTCACTTTTGCCATCTAAGCCGACGGAAAACGAAGTTGAAATTTTTCGACTTGTCGCGGCGGAAAGCGGAACAGTAAAAATTAGACCGATAGGAATGTCGTCATAAAGATCACGTGGGACGATATCATTCGAACTATGGCGGTGGGCCAAGCTAAAAAGCTTTATTTACACAGTATACTAACACGCTAATATATTTCGTTTATATTCTATATTATTATCCGATTTAAATATTAATGCCAAATAGACGTACGGTACTTACGCCTACTGCGTATAGTATTGGGAATGGCGTCGAGTAATTCGAGTACGAAACTATTCGAGATTCCTTATTTTCAACAATTTACATTTTTCCTATCCAAATTCTACGTTTTTGAGCTTTTTTATTGGCCATAAGATGGTAGGCAAACTTAGAAAGTTTAACCGATATCCTGGTCGGCGCCATTTTCGACTACTGGCACGTGGCCTACCTATTGTAGCTGTTTATATTTATGGTCGGCAGATGGCGCGCGTTTCAACTGTAAGGCATTTTCCGTACGTGAATACACGCGATACGGAAAGACGACAGAACGGCAACCGTTTCCGCATGCGAGTTCTAGGCTTAACTGAAAAGACGAAACGCCTTTGGTCTGATCTCTGGCGCCTAACGCGGAGTCATCCATCGGTCGTTAGTCACTCGCCCCCGTCTTTAAAATCGTCCCTTTAATTAACAGCTTTCCACTTTCTCCTTCGTTCCTTACAGTTTCTTACGTTACAATTAAAAGCAAAGAATTCTGGTCTCGGATGCGCCCCCCACTTTACGCACCGGCCGACGTCATTCGCGTTTCGGCACGGAAATCGGAAAAAACTTACCTGCGGGGGGAAGGGTGGAGGCCTCTGTAGTCGCCGCTTCCATGGTCACTGCAAAAGAAATCCGCATTAGTGAGAACTTCGGGCTTTCGGACGCGTAATTACGATTTTCGGCGGGACCTTACCTGAGGTGGAGGAAAAGAGCGGATCGACGCAGCGGAGGGCGCATCCGTTGCTGCAACACTTCTGATCTCCCGGACAGTAGGCATCGTTGTGGCACCTGTCCACGCACTCGGAACCGCGGCCCGCTTCCTCCAGCCCGGGACACCGGCCCGGCTTGCTGGCTGCAAAGGAAAAGTCGGATGTTACTGGGGTGGCAGGAATGCCCTCAATTAGGGGTGCCGGCACTTACTGGGACGACAGGTGGCTCCGGGAACGGGAGGGTCTCGGGCTCCGTCCACTTCCACCACGCACTGAGTGTCAGGCGGGCAGCGGTGATCCTGCGGAGAAGAGAGCCGGATTGAGGAGGAGGGCGGAAAAGGGGAAGAGGAGGAGGGAGAGGAACTCACCCTGCAGGGATTGGTGCATCTGCAGATCCGGCATCCACGGTCGTCGTCTATCCGGTCCACGCCGTAGGGACACTGCAGCTCTTCGCATCCCGACGGAGGACAGGTCAGGGCGTCCACTACCTCCACCGGAATTTCCGGACGAGTCTGCGTGGCGGCTTCGTCTCTGGGAGCGGCTGGACAAAACGAGACGGGTTACCGGGATGGGACGGGCGGGACGGCGCGCGGACATTTAATCCGACCGGGATTATTATTATTATTATTATTATTAATTTGGTAGTAAAAGCATCAACTTACATCGTACGCCGCTACAAAAGCGCATGCAGAGTTCGTAAGTCTTGAATCTATTTTTGTTGCCCTTGCAGCCTCCGTAGGAGAAAGGCAAGCAATTTTGACTCTCGGAATCGTAGAACCAACGACTGTGCACTTCGCTGCAAGGTCCCGCTTCCACGGGCAGCTGACACACATCTGCGTTAACGAGTGGCAAAATACAAATTCATGCTACAAAAACAACAAAAGCTCAGAGCCATCGCGTCTCGTTCGTCCGGATTCGTCCCGAAAGTCTCTCTTCCTTTTCGCCGGACGGAAACAAACTTTCGAATTACGCCCGAGCCTCCTTCCGCACGGCGGAGGTGGGCCCGGGTGCTTTAAACCCGCCGAAAAATCTAGGTGACAAAGAAACGCCGCCGGGCGGCCGGATCCGGACGAGCGGAGGTTAGTCGTTAGTAAGTTATTTGTAATTTTACGGCTCCGACGCGGCGATTAGTGGCCAGACGACATACATTTGTTAACAGTTATTGTATTGATAAAATTAGTAGGAAGACGGCCGGTTCCGGCAAACAATATCAGTCAGAGTCGATTATCTTCCGTCCGATAAAACCTCCACTTCGGCCCGCGGAGTTACCGATCTAACGGGAAAAATTTATCGCGTCTTCCCTTCAAAATTATGGCGTTTCGCTTCGAATTATCGTACGGCTGTCTCCGTCCGTCACACTTACGCCCTCTGTGTGTAGAAATATTAACTAGTTTTCGCTATTCTCCTTCATAATGTGCAAATGGGCATAAACTAAAATCATCGTTTTTTCGTACAATTTCAACGTATCGACATTAATAAATAATCATTAATACAGCGTTTCTCAACCTGGGGGTCGCGAAACAATAATGAAATCATTTTATGAGATAAAATCATTTATTATAAACTTATAAACATTTTACTTACAATAAGTGCACATGTAAAGAAAAGAAATTAATGTGATGGTTGCATTTGTTTACATTTATAATTACAGACAAAATTCAATTAGTAATAGTAAGGCTTACTGTTATTTATTCCTTTGGGCGGGGGTCGCGAAATATGAATTTTATTTATATTTACTATTTGGGGGGTCGCGGAGCTAAGAAGGTTGAGAATCGCTGTATTAATACATATGTAACGCATTCCTTTCTTTATATATCGTACTTATTTCGTACGCGTAAACTTTAGTTTTTCCAAATTTTTGCCACCCTCAAAAATTTTCGGTTCCCGATCGGAGTGGCGGCCTTCCCCGGGTCAAAAACGGAGAAAGAAAAGACACGCGTACCGACCAGAAGGCCATAGATACTGTACAAAAACGGTAAAGGTCGATCGAATCGGTACTATAGGTTAACTATAACGCGACGCCGCCACTCCGTGCCTTTATTTTATTCGTCGCCGGCCGCCTTCCTTTAATTCTCTTAGCGTTAGAAACGAATGTTTTAGAGTTAGCTTTCGTCCCGGTGGTTAGTGCTTAGGTTACAATTGCAGGCCGTTTGCCAGAAGAGAGAAATTTCCCGTAATCGGCGTTATTGTTTCGGTACAGCCGAAAACGTATCGCCACGTCCCACCGTCATCGCGGAACGACGAAAACTTAGTTAGTCGGAAAACTCGTTCCGGCCTATATCGGAACCTCCCGGATGTGACGACGGTGACGGGCGCTAAACTCGGCCTCGTTCTGGTAAAATAATCTCATTTCTATGGATTCTTCGGTGTTATAGCCCTCGTGACATATCGTGGCCACCGACCAAGTACCAGATTAGAAGACGAAGAAAAACTTCGCACGGAGAAATAACGTGGAGTTTTCCGGGTTTTCTCCGCATTTTTAAAGCCTAAATAGGAGCCAGTTACCTTTAAAAGACTTCCCAGAAGGGATCCCTCCTGGGTACATCGCCCGAGTGGCGTGGCGGTAACTAACAAAACAAGCAATTTCACGTATTTTACTAGACGAATTTCGCCCTCATCTACGGCAGAAGCTCTATGGAAATATAAAACCTCTAACGTAAATGTCTTCTCCGGCCATCTATGGTTCTTTCCGTTTAGTAACTGGGTTAATGTTACCTATGGTTCCAAGATGGCGGCTCGTCTCTGATTCCAGCAAATAGAAAAAGGGAAACAGTGGGGACGCACGTTCTAACCTAACCTAACCTATTCTAATAAATTACCATAATTATTACCAACAAAATTATTAGAAAAGGTTAGGTTACGTTAGAAGGTGCGTCCCCACTGTTTTCTTGCTGGAATCAGAAGAGCCGCCATCTCGGAACTATAGGTAACATTAACCATAGCGGTGTCAACTCGCGACTTTCGCGGAAGGATGGCGGCAATATTACATAGTAGCGTTTTATCGCCGCTTTTCCGTCCTAAACGCCATTCCCTATTCTCGCGGTGTGGCAAAATCTCAGATCGCAGTCGCCTATTACGCGAAACCGCCCGTACCCACAAACCTTAATGGCGAAAACTTACCTCCGTTTCCGTTAATGTGATTGCTGGCCGGCGACTGCGGTTCGCTATAAACTGATGTTTCTGAAAAGTGCGTAAGTACTATTAATCGATGAAATTCTGAATGTTAAGCCTAGTACTAGCGTGCTAAGACGAACGACTGACAGTCGAAACGTACGCCCCCTCTCCGCTGAAAATGGCGGCTTAGAATGTCCCCGTATTGAATTAATCCAACTTTTCCTTCCTCTCTCTACATTCGATTATATCAAAGGGGAAAAAAGAGAATTTATAGGAAAAATATTTCGAAATATCGTATATCAAAGAGTCTCGAATACTTTTCCATCCGAAATTCTACTATCTTTTCGATCACTAGTTCTTTTTGAGTAGATAAATCTAAGTAGTTAATATTTAATTCGAACAGTAAACGGAACAAATCCTACTTTCTGGACACATCGTACAATAAATATTACGTAGAGACAGCGCTCTCATTCTTTTAAATTGCACTCCCCCCGTGGATTCGGCCGAGAATCCATTACGGCCGTGTGATGGGGACGTTTCGAATGCGCGCAATACAGCCGAACGGAAGTTATCCAAATTAATTTCGATGAGACTTACTTCGGTTAACGAAATATTAATAGTTTGGGTAATTGTACAAGAATAGTGTACTTTACGGCCAAGAAATGTTTAACCGACCAGTAAATAAGCGTTTTTACACTAGTTTTAGTCAATTATTTTCAAAAATACTAATTATTTTGAATTTTGACTCGGATGCCAGAGCAAACCTCTACGATTAAGGCACCGATACTCGGCGAAATATTTATGCGTCACACTAAACGATTTTATGGCCAACAAGCAACATTAAATTATTTATACACTCCATCGGTAATTCCTTAAGGCGTGAGATCTTTCCACTAAAAACAAACAGATCCAATAAAAGTTAAAATACAAAACCAAAAGTGAAGAGACATCAGGATAAAAAATGACCGTCTACACAGATAGAAAAATGAACAGCAACGGGCGAGATAAATTTCGAATCGAGTTTCGATAAAGCCAAAAATATCATTTACTAATAAAGACACAAAGCTACTGTACTGTACGTTTATATTTTACTAGCGACGTGATTCAAAAAGCAGGCGTTGCTCCAGTTTTCGAGAGGTGTGGAGTTGAGAAAGGGTGGTATAAACAATGGTCCTAGTAACTAAAACGTGCATTTATTGACCCGAGTATTTATAATAACGAAACTGTAAAAAACAAAAAAAAAATTGCTGGGTTTTGCGGACCAAAGATAAAAAAGCATTCTCTTTGGTGTTCCAAATTTCGCGAAACCATTATTGGTGCTTCAAATTACAGTTCTAACAGCTCTAGGTTACCACGTGGTAGTCCTACTGGTTTCGAGGAGTTTAAAAACACCACCGGGTGCATTCGGCAAAGCATTTATTTTAGATGCCAATACTGATCTCTCGTATATCCATTTGGAGTTTACGTAGTACATGTTATCAAATTACAGTCTGGATCTTCAGCGAATTTTCCATCACCGAGACGAAATATTTGTTTAGCAAAATTCTGTGCAGATCTGTCTCCCAATAGATGGACTCTCATCTAAAGGGACAATTTTTAA
Source organism: Centruroides vittatus (assembly GCF_030686945.1). Taxonomy (NCBI): domain Eukaryota; kingdom Metazoa; phylum Arthropoda; class Arachnida; order Scorpiones; family Buthidae; genus Centruroides; species Centruroides vittatus. The sequence continues at coordinate 529,678 of NW_027122709.1, read as the reverse complement.
CGTGATTCCAGTGAAAATTCATTATTTAAGCAGGCATTAAATTACTCGGCGGGTGTCGGCAGGCAAACCAACAATATCAACATGCCAAAAATCAACGATTAGCATTTATTGTTGCCAGCAGATGGCGCTACATGTAAAGGACGCGTAATCTTTACACTACCCCAATATTAAGACGTAATATATAGCTTAGTGTTGATTCCCAGGTCTAAGTAATAGTCATAGAAACTTTGGTCCCAATCGGTTTAAGAATAAGGATTTGTATAAAGGACAAACTAACAAGAATTGATTTTTAAACATATACATTGAACGAACGTTTTGTAAATATTAAATTTAAGATTACGGCATTCGGCTGTCGATACACTAGAAAAGTCGTGCAAAAGTTAAAAATTAAGTTTACCGATGTTTCAAAAGTTACGAGATGAAGATAGGCCGTGGACTCGAAATAAATAATAATCAGCAACGAGTCGCATAACCTATCTGTAGAAAAACACCAACACTACAAAATAAAAATTGTCTGTGGCGCCATCTGCTCTTTTGTTATAAACTTTTTATATTATTAATTATTATAAAATGGCAAAAGGCTTAATTTTGAGGGTAGGGATGGGTTTTATAAAAAGAAAAAGCATTGTAAATGTTAATAACCAGTAAAATGTTGGTTAAGACCGTTCATATTGCCGAAGATAGCGACCACAAATCCTACACGACGACGACATGTCTTTCGTGATATTCGTTCATCGCCAGTGTTCGTATTGTTCTTTAGTTTTCGAGCATGCCCAATTTACATTACGGTCGTGGACTCGTCCGTTTTAAAATTGTATATGCAGGAAGTGTTAATTCTTCGATGTAAACAGCGGAATTTATTACAAAAGTAATAAATTCCGCTGTGGGTTTTTATCATGGTGGCGGACAGTGCGAACGCAGCCGAGTCCGAACCCAGTCGAGATACAAGTGACTTCTCTTTCTCCCCACACACTTCGACCTCTAACCACCAAAATTTAATAGCATCGATGCCCTATATAAGTAAGCTACCGAACCAAATTTCGTTTCTTAATCGTTACCCCATCCGGAGGTATTAAGCGAAATAAATACCTACGCGCGCGCGGCATTTTTTCCCCGTTTTATGACTTGTGGTGTTAGGGGTCTCGAAACGTGGAGATTTCAAAATACTGAGATCAATTTGAACACGATTCCGATACTTTTTCGTGTTAGAGCCGGGAAAACCGGAACAAAATAAGGTAAAGTTAAAAGAACAAAGTTTTTTGTAGATGGGATTTAAAATAAGTGAAATTATAAATTGCAAAGACAACGCTATTGGCACGGCTGCCACCAACCGGGTTACTCGAGGCGTAGGTATGGGTTTCCTGTACACTGGTACCCATTATATTAACAGACGGGTAACGAAGACAGAGAAAACCTCTTAAACTACAGAAATAAATTAATTATTGGATTAAATTGTTTCTACTGGCAGCACGGCACACCAACTGCGGTCACATCCAATGCGTTTTTCATCGGAAAAGTTAGGCAACTGTTGACCTAACTATTTTACTAGACGAATTCAAACGAAGGATCTTGGCGCCTCTATTGCAAATTATGTTTCTCAATATTTTATTATTATTCTTTACCTCTGTCTTTTAGAACGAAGCGCTTCCGTAGCAACCAAAGTTATTTTTCGGACGGAATAGATACAACGCCGCACATAAAACTAAATTATAAGAGAAACTTTTCCGGTTTTATACACCGTCGTCGGCAGAGCACCGGTGGATTCCGTTCCACTGGGGAAGCGTAAGAAACGCGAAATAAAGGTTAGGGAAAATTTGGCCGCGTTTCACTGAGGACATATCTGGAATCAAAAGAAAGAGGCAGACTCCTGGCAGACTTGGTAACTTCGGATCCACACATCACAAGCAGGTGCGCGCAATCTACAAACTACATACGTTCTAAAAATAATATTTTGTTGGCAAAACTCTACAGAATTTTGAAATTTATAAGAAATCTTCCAGGTCGCCGTTTCGCTTTTCCCATCGATTGAGTTTTGGAAAATTACTCTTTTTTCACTATAATTTCAGTTTTTAACCATTAACAGAATTTCTTTACTTAGAAAAACGTAAAATACGTCCTCCAGGTGTCTGACGCTAAACGCACGTTTTACGTTTTGCAGATTACTCCCACCTGCGCAGTTTTCGCATTCTGCCTTCAGTCGTGCGTCTGCGCACGCGCGAGTACTAGGTCCAAAGAAGTGGACTCACCGGGTCTGCTTCCACCATGTTTCTTCACACACCTTTTCTCGCAGTCTTTTCGACTTTCGAAGCGGTTCTCATTGCCTTCGCATCCCCCATAGACGAAGTTTTTGCAAAGATTTTCGTTCTTGTCGTAGGTCCAGCGGAGATAATAACCCAGACAGGGACCAGGATCTTCCTTCTGCTCGCAGGCATCTGTGGTTAGAAAATGCCTTTAGCCTCTACCCCAGTGACATTGTGGTTGGGCTGCTGGCAAAGAAACTTACCATCCGCTACTGGAATTTCGGCGGGAACGTTCTTCCTGCAGCGGAGCTCGCAGCTCTCTCTGTTGTCAAATCTGTTGGCATTGCCTTGGCATCCAGAGAAAGAAAACTCCCAGCAGCGATCAGCAGTCCGGTCGTAGTACCACTGGGGGAATGAGCCACTGCAAGGACCCCGCACCTTGGGCAAGGTGCAAATATCTGCAAGAAAAATGCGGTTAATGCCAAACGACAATCTCGTCGCTCTTTCAGCTACTTTCTACCTTGAGAATCTCCACACTTCTTCACACACTCTTTCCTAGATCTAAAGCGATTTCCATTTCCATTGCAGCCTCCATAGTAGAATTCCTTGCACACACCATCGGTTTTGTCATAGAACCAGCGGATTTCTTTCTTCGAACAAGGTCCTGCCTCTTGTTCCAGGAAGCAATATTCTGAAAACCAAGGTGGAGCCTGATGAAGGATGAAAGTCAGCTCTGGGCTTTATTTCCCGCCCCCCACTCACCTTTGCTGAAGACGTCTTCAGGAAACTCGGTGGAAGTGGGTTTGCCACACTTTCTTTCGCACTCGTGGTAAGAGACAAAGTTGTTTTCGTTGCCCCCGCACCCGCTGTAGTAGAACCTTCGGCACTGACCCGCGTCGGCGTCGTGGTACCAGCGTTCTGCAAAGTCAAAACAGTTGCCGCTCTCTCGGGGCAGGTGACAGATGTTTCTCTCTGCAAACGGGAGTGATCAGTGACAAAAACCAGAAGGGCTACTCCCAGTTTTCCGAACTGCTTACCTCGGTCAGACAGGCAGGCCCTCTCACAGTCACCGCGGTTTTCGAAGCGGTTGGCATTTCCTTCGCATCCTCCATAGTAGAACTGTTGGCATCTACCTGCAGCAGAGTCATAGAACCAGTGCAGTATGGCGGCTCGGCATGGACCTTCTGCCTTGGGCAAGGTGCAGATGTCGGAAGACACTGAACGGGTACAAAAAAAAGTTAGACTGGCACACCACTCACCGCCCCTGTAGAAAATGACCAAGTCACTCACCAGCCACGCGAGTGGCATTGCAGATCTTCTCACACTGTCCCTTGGTGACAAATCTGTTTCTGTTCCCCTGGCAACCGCTGTAGATGAATTCCTTGCAGTGCCCGTCCATGTAGTCGTAATACCATCTAGGAAAGTTCCCCAAGCAGGGACCCTCCACTTTTGGCAAGATGCAAATTTCTGAAAGAAAAATCCGGTGCAGACAAGTGTAAAAGGGTCAAAGATCTGAGAGGAGTGCTGGCTCTAATTTACCTCTTTCGCTGGGAGCCGCGCATCGCTCGACGCACAGTCTCTCGCTTTCAAAGTTATTTCCGTTTCCCTTGCAACCTCCATACAAGAACTGTTTGCAGTGTCCTTCGTACTTGTCATAGTACCACCTGGGAAACTCTCCTCTGCAGGGCCCAACCACCAGAGGCCGTTCACACTCATCTGGGGGAAGAGAGGATTGAGAAAAGGACGACGGGCAGAAGCCACACACCCGTTACTCACCTAGGGTCTCTCGTTCGATGCAGGTCTGTCGGCATAGTTTTTCAGTTTCAAACCTGTTGTTATTTCCCAGACATCCTCCATAGACAAAAGAACGGCATTTTCCAGATGACTTGTCGAAGTAGTAGGAGGGATAGGAGCCTTCGCAGGGTCCCGTTACTCGCGGAAGAAAGCAGGCATCTGTAAAGAAAGGAGGCGATGGGTGGGCCTGCCAAAAATGGAAAGAGAATTGAGTGGGTGGAAGGGAGATTACCGGTTCCTTCGGGGGAGACGCAGATCCGTTGGCATTCTTCTTGTGTGTCGAATCGGTTGGCATTCCCGTCACAACCTCCGTACCAGAATCTACTGCATCCTCCGTAATTCATGTCGAAGAACCACTTGACTGCATAATCATGGCAGGATCCGCGCTCCTTGGGCAGGCCACAGGCATCTGAAAAGTAGAATGGGTCATAAGCTCCTCAGTCTCTTTCTGGATAATTAATAAGTCACATACCTCCAGCAGTTCCGGTGACTGGGGGCGATGGCGTTTCGGGACAACCTTCGAAATCAGTTCCCCGTGCCGCTGTGACGCCATCAGGACAGCACCCGTAGGGTGTGGTGACACAGGGACAGCCTTCGAAGTGACGTCCTCCGGCGGGAGTGGTCCCATCTGGACAGCATCCAAACTTGGAGGACAGACAGCCACATCCCTGATATCCTGGACCAGAGGCAGCAGTTCTTCCATCCGGACAGCAACCATAAGTCAGCTCTTTGCAGGAACATCCCTGGCCATCAGGACCGGTGGCAGCAGTTCGACCGTCCGGGCAGCAGCCATGAGGAAAGGTGTGGCAGGAGCAGCCGTAATACCTGAAAATGAAGACTCGGGCCTTAGAACAACCAATCCTTCCAAAGGCAGATCAAAACAAAACGGGAAAACTCACCCTTGGCCACTGGCAGGTGTAACTCCGTCGGGACAACAGCTGTGTGGATAGGTGTGGCAGTCACAACCCCCAAAATCTGGACCTCGGGCAATGGTCGAGTTATCAGGGCAACAACCATAGAGAGAAGAATGGCAGCATCCTTCCTCATTGGGGCCCAGAGCAGTGCTGATTCCATCGGCACAACAGCCGTAACGAGTGTGGGAGCAGGTAGATTCCTCCTTCTTTGAGTCATCTTCCTCGGAAGAGGAAGAAGAAGAAGAGGATGAAGAAGAAGAGGTGGTGGTCTCTCGAGAATCCGGTAATTCTACAGTCTCCTCTTCACTACTCTCTGTTGAAGCAGGTGTGGTGGTAGGACAATTTTCTCCTCTGGGACCAGAAGCGGCAGTTATTCCATCGGAACAGCACCCGTGGGCGGTGTGTCCGCAGTGCACCCGCACCTCGATCTCTTCGCATCCTTCAGCCTGCGGACCAGAGGCTGTGGTGATTCCGTCGGGGCAACAGCCATAGACTGTGTCTGCACAGTCCGCCAGGGGTTCGCCACTGCCTTCCACCTCCGTGCATCCCTGTCCCTCGGGTCCCCGGGCTGCGGTGCCGTCCGGACAACAGCCAAACCGGCTGAGGTGGCACAGAGTGGAGGCAGTGGGAGCGGGTAGCCGCACCACCGCACCATCTTCTGGGCAACCTCGTCCGTGGGGCCCGTCAGCTGGAGTCAGGCCATCCGGGCAGCAGCCATAGCGGGAGTCGACGCATTCTTCTCCGGAAGAGGCCAGGTCCTCGCAGCCCAGATTATTGGGCCCCTCGGCCACCGCTATTCCATCTGGACAGCAGCCAAAGGGGGTGTTGTAGCAGGGTTTGGCCGAAACAGGGTCGCAGCCCATTTGGTCTTCTCCGGCAGCAGGGGTCAGACCATCGGGACAGCAGCCCCAGGTAGTGGTCTGGCACGAATCCGGACATCCTTCTCCTTCCGGGCCCTTGGCCGGTGTAATGGCGTCCGGGCAGCAGCCATACTTGGTGTCATTGCACGTGTCCGTTTTGGGACATCCTTTCCTGAAATATGCGTTCAAGAGTTAGACATTGCGTCTTCCCTCCCCCACCCGCAATCGTTATGTACTTTACTTGAAAAGACCCAGAGCCGGAGTCACTCCGTCAGCGCAGCATCCGAATTCAGTTCCTTCGCATCCTTCAGGTGGCACATCCTCCACTGGGGGACAACCTTCGAAATTAACTCCCGCTGGCGTCACTCCGTCCGGACAGCAGCCGTATTTGGAATTCTTGCAGCCTCCCACCATCATAATTTCATCTGAAAGGCACTCAGTTTTAGCCGCCGCTTTTTATCCAGAAGGTAGTTATGTCGTCCGCGGCTTACCTTCGTCACACGGATGAAGATTGCAAGGCTCTTTGTGAAACGGCCTGGTGCTGGGATCGCACCTGTTGTTGGAAACCATCTCTTCCTTGTGGAGACACATCACTTTCCTCACCCTGTGACCTCCTCCGCAGGGAGCCGAACACTTGGCAAGAAAAAAAATCCACCCGTTATTAAAATAGTTTACGAATCTAAACGAGACCATCCGCCCGGACCAAATTTCATATAATTACTCGGCCCGACCAAGTAAGAGATGAATACGAAATTATATCCGAATCTAAATACTAAATCTTACGCATAATTCTATCTCGTATTTCGTATAATTGTCGGCAGACTTAAGATGGCCATAAAAAAAATTTCGTTAGGACAGGAATCGTCGCAAACGTCCGTTACCTAAATGTTAGTTGATCATTGGACGAAAGTTTTTTTACGGGTCGACGATAACCCGAAACTGATTAAATGCTGAGTACAACGGCCTAAATAATTTGGTTACTTTTAAAAACGCCTTAATGATATTTACAATTTGTACGCATTACTAGACTAATCGGTCGAATCGTACTAGCTTTAACGCGTTAAATAAGTAATACTTTGTGCCTGCGGGTGTTTTTTACGTAATTGTACGTTTCGAGCCGTTTTACGGGAGCCGAATAAAACGATTTGCTTTTACGAATAAATTTTTTTTAAATAATACTTCGTGGACGAATTTATGCAGCGCGAATCCTTCGTACTTCGATACGTACCCTGTTCCAAGGACTAGAAAACCACATTCCTTTGCAGGGTGCCACCGTACAATTCTGCATGGATTCGGGTCGTCTGTTAGCTTTGCACTTGTTTTCATTAACTTTCTTGACGTGTTGACCTTCCCATATGCCGCAGAATACCAATCTCGTCTGTATACCCGTCCCGCACTTGGCAGAACACTGAAACGTAAACGAATCCAAAGATGGGAAATTCGTAGGAAAAGCGATTGCTTCCGGCAAAAGTCGGGAAGGAAGAAGAAAAGGAAACAAACCTCGGACCATTCGGAAGAGTGCCAAACGGGGTGGCAGGGAAGGTTTTCGCTGCAGGGTCTGGTCAGGGTGGGCAGACGTTTCGTTTCGCATTTGTCCAAGGGATAGAGATGACCGTCTTCCGTGGAACAGTGCACTTCTCTGGATTCCATCCCAAGTCCGCAGGTTCCGTCGCACTAAGCGAGATAGCGAAAAGTTTAGAGGTCGGCAACGTTTTTATCGATACTTTAGCGAAGAGATACTAACTCCGGTCCAATCGGACACGATCCATTCGACTCCTTCGCAAGGTCCGGCGTCGCAGTCTCGGGTGGCTTCCGGTTTGATCTCCAATTTGCAGTTGGAATCGGGCAGGACTTCCGGAATGCGTCCCGTGTGTTCTCTCTGACAGACCACCAGTCTAGTCTGATTGCCTTCGCCGCACATTTTGTTGCACTAGAGGAGAGAAACAGTCAGTGGGAAGATTACGTCCGAAGGCTAGAGAAAGAGGAAAACGAATTTACTACCTACCGTACTCCAAGGTCCCGCGTGCCATCGGGGACAGGGAACTTCTCGGTTGCATTTCCGGACGTAGGCGGGCTTGGGCGCGGGACATTCTTCTTCCGGCACCAAGGTGACGGAACCCCCGTTGACCATCCTCTGACAGTGTACCAATCGGTACTGCGTTCCTCCTCCGCAAGTGTGCGAGCAAGCGTCCCATTCTCCCACGTGCCACCTGTACGGTAAGAATCGGTCAGTGCCGGAATGGCGGCAATTGTTTTTAAAAGAAAAAAAAGAAAGAAAAATGCGGTAGGGACGGTACTAAAAAGATAAATTGGTAGGAGAGCGTTGTTTTAAAAAAAATATAGTCTTCGCCCAGAGGAAAGAAATCTTCCTCTTCCTTCCTCCGGAGATTACGTTGAAAACGAGAGGAAGTGGAAATTTTCTGGAAAGATGAATTTTAATGGTGGGTTTAAACGTTAAAAGGAGAAAAGATAAGGAGGAAAATTAAGACGCCGACGACCAGAAATGCGATTAGGGCCGGAGAATCGTCTCTTTCTCGATAACAAGGAGAAGGAAGGACGAAAATCTCGTCTTTAATCGATTTTATAATTACGAAGACGTAGTTACACTTCCGTTACGGCCGTTTTTCCGTCGACACAAATCGACGAAATGACAAGAGATTCAACTACTGAAGCCCGGCCACTCCGATAGCACAAAATCGAACAGTTGGCGGGAAAGGGGACAATTTAACGCCTCCGTCCGACAAAGCGGAAACGGCAGAGGTCGGAGAAGGAAGTAAATGCCTCCCAGAGAAAGTTTCGTTCCCTTTCGGTCGGTGACATTTTCCTTAAACACAAATAAACCTAGTTGGGCGTCTTTGTTGTCCACCCGCTACACCTTTCCGCAACATAGACCAAGTTTCAGACGCCCGTCTCCCTCCACCCGCTAGTTTATCGATTCGACTTTACGGGTCAGTCCCGCCGAAAATTTACTCCGCCGACATGTATTTAGTCCCATCCTTCCGGAACTAAATATCGTCGGGAGAAATCCGGGGAAACCGACGACGCGAAAACGTCCTTAATTTAATTTCGGTTTCGGATTGTATTTCGGGCCTAATCGTCCCCCGTTTAAAATTGTCTTCTCCGGGTCTTCCGGCCAATTTCGCTCCCGTAACGGAAGCGGCCGTCGGGTCCAGATGCCAAATTAAAATCTTGATCGATGGGAGCCAGAAAAATCGACGGCGAGGTCCGGGGGCGCTCGAACATTAGGGGCACGTGTCCACTCCTTTTGTCCTGGGGTTGACCTTTTCTTAATCCCCGAGGGAGCTCTAAGGTTTCATTTGATTTTTAAGCTAGTTCGTTACGCCCCGGTCTATAAAGAACCCCTGGCAGTAATTATTACACTCGGCGTTATTAATCGTAAATTTCAAAAAAATATATAAAGTAAAATCCATTTAAAGAACATTATCGGAATGCCTATAACTACGTGGAAAGTTTTTTCTTGTAAAGGACCAGGTTTATAGTAAAATTATTGCAATTAGTTGGGTTTATTGGGTTACGGCTACGCGACACGTGGGCCGTCTGCCGAGGGGGATGCCTCCCTGAAAGAGTTTTACGGAAAACTGTCCCCTATTTAGGTGTTACTAACTTGAAGAAAACCCGGAAAACTCCACCTGGCCGGCCCGTTGGTTAAGCGCCAACTCACCATCGAATACCGGTGTAACAGTTTCCACTCTGTGTACGTTAGCGTTATGTCCTACTCCTCAAAAAATAATATAGTTAGTCTACTTCGTGCTATATCATTGTCGCAGTAATTAAGTGAATATATTTATGTATTTTTTAAAAATTATATCGTTTTTTATAAGAATTATATTTAGTTTATTATTTTGTTAAATTTTTACCAATAGATGGTGCTACGTGTAAAGCAATCAATCAAACGTAGACAGAAATTAATCGATATATAGAAATTCAATTGATCATTTGGGGTGGGATGTATGACATTACCCAAATTAGAAGCATTTGAACATAACTGCCGAGTTTCGTAGCAATTGGTCGAGCGGCCTAGGAGTGCATAGCGAACAAACAAACATTCTAATATATATATATATTCTAATATATATATATATATATATATAAAAGATTATAAACGAATCCTCTCAGTTTCTTTCTCGTCCGCCATTTTTATTTAAATCCAACCGCCTTCCCATTGGCTAGAACCGATAAATTAATAATAGTCTCGGACCGCGCGCGTATCCGACAGACTTCCGAATATCGGCCCCCACTCTCCATTTGGCGGTAAAAACTCGGCCGGGAGTCCGAAATTTATCGTAGGCAATGGCATCCACTTCGCTCCAATTTGATAGGAAAGAGGCGGAGGACGAGCGCCGAAATAACCTAACCGAGGGAGAAAAGGCCCCAAAAAAACCCGGTTTGAATAAGAGGAGGGAAAAAGTGTCCCTTTACTGGCCGGACGTAAACGCCACTTAAGAGAGGGCGACCTCGAAGCGGCCTTTTAAATTGGTGCCGCGATAATTGCGCGCAACATTCCGAAGCTTAGGCGAAGACGTCCCCTAAATACCTTAATTAACCTCCGTCTTTAGTTTAAAAACAGACAATCCTCTCCGCCCCTCTTTCTCTTCTATAATAATTATTCCCTTTATCGTCGTGACGTTAGAAAGTCCTCCCCCTCTGCAGACGGTCCCCGTCGCGTTGCTCTAACCAAATAAACCAGACCGGCTAAAGCCCGGCCTCTTCGTTTCCGGGTTTTTCCGTTGAAATAGAAAAAATCCGGCAACGAGTGGCTTAACTTTCCCTGACACATTTAAAACCCGGTCTGGCGCCATCCGTTACGATATTTTATTAAAAACTTTTTACGTTATTAACTATTACAAAATGACAAAAAGCTTAATTTTGAAAGATGGAACGGTTTTTATAAATGCTAATAACCAGTAAAATCGTCATTAAGTCCGACCCTACCGGAGATACACGCCACCCGCATTATCTCTCCACCCCCTCGACCTTTAACCACCGAAATTTAATAGCATCGACGGCCCTAATACACCAATCTCCCGGCAAAATTTCAGAAATTTTCGGAAATAGAAAAAATCCGGCAACGAGTGGCTTAACTTTCCTTGACGCCACCGGCTTTCTCCCGAATTTTGTTCCAGAGCGAAAAAGCCGGAAAGCGTTTTTCGAAGGAATTTACGCGCCCGGGCGGTAAACCCCACGAAAGTGCGGGACGGGAATTAACATTTACGCCACCTTCCCTCCTTTGTTTACGATTTCGATTCCGGCGACGGAGGAAATTCGAAACTCGTTTTAATTTAAAGGAGTCGGTCCCGACGTCGTTGGTGGAACTAAAGCCGGGCCGCTCCCCCCTTTTCCGGCAGAGGCGATTTATCGATCTTCCTCCCCTATCGATTTCGTGGGAATTACCGGGATTCGGCCAAATTCGTCTCTATCCTTCTTCCTTTTCTCCCGGCGCCACCCTAATAATTTCGCCTCCCTCCCGACCGCTCTTTAACGGTAATTTCTCTTCTCTCCTATTAAATCCTCGCACTTTCGCCGCCTGTCTTTCACGCTTCCATTCCCGGACTTTTTTTTTTTTTTAATATTTTCGTCTTTTCTCGTCACCCGTCGGGCTTTATCCCAACTTCTTTGTTACGGACAACCTTTCAAGACCTTCTTCTTACTCTCTTTTCGGTGCCACGAGTTTCTCTTTGTCGGAGCGTCTATACGCCACCGTTTCATTCTTCTCCCAGACGCGCGCGTATATATTATGTAACCCGACAATGCCCACCAGAAATTCTTTCCCATTTAATTTGCCCCGAAAAACGTATAAAATCCGGTTCGGGGACGTAACTCCATTTACTTTTTTTACCACCTCCCGGAGAAACCGCCCGCCTTCCGCGCGATATTTCTAAACGTACTTTTCCACCGCTCCGTTTCGTAAACGTGGTAGGAAGTAGAGCGGGCGGCCCGTTTCTCCTCGGATAAAGACCCGGGTTGCTCCAAACGGATAATGGAAACGGGGTTTTCCTTTCTAGCAGCTAGGCCCGCGCCTTTCCCGCCGAGACAGAGACCGAGACCACGTGCACGTGAAATACGTCCACCAGAAAACTCCAACGAAAACGGAAAAAAAAACACTGGTGCCGTTAAGCGCAGACGACGATAAAGAGATTTACCTACCTGACATTTAAAAAATTAAAGTACTTCTATATTATGGTTAACAAAAACGTAAAAAATCTGCATATAAATAACCGAGAATGCATATATTTACATAATATCAATAATACGCTCCCTCCTTTCTCGCCGACCAGATGGCGCGAGAACTGTCGTTTCCGAAACTCGGAGGCGCAAATCGCGGCGGAGAAGCGTCCGGAAGACGGGTCCGTATAAATCTTCCCAACGTGCTTAATCAAAATCGTAGGAATTCTTTGACCCGGGAGCGGTCCGAAACCGGAAAAATGCGGGTAAACAAAGCGTACTGTACGTCGAAAGTCGATGAGTCGCGATGGCTTTGCTAGAAATTCCATCCCATCAAAATCATTTCCCGGCGCACAAAGGGAAAGAGAAACTTTCAGGAAAATGGTAAAGGTAAGCCATATCCGGACGAAGTCTCCGTACCTAATATCGTTTATTGTTATTTCTCGTCGGACGGAGACCACGATAAACGGTAAAAGCGTACGGAACGAAACTCGCGCCGAGTCTAGGTAATCTTATCCCGGCAATAAAATTTATTTATTTAAAGCCGGCCGTGGCCCAACCGGGCCAATTCCGTTCCATCCCGTTACGTGATTCTCCCCGAGATTCGACGGCCGTCCAAAGTTCGCCTTTCCAAAAACCGCCATAACGGGCGGGAACTTGCACCTTCCGTCCATCTCCGGCCGTTACGGAATGTTTCCGACGGTCGGGATTACGTAAAGGCGCTCCTACTGAGGGCCCACCGGCCGAACGACTCACCTGGCTGGGCAGGGTTGAACGTTGCAGCTGCCGTTGATGGAAGGTTTCAGAGACGGATCGCATAAGTAATCGGCCACCACCTCGAAATTACTGGTCCTGGCGCAGTTGACCGGACGCACTCGATGACCTGGGAAGACGGAAAAGGGTTAATAGGAAGGAGAGAGCGTGGGCCGGAGGTCCACCGGTGGCTCACCTCCTCCGCACGTCTTAGAACACTGGCCGAAATCTCCGTAGATCCACGAATAGGTATCGGGCTGGGCGTTGCTGACGCCGTTGGGGATGGAGTACTCGTAGCTGATGCCTTGGTTCTTCTCTTGGTACAGCAACTGGGGGTGGTGGAGACGTTTCAGACCTCGAAGATCGGGAAAATGAAAGAAAGCGCGCCGCGACACTTACCACGATGAAAACGGACTCGGTGATGGGTCCCAGGGCCCTTAACGTTTCGGGTGCCAACTGTCCGTGAGGTTTGCGTTCGTAGTGGAAGGTGGTTCCGGCAAACTTCAGGCTGCGAGGAAACTCGATCCTCCAGTTTCCGTTCAGGTAAAAGTGTCCGGTCAGATTCCTAATGGCTACGGACGGAAAACGTCAGAGCGACGATAAACCCGGACCGCGAGCGATAGCCATGCTTACCCAAATAGTTGTTGGTGGCGTGTCTCTCTTTGACGAAGATGTTGGTGGCTCCGGCGGGAATCAGCAAGATGTCGTTGTAACCTGGAAGAACCGAACGTCCCCATAGAATCTCGTCCGCCGGGTGAAAAACGGCGCGCCAATTTCACTTACCGACTTGCAGATTATCCAGATCGAAGAGTCCTTCCACCGTCTTGCAACTGAGTCCGTCGCCTCCGCACTCTCGACATTTGTCCTCTTTGGATTCCGATCCCAGCATCATGTCGCAACCCACCGGCTGAAGTCAGAAGAAAGCGTTAAACGGGAAAGGAGACGGGCGGGAAGAAAAGACGGGCGCTTACCATGCACGTTCCGTCCACGCAAACGTCCAGAGAACCGTCGTCTCGGCATCTGGTCCCGTCTATCACCTTCCTGGAATGGCGATAGTAGAACCTTTCCCCCTTGGGCATGCAGTTCAGCTCGCAAGAATTGGGTGCTGAAACCAGAAAAATCTTGTACTTGGGCAGAAATCGGCCGGAGGGGCGGGCGAGTATTAACCTCACCTTTGTGATAGGGGACCCATTGGTAGCGCTTTCCTTCGAAAGGGATCCGGTCGAAGTTGGAACACTGTTCTTCTCTGAAGTCTTTGGATCCTTCCGGACAATCCTGCGAGGAAAAAATTCCACTAACCAGCCATTTTTAAAGGAAAATTTAAAGGGAATGGGAGATGGAAGCGAAAAGTAGAAGCGTAGAACGAGGAGAGGGAGGAAATTAGGTAAACGGGAAGGACGTCGTGTTTACATTTCCAGTTTACGATGGCTGGAAGGGATGTAAGTACCGGTACTTAACCCGGTCGGTGTGGCAGAATCACTCTTTCCAGTTCGGAGCGGGTGAAATACCGCGGAGGAGGATCGTAAAGAAGATAAACGCCGCCGTCCGATCAAAACAAACACGGAGTTTCGAAAAACGACTCGACGACGGACGTCCGGCAAGTTTTTCTTTTTTGGCAGACGTCGACCGAAGACGCTTCCCGGTTCTCTCCGACCGGCAGTTCCGGATTCGAAGCGTGATTAAACGGCCATTTCCTATTTAGACGTTTCGGCCGATAACGAAATAAAAAAAAACAACGTAATGACCGGGAAAGTCGTGACGTCATCGGATCCCGTCCGGGAGGGGCAAGTAAATGAAGCACGTAAGCGATAAATGAATCGGGGTCGAGGGGTCTTCGGAGGATTACACGCGTTCTTACAAGATTCCCTTCTGGGTAGCCACGCTCTTAAATAATTCAACCCCGTCGGCCCGCTACGTGTAAGAATCCGGTAATCTCGTTAAACGTGCCAAATCTCGACCCGGGAAAGCTCGTAAATCCCATCGAAACGTCGGGAGGGCGAAGGTAACTCCGAGTATCCGTCGGCGTTTAAAAAATCCCATTGTCTTTTTAGAGAGAGAGAAACGCCACTCGACTCGTCTTCCTTCGCCGTCGTCGAGTGTCGACCGCACCGGAAAGACGGCCATTCGATATCGGTAGGCGACGAACGGGGCTTCTGGGGCGTGGTCCGAGACGCGTCGATAGTTTCTCTCTCTTCCATTTTTTGGGCCGGTCGACGTTTTCGTCCTCATCCGCAGGCGGAGGGCGAAAAATCCCTTTCGACGTCACTCTTTAGAAAATATCGACCGGTGTTAAACTCGGAGTTTTCCTATCGGCGCGCGCCAGACGGGAGGAAGAAACGGCCCGAGAGGCCCCGAACCAATTAATTCACAAAGAAAGCGTCGCACACATCATTCGAAGCGTCTCGTCCGACAGACGACGAGTTCTTAACAAACGAATTAAGTCGGTCGTCGTCGGTTCAATTCGTTTCGTTCTTTTGTTGGCTTAAAAAGGAAGTGGCCAACGTCCACCGTCTTCCGCGCATTCCTTCGCCTTTCCCCTCTCTCCACCCCTCCGCCCTTCCTCGTTCGTCTTCCTACCTGACACCCTCGACCCCCGACGCTTTTCCGGGGGCAAACGGGGTGGCCACTTACCGGCGTTCGTCCGCCGTCTAGCTAATAAAACGCCGGTGACCTCTCCATTCCGACGTGTTTACATTCTCGATGGAGAGGGAAGGCGGGAGAAGGAAGAGTAAAAAAAAAAAACAGGACGATTTAGGGTCCGGTAAGAGAAACTGCGGTTCTTACTAATTATCGTCCCGTTTCCGAGTCCAAAAAACTTCTGATAAGTCCACTTAACTTGGGGTGCAGAAGGGATACGAAAGCGGTCTATCGTGTCGGAATCTAGTTCTTCCACTCCGCCACTCTTTTTTTTTTCGGACGGAGTTCGATACCGAGCGATTAAGGTTTAGTAACAGAGAAGACGGGAAGAAACCAAATTCTTTCTTCTTACCTGAATGTTGCACGAGAAGTACATCTTCCAAGGTCCCAGGCAGGATTCGGGCCTACAAAAAATCGATACCAGAATATATGAAAAGGCGATTTCGAAACGTTCGGATATTTAAAAAGTACGGGATTAGGTGACGCGTCTAAATGAAGGGGGAGGGGAAGGTCACGTGTCGCGTCGACTAATTGATTGGCGTCCCCGGGGGAACTCTTTAAAAAACGCCTTCGTCCGCTTAATGGGCCGACGGACCTTGGCCTGGCCCGAGGGATGCGGCCTACTCAAAAGAGTTTTTAATAATTCCAACGAGCTTTAAGTGTTTCCATTTAGTTCCCGTAGCCTGGGGAAACGCTCCTTCAAAAGCGTCTCGTTTTTTTGAGAACGAGCGGCCATTGTTTCCGGCGGCCTACATTACCGATTCGCGTCCTATTTGCCCCTTTAAGACGCGGTCGGCGGGTTGTAAAAAAGACAAATTCTCTAAAGCTGCTTCGAAAAAAACTCCGTCCACCCCGACAATATTCGTTTTCTACTTAAAACCTTCTGAAAAACGGTTTAATTTTATAGGAAAATTCCGCGTTAGTCAAAAATTCGCATAAATTTATCAAACCCGATGACAGACGACATTCCTTTTTAAAAATTTTTCCCGTTTGGTGACGCTTTTCGCATTTTTCAAACGGAAAAAAAAAAATTCCCCCGCTAGAGTTTCGGAAATGAGAATGCGCTGCCGGTTCTCGTCGACAAATCATTACTATTTCCCTAGTAAACTGAATTAACCGGTTTGTCTATTTTATATCGGGTTGGAGATCGAGGTGAAACTTTAACACTCGAATCGCTTTATTTTAATCGAGAAGAGTGACGACGAAATAACAGTTTCGGCGCTCCGCGGTGATGACAGATCGGACCGGTCTAATTAATTTTCTTCCACTCGTCCCCGTATGTCTTGCGAAATTTTTAACTTTCGAATCTCAAAAACTCTTTTAAAATTTCGGTTAACGAATAGGGAAACATCGCCTTTACAATTTTAATTAAATTTTATAACTTGAATATGTTTCGTAGATCGGAAGTTAAATACTGATCTAACCGCGCCGCTAACCATCCAACCAGACGCTTATATTTTTTAAATTAAAATTTGCTGGGAATTGTATTAGTTTAACACAAAATGTATCTATGTCTTAACTGATTCTAGCTAAAATGCGTACCGAATTTCGAATTTGAAATTTATTTATATTTACGTCATCGACTTAGAAACAATGGCAATGACCTATTTTTCGATTAACCAAAGTATTGTTTTATTAAACGAAAACGAGAAAAATGAACCGCGTAATTTGACCCATCGCTGGTCGATGCACGTGACGAGTTGCATACTTTTCTGTTATTCGTCTTCTCCTCTAAAAGGGAAGAACGTTTAATTTAGGAACAGTTTTAATCTCGTTTGGCGGAATGATAGATGTGCCGGTAAAGGTTGTTTACTCGGAGTGAACGACCGAAAGTCGAAGAAACTAAAAATCCGGATTAAGAGCCGAGGTTATTTATCGTTTCGATCGACTCCTAGCGACTAATATCGAAACTATCCGGTACAAACAATGTAACTAAACGAAGGATGACTGAATTACTACGTAACATAATCCGGATACCTGACCGGAAGGGGCGTGTGAGGGACTCTCGACGGGACGCCTCGAAGGCCACGCCCTCTGCTTATTTTCTTCTTTCAGATATAAAGAACAGATCCTTTCAGACGACTCGGCTCGCCCTTCTCGAGTTAAATCCAGAGTTACGAGAATCCACGGCCAAACAATTTTAACTCGACGACGAAAGTGTCTACTTCCCTCCCCGTCTGCCGTTACCTAAAAACCTATTTTATCCTCTATAGATTTCACTTCGGGGTCATCCAGGGTGGTGTGTTATCGCCACATCTCTTCGCCGAGTTTTCGATTTTCTAAATTATCGGATCTAGATCTAGTGGATAAAAACGTGGTGGTGGAAAATGTTTCAAAACTTTCGTTTCAAAATTCCAAGCCGTATCGTGTTTCTGCTTCGGAAAGTTCAAAAAACGCGTAGAAAGCCGCATAAAGGATATAAAAATATACACGAAAGATGCTGGAAGATTAGAGAAATTGTAGGCGAATATACGCGGGGTGGCATTCGTTAAGTCTTGACAGGACACTAGACACAAGACATATACCCTCCACTGTGCGGGGGAGTAAAGAAGTATCCAGACGGTGACGTCACCGAGACACCATTCAAGGACAGATACGTTTCGTAAAGATTATCTTGGCTCGGACCGTGGACACCGAAGAAAAAAAAATTGCAGTCCGAGATTTACCTGTAGACGGGGCTTCACCCGGTCGCGAGGTGTCGTGCGGCGATGCGATTGCTTCCGGAAAAAAAGGGCCTTCCGGCGGGCATACCTACCTGGGATCCGTGCATCTTCTGGTCTGAAATGCGATTCCCCCGCCGCAGGTGCGAGAACAGGGGCTACTTTCGCTCCATTCGCCCCAGGGTCCGTGTTCAGCATCTCTCCTGTGAAGTCCGTAGGTGACATTCCTGTAGCGATTGTGTCTCAGATGCTGCAAAGATTAAGAAAGAAAAAAAAGATGACAAATGTCCGAACGTCATTCTCCGCGGGATCTTCGAGATAATCGGATTTTATTGTTTATCTAAAAGATAAGTGGGCAGACTCTATTAGATAATAAATTCGCTTACAATATTACTCCGAGATATAATTGCTTAATAAGAAAGTCTCGGTATTCTGTTCGTGTTTCGTAGATTAAAAGAAGTACCAACGATCCAGATAGTTGCCCGCCTCAAAAAAAGGAATTCGTCTCCTCCTAGCGGATCTATTTTTTAGCAACACGCTGGCAATATTAATCATAGTCCTTCAGAAAATCGCAAGTCTTCATTATTACATAAATGCACACAGCTCATTTAAGTTAAATTATTAATAATAATAGTAAAAATTTAAATCCAAATATTAAATGTTTAAAGTATAGACCACCCGGCGAATGTTTTTAATTAAAGATATTGCAATTTAAAATATTTTTATAATGTTCGAATTATAATTTTGACACGTCTTGTTAAAACTTTTTCGTTATCCTATTTATATTCCGGGAAGGAAAGAACGAACGTAAGTCAGACCGGGCCGGTTGCTTGACCCGAGACTATTTTTTAAAATGGCAATTACAATCCCTCTAGCGGATATCATATTAATCAGAAAATTTCGTCTGATTTTTGTCAATGCACGTTTTTTCTTTTCTTTTTTTTTTCTTTTTGGAGAAATGACACTTTATTTCTTCTTTTCGTATCAAAATAAACCGCAGAAAACTTTAAATTAGTTATTTACTATTTGTTAAAATGCAATTGAAAAGCTTTTATTGTTAACAACATTAAAAAAAGACTTGTCGTTTGACGTTTCAAATTTTATGTATAAGATGGAACACATTAACATACTTGTTTCTTTTAATGCTGATTATTTATGAGAAATGTCGTCGTTCTGGTTGATTTGTGACATTTTATGACTTAAGGTCGCGAGCTTCTGAGGCACGGAATTAAAAGAAACATTGTAAACAAAATATTTAAATATTACAAACACATTTACAAGAAAATTTCCTATGGGATACGAAGTGTGACGTATTTCACGATAAAAGTTTTAGTATACATTCGTTTAAAATATTTTAAAATTTTCTGAGCTGTTTTATTTCAATTAAGAGAAAATTAAAATTAAAAAAACAAGATTTAATTACAAAATAATTTTGACCTCGAAATATTTTAAGTTACACAACCGACAAATGTGGCGCATAGCGTGACCTTGAGCGGGACGATAATTGGAAAACTTGGAAAATTTCACGTTTTTTTAAATCTGTTTCTGCATAATAATCGTCGAGCGATGCCTCGGATTACTACAACACTTACGACCTAACCTATATTTTCGATCACGTGATAGGAATCGCTTTCTTCGCACATCGCGTGACGGATGACCTCGAAGGGCGACTAGCGTCACGCGACCGTACGCGCCCATTGCCTAGTTTTTCGCGGTCACGCGTCACCGCCACAGTTAAGAAATTAAAACCGCCAATGGGTGCGACGCGTCGTTGCGATACCCGATCCCCGACGACGCCACGCGCCGATACGATTTCTTACGCGCACGTCGAATCACTCGAAATGTGCCATTGGCTGGGGGACGCACGACGGGCGCGAATACGCGCAATCGCTATTTATGGATCCATTAAATTATAAAAAAAAATTCTCGTCGTTATTCACTATTCTTTTTATAATTCGCGTGGCTTTCGGTCACGCCCCACTGTCATTGAAGTGGGTAATGTGAAAACGTGGAAGAGTCCAAAATTCTTTGCAGAAGAGACATCGTTGCTACACCCACGACTCGATAAGTAAGCCAAGGACCAAAAAAAGCTGTGGGTGAAGTCACAGTTTTCGATATTGAGCAACCGTCGTCCCGAACTCATCGTTCCCAATGCCATTTTGGAACGCATTATGTAACTTCGAAGTTCCAATAGGAGGCACACGGGAAACGAAAATTAGAACTTCGAACAAAGAATCAATTTACGGAAAGGAAGATTTTAGACGTAGCGCATTTTCTGTTAATTCACCCAACCGCGCGGCCTTTGATCCGCGTCACGTGATCCTGTCGGACCGTAGGAGTTTGGAAGTGAAAACTAATTAAACCAGGGTAGAAATGGCCGTTTCGAGGCAATAAAGAGGCGTAGGAGTCGGTATCGCTTGTCCGATCGGACAATTAGAGCCGGAGCATAGAGGGGAGTCATTAGCCTGGCATTTCCACCTACTCGACCATTATGCTATTGTCTTCCGTTAATAAACGGTAGCCACGGTACCGCAGATAGCTCCTACATCTTTTTCTGAATTTTTTTTAATGCTGCCTAGACTATCACGTGACTAGACATAATTTAAACGAATTCAGAATGTTTTCCGATAGCGCCATTTCGAGTGTTTGCGTCGACGAAAATCTGCGCAAAACGGCAGAGAAAAAAAAAACAGTCGACGGTTGCTCATTAAACATGGCGTCGAAATAACGATTTATTTAAGTTTTCGGACAACGGGAGTAACGGGAGGCGATAATTAAGGCGGCAAAAGCGAGAATGGAGATGCCCGAGGGTAGTAAACCTGTTGGAATTAATGAACAGAGAGATACTCACGGTCTGGTCGGCCGCGCAGACACCCAACAAGAATGTCAACACCAGGAACTGCCTGCAACAGAAAAGCAAAAAAGTGTGAATCATCCCGGCGGACCACCCACTTCAATACCGGCACCGCGCTACTCGTTGCGATTACGCGCTAGCGCGGCGATTTTAAAGGCGGCATTCGGATTCACGTGCCGAAACTTACTCGGAATCACGTGATCTCGATTGCGCGATTCACTCGCTAAAATATATTACCGTCAGGCGAAGTAACGACGAATCAGATCAGGTGTATCGGAAGACAGATAATTACGAATTACACGCTGGCAACACTGTGTGAACGAGTATCGATCGCGACGTAGCTTGGTAAAATCATGGAATTTAGTTCCGGCCCGGAGTAATGGCATCCGGGTACCTTTTTTGAATTTCGGAAGAAGAATTCCAAGAGATAAGCTCTGACCGGAGGAAAGTTGGCGGGTGGCAGAGAAGACGAAACAATGGACAAACGCGCCCGAGGGGACGTCGGACTCAAACAAAGCTCGGGAATATATTTCTGTTAGAAACAACGCGAGAGGTCAAGCGATAAACTCCGACGAATCTCGTCCGTCCGGCTGAAAAATCCCCCGAAACCTCGCCTGGAGAAGTACAACCCTTCGATTTCCAAAAGAGGAAGATTGGTTTTGCCCCCAAATAACCTCTGTTGCCAAAAAAACACAGCCAGAACATCTCGCTACAGACGAATTCGCGCGAGAGTATGACTCACAAATATGTTTTGTTCTTTCGAATAAGACAAAGCGATTCGATTTGCGCTGTCCGAAGACAAAGAAAACGGCAGGCGCAGGAGGAATCCCTCTCGAAAAGCTCCCACGTTAGAGAATTACCCGAAAACGGACCGATGGCGGTAATTGGGGCAAGTTGTCCGTCCTTTGCCAAGTGGCACCCACGCGGATGCAGTGAAGATGTAAAGTAGGGCACATCTGCGTGACCGCGACACGGCCTCGGGGGTCGAACAGATATCATCTAACCCTTAACCAGACGATTATTTTCTTGACGGATTCGGCAGAATACGATTCGGGTTCGAGAATCTCTTACGGAGTTGGTCGATTCGGTACGAATAGAGAACCAGCCGCGAAGGAGGGCGTATTCGACCATTATCCGAATAATTGTTCTTTCCAAGTAAAAAACGGCGAAAGAACGGAAATTAGAAGTGTCAGAAGAAAAACAAAGAAGACAGAAGAGTGTCGTCAGGTTCCACCGGACGACTTCGTCACGTATCGAGAGAATCGAGTTTGTAGACGACTCCACCCGTCTGCGTCCACTTGGAAACGTGGAGGGTCACGTATTCTCGCTTTCCAACTGGACGGGACAGTTCCGTCTTTATATTTTTTCATTAAGCACGACGAAATTCCAGCCGAAACGAAAGACGCGTCGGAACCGGTTACCAAAATAACAAAACGTTTTTGGACGGAACGAGGAAATGGCCTTTCCGTTTTCTCAGAAACGAAATATCCCATGGGTTTTCTTCGTCGAGGTCAAAATGAACTTTCTGCTAAGCGGCTTCCGCCGTGGCGATTTATTGCTAATCGCCCAGAAACGTGGGAAAAGCGTCGCTTCCTTCTGTGCCCGCCGACATTAGGAAGGAATCGTTGCAAAATCACAACAGATGTCGTAATAATTAACAATTTTGATACGCAATCAAGAAGTAATTAAGAAGGCGGCACCGCTTCTCTTCCGGGTTATTACCGTGTGAACAAATTTTAGTGGGGTGACGACTCGTCACTACAGATCTGGGTTCGGCAGTGTTGCCAGAACAGATAAGAACCATGCATTTTGAGAGAGATAAGAGCGTAAAACGGCTCCGGGCCTAATCGTGAGGGAGAAGAAGGGGCGAGAGTCACCTTCCATCCGACCCTTATCGTTTTTTGGGTTTAAAATATGGCGCCATTGGCGAATAAAAAGTAAAGATCCACGTCACGTCCACCGGAAATACTCTACTTAAGGAACGAAAAGGGCCTTTCTTCTCTCGATAGACGAACAAAAATTTAATTCCTTCGGACTGGAAACGTATACGGACGGTTACGGGACGATTTTCTTCTAGGATGCGTCGCTATGGTAACCGATAAAGGAGACGATGGGAAATCGATGAACGGCTTCGGTATCGGAGATTTGGGCTCTGGCAACTTTAAATTGGACAAAAGGAAAGCTCGTACTTTCCTCTTTGGCGCGAAGTGGAGGAACCCAAGAAGTGGCAATTTGCAAAAACCATCGAGCGGAACACTTACAGAAACGAACGTTAAGCGCGTAGGACCGCGAATGGAATACGGACGAGTGTGGTAATCGCTCTTTCGAGCGGAAAGACATAACTGGCGATTGCTGGCGGAATTTAAATCCAAAATTGGGCTATGGTCGGTGCGCTTTACGACCAATCCGAATTTAAGCGAAGTTTCCGGTGGACAAATTGACGGGCGCGATAAGACGTCGGTCAGTGACAGTCGCCGGTCGAGACCCGTAAAACGGTGTGGATCACGCAGTAACGTGACCGAAGATCACGGTCGACGGATAATAACAGGTTTCGGGGGTTTTCGTTTAGAGAGATCCACCTACGACAACAGGTGAAGCCGCTGCCACGTATTGTACCTTCTCGTTCAATAAGAATATTCCGAAAATGCTCTAAATTAACTCGTTACGGAAATAGCGTAACAGTAGGTGGCGTAACGTTGAGAAAAGTCGAGGAAAAATTTACCGCGAAGAGAACTTTGAAAATGTAATTATCGAAACCTCGTAGCTTCCGAGTTACGAGCCTCGAACGTGGAACTCGCGTAACTCTTCGTAGCGTTACGATTTTTCGTCCGAAGGCGCCAAGCGTCGTCGTCTGGCAATCGTCTAAACGAAAGCGAGGAAGTGCAGACGACAAGAATTGGTCCGGAAGCGAAGAGGGTCAAGGGCTCTCCGTACACACAATCTAATTGAAGTCTGCCACTTCGGGAAATTAAGTTTCGTCATTGAAGCGAGGATGACGAAAATTAAGCAGTCTGCTCCTTGTGCCGATTTCGTCTTCACATCTGGTCATCGGTTCGTTTGTCGTCGCTCCGATCAAAGACGGAAAAACAAAAACAAAATATAGACACTCGACTGGAGAGAAATGCCGCGTCCTGATTTCCCAGTGGGATAGGTACAGTACCTCCGTAACGATAATCTGTGCAGTTTAATCCGTGTTACGGACAGGCATTTTACTTCTTACACGCCCAGAAAAAGTACGGATGACACGGCGCCATTTTTGAAGAAAACCGCAGCGTTTTCTTCAAACCGAAAACCGTAAGGAGTAATTGGAAAATTTACGACCTGAAAAGAAAGAAATAGTTTTTTGAACCGGCGTACGTCGAGCTACTGCTGCGCGTTGTGGGTGTTACAAGGTCGACTTTCGGTACACGGCGTGTAGGAGGAATGTTGGCGAAAATCATCTCTGTGGCGCCTTATTAACGTCAAAAAAAGGAAAACCCAATTACCTCCTCCTCCTCCGTCTCGTTAATCGCTTTAACCGGCCTGACATAATTAATACCGGAAACTTGATTTTTACCTAAACCCGCGATCTGAACCGGCCACCCGTATTGTATAAATCCGGCAGGGGGCACCCCAGTGGCTTTTAGGATCTGGCTTGTCGTCCGCCGTCCACATCTGGAAAGCGAGAAAAGTCTCCGTTCGAGGTCGCCCCGAAAAAATACTCTCGACCCCGGTCACGTCAATTCGGACGAGGCGACACCGCCCACACGGAGCGACACCTAGCGGCGTAAATCACGGAGGCTGATGGTATCGGAGAGAAAAAAGCGGGAGCTGCGGTGGCACTAACCTCCGACTCGGGGGTGCTAACCGAGGAGATGGATGGGGTGACATCTCTGACAAATGGAAGGACGCGGTCGACATTCCTCCACGAAGTCGATTTATTTATAAATTAGCCAAAAGTTAAATACTTGTCACCGAAGTGAATGCCCCCGCTTTCGATATAAAAACGCATTTATAGCCAATCAGCGCCCCTGTTCGGGCTTCGACTCGATCCTTTCCCGTGTTTCCGAGGCCATAAAACGTTCTCCCTCCTTATAACGAGGACACTAACTCTTAAATACACGGACGTCGCCGCTCAACACCACGTTTTCCTTAACGCCTAATTTTTTCCTTTCGTGACGTCGGACCGCTTCTTTTTCGAAGATTTTTTCATCCCTTTCTAGGAGAAACTCCCGTTCGTGACGTTTTCGATGTAACGGGAAATTCGCAATGTTTCGATAGTTATCGACGTCGGACGACCGGCAGAGGGAGGAGCGCGCAACACGTTTAGGGGTCGATAAATAACGCAGGCATTACTTGTTTGGCACCGTAACAACTATTAACGGTCGACAAACGTATCGAATCTGTGGAAACGCGAAGTAAAAGTCCTCTTCTTGTATTTCGAGTTTTACCGAACGTGCCGGTATTTTGCGTCATTCATCTACAAATGACACTTTACGCGATCGTCGGCGAAGGAACGGGAGTTAAATTCGGCCATTAACGTATTGGATCCGGTTAACCGCTCTAACCTCTAACGAAACCGATCTCCATTGTCTCGGCGTTTAAGGTATTGTTTACGAGAGTGGGTTTTTAATTAAATCCTTCACATTCTCGTGTTACAGTACTTAGAAAATGAAAGGGAATCTCGCGGGATTTGCCGCGAATTTTTGAATTTTTTTCAGTTTATCGAACCGGGAAACTAGATCCGGGTTCTTTTATTCGCTGGGACCGCCGATTCCGGTGTTTTTAACCTTTCGCCACGCGACGAAAACCAACCCATTCCGACCCGGGGCTATTTGTAGCGGTGACTATCTTTGGATCGCGCGCCTCCGCCCTGCCATCTTTAAAAGCCCACGTGCTGCTGCCGCTGCCTATCGACATCGTCGTTCCAAAAATCGCCCGACGGTGGCTAAAATAAACAAAAACGAAAACAAAAAGAAAACCGGAGCTTTAAAACCGGCGTTCGGTGGAAAGTTATTAACCGACCACTTTAAATATGGAAGAGAAAAATCTGGGTCACGTGACGCGCCCGGAGATCGCGTGACTGTAGGTCACGCGACCCAGTTGGGGAAAACTATCAGAACGGCGACCGAGGCGTTAATTCGATCCCGGTTCGGGCGGGAGAACGAAGTAAACAATAATTAATATTTGACCTTCCACATTAATTCGACGCGTTCGAGGGATGCGACCGGACTCATTTTTCTTAACGAGAGGGCGCTTTGGATGTCGGCCGGGTAAACGGACGCACCCACGCTTCGGCGCGGCGCGCGGACCGACGCTCCGCTCCTTCGACGGTGTCAGGGGTTAAACGTCACCTGCCACGTTCGGAGGCACCCCGGAAAGGAGAGGATAGGACGCTCCCTAACGATAGAAATCGCCACGCGCGCTTTCGGCAACGAGTTACGCGTCGGTGGGTGATTACGTCACGCCGAAAAGGGCGGGAGATAAGGCGGGCTAAGGAATTTCGGCCGGCGTAGCCAGAGAGAGACTTTGGACCAGCCAGGAAGGTTCAAACTATTGTTTACACAAAAGGAAACTATTCGCGGCGCGGGTCTGCAGTCTCGGCCGAGATTTCATTGACAGAAACAACCGAGAAGCGAAGTAATTTACAACAGGAAATACCCGGGAAGGACACACGATTTATACCCTTAACCCGTAGGCACGCAGTTATTAGGTTGGAGTAGGCGCCGGCTCGGAACCGGAAACGGCGCGTACTCCGACAACCTTTTCTCAGCCTCCGGTCCCCGTCCGTTATTAAAGTGATGGAGAAGGTCGAACTTTAATTCGTTGCGGAAAACACGATTTTCCAGACGGTCCGTAAGTCTATCCCCAACTCGTACAGTCTCGTTTGTTTAGAGGCGGTGCAAAGTGCGAACGCGAGCATCACGTTCCTCCTTCACCTTTACTCCAGATTACAATCGCTGCGGTCTTTTAAACGGCGCGCGGAATGTTAAACGACGAACGGCGGCGTAAAACGTACCACGACGCTTCTGACGCGCGTAAAATCAAGATGGCCGTCGAACGATACAGTTCCGGATTCCGTTGCAGGGGACGGCTAATAAAATTCGTCGATAAGTACGCGTTATCGTTGGAGGATAATCGAAACTAGAGATCTCCGCTTTCTCTCCTCGAGAAGCGGTGATCGATCAGAAACGATTAAGGCAACTATCGCACCGAAGCGGCCGCTTGCCGCAACCATCTTGTTTCTGTCGCCTTTTCTACAGAAACCGGGAGATTCCCGGGACCGACGCGTAAATGGCTACTTCGCAACTGTGACCTTTATTCGAATTAAGATGGCGTTTGGCAAAATTTCCAATACAAATCAGATTTTAAGTCGTCCGAAGGAAGTTTGAGACGACCGATCGATGAAAAACCGTCGATAAAATTCGTATAAAATTCAAAGGATAATCGATAGACAACTGAATAACAGTTTCCAGCGTTTTTTTAAATCTTTGGTTACGTTAACAAACGAATCGATTTTAGATTCCGAATCCCAATGATTGATAACTTCCGGTTGGTAATGCCACCACCTCCGAATTTCGATTCCGGATCTCTTCCGGTCTTCCGGAGGCGACGTCGGCTTTTAATCAGTGTTGCCAGTTGGTCATATTTATAAACGGAGAAGGGTCGACGCCACGGCGTTTTCCGGTCGAATAAATACAAAAGCGAAATTCGAGCCTCCGTAGTTCCTTCGTCTGGGTCCGGACCGTTTCTCGGGAAAAATATCCGCTCCGCGTAAGGGCGCGAGGATGGCGCCCGAGTTTCTCTCGGCGGCACGGAGATTCGAAACGTTTCGTTCTCGTTTCGGAACCAGTTATGGTTATACGAGACGCGCCCGGAGAATATTTTCGCGCCACTTTCGAAAGTTTGCGGAACTTCCTTCGGTCTTGGGCGAGAAGAGAATCCGGAGCGTCTACGCGCCGCTCCGCGTTCGGCGGTCGAACCGGCGGAGGCCCGGACGGGGGAAGCTACGCCCTGGGGTCCGTGGACGAAGTTGCAAAGTTTCCATTATTTGCTTTGACTCGACCCCGAACGACCTCCGGCGCGCTCGGCCAGTCGCGACCGAGGGGTTTTTTTTTGAGCGCGGACCACCCGCGCTTTAGCGCGAATTGCCCGAAAAGACGGGTTTCTTCGGAGCGTGAACGTTTTTCTCCGGACGAGGTAAAGCGGCGGGCTTTGATCGGGACCGGAGAGAACACGGGGACCCGCCCCTCGGCGGTACCCGAACCCGAGCGTTGGGGGAGAAACGTCGGCAGCATCCCTCCCCGGGCTACCTGCCCGGGTCGACGCGTGACGTACGTCCTACCTTTATGAACGGGATTCTATTTTTAGCGCGGAGGAACGAATACCTCGCCGGTCGGGGCTAAGGTCGACGGTGACACTTCCTCGGCCGAGTAGCCCTTCCCAAATTCCCGACGTCGACCCTTCCGCGGGGTGGGGGAGAAGCGCGGAAGGAACGGTCGGTGGCCGGACCAGCCTTCGGCGCGGAAACGCTACGCCGACCCGGTTCCAACTATTGACCCAGTAATGTGGAACGATAAGAATCGGCTTCCCACCTGAATAAAATGATGTCATCGACTGAAAAAGCCGAGAAAAAAGTATGACCTCAGTCACTTTGTACGCGGAATGTCACTACGACACGAGACGCCGACATAAATAGCGTTGGAAAGATGCCACTTGGCCGTCGCCACCCTCGAGAATTGTCTAACACTTTTTCCTCCGTCGGTTGCCTTAATTGATTACGTTAGGTCTAAAGATAATCGCTCGTATCGGGCGGAATGTCACCCGAATCCCGCGCGGAGTCGGCGAATTCCCCGGTTAACGGGGATCCGGGCGGAAACTTTCGCCTCTTCCCGGCCGGATAATCGGCACTGCCCCTTTTAGGTTATTCTCCGCTCCCCGGCCACCGCCGGAAATTCCACCCCCGAACGGGGATTCCGGGTGGCCCCGTTTCCGAGAAATGGAAGCGGAGAAAAGTGCCGGGCCGAGGAACGAGTTAGAAAAGCCGAAAAGTGCCCGTCCGGGGTCTTTTCTCCGCACCTGACACGTCCGCGGGCGCTCGCCTCTCCCTCCCTGGGGAATGGCGGGTCGAACCGCCGACTACTAACCTCGGTACGCGATCCATCGACGTGATCTTCTATGCGCTGGCGAATGACATGCGGCCGAAAAATTGCGACTGGTAAGGACACTTTCCGCGCCACGCACCGGCTTCTACCACGTGTTCCTGCGACTGAACGTCCGGGCGATCACGCCACCACAAACTCGACGTTCATTTTCGTTTTACTACTCGCCTAAGGGTGGAGAACAGTCAGCCAATCACAACTCGCCTCGGTGCCGAAGGAGAATGGAGAACTTTCTTCCCCACCACCGGGCAAACCGGCCGCCCGGCAGCGCGGACGCCACTTTTCAAACCAGTTTCTTCTTTTTTGGGCAAAACGCTCGGACGCGTCGACGCAAAACTCCGCGACGCGCCGGGCCCATCGCCCCCTAATTAAACTTCCCCCAACCCGTTTATCGGATTAAACCTTAATCCAATAAATGAAACGGGTGTTAGCCACGCGGTCTCGGGCGCCGCTCGACCGTCGGGCCGACCCTTCGGACGAAAAAATCCCCCGTTTTTCCCCCGAGCGATAGAAAATCCCCGTGGCGGAACCGGGATTAACGCCGTGTATAAACAGAAGACGGTCGAGTGGATAATTTGGTTAGCGGCGTATCTCGGAAGGAAGGAAACGCGTCGTTTCTCTTTGTGTTCTGGAATGTCCGAAAACGGGAACAAATAAAACACCCGCAGCGTTCTAAACAATAAATTATTTATCATAGAGAAGAGATAAAGTTGCTTGGATAACCTTCGTCTCGTCGGGCGACAACCGTTCTTTGTCAATAAATAATCTTCGGATAGATTTGTCCTCGTTTCTATTTATCCTTCGATAATTGTCCGCTCGGCGCGCGCAAAAAACACCCCCGAAGGAATTTATGACGCGCGTTTTCCGTATACTCGGACTGCCGAAAATGGTCTCGAATTCCTTCCGTCGTCCCCCGTAAATAAACTTTTTCTCTATTTATTTTCCTGTGTTTTACGGCCATACTTAATAATTTTAGCGGGTTTTCACCTCCTTAATTCGAACACCGGATCGAACGGGAGCGTGGAATTAGCGCGAGATTTTCAGACGGAGGTTGGAATAACTTGGTCGATTCCACGGAGAGTATTAGATTTTGAGGACGAAATGTTTGGCCCTGACAATTTTAGGCGCGATTTGGAGATAACGGAGGTTAATTGACGACAATTAAAATGCTTAAACGCAATGATGTTTGGCTCTTAATGGAATGACACGGCGTCGAGAGGGCCTCTCGAAAGCCAGTTTAAGGACTTTTTTTTTAAACAAACAGAACCAGTTCGCTTTGTTTTTACTTTGTCCGAGGAACAAATTTATCTGTTTTTATTGAAAACTTCGTCTCCCGACGGCATTTTGTTAGGACACACTGGTCGACTCGGTAAATTTCCAGTCGAAAGAATTAAAATTGCGGCGGGGATTGAGGAATTCTTCCGGCCACCATCCGGAGGGAAAAAACGAAATAAAAAAAGGGGTCGCCTGTCGTGTCTGATAAAAGGTTTGTTTTTATTGTGTTTATGTCTTCTTCGAGAATAATGCCCCGAAAATATATTCAGATCGGGAGATTAGCAGCGGAGGCACGAATAAATTTCGAGAGTTCACCCCGCGTAACTGGTATCGGAGTACCTGTTACCGGATAGAAAATTGCTCGGACGAAATTCTAAATTGTTCTGTTGTGATTCGACCTTTGTCGAATAGAAAACGGCGTAACTTTTTTAGAAAAGAAGGGGGAACGTAATTGTTTCGTGAGTTTGCGCGCCTCTTAAATACCCTTTAGACTTTGTAATTTTTCCAAAGAAATTTTGACACTAAGTGTTAATGATCTCGGTATTTCCTCGATAGCGATCTTATCTCGGGTGTATTATATACGTCGCGTTATCGGA
The DNA here is from genome assembly GCF_030686945.1 of Centruroides vittatus. Taxonomy (NCBI): domain Eukaryota; kingdom Metazoa; phylum Arthropoda; class Arachnida; order Scorpiones; family Buthidae; genus Centruroides; species Centruroides vittatus. Next base: position 498,771 of record NW_027122709.1, on the reverse strand, counting down.
TGCTATCTAAAGTATGTTTCACCCATCTTACACGCACCGGAATTAAACAGTTTCAATAAATCATGGCGACGGTATTGTGCGCATTGATACTTACGTACCACGCCCGAACCAAAAAAAAAGCCAACCTGTCGCGACTTGCAAAGCCTCGGAGATAAAGCGCAGCCGAGAAAATTATCCCTCCTCCTTAAGGAGGATGCCTACAATTACGTAATTTAACCCCCTAACCAGTTCGAGATCGAAGATTTTTTCGAGAGGCCAACTTTCGTCCATTGGGTTTTTACATTTTACGGCCGTCTCGGGGGTGGATAATTTATGTCGGGTCACACTTTATACGCGTTACTCGTCAAATTCTAAGCGAACAGAAAGGGGAAAATGTAGATGCAGTTTCTTTCCGACCGTAATCTGGCGCGAACACACCCCTCTCGAACAATGGAGTTTTTATGCGACGGAAATCGGACCGGGACGTCTGCATTGTTACAAACGTTAGCCACGTGTAACTCGGAAACGATTGACAACGTCTTATCCGGAATTTATAATTAATTCGGTGTCTGAGGACGGCTCGAGTTTCGAGTTCGAGGTCGTTTTATCGTTTCCGAATTCGTAAAACACCCCCACTGCCGAGTTAACGAGCGGTGACTGGTAAGACATTACCTCGTTCCCGTAACCCGGAGACGGGGAGGGGTAATAAATGACAAAAATGACCCCCGGGGAAGAGAGCCGAAGAAAAAAAGAAAGTGGCTCGTAAAGAGTTGAAGTAAAGGGGATATTGTATTGTGCGGGGGCCATCTTCTGGCGCGATATGCCACTCTATCATTCGTCTTCAATAGGGAAGAGGCCAACGGGTACGAGACCGAACCGGCCAGCATCGGGGTCGGGAGGGGAATGTTATCTCACCAGAAGGGAGAGAGTGAAGTGGTCTCTGCAAAATTCATCGCCAGATTAACCGTTCTTTATTCCGCCCCCCTCCACCAAGGTGGTCCGGGGACACGTGGGAACTCCGACTCAATGATTCATACGTCGACTATGGCGTATAATTGACTCTTAAAGCGCGGCGGACGAATTATGCGAAATTAATTTAGCGTATTTGGAAACTGGTTTCTAAAATAAGCTCCGATTCAGACATCCGAGAGAGGTCTACAGACGAGCAAGGACAGTCGACCACGTGTTTCCCTCGTGTACCAGTCGTCCGTCCTAACCTCGTCCGCTCGACCTCCAACTATTCGACCCTTTATCTACCAGAAACTGCGCTCCGGAACGGGGTTCCCACCTCCCCTATCGATCCCGGGATCGGAAATCTCTGGCAGACACCCAAATCTCGGGGGTCCTCCGTCCGCATTTTCTGTTTATATAACTTTCGACGTGGTTATTGACACAGGTGGCGGTCGGACCGCGGCATAATTCGCCGGCGCCTCCGTTCTCTTTCCGTCGTAATTCCGCAACAAAAATGCAGAGTTGCGCCTCGACCGACAAGACCTCGGCGAGAGTCCATTCCTTTCGCGCCCTCCCCAAGAAAAAATACCCCCGAAATACGAAATTTGCGGGACAAAAACTCCCAGACCGGGCGTAACTGGCCACAAATACGAATTTTGCACGAGAATCGTTTAAAGTTTGACGGAATTCGGGGGAAAAAACAAGAAATTCCTAGTCGAAATGCGAGGGAGAACTCCGAATTCTCCGCACGGGGCCGAAAGGACGAGGTTTATATAATTCCGCTTTTAAAAAAAGGCGGTGGAGCTTAATGGATACTTTAATTTAAAAATAGTTATCTAAATGTATGTATTTTTTCTGCTCCGGCATTCAAAAAGTAAACAAAAAATCGGCAAGGAGTAACATTCATTCGAATGTAGGGCAGGAGTGCGCAACTAGCGAGAAAGGGAGGAAAGGAGGAGAAAAAATCGACATCCGAGCTTTAACACGTGCAGATGCCAGACATAGATCGTTGTTAAGGGTTTTTGGCAAAGTTTTCGGTTAGTTTTCTGGCCGCTTTTTTTGGTTTAATCCCGGCTTTTTTAAAAAGAATTAAAAAAATAAAAAAAAGACAACCGAAATAGAAAAACCGGGCTTGGAAGGTTTTCAACGCCGCCAACCTCTGCACTACATAAAATTAAAATAAAGATAAGCGAACTAGTTCTAGAAGTCGACGAAAATAAAGGAGTCGGCGGGAACCACTTCCCGGACGACGAATTAGTGGCAATTACCGCCAAATTGTTTATCAAACCGGGTAGTTCGAGAGGACAGGCGAACTGCGGCTAAACGCAATTACGTAGAGACGCAAATACGTGTGTCGCCGGGGTCGTCCTCCGGTAAACCAACAGCCCGGCCGTACGCGCCGGAATAAAGCGGCGGGGCGCGGACTGCCGGCGGAATTCCCGTCCCGACTCCCGCCGGGAAAAGGTTAAATTAAACACGCGGAACCATACCGGAAAAAACTCCGTCGGATAGTTTATACCCGGCAAATGACGAAGGAAGACGATAAATCTCCCGGCTAAGAGGCTAAAATTTTCTGTCTTTTCCTCCGCTTAACCGGGAGGGAATCCGTCCGGAAAACCCCTCCGCGCTTTCCAACCCTTTCCGGATTACCTAAGGGGAGCGACCGAAACCGCGGCGGCATCCCCATCTTCCCCAAATACAGTGGCGTAGCGAGGGGGGTGCAAGGGGGTGTATCTCGCTCCGGGCGCCCAAATGGTCTCCAAGACAAACTATATGTGTTTCTGGAAGGGAGAGGGGGCGCCAATAGTGTCATATCCCGGGCGCCAGTTATGTTCGCTACGCCACTGCCCAAATACTACTTTTAATGGGGAAAGTGTTTAAAGGCCTTCTTTTCGGGGAAAATTTCTGGGTTTTTGGCAAAAACCGTAAAGTACGAAACCGTTGGGTGAAAGACTTTCTCCCGCGCGCTATTTGCTTTTACCACACGTCCAAGTTTCATTTTCCCCGTTTCGGGCCATCCCCGAAAGAAACGAATACATCGCACGGGATTTCTTCCTCTCTTTTATTGACTTATATATAAAACTGTACACGTCTCTTATGTACACAATTATACACGCCGATTAATCGGCCCGGGTCGACGGCCGCGGCGGGCCTCCGTACATAAATAAAAGTTATCGGAGATTATAAAATGTATTTATTTCTTTATTTCGTCGATAAAAATTCTCCGGTCGACCATTAGAAAAAAGGAAAAATTGCGGAAAGGTCGGGCCTCCCGCCTTCCGATATCCCGGGCGCGGAGGGACGAACGGGGATGGAGTGTACGGGAAAAAACAAATCCCGCCGTAGGGTGAAGGAACGTTTGGGCGGACCACCTCCCGGTTACGGGCTCCAGAGGCGGGCCGGAAGCGCCCGCTTGCCGATCCACACAATTTCTCCATTCGTCACCCCCTCAGCGCGCGGACCGCTAACCCACGCGGGAGCGCGCGCGTACGAATTTCTTTCGTCCACCGTAAAATCCGGCGGGTTTTAAATAGGGGCGGCCGGGACGGGACCCGCCCTCCCGGCGGCCGGCAAAGGCGACGATCTAGGGAGAGACCGGGGTCAACAGGCGGTGATCCAGCCGCAGTTCACCATGAAGTTGATGATCTTCCGTCGGTGGGTCTTGTCCAGTTCGGCCGGATATCTGGTCTTGACCGTCCCGCCCTGCCTCCTGTCCAGGTAGTCCTGCAAAAGAACCGCCGAGTTTAAGTCCCTTCCCGGAAACGTCGCAACGGAAGAGTTTCCCGCGGACCGATACCGTCCTTCTCTTCCAAAGTCTAAACGGTCCGCGCCTTCCCCCGTCTACGCCCAGCGGGATTTTTCTTCCCGCCTTTTAATCTAAGGGAATCTGAAATCCCTTACGCTCCGGCAACAGACGTATTCCCGGACGTAGACATAGACAGAGGAAGACTTTCCGTCCTTTTATTATTTTAACTTCCGCCGATAAACGGAACGCGGGGGAAGAAAACAAAAATAACCGGATTACAAAATGTTTTATTATATTCTCCCCCGATAAAACGGATAAAAACCAACTTACTTTTAATAAAATGGTTTTAAACGAAATATAATACAACGGCTTCAGTCCTAGGGACGAGCACAGCTAAAAAGATAAAGAAATAAATGCTTTAAAAACCCGGGATAAAACTATAAAAAGTTGGAAATATTTTCCATTAATTTAATTAATCGGTACCCAAATCGTAATGTGTCCTTACCGCCCAGGTAACAAGTTACCGGCAAATACGGCCAAAACCGCATTAGCGGGTTTTGCCGTATTTGCCGGTAACTTCTCGTTTTAACCCGCGTTTTAAACCACGGCCAAACCCGGGTTAAAACGAGAAAATCCGATTTTGGGCCAGATTATTCCTTAAAAAAAAAAGAAAAAAACTTTCTACCGCATTGAATTGCGCACCTTTTTTTCGCGCTCCGAAAGAAGGTTGTATCCGGGTTGGGCTGACGCGTCCACTTCCTTGGATTCTTCTTTGGTCTCGTTTTCTCCTAATAATTGAAAATGTCCGTTAAATGGCTAATCGCGCGTGACGTAACCGGAAGAAAAGGCTCAAACCCGTCAATCTCCCACCTTGCTCTTCGGAAGAGATGTCGTTTCCGCTCTTGTCTCTGAAATTTTCCAAATAGAAAATTAGTCAGGGGCCGGCAAATGCTCGCATTTATAATTTATGTGTACTTACTCTTGTTTTTTCGACACGTTCGACCTTCTGTGAATCGAGGCGCAGTTACTCTAAAACGTAGAAATAAAAAAACCGTTTCGTATGTTGTACCAGAATATATCTTAGAAAAATACTTCAAATTAATTCTTACGGATTTCTTTTTGTTTTCTTTCTTCTTCTCTCTTTTATACCTGGCCGTTTCGAATTCTGCGCATTCTACACGGAAAAAAGTTCGTCTCCGGTTACATAAATTCACTCGTATCAATCAAATAGCATTTTATCGTAATTATTAGTTTTTTTCAGATTTCGTGCCTATCGCCGGGTTTCTTAATAAATAAAGAATGAATCTAATTTTAATCTTATCCAATCTCGCTAATTGCAAATGAATACAACACCGCCTCATAAAAAAACTTCTATATGTACGGATGTTAGTGTTTGGGGGGGACACGATTTTGTTCGCCCCGTCTGAAGCTTAATAACTGCGCTCTGTGTTGAAAATTTCTGAAATTTTGCGGGGAGGTTCGTGTATTAGGGGATCGATTCTATTAAATTTTGGTAATTAAATGTCGAGGGGACGGAGAGATAAAGGAGGCAGTTCGTCGTATCTCCAGTAGGGTCGGACTTAGTGACGATTTTACCGGTTATTAGCATTTACATTTTTTTTATAAAACCCATTCCTACCCTCAAAATTTACCTTTTTGCCATTTTATAACAGTTATAATATAATGAGTTTTTAAATAAAATATGATAACGGATGGCGCCAACAAAATTTGAAATGTTTCCGGAAAAGTCCAGCAACTCGTTTTTTAACACGCTTCCGCAAACGGCGTGAGACGATTGGTTGCCCTGACAATAATAGTGATTTCACACTCGTGTGACGAAACAAGAATACTAAAAGTTTCTTAAAAGTTGTCCAATCGGTCGAATATTTTTTTATCAAGTGTAAGTCCGATACTATTTTTATAATGTAATTCGACTTCGGTTATATAACATTACGGTTAATGTTACCTATGGTTCCAAGATGGCGGCTCGTCTCTGATTCCAGCAAATAGAAGAAGGGAAATAGTGGAGACGCACGTTCTAACGCTAACCTAACCTAACCTATTCTAATAAATTACCAACATAATTATTAGAAAAGGTTAGGTTAGATTAGAACGTGCGTCCCCACTGTTTTCTTGCTGGAATCAGACGAGCCGCCATCTTGGAACCATAGGTAACAGTAACCAAAATTATTTTATTAATTTAAAACGTAGTAAGGGTGGAAAATTATCGTGTTTTAATTTTTGTTTACATCATTTTGCCCCAAACAATTAAATAATCTACGCTTCTGTTAAAAACTACAAGATACAAAATAGCGTTTGAGTGATGCGGAGAACGGGAAATTCGACTGAGAGTGATGTTACTTAGAAAATAAACAGAGTTACGTCTTTATATTTACATTTCAAAAATCTGGATGTTACTAATTTAAAATGTAGTTTTTCGTTATTTTTATTATACAAAAGAAAACTTAGACACGATTAAAGTTCTTGTTTATATCGTTTCTATAATTTATTATAAAAATAACAATTTCGGAGAAACGTTAAGAAGATTTAAATAGAAAGATTAACCCGACTTTCCCATGGCTAACAGGCTATTAAATTCGGACTCCAATAGAGAAACTGAAAAATAACACTTTGAATGTATAGTGTTACGAATTGAATTTTTATTTAATTATATGTTAACAGATAAATACACCGATTTTATATTTATTTTAACAATAAATTCGGTTGTGTCAAAACTAAAAATAAATTCCCCAGAGTGAATATGTTAGCAGATATTCTTCTGATACTATTCCTGTAGTGTATTTTGTAACCTTCTGCAATATTTTAAGTTGTCATATTCGGCCCTTTTTAACACATTTGACAGACATACAAACCAGAAACTATTTGAAAAATGCTTTGCCCGACATTTATAATATAAATTGATTTACCATAACCATAATTTTGAAAACAATTAACAGAAGTTAAACACAGTATATGATTACTAGTAACTTACTACATGTAAAAACTTACTATTATAACAGAAAGGATTGCCATTTAACATTTGCATGTGTCAAAGATATGTTTAATAATGAATGGGGAAAATACCAAATACTCTTTAAATCTACTGTTCTCTGAAAATAATTTAGGATTGCTTAAACGTGACATTGAAGAGGGGCTTTAGTAATCCAGTTGTAAATATGTTACATATAAAACAGATCAGGAAATTTAATACAGTATGGTAATTGTTAATCAGAGAAGGGAGAAAAAAAATTTGGTGACACAATTAACGTCACCAAAATTACTTTTTCTCCATATGTTAAGTAAGTATAAATTAGATAGGCAATAAAACAAAACATAGTACAGTTAAATATAACAGAATAAATGCTATGCCACAGAATAACTCGGATTAACTAATAGATTTAAGCAAAAATAATAGAAAATAGTATATTGTGTATAACTTTCCTTTTTGCTAAAAAATACTGCTGGGATTTACTACTTAAATGTATTATTCATAAAAATAATAAATTGTATATTTTCATCAAGAAACAATAAACAAAATCCAAAATTAATTTCTGTACAAATGCAAAAATTTTAGAATAAAAATAAGAAATTATTGCTAAGTTCTATGTTTAAATGAAATGTTTTTCAAGAATATAGACTTTAAAGCCAATTTATTAGATTTGAATCATAAATTTTTGTTCTAAATTCTTGAACAATTCATTTTGTTAATGTTCCCAAAATGCACAATTGGTCTTAGAGTTAAAATAGTATTTTGGATTGAATGAATGCATATTATTCTACGTAGAATATTAATCTGTAGATATATATGAGATGACAAATGTGATTAATTACAGTAAAAGAAGTGATAAAATTAAAAAAAACTAAAAGCTATTCTTCTATTCAAAATTTTTATGGGGATACGTCTGGACCTCGAATGATAAAAGTCTAAAACGCAAACGCATCACTACAAAATAAACAAAATGTAGGCTGTACTTCAAAAGCAAACGGCATTTTTGACAGATTGGCCTTCCCTATTACCATCCATATTAACCCTCATTGGCCGCATCGCCACAAAACAAGAAATGTTCCCACAAAAGTCCGTTAAAGTCCGAGTAAGCTCGGACTTTAACGAGACGATTCCCAACAGTCGCAGTATCGACACAACTAACTAGTTCTGTGGGCTAGAGTTTAGGTGTAATATCTCGATCCTAGAATAAGTATAACGGCAGATATTACAATTTTAAAATTTATAACACAACAATTTTTTAATAAACAATCATCTCTTAAAAGGCCAGCTACAGAAACTCCTTTAAAAATTATTCAGTTTGGTTTACACAACACAACAAATGTAATTTGAATAATTAACAAAGTTTTAATCTCAAATTGTTGTACCGAACAAAATATTTATTTTCAAAATAAATACCATCTTATATTGTTCTAACCAGAATAAGAATTTCGCCTTTTATTAATTCTGTTATCGGTTTAGTCGGTTGTGTAATAGTTTCCGGATGCCAGTGAGATTAATAAATATAAAACTTTTTCCTTATTCCTTTAACGACAGTACAGTTTTCTTGCAATGAATATTCCAGAAATGACGTTTTTATTAAGAATTTGATATTAAAATAATTATAAATTCCAATTTAATAAAAAGCAATTAAAAGAACGAATCATTTAATTTTGTATAATGAGAAGAAAATGGTTTATTATAAATTATGTTTTATCATGTAAACTATTCGCATAATAAATAATGTGTAAAATAAACAAATGGGCATTATTCACTTATTTTATAATTTTAATATATTCTCATTTATGTGTATATTTGATGCAATGAAAAGGAATGCTTAACTGTTTCATAACACTAATTTTTACCTTATTAGAGACTTCTGGGAATGTATTTTAAGATGCAATCTACCGTATATCTCGACGGATAAGACGAGGTAGAAATTTTCGTCAAAGTTTTATAGTTTTAGCATATATCTGTCCTATAAGACGACCCCCAAACTATCAATGGCCTATGAATTTCGTTTAGATCGGCGATCATTATCTGGATAATGACACTATAGCGTATATGAAATTATGTCCTATTCGTAATTTTTTGAAAGATGGTCAAATTTTATTTTCTTGCATCTGGCGGCACTGCCTTGCGATTATTGCAAACACTCACACTGATTCGGGCATTCGAGTAACGACCTCGACTATTCACAAAAACATCGTACGGCCCATTCTATTTTGTGGACATACTCTACTCTCTACTAGTAAATAATTACGGTTTGTCCGTTTTACTATTATGGTTTTAATTTACATAAATTTCAATCGAATTTTTTTGTATCTGTCCTATAAGACGACCCCGGATTTTCGGGGCCTTTTTTTATGATTCAACTATCGTCTTATCTGCCGAGATATGCGGTGATTGTAATCTGGACATCTTTAACTGCCTGAAATATTATAACTAAAATATTTGAATTTCTCACCGTCTAATTTCGTCAAGCCATTTCTCCTATACTTCATAAGTTCTTTTATTCTAGCTTTACTTTCTTTTTCCTCTGAAACAATTTAATAATAATTAGACACTAAAAACAACCAATTATAAAAAAAATATAACAAATCAGAGATTTTTTAGTACTAAGAATTTAAGCGAATGATTAATTTTGTATAGGTATTTGAGAACGTTCGTAAGTAAATGGAAAATGAATTTTTTAGATTGCTTCCCATTCAAAGTAATTTGTTGCTACAAAATGACATGGGAGCCGTAAAAATAAAGTACCTTTTCTTTGTTTGTTCATTCCAATAGATAATTAACTGGCTGAATATATGTCATATTTCAGGATATACCTTGAAATTGACAAATTTATTAAACCAGAAAATGCTTTTGGCAGATTAAAAAATGGAGTCTTGTTCAAATATCCGTGTTGTTTTTCTCGACATTGCTGTATTATTCATAAATTATTTGGATTTTAATGTATCTTTTATTTCTACATCTTGATTTAACTTATTCTAATATAAAAAAATTTAATTTAAAAATATAGTTTTTAATTTTGCTTATCGATATCTTTTGCAAGAGTTTAAAATAAATTTATTAAATTAACAATTAATCACAAATGTTAAAGAAGCATATTTAAAAAAAGTCAAAATACTTTGCAAATTTTCAAATAATTGTGTCTGCTCAGATGCAGACTGAAACTGGCAGAAGACTCTGGTTTTATCTTGAAATTCTCTATAAAATATACAAACAGAAAATAATTATAATAAACTTTTTGTAATCGTCACTCCTTTAAATACGTATTCGAATCCGCTCACTTTTCGTCTTTTGACGGCTTCTTCTTCGACGTCGTCGACTTTTGTTTGTTACAAGTGTTAAAAAAAAGGCTCACTAGTCCGTGATTTCTCGATAGCCTTTTTCTCCTGAAACGTTCGCGCACCCTTCTCGTGTACATGTCGACTTGCGCCAATTTTAAAGCTGTTTGAAATGGACAATTATGAAGAGGTGTCGAGAAACGAATACGTCAAAACCATAAAATCGTACCTATGTCTACATCTTCGTCTTCGTTACTTATTTCTAAATTGCACACTAGAGATTCTGCCTCGTTATCGTATTCCTAAAAGAAAAATCATCAAATTTATAAATTATAAAAGAAAACAAAAGAGTAAATAACAATCTATTTATCAGTTAAAGCCCGTCATTTAAACTTTAACTTTGCATTAAAATTTAAATGATAGACTTTAGCAAAATTATTAAAAGATAGCTCAATAATTTAAAACTTGTTATTGTATTAAACCAACAGGAAAAATTAAGCTTAACTGTTGAAGGGCAAGTTCTTCAGAAATAGGAAAATACCTCATAAATAATAGATAATATATTTAAAAAAAACAAAATCTTACTGGACGTGGAACAAGCTTTTCCTTATTTATTTCGTGAGCAAACCATTTAAAAATATTATTGATATTGTATTATAATTGACATATAATTACCTTGTATTTTACATTTTAATAAATAATACGATTATATCAATTATAAAGAATTTTCTATTCGAAAAACAGTTATATGAATATGAATACAATAATCAATACTAAACAACATAATATATATATATATAATAAATAAAAATGACATGTAGCATTAATACTTATTTACTTAATTTATTTAATTGCTTCAAGGTATGGCACACAATATTCATAAAAAAACTTTATTATTTAGCAATAAGGAAATAAGGAAGTTTTAAATCAAATTCAAAATCCCAACTTATATCGACTACATACGTCATCACATTTTTAAACGCAAACAAATATTGTGTTTTGTTTGTGTATCGAAATAAAGAAAACAACTTCAGATACAAGATCTCTACCAAACATAAGTATACTATATATAAAAATTCTTCTAATTTTTCAATCAAATTTCTATATCTTGCATGACCATAACTATTTACTGTAATAATAAATGGATAACATTTTCCTCCTTATGACGGACATTTAATTTACCAGATTGTAAACTTGCATACGTAGCTACGTACTTTCGGAATTTCTCTTCTGTGGTTGGCAATTTACAAAAAGTTTATAAAGTTTATCGTACCTAATTATAAATGAGTTTCTTTCAGCAAGTTTCGTTAAATGTGTTATAATTTAACTTTAATTGTTAATCTTTAATGCCGTCCGTAATCTTAATCTTCCAACTCTACGGAGCAATTTGCCGCATCTGATAGTCTTTAAGTTATTAATTAATATGTACACGTGTATAAAAATTTATCTAAATTACTGGAAATAATTGAATATAATTTGTAAATGCTGTATATAATAACTAGTAAATTAGTAGTAGTTATTTTTTAATAATATCAATATTCTGATAACATGTTTCATTTTTTTTTTTTGGTATTGTATATCCGGTCAATGATGAAACTTATGTCGTGTCCATCTTTTTCTAAAACGGTTCTATCTACAATTCTTATTTAATTAAAAATTTTAGCTTTAAACTAATTTCATAACAAGTATATTAATCTTATTATTATAATAATTGATATAAACTCATATATATTAAAGATTTAGGATATTTAAGAGGTTAATAATTGTCTTTGAGTCTCAATTTCTTTGAATTCTGACTATATTTCATTATTTATTTATTCATTAATATATAAAGTTAATATCAGAGTTATCATTAGAAGTAACATTATCTTCTGTTTGATATAAAGACTGATTTTATTTGTTTTCTATTTTTATCGTAAACTTTGGAAAGACAAACACTAAAAAAAAAGTTACTGGCAAAAAATCTTGGGTCCGATCGTAAAGGTCTCTTGTTTTTGTCGACATTCGATCCAGGTGTCTGCTCGTTAACTAATTGCGCTTACCGACGATTATTAATCTCGTTTAATGACGTTCTTTTTTTGTAATTTTAAATGGAACGTTGCCCCATTTTTGAAATTTAATTAACAAAAGTCGTAAGTAAATAAATCCTTCTGACCTCTAAACGTATTTACTTTGTTAAAGTAACTTTTTAAATGGCGTAAACTGATAATTTGTACATCCGACACTTTTTCCTTTTCTCCGTGAATTTACCAGTTTCGAAACATAAACACGAATCATCATTTGTGCAACCGTACATTGCCATATAAGAAGATCCTTGACTTTACATCTTTAAGACATAATAAAATGCATATAAATTTTTTTACTGTTTTCATAATCATTTAAAATGAAGATTTAAAAACTATAATAAACTGAGTATTTATTTTATTAAGGTTTATAGCTTTAAATATTCAATTGCACTTACATCTTTTAGAAATACGAGAAATTCACTCTTTAGTGTCTTTTTAAATGTTGTATCAATAAAGCATTTAATTGCCATTTTTAGTTTTCATAAAATTTACTTTAAAAATACATTATATTATATTATATTTTATGCAATTTGTATAAAATATTATATAATTTCCTATCTCAAATTTAAAAGCTGATATCTTCAAAAGTACAGATCACAATTTTAAATATTTATTTTTATTTAAATTATATTGTTTTCTGCCAAATAATAAAAATTGAAATAAGAGATATCGTAATTAACAATCATCACATAAACGAACGAATAAAAATATCTCGAGAGTTTCCAGTTTACGGTTTACTCTGACGACAAAGAGGGAAAAAATAAAAAAAGGGACAGTTTCTCTTAGAAGTTATTGATACACAAATTTTCAGGAAATTCTAAAAACACGAGGTCAACAGCTGTGTCGAATTGACCCGGAATTACCCAGATGTTTTTGCCTTACAAATATTAATGGCAGTTTCTTTTACCTTGCATCACAGTCTCTTAGAAAACAAATCTGAGGTTAATAAAGTTAAACATATTACAATTAGTCACGTTACTTAAAATTATGTTAAATGTAAATTTTATAAACTGAAAATGAGTCCATTTATCCTATTAAAACGTTACAAAAAATGTTAAGTTATTAAAAAAAAACATTCAATTGTGATTATGACAATCGATGCCTTCGGGTCTTTTAACAGAGGTTAGGTCAATAATCTTAAGATGTTTATGCAACTTTCAATTATACTAATTTAGAAACAGATTTAATATTTAATTTAACGTTTATTAGGACATAAACCTAACTTAATATTTTAAATACATCTATGAATTGAATTTTTATTAGGTAAAGAATGAATTAATATTTAACATTTGATAAATAAAAGCTATTACCTACGTAACTTGTTTTTTTTTTTTTAAATAAAGAAACTAAAAATGCATAAAACTTAATCACATTAATTTTAACTGTATCTAAAATTATTCAAACCGAGTTTATCATTCGAAATATGTATTTACTATTACATAAATTAACTAATATAACTGCTACTTTTCAGATAATCAAGACACATTAGTTTCTTTTAAAATTAAAAAATAAAAATAAGCACTAAATGCACGAGTATTATCTATACTTTGTTAAATCTACATAAAAACTAAATTTATAGAATTTTAATCATTATTTCTTTCCAAGATATAGAGAAGACGGCAAAATTTTAAATTTCTGAAAACCGAGTTTTAGAAGCACTCTAAACTCTATGTAAATAGGAATCCCATTTCCATCTTTCAAAAAATTTAACCAAAAAAAAAATGTTTATTTATTTATTTATATATTACAGTAATCATTACATTAAACAAGAAAAATAAGTGACCTATTTCAAGAATACCAGAAAGTGTATATGACCATATTTTAAGAAAACAGAGGGATACAGACAGTAATAAAAGTGACGACTAGATGGACTAGATTTAATTTAAACACATAAAATGAAATAAAAATAGAATCCTGCTACGTTGAAGTTTTAAATGGTTAAATGAATTTATCAACAAATGAAAATTTAATAAAAAAAATAATCATCGTGAAGAAACTAATTTAACCTTTAAACTGTCTCGTCTTTTCTTTTGCTATTTTAAACGTTTTCGATATATGACGTCGTCTTGTTTTATCGAAACCGATAAACATATTTAATTATTTGCAACACGTGGTTAACGAACAAGAACTTTGAAATGTCTTACAAATCCCCGAAAATTTTGCTTCGATTAACGACGCGACAGAACTGTCCGACGTCATTTTGGTAAATAATAAAAAAGTTTTCGAAAATTAATTTTGTGCACGTTTGGTTTAAATTCTCATCTCGTAACCGACTCGAAAGGAGTTATGACTGGCTTGCATCCAACCAAAACTCGTACTGATATAAATAGCTTTAACAACAGGTAGGAAAGAAGATTTAATTATTATTTCATAAACCGACCAAACATGTGAATTAGTACAGTAAAGAGCATTTACAACCAATCTTATAGAAGTCATAAAACATTCAAGTTATTCATAAACATTTTCAAAATTTGAATATCAGAAGGCAACAAATACCAAAATATACATAAAATAATTCAAAAGTATGAAGAACTAGCATTAAACACACACACTTTTAACCGTTGAATGAATTTGTGTTTTATTTTTCAAATTCAATATAAATGACAATACTCATTTACAAAATTATAATCGATATGTTAATTCGATCCATTGTTTAAACCATTTTATGTCCTTATCCGTAAGTCATTCGATTGTTTTCCTTTTTAGCATTAACGACAACATTTCCTTTACGATCTTATAAGCCTATTACTAATTCTTCTATTGTTATAGTGTTGCTTACATTACCTGGAAAATATTTTTATTTTTTGTTTTATTTCACAATAATATTTTAACTGTAAACATATACAGCACTGTCTTTGCAAAATATTTACTATTTCTGTTAATGATTTTTCTTCCTAGCTCGACTTCTGCCGATAATTCTGTTTTAACGTTCCTGCTTTACTTGGATATTCATATTTTTCTTGCCTGGTTTTTGCTTTAATTGTATATAATACATACTATTGTAATACTTTTATTATTCTTTAAGTTTCTTATATTAAAGGTCTTTTAATCAGTTTTTAAAAATCCTACTTTATATTTTAGTGGATTTTTCAGTGTGTTAGTCCTTTATTATGAATATTTGTATTTATTCACTTATAATTCTAATATATACAATACCCAAAGAAATATTTTCCATTGAATTTACTGATTTAATTCTATTTCTACTTTAAAAAATGTTTTGATAGAGAAAATGTAACAAAAGCACAGCATTAAGCATTCTAGTGCTTTTGAGTTATTACAATTTATCTTCAAGAATATCTTATTGATGTGATTTTGTATTCTATTAGTCTTTTATTGTTTAATTTTATAGTTTACGTTCATTATTTAATTCACTATTAACACAGTAAGGTCTCATTTTATGAAACTGTTAGGCTCCCAGTCCTAACAATTTTCTCATTTTATTTAGATCAACAATGTTTTCTTCTTGTAAGAACTGAAGGAATGCTGTTTGTTGGGCCTTTTTTCTTCTCTCCTCCAACATATTATATGGTTTGAGAGCATTTGTTACAGCTCTATAGAGTTTCCAGTCAGGATCATTATCATGAAGAGATTAATAAGAAGTTTGTATCAATATTAAAACTATTTTAAATGTCTTTGTGGTGTGAACTCTCAGTGGTTGACATTGATGATGTCAACATTCTTGACCATTTCACACACACCACCAGTTATATCTTAAATGTGTATAAAACCAGAAAAGTCTGTATTAGGCCACAATTTCTACCAGATATCATTCATACATGAGCACGACACTTCTTTCCAGGCTGCTAAAATGTTTGCTATGCTCTTAAGAACATTAAAAGACTTCCAGTGATATGTGGCAGACAACAAATCGGATGCCTCCTTAACAATCCCTCCGAATGTTCTGCGTAAGTAGACTTAATATATGCATTTAAGGCTGCAAAAGTGTTGACTGGCAAATAAATTGCCTTAACATCCAAGATATCAATATGTAAATCTTAAAGGTTTCTTGAATGCCTAGGAGTGTTGTTATGGACTAAAACACCTTCATCAGGCATTATTTGCAGCACAAAATTTTGCAACTTCTAAACAAAACTATAAGGAATACCATTCAGTAAAAATTGTCTGAATTAACCATGCTTTTTTCATTAAACTCCACATAACATGCAAACAAATCTTATCAATACCTTTCATAACACGAGATATCTCTGCATGGTGCATAGTAGTTTAGTTTGAATGTGTCCAATCCTTGTCACCCAGTAGCAATGCAAGTTGATCTTTTTCAGCCTTAAAATCAGGACCAGACTTCGAATCACAAGTTCTGTTCATCCTACTAGGCAATCCCAGTACAATGCTATTTCATTCATTTTAAAACAGTCAATTCAACTTCAAAAATTATTTTCTATTGCATCAATCAACAGCACTAATAATTTTTTCCATGTTTTTCTATTGCTTCACACCTTGCTGCACTTGTATTAACAATTCCTGCATATAAACCTTTAGACTCTAAATTGGTTACTATTATTGAAACTGTAGGTGCCAACTTTAATGCTTTATATATACCAGAATGATGCTTGCTTAATTCAATGTGTCAAATCACTTCCATTTTTCCTCAGTAGTATGCAATTTTCTCATTTTATTTTATATTTTATGGCTGATTGGTTTGATGAAATATGGAAGTTACGTAACACATGCGCGACCTGCCAAAAGGGAGTGCCTTCCGAAAGGACATTCTGTGGAAAATTGGTTCTTTACTTAGGTGTTAAGACCAGTGACAAAAACTAGAAAAACTCCATGTGGCCACTCCGTTGATGAGATGAACTTCTTAGTAACAAAAAAGAATAGTATACTTTTGTTAACTTTTGGAACCTAACCCATTTTGTATTAGCCCTTTGTTTTGCAGAGCACAGATTCACATAACACTGCACTTTTTCGAAACACAACTACCATGCTATATGAGGGATACTTGTACTAGTTTTTTACAAAAATAGTGTCAAACTTCTTAACAACCATAATATTACAATGCCAATATTTATACTTTTGTTTTTACCTTCTTTTTCATGTTTTTGATTTTTTTGCTATTGATTTAAAAATGCTGATTTTTAATGTGAATCTTCACAAAAAGAGGAAATATAAAGAAAGGCTTAACGGTATATGTTTTATAATTTCTGTCATAATCACAGGAACTGTTTGTTTTTTTAACGTTTCCATACAGCGCAGTAACTAGCCTTTTATGTGCCTGGTGTGAGCATCTGTAACTATGCCCCAAAACTATGACCCAAAACTTGGTCCAGGTCATTTCTGCACCCCCAGGGTCTACACCTTGTGCCTGGGCACCGCTGGCACTACCCTAGTTACAGCACTGTCTCCATAGTGACAAAATTCCATTTGGCATTCCCAAAGATTAGTTGTAATAACTCTAAAGCAGTAGAACATTTAATGTTTCCAAATTTGTTTTGTTTTGTTTCCAATGTTTCCAAAATTGTTTTTTCATGCTTTTGTTACATTTACTCCATCAAAGCATGTCTTTTGTTTTAACTCTTTAATGAAGTTAAATAAAAATCAGACACTAACAGAATTAATATATATATATATGGCAGTGTCTGTAAAAAGGGATGTAAGGTAAAACCACGCTTTTGAGAATCAGATCTGTTATTATTATGGTCCATTTTTATAATACACAGAAAATCGATAGCAAAATCAAAATTAAATTGCTTTTTATAATTAAAATACCAATTTTCTCTTTAGAAACTATTATACTAGGAGAATTTAGTCTCTTAAGCACAGCAATGGCTTGCAAAATCACATTAGATCATTAGGAGGCACTAAATTATGCAACTTGTGACTCTGCTTAAGCAGTAAATTTTTACCTTTGTTATAAAACTTGCTTAACTCACATAACCTTGTGCAAGATATAACATGTTAATGTATATATGGTCAAGTTTTTGAAAAAAACCAGAAAAATAAGATTTGTGTTCAAAAAACATTTGGCAAGAGCTTCACTGTATTTTGACTGTTGGGTAGCACATGCTCATTTGCTTATGTTTTCACAATGCAAAATTTTTATTACTACTTCTAGCTGGAACTACTTTATAAATTGACACTATACTGATCTCTTCGCACATTTCCAACAATGCTGATATATACATAAAGCAAACGTTTTTGGCCTCTTTTGTGGGCCAGCGTCAGGCTTTTTATCAAAGATTTATTAGTCGAACTTTTTAATTTGGAACACTTTTTTCGAAAGAAAAATATTCTGAAACAAGCTCTATTTAAATTAACTAAACCATCCGCTTTTTCAATTACATCATTAACTAACGTCATCAATGTCCAAACCCTTAACAAATTTATACCTCACAATAAAATCACAGCCATAATTTATAATTTTTTTTATCACAGCCATAATTTATAATTTTAAGATGAGCTTAAAAAAGAACAAAATTTTCCAACTTATTTAACATGGGAAGACATTCGACCTCTGTCATGACACACCATTTTATTACTTCTATTAATGTGCAAAATTTTGTTGAAATCGGTCACGTCATTACTTCGAAACACATTTTGTGGAGATTTGTCAATTTGAATAATTGCCAAGAAAACTTGCTCACTGTGCTTCAATTAAATATTACTTCATTTAAAGCGTCTTTTATATTTTGTATTAATAAA
The DNA here is from genome assembly GCF_030686945.1 of Centruroides vittatus. Taxonomy (NCBI): domain Eukaryota; kingdom Metazoa; phylum Arthropoda; class Arachnida; order Scorpiones; family Buthidae; genus Centruroides; species Centruroides vittatus. The sequence continues at coordinate 480,093 of NW_027122709.1, read as the reverse complement.
GCAATAAGATAAAAGGAATACTACTGGTAATAGTCTGTAAACATTAAAATTTTCAACATTTATTTTACAAAAAGGTATCAATTTAAATTACCCCATTAATATGTGGAATAGTAGTTAAGTCTTGTAGTCTGGCAACACAACTACATGGTTGACACAATCACGTTGAACGCTTACATAAGCATTCTCGCAGATGTAATAAACAAATGAGAAATGATGTGACAGACTGCAGTAAACCAGTGCTGAGCATGAGCTGAGTGACATGGCGACCACAGAACACTTGGGTACTGTCGCAAGTGAAAATCGGCACACCTACATCAAAATCGAATTGTTACGTGGGAAAACATCCATAGAGCTGAGTGACATGGCGACCACAGAACACTTGGGTACTGTCGCAAGTGAAGATTGGCACACCTACATCAAAATCGAATTGTTACGTGGGAAAACACCCACAGACTTCCACAAAGCATTGGTGGAAGTGGGTGGAGGTGACACTATTGACCAAAGCACAGTGTCTTGATGGGCGGATCACTTTCGTCACGGCTGCCAAAGCATCTTCAACAACCTGAGATTTGGATAAATAACTGCGACTGATGAGACAACTGTGGCACATGATGCAGAACCACATGGAGAGGATCATCTTCGATGAGATTGCTGCAAAGGTGGGGACATTGCATTTTTTGGCACATCAAATGCTCGTGGTCAACTTGAAGAAACGAAAGATCTCCATAAGGTGGGTGCCACATCAACTCACACTAGAATAGAAACGTCGTAGAATAGAAACGATGGAAACATCAACAGAATTGTTGAACAGATTTAACGCCTTGGGGTCTGAGTTCATCGAATGCATCATCATCATTGATGAGTAATGGGCCAGGGACTTCAAGCCAGAACTGAACTGAATGGCAAAGCAGTAGGTTCACCTCGATGGAAAAAGTTTCGCAGGGCTCAGTTGAAATTGAAGCAGATGATGATTGTGGCATATGACCATGAGAGTGTCATCTTGACAAAGTGAATTCCAATGGGCACAACTGTCACCAAAAGTTCTTGCAAAGTCTTTGATGAAAAATGCACAAGATATGTCCCAAGCTTCTTCAATGTGGTGTGTTCATTCTGTGCGATAACGCGCGACAGCATATTGTGACAACTGTGACCAACCTACTCAGGTCCTTTGGCTGGGAGATCTTGTCCCGTCTTCCATACAGTCTCAACCTCAGTCCCCCCTGACTTTGACTTGATCCCAAGCTCCAAGTTGGGGGGCCACAAGACTTCTGCAACTAAGGCAAATTGCTGCAAGGACAGCAATTTGCCTTGGTTGCAGAAGTCTCGTAGCCATTACCAGACACATTCATCAGCTCAACAAAGCGGCGAGCTGACGAGATTTGTGGACCTGCCTAAACACTGGCAGGCAGCAATTGATCACGAGGGAGACTACTTTGAAGGACAGTAACAACACACTCACTGTAGCATTCCTTGGTTTCAAATAAAAAAAATACTGTGCAAGACCTTCCTACTATCCCTCATACCTTAAACTGATCATATCAATTCTGTCTATAAGATGCAGTTTTCAGATTTTTGATTTTCACCTTAAGGTCCCTTTTTCAGACACCACCACGTATGTCTCAAATTAATACTTTAGATCAACCGTATCTTCCTTCTACATAATTAAAATACTATCAACATTTGATTATTCATTACATTTCTTAAAGCCGAAAAACTAAAATCTAACTAAAGAACCTTAAAACGGCTGGAGTAGTTTACAAGATATTTTGTACTTGTAAAAATCAGACTAAATATTATATAGTAGAAATGAAAAAATTACTTGAAAAAAGGTAAAGAGCATCAAGTAGCTATCAGATTAAGTATTATGGTATCACCATAGTATCAAGTACAATTTGTACAATTTCAATAATGGCATTAATGGTGATGCACGTTGGAATAGAATTTGTAAACCATAAATACATCACACGAGGATTGAATTGTATTGTTACCGAGGAGGCCGAAGCATTTGACAGGTAACTTATAATCGTATGACGAAGTATAAGAATTAAAAGTGATCATTGAATGAAAGATAAAATTTCTCGATTTAAACGTTGTTCGAAAGTTTTAATTACCTCCATTTATATTTTTAAATTAAAGTAAATTTTGACTGCATTGAACAATTTTTAAACTTTTATCATTTTTATTATAAAATCTATTTTACTTGTTCAAAAATTATTTTCATTGTCTTGGTTATAATAACTGTTGTTTTCCTACATTTTTAGACATTAACTAGGACAGCCATCAACTTAGTAAAAAGAAAATGTCTTCTTAATTTTCAAATGCACAACTAATATGCAATTCATGTGTTATATCATCTTTACATCCAATATACGTAAACAATTTACTATTTTATCTTTTCTTCTATCAAAAAGATAATTTGCCAAATATCAATTTAATGACTCTATCTTTGGTTTTCACATACAGTAGAGCATCGATTATCCGACTCAATTGGGGACTGGGGTTGGTCGGATAACTGAAAAGTCGGATAACCGAAAAGTATGAAAAAAATACATTATTAGTATAGTGTATTAGGCCTGGTTTAAATACTAGCCTTCCTTTCATGGTCGAGTCAGTGCTGCCAGCTAAAACATGCAAAAATTTAACAAAAATAATATTAAAGTAGCCAAGACATAACCAAATATAGTAGCGCCACATCACTAGCGGACATTTGAATTTGCAGACTGGAACGCGATCGGTTAACCGATAAGTCGGTTAATCGGGGGTCGGATAATCGATGCTCTACTGTGTTTATAAAAATGTATTTACTTGAATCTAAGACACACCTTAATTTCTAAATGCTCGGCCACAGATTTTTTAATAGATAACTTGAGACAAATTTATATCAATAGGATCAATATTTATTGCAATAAGTTATATATCGCATTCCATGGTATAAAAATTGGAAACCTCTTTATATGTTGTGTTAGGCTCTTTTGAATCCACACTAATGTTGTTTTAGTCACATTCCTGAGTATTAGTTTCAGTCATTATAGAAAACCAAACAACCACCGAATTACATTGGGCTACTTTTCTACGATTATATTTAATTAATTACTAAATTATTTAGTAATTAATTAAATTGCGAAAAAGTAGCCTGACATAATCTGGTGGTTGTTTGGCTTTACAAATTTATTGGAATTTGTGATGTTTGTTTATGTAGTTGTTACTGTGAAAGACTGAAATTAGAGAATGTCGATATTCTCCGGTGAATGTCGACACATACAAAATATGTCTGTGACAGACCAAATATTTGGTTATATTATTATACATTCGGACAGTCACCGGTGTATGTCGACAAGCACGGATAAGCTTTGGTGGAGGTCAAAACGACACTCGAGAAGCCGATGTCAACAGAGAGGTGACAGTCTGTCGCCAAATCCTTTGTGGGTAGGACAAGGTCGTACTTCTTTTCCTGGCAATGGTTTGGTGGAAACCACCCACTTTGTCACTGGATAGCGTTTTTGTTCTTTTGATCCAGTGAGGTGAGAATCAGTTTGTCAGCTTTATACCCGTAATCAGTTCGTAATTTGTAAAGGAAACTTACTTTCCATAGACAAGATTTCTTCTCAAGAAATATTGCTCAGAGAAGCAGCTGCAACTAATTCGAAAAAGTGGAGGGCAAGGCTATACATGCTGTCATTGTAAACAGAAGTGTTCCACAAATAAATGCAGTTTTAAAAGCAAGGGACTCTTGTGAAATTCAAAGTGCAACAGTTTAAGTTGTTGCAATAAATAAGATTGTATAATGTTAATCACATAATTTATGTGTAAGTTTATTATTGTATTATTTTCTTTAATGACTTAGAATGTACTGTTTTTATGATTTGAATGTACTGTACTGTTCATTTTAGGTTCAACAGTTTATTTACACATGCTGTTACTTAAGCATTTTCCTATTTTGACATATTAAAAAGTTGTATTTTTGTCTTAATGTAATAAAAATATTTTTATTCAACATTCACCATCAGTTCATGCCAAATGTCGACATTTGCCGGCGCAAGTGAGAAATAATGATATTTAGCAAATATTTCGTACATTCACAAAACGACAGTGTGAATGCTGACATTCACTGGAGAATGTCAACATTCGCCAGATACTGGCCATTCACAGTAACATAGTCATTATATATGTATAGTTTTAATTTTAGTTTTTCGGTTGTAGTAAACTAAACTTACACTGGATTCAATGTTCACATCATCTCATGTGTAATAATAATCATTGGAAATGCAACTTTTCTTGAAAGCATGCAACACAAGTTTTTCTGGGATTTTCATCCAAGTACTTATGACATTATTGTAATATACTGAGATTGAGCCAAGTTTACCCTTAAATATTTTATATTACTAATATTGGTCTAATAAAATCATTAAAATGATATAATTAAATTAGTTACAGAGAAATAACACACAACACCCTATTTTCAGAGATACTAAAACCTAAAAAAACTGCATCTTACATTCAAGTAAATAAAGTAGATGCACTATAGTGTGTTTCAGACCACCCATACCATATGTTTGTCTTGAAAATCATTTCATGTAAAAGATTAAGGAAAATTTTATAGTCAAACAAAGCCCAAGTTGATCAGTGACGCTGTCATCAATCAGAACCCAGCAGAAATAAAACTGACCAAGCTAGACTCTGAATTTGCATATTAGAACAGAGGTCAAGTATTGTTAAACAGAGCTTTTCTTTAGAAACAACTTTTGTTAGTAACATTTATCAACATCCTCACTGTATACAAAATGAACCAACCTTTTCTTTCACTATTTATTAATCACATTTATAAAATAAGCAATCATGTTGCAATACTTTAAAATATGATAGATTGCCTATTGATCTTTTAACTTCCAGTCTTTTTGTCTATTTGTTTTTGGTAATTTTTCAAACATTCATTTATATCAGAAAAATCATATCTTACAACAATGAAGACACTTTCAACATGTTAATGATATTTGGGTGAGTGTAAAGTAAATTTTATTATAGAGCTACAAAACACCTCTACACTAAGTGAAGTCAAACACCCAGAAACCTGTACAAATTAATTCTTAATAGTAACTTTACCTTTATACTAAACTATATTCGAATTTAATTTGGGTTGAACCGAAAGTTTGTTCAGTTTTTAGAAAGAAATGAAATATACTACTTTGGAATAAATAAAAGCCTTTAATCCACAATGTTTTCACTCTTCTGTTCAATAACCTTACACCACCTGATGTGTAGTTTCATAATTCTATCTGTGTAGAATTGAGTGGATTTCTAATTGAAGAAATTATTGATGTGATTTTTGATACCTTCTAAAGATTGAAATTCTGTGCCAATTAAATTATTCTGCAACAAACGAAAAAGATGATAGTCTCAGGAAACAATATCTGGAGAAAATGCATGGTGACTCTCAAAACATCTCAGTTAAAGCATAGAAGTTTTTGGCACATGTTTAACAATATGTGCGATCTTGCATTGTCATGAAGGAATACCACTCCCCGCCGATTTGCAAGTTTTGGATGTTCTTGATGCACTGCAGGCCTTTAGTTCATCCAGTTGCAGATAATATTTATTGGAATTAATTGTTTGGTTGTTGGATAAAAACTCATAATAAAGAACCCCTTTCCAATCCCAACAAACTGAAATCATTACGTTTCTGGGATGCAAACCAGCTTTAGGTTATGGCACTGGAAGATCAACTGACTTACACCAAGATTTCATGTTGAATATTGTCGTAAATGATCCATTTTTTATTTCCTGTTATTAATTTAATTGCCTTAAAAATGTATCGTCTTCATTGCATTTTAAAAGTGAATCACAAACAGAAACATGCTCAGTAAGGTTTTGTTCACTTAAGTCAGGGATGGGCAACCTTTTTCTATGTAAGGGCTGCATTTCAAAACTTTTGAACGAACGCGGGCTCCATACAAGAGAAAAGAGGAAGAAAAATGTCGGTAAATCAGAATTATTTATTCATATATAATTATAAATTAGCATAGGTATACTTAATTTAGCTTCCAGAACTGATGTAAACATAATATATCGGAAATGTTTCGTTAAATATTAGTCACTGCTAGCTTTAAATTAATTTCTATGCATCTGTTAGCTTGGTTTTTGTTTTAATTTTTACTAAATTTTTTGTGGAAAAACTATTCACATACATAAGTTGTAGAAAATAACATTTGAATTTTTACTGCATACTCCCTTAAGCTGGGAAATTGATATATTTATTAAATATGCAAATATTCGTAATGTCTACCTAAACAAGTTAAAACTTGATAAGAAGGACAGAGACAAGCGATTATGTAAATAATCAAACAAACATATATAATCTCTCTATTCACCGGAACTTGTAATAATAAAAGAAACCCTTCTAACCTTTTTTACCCGGTGTGGTTCTATTTTTAGAATCGCTTCGTTCTATTTACAGATTAGCAAACGTTTTCACAGCCCCTCCTGGGCTCTTCTCCGGAAAGAAAGAAATTTAAATTGCCCCTCCCCTCCGGAAAGAAATTTAAATTGAATATTTTCGAATGTTAACGGCCTATTCGACGAAGCCTGAAGAAGAGCCCAGGAGGGGCTGTGAAAACGTTTGCTAATCTGTAAATAGAACGAAGCGATTCTAAAAATAGAACCACACCGGGTAAAAAAGGTTAGAAGGGTTTCTTTTAATCAAACAAACTTTTGGTTCAACCCAATATATTACTCCTGTTAAATACACTAATGTTCGGTGACCCATATATGAGAAACTAGCAACATTTGATCACAACAACCGCTATCAACAAATTATTGATACGTGGAGTCGGAGATGGAGGAGAGCAGCGCCGGATTAAGCCTCTAGCGGGCCCTAGACAAAATTTAAATTGGGGCCCCATTTAAATAAGTTGCATCTAAACAAATCTTATATAATGTGACATTAGCGTAGCTAGCATGGGTGACACCCGGTGCGGATATCGTGGTGTAACCCATAACTTTTTAACTCTTTTATAAAACACTACTGAATTGTAATATCTTCGCACTCGAGCAACTTGAACGCTATATTGAATATGCGATATGGCGACATATAAGTGTAGATTTAGAAAATAAATCATAACCATCCATACTACCACGAGACGCAACCCTAGGAATATTTCTAGATGGCGTGAGAGTGAGAGATCCCGTGACATACATTACTTCTGATGCGTGGGTGGCTGTGGACCCTTTTTTTTTTGTTTTTTTTTTTTTTTTTTTTTTTTTTAGGAAATGGCTAGTTGAGCAAAGCCTAGTAAGAATTGTTAAATACAGCCTTTTTTGTCCTATTGAGTTTCGAAATTGAAACAGAGAAATCTTCTGCACTGAAGCCGGGCCCCTCCGAATTATGGGCCCTAGACATTTGTCTACTTTGCCTATTCGATAATCCGGCCCTGGAGGAGAGGTATATGTTGCTGCTACAAGTTATGTTTAACTCTCATGATTCCATTTAAAAAATATCTTAGGATTCTGGAATGAGTCGTTCAAGTGTTTGTAGAATTTTGAATAACAATGGGATGCATTCATTTCAAGTAGCAATGTTGGGTTCTGTCACTGTGCACTAACCACCAGATGTTCTGTGGTCTGATGAAGTGACATTCAAAACCAATAAAGATGTCATTATCTATAATGTTCTTTGTTGAATAGCAGAGAGCTTAGATAAATGGACAACGGCATGCCTTAATACCTGTATGGTATCACTAGAGATCTAATAATCAATCCTTATTTTTTTTAAATGCATTTGAATGAACAATATTTTACAAACTTTCTTGTTAATGTGCTTCCAAAATGAACTGGGAGACATGACATTGGCAGTTAGATGGACAATGTGATTACAGCAAAATGACTGCTCAGCACATTTTGTCCAAATTGTTTGCCAAATTCTTGACTGGAATATTCCTCGTGGTTGAACTGGAAGAGGTGGCCTGTTATTGCAGCCACTACAACTGCCTTATTTAACATGCACAGACTACTGCTTACAAAAAAGGATTAAAGATTTTGTGTATCAGAGGCAAACTACAACATGAAGACACAAAAAAAAAAACAAAAACATATCAGGCTAGCATGCAAGTTTCTCAAGAAGGTTGCTATTCTTCACACACAAGATGCTTTTCAAGAAAATGCTCTAAAATGTTTAGAATAAATTGGGGGATGTTTTTATCATCTGTAACTCAGTTTACATTAGCAACATCTTTTGTATGTATTGATTATTTATTACCTAAATGGTGAGGAGAAAAGTTCAGTTTATTTTGTAAATTATAGGAGACTATAATAAATTTTTCTAACAAAAGCTGTTTCTTACCAAAACCTCTATTATACTCAATTCGAACCATTTTGATATGCAAATTCAGAGTCAGACCCAGTTGGTCCTATTTCTACCAGGTCCAGTTTGAAGCTAAAATTGCCAGTCAATTCTTCATATGAGCTTTGACTATAAAAAAGTTGTCCCCAATGCTCTCTAAATACCAATTTTCAAGAAAAATGTGTAGTAGAGCTGGTTCAAAACACAATGTATATATGAAACTAACATATACAATCAGAAATTTGGCAATAAAGAAATAAAATTTAAAAAATAAACTTATTAAAAATTATTATACGTTAATACTATCCAGAACCTATAACCGATGTGTAACACATATATAATGTGTTACGCATCGGTTATAGGTTCCGGATAGTATTTTCACCCCAGTGCTGGAATCAGAAGAATTTTCTATTATTATATGTAACAAGTTATTTCATAAATATACAACAGATTTAAAAAAAAAAAAAAAAACAATAAACTCCTATATGGATACAATATGGAGAAGAAACAAAAATTTATAAGTACCAAATGTTTGTTTGTGTTTGGCTCATTTAATTTAAAATAAAATAGTTAAATGACTAAAAATATTTAATTTGAAAACCTTCAGCAATTCCTAATATGTATAAATAGAAATTTCAGAAAATACATGTGTATCTTGCGTTACATATATCACTTTACTATGTAGATCATACTGAAAGACACAAGCAACAATTTTTTATAAATCATAATCTATTAATTACAAAAAACTAAGATCATATCTTAATCTATAGACAGTACCACGAGCGAGTCGTGACATCGTTAGTTCCCATCACGTGACCACAGACAGCCTATACAAAATGACTGCAACTGATGTTTTGTTTTGCAAGTGTGCTGAGGTTGAATTTCTCGTTAAAGAGAGAATCTCCACTGCAGAAATTCACCAGAGACTTTAGTATGCATATAGAGATGTGCGCATGGCACCAGCAGTGTTAGAAGATAGGTTAAAAGTTTTAAAAATGAAAACACAAGCATTAAAGATCAGTCTTGTAGCAGCCATCTGCAGACCACTCTAACAAATGCAACAAGGAATGAGTGGATGAGATCATTAAGGAAGACTGACGTGTAACTGTGGAAGATATTGCAGCAAATCTTGGAATAGAGCACAGTGCAGTCCAGGAGACGATCAAGCATTTAGGATATTGAAAAATGTGAGCCCACAGAGTTCCTCGTTTATTGACTCGTAACAACAAAATTCGGAGAAAAACCATTGTTCAAGAACTTCTTAAGAGATATGGAAATGAAGGATGACGATTTTTTGCTGAGTATTGTGACGGGTGACGAAAGCCAGTTTCACCATTATGCACCCAAAACAAAACAGCCAAGTATGGAATTGTATCACCTCAACTCCCCAACAAAAGAGAAGACAAAGACAGTGCCATCAGTTAGAAAAGTTGCAGGAACTGTTCTCTGGAATGCAGACAGGATGATTCTGGTGGAATTTCTTGAACCTAGGCAAATCATTAATGCTGCTTGGTACGTCACGCACGCACGACATTTTACAAGTTCTGTCATGCATTGCACGATAACGTCCTGGAAAGATGATCATCCTGCAGCATGACAATGCAAGGCCTCACACTGCTTGTTACACCATGAAGGAAATTTAGAAAATGGAGTGAAACTTCTGCATTCTACCTACAACCCTGATTTAGACCCTCTGATTATCATCTTTTCGGTGCTAGGAAGGAAAACATGAGAGGCCAACACTGAAAAATGGTGGAAAACATCAAGAAAGCAATGTGTCAGTTTCTCATGGTGCTGGAACAGTGTTCTATCATAATGGAATTTTCAAGCTTCCACAATGGTGGGAAAAATCTATCCAAATAATGAAGACTATGTGGAAAAATAAAGAGAAGTCCGTAAAATAATGCAATGTATTTGTTTTTCCAAAAATAAATTAATCTGATTTATAAAAAAATTGTTGCTCATTACTTTCAGTATGACCCTCTTAATATACCACTTTTGAATTATGTTCGTGTTTATTATTATCGGCACTTGCCTTCCCCTTAAAAAACCAAAAACTCCTTCATTCATTAGTTTTACTTTTGCATCTTGTTTTTAAGCATAGTATTATCGCATACTTAATATATGATTAAGTAAATACATTTTTAGACTTTATATAGATTGGCAAGCGAAACAAAGGCCCTTGTTTTGTTTTAAGGTTTACGTGCTTTACGGTCAGTGTCGTGCTGAACAGTTTTACTGCCCGAGACAAACTTAACATCCGATGCTCTAGTTTCAATGTCCATTACATAAAATATATAATTGAGCATTACTTAACCAGCTTTTCAAACAAATTAAACAATATAAATGTTTAAAGTAATAGTAATAGCATGTTATTTTAAAAATTCTGTAGGCTTTTAATTTTGCAAAAGTGTTTGTGGCAGCTAGAAAATTCAATTGATAAAATATATCACTCTCAATTCAGATTTTTAATAAATTGATTAACGTGTCACCAAATCTCAACAAAAACCTTTAATACGCAGCCTTTTTATTAACTTTTATTAACTTTTCAAGTTAATAAAAAGGTAGGAAGGTAGGTACACCACATACGTAGAAAGTTTTAACTCAAATTTCAATAGAATGATATGCTGAATTTTGAGGTGATTGCTTTTAATAGAGTGATGTTTTATACCAGAATATTACACAGGACATAAACAGGAGGTAATACAGAAGTATAAGATTTTATATAGACAGATTTCGAATAATTTCAGAATGGCAGGGGCTAAAAAAATTGGATGGTAACATTTACTCTTTTTTTTTTTTTTTTGGGACAATAGAAATGACTGAATGAGTTTATTGGACTGGTATGTAGCCCAAGTCTAGAATCTGGGGAAATAAGTAAAGGAAAATGGAAGCTGACAAAGGCATTAATTTCTTATAGTGGAAGAAATACAATTAGGGCTGTATGTAGAAGTAGCAAGTGCATTTATAGCTATTCTGTCACTTCTTTCTTACTTCGTAAACCAAGTAATTTTGGTACAGATCATCTATTCTGGATTTCAATTGTCTACAACTGTAGCAAGCCAAAAAACCAGCATTTGACACATTTTTTATTATTCTCTCTCTAATTTCTGGATGAAAATTCACTGAGTTCAGCATTAATAAAGTTCCTTTAGCATTAACACAAGCACTTTCGACGAGTGTATAATCGTCGTCCTTGGGTGAAATGAACAAATTTTTAACGAACCGAACCTGCAGAATGTTCCAAAAAGAACAGAATTTTTAAATTCAAACCAGGCATCCGGAAATTCTGTTAAGAACATGCAAGTAGTTTTTGACATGTTCAAATCCTTAAATCTATGGTGTGAGTGGCGCATGTGTGGAATTGACACCGTGTTGGCGATACAATGTTAGGCAATATGATGTTTTTTAGATGCCGATACTATATTAGGTGCGTTTCGTTTTTTAGATGCCAAATTTACTTCTCTCTCTAATATAAATGCATTTTGAATTACTCCATCTTACAAGGGGAGGGCACGACCTGGGAAATTCACTTTGGGATGAGACTTGGTATATAGGTAGTACTCCTTTAGGATGTTCAATCCTCAAAACAAGAAAGCGCAATGGCCAGCCAATTTTAAGAAAAAGGCCTTTAAAAATTCGAGCTCAGCTTATGTACTAATAAGTTTCGCTAGGTCAGCAGCTGCCGAGCAGCTCAGTTGACATCGTTCTTGGCTACCGCCAAGTCGTTCAGGGTTCAAATCTCGGTCTCAATTAGTATTTTTTTTTTCTTTCTAAAAATTTTTTAAAATAAGTATTTTGAATATATATAAATATTAAAATTTTATTATAATAAATAATTTCATTTAAAAAAATGTTTAACACATATTACATGTCATTTTAATTATAATAATACAAAATAATTAATAAGTGTATTAATAATCATCATCATCAACTGTTGGTAAATTGATAGTATCTTCATTCACAGACATTTTACTGTAAAATATTGAAACTATTTGTATTATGGTGTGATATATTACGGAACACTATGATCTCTTCGAAATCCAAAAGTAAACTGACACTCCAAATATCAGGTCAGTCCATAAGTCCATGCGCATTTTTATGACCTTGAGAAAAATCTTGTTTTGCTGTTGAAAATGTCAGTCTAATGTGATACTTTTCACACTGAAGTGTTAAATTGGATCTCATTTATATAATACTGTTGGAATTGGAAACATTTTAGTTGTTTATTTTTGTTAAAATGGAAGTAAAGGATGAATATAAAAGACATGTTTTATACTTTTTATTTTTAAGTGGTGAGAATTAATAATAGTAGTAACCTTCGAAAAATTTGATACAATAGAATAATAAATGAAAACTGTTGTTCCATAACTAATTATTTATAACTATTATTATTAATTATTTTGTATTATTATAATTAAAATGACATGTAATATGTGTTAAACATTTTTTTAAATGAAATTATTTATTATAATAAAATTTTAATATTTATATATATTCAAAATACTTATTTTAAAAAATTTTTAGAAAGAAAAAAAAAATACTAATTGAGACCGAGATTTGAACCCTGAACGACTTGGCGGTAGCCAAGAACGATGTCAACTGAGCTGCTCGGCAGCTGCTGACCTAGCGAAACTTATTAGTACATAAGCTGAGCTCGAATTTTTAAAGGCCTTTTTCTTAAAATTGGCTGGCCATTGCGCTTTCTTGTTTTGAGGATTGAAATGCCGATACTATATTAGGTGCGTTTCGTTTTTTAGATGCCAAATTTACTTCTCTCTCTAATATAAATGCATTTTGAATTACTCCATCTTACTTGTTAGTGGTTACTCTTCAGTATTACAAATTCCTTGTGTAATGAACACATTCTCAAGTGATGTTCAAATGAGTTCACATTCACCTATTCTGTACCAAAATCACTTGGTTTACGAATTACAAAAGAAGTGACAGAATACATATAATCTGAATCCCAATAAAATAATTAATAGTGTTTATAGTATAAGAACAAATAGAATAAAAAAATTTGTTTTGATTTAAAAGAACATTGCATTGATGTGTCAATGTAAATTAAATGTAAATGTACTAATACAGTAACCAAGTAGTGACATCTCTGCAGTAACATTTACTAAAAATTAAAAAAATGCTTTCATTACTATAAAAGTTTTTTAAAAATAATGAGATTTTATAATTACTTTGTAGAATGTAGTACCGATTACGCCTCATCTATAAATAGTGTTGCCAACTGTATGGAATTTCAGTTATTTTTTAAAAATTGTTTGGAGATAACTATTTATAAATATTCTGAAAATAAACAAGCTTTGTATGTGTTTTTTTTAATTTCTCTCTTTATTCCTTACAAGAATTTGGCATCTCTAACCATAATAAAAACTGTTTTCATTTCAACTAGTTTGTTTTTCTTTTTCATTTTTGTCTCTTCACTCTGTTAGCACTAAGAGAACATGTTTTAATCACATCCACCAAGGAATCAATCAGTACCACAATGGGAGTTGGCAAGATGGTGAAGAACAAAGCCTGACATATCCGGAATAGATGCTATTAAAAATTTCCAGCATTGCTTGCCCAGATGCGACTGCAGGTCCCGAGAGCAACAGGCTTACATCTTAACCGTCTTTGTCTACCTGGATTTCTCGTCATCTTCATAATCATCAAGGGAAAGAAAAATGTTTCCATGTTTGTTTACATGGTTCTTTTTGCTTGGCATATTTTTCAAGTTGGTCTTTATTCACATTGCATTCAGAATTTGTTACTCTGAAAGTTGGCAACCACGTCCGTAACTCTTATACTCAAATTATAAGTGGATGCTCGTGAAGCCAACGTGAACAACAGGCCGGGGCATGCTTTTATCGTGCAACCAACTTGGTGCTAACTGCCGTCACATTCGAACCGTGTTTTATTCAAACAGAAAGACATCTTACAGATATTTTAAAATTTTATAGATGTAAAGTACTGATCTTTCAATATAGAATATACTTAAATAACTGATAATTTCTTGGTGCATATTTTATTTAAATTACAATAAATATTTTTGATTACTTAAAGTTGTTAGTTCTGTTGTTAAAGCCTAAAGGTTAGGCCTAAATAAATATAGTTTTGTTTTTTATTTGAATTATAATTGATATCCTCTAGTGCAGTGGTTCCCAACAAGGGTAATATTGCCTACCAGTGCGCAAATGTAAACCCTTGGGGTAATGAAAAGTTACAAGATTTTTGTGGGGCAATTGCAGACAAATCCGGCAATAAGCAATAGTAGTATATAAAGACCTGTATTACTTTGTTAAAGAATGAAAATCCATGAAAAGATCAAATAAAAATTAAGTAATATGTTATGCTTCTCTCAATTTGTTACATGCATGTCATTGGTAATGTTCTTCACAGAGCCGGGTTTAGAGGTATTTTCACCCGAGGCAGGAGGATAAATTTTCACCCCCTATGTATAGTTTTTTTTTAAAAATTTCTATTAAGCATTAAACAAAAATAAATAAATAAATGATTTTGGGAAGAAAATAAATTTATTAATTATTAAATAAAAGTCACAGAATGTAGTAATAATACAATAGTAGCAACGTATAATTACATATATTACAAATAAAATCACATCTACCTTTCTACCTTAACAAAAGAAAAACAAAATAAGTATTACACATGAGATGAATTAGAATATTACAAATTTTTCAGTAATTTAGTTTCATAATTGAGACAAAATAATATCAATTATACTTACAATTATAAATGTCCAATATGAAATCTTTTTAAAGTTTACTTTCTTTTAGTGAAGCAAATTCTTCAATTATTTTATCAAAATTAATTTGTTTTGTAAATTCCTGTTCGATTGATAAAATTGCAATATTTGACAATTTTTCCTTAGAAAGTGACACTTTTAAATATGTTTTGATAATTCTTAGTTTACTGAAACCTATTTCACCAGAAGCTACAATAATAGGTAGTGTTAGGAATATTCTCAATGCAACTTCTAAATTTGGATAGGACTGAAGTAAACTCCAATCATCAATCATTTTTAAAAGATCTAAACTTATAGCTGCTTTAAGGTCTGGAATTAGCATCACTGATTGATTTTTGAAACTGATTATTTCTCAAAATACAGGTACGCCTCACTTTGCGACCGAGTTCCGTTCCGACGACTACGTCGTTAAGCGAATTGGTCGATAAGTGAGGAGCTTGCACCGGGAATATTGGATCGTTGTAAAATTATACAAATTATGCAACTAATTTCAAATTTATTCATGAAAATACTATTATAGTACGCTATTAGCCTATTATAGTTCTATAAGACAATTATAGTACACGCAAGCCTATTATAGTACGCTTAGTGTGCATGTCACCATTCGCCACTGATCGGCACTCGAGCTGAGAAAGGGGATTCCCCGAATTGCAGGTCGAAACTCGATTGGTCGTTAAGCAGATAGGTCGTAAAGTGAGGAGTACCTGTAATTCTAAAGAATTTATATCCTTTGGATATTTAAGTGATAAAACTTACTAGGGTGATATCATACGAGGAAACGAGTGTATCAAGCGAGAGCGTCCGACACAAATCATTAGCGTGCTTAAAGTATTTGACAAACATTGCAAGATACATTTGGCTTTTATTTTTCACCAATTAGGCACCCTTTCCCATTGTTCAACTGAGGCAAGTGCCTTGTTTGCCTCACCCTTGTTCCAGCTCTGCTCTTTGTATCTTCGTGTGTGCACTAAAGTTGTAGTTTTATTATTTGAGTTTGGTAACAAATTGATGTTTGCTATTTCATTCAGGTTAAATCATGAGCTATCAAAGAATGAAGTAGATATGGCTTTGAATGCACATAGGGAGTATGCTGCCACTGTATAAAATTACAGTAGAGATGTCATACAACATTAAAGTTGCATATCTCACAATATTACAAGTGTAATATTGTTCTACTTGCAGGTATGTAATGCGACTATACCATCTAACAGAACAAAATATTATCTGATCTTAGAGATTGACACACAGGTGTCGCTACTAATATCAAAACAATAAATTTATAGCAAAAAAAGCAACTCTATATACTTTTCTGTGTCGTTTTGTGACATTGTGATCATAATTTTAAGTAATAGCAGCTTGCTTAGTCCATCTTCTGCTTATCACATGCTTACTGTACTGTACATCTACTTAATTATCAGATATCTGTGAGTTAAACTATATGTGACTGGTTGAAAATCTAAATCACATATAATCCATGCAGTCAATAATGCCGGGTATTTAAAATTCAGATTTATCGAATCACCTGTTAACTAAACTTTGCCGACATGTCTTTTATGTCACAAAACTTTCAATAACGAAGCTACGAAGCCTTCAAGATTGAAAGATCACTTATGATGCACACTGATAAAAATGACAAAGAGATATCCCACATTCAATCACTCCATGTGCAGTTTTTCAACTGGTATGTTTTCAACCTTTCCAAAAACAACAACGATGGTTTACATGCATATTATAACATATCTTTACTTATTGCTAAGTCCAGAAAACCATACACAATTGGTGAAGAACTACTTTTACCTTGCATAGCAGAAGTTTTACGCACCATACTTCACACATTTCTGTTTGATACTCCGAAGAAAATTTCGTTAAGTTACAACACGGTTCAACATAGGATAGATGAAATGGCTCAAAGTGTCGAACAATCTCTTTGTGAATTCTTACAATCAACATTGCAACTTGATGAATCCACATTATCAGAAAATGAAACATTATTGTTAGCATATGTATGCTTTGTAAAAGAAAACAAAATTTTGCAGGAGTTATTGTTTGCTAAAACAAAGATAAGCAATACAAAAAGGGAGTCCATTTTTAATATTGTTAAAATATTTTTTCAAGATAAAGAGATTCCCTTAACAGAGTCTGTGGCAACAGACAGACCTCCTGTCTCAGTAGGACGTCGTAGAGGTTTCGTTTTGTTTCCAAAGAAGGCTGTGCCAAATGTAATAAGCCATACATTGCACGATCCATCGACGGCATTTAGTAGCAAAAAACCTCGACAAGAAACTTTACTACAATACGTTATTACAGCAGTTAACAAAATTAAGTCTAATCTGCTTAGTAACAGGTTATTTACGAACCTGTGCAAAGAAAACAACAAACAATACAATAACTTCTTACTACATATGGAGGTTTGCTGGCTATCCAAAGATACTTGCTTAAAAAGATTCTACACTCTATGATTCTGTTTTGCAATTTCTCGAGACTAAAGATCCAATATTAAGAACCGATTTAATTACCTCCAAAATAAATACTGCCTATCTGACAGATTTGTTCAAGAGATTTAATAAAATTAACTTACAGCTTACAGCAAAGCAATAACTTAAACTTAATTAAAACAAAATCAACTATCTTCTTTTGTGACAAAGATGAAATTATACAGACAGAATATTGGTAGAGAAGAATTATTTCAATTCCTGAATTTGTCTTTACAGAAAAATCATAAGTGACATCCTTTTATATTGTGAACATTTGGAGGCTCTTCACAAAGATTTTTCAGACTGATTTCACGACATCCTCACACCGAATATACCCGATTCGATCTTGGATCCCTTTCCTTGTGTCGAAGTAACCAGTTTGCAAAGACACCTTATTGAATTGGCATCCAATAAAGAGCTCAAATTTAAATTTAAAGAAAACTACCAAAACTTTTGGCTGTAAAATCAAATACCTACATTGTATTCCAAGTTGTGGAAGATGGCTAGAAAATTTTTTATTGCTTTTCCATCTTCATATTTAGTTGAGAAAGAGGTTTTAATGCTGTCACAAACCTTCTGATGAAAAACGATACAAACTTCAAATAACGGAACGAGGTGATTTGCAGACGTTACCGACATCGACGGAACCAGACGTCGAGAAATGAATGGAAAAACAACAAGTCCAAGTTTCTCACTGATAAATGTTTGAATTGGTTAATTTTATAAATATTGTATAAAAATAATAAATTGTTTTTATTTCAAAATATTGGAGTGTTTTGTTGAATTGTTCAATCATTTGTTTGCAAAAAAACAAATGATTTAAGTAAAAATTCAACTGGCCCTTTTGTTGCAAAACCTAGTGTTTTTTTTTTTTGTTTCTAAAAATTAGTTGAGGAAACTCATTTATTGAAAATGTACATATAATAAATAGGTAAACTTTTATCATAAAACTAATCTTAAAAAATAATTAAAAACACAGTGTCTTTTAGAATGAACAATGAAGAGCAAGCTTTCTACTTGTACAGAATGAGGTTAAATTTGAAGCTATTTTAAAAAAAATAATACCATGGCTTATAAAATATTTTTATTACACATCACTAAACCACCACAGTGAACAGATCTGTGTCGATAACTAGTGATAGAATACTCCGACTTATATGAGGCAGAAATGCATATAAATGACACCGCATCTATGAAAAAGGTTGCGGCAAAAATTCCCCAAGGTAAGGCACGTGGCATTTTTACGGTGCCAAAATTGATCAAAACGTGTATCTTATATTTGGATAAATAAAGTACTTTATATTTAATCATTTAATAATTCAAAAATTGTAAATCCTGCTAATTCAGTGCATTGGTATCTGAAAATAATATCTACAAGTGAAGTTAGAAAAGATCAAGGCCTAATAGAACTGGTGTCACAATCACCTCATTGTGTTCTTGACATTTAAATACTTAATTTTTAGTTTAAACATGTACAAAATTTATAATAATATGTCAAATAGTTTTTGTTTGATACCTTACAAAAGTGAGGGTGCGACTATGCAGACGCGAGCGAGCGAGAATATGTGGCGAGAAGAGGCGAGATGCGATAAATATCAAAACCTGTCAGATATGTGCGAGAACCAGAAATTTGCTCTCACCAGCATTATTTCTTGCTTCTCACTTGTGCATGGTTTTCCTTTGCGAAAACTATACCGCTCGCTCTAAATTTGCGTCTGCATAGTCGCACCATAAGTTTGTCTAATGTTTTTTAAAAAGATAGAAAATATTGAGGATTATGCTATTGTCAAATATTCTGCCAAGAAGGATACAAGTCCAAGTGAAATTAAAAGTGACAGGAATACTTTGGGTAAATATGCTGTATCATTTTTGGTGGAAAAAAAAACAATTGCCATTAAAATTCACAATACAGTTTTACAAGACTGCTGAAATAAAATGAGCAAGATTGCACAAAATTAAAAGAAAATATTTGTGAGGAAAAAACCAAGAATGACCAAGAAAAAGCAAGTTTCATAGTAACAACGGACCAGCTCGTGCAGCCACATCTGTGCTAGTCAAACTCCAGAAATGAATTTTCTACATGACCCACATTCATCTAATATGGTTCCATCAAACTTCTTCCTTTTCCCATAACTTCAAAAATTCCTTGGCTAGAAAAAAAATTTTATAGATGAAGTTATTGTCGCAACAGATGTTTTTGCAACTCGACAAATCAGTATTAAAAAAAAGAGTAAAGTAGCATTGCGGCACCACAGAATTAAGTGCACCGATCTTACAGATTACATTAAATAATACAAATGATTTCAAAACAATTTGTAATTTGTATCTATTGGACCTTTCAAACATTCTACAATCACTAAATCAAGAAAATGTTGATTGTGTTTTTTGATATTTGAAGTGTTGTACATCACAAGCTCATATCACCTAATCAGACGGAGTGTTCTTCATTTTATCCAAAGGATAGGCGAGAATGAGTGAGGTGTGTGAAACCAAGCTTGCAGATAAATAACAAATGGATTCTCCATTATACTCGAATAAATATCGAATAAATATACTCGAGTAGTAATGTTCTCCATTATAATAATGCACCTCCCCATACACTGTTCATTATTCATTATTTGTGATTTTTTTCCACCAAAATTTATACGATCGTTCTCGAATATTCCCCATATTCTCCAGAAATTGTTCCGTGTGACTTTTTATCTTTCCTGAAGTTAAAATGGTCATGTGATATAGACACGTGGAAAAAGAGCATGTCTTAGAGTAGAATTGCTGCATTTACCGAAGAGGCTCAGAGAAGAAGACTTCTGGCAATGTTTTAGTTAGTGAAAAATATTAAAGTAAGTGTACTGTGAACAAGGGGAAAATAAAATTACTGTTACTGAATACTAATAAAAATTTTTTATTCTAATTGTCTACAAACTTTTTGTCCATATCTTATATATATATGGATGGACCTTGATTTAAAACAACTCAAAAAATTAACTGTCTAGAACACCACAGAGCAAGAATCCAGTGACAAATGAAAATCCTTTCCCTATTTTAGAATATAATCATTTTTAACAGTTCTCAAGCTAATTCAAACTCTACAATTACCATATGTCCATATTGATATTGTAAATGATACAATGTTAAAACAAATAAATCAATTACAAGTGGGTTATTTTCTATTTTTCTTATCTTGAATTATAGTAAACTTATATAGAATTCTTTTATTTTTCAAGGTTCACCAAATTAATTATTCTTTTGTATTTTTAGTTTCCCAGCTCTGTTATATATAACAGAGGGAAAGTATGGCAATAGTCAAAAAATGACCCCCAAGATTTTTATACTTTTGGACTCGGGGAACCTTGAAACATTGAGAAATGCAAAAACTTTGGGGTTTTTTCTGTATGTATGTTAGTATGTGTATGTTAGTATATGTGGGAGGCATGATTTTGTTCACCCTCTTTGAAGCTTAATAACTACTGTGCTTTTTGTCAAAAATTTCTGAAAGTTTGTAGGGAGGTTAGTGTATTAGGAAGGATTGATGCTATTCAATTTTGGTGGTTAAAGGTAGAGGGAGTGGGGAGAGAAAGGAGGTCGTAAGTCATATCTCGAGAATGGTCAAACGTAATGAACATTTTCCTTGTTAGCATTTACAGTTTTTTATAAAACCCATCTCTACCCTCAAAATTAAGCTTTTTGCCATTTTATAATAATTAAAAATATAAAAAATTTTTAATAAATATTACAGATGCACACATGCAGTATTAAATATTGCTGGGAAAGTTAAGAAACTCATTGCTGAATTTTTATAAATATCTCTTCATCATCTGTATGAGCTTAGACAAAGAAATCAATTTTTTTCACTTGATTTTTAAAAAATGATTGATGAATTTACACATTAAAAAAATACATAGAGAAGACTATGTATTTTTTTATGACTAGAAAAGACTATGTTTATACGATCTATTACTAGACTAGACTATTTTTAGAAAAGACTATGTATTTTAATATGTATACTTAAATGAAAAACTCTGTACAGCTTATTAAGCAGGGTTAATATTTAGTGTTATTAATTTGTTTATTAAGGCGGAGGTATTAATATTTTGTGTACACTATTTGTTTGTTATATATTAATATTTTATTTATAATTTTAGCAGCATTTTTATCAATTCGTTGATATTTAGAAACGTTATTGTACTGTTAGTTACATATTGGTTAGCCGTTATATTTTTTGTATTTTGAATTTGTTGTTCTATTTTTTGTAATGTTCTAATTTACCTGAAGATGATCCGTTGATTGGATTGAAAACGTTTGTGTTAAGAATAAATATCTCTCAGCGAGTGATCAGGTGCTGGTTTTTTGTACATAGAAAAGACTAAAATGTCTTAATTTTTGCCACATCGAATCACCACAGGAACAACAGTTTTCCTACAGCTACACCTCCACAAAACTATGCAAAAATAGTTTAAAAAGTTCACAGGTGATGATAAGCCAAACAATTAAAAAATACATAATTTCTTTGAAACTGTTTTTGCATATTTTTGCAATGGCGTAGCCTCTAATAAAAGGTAATCTGTGCAAGGAAAGACTCTTGTTCCTGATGATTCAACATGGTGAAAATCAAGATATTTTAGTCTTTTCTAGATACTTTTTTAAAGAAATCAATGTTTCATAGAATAAACTGGTTGTAATTAAAGATTTGTGAAAAGTTTTAGCCATTAGAATATTAGAACAGTTGGGTATGAGTGGGTATATGTTATGCTGAATCTGCAAATGTTGCCTATTTTGTGAAATTGGCATTTTATATTTTCCAATAAGATACTGACATTTGTTTTGCTCTTTGAATTATGACTTAGAAAACAACAGTTGAAATTTTATTTTGATATTGTTTCTTACTTGAAGATTACTTAATTAATGATATTTTATACTTCTTGATGATACTTATTTATACATTCTAGGATTTAACAAATTTAACCACTCATCAAAAATTACTTCCAAAAGCTCATCTTTTATCAAACAGAATCTAGTACTACAAGTAAAAAATAAAATACAATAAGAGATATTGATGCTTAGAAATGCTAGCGAGGTGAGTAAAATGTAAAAAAATTATTCTACATTAAGAAAACTGTTATGTATTGGATTTTTAAGTTAGTTTTAGCCGACAATTAATATAGACAGCCAAGCCAAGTTGTCCCCGGTTGGTATAGCAAGTGACCCATATGGTTACTTCTTAAAATTAACTGGTCCAGAAGCAAAACTCAGACCAAAGTTTGAGCAGTGCAACTGACAATGCATCCACAAAATAAGAGGTAGCTAAGGGTTTGAGTCTACTCTAAATTGATCTTTTCCAGAATAGTCTAAATTATTTTATTTTATTTAAAAATTAAAATTAAATTTAATACAAGATGATATTTCAAATTACATAGTATTTATGAAATTAATTTGAAAAGTACTAGCTAAATAGTTGATCCAATCTTATTATTTTATCATGATAAGTTAATCTTACTAATATTCATGAAATCTATAATATTGACAAAGAAGAGAAATTAACTATTTCCAATAGTCATTTTGGCAAAGGCTATTGGAAACTTTATAACTGATATTTTTCTATGTAATGTGTATTTTTTTAAAAATTATGATGAAAGGTACAGTCAATGGTTTAATGTTTTCATATCAATTAATAAATAGCATAACTGTACCAGTTATTGCCAATTAGAAATTAAAAATTTTAAAATAAGCTAGTTAAACATAAAAAATTGTTCACCTTTGCCATACATTGTTACAGATTTAAATTAAAACTACGTACTGTAGGGAATTATTCCAAAGGGGAACCACTGAGACTTTTATTTCTAAATTAATCCAATATATCAGTTAGTTAGTGAAGTATTAAGTTGAGAATAAGTTGATCAAATCAGTACAGTATTTTAGAAAAAATCTTTTAAGGAAAGATTCTATTTGTATTAATGATACAATAAACATTACAAATTAGTTTTTAATTATATTTATATTTCATTTAAACTATAGGTTATGTTTTAATTGTAGATGACAATTATTGGAATTTTGTATACAATTTAAAAAACTAATTTTTTCAGAAAAACTATTTGTTTTTTAATAATTTTGAAACTAGCTATCAATAAAATGAATAAGTTCACCTTTCATTATGGTTTTTTATATAAAGAAAAGTTTATATATTTACACGTTTCTCAACATACGAAACCTAAAACAGACTTAAAATGCCAATTACTAATACAGTTACCCTATAATAAAATTTTATGGAAAACAATAAGAAAGTTTATTTACTTACTCTTTCAAAATCATCTCTTTGTGGCATATAACCCAATTCTTGCTGTTCTTGAGAAGAAACTTCTGGTATCGAAGAAGATGGAGAAGTTGGAGATAATAATCCTACAAATCGTAAAATTATACTTCAAAATGTTCTAAAAATAGTTAAAAAAAACTTTAGTAAGTAACCGTAATTTTATATACCTGTCTCTAACACTGTATGATCTTGGATGTTAGGTTTTGTGTGGCAAGACCAAGTTGCTAAAAATGAATAAGTTAATCAGTGTTTGTGAACTGTGAAATTATTTTATACAATATTTAAAACTATAATATAATAATTACCTTGTCCAATTGCTCCCAAGATATACATATTATTATAATGCTCCTCCACTTCTGTAATAACAATGAAAAATACTTATTGTAAATTGATCCATACTTAATTTTATAACAAAGTTTTCTGTTAAATTCTTTACAAATATCACAACAGTAAATCATGCAAATAAATTAGTGTGTAAGATTAATTAAAATTAGCATCTAATGACAAAACATATAAAGGATCACTAATGCCATATTACTGTCCCTATCACAGAATATCTAAAAGATAATGTGTGATAGGGACAATATTCTTTTAGATATTCCTGAAATGATCTGAAGTTTAGCATAAACATTAGTAATAAAAACCAAAACAGAAAAAGTACTTCAAAAGTCTAAAATAGATCACTTTCGATATAATGGAAAGAGTAATTTGGAAATAAATATTCAAAATCTTAACTGTAAATGAAACAAGTAAAATAAAATATATGCCATTTTAATATATTAATAATTACATATGAATAAACAAGACTACTAAAGTAATGTTTAAGTGGACTATGGTTTCAACAGATTTGATGACACAAACTTTCAAGAATTAGGGAAGGATTCCGAGTCTCTCGTGTTCAAGCAGGTGCTTCAAATTTTTGTTTAAATATTTCAACATTACTAAAACTAGTAAACAGCTAGGACAGTATTACATTTAAAATTATGAAAAAATGCTTAAAAAAATTTTCATATAAATTTAACAGACGAAAACACAGGGCTTCTTTATCTTTCTTATCCTATGTCCTTTTCACAAATTAGTTTATTTTCTACTATCACAAAATAATTTTAATAACTGCATTTGTTATTTAACCTTAAAAAATCATTTCATTTTATAATGTCTTAGAGCAAACTACATTCACAAATAAAGAGTCTGCGATGTACTGTAAACATCACCAGATTGTAAACATGTACTGTACATCTTCAAGTATGTACATACGGAGGGTATTTTTTAAATAAGGTCCGTTTTTTGATAAGAAGAAAAATACTCTAAATATCATTAAAATATATTTTTTCCCATATTCTACATACTTTTATCTACTTTTCTACATAATTTCCATTTATGTTCAAACATTTGTCATACCGCTCAAAAATTCTTTAAATTCCGACTTCAAAGAAATCTGCCGCCTGCCGCCGAAAGACATTAGACCGCGCCACTTGTCTTGTATAGCATGGCAGAGTTTTCTCAAGGTCACACAGTAAGCACTAGATTTGATTGTTGTGCCTATTGGCATAAAATCCACTAACAAAGTCCCTTTCCTGTCCCAAAAGACAGTTACCATGATCTTTTGTGCTGAAATTGAATAACAGATTATATCTTACAGTTGGTGGGCTAGATTTAAACGTTATAAACTTCTACAGCTCAGCACACAGACAAGCGATACGGCTGCAAATAGTATCTAAACACACGCAAAGCATGCTGAAAGCAGATGCTCATGCACACAGCTGCAATTGCGCGTCATTCTCACTCTCATTCACAAACGACCTTATTTAAAAAAATAGCCCTCGTACACGTATTCGTAAATTTAGATTACTTTTTTTCTGTACTATATTAAAAACTAGAATTTATTTGTTTGTAAGCTTAAAATAGATTCTTATTAACCATATATTATTGAAAATGCATTTATAAATAAAATACAGAACTGCAATGGTTATTTGTGGTTTAGCCTAGTGACAAGTAAATTCGACTTCAGTCGCCTCTCCTGGAACCAATTACAGACATAAGGTGAGGTATACCTGTATACTGCCTGCCTTTTTAAATTAAAACTTATTTATTCCCTAATTCTCCTGAACAGACATTCTTAAGTGGAGCTATTTTAAAACCTGTTCATATATTCCAGAATTTTAATTTGACATGAAATTGGCTAAAAGCATTTATAAATAATGAATAAATTTTGTTGCATGATTGTAGCAGTGTAAGCCTTGTAATTCAATAAAATTAGAGTATTACATTATAACATATATAAGAAAATTAAATTATTGATAATGAAACAGATAACATAAATTAAAATCATCAACTATTATATTTCTATCACAGCTACAATACACAACTACAAATATTATATACAATAAATAATACATCACAAAATCAATGACACAATCTTGCAATAAAATTTATTGAAATATTTTTGCCTTTTAGAATATTGATTTTTCTACTAAACAAGCCTTCAATATTCTAAAAAATAAATTTTATTGCAGTAGTTTATCATCAATTTTATAATGCATTATTCATTAGTGTCAAAAATACTGAAGATTATAATTGCTACAATGAATTATATGGTGAACCAGCTGTTACCCGTGACTTCACCCGCACAAATTTTGCAAGCAACATCATTTATATTCAGTATTTCAACAACCATAGTAATTGTTATATAACACCTACCACTGAGAATGATGAGAATTGCTGAGAATCAAACAAACTGTTTTCAATTTGATCAATTTTCTGGAACGTTTACGATCGTTCTATAATCGATCGATATGCAATAACAAATTTGAATTTAAAACGATTCAAACATTTGGTTAAAAAATCAAAATATATAAAGATATTTATAACAATGTCTGAAATGTTTTCAATTTAATACGACAAAGTACTCAATGAAGACTAAACGTAGTTGAAAACAAAAAATCGCGTCTAAAATAGTATAGTAGAAGCTGTTCTTCAGGTTAAGCCTTAATGCTCTCTCTCTCCCCCCTGCAGGGGAATTTCCAAAAATCCCTTCTTAGTGTGTGTTTTCATGACGTACCCTAACTGTGTACCAAATTTCACCTCCTTAGGTTCAGCAGTTTTCTCTGGGCGATGATGAATCAATCAGTCACCCAGTCAGGACAAGTAATTTTATATATTTAGATAACAGCCTTTAATCTAGCAAATCAATAAATTGAATAAATAATAAATGTAAGGCTTGGAACCATTTTGTATGTTTCAAGAATAGCTATTTAAAAAAAACCAAAGGAGACAGTATGTTAACTGAAGTTGGTCCAAACAAATGTTTCTCCATTATTTAAACTTTGGTTTCTTTAAATAGATGTATTTTTTTCTTGAAATAATAAATATTTTCGGTTGCATTTATCAGTCATCTTTAGGTTTGAACAAAAACAAAATTACTAGTTAAAAATGAATGAAGTTGTATGAATTTTTAAAATTAATACACTGTGATATGATCCTAATTTTGTGCTCACAACATCCAGTTTCTTATGTTTATATACAAAAACTTTCATTACATTGTATTGTAGCCTTTAGATTTTATAAAACTTCAATATTCAATAATTATTTTTCATTTAATTAATTTCAGATTGCATATTTTCTAGGATACTACTATCTTTAAGTTTCTGTATTTTTTTCCCCCAAATTACTTTTAATGTTTTTAACTATAAAATATTGTCATTTGCATTAGAAAGTTTGCAACGTTTGCATATTCCTTGAACACACATTAATTAATTAATATTCTCGAATATTCTAAATTAGCATATAATCACTTTTAAATTTCAATTTTGTGATATTCTGAAAATTATCTGTAAAAAGTAAATATTTTTTTTAACAACTAATTCAAAATTATTATCCATTTCCTATTATTTACTTTGAAACAACTTATTTTACTTTCTAACATCCTTTTTCAACAATTTATTTGTTTGTTATTGATAGTTATTCTAACTGTTTGACTTTGAAGTAATAAATGAACAATTATTCTTTACTGCTGAAAAATTAAAAAAAAAATTTTTTTAGCTTCATTTCTTTATTATTTTCATTGTAATTTACTGAATTATCAATTTGGATAATTCTTCTTGTAATGTCTACAAAATTGGTTTCTTATAATTGTATCTCACAATAAAATATTTTTAAAATTGATTTTACTGTGTTGTATCTGTATCATTATTGACTTATGAAAATATTTTAAACACTTAAAAAAAATAATTACCATCAGCAGTTTTTCCATTTACACTTTCTGCTATATCCTCCCTGAAAAAAAAAAATAAATAAAAAGCATTCTTTTTAATTTGTTCATAAATGTATTTAAAGATAATATTCATTCGTATACAATAAACAATAAATATATACAGTAGAGCATCGATTATCCGAATATCGATCAACCGAAAGTGTTCCAGTTGACAAATTTAAATTTCCACTAGTGTTGTGGCGCTGCAATATTTGGCTACATCTTGGGCTAATCCGATATTATTTTTGTTGGTGTGCGTGTTTTAGCCAGCAGCACTAGCACGACCACGAGAGGATGCTAAAGGACGCACCAGGATTTGAACAAATTTCAATATGGGATAGGTTAATATATTTTTTCATACATGATCGGTTATCCGAACAACCCCGGTCCCAAACTGTTTCGGACAATCGATGCTCTACTGTATATACATACGTAAGGTTATGAATTTAAAAAATTTTATTAATGGCTCAAAGTTTATTAAAAATAAGATATTCAATCATTCAAAATATTTTCTGTTTTATGCAGTTGACAATCAATAAACCAAATTGGAAGGAATATAGTAAAAAGAATTTTTGAGTTATTTGAAATTACCATTATTTTAATGAGATTGTAAATATTATGAATCAAACAATAAAATACAATTAGACTTAAATACATTAAATTTTTGTTGTCTCTTAAGTACATGTGCGTGCAAAAAGCCATCCCCATGTGGGATTTATTTATGAACCCAATAAAAACCAGAACAATTGTATTTTCAACAAAAGAATAGGATGGAAATATTACATACGTGAAATGAAAAGAACATTAAATATCAAGAATTACATAACACTTGCATGCAATTAAGTACAATTATAAAAATTCAGCAATAGCCATACACTGTAACCGAGCGAGATGCAAAATTTTAATTAATTAAAGCCAGTCAATCCGCTGAATTATTGGAATATAATAAGGCTGTGAGTAATTAAATAAGAAATAACTTGTCTAGAGAAATAGGAGGTTAATATGCCATCTTGTGATAATTTTAATAATTATAATAAATTAATACTGTAAAAATTATTAAAAGTAAGAAAATAATATCAAAAAAAAATTTTACAAACCCTTCAAACTTATAAAAGTTCCTACAGGTAACAGAGTAGAATTTAATGCACAAACAAAAATTAACAAGATCTGACAGCCTTTTTTAGACAAATTAGAGATATTTTAAATACCACCACTCCCCCCTTTGATATCACAAATGCATCTATCACTAAAGGATTTAATAGTTCAGGAGAGAGGAAGCTAAAATATCCTCTAAAAATCGTCGACAAAAATTAAACGTGGCGTCACAGGCAACGGAGAAGAATTTCAACGTCGGATAGGTTAAATAAAAACGAACAAACATAAGCATATCGAATGCAACAGAAATAATTTAAAAATTAAAAAGCATTCCAAAAAGGGCACTTGCATAGAAAATTAAAATTAATAAAATAATTAAACAAATAAATAAGCAAAATGATATGAAAGTGCTAAAAACAGAGATTAATATAAACAAAAACAATTAAAATATGACCAAGTCCCAAATTACATTTCATAAATGGACTTCTATGCTGTAGGTATGGTGTCAGCATCCCTATGATTTATCCAAAATAGTTTCTGGTTGGCTATAAAACTATTTCACTAACTCCTCTGATGTTTACAGAATTCCAATTCAGAACCAGCAATTTTGACATGAATCTAATGTATATAGGATGTGCTTTGGCACATAGGATTAAGGAGCATAAATGCACTGTTGAAAAGCATCTCAAAACCACTGCATTAGCAGCTTATGCTGCCCAACAAGATATAAGGATAAAACGGGAAGAGACTAGAATCATTAGACTGACTATAAACTCTAATACCATTAAGTTCCTAGAACCCAGAATAATTTTTGTCAAATTATGTCATGTTACTTTTTATTAATGTTATGTCAATTCTATCAGTTATACACTAACCTTATACTGATGTAATGCCATCATTTATCTCTTGTAAAAATCTCTATAGATTAAGCCCAAATGCATAGACATAGTCTATATATTACGGAAGATAATCTAGTATTAATAATAAAAATAAAGAGACGATCTAATGATGGTAGTGAATCTCTCCAGGTTTTCTGTTTGATATAAACTGTTTAATTTTGCAACTATTCCTGAAGTTGAAATTAAGAAATATTAAAAACATTTGTGTTAAATAAACTACAGTCGACTCCACATAAGTCGACACCCGGATAACTCGTCACTCGTCGGTTACGTAGTTATTTTTTGTGGTCCCGGCCCACTTACATGGGCATTAATGTTATAAACCTTAAAAAACTCGGTTTACTCGACGTCGTTTAACTCGTCACCACTGGATAAATCAACATACTTTTTCTGTTTCGCACTTTTTAGAATTCTGATAAGTCGACTCCCCCTGAAAAATGAGTTCACACCACAGCTTATTGTACGATGTGAACTCATTTTTTCAGGAGGGGAGTCGACTTATCAGAATTCTAAAGAGTGCGAAACAGAAAAAGTATGTTGATTTATCCAGTGGTGACGACTTAAACGATGTTGAGTAAACCGATGTTTTTTAACGTTAATAACATTATTGCCTATGTAAGTCGGCCGGGACCACAGAAAGCTGACTAATTAACCTACGGTGATGAGTTCTCCGGGTGTCGACTTATGCGGAGTCGACTGTGTCTCTTAAAGTAGATTGACTTTTTAAATGTTACTTTTTGTTAATTTAAGGAGTCAAAAAAATGCCACCATTTTCAATTCTAATACTATCAAGGATACAAAATTTTACTCAAACTCTAATTTTAAATGCAAATTTAAGTAAATTTGTGATTGTCAAAGAGTAAATAAAAATTAAATTTTCAATAAAAAATTTACTCCGTCTATAATAGAAATTTTAATATCGTAACGAGGAATAATTACCAATTGCCAAATCCATAATGTTCGACTGCATCCAAAAGCATCATTTCTTCTTTCGCTTTCCAAGCGTTGGGAGACTGAAAGACTGGAACATTACCACAATCCTAAAATATATACATTTTTTAAGTCTATTGGAAATTGTTGGATTTAAGGCAACAATCAAAATTAATAAACTTGTTAAAATATTCAGAATACTTAAGTTGATTATTTTCCGTATACATTAATATTTAACAAAGACAGACATTTCTAAATTAAAAATTATTATAATTATAAGAACAAGTTAAATTTCTCTTTGTTTCTACCGCAGTCTCTACATTGTTTTCTATTTGCCAACTTCGTTACTGTACAAGAATTTGAAACATTTAAGATGATTTCCGAATATAGATATTAATATATAATACTAAATAATTTAACCAAAAGAAATATACTGGGTAAACTGAATGGAAAATGATATAAAATAAAAAATCTTACATATAAAAATGTTTTTATATATATATATATAGTTCTTAAAAACATTTATATCTCAAATTAATGATGTGCTTGAAAACAATAGTCTTGAAATTCATATAATTTAATTAATCTGCCACACAATTTTAATAAAATGATCAATCATATCCCAAGTACTAATCTTTTTACTTAAAAATAATAATAAATTTATAATATTCAAAAAATTTAAAATAAGTAAATTACAAACATTCAGAAAATAATAACAATTAATTGTTAATATAAATAACTCGGCCATTTATCACATAATGTAAATTTATGTCTACTAAACACGTCAAGACTCAAATTGATAGTGTTTATTCCTTAATGAAAGATCAAATTGAATCCTTTGATATGATGGCAAGTGAATTAACCAAGTTTGAGCGCATCGAAGCACATTTAACTATATTATTAAAAAATGTCTTTCGTTCCCAAAAAGATCAAATGCATTTTTATACGTATTGTGATATTAATCTCGTTTTAAAAAGGATCTGATGTACTTATTTAGGGACTGCTTTTCTTCTTGTTATTTTTGTATTTATACGGGGCGTTCGGAAATTCCCGTTACAAACTTCTAGAACTTGTAGAGGGGAGCGAGTACGTAATGTTTTGATTAGGAACCCATGTCCGGAAACATACCGTTTCCGTTCTACGACAGTTTCAATTCAGATGTTTAACTCTTCCACTTCTGCTGAGGGAAAGAGAAAAGTCTCAGAGTTGCTTGTCCTGGTATGCAATAGGGTAGACAGGATGACGTGTAGAATCATTAAATTTCCTAGTAATTGCACTGTGTCATGGCTAATTCAAATTCCTCAAGCAGAAGTGGAAGAGTTAAACATCTGAATTGAAATCGTCATAGAACGGAAATGGTACGTTTCCAGACACGGGTTCCTAATCAAAATATTATGTACTCACTCCCCTCTACAAGTCCTAGAAGTTTGTAACGGAAATTTCCGAACATCCCGTATTTCATTCAAATAATCACATTCTGAAGAAAATTATGCTTTATTGAAATGAATTCTTTAAATATTTAAAACCCAAGTACTTTTGAGCTTCACCAGATCATCTTCAAGAGCAGTAGTTATTGTGTCCCCGAAAATTATAAAATTTTATCTTTAAACTATTTAAGGCTCGAGACAAAAAAAATCACTTAAATTTTAAATATTTAAATAATTAATTTCAATAAAGCATAATTTTCTCGTAGATTGAGCTTTAAAATTTTTGTAAATCATCAACAATGGATAAGAATTAATTCAATATAAAAAAACAAACTTAATAAATTTAAATAAATATAATTAGAAAAAAATTATAAGAAACAGAAAAAGGATTTAAAAAAAAAAGAAATGATTTATAAATATTTTTGTTTCTGTATATATTTTGATGTAAACTTTTTCATTAATAATGATCTTGTGTTATTCGTGACTGCATTTGCTACTTTGAGTTAAATCTAGAGTAAGAACTACATGCATGACATCCATTATTATTGTTGGAATTACATCTGCTGCATCTTTTGAAAAAAAAACTGAAACAGATATTTTAAATATAAAATGAAACTTTATGACTATAAAGTTAAAAACAAAACTTTGCATCAATTGCAGACAGAGCAAAGGAGAATATCTAAATAGATCTTGAAAGAACAGTACTGATTTTGTTCCTAGCATCTCTTCAAAGTTTAAATTTCTATCAAATATTTCCAAACTGACTTGAAATTTTTCAGAATGTTATTATATTCTCTATCCTAAAATACTAAAATATTATGGGCATATCTATAGATGAGTTTTGAAAGAAATATTCCAGCAATTCTAAATTTGCAATGAACATTTCAATTACATTGTTTATGCATAGCCTGTACTAATACACTCCGCTAAAGTGAAATCAAAACACCACAAACAAATGTGCATAGCCATGTGCAAATTGCAGGACCAGTAGAGGTGACAGAGATATGCAAATGTATTGGGTCATTTAGTACCTACTTTTGGACTATAAAGACTGGCAACCAGCTTGGGCCATAAATTCTATTGGTGACAGTTGGTGGCAGCCAAACTTTCAAGGAAGCATAGAAATGCTTCGGAGATGACAATGAGCCAAATACCACTGGTCAATGGTCGGGGAATGAGACCCCATCCTGGAACTGTGCGACCTGTTTGTCAAAGCCTGCAATTGCCACGTGTGTTGGGCACGACAAGAGTGCTATCCAGTGATGTATGGCCCGATGGGCGTAGGAACATCTGTGAACGTGCCAAAGAGGGAGTGGATTGCACCAACGCACGACAGAGCATGTAGACCGGCAGATTTGCCGAATGACCCATCAAGAACCATTCACTCGGACACTAACATCCAAAGTCACCCGTTGCTGTTGACAAGTGCATCTGTTTCCGCCCAAACCATTCGCAATGGGTTGCAAAAAGTCAGGCTGCATGAATGGCAACCAGCAACCAAGTGCCATTAACTATCCATCAAGTGTCGTCATCATTGCAACTGGACAACTGAATAGCATCAAGTATTGTTTATGAATGAATTCCACTTCTGTCTGTGGAGGAATAATGGCCATGGATAGATGTGGTGGGATCCCAGGGAACATTATATGCCAGCCCTTTCTGCCAAGAGTCACACCAGCCCATATACTGAGCATGATATTCAATCGACGGACAGTACTCTGACAGCAGACCAGTACGGTGTACAACTTGTGGGTCCATGGTTCCGCCACCAGTGCATGCCGCACCCGACACAATGTTCCCGGCAAGATAATGCTCGACCACACATCACACGGTAAAATCTCACCAAACCGAATGGAATTCACATCCTTTTCTGGCCAGAGGTCTTGTCATATCTCTCGTCTATCAAACACCCACGGGATCTCATCTAACGTAAAGTGCACAGGGGACCCTATCACATATCATAGATGACGTGCACACCACAGTGGATGCAGCTTAGCAAGAGATACCTTGGGCAACTATAAGTCACCTCATTGATACTTTGCCTCACCGACAGCAGTCTGTATATTTGTTATATTCAGGTCATATTCGTAACGAATAAACAGGTGTCTGATGAATATGTTTGTTTGTTCTTTTAGTAACTTGCATATCTCTGTCATCTCTACCAGTCTGGCAATGTGCATGTGACTAAGTACATTCATTCATGGTGTTGTGATTTCACTTTTGAGGAGAGTATATTAAACTGTTTAATTTTAATATTCATCAAATCTAAAACTCTGTGTGTTCATTCTGCTGATACTTCAAGCAAAAAATGGAAAATCATAGTTTCAATTATATAACAGCAATTTATCCAAGTTATTATAAATTATTTTTTGTTTTAAATGACTCAAAAAAATAATTTATTATGTAAACTAAACTTTCGTAATTTTAAAGAAAAACAATTTGAGATTTTCTATCCTTAACACACTTCTCAGTTTCCAACTGAACTCAACAGAATTTAGAAGTTGTTTCAGCTATTTACTTTGCATGTAAAAATACCTACTTAGGAAGAAATCACATGGAGAATAAAATCACAAAAACATTATGACAAAGCATTTTACTCATTTAAAAATTTATAACAACAACTAGAGCTAATTGTAATCTAGCTTTTGTTTGAAAAATAAAAAAATTCGGCTTAGTTTGAATATATCTAAAAATATTTGAAGTGTGTTCTTTATTTGTACTGGATAGAAGAGTGAAGAGTGGAATTGGCCAAAGATAAGCAAATGATATAAGCTTTTTTAAGTGTAACTATTAGAACAGAAAAATAAAATAGAAATAGACACGAATTCATCTTACTTTTTAAACCTTAAAAACCTAAATCGGTGGTTAAGTATTATTACACATGTTCCATTTTAAACACATTTTTAATTACACTAGAATTTATTTACAAAATAGCAAAAAATTACCTTTTTATACCGTCTATTTACCAATAGCAAGTAACTAAATAAAACAATTCAGTTGATAAACTTTAATTATTTGCCATTCAACGTATTCAGAAAGTTAAAATACAAAACTAACATTCTGAATTCTAAAATTAATATTTATATAAAATTCTGAAGCCTTCTGTGTTCAAAATTCTTAATCAAATAAATACAGTCAAACCTGTTTTTATGCGCTCTTTTTATGTGCGGTTTTTATTTGTGCGGATTTTTTTAATGCGAATTTTTAATTTGTGCGGTTTTTTTTGTGCGATTTTTTATTTGTGCGGTATAGTTGGCGACTAGTCTCGTGCGATTCGTCATGTCTCACGTTGACTTATTATAGCTAAATAAACTTATTATAGCATAAATGCACTTATTATAGTAATATTATTGCATGAATATGCGAAAAATGAAATAATTTACTTTTTAAGTCAACAAAACACCACCTGGACAAAAATATGTAAAACAGACGATAGACCAGACGATGCAGTCAAGTGCTGACATCTGTTGTCAATAAATTCTATTTCGTACGGTTTTGAGTTATTTTCTATGTGAGACTTTTTTTATGCGGTCCCTGTTGACCGCATAAAAAAAAATATTTTTTAATTGTGTCGCGAAAACTATTATTTACAGCCATTCGTGAAGTTTCGTGAGATTTTTTTAATGCGTTTTTTAAATGCGGTCCCTATCCCCCGCATAAAAACAGGTTTGACTGTATGTCAAATAATAATAATATAATGAATTTTCAAAATTTTAAAATAAAATAAAGAGAAAAATAACAAACAAAAACATAATTTTAGATAGAAAAATATATAAGTTTCTTAAAAAGCGACATTTTACTTAAAAGAATTTTTAAAATATTAAGGATTTTATAATTTGTCGTTAATATACGACAAAGTTTAGACTTTTTGCAAACATTTTTAGCATAATTAATATCAAAACGATAGATATTATTAATATAGTGTTTAAATCGTTATCCAAATTATTTTGAGGCTTGAAAAAAATTGAGCTAAATGGAAATTCAAAATTGTAAGGTGTTTTTGACTGTATATTTAGTCATCTTCAGAAAAGTAAATTAAAATGCCTCAATCAATGTTATCGTTCGAATATCTGATAATATTTAAACTCGGAATGTATTAAGTCGAGTTCGCAAATAGAACTAAACTCTCGACTGGACTAAATTCTATCTGTAAATCCAAAACATACATACAGACAGTGATAATTTAACTTTTAGCTTACATATTATCGATAAAAGATAATTCGACTGCCAAATTATATTTGTTAGTGCAAATTTTTAGCAAGACGTTCGTGTATTAAGCGAAAACGTAATTGTACATAGAGTACGTAAAGATTGAATAAACAGTCAGAAAGCCTTAATTTCTTATCCTGTACAATTTGTTCTTATATTAAATTACGTACGGAAGATTTGTTTAAACGTAAAACAGATAGATCGTCTTTTTTTTTTTACATGAGATAAAATATGAAATAGTAGTATAATTTAAATTGGCTTCTTGAAAGGCAAAAGTAAAATTGGTCAACGATAAAAACAATGAAACAACTTTTCTACAAGAATGCTAAAAAAATATAAAAAAACAAATGACATGTACTAACTAGTTCATTTTCTCCCTTTCTTTTCTTTTTATTGGAGAGCTTGTCATTCATCATGAAATCAAGTTTAATAAGGTTTCCTTGCCCTCCTTGATCTTTGTTAATATCTTCCTAATCCTTAAGAAAAACTTGAATCATGAATATATACTACCTTGAATTTTGCATTAATCCTGTAATTATTTTATATTTAAAACTGTTAATAATTTATGTGGTAGAAGCAAAGTGAATAAGTATATTTCATGTTGATTCTAAACACATTCAACATTCTGTTTTGCATTTTCAGTAATTTTATGGCTTTGAAAAAATACCAAAAAACTTACCGATTTAATTAGAAAATAACATTTTCGGTAATTCTATTACCGTCTGCGATTCTCGGATTAATTAATACGCGAACGAAACCTTTAAAATTAAAAGCTACACGAAATCCGTCGTATAAAAATTTAGACATAGAATTATTGAAAATGTTATTGTTCTAAACAACTAGTAATTTATCTTTCTTTTTAAAAGACGTAACTTTATTGAAATTGTAGTTTATAAATCAATAAACTAATAAATTTCATATATTAAATTAAATTTCATGCTTTCATTTATGGAAATTATAAAAATTCAATAGAACTTTAAAATATTAAATACCATTTTCCACTGATTTGCACAAAGGAAATAATATTTATTAGATATGAATTAAAAGAAAACAAATGTTCTCGTTTTTGAATAATCAATTAGATTACATGAAATGAATTTAATTATAATTTAATATAAATAAATATTTATTCCATTGTTTATCAAATTTTAAAATATTTCTGAAATAAAGTTATGCATTTTTATATTTTACCTCAGGATTTGTCTTGTGACAAATTCTAGAGAATAAAATTATTTGCAATAAATATCATCACTTCAGTTGTAAATAATTATAATTTTAAATGATTACTACACAAATAAACTCTGTTTTGTAAATTAACTGGTTAATGTTACTTTAGGTAGCCAAGATGGCGGCTCGTCTCCGATTCCGGCAAGGAAACAGTGGGACGCACGTTCTAACCTATTCTAATAAATTACCATAATTATTAGCAACCAAATTATTAGAATAGGTTAGGTTAGAACAGTGGTTCTTAACCTTGCTGGAGGTACCGAACCCCATCAGTTTCATATAAGCATTCACCGAACCCCTTTTAATTGGAAAAATAAAATATAATTTTTCAAATTCAAAACATAGGTATAATAGGTGTTCTATTGGGAAATATAGGCATATTTCCCAATAGAACACATGTTATGTAGCATTAGTTTTCGAAACCAATACGGTTTCTACGTCACGATGACGTCAGGTGGTTGACATCCGCCGAACCCCTGAGCCTGACTCGCCAAACCCCAGGGGTTCGGTCGAACCCAGGTTAAGAACCACTGGGTTAGAATGTGCATCCCACTGTTTCCTTGCCGGAATCAGATACGAGCTGCCATCTTGGCTACCTAAGGTAACATTAACCGATTGACTTTACATTTTTGACAATTTTGAAAAATAAATTATTTTATTAAAGTTTATTTTTATAGCTACTAATTTGTTTACGCATAAATAATTTGCTTATCATTTTTTCTTATTGATATATAACGACAATTTTTGAATAATATTTTTTCTTACAAATAATGCATAACTTTATATTTTACATAATTTTTAATATTAACAACAAAATCTACTTTATATATATATATATATAGGTAATTTTATAATATAAACAATATATATAAATAAATATAATATAAAAATAGAAATTTTAATGAAATTTAATTTATGTCCACAAGCTATAATATTTACAGGATTCCAGAATTAGATTCACTTGTTAAATATTTCTAAATCAAAACTTAAACTCTCATAATATGCAAATTGACTAGCATAAGAGACCAGAAATAAAATTAAGTTTAAGCATGAACACATAGTAAATAGTGATTTTGAAATCTTACAATGAACTATAATGTATTTGGAGATTAAATCTGTAAGTGAAATAAAATTTCTATCAGTGTAAACAGAAATTTGGGAGCTGTTGTATTATTAATAAGAATCAAGAAAAGTATATATTTTAATAAAATAACCATTGACCAGTTGAAAGATGAAAAGAACTCAATTTCACCCTTTTTTTATTCAAAGATTCATTTTGTACAGATGCATTTCAACGTATTGTCCTCTTCGTGTTCGGAATCTACCCCCATTTATATTTAGGTAACTATAATTGTGTCAGCTCACACTTATGTTGTAATTTTGTTCTATTTAATCTATGTACACATAGTGTATATGCATTGTTATTGTATTATTGTGTCTGTGTTTGTTCTGTTTGCACAGTGTATTGGGTATTCTATGCGTAGCACTAGGTATACCCCTTTTGGTTGAAAATGGTTCCCAGCCAGGCATCATGAGATCTCTCCCACTCTTTCCTTCTCACCTGTCCTTCCCCCTCTTCCCCCCTCTCCTTTACCTTTATTCCCCCACCTATCCTTGGCTATACCAACGGTTAAGGCCTTCTCGCTTTATCTAGTATCTGGTATCGTCCTCTGTGGCTAAAAAAGACAAAAATCTTAAAGTTTAGGTATACAATATTATAAAAACATAAATTATACAAAACAAGTGTTTTGACAAAGAGGACAATATGTTGTACTTCTTAAATTTGTCAACTTGACAAATTTATGAATTTAGAATATTGTATACCTAAACTATAAGATTTTTTTCTTTTTTAGCTGAAGCGGACAATACGTCGAAATGCATCTGTACAAAATGAATATGAATCGTTAAATAAAAAAAGTGTGAAATTGAGTTCTTTTTATCTTTCGTCTCGTCTATGATTAACTTGATTGAAATATATACTTTTCTTGATCCTTATTAACGAAATATCTATTTAAGAAATTTAATAACATAACATTCAGCTAATTTATTAAAAATTGATTTTGAATAGCTTTATTTGATTCTTTATATTTATTCTCTATACTTAATTTAATCAGCTTTTACTTCTTATTTTAACAAAATTAATTTTAAAGTGATATGTTCCAATGTAAACACTTTAAATAGAAACTTAAAAGATTAAAAATGCTTATGAAATTACATATAAAATATTTAAATGCTATTTAAAGGATTTTCATTTAGTTCATGTATAATATTAAAGTTATTTAAATTCAATCAAAATTGAGCCATTATATTCAAAAGTATTAATTTCATTAATATTTCTATTTACAAAATTTAATATTGGGTTGTTTGGAAACTAATTTCTTTTTTTTTTCCACAAACAAAACAACGATTTTCTTATAATATATAAATATTTTATTGAATTATACATTGACCATTTTGATCCAATATCTTCTGGTGGTAGCATGATTCCACAATCATAAAAGTTCTCATCTTTGCTTACAAAAACTGATCCAAGTGATTTTTGACATCCTTGTTTGAAGCGAATATTTTACCATTTAAAAAGTTTTGTAAAGACCGAAATGGGTAATAATCCGAGGGTGCCAGATTTGGCAAATACGGTGGGTGTGGTAGCACATCCCATCCAAGCTGCAACTGCTTCTGACGAGTTACCAAACTTGTGCGAGGTCTAGAATTATCGTGGTGAAACACTACACCTTTTCTGTTGATCAATTCTGGCCTTTACTGTTTGTTGGTATCACTCAATTTGTCCAGTTGATGGCAGTACACTTCTGAATCAATTGTGGAATTGTCTGGTAGAAGCTCGAAAAATTCAATTCCCTTAAATGCCACCAAACAGAGAGCATCGCTTTTTTTGATATTGGCTTTCGAAGCACTTTGAGCCGGCTCATCTCTTCTACTCTGCGATCGCTCGAGTTCGACATTGTTGTAAACAATTCGTTTTTTGTCATCAGTTACGATTCGCTTCAAAAATGATCATTTTCTTGACGTTTGAGAAGTAAATCACAGATGTTGATGCAACGGAGCAAATCTCCTCAATATGTGGATTCCACACGTTCTTAAATGTGTGGAACCCACAAAATATGATGAAAATGATGCTTTGATTTTCCACATTTGATGGAACACCAAAAAAAAAAAACAGTTGCAAAGAATCAAACATTTTTTACAAATAAGCCTTGAAATGTCAGCTGTCAAAATATATGACGACGACATGATTTAGAACGAAATTGGCAGGTAAAAATACAACTAATCCCTCCGTTGGTAAAAAAAATGAAATTACTTTCCAAACAACCCAATAATATATGAATTAAAAGATAGTTATTTATCAATTATGAAAAATTTTTAAATGAAAATATATTTAGTAAGTGAGCAAGAAAAATATTTTTAAAAAAATTATATTGTTATATTCAACATAATTCATATTAAAAGTCTTATATAAGCACAGTATATCTAATAGATATTCAGTTATTTTAATCTCAAAAGTCAAAATTTCCAATAAATTATTTTCAAAATTGTTTCTTAATTTCATCAGTTTGACATTTTGATTTATTTATGGTTGTGAAATGTGTCGTATGTCATAATACGGTAAAACTTGTCCAGCATGAGTCCTCTACAAAACGGAAAAAAACAATTTACTATGTGAATCATTGCTATAAACCAAAAACAACACACTTTTTGGGTACCGACCGCATAACTTAATGTGAGTAAAAAAATGGAATTTTTCAAAACAGCAGCTACATTTTAAATCGTAAGTAATGTTGTAACTTGCAGGCTTGGCCCCTTGTCCACTTCTCGGTGACAAGCATTGTAATCTATAATTCTTTTCTTTATTCAGACTGTATTTGAATTGTCTGGAAATCTTGGTGGGAGAAAGTGTGCATGCCAAAAATCTAAATAATTACTAAAAATGAAATTTATTAAAATTTTCAAGTTATATGAAAATTATTAAGTTTCAACAAGAATGGTTTTACCAGGACTGTTTTGCTGAATGAAATGAAAGAAACATAGAAAAACATTTTAGAACGAAACACTTCTACCTTTTCTGTATCAACTGGACAAAAGACAAAGCAACTAGTACCAGTGCAGATTAAGTGCTAACTTACAAATGGTTTTGTTTCATGGGACAAGGAAAAGCAACACGGGTAACCTACAAGATGCCTCCTGGGAGAGATTTTCTGTATGAAACTGACCACAGTTTAAAACTTGGAAAACTCCATATGGTCAGTCCAGCGGTCGGGTGTAAACACGGGACCAACTTCCAGTGTTCGGTGGCT
Source organism: Centruroides vittatus (assembly GCF_030686945.1). Taxonomy (NCBI): domain Eukaryota; kingdom Metazoa; phylum Arthropoda; class Arachnida; order Scorpiones; family Buthidae; genus Centruroides; species Centruroides vittatus. The sequence goes on along the minus strand of NW_027122709.1, from coordinate 437,871 downwards.
TTATCCACTCGGCTGCCAGTGGGCCATAACAAATGCTACAACCATAACATCAATAAAGTTCAACCACTTAATTTTATTCAAAAATAATCACAAATGGAGAATTAACTCAATTGAAAAGCAAGCATCTTAACAAACTCCAATAAAACTTTAAAGAACAAAAATGTTTTCTATCCCTTTGATAAATTTGTTTCAGTTGCTTACAATGTATAAAAATGAACTAATCTGGGTGATTCAAAAAATAAAACCATAACATAAAAATACATAACGGTTACATGTTTGATCACAAATTTTAAATCATAAAATGCAAAGATCATAAATGATTGTAAATAATTTATGTTATATGTTCTTTTAAGTTATGGTTTTTATCTTTGAATCACCCACATATTTTGAATACATTTTTTCTTTTTATACATTCTAAGCAACTGAAACAAATCCATCAAAGGGGTCGAAAACACTTTGGTTTATTAAAATTTTGGTGGAGTTAGTTAAGGTGCAAGTTTTTAATTCACGTAATTTTGTTTTAAAAATATAATGTAAACAAAGATGCCAACAAACAAACAAGAGCAATGACGTAGTCAATGCACCAAATGAAAAGTGGTTTACTAAGGTTTTTTTCAAACCGGATGCAGGAAATAAGTGACAATCAGTGAAAATAAGAATTAGATATTTCTGGTAATTATGCGTGTTCTGTGTGTAAAACAACACATTTAAATATGTAAATTTGTGCAAAGGTTGCTTATTACCGAATATGCTAAGATAAAAAGTGAAAAACAGAACATAAAACATAATTCTGCTGCCAAATGCCATGAGAAAAGGTAGTTGGTGTAGAAGTATACAAAAGTGATAAGTTCTTCAAAGACAAACTATATTTGTCTACATCTACAATCAATGACATTCTTAAGCATTACAAAGAAACTGAAATTATACATCATTTCCAGGCAAGAAACAGATTCTAAGTGCATATAAAATGTACCAGTGCATTGCAATATTCTAGGAAACAAACATTTCCATGCCTAAGTTAAAAGCTTTAGTTAAGGAAATATTCAAAGAAGATATATCAGAAAACTAAACTTTATAATTTACAAAGCCAAATAAAGACAATTAAGTATTATCGGTATGTGTCACCTTGTCTTGTGGGCAAGAGCCCAGTTGAAATGGACAATAACAAAATGGAATTGTTTTATGATTGAATCAGTTAATGTTTCATATTAAATATGAAAAATAAGTATCCAGATCAAGGTGGTCGGATCGAAATCATCTGGACCAAGGCAGAACAAAGCCGTAAAAACTTATAGCAATAACGGATGGTGATTCTGACATCAACCACAGAAAATCTAGCTGCTTTGATATAAGAATATCTTGCACTGTAATAAAAGGAAGGAAGGATGCAGTACCACAATGAAATTGTACTAAATTGAGATGTGTATATATTATTTTGTATACTTTGATACATGTTATTACCAAAGTAACATGTTTAATAATACACTTGCACTTATTTGTTTATATGATTTTTTATTCATGTTTTTCCAATGTTAGGATGGTCAAACTTCATTGATGCTCATTGTTGTACATTGTAGAAAATAAAGAAATTAAAACATGCTTTATTTTTTGTTTTTTACACAGATTTTCTCCACTGTGCACGGCATACACATTTTGGTATTTTTGACATGTTTTGCAAAATATAAAACACATCGTAAAAGACGTTAGAGGACCTTCGCATTGAAAAAGCACCCTAAATATAAATTGTGACATTTTTTCCATTTCTCTCTTTTTTCTGCATTAATAATGAAATAAATTTAATAAAAACAATAACCCTCTAAAAGATGGAAGCTTACTAAAACAGAAAATTTTCCTTTGTGACGGTGTTTTGTCACATTCTGTTAGACAAGCTCTACTATAAAATGGCTGTGCATTAATAAAAAATATCACAGACTGATATGCATAAGGTGTTACAACAACTTTGACAAGAGACAGCCTGAAATAAATGCTTCAATATGCTTTATTTTCTAGAGTAAAAAATACAAAATCCAGTGCATTGGACTTTTATACTTCTAGTCCTTCAAAAGTAAAAAAATATTTTATTTGTTTTAATCATATTACATTCAATATAATGTAATGCCAAAAAAAAAAAATTTAAACAAGTCAAAACATTGATAAGTTAAGGAGTCTAAAAAATTTTTTAATCTAAATTACTTCTATAAATTCTGAAAATATGAAAAGTAATATTCTGAATTTTAAAAAATATATGATAATATGCACGACAAATATAAAACTTAGTAACATAACCATCATCGAAGAAAGATGTTGCCGAGCTATTACAAATAGAATCATCGTCGGAACATTTAAACGAAAACTATTAAGGCAGCGGCTCTCAAACTTTTCTGATCAAAAAATGTAGTTTTTCTGGCACATTTTGGGTACAAAATTAAAAATCAAAATATGTCGACATATGAATAGCCAATAATAACCGTTACCCTAGGGGCCGAGCCTAGCTATTATTCAGTCTTAGATGTAATAAATCTTTATACAAATGGACTTATTCTCATTTTTAAAGTATACTTTCATATTACTCGCAGTACGCTTAGTCATTTCTTGTGATACGTAAGTGTGGTGTGTCGTGTTTGAGAATCACTCAGGTTAATCAAAATGCTTATTCTTTATCAAAAGAACAAATATTTTGATTAACCTGAGTGATTCTCAAACACGACACACTACACTTATGTATCACAAGAAATGACTAAGCATACTGCGAGTAATATGAAAGTACGCTTAGTCATTTCTTGTGATACGTAAGTGTGGTGTGTCGGGTTTGAGAATCACTCAGGTTAATCAATATATTTGTTCTTTTGATAAAGAATAAGCATTTTGATAAGTTTATCCTAACAGTTTGAGTTCAAACATCTAAATATGTTACAAGTTTCACACAATTCTTCATCAATATTAAGACATTTTAATATCATCCATCTAACTATGACATAAATGAACAAAATTGAAATTTATAATATTTCATAAATATCAATTCATTGTTTGTAAATTTCAAAATCTTTATTTATTAGTCTTTATATTTCTTATAATAAAATATTTTTTGATGACAATATACACTGATTAAATTCAGAGAAGTTACTATAAACAAAAATATGCCATTTTTCAATGAAGAGTACATCTTAATATCTGAATCATATATATAAATTGTCAGGGAAGAGTGTATGTATCAGTACTAAGGATTCAGATTCCATATCCAATAAATGAAAAATTTTTCACACATCAGATATGGAATCCGCATGGAATATGCATTTCCTATGCATTAAAAATAATTGTAGTAAAAAATAAATGCTTATTTTTATTTTTAACTTCAATTTATTTTTATGTTTAAAGATTGTTAATTTCTAGTATTTAATGATTTAATTTGTATTTTGTTTGATTTGTATCAGCCAGTTTAAGTAGAAAAAATGTTCACTTAAATATCTTGTTTAAAACTGAATGACAATGAATTGAATACAGGTACTCCTCACTTTATGACCTATCTGCTTAACGACCACTCGCACTTACGACCAATTGAGTTTTGACCTGCAATTCGGGGATCCCCTTTCTCATCTCGAGTGAAGGTCAGTGGCGAATGGTGACATGCGCACTAAGCGTACTATAATTGGATTGCACATACTATAATTGTCTTATAGTACTATGATAAGCTAATAGTGTACTATAATAGTCTTTTTATGAATAAATTTGAAGTTTGTTGCATAATTTGTATAATTTTACGACGATCCAATATTCCTGGCGCAAGCTCCTCGCTTATCGACCAATTCGCTTAACGATGTAGTCGTCGGAACGGAACTCGGTCGTAAAGTGAGGAGTACCTGTAGTTCAAAATTTAAAAAGTAATGAGAATTATTATAGTGTGAATATTTCATTTCAGTTCAATAGTTGTAATTTATAATCAAAGATCTTACACAGTTTTAATTAAAAATATTCAATTAAATTAATACAATTTTTTATAAAATCACCTAATAATGAGAATGTGCATAAAAGGAAAACAATTTTAACTTTCAAAGAAAAAAATATATATACATATAAATTAATTTGTGATATCCTTTATAAAAGATGTAGAACTTTTGTACAAAGTTTCACTAACTTACTAGACAATTCGTGCTTTCTTCTGGAGGTTTCTTGTCGTGTCCACTGTCTACAACAGACTTTAAAAATGATGATAATGAGCATATAAATTTACCGAAACTTCTACGATACAGTTAATCATAAGTGTATTAATGACATCACTTTCATTTAAGCAAAAAGAAAGAAAATACAGGAAAGATAATATTACTTACAATCAACTGATAACTATGCTTGTTTTTATGATTTCCAATTTCGGCTCCACAAGCAAAACACTGGAAATAATTACATAAATAAATTTATTAACAAAATAATTATTGAAACATTTAAGAGAATGATGAATCATTGGCCTAGTTCACAAACCTTGTATCTTTACAGGAGACATTTAAAACTGGTTTTTGAGAGAAATATTGCATTTGTGACAATGAATTTTTGCCTCTCTAAAATTAAACACACCAGAAACATGAGGTTTTAACCATACAGACGTGTCATACCATTTTGATTATGTTGACACAATAATCTCAAATACGTGGTATTTGGAGATACAAGGTATGCGAAGTAAGCCGACGGAATGTAAAAAGTTAATCATAGTTTACTATCCTAAGTATTTTTGATATCTCGGAACTTTGGAATGAAATTCGTGTTAACAAAAAGAAACTTTCAAAAACCTTGAAATATTCAATAAATGTATAAGATGATCTTTCCAAACATCTTATTTATTGACATATTAGAATGATTTTATAGTGAATAAAGGTCTACACATATAAGTGGCAAAATTAATCCACTATATCACAGATAGCAAAATTCAATGACAATATTAATTATATGCCAAACCAATCATCTCTGTTAAATGATGATTGCTTTGGCCTGTAACTGACAGCTGTGGTGTACTAGTGCTGTACAATAATGCTTTGGTGCACAGACTGACGCTCGCACAAAATTTTTTGGCCAAAAATGGTGTCAAACCAGCTTTACCATCCACCTTACTCACTAGATTTGACACCTTGCAACTAATTAATTCCTCTTCTCAAATTTAAAATGCACATGAAATGTTACTGTTATAACTTACTTCCTGATAAAGATCATTTTTGGAGTATAAGCCATGACTTACTTGTTGTTTTTACATTGGAAAAGGAAGATTTCAGCTTATACAAAAGTGTGACTTATGTGTTAAAATTTCAACTTCACTTACAAATCAATTTGCAGATGGCAGCATTATTTGAACTAATGACAGTTGATATTATCAAATAATTGACTAGCAATACAATATTTCCCAATATGCAAGTTGGAAAACAAATACTGACTAATATTGATGATGATAGTAATGTTTGATGTTACTGATATTGGAAATTATCAAAATTGAAATTGTCACTGAATTTCATTTGTTGCATGTAATTTTTTAAGTGATAATTGTTACTATTGTTTTTAATAAATATTTGTATTTTTAACATTCAATAGCTCTATTTTTCAGCAATAAAGTCTGGTGCAGCTAGTATAACAGTACACCAACTTAAAGCTTATCTGTCAACCAGTTTATAACTGACCTATTTTGATTGCTGTGACCTGTACTTGTACCATAATTTTTGGAGTAAAAGTTTTTAAGAAATGTCAGGACACACTAGAAAAAACTTCTGCCAAATAATTTTTGGAATATCTTAATAGAAGAGTATTCCAGTAAGGGTAAATGTACAATCTGAGTATTAACCCATTAAGAAGTTAGAGTAGAATGGTTGGTTAATACAAAACCAACAAACTACATTATTTGGAGAACTTTACACATACAAACTGATTACAGCCAAGCACTTTTGGAGCTGCGCTCCATCTTTAGTGTTCATCACTACTAAAATGAAATACTTGAACATGTGTCTAAAACTGAACATTAAAAAGAATGCTAAATATATTTAAATATTCCATTTGGTACAAATTTTTAGTAAGTGATGAACCCTGAAGATGGACCACAGTTCTGAAAGCACTCGGTTCTGGTCAATTTGTATCTATAAAGTTCTCTGAATAAAGCAGTCTGTTGGTTTCATTTGAGTATTATTTCCTTTTATTACAATTTATTTGTGCAACACAGTTTTTGTTGTAGTATATTAGAAAAAAAATCAAAATATAGAAAACCACATAATGATAATCTTACTTGAGGGTTCGATTTTACAGCATTACACATAATATTAAACAAATTTGTGATTCAAAAATACAAACACCAATTCCATTAAAATGCAATTTATTTTTTCCTTTTAAAATAAATTTGTATTGTTTAGAAATTATTACTAATTAATTTTAATTTTCAATCAATAGCTTTTAAACATCTAAACATTTTTAGTCTGTCTAAGGCCATCCTTAAGGCCATCCTGTACGATTTCTCTTCAAGGCAGATTCAAACACAATTCAATATGATGTAAAAATCAATTTTTTTGAATATCATTCATTTGACCAATGGGAATGTTCTTCCAACATTTGAATTAAAGTTCATAAACAGCATACAAAACAAAACTTAAACTTCAAATTTAAATTATTTTTGTGTGTTGTTCTTAGAATATCTAATGTAAAATAGTTTGTACTGAAGATGACTCAAAAGAAGCTGAAAAAATGTTAAATATAAAGAGGTTAATGTTACCTATGGTTCCTAAAATGGCGGCTTGTCTCTGATTCAAGGAAACAGAAGAAAGAAAACAGTGGGGACGCACGTTCTAACCTAACCTAACCTATTCTAATAATTTGGTTGGTAATAATTATGGTAATTTATTAGAATAAGTTAGGTTAGAACATGCGTCCCCACTGTTTTCTTTCTTCTGTTCCCTTGAATCAGAAGCGAGCCGCCATTTTGGAACCATAGGTAACATTAACCTATAAAGAAAAATTAAAAATTTGATAACCTTAACAAGCATGTACAGTAAAATCTGTCCAAAATGAAACCTGAGTAAAATGGAAACCTGCCTAAATGGGAAAAATCTTCGGAATAGAGCAATTATCTGTGTTTAAAAAAAAAAAGCCCGTGAAAAACAAACCAGCCAAAACCCTGCCAAACTAGAAAAAATATTCAGTATAGTGCAATTCCAACAGTAAAATGCATTTGAGCATTAATTTTTTTTATGTTTTTTTATTTTAAAAACTAGTCACAACAGAAATAAGTTATGTCAATATATTATAAAATGGAAAATGTTCCATAACTAAAACAGTTTGGGAAAATTTTTATCTACAAATTTAGTATTGTAAATGTTCTCAAATTATCACATTGGCTCTATTTTATATCAATAAATAAATCCCTGTCAATTGAAACTGATCAGTCTTAAGAATGCTAAATTATCACCCAGGTACCAGATGCAGAATTAAAAGAAGCCTCATCATACCAGGAACAGGCAGATGCAAAACACCTATAGACAGACCAGAAAGTATTTGCTATACTGATGACTGGGCTGCAATTTGAAAAAATTGTAGACCTATAAATTTCCACTCACATCTGTCCGTCCATCTTAATGTCAAGAACAGTGTTACATAAATAAATTTACAGACCAGATATGAAAAGCTTTGAGGCAGGAGGCCTCGATTAACTATACACGAACTTGCAATGCAAACTGAAAGTCATATTATTTCAATTCAAAAGTTTCCCCTGAAAGCAGTTAGATAGATGACTGGCACAACTCCATTGCTAACAGAAAAGTAAGATGTACAGGGGCAAGACACTATAGTACTAATTAGGGTTGCCACCGATCCGAGTTTGACCCGAAGACTCCGGGATTCAGTGAGTTATCTCCGGGCTCGAGGTTAATTAATATTTCTCCGGGTTGTGCAAGTTGAAATGAATATGTACAAAATTATATGCAAACCGTCGCATATATTTCTTCCCCCGTGTACCGAATTACTAGTGTGATGGTCGTTGGCTTAAATACATAACGTCTATAACTGGCATAGGCGCAATGCTGCTGCGTGCGTTGTACTCTCTCTTGTGACTGTTCCGTCAAGAGATGTCTATTGAGAGTGACATGACATAGCCTACATAGGGGACAGTTTGGTAATCAGTGCTTGTGTTGGTTGATGATTAATGGTAAGTTATAGAATATAGTTACTCCTATCGCCCCATGCTCTAGTGAGTCTCAAGCAGATTAAATAGCGTTATATAACAAACGATTTTGTTGGACCCTCAAAAAAATATATTTTTTTTTTGATTTTCGAATGTTTTTTAAGTCTAAATTTTTTCAAAAATTTTTACCTGCGCGAAAAAATTTTATCGTGATTTTAATCAACCTTTAATGATGCACGATTAACGCTTAATTGTTTCTTTATGGAATTTTTTAAATCAAATTTCATTCATCGTTCTAAAGTTCTAGTTCACGGATTTTACTTCAGTAAAGTTATTTAAAGCTACTTTCTGATGTCAAAAACAACATCCAATAGTTTTTTAATTTTTTTAATTAATAGATTTTATTATATATACGTTTAATTAAGTCAAAGGGTCGGAAATCGCAATAAAATGTGTAATTTTTGAAAAATATTTAGAAATATATGGCCAGCTAGTATTCACCCTACTTTAGACCCTTCACCTCCTGAGACTTCTACGGAAACGTCCCCAGGTTTTTTTGGTTTCTTAAATCATTGTCTTCAGGTGAGACTAAGTTATGAGGTGGCAACCCTAGTACTAATTTGAGGTGGAAAGTATATATCAGGGGTGGGCAAGCAAGAGTTCAGTGGGAGCCGAAATGTAAGTTTGCAAAATGCATGGGAGCCGCAGTTCTGTACTGTCGTGGCGAATAGTATGGTAAGGTGCGCAATTTTATTATATAATATAAAAATAATATAAAACAAATATTGAATTGTTTTAATAAACATATTTTCACAAAATTATAAAAATAAAATTGTAAAATTAATAATAAAAAAAACAGAAATTAACACTTTCAGCAAGAGCTGCATGTAACTCAAAAAGAGCCGCATTTGCCCATGCCTGGTATATATTTTAAATTAAACAAATAAAAAATATGATTAAAATTTTCAGCCCAGCATTGTGACGATGTCACAATAAATAACTGCTCATTTTCATCTACACTTCTATCGTTTGTTATACATTATATAGTTGCAAGTTCGGCTGATGAGCAAAATTTAGCGAAGTAAGCAAAGTGCTTAGCAACTGGAAGCACCCACTACGTTAAATTCTACTATATGCCAAAAACCTGTCCAATGCGGAAATAAGTTTTTGAGTAAAAACAATATAACCCAAATAAAGTGAAAAATTAAAATTCTAATTACTGTGCAGAAGTAAATAAAATTATCTCTAGGTATAACAACACAGAGAAAGATAGACTGTATTTCAAGAACGATTTTGAACCTCTTCGTGAAACAAAGGTCATGTGATGAGGGGATAAGGTCTGTGTTAATTCCAGTCTTTATTGGAATTTACCAAGTGTAAAACCAAATACTTTTAAGAACCGAATGGCAACTCGATGCTAAAAACAAAGTTCATTCGTAGTAGTAATGAATGTAATTCATTAAAAATAATGAGAATAAAGTAAGAAAGTGCTGCCAATTTGCCTTGTACAGACTGTGGAATAGTTACTATCTAGTACAGAGTATTCGAGAAAAAGTTAATTAACATGTTGATAATTACAGAGATCAAATTCAACAATACATTACGTTAAAATTCTTCAAAAAGCACACTTTAAACAACCTTTAAACTCCAGTAACATAAATTTTAATGTAAAAAAAAAACTTTACATACCTTATATAAAGACTTTAAAGGTTGTTTAAAGTGTGTTTGTGATTTGTTCCAGTATTGAGAAGGTAATACTTCAGAAACTCGGATGACAGAACAACTTGATCTCTATATTACCATAATGCTATTAGAAATTCCAGCGACAGAGAGAGACTAATTCTTGATTCTTGAATTGGCTTGTTTGATGTCATGCATGCTTACAAAGATCACATCCAAGTATTTGAATACCCAGCACAAGTTCTTAATTCTTGCATTTCAATACTTCCATTTATATATTAGATCAGTTAAAGTCATTTTGAATTAATTTACATAAACCTGGTAAAAAATGTTTTTCTATGTATATAAAAGTGATTTTACTATAAAAAATGAACATAATTATGTGACATTTATCTGGTATAGTTTAAACGTAAAAAATAATAAAAAATACCGAAACCCGTTTTAAAAAATTGGTACTGCGCAATTTCAATTTAAACAGACTTACTGCATTTTATAATTAAGCATAATCCAGAAGTATTGGTGACATTTTGTACTAAATTCAATAATTATAAATTAATGATTAATTAATCTAAAGCTAGAAGAAAAAATTTGGTGTGGAGAGGAATTCAAAACCATAAGTACTGCACACCAGCATAAGAGACTACCAATTACACTATCTAAACTTTTCGAGAGACGTTTGCCAATTTTCCCAACAATATTCGTTCTGCTCGTGTTATTCTTTCCCGCTTCACAAGTCTCCGAAATTTATAACATCTCTTCTCCATTATGCAAGAAAGAACTGCAAGCATCAATCTACCAATGTTCGATGCAGAGTATCAGACTACTGTCTAAAAATGGGAAACTGCTAAATGTCACCTACAAGTTTAAGAGATTAAGAATGCAAAATAAGTCTACAAAAGAATAGCAAAGATTTTTAAGAAAAGTTTGCGAGAAACCCATAATCCGGTACATCGTCCGCCCAACAGAGATTTCGGAGGCCGTCCGTCGCAACGCTGGGACCGCGCGTTCCTTCCGCCGGGCCCGGGTTTTGCGAGGCGGGGATGCCGTCCGGCAAAGCGGCTCCGACATGTTGAAGTAAGCAAACCGACAAAGTCGTCGATTCGGCCACCAAAGCCGATCTACTCAGCAAAACACCCGACGTCCCCCTTTTAAATTTCAAAACGATTGTTCCGCCCAGGTGCCCAAACAACAAATAAAATAAATTTTATTGAAGAAAGAAGCGTCTACCCGAGCATTTCGATCAGTGCATAACGTAAGCAACCGAAATAGCAAACGTTTAAATTATTACTATTGTCGAATTACGTCATTACTACGTCACAGCTAACATTCGATTAATTTTATTCAAGAACAACTTATTAAACAGTACTGGCATCAACACCCCAGCAAGACACCGGTTCATTGTATGTTGTACACATCTTCAAATTGTTTTTATTCAAATAGTAACTTTCTCGTGCAATAAAATGGTAATAAATTAAAATGACTTAATATTTAAAAATGGTGTAAAGAGCACTTAAATGTTTCGTTTACAGTTAGTGAGTAACGAACTACGAATAAGCAAAGATTAATAATTAAAGGTAAAAAGAGAAGAGTGTTGGAATGTCTCACCGTGTTTCGTATTAAGGAAACGATTTTAATCTAGATCAATCTAGAGACTCACTTGTAAACAGAGATCGAAATCGGAGCAATCGGCACACTCGACTCTGATTCCCGCAATGTCTTCCTGACAATAATTACAATGATATTTGACAATAGCACCTGCGGTGAGAAGATTGTAAGATGTGGTGAGTCTCATTCCGATCCGCTGATATATCGCCGAGCAGACGGGCTGGCCATTAGTCGTACGTAATGCATACGAGCGATTCTACATTCAACGCCATCTTATTTCACAAACACTAATTCCCAAAGTGCATCACCAATCAAATACCGTTACCCACAACACATTGCGAAGCACGTCCGATCGTTTCCGCGGTAATTACTTCGTCGTTCGTCAGATGGCGACACTATTTTGACGAAATTTTTTCTCTTTTTTTTATTTGATTTTTTTCCCCTGCATAAAACTATATAAAAATTCGAAATTTTGATATTTTTATAATAACTACAGAATAATTTCTACTACTTGTATAAAACATTAATAGAATATGTTACGTAATTTATGCGCCGTACGTAATATACCTACGTCACGTACTAGAGTATTGTCGTTTGAGTTTAATTGCGTTGGTTAGGAGAGTTCACTCGTCGACTTCCTTATCGGCGCTTCGGTAATGAACCGTGCAAGGATTCAATTGTGATTTAAATTTTCTCGGTTCGACACTAGCAGGACATTGTCCGTGTAAAGTTTGCAGGAGTTAATTTTATCGTCTACGGGAACAATTGCTCCGAATATTCACTCACCGGGAAAGTCCGAATTCGATTCTCCATCAGATCGATCCTTTTTTGTCCAGAACGCTTCTTATTTCTTCTAAAGCATAAGAATGTTTTTAAAAATTAAAATCCTTGGGACTATTTCGAACTCGTACGTTGTAGAAATTCTTTTTACACAGATTTTTTAAATCTTTTCTGGGTTGTTATGTAGATATACAGTTGTGGTGGAAGGAGGCACCACCATCGACGAAGTGTCGATGTTGGCAACACGAAAAGTAAAAAAAGAATTGATTCTCATTGGTATGTATTCTTGATGCGGTTAAGCTACTGAACGCAACCCGAGTTTCGTCGTTTGTCAATTTGTAGTCAGTTGTACAGTACGTGGATATTGGAAGACTAATGAAATAAATGTGGTCATTGTTATAAAAAAAAAAAAAAAAAAATGTGTGTGGAACCCTTTTCCTAAGGAAACACCACACAGTAAAATTCGTGTAAGGGTACGTCCTACGTGGCAGCGTCCAGCAACCGCGAGCGGAAAAAGTCTTCGTACACGCGTCCAACTCGCGAGCGACTTCTGTCCAGAGTGGATGCGTGTTGTTTATAAAATGGCGGCGAGACGACTTGCTACGGAAAATAGCGAGGTTGAGGCCGAAGTTTTAAACGCGAAAACGTGTACGTCGGACGTTCAGCGCCGCTTTCTTGTATGTTTAGAAGTTTGACAATGGCGTTTGGAAAGTCAGTGGAATCATGCTCGAAGTTCCAAACGCCATTGTCAAACTTCTAGGCATACAAGAAAGCGGTGCTGAACGTCCGACGTACACGTTTTCGCGTTTAAAACTTCGGCCTCAACCTCGCTATTTACAAATTCAGGAATTATTAAATTACGTAAAAGATTATTAACAAAAGTACAGTACATACAACATATATACACAATTTATTTGTCATTCGTCTAGGAAATCAGCCATTTTCTTCTTTGGAAGCGCGAGCAGTGGAAGGACGATCAAACCTGCTTGATGGCCGGATGGCCAGCGGTCAAGGTGGCAGCCTACCGCTCTGGAGGACCCGGAATCGAATCCAAACGGGTCGAATAATCCCCAGGAATTTTTCGGGGGGTGTCCGTTCGGATATGTCGGGCCCCGTCCCTCACCATCCGTTCGCCCCATTGTGGGCCTGGCCGAACCCATAATGGGCCTACTAAAAGAGGCCCTCTTAGTGCCCACAGGGTGGAGAGTTAAAAAAAAACACCCCCTTGCACTCCCGTCGCTACGCCACTTGAAGATATATAATTATACTTAAAAAGATAGTATTTTCTTATTCTTTAGATAACTTTCAGAGTCATTTTATAAAATTTAATCTTGCCATGATATTTTTATCAATAGTTACTTCAAGTTTTTTTTATTTTCGCAGCATAATATCGTATTATATACACAAGCGTCCATTTTGCTTTACACGTGTAGCGGACGTAAAAGCTGCTTTATCTAGGAGAGTACGCTGGCCAATCTATTCTAGTGATATCTTCACTTTCTAGAAGCTTCTCAACAGCACGAGTCGGATGTATCCTGGGCCCTTAGTCTCAAGTTTTTCGTGTTACAACTCCCAACGTGTTGAAGGTGTCACGTGGTACCATCTCACACTCTGACGTCAAATTGGTAGTCTCGAGTTATAACTCACGTGCTTTCCCATCTCACCATGTGAGTTCCTACTCACTTTGAGTTGAGCATGTGAGATCGCTACACGAAAGTGAAAATGACTGACGAATTCTGATCGCAATCGAAGCATTAGAAATTATTTAATATTAATTATATTAATAATAATAATATAAATTGTTAAGAGTCTCCTCTGCACCCATTTAATGTTCACTGATCACACCTTTATGGAAGTTTGTTTGTCTTTGTCTTGTATAATTTTAAGGATTATAACCTTTTTATATTAATATCAACTGAACAGGGACTATTTTGATAGTCCGAGATGCATTTTGTTTATTTTATGTTAATTACTCATCTAATCGAGTTTTAATGTACACCCCTTTTGTTTTCGTTAAATGTATAGTAGTACATTGATACTTGAATATTTGTGCTTATTATCACTGGTGGGATAAGTCCTTATTATCTACCCCACATTAGTAGATATTTAATTAATTTAATTAAACCAAGGGCTAAAAGCAATTCTTTGTAATAATTGAGCCGTTTACAGGCCAAATCGACTAACTCCATTTGTAAATCTCTAATATAATCGTCATTATTTTCAATTTTTCGCGTAACTAATTTTATATATCGTTATATTAAAGCATATTATAACGATATATAATAATACATTCTGCAATGTTTATTTAAAATTTAAAGTTTAAAGGGAATTTTAAAAAATAATTTATATTATCAATTTTTATTACAGTAGAGCGTCGATAAGTAGAACGTCGGTAAGTGGAATGGCCGGAAAGTGAAACGATTTTCAGTCGGACTGTGTCGTGCTGAATCGAATGTTTTTGATACTAAATTTACTTCTAAAGTATAATTTTCATGTTTTTTATATTCTTTAATATATTTATTTTGTTTGTACAAAATGCAGAAATAATTTTTAACGATACGATAGCCTCGATGATTATTATAAAAATTTTCGTTAGGCTTAAAATCGACGAAAATTCAACACGAAGCGACACGCAACGGAGAAAAAATTTGAACATCGGACAGGTTAATGTATTTTTTCGTACAAAGTCGGAAACTGGAACAAATCATTAACTGGAAGGACCCCAGTTCCCAATTGGTTCCACTTATCGACGCTCTACTGTAGTTTTGTTTTTTGTTTCGTGAAGTTAATCGATTTGGCAAGTGAGTCGCTCAATTCACGTTGATTTATTTATAACTTGTTACAGTTAAGTTTATTGGTCGAATCATTATAGTCGCATTGTAAATAATCCCATCATGCTTAATTAACGGTATACGTAACCAAGCGAGTACGACGTATTTCCGCTCGCCTTTCGAATTCGCTCGATGGGTCTAACTCGAGACTACCAATTATGTGAGTCATAGTAACACGAGTGAGTTCAATGATGTCAGTTCGAGTACAACACGAAAAACTCGAGACTAAGGGCCCAGATATGACGAAAACTTGGAGTGTCGGAGCGCTCTTACGCGGTCCGGCAAAAACCTGATGGATTTAAACATGGAGAAGACTATGTACAGTACAGGTAACCCCCGTATAATACGGGAGTTACGTTCCAAAATTGCCGTGTTATGCGAATCCGTGTTATACGAAACAAAGAACTAGTGCGAAAAGGGGGGTTAGGTTCCAAAAATTAAAAAAAACATGCTGTTTTTTTTAATTTTTTCGAACCTAACCCCCTTTTCGCATTAGTTATTTAAATCCTTCTTTAAATCGGATTTATGATTCACATAAGGCCGATGCAGGCATCGGGACATGCAAAATTACAAATAAAAATAATAATACACTGAATATTATACTGTAAAAATAAAATATATATAAAATAATTTATATTGTTAATTTAAATTATATTAAATAATTGCTAGGGGCGCCCCTAGTGGCCATTTTTGGCATACAGTGATAGAATCCAGTTTTTCAGCTTTATATAGTAGATTTTTTAATGGGTAAAATACTTAAGTAAATATTTTACCAGAGATTATTCATCCTATATGATGGTCTCAGTATGAGAATCATCAACTGGTAACAGTTTTTAATACATTTCATGTTGTACGAGGGTTTTACCTAATTCCCGAACCGTGTTAGAGTGAACCCGTGCTATAAAAGCACCGTGTTATACGGGGGTTACCTGTACACACCGATGTGTGTTGTTCTAGAATATTTTTTTAAAAATAAAACAAAAAAAAAAACACAACACGGCTTCAAGTGACCAGCTGTGCTTATATGTAAATTAACTAACGAAAGAAAAACGATATATATTGGATGTATCAAAGTGTAGAACGCCTATTTTAAAAATTACATAAATGTAGACCGTTAGTAGATTTTCGCAATTCTAGTTAGAAGAATATCTTGAAAAGAAAATTACACGGATTACAGAAAAGCGCGGGCAGACGAGTTAATTAATTAACGGAATATTAAGTGCGGAGAGAACACCGGTGAATCTGTTTGCGCAGAATTGCTATTAAATTAACAATTCCGCGCGTCAACAATGGACTTATTATTGCCAGTTGCTTACAATCTGTAATGCAACAGGAAGCTGTAGTGGTCGCCTCATGCGCTACGCTCCGCCGTTTGTGTCGTCTTGAGCTTGTAGGCATGAGTTCGATTCACCGACGCTTCTTTAAAATAAAAAAATAAATAAATAAACAGGCATCCGAGCTCTTTTGCTCGGCCGGGGGGTTCCCCGGGACAACAGCTTGCTTGTTGGGCGGATCCGATGCACTGCGCTGTTAGCCCTGAATTCGTATCTTAATTAGAATGTAATCCTAATTAAGATACGAATTCAGGTTTCTCCTGCAGGCTTCATTTGTAGCTGGACCGCTCTCCGGGCTTATCCCGTTCTTGAGCCGCCCTCCGGGCTCCCTTGGGATTTTCGCTTTATCGGCGGCCCTGCGGCCCACTGTCTCGTTGGAAGAATTCTTTTCGATCACCAAAAAACCAAAAATAGAAATAATATAAATATGAACGATGCACCGGACCGTGTTCCAGTCCGTGGCACGCGCATCCATTCATTTATTCTTATAATCACACATCTGCACTTTTCAATCAATTTTTCTGTTCCACAACAATGTAATCTCTTTCCAACCCCCCTAAAATCCCCATTTTTATTGTAAAATTCGTCATTTAGCCTTTAACAATCCAAATGACAATGTATTTCGTAACAATGATAACAATTGCTTAGCGACAATAGAAAACGGAATTAAATTCGGCATAAATATGTCTATTTTTTCATTTTACGTGGCCAAGTTATTCAAAAATAATTATCGTCCACATAATTCTTTTAAACCTTACTCTATTCGTTACATCTAAGTACTAAAATCTCATATAGTATAAATTCCTTTACATAACAGTGTAGACTCAAACCAGACACGACCAGAACACAAAACACTAGATATGACGAAAACTTGGCGTGTCGGAGCGCTGTTACGCGGTCTGGCAGGAAAGTGGTGGGTTCAGAAGACCTGATACGAGCACAAAACACCAGCGTAAAAACGAAGTCTGCACTAATGGCACCTCGGAAGAGATGCACGTGGAGAAGGATCATTTGCTGACAATAGCGATCTCTGGTAATAGTACTTCCGTCAAAAATTTGGAGCTTAGTCTTCCCGTTTAATCATAATGCCTCTCCAAATGAGCACACCAGGACCACCATAACGGTTTCTTTCCATAATGTTAGTGGGATTTACGGTCTCCCTACCTCTCTCCATATCAACTGGTATTGAGAATCGCTTGTGATACTGAAACGACTCTCATCTGTAAAGAAGACGCGACTCCATTAATGAGATGTTTAGTCTTTGTGTTCCTTATACCAGTCTAAAGGTGCTGCCGATGAGCAGCTGTCAATGGAATGCAGCGTTCAGAACAGCAGGCCACCTTTATGAAGACGTTTGACCACATTTAAACGGTGACACTTTTTGTCCCGTTGCTATTACGCGGCTGCTGAGCAATATTGCCCGCTGATTGATATTGATCTCTTTTCGCCTGCAGGACAATATAATAGTCATCCATTGGCATTGTTTTTCTTGACGACCACTACCAACCTTTCCTATAGTTGTATCTGTGGTTTCGAAGACTCTCCCAAGCTCGTGAAACGAGACTTTTGTTGATTCTAAACTCTTGGGCTACACTTGTCACACTACGCTCCCCTCAAGCTAGCCGATCATTCTACCACGTGTAAAGTCATCCAGATGGTTTCTTATAGTCATATTGCAGGTACAAACTCACTTGAACTTGTAGCAAATGTCTTTAATGGTGCATTTTGTCCTTTTTCTTGTAGTCTTGCACTGTGTACACTGACTGCACGCGTTTTTCATGCTCTCACGTCACCTGTGATGTCTTTTTCCTGATAATTCGCTTGTGCCAACGATAGATCTGACACCTAGCGGTATTAGCGCGAACTACATAATGGTGGCTGCTACGGGTACGAAGTCTGTGGTATGTTAGAATTAGAAAGTGTTCAACCTACGATGGTAAATAATAAGTATTGCTGTGTATTTGTATGTAAGTCTAAAGGTTCATCAAACTCAGTACATATGCACACATTTCCAAAAGATAAATTACTACGAAAAAAGTGGGAAATAAAACTCGTTATCACTTCAGTTTCACCAGCACCTAATTTTGCCGAACTTTAATATTTCCTCGCTGTTGGTAGCGCATTAGCATCCCTAGCATTTAGCAACGGTTTATTTCCAAATGGTATTTTATATACCCCAGATTTCTCTTGCTTTTTTACAGTCTTTATCGTTCGGTACCAAGCTATAGATACTGGGTGCTCTTTTTCTTATAAAAACTCGAAAATTGTCTGTAAAAGAGTACTCAATATCTACAGCTTGCTACGGAACGATAAAGACTGTAATAAAGGAAGAGAAAGCTGGGGTATATAAAATACCATTTGGAAATAAATCGTTGCTAAATGCTAGGGATGCTAATGCGCCACCAACAGCGTAGAAATATACAATAGAAAAAGAATGGGGCTTAAAAACCCCTTAAATCATGTTTCTTTCCAGTTAGCTTTGTTTTCTATGTTTTATTTGTTTACTTATACATACTTCTTTCAATTTATTTTAAAGTTAAATTATTTTTTGAATTTTAAATATGTAAAATATTCGAAAACGGTACGTTCCATTTTGGAACCTTTATAATATTAAATCTGACGACAGCGAGTCGCGTAAATTTTGATGAATCATGTCTTGTTCTGTTTGAAAACTTGCAATTAGAAAAAGGTGAGTAACAACAGTATTTCCTACTGTTTGATGGGTCTTTAATGTATATGTACATTATGAGCAATCGAATTTTCTATTTTGAAATTAGAAACTATGAACCGGTTTGTTAAAGAAGTTCAAAGTTCATTCGGGGCAAATTGTCACACATCGAACGGGGCGACTTGTCACTAAGGCTGACTCATCAGAAGAGAAAGAAATGACTTTCTGTTTGGTTTGTGGTGAGTGTTTGATCTCACGAGCTATGTACAGATGTAAATCCGTATTATGTTTGTCACAACTGTGACTCTGAAGACAGTATGTAAAGATTCGAGTTACTTGTCTTTCGCAGAATAAATAATAATAAATCAGTAGTCTATTTTCTTTATAGAATTGGCACGAGTAAATGTCATATTACGCATAATTTAACATAAGCAAAATAAACTCATGAAATGTGAGCACTTAGACTATATATACCCTGTGACAATATACCCCTTACTCTGTGACAACATACCCCCTAGACGGGGTATGTTGTCACAGGGTAACACAGTTTCTAAAATAATTAATAATTAAAACAAAAAAATTATTGAATGTTCATATATTTATTATAAACCAAATCAAAAGATATGTAGATTTATACATTTTCACTTAAACCTAAATAAATTGATATTATAGACCCTAAAACTAGAAATGACTAAAAACTGTGACAACTAGCCCCGGTCTTCCCTACCTTTTGTGGCAGCCATTTTGGTCGACTCATGGCCACCTATATTTACTGGCACAAGCGAAATGCATACGAATCACCTCTCTACTGAACTGGGTGTTCATTGTATTGATCGCAAAAAGCCCATTTCTACAATTTCATGGCTATCTGCTTAAAAAAATTACATTGTTACTTGTTTTTCACGCCAGTGTATATAGGCTAGTCGCGTGTATGTCGGTTATGTAATAAAAGATTAGACTAATTAGATTTTAATTCGAATGGAAACTACTTAACGGTATCTTTTTCTTTAAATCTTACTCAAATATAGTTCGAAAACAGTAGGAGAAACTTGGCGTCTAACTTGTCTCCCCAATTATAAAGGCTAAAAAACGGGGAAGAAATACGGAAAATAAAAGAGATTAATAAGAATATTAAAAAGTTATAAATTAATTCTTAAAAATTTTTACTATTTTTGACTAGAAAGCTTATTAATTTTTCATTTTACAAAAATTTACGAATATATTTATTTAAAAAATGCAAACTTTAAATGTTTTAATAACATTCGCGGCCTACAGATGTCATCGTAATCGCGGCGTTTTTTTTTTTTTTGCCAGGAAAATGAAATAATTATTTAAAAGATTTTTTCTCGAATAACGACAATAAACATCATAAATATGGCCAAATAATTTATTTAATAATTAGTTTTAATAATCGAATTGACTAATAATAATAATAATAAATAAAAAAAACTCGACGTCTGGTTAATCTCTGATAGGAAGTCATCACGCTTTAACGGTATTAAAACTATATATTACTAATAAATAAATATATTTCAAATTTTGTCGAGGAAGAAGAAGGACAATTATAAACATTTTTAACCGAAGATAAATATCAGAAATTTTTAGGTTAATTAGTTTATCGGGATTTCATATTTACAAAACGATAAGTACGGGACTACGTGTTGTTTTGTGTTATCGCTTCTATTGTTTGCAAATGAAAAAGGATGATTCACAACTTTTTAATTTCCAGATTTTGTTGCTTATTTTTATAGTTGTTTTTCGAAAATATCGAGGAAATAAATTTACTTTTTGATATTTACAATATAGGAATGTACACATGTATAGTAGCGAGTATACTGCAAATATATATATATATATATATACAGTATATTAAAAACGAAGTAAAAATTTTTTTATTTAAAAATAGATAAAGTTGTTTACCTTCTGTCAGAAATTTGTCATAAACGTGGAACTATCTTAAGTTAGAAGAATTTATTAAATACGCAACATAAAAATTCAGTATTTAGTCTAATTTACAAAGAAAATGCTAAGAAAAATTGTAAAATATTGCGAGTGAATTTTATAAATATTCGTTACTTTAACATCAGAAAATATTTGTTTTATTCTCCGGTAACGAACGTATTTAAAGTTCTGGCGGTGCGCGATGTATACTTTGACGTAGACGTGTGTAATCGGAACAGCTGGTAGTTTGTCCGTTTTTTTACCGTGTTTTTAAAAAATCGAATTAATTTAAACTACTGTAAAACGATAAAACGAATATTTTTTAAGATAAGTTTTTAAAAAAACTATAATGCATTGTTATAGATCGTATCGGTAGGTGTTAGCTGTAATCTATAATAGATAATATTACCGGCATCGGCAACAAAAAGCTTTACGTCATAATGTAATTCAAAACCTTTCCAGTGTTAAATGAGGATTCTGTGTCTGACGTAAAATGCATTTTCTATCCATTTTTAATGCCCGCAGTTACAGAATAAACGAAAATAAAAGATAACGAAGCGTTTACCACGTTTATCAATAGACTTTTCAATTTATTTTGTTTTATTTAAAAGTTTTTCGAAATAAATGTTTAAAAATAATTAACGAATGACGAATATTGGATAAAAATATAAATTAAATTAAAAAAATTAAATAAAATCGAAATTAGAAGGCAAAATGTGACGAAACTCGGATTTATTCAACAGTTAGCCTTGAATTTCTTTTTTGTTAAATCTTTTGGTCTCGTGCCAAAATTCTATTCTCATTCTGGTACGCAACAGGTTGATCGTTTCGCGTTTTAAACATTAATATCCCGTCTTTTTCTCTATTTTTGCCGTCTCACTCTTAACATCTTAACGGTTTTATTTATTTATTTTTATAAACAATATACCTAGTATTTCGTAACCTTTGTATATTTTCAGCAGAAAGGATTGTATTTGATTATATTAATTTATAAGAAGTTCCAAAACCGAATTTTTTAAGCTTCATCCAAGCAAATAAAGTGAAAAATTAAAGGGGAAAAAAATCCATTAGGGGGAGAATGAGTAACGTAGGAAAAATCGTCCATTGTATCCCGATTGGTGTCGCTTCGTTAGGTGGAAGTTCCATTTGTGACGTGACGTCATAAGGATCGAGACGAGGATTTCGACGTGGAGGAGTCATTGGTCTGTCATTTGCGGTCGAAAGTCGAAGTTGTCTTTATCTTAAACTAAATTGGTGAGTATTTATCGTTATTCGAGCGTTTATAAACGTTAATATAAATGGAAGTAAGTTACAACTTAAGGGGAAATAAGTTTGGACTTCCTCGGCGTTGTTTAGTCCGTCAGGATCGTAATCCGATATTTATATATTACGACTTAAATTTAGTTACGTCGTCGTCTGTAAGATCGATGTCTTCTGTCTTGAACGTTCACCTTTAAGTAAATCGATATTTACTCTATAATCGTCGACCGACACCTTAAATATCGCTCCCGTCGCTTTTCAACACTTTCTATCCAGTCCAAAAAGGAATTAAAAACCCCCGTTCCTAAGTTAAATTTTAGGTAAATACGTAATGAGAAGTTGGTGAAACGAAAAAACAGCACGAGTTGAAGTTTATACGCGAAAACAATAAATTAGTCGTTGCCCACAATTTTGATAGGTAATTAGTATCGTAAGAGTTTATTATGAATGGGAGAAAATGGAAGAATATTTTGTATTGATCCAAATTTTGATTTGACACCTGTTGCTTGTTTGTTGTTCGTAGATGAAAAATGGGAGATTTAATGGCAAGGATTTACCAGTGAGATCCTCGCCGAATCAAGTTGAAAATTTAAGACACATGATTTTTTTTTTCTCTCCAAAATTTGGACCAAAATTTGTTTGTAGTGGGTAAATATTAAATTGAAAATAGCAGGAAAATGTATCGTATATAAAATTTCCTTTTCGTGAGGTATTTGCTTCCGTGGTAATAATAATTACTCTTTTTATAACTTGTTGCTTGTCGTGTGTTATTGATTTAGTAAATTTCGGATGATACGTTGATAATTTTAAGTGCGTTTACCGAGTCGTGGAAAAGCTTACGTATTTAGTATCTATCTGCGTTAATTTAATAAAAATGCCAGTCGGACGAGTTAATGGGTATTATCTGACGGCGGTGTTGTTTCGAACCGTTTGTGAAAGACAAATAATATGATATTTCGGGTATGAGAATAGAAGTAAAATGGATGAATCGCGTAATGCCGAATGTATCGGTCGCTTTAAGAAAATTGTATGGTTTTAATAGTTGACGTTACAGGAAATCTTGTTTTTATATAATGGAAATCAAAGAGTTTTATGTTTGCTTTATTTTGAATTATTGGTGAATGACTGTTTAAAAATAGTTTTGATATAAAAATTATTTTTGAATGGTTTGCTTGACTAGTAGCTTGTTATATGCAGTAAAAGAATTTAGTTAATTATCGAGTTTACTACTTTAAGCTCGTGGTTCTAGATCTGTGGTCGGCGGAACGCGGGTGCTCCGTGAGGCCATTTTAAGTGTTCCGTAAAAAAATCAAATATACGATTAAAAATTGTTGCAAAAGAAAAATCAATACGGTTTAAAATAATTTTTGCGTGTGAATGTAATTGGCAAATACTGGTGACGACGTATATACTAGACCGAGTGTGTTCTTGATTTCAAAAAGGTTTGCCACCCCTGCTTTACAGCCGACATATTGTAAGTGTTCCATGGAAAAAAAACTTTCAAAGTTTACTGTTCCTGACTTCAAAAAGATTGAGAACCGTGGCTTTAAGCTGTTGAAAGTTACTGTAAACGGGAATATAAATTTATATTATTAATATATTTATTATAATGTAAATATGATTTTTTTTTTATATAGTGAATTGTAGTGAGGAAAAGAAACTTCACTTTTAATGATGATGATGTGTATTAGCAATGATACAAGATGACGTGGGCCGTGATCTGATATATGTATGCCCGAGTTTGCTTAATTATACGTTAGACGAGGGAACAGTTTATTTGACTCTCTGTGGAACGTGCTTGTGGCATATTGCTACATGACTTTGACGACGTCTCTTTTGGACATTGTATGTGGGCGGTGTGGAAGTGTCCTTCGGTGTTCCCCATTCGTGACGTACATTGCCACCTGTGTGTCGAACAATTTTCTTGTGTAACTGTTTAATTGTTTCTGAGCTTTGAATTGGGCGATATTGTATCCGTGGTGTACTTGCCACTATGTGCCTTACAATGTAAATATGATATGCATTTACTTTTTTATTTTTTGAATTTGAAAGAGTGGTTTAATTTTTGCATATCCATTGCATAAATATATTTTCTTAACAATGTCGTGGGTTTCAATAAATTCTTAGACATATTAGTTTGAAAATAGACCAACTGGCCTTTGGGATGCCTAAATATTTGTGATATTTCTAGCTCTTGTAGAGCTTTGAGGTGGGAGAGTGGGAAGTAGAAGATAATCAGGACAGTGACTCCAAACAATCAGCTGATTAGACAGATGACTTTTTTGTAAAAGTCAAGAATAGCAAAACAAAATTGATGTCAAGAATGTGGTAAGCTTGTCTGCAAGAAACAGTCATTTAATCATTAAATGTGTCATGTGCAAAGACTGGAAACAGATGGAGGGGAGTGACCTATTTTTAATAAACTAGATGCTTTATAACTGTATTTGTTCAATGAAAAGCTGCAAGATTAATTCCCTGTTACAGTTTATTCATATTTAAAAACACAAATTAATTATTGGAGGATATGAAGTAATATTATGTATGCGGTGTAATAACTGCTATGTAAAACTCAAAGAAGTGTACACCAAAAGGTAGGGAGAGCATTCTCCTATGTTTTATGTTAGTGGGATGTCTATTAACCTAGTATCAGATAGTAAAGCAGTCCTTTTAAATAAGTGTTATGTCAGCAGCAATCCTCATAATGGAGCACTATTCTAAGGAAGACTTATAAGGGTTTCTTTAATCTTACATTATAACATCCCCTGGAGCACATGACAGCTCTATACTGTGGTATATGTCATATAGATGTTTGATGAAATCTTCCATTGGTCAGTTTTTCAATAAATTAACAGTCAAAAAGATTTCTTACAGAATCATAATGAACAGGTTTTATTGGACACACATGAGAACCAATATATATTAAAAAGGTATCATAAAATATACATAAGCAAACAATCTCCATCACATATGACCTCATCTTGACTGGACAGGGCAAGAAGTGATTAGTGATCAGATTTCGAGCTCACTTTAAAGCAGTACTGTACTTGTTTGTTTTTATACTGTAAGTCCCATCAGAGAGCATTCAGAAATTTTGGAGCAATGATGCTCACATCTTTTCAGCTAAGCCACCTACTGCATTTCTGGGAAGAAGTGAAAATAATACAACTAGTAAAGGTACTGTATTTACTAGTTGCTCAATAGAGTAATAAAATTGATGCTTTATAGGATCAGATCCGTGGAGAGCTACAGGTGCTTAATCTTTTCCCATTGATGCAAAAAAATTAAAATTTATTTTTTCACATTAAAACATTTATGATGGCAGATGTGATTGATTAGATCATTTGCAATACCATCATGCACATATTAATAAAGGTACTTATTAATTATTTGCATTTTTTAAGTTTTTGAGTTAGCTCTTCTTGATCAGCTACTGATGATATAAGAATGGAAACTAACATGTAAGTACAGTAAAATTATATGACAATGAATTTTCATGTTTCCAAGAATGTTAAGTTGTGTAGAGTTCCTAAGACAAAAAAAGCAAAGAAAATTGAATACCATTAACAACTTCAGGGGGATCTTGTTACTTTAGATAAGAGAGCGATCCGAAGGATGCTATCTTAGCAGATTCAACTGCATATCTCAAAAGATCTGGAAATCTAGCAAGTACAGTCATTCCTTAATTTCTGCATGGAATTGATTCCACAATTCCCCTGTGGTTATCAAAACCTGCAATTGTTAAAATCCCTTACATAGAATGGTGGCAATCTCTAGTAATGGGTGTCTGAAAAAAATTCACACACAATATCTCTAGCTTACAGCCAATAATTTTTAACATTGTGCCATGTGCTATAATTTGCAAATGCATTTCATGCACTTGAACATTCTAGAATCTTTTCTTGAAATTGATTTTTTTGCTTTTTTCAAAATGGAAATGAAAAATGCTTTATGCCTAAGAATGTACAACTATTACATATTAAATAAAACATCAGGGAAAAGGTTACTGTAAACCGTTTTGCAAATGAAAGAATTTCAAAACAGACTATATTGATTCTTTATCATTTCAAAACTAGATTACCATCACAGTGAAGAAAAGGGTTTGGTAGTAAAATGAAAAATTCTAATGAAAACTAAGATGGAAGGATGAAATTCGCCAATATTTTTTAAAATTATATTTAACTATAAATGGAAATAGTCACTATTGGTATGTGGTTGATATTTATATGAATTTGCATATAATACCTTGTAATATACATGTAATAATGAGACATTTTTATATCTTTTGTAGTACAATAATTATTTTGTTAGATTGTATTGCAGATTTTCTTTTGTTCTGAATGTGTTAAAAGATCTTAAATAGACCTTTGAAGACATCAATAAGGTTTCAGTTCAATCTGTAGCTCTGAAACTGAAAATTTCAAGTAGTTGGCTCCATGAGTCTTTGAAAACAAAAATATACATTAAATGATAAAAGAAGCAGCTAATTTCAGACAGAATGGACATGCAATGGTCATTGCACTGGCAAAGATGAAGTATTAGAGTTCTTCACTTTGGATGACAAATACTATAATACTTTACCCTCTTGCACTTGATGATCAATTGTAATACATTATTAGTCCTAGAAACTTCATTCTTAATAACTTGACATTCCATAAAACTCATCGTGTCATCCAAAACAAAGTAATCTAATTTATTCTTCTGTAACTTAACACTAAGATCAAATAAGTTATTGTTCTTTGCTGGCAACCCTTGATGATAACATCAATTCCACCTGCTAAAAAAGAATGTAACCCTTTTCCCAAAGTGCAAAACATTACAACATAAATGTCACTAAATCTAAAGTAGCTGCCAAATAGCCAATATTTTTAAAATTTAACTTTAAATAGAAATAATAACTATTGGTACATGATTAATACAATGGATTATTGGTTAATGAACAAATCAGATAACAAACACTTTCGCGAAAGATTTTTATGATTGGACAACGAACACTTCACTGAACAAACATAAAAAGAAGCGACGGAAAATAACGAATACTTGTCTTCAGGTAACAATTCAAACCCTTTCAGAGCGCGGGAGACGTCAACATTGACGTCTCAACCCAGTACCGATCAGATAGTGTTTCCCCAAATTTTGAAACTCCATTGTAATTCCAGCTTTTTGTTTACTTTTCTGACAAATAATTTTTTTATAGTCTTCAGGAGACTGTTGGGCACTCGTTAAGTTTTGTGTCAATTTTTATTTTCTAAAGGTGAAAGTTTAACTGTCCTATTGGGTATTCTTTAATGTTTTAACACCAAAATTTTGAATTACATTCGGGCCTCACATTTACATAATTCTTTCGTGCGCTAGTTGATTTCTGTTCTCTGAAATTTTGTGAGTGCTTTCTGAACTTTTTATTTCAAAAAGAAATTGATAATATTATGGAGCCTAAAAAGGGTGCAGTGTCAAGAACCATGCTCACCGTAGAAACCAAGCAAGAGATAATAGCCAAAGTAGAGAGTGGGCAGGTATCTGATGTTGCTAGGCAGTATGGGTTGAACAGGTCTACAGTAGGCACAATCTTAGCTAAGAAAGATATAATCAAGAAGACTCAAGGAGCTAAAGGAGTAACGAAAATCACATCTGAGAAACAAAGATGTTCCATCCATGAAAAAATGGAGAGATTGCTTTTAATTTGGATCAAAGAAAGGGAAATGAAAAAGTTGTAACTAGTATGACTATCATTCAAGAGAAAGCTAGAGAAATTTTTAAAGAACTGAAGAAACAAACACCACATTCGTCACATGAGGAGATAGAATTCAAAGCTACCACTGGGGCCTTAGGGTGCGACTATGCAGACGCGAATTTAGAGCTAGCGATTTAGTTTTCGCAAAGGAAAAACATGCACAAGCGAGAAGCGAGGAATAACGCTGGAAAGAGTGAATTTCTGGTTCTCACACATATCTAACAGGTTTTGATATTTATCGCGTCTCACCTCTTCTCGCTACATATTCTCGCTTGCTCGGAAAATTCGCTCGCTCGCGTCTGCATGGTCGCACCCTTAGTCTTGAGTTTTTTGTGTTACAACTCCCAACGTGTTGAACGTGTCACATGGTATCATCTCACACACTGACGTCAAATCGATAGTCTCGAGTTATAACTCCCGTGCTTTCTCATCTCACCATGTGAGTTGCTACTCACGTTGAGTCGAGCATGTGAGATCACTACACAAAAGTGAAAATGACTGACAAATATGCTGTTCTGATCGCAATCGAAGCATTAGAAAGAGCTGAAAGACGTTATATAAGAAGGCAAAGAATTTTTCGACCAATTATTTAATATGATTTATATTATTATTATTTTTTTAATAATACAGTAATATAAATTAGTAAGAGTCTCCTCTGCATCCATTTAATGTTCACTGGTCAAAACTTTATAGCAGTTTGTATAATTTTAAGTATTATAACCTTTTTATATTAATATCAACTGAACAGGGACTATTCCGATAGTCCGAAATGCATTTTGATTATTTCATATTAATTTTTCATCTAATCGAGTTTTAATGTACACCCCTTTTGTTTTATTAAATGTATAGTACTACATTGATACCTGAATATGTGTGCTTATTATCACTGGAGTGATAAGTCCTTATTATCTACCCCACATTAGTAGGTATTTAATTAATTTAATTAAATCAAGGGCTAAAACAATTCTTTGTAATAATTGAGCCATTTATAGGACAAATCGAAAACTCCATTTGTAAATCCTTAATATAATCATTATTTTCAAATTTTTCACGTAACTAATTTTATAGATTGTTATATTAAAGCTATGTTTTAATATAACAATATATAAAAATATATTCTGCAATGTTTATTTAAATTGAAAGTTTAAAGGGAATTTTAAAAAATAATTTATATTATCAATTTTTATTCGTTTTGTTTCATGAAGTTAATCGATTTGGCAAGTGAGCTGCGTAGTTCACGTTGATTCGTTTACAACTTGTTACAGTTAAGTTGATTGGTCGAATCGTTATAGTCGCAAACCCAGATGGATTGTAAATAATCCCATCGTGCTTAACGACACACGTAAACATGTGAATATGACCTACTTCCGCTCGCCTTTCAAGTTCGCTCAAAGGGTCTAACTCTAGACTACCGATTATGTGACTCATAGTAATACGAATGAGTTCAATGACGTCAGTTCGAGTACAACACGAAAAACTCGAGACTAAGGGCCCTGGATGGTTTGCAGAGTCTAGAAGGAGAATTTGAAATGGAAGGAAAATTTTTACAAGAAGAAGAAATTTGAGGGCAAAGTTTTGGTTTGGATTGTAATGGGAACAAAAGGATGAGTCAAGTCCTAATCAGAAAATGAAGTTTTCCTATGGATCTCAACTAATATTTAAATGCATGTATATGGTGTTGCCTTATTCCTTACATTGAAAATAACTATTCTCAAGCAGAATGTTTTCTGGCCAGTTCAAGCAAGTTCCCACTATGACAGAAACTTGATTACCTGCAACAAGAAACCATCATCTTTCTGAGAACGGAGGACAGCCTTGCAAAAAGTGCCAAAATTACAATAGTTGATCATTTCTGCACAATTCTCATGGCAATCATTTAACAAAACTGGGTGGAAGGCAAAAAAGAATTGCATAAGATACCATCTGAAAAATGTGAACCAAAGTCTTGTATAGAAACTGGCATATTCAATATTTAATCGATTGTGTGTGATGACAGAGGACATAGAATTACAAAAATATAAAAGATGTACAGCTTTTCATTACCTTTCAAATGAATATTTAGCAGAGGTGCAGAATATTTTCAGGATCAAACTTTTCTCAAAAATTATTGCTCACTAGCATACAAAATAAATCAATTTACAAATGAATTAATAATTATTGCTATGTAGTTTAGAAAATTCAAATTAAATCACACAAATAATTAAATAAACCTATATAGAATTAATACTGTACTGGACAAAATAAAGCATAACAAAAAAAACCAAAAATCCAGCAAATTACGAGGGTGGTTTTTTTCAAGCTCCAATGGACCATAAAACAAAGACAAGTGTAAATAACAAAATGAATTTATTACCAAAAGTTGGGTACAAACATGGTTACTTTTCGGCATAATCATCGTGAAGATTGAGGAATTTGTCATATCTGTGGACGAGCTTTTCCATCCCCTTGTCATAGAATGTTGCTGCCAGTAAATTTTTTTTTTTGCAATAAAGAAACCATCATTTTTTTTTCCAATTTGTCCGTTTTTCACCTGATGAAGAACTTTTATGTTCGAAAACGTTTGCAACAATTTTATTTATATGAGATAATGCACCGTTTTTGGTTTTTGGTGGACATTATCATTTATTTATCGCGATGTGCGGTTGATGTTAGACCTACCTTATAATTTGCTGTGCAACACTACTGATAAATTAACATATAAAGTTTTTTAAATTAAAAAAACACTTTAAGCACATCATTATCATTATAAGATAGCATATACAGTTAGAAACTTGATGTAATATGTTGACTGACAGAAAACAAATTGAAGTTGTCATCAATGCCACGAACTACTACTATTAGCATGGGATAATAATTAACAGACTTTTTGATGACAATGGTTTTACATATTTTTCTGAAAGATTATTTAAGAAATGCACTATTTTTTTTAAAAAAGAAACATAAACATTGTTAGAGTTTGACCAGCTCTTTTATTATATTATTATTTGAAAGTGCAACCACATTTTTACGATATTTTAAAATGTACAGTAGAATCTTGTTTTAACGGATTGCTTGGGCCGCCAAAAATCATCCATTGTTCTGAAAGTCTGTTAGGTCGAGAACAACTGATTTCCCACATACCCAGGAAAATATCCATTATTTAACCCCCTACATATAAGAAATACCTGTACTTGAAATCATTCAGTCTGTTGAGATTTCTGTTTTTTATTCTGTAGAAATACATATGTTACAAGATGTTTCAGATGGTACCTTACATGTGAGATAAAGTTGATGGAAACTGTATACACTAAGCACAAAAAAAAGGAAATTACATATGATCATTAGCACTTCATTCAAAATAATAATTTGTCAAAAAACTTGTCAGTTTTTCTGCCTATTTAATACGACAACCGTTTGATATTAGCAATGTCATGTACAGCCTGTTCGCTTACAATGAACAATAAAACTTGTTAGGAAAGTCTTCACGACTTGGAAAGACTTGGTGGCCTAGCTAAATTTCGGCACTATATTTGTACCTGCGTCATAATGTTCATTAGGTGGCTCCTCGTCAACTTTATCAGTCTGCTGGCTCCTCTTACAATTCTTTAATTATACTGTACAGTATATATCCCAGATGTATCAGGTTCATCATCGAACTGTGTAAATTCTCAAACACCCAAGTGTTAATGTTGAAAAAAAAAATGAAGTTTACAATAGATGGGGGCTAGAAAAAAAATCCATTATTACTAGTTATGGATCTGCTAAAAGGAGGTAAAATTACACGTATTTGGCAGGACCCAGGGAAAAATCTGTTCCATGATCTGTTAAACAAGATTCTACTGTATTTCAATGTTAATATTTTTTATTTTATAATAAATTTATAAAAAAATAAAGGAAAATAATGCTTATAAAATGATGATAAAACTTCTATTTAGCTGTTTAACCAAGATAATTCAGATCAATTTTAAATACAGTTTATTCATTTTCAGATTTTCCATATGGGAAACAAGTGGATAGTTTGTGTTAATTCAAGCAGATATGAAATTTCACTCATTAAATAGTGACAAAAAGAATTTTGAAATAAAAATGAATTTCCTTTTTCAGTTCTTTTGTAAAGTTTTGTTTTGTTTCTGTTTTTCGTAAAAATTGAAACTAGTTCGGTAAGGGAAAGGGACTCGTCCTTTCTGCAAGCACATAACTGTGTAAATAGGCAGGAATGTAACAAGTGTGAGAGACCCGATCAAAAACAAAGTAAACAATTAAGAATTTACAAGAAAATTTTTAAAAATTTTCACAAGAAGTTAACAGAAGAAAACATGGGGCTATTATCGTCCCGGCTATTTAATAGTATTTACTAATTTTATTAATGTTAAGTATACACTTTGAGCCAAACACTAATCTATGTCAATCATCAACAGGAGACAGTGCTGAAGTGAAGTAGTTCTAAGTGTATGAAACAGTTTGGTTTAACTGAGATGCAGCAATTTTAAATTGCTGTAATTTGGTATCAATGAAAGAATTTTAAATTTTATTTTGATCTTATTTAAAACTAAAATTCTTACATTAAAAAAACTGTATAAAATTCTTACAAAAAAAGCTGTATATGGATGATAACCTTAATTTTCTCAAGCAAACAAATAACAACTAGTAGGAACCTTTCGAATAGACTATTTTATTCAATTAAAATACAATCGGTGAGCAATTATTTATTGTGACTCTTCTCTAACTGCACTCAACTAATACTCACACCTCGACACAAAGATCTTTAAAAATGCATTTCAATTTTTCTGTTCCTGGGGAAGGCCATTCAAACTGGCTGAAAACGTTAGAAAAGTGAATTAAAAGGCTGAATTTTTAAAGGTCTTTCTGTCATGATGTGAGTATTTATTGTGACATCATTATAATACCAGTTTCCAATTTTGAATCATATTTTTTAAATTTATTTAATTTAAAATATATGCTGTCTACCTCAAATTAATACTGTAGTGTCTTGCCTCTGTACATCTCACTTTTCCATTAGCAATGGAGTTATGCCGGTCATTATCTAGCTTCTTTCGGGAGAAATTTTCGAATTGAAATGACGACTTCCAGTTTGCATTGCAAGTTCATATATAGTTAATTGGGGCCTACTGCCTCTAAGCTTTTCAAATCTGGTCTGTAAATTTATTTATGTAACACTGTTTTTGACATTAAGGACAGACAAACAGTGAGTGGAAATTTATAGGTCTACAAGTTTTTCAAATACTTTCTGGTCTGTCTATAAGCATTTTGCATCTGCCTGTTCCTGGTATGATGAGGCTTCTTTTAATTTTGCATCTGGTTCCGGGATGATAGTTTAGCATTCTTAAGACTGATCAACTTCAATTGGCATGGATTTGTGGTGGTGGCCCACCTCATGCCAATCACCTTGCAAATACTCATTGGATGTTCAAGTTTAGTTCAGAATTTAAAAAATATAGAAGAAACCAAGTTGTCTTCAATTCTGTTATGTCCAGTCCCACAAACAAATCAGTCTTCTGTCACAGAGACAACTTTTTATTAGAGGCTATGCCTCTGCAAAATTATGTAAAAAAGTTAACTGATTATATCAGCAGTGAATATTTAACTGTGTTATGTAATTTTGCAGAGGCATCATCTCTATAAAAGGTTGTCTCTGCAAACTAAGATTGTTTCATTCCATGTTGTTGGACATGATGGAATTGAAGATAACTTGGTTTTTTCTTATTTTTTAAATTGTAGAAATACTGTTGGCCATTTTAATTGAAATTTATTTCAAAACTTGAAATATAAAATTTTGAATCCATTCTTCTGCAGCAGGCAAATCATTGATATATGCTGCTACAGAGATTTTATGGTCTGGATTAGAAAAAGAGCATAGAGAGCATATCATGACTAAAAACCTGTTCTGGTAAATAAATACCAACTTTACTGAGTATGTCCTTTTGTTGATTGGCATGGCAAATGCCAGCCAGGATGATGGGGAAATTAAAATCGTGTATGTAAAAGAAGTGCCTGTCGGGAACTCATTTAAAATTGATCATTCTACACAAAAATGAGCAATTATTTATTGTGGCATCTTTAATCCCATTCTATTAACCAACCCTTTTTTTGTGTAAAGATTCCTGATGAGTATGGTTTCAGTTCTGATTGTTAATGTTAACTTACGTGGTGGAAGTCCACTCATCTCAGTTGTTTGCAGAAATTCTTTTGGGTATCTCATGCACCCATTCTGGTTACTGGAAAATACTGTATAAACTCAAATTACATTTTCTCTTCAGATAGGACAGCAACAATTTTATAAGGGCTGTAAACATTTATGTCTATACAATGCAAATTGTCAAAATGGCTCTACATCTCATTTCATGAAGTGTTAGTGAGTTTGTTGTCTTAGCTAAAAATTTCTTCTATAGATTGCCTTGATACAGCATTCCTTGTGTACACATCATTGAGCCTTCAATTGGGGCATGCTCTTGTTCTTGCTGTTTAATCTCTGCCATCATTCTATAACTGTGCGAAAAGGTAGACCTCAGCAAACATGTCATGCAGCATCATCATCATCATTTAGCTCTGGATTGCAAGTTGCATTTCCAGACATTCTGAATGTTTGTTGCTTTGCAGTGTCTACAATGTAAAGCTGAGCATATGTTCTCTCTTCAGGTGTGTCAGAATGTAAAGGATCATATTTGTAATGAGGTTTCTCATTGATCTTCAATATATATGGGTCTGCGACCTACTGGAGCTACAGTTTCATTGGCAACGAAATTCTCAAATAGTTGTTTTTTCCATGCAGAATGTTCTCAAGAACCTCATTAGAACAGATAGAATACATCTTTACTTTTCTATTATGGCAATAGTCACTAAAATGAAAGTTGTTTCTACTACTGACTTTTTCTCACTAAAATATAAGGCCAAACAACTTGTGTACAATGGTGATTCAAGATTGAAATAACTTGGTTGATCAATTAGGTCGAGGGTTATTTTGAGAATATGGAGCCTTTCATTTGTGACTAATGGAATTGGTCATTTGCAGAGAGATTAAGCCATTAATCTCTCTGCAAAATCCAATACAAAGTCTAAATTACAGTTTGCTGTAATGTCTGAATGTTTCCAGTTCTAATCTGTTCTAGATCCTCTGTGATATCAAGAATTTGTTTCTCAAGATAGCTTCAACTATTGTTTTCATAATGCATGTTCTTCATGCAACTTTGTTCTTCCCATCTCAGTTGCATCCTTTAACACCAGTAAGGCTTGAAAAAACTCCAAAAACTGGATGTATTTACTTAAATTAATACCAAAAATACCTTAAATCTATTTAAAATAGAATGTCTATTAATGGAATGAACGTTTTTGGACATGTACAATGACCATTCTCAGGTTCTAGAATGGAATAGAGGTATCCCTTGCTTAATGTGATTTTGCTTAACGCAGGATTTGATTAACGTGCAAAATTAATTGCGGCAATCCCATTATATGTGAAGAAGTAGTTTTAATTAATACAGCTTTAACATTTGCCTTTACTTAACATTGATATGTTTTTCTCAGAAAAAAGGTGTTGGTGAATTTAACACATTACTGCTAATGTGATATTGTATTCTTTGTTCAGAAGCTTATTTTAAAACTTTACTTCTCATTTTGTTTGCATAAAATCAAGTCAAAATGTCTGCAGATAAAATGTATATCAAGCATATTATGTATGCTTTTTAAGTTTTGTAAAGGATATGATTTTATACAAACAGTAGACAATATTTGTAGTGTATGGGGATGTTTCTAAATGTCAGACATGTCAAATATAGTTTTGAAAGTTTCGTTCAGGAAATTTTGAACCAAAGGATATAAAATGCACAAGGTGTCCAAAATCTGTTGACAAAGAGAAATTTCAGGAAGAAATTGTTAAAAATTGACAAATAACAACAATTTGTGAACTTTCAACAAATCTTAGTGTGTCACCAATAAGATGATTGTGTTCTGCATGCATTCAGTGAAGAAAATAAACCAAAACTAGTATAATTTCTTCTGACGAAGGTAGGTAGCTCTAAGGTTTCATTTTATTTTTAAAGTAGCTACTCATTTTTATCACAAAACTTGTCTTACAGATGACAAAATTAAAATAAAAAATTTGTTATTAACTGTAAATTTATTCACTGGAATACTGAGTATTAGATTAATGTGGTTTTGATGTACATGGTAGGATTGAGGGATTAATTAATTGTGTTAATCAAGGAATACTTGTATAATAAATAAACAGGAAACATATTTGAAATTAAATTCTATTGTTTCTATTGTTGTATTTATTTAATTATTTTTATTTTATTTTATTTAACATTTTTCTTGTTAGTTATTTACTTCTATTTTCTATGTTTTATTTAATGTATTTATGCTCCTGTACATGTGATTCATTGTGTAAATTATGTGTCATGTGTCGTCATTACATGTGACTTGTTGTGTAAATTTGTAATTTTTGAATGCTAAAGCATTTAAAAATTATAAATTTACATGAGTCACATGTACAGGAGCATAAATACATTAAATAAAACATAGAAAATAGAAGTAAATAACTAACAAGAAAAATGTTAAATACAAAATAAAATAATTAAATAAATACAACAATAGATACAAATATTGTGAGTAAGAACATAAATATAGCAAAATGGTGATAAAACTTTAAATAATGCTCCCCAAGCAAGTGACACCACTGCAGAATCTTTAAAGTTAATTGCAATCCCTTTCTTCTTAGCCCTATAAATTTCAAGACTCCAAATACCATATATACTTGTGTAAAAGTTGAATTTTTAGACAATATTTTAAGGTCAAAATTATTGGGTCAACTATTACATGGATACTACTATTGAGGGACTGAAATTCAAGCTAGAATCCAAAGTATTGAATTAGTAGCAGAAACCCAACTGATCTCTAAATGAATAAAAACAAAAAAACAATGAATTACGGTAAGATTACCACAGTGCTCCTAACTTGGGGTCCGTTTTCTATAGGGAAAAAAAACTTTTAAATTTTTTTTATCCACATGAAAATAAAATAATTAAGTGATTTCTTTATAAGTAAAGATGCAGCTATTGATTTTTTAATAACACAGGGTATTCTTCCAGCTAGGAAGCAATGGAGTAATTTATCATACCAACGGGATCAATTTCCATATTTCAGATGTGATGGTAAAAGTTGCAGAAAAAAGCAATCCATCTTCTGTAACAGCTTTTTAAAATATGAAACTGGAATTACATGAATTTTTATATTTAATTTTCATGTTTGTTCTGAACGAAAAAGTTCTGGCAAGTGTTGACTACAAATGTTGACCTGTTGTCCATTAAATATTAGGATCAACTTTTACAC
Organism: Centruroides vittatus; assembly: GCF_030686945.1. Classification (NCBI taxonomy): domain Eukaryota; kingdom Metazoa; phylum Arthropoda; class Arachnida; order Scorpiones; family Buthidae; genus Centruroides; species Centruroides vittatus. The sequence goes on along the minus strand of NW_027122709.1, from coordinate 400,586 downwards.
GGTCTATTAAAAATTCTAGATTTTTTTTTTTTTGTCCAGAAGTAGGGGGTCAACTTTTACGTGGGATCGACTATTACTCGAGTACATACATTATTTAAGTTGTGTTGTAGTTGAAGCGCAATGTAGTAGGGATGTGCTCTATCGAATGAAACGTCTACATCACTCACAAGTAAAGGCTGCCAAGGCAGTTGTACATAGGCATTTTCTAATGGTGTCTTCATGTTCCCTGATTCTAGTGCCAAAAGATCTACAAGTTGCTCCAATGTAATCATAGCTATGATTCACTCTTATTTTGTAAGGGAACTGTGTAGACCCTAGACAGTTCTCTCATCAGCATGATCCATATTATTCCAAAATAGTGAGAAGGCAGTAGGGTTCATTCTGTTTTCGATTCCAAAATTGGAGTGTTTCGCTGTTTCCTTAAGATATCACATAAAGCTTTGTTTTAGGTGACTGTCCTAAAGGGCCTACCATCATTGCACCTGGAGTTTATCTGATAACTATGCGTGATGGTTGGTTAACCAAAATTTCAGGTCAATAATCAAAACTATCTCATCCCTGAAAGATACCACATATTGTCTCAGTGTGGCACTCGTTTCCTTTGCTATGGGGAGTATTGAGGAAACTTAATTAGCAATATATGCAATTATATTAAAAACTTAAAATGAGTTGTTATATTAAGATGTATTTAGCCATCCATATATATCAGAAATATTGGATATTGGTTTAAAAAACTGATAATTGATTATACAATGAACAGGTCAGTCAGTACAATAAAATACATTGACTATTAAATGAAATTTCTACTTTAGGGTCTTGGTAAAATAATTTGTTTATATGCTTTAAAATGTTTTTTGTCTTTCAGATGAATGAATGTAAATTCTCAATAAATGCCATTACTTATTGCACTGTAAAAATTATCATAAATCTGATAATTCTAAGAATTAGTTCATTATGATGATTGTTGTGTCAGTTTCATAACCGATTGCTGTCTCTGATTACGTAAATTTTATTCATTATATTAAATATTTTCCAGTATTATGAAACCAATGTTTTATTTATGAATTTTCACATTTATTTTGTATCTTGAATTTATAACTTGAGTAAAATCTGAAGTTATTTAACATTTTTGATAAAAAGATAAAGAATTATAGATTAATTCCTGTGAAATTGTTTTTGATTATAATGTAATAGTATTTTTAGAATTCTGATTAAAATAATATGCAGCTTTGGTAATAGATACATTAATTTTATTTCTAATGAAAAATTGTTACCATATTTACTTGCATATAAGACAACTTTGTGTATAGGATGAGGTGTGACTTTAAAGATCAAAATAAAGAAAATTAGATTTATTAATACAATTCAAATTTTATTTTGTTTAATCACAAGTAAAATATCAAATGAAATATCAAAATCTTGTAAAATCGACAACATAATTTGTTCGTGTAAAGCTGGACAATCGAGAAGCTTCTTTTGCCAATTCTTAACAGTCAAATTCATTCTCCGTTGATTACACTTACGAGTTTCTCTGAATTATGATTTCCAAATAATCATCTGTTTTCATTGGATTAATAAAACTATATTGGGCTCCTGCGTGATTTTGGAATTTCAATCTGGAATTCAATTCAAAAGCTTTGCTATTCGTCTTTACTTCTGAAAATATACAAGACGGTAAGCATTCGGTAAAAAATGCGAATACGCGGTTCGTGAAAATTATTTGCAAAAATGCAAAGAATCTTTCACTCGCACATATAGGACAACCTAGGAATTTGAAGCTGTGATAAATGAATAAAAACCTCATATGTGAGTAAATACGGTAATGATTAGGATAGATTATGCATTAAACAAAAATCTAATCACATCCAAGCATATTGTTGAAGAAATTTACTATTCACATAATACTTTATTTCCCACAAATTAATGAAATAGTATTTAAAAAATTGCTTTTATTTAAAATGGAAATATAATTTATTAGTTCATTAAATAAAAAAATTTTGTGTGTTTATCTAATTAAAAATTATCTAAGAACTTTGAAGGATTAAATTATTACAGATTATAATGTATCTATCTAGTCAGCCTACACACACATTTTAACTTTATAATTGGAAGGTAATTCTGTAATATTTGTTTCATGAAATTTATGATGATAGTCTTGATAAAATTATGTAAACTTTTAACTTCTAAATTTAGGTATATTTACTGAATATTTTTGGCCTATAAATTGACTAAAATCTTGAAAAAATTTTCCAAAACTAGGAATTGAGTTATATGGCAGGTATAAAATGCAGAAGTTTTGTTACAGAATGCTAGACAAATGGAGGAGTATTCCTAACAATTGCTATGTATCATTTGTTTACCAGTAGGCCAAATTTTACAATAAAGTTCTTATTACAATAATTTACTAAAGTTATTTAGTAGTAACTGTGTTTTTGATAAAGTTGTTGTCCACACCCCCCTCCCCTCTGTTTCGGCTGTACCATATAATACAATAGAGCATCATTTGTATGTCATTTGATGTTGGTCCTAAAACATTCCTAATCTTTTCAATGGTAAAATAATTTGTTTATATATGATTTTTATTAAAAAAAACATATTTAACATTTCTATAGAATATTTTTTTTTTTCAATTGTCACACTGTTTTCCTTACATTTCCAGAATTAAATGGTGTAATATTCTCACTAATTCTGTTGTCTTGGAGGAGGTGGAAATAAAATAATCTTGACCTTTGATCTAGACTATAAGGTCAAAGGTATATCCGGTAGTGAAATTTCTCGCTCTTTCCATTGCCGGGGTCAAAAATGTGTGTTCCCATTGAAAAAACAGACTTGACCCTCGAATGACCTTGAAGGTCAAGGTCACCAATTGATTGGCCCTTCGAAACCCTATAACTTTTGTCTATACCTTTTTCCCAAAATAATGAGATCCAATTAAGTTATTTTATTATCTCAAGATAAAAAACTCATTCTGTATAAGGAAAAAGATTTTTCTATGTCGACCAAGACTAAGGGGGCATATTTCATTTTTACTTGGAATTCTAGTTCAGTGCAATCCAAAATATTTTTCAAATTGGGATTTTTTGATAAACTAGATCTGAGTTTGTCCAGGGCAAAACCATCCAGTACATCAAGAGCCTGACTTACAACATTTGAAGTTCTCACAGTGGAATACCACACTGTTTATCCAAGACCCTCAACAGGTGACCACTGGACTGGGTGGTAATGGCAGTCCAGTTACGTCTTGGTACAAGTGCTCCCGACTAGGGCACTTGAGAAGAACCATTTTCATTTTTGAAATGAAGTCGTTGGCCTTGCTATATTCTACACGAATACGTTCACATACTCAGTGTAGGGCATGGGCAAGACAAGTCACATGTTTTAGGTTGTTGTAGATGCACTTCAAGTTTAAGAATGCTGACAATATATGATAATAAGATGCTTGATCTGTAACGACAAGCCAAACCTTTTCGTACCGGACATGATTTGGCCACAATTTGATGCAAACATCATTGAAAGCTTGGGACACTGTAGTTGAGTTTGTATTTTCAAGTTGGTACATTTTGAACAACATTGGTTGTACATAGCATTTGGTCGGTGGTGCAACAAGAACGTTCAGCACGTACCTTTTTGTGGAATTCGTTGTTTCGTCCAGTATAAACACTACAGGATTGTCTCTGACAACGTCTAGGATTTTAGATGTTGTTTGATCACAAACTGGTTTCATGTAGTTTTTTTCTGAGTGCTCTCATCGGGAACAGATTTCCTGTATATTTCTGGAGAAGTGACTTAAAGTCTGGATTGTTTACGTTATATAAGGATATATCCCTATATAATGTAAACAATGCCTGCAGAAGAGTGGTCGTTAAATCTGCGTAAAACACATTATTAGCCTTTTGAGATTCTTCTCCTCTTTGAAATGAGGCCTCTATAAATATCTGCTTGAAATTCCTCCTTTTTTGTTTGCCTTCTCTATGCTTTTCCAAACTCGTGTATTGCCTGATTTTCGTTTCTTTGTGTTTCACATCAATTGAAATCACATAATCGCAAATGGAACAGCTAAGAACTTTTCCGTCTGTGCATACATCTTCATCTTTAAACTTATTTGCTAAAATGTTCGGTTTAGATGCGGACAATTTTGCCATTTTCTAATGTCGCCGACACCAAACAAAGGAAATTGGAACCGTTGAGCTCACAAGTCAGGGTAAGGTGATTACAATACAGAATTTTTCAGATTGTTCTTTTCTTAAAAAAGAAAACACGAGTTGCAGATTTTCAGTGAATCTGTTTACATTCTTAGAACAACCCTAAGACTTAGTTGTTTAGTCCAGAGAATTCTGCTTTACCCCCTTTTCTCTCAACAAAAGAAGAGAGTAAGCTAATTATCGTATTTTTTTCCTCAGCATATGTTGTCTGGTTTAACAAATTTGTTTTTCCCCTCAAGTGAATGAATAAAAACCACCAAAAGAAGAGATAATTGTCAACATATTCTCTGCAAATGCAGAAAGGGGAAGCTGGGTGCAAAACATATAGTTTGGGTGCTAGTCACCATTTTGGGGGCAGGTTTGCAATTTGGGTGCTAAACAGTTTGGCAATGAGTGGGCCTACTGCACTAAAACTGACTTAGTTTGTATTTTTACACTCTGCACTTTTCAAAAACCGAGTGGGTGCGGCACCAAAAATCCGGACCTTAGTTATTAAATATTTTGCTGTGTTTTAAGGTTGTTGGTGTATGTTTATTTTACTCGGCAGCTGTGAATTAGTTATTTGTATAAGAAGGTTCTTTTGCTGTGATTTGCTGATGTCAAATAGCATCCTGATGAGGAGAGGCAACTCTTGGATGTTCACTTTTTGGTTGACATCTAATATCTCTTACTTGGAATCTGGTCCAATGCCTAATATAATGTTCTGCATCATATTTAGAGTCATGGACATATCTGCAATTGATCTGCTAGCTTTTCAATAATTCTTCCTTTTCTGAAATTGTTTGTGGTGTTACTGTCAATATCGTTGAGTACAATTTACTACTGTTTTATTCTATGTTTAAACTGCAACAAACAATGCCACGCTACTACTGTATTTAAGAAGCATGCATATTTTACATAAACATGTGCTTTTCAATAGAACATCTGATTATTACCCTGGTATTTTTGTCTAGAGACATTCACACAAATTTTTTTGTTGTTTTTGTTTATCTTTTGCCCTATTTATGGATTGGATGATTTTGTCTATGTTTTGGATGTGAGTGTAATTTAGATTAGTTTAGATCAGACCTTATTCTAATGTCTTTTTCCTACTACACAAATATCAGTTTTGTTTCGGCCAAGTTGATAATTTCTAGCATTATTAAGCTGTTTTAAAAGACATAAATAGAAAATAAGGACAATAACACAAATCTTATATGTGTATAATTATTTATTAATTTCAATTACTGTTTAATCTTAATCATTAGACATGCACAGTGTGCATTGTGTGCCTGTATATGATATAATTTACCACACGATATGTGTGTTTTGATTGTGGATTATATCGATGGTTCAAATGATCCTTTTTATGCAGCCTCATCATCAATATTATCTATTGTATATATTCAATCAGCCCTTAGGAACAGAAAGGATAAGACTAATATGCTTAGGGTCCCAGAGGGTATATAAAATTCCTTTGAAAGACAACCGACTTGGCTACGAACTTGAAAATATCAGTTCTACTACAAGACCACTTAAAAGAAGACTAGCTGAACACAAACATGACATCAGCAAAGAGAAACAAAATACTACCCTAGCCATGTACTCAACAGATAACGATGTGCACGCTTTTCTTGACAAGGCTTCCATTATCAAGAGAGCAGAACACTTCAATGCCATCAAGATACTTGAAGCATTGGAAATATTTAAATCTTTTGAAGATGATCTTTTGTAGTCAAAAACAGTCAAAACATTTTTCTTTCAAATTAAATTCTCATTGGAATACAATTAAGGCTTTTGGATTGAAGTGTTTATTATATTATTCCAGTCTACCAATTGGTATTGTAACTCTTTGTTTTTAGTATTCTAGTCCATTTGGCATCTAGTTTTTTTTTAAATCTTGTTCATTAACGATGTTTAGATGCTTTTTTAACATGCAAATGAAACATCACTTAAGTATTCTGATGTTCTTAATGCCATATCAGCTTCTAAGAACAACAGATTGTTTCCAACATACTTTTACTTCTTTCTTTAGGGCCCATTACATTAAAATTGTGCCATTCATGGGGTATTGGGTAATGCATTTAAATGCTTTAATACTTGATTGCTTCTTGTTCTTTGGGAATAAGTACAAAATTACTAAGTAGAACTTATTACACAGAAACACAATTAGATGAATAAAATAGACTTTATTTTTGTACAATGGATTATTTTATGCAATGGAATGGATATGCATTTTGGGCTGCTTGCCCCCCCATTCCTTATTGTACATTTGTTAAAACTGAAATTTACATGATGTATTCAAGATAGCCAAATCAGTTGTCATTCAAAGGAATTTTATATAGCCCGGTACCCTAAGCATATTAGTCTTATCCTTTTTGTCTCTGAGGGCCGACTGAATATATACAATAGATTTTTTTTTATGCAGCCACAACATCAATATTATCTTTTAAACTATAATTCATAACATTTAAATGTTCTTTGGCCTTGAGATATACAGGTCTACATAGAAAAAATTGTAAACTTGAAAAACTGGATGCCAAATAGGCTGGAATACTAAAATGAAGAAATTTGGAGTAAATCAAGAAGACTCAAGGAGCTAAAGGAGTAACAAAATTACATCTGAGAAATAAAGAACAGTGAAGAGCTCATAATTGAACCTGAAACCTATCTGACGACAGAAGAATGCCAAGAACTCTCGAATGAAGAACACCAAGAAACTCGGCGAGAGATGTTTTTTTTTTTGAAAAAGAGAATTAATGTCGATATCTGATATTAAACATTTTTTTGAAGAAGTGGGAGGATGTCAGAACAGCGGTCTTAGAATGGCATCCAAACCAGGTTGAGGTTAATAGTCTTGGGGATCTCTACAATGTCAATACCATTAATTACTTCCGAAAAATCCTGAGAAAAAGAGAAGCAGTTGACATTGGACAGATTCTTTAACGCCCCACAAACAGAAGAAACATGACTAATAAAATGCAAGATTGTGTATATGTAGTTTTATTATTAGATATAAATAAACATGGTAAGAAAGTATATAATTTTTTTTTTATTTTTGGGGGTGTCCATAACACATTAATAAAATTCCCATAAAAACCTATGATAAATTGACGAACACAGTCTTCGAACGGATTACGTTCATTAACCGATCATCCACTATATAAATAACTCTAAGCCTGATAGTTATACTAAAGCCAAATAATTGCTCCATTTAATCTGGCAATCGCTTGGTTTTAATACTGTTTTGTTTTTAGATTTTGATGAAGTAGAATAACAAAATATTTAGATTTTTGTTGTCATAATCAGCCAATTTTACTACAACAAATTGAGTATTATTAAATTTTTTAAATATTTTAATTCATTAATTAATGAGTAATGAACAAATACTTTAATATTTATATGATGATTAATTTCATGTAAAATTATTATATAAATTAAATGTTTTAAAATTGTTACTTTTAATCCATTAGTTTGTAATTAGAACATGCATTAAAAATATAATTGCACTTGGGTTGAATGTACTAATTGTATTTTTAATATTTAATATGCAGTTTTAATAAGATAAAATTAAAATAAATAAATTATAAAAATTGCTTTGTATGTTTAATATAATTATAAGATAATCTCAGAAATATGCTTTTTTTATGGCATTTATTTTAATATATTTTTTTTTATTTTGTTGCAGTCATAAGAATATTTATTCTTCTTGTTTTAATTCGATTTTTGTAATCACTAATGTTATCTGTTTAGTTTATTTATAGTCAAGAAACCATAAAAATTTGTATTACACAGATAGTCTTGAACATTATATTCTGTTGTAATAGCTAAACAGCTATTTAGTTTTTAAATATTTATCCAAATATAGTAGTCCTAGAATTGTTTGAGATCATTTTAATTAATTAATGAATTTTTTTATGTATTCTATTTTTAGTAAAATGTCGTAAAGAATTTTAAGATTTATTGAAAATATCTTCTGGAGTTTTTGTTATTTTATTGGTAATAGTTTGAACTGTAATACAAACTGTGTAAAATATCTTATTAGGTAAATGTTTTTCAATAATAATATCTGAGGTTTTACTTAAAATGAGTCATGTTGTGTAAAAAAAATCTTGAAAAATGAAGTGTTTCAAAAGAATGTTTGACTGTTAAAACATTTTATTCAACTCATAAAGCATCTCTATGATTTATTGAAGTTATACAGAGTTTAATTTTTATTTTAGTTCATAACTATTAATAATTTCTATATTTCACCATTAATTTATAAAAATGGAATGAAGATAATGAACTAAATTACTTATCAAATACAATCTCTTCGTCCTTCAGATTTCCGGTAAAAAAAGACGAAAGTTAACGAACTAACGTTTTCGGTTCTCCACCGAGATCTTCGTCGGGTTCATTGACGCTTGCAAAATGGAATGCGATGAATATAGAACGTTTTTGAAATTCAAAAATTGAATATCTCCAGTGTGTAGTAACAATCAAAGATTTTAAAATAAATTTACTAGACAGGAGTCTATTATAATAATGACGTGGTCTCTCTTCTCAGGAATAATACATAACTGTCAATGTGGATAGTTCGTTAACTTTCGTCGTTTTGTACCAGAAATCTGAAGGTTGAAGAGGTTGTATTTGATCTTATATGTACCGGTAGTCATTAGTGAAGATTGTTTTCTAAATTACTTATCTTTCTACATCATTCAAAAGCATTTTGCTTCAAATAATCAATTGTGACAAAAATCTTATTTTTATTGATTGATAACATTGTACTTTCAATTTACCGTATTTACTCTAATATGAGACGATCTCGCATATAGGATGAGGTGTGGCTTTCAAGATCAAAATAAAGAAAATTAGATTTATTAATACGATTCTACTTTTATTTTGATTAATCACAAATAAAATGTCAAATGCACGTAATTGCACATATTGTCCTGCAAAAATTACTGGCATTTTAAACTTTAAAGAAAAATCTTGTAAAATCAGTTACATAATTTGTTCACGTAAAGCCGGACAATCGGGAACCCTTTTCTGCCAATTCTTAACGGTCGAATTCACTCTTCGTCGATTACACTTAAGAGTTTCTTCGAATTCCGATTTCCAAATAATCGTCCGTTTTCACGTAGGAATGAAGTAAAACTTATATCTGGTTCTTGTGTAATTTTGGAATTCAATTCAAAAACTTTGCTTTTCCTATTGCTATTCATCTTTACTCCTGACAATACACAAGAACGATTCAAACAACCCAGATAAAATACTTTTGTTATTAAACACCAGAAGGTGAGATCCGGTAAAAAATACAAATGCACAGTTTACAAAAATTATACAAAATCGAAAAGAATCCTTTGCTTGCGCGTATAGGACGAGCTAAGTTTTTGAAGCAGTGAAAAATGGATAAAAACCTCGTCTTATATGTGAGTAAATATGGTAAGTTTTATTTTTATTATTTATCTTCTAAGTACATAGAAGATATTTAATAAGCAAATTTTATATTTTCATTGATAAGATGGATATTGTATAATTTTTTAATATGCTACATTTTTCTTTTCTTTAAATTGACATTTCTGATGAACTTTCTTCTGTTGATGTAAAAATGTGACCAAATAATCTGTAATATTTAAAATTTGTTACCAGATTAGTTTTTCAATATTGAAATTTTTGTTGAAAAATATGAGGAGATTAACAATTTTAAATAAATTTTTTTGTTTCTTATTCATACAGGAAATTGGATTTAGTATTAAATCAATTATTGTAAGTTTCAATTGTAGATCTTGTAAAAGTGATCCTCTTTAAATAATCTTTACCGATTTTTATTAAAAATACTACAGTATTAAGGTAATTTTTTAAATTAGAAATCACCTTAATATTGTAGTATTTCTAATAAGAAGAAAATTGTAAAGTCTAGTAAAATAAAATGTTTTATGTTAAAAAAAATATATGAATTTAATAGAAATGTTTCACTTTTCATCACCTGTTCAAAATCAGCTTCAGCTTGATTTTTGAACTCGGTTCAACAAAAACCAGTTTTGTTGTGGGTAGTATTGTGTACTATGAACTATGTATTCTCATGTTTGATATAAAATGAACTTGTGTTAACTTGAAATTTGATAAACAGGACGGCAACAACTGTACAATATAAATCAAACTCATCAGAGAGAGACAACTTGTACTATACCACCTAATGCTTGCTGAAAAAATTGTTTATTCAATTAATTAATGTTTTTAACCTATTTTATAGAAAATTTTCAGGCTTGGAATTAAAAATATAATTCAAAATGAATTTTTCTGTAATGTTTAATAATTGAAACCTGCAAAATTAAATTATTATTAACATTCTATAACAACATAGGTCATAGTAATTACATTTAATATATAAATGCATAAGTTATTTAATATAGATCTTTCAATGTTTTCACTGGAAAGAAAAAAACACTTCTGATTTTAAATGATAACTTAAGTTTCAATATTTAATTTCCTTTTCCTGAGTTAAGATTAGAATTTATTTGATTCTCAATATTTCCTTTATTTAATGCAATACATTCTTAAAAACCTCTATTTCATCAATTTTATTAACTGTGATTTGGCAGTTATTAATTCTCTAGCTTTAATCTGTTTCAAAAATTGATTTTTAAACTATAAACAGTTTAAATTCTAATTAATATTTTTGCTATTTTTAATTACAAAAAGAAAAAAGAATATTTACATACTAAATTTTATAAATAATCCTGAATCTGCACATTGATTCATTGATTATAACCTTTTTTACAATAATAATTAAAGTTCAAAAGAAGGTTTTCTGTTCTGTGCACCTTCAAATATATAAATTTTGAATTTTGTTGAGTGCGATTATACACAGGGTTCCTACGCATCTGGAAAGTAATGGAAAATCGGGGATTTTCAGTAAAAGTCATGGAATGTCAGGGAATTTGTTAAAAATTGTCAGTCAGGGAATTTGCTCTTTGGTTGCCTTGTTGAGTTTTTGCTGACAATATCCTTGACTAAGTGTAGCTCAGTAGCGTAGTGAGGGGGCAAGGGGGTGTATCATGAACTGGGCGCCACTCGCAGAGGGGTGCCCAAATGGTCTTCAAGACAAACTATGTATTTTTGGAGGGGGGCACCAATAAAGTATCGTGCCCCGGGCACCAGTTATGTTTGCTATGCCACTGGTGTAGCTGTCTGCAGATAGCTAGAATTAATGTGATGTAATACAACTTATGAAAAAGGATGCAGAATATTTTCAGGACCCAAAATTTCTTCTCTCAAACTTCCACAAAATTTTCCCAAAAATTTAACAAGTACACACAATGATAAAAAATTAAAATGGTATTATTTATCATTTTTCGTTTCAATAATTTATTAAGTTTAGGAAATTTATTAAGAGAGAAATTTAATAAATATATATACTTTTGTATATGGATTATATAGAATTTGTTAATGAATAATAAATAAATAAATGTTTTTTTCCCCCCCTTAATTGTACTATAAGCAAGTACACAAAAATTCAAATTTTCCTTCCTTTCTGACTTATGGAGGACTAATGATTTCTCAACTCTAAAACATTTACTAAAAATGAAATAAATTAAAAGTGCTAAAAAAACAGTTTTTTGTTGAGAGAAAAACACTCTTTACTACATTACACTTATCCACAAATGCATTGGTACAGAGGAAGAGAGAGTATAAAAATTTAAATTTGTGATGAAAAATCAGGGTAAATAAATGTGTGGATTGAAATTAGTTAATTAAAAGCAAAAATACTCAAATTAAGCAACATTTGTCATATTAGGTCATTTTAGTTCATGATCCCTTACATTTTGTTTAAATGTAATAAAGATACTCGCGAACACTAAGTCCAGTTTATTAGATAAAATGAGATATTTAAGGAAAAAGTAAATGCAATTATTCTGTAATGTATTTAGTTGAGTTATAAATAAGTTTGGTTTTCTAAACTGAAATTTATTTCTAATAAAATGTATCAACAACAATACACTTTAATCTAATGCATATTCAGTCATTATTGATGACTTCTTGCCATTTTTTAGGCAACCTGTCAATTATTCTTGCATAAAATTCTGGTAGTTTTGAATCAGAAAACTCCTGGATAACCTCCTGAACCTGGTCATGATTTTGGAAGTGTTGCCTTTGTAAAGCATTCTGTGGGTTCCTAGAAAAGATGAAAATCTGCTGATGTCAGATCTGGTGAATATGGTGGATGAGGCAAAGTAGACCAGTCAAATTCCAAAATTTTTTTTTGTGCAATCTTTGTGATTTTTTTTTTTTTGTTAACAAGTTCGGGATGTTTTTCTTGAAGTTTTAGCCAAAGCTGCTCTAACTGTTGAATGTACATCGAGTGACCAAAAAATTAGAGACACCCCTTATTTGAAAGTAAACCAGTCTGACAGTGGTGTAGAGTGACATAACAATGCAGAGTTGCTTATATAAGGAACACTCGGCTTCGGACGACGTAGTTATCGTGGAAGTTAATTAATGTCAAAATGGCTAAGACGAAAAATTTAAGTGACTTTGAATGAGGGATGATCGTCGGTGCAAGAAGAGATGGTGCCAGCATCTCTGAAACGACGACCCTTTTAGGATTTTTTCACCCAACAATATCTCAGGTGTTTAGAGAATGGCAGTTGAGAAGAAAAACTTTAAGTGATAAGGACACTTCTGGTCGAAAAAAGCTGGTGAACAAGAGAGGTGGAAGGCGCATAGTCCACAGCAACAGAAGGGCAACAGCACAACAAATTACAGCTGAATTCAATGCAGTTGCATCACAAAGCATATTCCAATGCACAACAAAATGGATTTTGCAAAGGATGGGCTTTAGCAGCAGGAGACCATCAAGAGTGCCTTTGGAATAGCAGAAAAATAGGAAAAGGCGCCTGTTGTGGGCCCAGAAACAACAAAATTGGTTACTCGAGGACTTGAAAAAAGTTTCCTGTTCCGACGAATCTCGTTTCCTGCTCCATCATGCAGATGGCAGGATCCAGAATATGGCACAAATGCAAGAATTCCTGGAGCCCTCCTGCCAAATGACAACTCTTCAGGCTGGTGGCAGTGGAATTATAGTGTGGGGAATGTTTTCCTGGAGTATCCCGAGTCTTAATATTTGTGGACACATCTCTGAATAGCACAGCTTACCTCAACATCGTAGCCAATAACATACACTCGTTTATGGCTGTAATGTTCCCTGATGGAGATGGTCACTTTCAGCAGGACAATGATCCTTGCCATCATGCTTGATCAGTTTTAAATTGGTTTGAGGAACATCAATTGGAGTTTAACCTGCTTCCATGGCCAGCTCAGTCCCCTGACCTCAATCCTACGGAGAATTTGTGGGATGAAGTCGAAAGATCACTTCAAAGCTTGGAAATGCCACCATCCAATCTGATCCAACTTAGAGCTGCCATTATGTCAGCATGGGCCAACATTCTTCAGCAACTTGTTGAGTCCATGCCAAGAAGAATATCGGCTGTTATCAGAGCTAAAGGTAGACCAACTCATTATTAGAGGGTGTCTAATTTTTTGGCCACTCAGTGTATACATTTACAGTAAGTTTCATTGCATGGCAACAACTCGAAATGGATACATACTGAATTTTTCTAAGCTGGTTTTTTCTGTATGTATGAATGTGTGTGGGGGACATCTTCACATAGCAGTATATCCATCTGGTCAAGCTCACAGCATTATAATAGAAGTATATTGCTATTATAATGCTACCAGCTTAACCAGAACAGCTATAATTTTATGAACTTGTAACATGTTTTGATTTTATCAACTAATCGGTTCATAGTATCATTACATTAAGCTCTTATGTTTTGTTAGCTTACGTTGAATATAAACCTGAAAAATTTATAATCACGTAATTGACGAGAACTCTATCTACACTTAAATCATGTCAAATTTTTTTATTTACTACTAAAGCATTTGATGATAATTACTGAAGCCTAATTTATATAATAACTATCAAGTATATCATTTCTGTTGTTAAATCGCTTCTATATTTTATCTTAAATTTACGTAAATGCATCAAAATGTAAAAAATACATTTTCTTTAGCTTTCACGCTGTTCTCCATATTATGCGACCAAAAATAAAACCGTGGGGCGTTCGTGTTTTGTTGCAATTTCTATCAATTTTTGTGGACTTTCCACCAGCGCCCCACGGTTTTATTTTTGGTCACATAATACCGAGAACACCGTGAAAGCCGAAGAAATTTTTTTTTTCTACATTTTGGTGCATTTATGTGAATAAAAAGAGTTTCTTTAAAACTTTCTTTTATATTTATTTTCTACCTTTTTAGTTTTATATATGTTGAATTATTGAAATTTTTACTTGGGAAATGGGTGACAGAGTAAGTTAATAGCGTATGACTGAATTATAATCAATTTATCGGAAACAAATAGTTCGTTTCTTTGAATGCGTGTTTAGTGGTTGATACTTTCATACCATGTGTAACTGTAGTTATAATTTAATTCTGAACGAGTAACCACGGCATTATTAAATTCTTGTTTGTTAAATGGTACATTTGGACAGTGGGGGTCATCGGATTTGTCAAAGCATCTTTACTGTAGTCTTATGACATTCTTTTGTGAATATCTTACGACTTGTCTGTCGGGTTTATTATAGCTATGAAAATAAATTTTAGAAAATCTACCAATAATATATAAATGAATTTACTACATAAAGCAAGGAAGAAATTCTTTTGTTTTTAATTTTTGAACAGACTGGATGGATATCGGTCACAAAATTCAGTTAAGAATCTATCCAAGGTTTGGAGGATTATAACAAGATTTACTGATAACCTTCACAAACTTTCTTCTTATATATATTATGGAATTACAACCAGAATTGGAATTAGCATAAGATATTTATGAATATTTAAAAATTTTTGTTGTAAGATATAACTATAATAGCTTTTTAACAAGAATGCGAGTTTTTTATTATTATTTATTTTAATTTGAAGAAATTACCTACGCTTGTCTTGCAGAGACTAGACATTCTCTTCATTAAATCCAGAAAGATCATTACGTCTTATATCCAATATCACTGGTTGCTGTTGTATTAATCAATACCATTTCCTGTTCCTTTTTTGTTATTGTTTACGTACGTATGGTACGTTGTCATCTTTCTTATTCCATCCGATTTTCTTGTTTTCTGTTACATTTCTCAATTCTATACAGTTGATTCCATTAATCAAAGTTTTTCGTTGGGAATAAAACGGCAGCACGGTGGGAGGCGAGGCTTTAATTTCTATAAATTTTAAAATATTTGTTAATAATTATTACAATGAATTAGATCATTTTTGTCAAATTGAGCGAATTAGAAGACGTTAATCGTGTCTGTTATTTAATTAATTAGTTGCGCATTGTTCGCCTTTGTATCGTTTACACAATGGATTTTAGTAGTTTCCTCTATAATTAAAAATAATACAATTTTATGCAAAGAATATTTACATCTTATAAATAGATAACTGTTTATTTTTCACAATTAACAATCAAAGTTTCTATTCATAAATGTGCTAAAAAATACAAAATTACTTCGAAGACAACGTTAAAAATAGCGTTTAAGTATTTATTTAAATGTTCATTACATCATCACATCGTTATTTTTATTATTAAGTATATCATGCCTGCATTCAATTTTCATACGTTTTTGCAATATTGAGATTTTTCTGTCCAGACTAAGCTGGATTATGGCCATAATAAATTGCAGCTTATTCTGTTGTAATATCATTTATTACATTCAATTTTAGTAATTCTAAAGTATTGCAAAGGTTGTATTCTTAAATCTCAATATGTAATCGGTTCAAACACCGTTATTTTCTAGGAAATATCGCATCCACAGACTCCAAAAATACTATCCAGACGACAATTTTATTTCACCCAGACACATTTCTTCTTAAATTTCATTCTTTGGTCTGCTGTAATTTTGTATCTACAGTTTGGGAAATTTGTCTCGGAGGAATAATAATAATAATAATTGGATTGCAATTCGAAAAAATTGTAGATCTATGTCATCCCGATGTCTGTCCTTTCTTAATCTCCAGAACGGAGTTAGATGGATGAAAGTCGAGACCAGACACGAAAAGCTTAGGAGCAGGATGTCCCGATTAGGTGTGTGTGTGTGTGTGTACACGAACTTCCGGTAGGTACAAACTGGAAGTCACGTTATTTCAGTTCAGAATCCCCCCCCCCGAAGGAGTTAGATGACCGACACGATTATTGCTATCAGGAAAAGTATGACGTACAGGGGCAAGTCACTACTAATTTGAGGTAAAATGCATATATTTTAAATTAAAAATATGATTAAGAATTGCAGTCCGACATTGTGACGATGTCATTAATCATAGACATCCTTCCCCTCCAAACAGGAAATTGCGGTACTGGTTTTTTACCTTACTGGGAGAAAGCAAGCTTTTTTAAAATAGAAATATTATTGGCAAAATGTAATGCAAACATTTGTTCTTTTCATTTATATTTTAAAACGGTTCTGCCAATTTGAAGTGGAAACATTCGCACGTTACCAATTGTCCGAATTTTTTATTTCGTGTATCGTATGCAGTTTGATTTTATAACTCCCTTCGGGTATAACAGAGTATTCCCCTTCTATTTGAACGCGTTGGTCGTAAAATAAATCTGGACTTATTCCACGGTTTCTCTCGGCGGAATCGGTATCTGTTTCCGTAATTTTCCCGTTTGTTTTCGGCGGTACAGTACGTTTGTTCGCATCTTCTCCACCGGGATTACCACCGGTTTATAGAGATGCTCTCCACCCAAACTCCGCTTCTGTCGACAAATTCGACCGCGTTAAAAACAAACACGCATCAAACAATTTAAAACAATTTCCGGAAACAAAGGCTAGATAAGCTAAAGTCTACGTCTTCGGATTCCGGGTATAAGATTAAATTTTATATATGCGACGTGCCTGTTGTCCGTTAGAGTATCTCTCTTTTCGATGCTTTAAAATATCGTCGGCCGGTCGCGTAACTCGATTTATCTTTTATTTCGGTGCGAAAGGAACCATAAATTATGCGAAATTCCCGTTTAACCCGACACACTTCTAACTTCGGGCGAAAGTTTTAATCGATGGGCACGTGTATAGAATCTGTTATTTTATACAGAATTTACAAGATTTTATTTCTCCGACAGCGGAAAAAAACGGATCGTTACCTATTTCCACGTCGAGTTCAAACGGTTGAGTTACGACGGGCGCGAGGTGGAACGTGGTTTACTTCCGTTGCTCCACCGACCGAATTTCGGACGGACGAGACGTCGACGTTAAGAATCTGGCAAGTTGCCACCCGTCGGAGGAAGCGGAACTTCTCTTTTTCTTCCCCCCGGAAGGCGGCGGCGGCAACTCCACGCCCCCCGGCGATAAGGCTTATCGGACGGGACGGTCCCGGGACGGAGGGCAACCCGCGGCCGCCTCTATATCTTTTCCAGTCGTTCCGGATTAAAAAAAAATGGCGGCTTACAAGGGGTGGTCCAGTTAGAATAGAAAAGGGGAACGTCGACTCGGTCGAATAAAAACCAAACTAAAATTCCCCGAGATAAGAACATACATTTTAAAATACATATTTTGCAAGTTTTCCAGGTAAACTTGGGTTCTTAATTATTACATCTACGGTCGTCTTTCCGATAACATTAAAAATAACGTCCGTCGACGGCTACGGTAAACGGTCTTGTTTTTTAGTGTGCCGACGGAAAGAGTAAACGGTAATTGTATCTTTAGACGGCGCTACTTCAGTCGAGTAAACTATTGGTTAATTATAACTCTTTTCCAAAATAGCGCGATGGGGCCGGGTCTGTGTTCCACGCCAAGTGAAAATTAACCCCCGAAAAAAATTCTCGTACGGTGATATAATAATAATGTGGAGGGCGTCGATGGCGTGGAAAACTACGTATAAATCGCGACGGTAATAGCGTCCGGAGGAAGGAAAGAAAAATTTGCACCGTAAAGACGAAGACCAGGCTAAAGGCGGACGAAACGCTTTATCTTGCGTAGGTGTTTGTAGGAAAGATAGCGTTGTTTACCTCGAGGACGAAACGTCACGTGTCTTTTTCGTCTCGGCTTTACCGTCGTACTACGGGAGAGGGGGAATTTATTGGCCGCGCGTCTTTAAAACGAAAAGGCGAGCTTTTGACAGGATTTACGAAACTAATTCCCGACCAGAGTGGGGGTGGGGTAAAGCCGGGGTCGGCGTCTGGTTTCGATCGGTTCGACCTTTCCATACCGGCGATAACGTCGTCCGTCGATTTTCCTCTTCGGGTTCCGACTCTTTCTCTCCCTCCGTCTTTGCTTAAGTAACGGAACGGACGGAAGTAAAGGAATTAACCGGGTCTCTTCAGTTAACGCGTATTTTTTCTCCGGTAATCCGGATTCGGACCTTTCCCGTTTTAAGTGGTTAATTTGTCTTTTTCTTTGGCAGAATATCCACACGGTCATCATGGATGATCGCAGCGAACTAGAGGAACTACACAGAAAGGCCGACGTCTTGACGGACGAGGTAAGAAAAATTTCCTCCCTCCTTAAAATTCGTCCGAAAGATTTTCCTCTTCGCGCCGCGGAAGCGCGTCCGACGACGGTGACGTGGCGGGGGAAAACGTACCCTCTAGCGGTCGGAGGCCCTAGAATTCGTCCCTTTACGGTCGACTGTTTCCGTCGGGTGTTCTCGCCCCATCTTCTGTGACGGTCGTGTCTCAAAATACGTAGTCGGATGCCGGTTTTATCGAGTCGAATCGGCCGTGGTAAAGTTTTTATTTGATAATATATCACGCGCGGTAAAGGGGGTGGGGAAACGGCGCCATTCGGCCACTGCCGTTAAAACTAAACGGAGAGGTTCCGACGATCGTTCCGGCTACTTTCGTCCTTCCCCTTCAAAATTAAGCTTTTTGCCATTCTTCAGATTCAAATTCGTGTTATTTACACACACTGACATTAACAACAACAAGAATACATACATACGTATTGTAACATTAAATTTGTGAATTACGTTAAATCTCAAAATTATTTTTAACCAATAGGCCTATATATTTAAATCCGAAACGTCCCCGGAATGTTTTTATACATCACATTAATTCTACAATTAAACGGCTAATTAATATTAATTAGAAATAAAATCAAATTAATTGGAGCTATTAAGTAATTTGAGTTATTTTGCATTAGTTAATTATACTTATTAAAAAGATATAAAGAATAATTATATCGCAATGGAATAGGCAATTGTAACGAACAAAAAATCGTTGGGTAATCTGTTTAAATGGAGACAAATTGTCATAGTATATGCTCACGTGTATAGTATTTATACCTACCAAAAAAATAATTGAAGATTATTGTATTATAATGGATCGGGGGAAGATGTCTAACGTTTTGCTTATGAAGGAAATTATAGCGATAATTTGGGTTTGGGGCCTCTAACGAAAGTATCATATTCTTGAGCATGTTTTCAAATAAAACTTTGGAATATATCAAAAATAATTATGTATCCTGTTTGCAATGACGAATTTTCTACTCTGTCATTTTAGGCATCTTACCTCGAGGTATCCGGGTGAGATGCCTGAAGAATTGGGGTAAGATAACAGATATTCGAAAATTAATTTTATGCAATTATATCTTATCCAAATTTAATTTATTGCATATGTAGTACAAAGTACTTTATAGTAAGTGTAACAACACAGTATAAGCATTGTTAAGTTCACCCCGCCCGTTCTAACTAGCTCTATAGCTAGCTGAAAGCTTTCTTCAGTCCCGGAACCTTTTTGAGAAGTCTTTATATAATTTCTATGCATATCCTGCAATAAAACGAGAAAGCAAAAATTTATTAAAAATAGGCATCATATCCCAAGAAAAATGTGGCATCTTTCCCATTTGTCGGGGTAAGATGCCTAGTGGAGTCGCGTGTTCTAGCCTGTCCGATCGGGATCGGCGGTAGCTGACAATGGAAACCTTAATTACGTCACACATTGTTTTTCGCAATTTTTAATAAATTCTATTTTAACTTTTAGTTTTAAAATGACTAGAAACATTTCGTAACAAAAACTTCGTTCTTATCTTGCTTTTATTCTTCTCGGATATGAAAAATGTGGTAATGGTAGCCAACTACAGGGTTTCAGCACTCAATATTGGCCCAACGATCCATTATACAAACACACGACAATATCTGACGTCATCGTTTGAAAATAAAAATTAGGCATCTTACCCCGATCCACTCTAAATAAGAAGTGGTACTTATATTTTTGAAATTATTTTTATCGTATTATTCCTGTTTTAACGATGAATTTATTCCTTTCGTTTGTCAAGTACTAATTGTTTCATCTGTGGGATGGAGAACAATGAGTAGATTATTTTGGATTTATTATTTGGAAACGATACATTTTTATATGACTAATAATTTTGTCTTTTCGTTTTTGATATGAATCGTAATTTCTTTAAAATTATAACTAAAAGTATATTTAAATTATTGCCAAAATAATTAAACGAGGAAAATGCTTTGTCCATCTTACTGTTAGATTCTAACAGTTTCAAATTCAGAGTATTTGGAAATTAAGCTTGGCCACAGATAGTATGAGTTTTTTTACTTTTGTAAACAGTGAGAAATTGCTGTTTTCTCTTAGAAAAATATGAAGTTTTCTGTATGACATACGTTCAAAATCAAAGAGAAAATTTCAGAAATCTTCATTGAATTCCTCCTCCTGGAACTTCCACGAAAGACGGAGACGTTGGCACTTTGGAAAATAAACACCATCGCGGTAAAAGGCTTTCGGCTTTATTTACTCTGTGCCTCAAACTTCCTTCACCCATACCCCTCTAACGTTCGGCCAAATTAATATATGACGACTTTAAGGCACGGAGTAAAGTTTGAAGCTTTTTTCCGTGGTGATGCTTCGTCCGAAACTTCCTGTAATTGTAGTCTGTGAAATGTGTACTTTATTCCCATCTCGAATCTTCCCGTCAAATCTGCTTCCGGTATTCTTAAGCCACAACTTTCAAAAGTTTCCTTTCCTCCGATGATTTTGCCGGGCTTCACTTTTTCTACCTGGTCCCACCAGTTTTTTTCTTTTTTTTTATGGAATTCGCAATACAGTTTATATGTCATACCAAATTACACATAATGTCATCGTTATCTTGTATCATATTTAAGATATTATATATTAGATTACCAAATTTACACCAATTACGTAGTAGATAAACTTCAGTTATCTTATTTCGGAGATGGTACTTTTCCAGAAGTTCAATTATAAATTGTCAATATATTGTTTAAAGTACGTTTTGAAAGAGTTTGATTTAAATTTGGAGTAACGAAGTCTGAGGTTATAACGAAATACTAGGAATAAAGAAACAAAGAATGAAAAAGTAAGATGTCGGAATGGAAAATAGTGATTGATAGAATACAGAAAGGAATTGAAATAGTTTGGAGAAGTAACATAATAATTTGGAGAATAGCGAGGTTGAGGCCAAAGTTTTAAACGCGAAAACGTGTACGTCGGACGTTCGGCGCCGCTTTCCCGTAAGCCTAGAAGTTTGACAATGGCGTTTGGAATGTCGAACATCATTCCACTGATTTTCCAAACGCCATTGTCAAACTTCTAGGCTTACGGGAAAGCGGCGCCGAACGTCCGACGTACACGTTTTCGCGTTTAAAACTTTGGCCTCAACCTCGCTAATATTTCAATTTTATTAGGAAATCTTAACACGTTTACATTAATACAAATTACATTTTAAATTAATAAAAAAGTAACTTGTTTCTTAAAGGAAGTCTCCTTTTTCATTATAGATGAATGGTTTTAATAGCAATGCTATCAAAAAGTATATACAGTTAAACCTGTTTTTATGCGGGGGATAGGAACCGCATTAAAAAAAATCTCACGAAACTTCACGAATGGCTGTAAATAGTAGTTTTCGCAACACAATTAAAAATATTTTTTTTATGCGGTCAACAGGGACCGCATAAAAAAAGTCTCACATAGAAAATAACTCAAAACCGTACGAAATAGAATTTATTGACAACAGATGTCAGCGCTTGACTGTATCGTCTGGTCTATCGTCTGTTTTACATATTTTTGTCCAGGTGGTGTTTTGTTGACTTAAAAAGTAAATTATTTCATTTTTCGCATATTCATGCAATAATATTACTATAATAAGTGCATTTATGCTATAATAAGTTTATTTAGCTATAATAAGTCAACGTAAGACACGACGAATCGCACGAGACTAGTCGCCAACTATACCGCACAAATTAAAAATTCGCATTAAAAAAATCGCACAAATAAAAATCGCACATAAAAAGAGCGCATAAAAACAGGTTTGACTGTATATATAAATGATATCTTTTTGCTACTGCAGAGAGGAATGAATCCTGTACTGCTATAAAAGTATTTTTTAGCCTAAATATTTACATATATACTGCAAGTTTAGACTTTTATTCTTTGGAAGGTGTTACAAAGTCCAGAAAGATATTCTTCGTGTAATTTTTTTATTTGTGATGGTTTCATTTATTTTATTTATTTATTTATTGAAGTAGTTAGACCTTATTCAAATTACTTACGGGTGAATGTAAATTGGATTAGTCGTCTAATAAACAAAATGTTTCAGATATAATAACTTATTACTAAATATTTCTGTGCTGCCATCTGGTGGTTACGAGATGAATTGAAGGAGTTACCTTGAATATAGTTTAATATGAGTAGATAAAATTGTGTTCAAAACATTTTATTTAGTAAACTACATTATACGCAATTAAAGTGTTAATGTTACCCTTGGTGCCAAGATGGCGGCTCGTCTCTGATTCCAGCAAGGAAACAGTGGGACGCACGTTCTAACCTAACCTAACCTATTCTAATAATTTGGTTGCTAATAATTATGGTAATTTATTAGAATAGGTTAGGTTAAAACGTGCGTCCCACCGTTTCCTTGCTGGAATCAGAGACGAGCCGCCATCTTGGCACCAAGGGTAGCATTAACCAATTAAAGATATTCAAACATTGGATTTAATTTTGATTCAGAATTGCATTGCATTTTATAAAATGATAGTTTTCTTATCCCAAGGAGTTAATTTCTTCTGATTCCTGCTATGTAATATTACCTATTGTTAGTGCAGTTTTAGTATCTATAGTTTGAGAGAACAAAAAAGTGGATTTTGTTTAGATTAAGCATTTTCCTGTTAGGAATATATAGTAGAACTTTATCTAAATCGGAGGTTCCCAACAGGTGGACTGCAAAGCCACGCTAAGTAGTTGGATAAAATGGTTAAAATGACACATTTTAAAGTCGCTAAATTCTGAAAAAAAATCGCTATAGGGAAATTACACTTTTTGGTAAATAAAGTATTATTTTACGTAATTTTTTCGTTATTTTACGTAATTTAATATATACGTAATATACGGTAATACGTAATGTAATAATCGTAATATGCTTCACACTTATCAAGAGCATTAAAAACTACTTCATCTACATGGACGTAAACACACGTTTCCTGTAGGCTAATTTCAAAATTGATTCGCAATTTGTATTTATGGTTGATAAACTATTCGCAGGATTTCAAAACTTGTCTTGGTTTTTTGAGCCATTATCGACTTCCCGCAACACACTAATATTTTAGTAATGCTTAAACCCTATATTAACAGTTATTCAAATTCCAATTGGACGACTTATTAAATAAAAATAAAATCGTACAAAAATTAGTCCAGCAGCTGTAAACATCATCACTTTTCTAATGTTTTCGACATTGGTTAATTATAAATCGTTTTATCTGTCGACGATGACATTTGGACCTAATCCCTCTCCCCCTTCTTTACAACCGGTAGCCACGTGAGGGGCAAATTACGCGATGGTTTTAAAACGGGTCTCAGACTCAAACGCAGCAAACGGCCAGTCAAATACTTGTAGGCGAGGGCTGTATTCAATATTATTCGGTAAACCAAAAATGCCGTAATTAGAAAACAAAGGCCTCTTTGTTGCCAGGCCTTTACGACTTACGTAAACAGCTAGTTTTTTTTAATCACCCCACAAGATGTTAGAAACATCGATTTTTTTACAAAAGAAATCAAGGCCGCGGGACTGATACGAAAGCTTAACGGGCCGCAAGTTTCCCATCCGTTATAAAAGCTAACGACCAGTATTTCTCACACCTGGGCCGCGATTTTACAAAGAGTTTACAGATCGAATTTAGATTCAATTTCATGTATCAAACTCGCCCCAGAGGAAGTAATCGACCTTTAATGCTCGTTGGTCCTTACAAATAAAAACAATTCGTTATATAGAAATTTAACTTCTTTATTTAGAAGAAGTTTTACATATATTTTTGGCTAAAAGAGTTGTGTACGATGCAAAAATTCGTTATACGGAGAAATTCGCTATATAGAAGTTCGACTGTATTTATCTGCTATCAACTATATTTCAGAAGTTTATACTGTACTAGTAAACTAACATAGAAAAAGTATTAGAGCTGTGATCTACCTGTTGTCTGGCCAGTAATACTTAATAATAAATGTGCTGTAATTTTCTCACAATTGTTTAAGTATGCCATATGTCCAAGAAGATTGAGAATCACTGATCCGGACAGTAATTTCAGCTGTATGAAAATTACTCTATTTTGTTACATGTGGTAGGTTTGTCAATATTGTACTTACAATACAGAGTTAAATAATATAAAAATAAGTCATTACTTTTTTATTCTTGAATAGACTAGAATGTCTGACAACTTATTGTCAGTATTAAGCATGCATTGTTTTTAATAATAAAGTGCATACAATATTAATTGAATAAAATAAATATAAAAAAATACACAATGACCCATAAAATATCTAGTGCAAACATTACTGAATGGAGATTGAGGAAAGGACCGAAGGAATTTAACAAAAACTTCCACTATATTATTCAGTATGAATTATTAACTGATGTTGGCATTAATCAAATACAAAATTCACTTGTGTCACAATGCTCCTGTTTGCTTTTCTTAATTGAAGGCAATTAACACGAGAAATTGACATTTGACTACAAAAAACAGATCAAAATGAATAAATAATCTGACACCTTGGAAGAAATAATTCACTAATTAATCACGATTTAATTTTTAAAGCCTTAAATTGTACTGAACTTTGGAAGAAGCAGCACTTCTTTTTGAAAGTAACTGATGAATATCAGTTTGTTTATATTTTTATTAAATGTTCAAGTGGCTTTAAAAATAAAGACTCATTTATTCATCAACCAATAGATGTCAATTAATCCTCCATACTTGATAAAATCAACAAAATACATTTTAAATAAGACTAATAGCTTTTTATTAACAAGTACAAAATTACCTCAAGAAAAGAAATGCACCTCGATGTTTTTTCCTTGTTTCAGGGTTCCAAAGTGCTGCAGATTAATATTTTACGTAACCCTCCTCGGCTTTTGGGACTGCACCAGTTCTTTTCGACATGGATTCTACTAATCTTGCAGTTATATTATCAATTTTGGAACATTCTTGATAACCAAGTTGTACAAAATTTGAAGGCTAACAATTTTTACCTTTAATATTGAGCACAAGTGCTTAGTTGGGGTTAAGTCTGCATATTATGTAGGCCAGTGTAGTGTTTTGATCTTTTTGGAACCAGGATGTAATAATCATAGCTGTGTACTTGGGATCTCTGTCTTGATAAACATACTTCTTTCCATAACTGATGGAGAAGTTTGACGACAAAAGTTGTTTATAGTCATTCACGATGAAGTTCTGGTATTTCTTCATATGCACTTTAGAAAGCAGTGGCTTTTTTAGCATGATTACGTGAAGTGTTTGTAAAATATTATTCAGTTTTTGAGCCGATAAAAATGGATCTTTCTTTTGCTTTTTACAGCATCTGTCCTCGTGAACTACTAATTTTCTTGGGCGTTCAAAGTTTGCGAAATTTCTGTTTCATAGATTTTGAACTTTTTCACAATACTACTTAGTGTGTACGTAAAACACTAGTTAACTGGTGGAATTTTTTTTTTTTTTTTTTATAAAAGCCAATATTAGACTTTACTTCTACTCATCTTAGTATGATTTTCTAAAATGTTAGTAAATTTTTTTTTAGTTTACAATTTTCTTTCATATAGGAATCTACACTTTTAAATTAGAAGAATTAATCCTTTCTAAAGTTATGGAAGTTTTAAAAGTTACTTTAATGCAGTGATTAGCTACAGTTTTCCGCTTTATATTTTTACTTTCGTTATTTAAATTAGTTGATTTGTACAAAAGTTTTTCAAGAGGGTTTTCACTTAGCATGCAAGGAAACATTTTTGACACACTATGTATATTTCAATGGTCAAAAATTTTCCGATATTTAGGAACTGTTTGTGTTAGAAAATGACACAATGAAAATAGGGGAAGTAAATTATGACAATCAATAAAAACTTTCAAGCAAATTTTGCAAAATATTTTATCTAATCTCAATAAGTAATTGGGTTTTATTTTTGCATTGTTAAACATCAATTAAAATACAACTTCTCTAACTCCAATCTCCGGGGGGGTGAACTTCAAAGTACAAACGACTCAAGTTAGAGAAAACAATAGAGTAAAAAATGCCGATTCTGAATAGATAGATATTTTTTTATTATTATTATTATTTCTCTTGCTTTATATAAGGAATCTTTGATGGCGTTTTTTTGTTTTAAACACCATTCAGCAAAATGTTCACTGTGACTAAGGGAATAGAACAGTTTTGCAGGTACTGTACAGTACATCGCGTTGAGATAGAGGGAGAAGTCCTCTCGCTTTGACTGGAACGTTGTCTGAAAATTGGTATTGGAGAGTAGATAAAACCGTAAAAATTTTATGAAATAAGGAAATCCTAACTGTGGTGGTGATTTATTTTTCCTTGTTACTTGAATCAGAAAAATGATTAGATTTCTATCCGATAAATTTCTGGCTTTGGATTTGTGTTAAAAGATATTCTTGAAGAGATAAATTTTTAACTTCCAAACTATCGAAATTTGATAGCAATAATTTGAATGTACTCGAGAGAAGCTGCTGTTTGTTCAGACGATAAGCTATATAACGCATGTAATGAATGTAAATAGTTGAATAAATTCTATTTTATCATGTATGTATAGCATACTACATAAAACAGAACCACGATCGATAAAATCATAGGTACTATGAAATAGTCTTTCAAAAGTTAGACATATCTTCTGATAAGTCTTGTTTCTTATCTATTGAAAGCACATTAAACGGGTTTTTTTTTTATATATATGAAAAAATATTTCTCTTTTGAAAAGGAAGCTGTTTAGCTTGATTCTTACACTAGTGTTTTGAAATACACAGAGTCTATTTTAGTGCGGCCAAAACAAACATTGGAAATCCCACGTCTTATGATCGAATACGAAAAAATTGTTACTTTAGAAAAACAGTTTATTTGATTCGATTTTCTTATCTTTTCAGTTAAATTTATGGTAGGATTAAAATCTTTTTTTAAGATGTAACGTTCCTAATATCAACGATTCAATTATTTTTTCAGTTATTAATTCAATTAGTATTAATGTATCTTAGATAATATAGAAATAAAATTTATCAAAAAGTAATTAAAAAATAAGTTTTTATTTAATTTTATACAAAGTTACTTTCAATTTAGATTTAAAATTCTTTTCTTTTTGATCGTAATTACGAACAAGACGAGATTCTAGATTTACGTCTAGCACTTACTTCCATATTCTTATAATGAATCAAAGGAGAAAGACTTTCCAGAACAATTTGATGGAATAAATAATGTAATTGATGACAATACAAGAAATAATTCTACTTTGTCCGGTAGATATTTTATAGTTTTCTGAAGTCTAGATCTGATTTCCATATATATTATTCTAAAACTTTAGATATTTCCGTTATCATTCATCACTCGAGCAGTCCTTCAGAAAAGAAGATAGATATTCCAGTTTTACTTAAAACAGATTATAACCGAATATGTAATAGTAAAATCTTACAAGGAAAGGCAATGAAATGACTACCCGACTTCTCTAATACGTCGTGTTTAAAATAAAAGTTTGTAAGAAATGAAATTTATTCCTAATAGTCAGAAATCCTCCTTTATAAACAGTTTTGAGAAAAAGTCAACGTATATTAAGTTACGTTAATTTACACGCTCTGGTTAAAAGATGCGGGGAGGAGTGAGTGGCATACAGGTGTTTGTCTGCAAGTTTGTATCCCATGATTGTTCTGGGTTTAAATTTCAGTTTAAGGAGTTTAATTTATTTTCGCATTTGTTTACTTATTTAACTTAGTTACACTAATATACAACGAAATAAATATATATATCGGTAGGCCTATATATAGTATTTTATATTGTGTAAATATAACACTAATTGTGTCGTTGTTTATCAATAGTATGGTAATATAAATGGTTTCTTTCCATAGCAATCTTCACGGTAATGATAACTGAATATATGAAATGAACTACACGGGAGTTTATCGTGGTATCTACTATTTGAGAAATTAATCTTTATTACAGTTCTCTTAAAAACATTATTAATACACCATCCGAAAATTAATTTGTTGTACATTTTGGAAATCCTTAACATCAGTATAGTCAGTGTAGCCATGTTTTTGGAATGCATAAATCAACGTAGACTGGACTCTCGGTGAAATTAACTGGTTATATCTAAAACTGATCATTTTGACGATAAAAATAATTTTGCATACACCTTAAACCTTGAAATCAACTTTCTATAATTTTTAACTGTAAGAAAATAGACGTTATGGATTATGTACTGTACGTGGTTAGTTTTTCTTTGGGTATATTTTCGTTATTTTTGTGTTTTTCCTGGCAAATTTTTATCAAAATTTTGCTACTCTTTTGCCGTAACATTGCAGAAACACTGATTTATCCGCTGTCGCTTCAAAAAGGCATGTTTCGATGAAATGTTCCGCTGCTTTTAGGTCATTTTTTCCAATGCTAAGAAACAACCAGTTACAGAATTTGGTGGAATATTTCCTACCAATGTTGTCGAACTTGACGTCCAGAGGTATCACTTGAATACACAAGAATGCACATCTGGCAGAAAACCCTCATCGTTAATCAAAATTTGAATTAACTTATATAGGAATGGAAAGAGAATTCGCTGTTTAAACAAGGGAAAAGGTTTCTTTTTCCCGTATTAGTAGTTAGTTTCCCGTCTTTCACTTGTTAGTTCATATTGGAAATCAGACTGATCTGTATTCCGTATGTGCCGACGATTAGTTTGATCGTTTAGGTTTGTACAGATTGACTGTATTAGCAAAATATTTTGCTGTTTTGTGAAAATAATTTAGTATTGAATAAATATAACTCGCCTTTCTTGCAAAAGTAAAATTTAAAAATAAGCCTTTAAGAAATTGACATTTGAATCCAGGCCAATCATGGTGTACTGTACATTGGTAGACATAGGTCGTACAGTGATAACATAGTATATTTCTACAGGAATCTTTGTATCGGAACATGTAAATCCAATATAACCTAACATTGGTTCCTTTTTTCGAAACTGTTTACAGTCCAGGATTTGTGTATTAGGTATAAATTTAATTTTATGTACGCTTTTATTTTAAACACGAAATATTTACAAGTTAGGTAGACATTTTGTCGTCTTGTAAATGTAGATAAACCTTTCTACAGGCAACTTACTGTTTAATTAAACAATTATTAACAGTAATTGAGGAGGGAAGTTTTATCACTACAGTCGACGACATTTCGATTACAAAATTCTAAATCTCGCGTAAATTTTCTGCAATCGAATTTGATCCGTACTCAAATTTGTATCGGGTCCAACGCATCCAAAATGCTGTTCTGTCTCGCAGGAATTGAATTTTTTCAAAATGAATTTATCAAATTACGTAAGTTCGTTATTTATATATTTCAAGTTTCGACTTCAGTCCTAAAGAGTGTGTAATAGCGCGAGTCTTGCTAAAACGTATTTTACTTTTCGATCTTGGATTTCTTTTCCAACGCCCTTATTACAAAGCGCATTTCTAAAGCCTCGTGGGCCTCATCGTTCGAGCACATTGGTATTGATTACGTGAAAAATTATGCACATCTAAAGGAACAAAATACACGCGCTCTATAATTTAGATTTTCAGAGTTAAATTTACAATTCGTTATCACGTACCGTAACTTGAAGTCAATTCTACGCACCGAAGACTTTTATGATCTTTCAATTGAAACCGATATTTCCTAGAAGAGAGGTCGAAAGAAAAAAACTGTGTCTGTAATATAATTTCTTTGTCCCACGCTATATTTTCTGAATTAAGCATCTAAAATCCTTACTTTGTTTGTTTGTCTTTGTCACGCAGATCATCGAGGTCTCCTCGGTACCGAGAGATAACTGTTTGGTTTCTCTAATGCTCATAAAATATGTTTCGGAGTGTTCGGCATAGCAAATGCCTCTGACGTTCTTAACCCGTCTACCTTGGCAGAACCTATCGTTTTGTTCACATTGTTATAATCGCGGACGAGGGATAATACGCTTTGTTGACTTCCTCTCGACGGATGCTTTTATAGCCCGCAGTCGATGTCACAGTAAACTTCGGTTACGATGTTGCACCCCTCATCCGCGAATGTGTACGGGTGTTTGTCGAGGTATTCGCTCGTCCTTTTCCCATTGTTCAAACACCGACTACATCTCTTCGTTCTACACGCACCGTTCCCAACGCCTTATGCCGTTTCCCTTCACGCAGAATCGGGTGACGTAGTGAATTCCCGATGTTTGTATTGGAAATTTTCGAATTACGGTTACGTTAACCGTCTTCTACGCCTATTTTCGTATATTGCGAGCGCGTGTCACCCCGTACTTATCCCGCAGAAGTTTGTGCTAGTTGGTCAAATTACGTTACGACCACCCCGTGTTATATATCCAAACTTTCTCTAATGTAGGGGAAAATTTTCGTAATCATAAGCAAAATGTATACTTTATTCACGATAAAAGTGTATAGCAACTCCGTGGAGAATATAAAATGTACCGTATGTTTTAAGCAAGGTGTATTTTATAATCGTACTTTAATTTAATTTAAATGAAATATTCATAAAGAACGAGACCGTAATTTGAAATAACAATAAATTTTGACTGCTGTAAGTCCAGCAATATTTTCGAATGTGCAGGTTCAAATCTTTTGCATAGTCTACAGTGGAAACTAACGAGTTACAGGAGATAAATTTAAAGTATTTTAAATTAGTTTGGGAATAAAAGCATCATTTTTATAATAAAAGGAAGGAAGGATAAGCAAGCTTGCACAGTTGGCGATAGATAGAGTATTAGACTCGCCGTATAGTTCTAAAATCACAGATATGTTTCCTATTTTAGCATAACATACAGCATACTTTATCCTCCCGGACAAATGTAATTATTCTGCGAGATAGTTTATAGTTTTTAGACAATTTATTGAAGAATTTATATTAATTTTTTTACGTTGGCGGTTGGTTACGTAATATCACTATTGACTAGATCGATCAAATACGTACGGGTTAATCGATTAAACAAATCAAAGTGAAAGTAAACGGATAAAAGGAACGTTCCAATCAGATATTTACTAGTTTACGTTGTGCCAGTTCCATAAAATACGGCAATTGTTTTCTCCATTTGTATTACAATGTTGCATTCTAAAAATATTAAATTCATTAAATAAAATTGTTTTAATTTTTAAACCTATTATTAATTTTCTTAGTTTATAGTGTATATTTTTGGCATTCCAATTACTTTGTTTACAGGGTCCCTCCATTTTAATCAATATGCGGAATATCTCGAGAAATTGCATCCTACGAAAAAGATGTCTGACTAAATTTGTACCGTGTCGAGGGGCTACGAGACGATACTATCGGTTTTCCCATAGATGAAAACGGGATCGACTTTGTTTTCTTAAACAGGAAACCCCATCTTTCGTTGCGTATTACGATTCTCTATCAAAACAAACCGAGAAAGTATGTACGGTGAAGGAATGCTAGACATTTTAAATGATGGAAAAATTCTTTACTGTAACGTGTGCCTCATAGATTTGAAAAGGGGTTTCCCGTATTTCGGCACGTCCGCAAGTTAAAACCAAACAAAACGGCAATCGATCACAAGTTCTAGTTTCCCGGAATTAACTTTAATAGAGTTTGTGATATCGGTTGGGGACCGATATTATCGTGACTTCGACACAATTTATAATTAGTTAATAACTTAATGACAGCGTTTACTCGTTTCTCCTCATTTATAATACATTGTTATAAACAAAACTATATGACTACTTTAGACTAGTGGTGTAGCTATAGAACGAAGAAAACTACGTTAACTCAGTCATCCTCAAACGTTACCTCACTCTAAAGATTTGCTGGCAGACGGGAGTAAAGGAGTATGCATTTTCACCTAAAATTTTGTATGTGTATTATCGCGGCTTTTAACGTGCGTAGTACACATTTCGGGCATTTTAACCTGCATATAGCGGTGTATCCATCTGGAATTTTTACGAATAATGTTGCGATTTTAAACGCTTATAAATCCATACTCGACTGTTGCATCTTATATTTTAACTGATTCTACGGCAGTGCCATTTACGTAGTTTATTGTGTTTAAAAACGTAAAAATTAAATCCAAAGTAAACGAAATTTTTACTACTTTTGTTTCCAAATTAAAAAAAAAAATGTTTGAAATCGGCACCAACGGATGCAGATGTCTCGAGACGTTCCGTCTGTCGATTAAAGCGGGACCTTCCCGTATTTCTAGTGACGCGATTCGTTAGTGTGGACGTTGACGTAAGTGCGAGTGTTTCGCGTAACACGACACTGACGCAGTCTTTAGACTACCTTTATAAAGGGCGCGTTTTTTTATGCAGCGAAAGTGTAGCGAAATGACGTCACGAGCAGCGTTGGCCATTTAGAAACGGGTTTCAGAGTATTAGCTGTAAAGCGCTTCTCGAGCGCTGCATAAAAAAAACGCCCCCAAACTGTGTCGGTGCGATTTGCCCTTTTGTTTCTAAGAGACGTCTTTTAGATACTTTTGATAAACGATTAAGTACGGTAATTTTGACACGGCGACGTCATTGTCGGATGTGATATTAAAATTAATAATAATTAGGCTATAATAGGAGATGACGGTAACTATGTGTACAGTATCGGACGACAGTGGGAATTCATAGGTCTACATTTTTTTTCCTTCAAATTGCAGCTCAATAAAGCCGAATATTTACTAATTTGACTTCTTTAGAAATGCGAAATGCTGTTATTGTATATTCGTAGATAATATGGTCGCGAATGAGGTATAAATTGTCAAATATTTAACGGTTTGTTTTAAAAAAAATTATACCGGTCGTTAGCATTTTCGATGACAATTTGAAACACGGCCATTAACCACTTGACAGAATAATTCGTAAAGCGTTCGTTACGGGCGTGTTTTTTTTTTCCTCCGGGAAAAATGAAGAAAACTGCTATTTAATGAAACAAAATGTCTTCCTATTTTTAAGTTTTATCTTCTCTGCAAAATATTTGGGACAATTTTTACATTTTCAAAAATTTTTTCCTATTGTTTACGAATGAAATCTAAGAATTTGCAATTCTCGGACAGAACCGGTTAGACGTACTGTACTGTACAGTATCTTTTTATCGTCTTACGATAAGTCCTTCCAGGATGTTTAAATCCTAAGCTTTTGCCAGCTTAAGTTAAAAATTCTATTGTTTGTGCGACGGACGGAGATGGGAAGAAAAACCGAAACGTTTGTTTTTCAATTGGCGCAACTGTCAAAAACAAGTTCTTAAGAACCGTATCCGAACGTGGAAGCCGGCGTGATAATTACCTTTAAGTTACTTGGAAAAATAAAAGCGAATCGAACGGTTATTAAGGAAACAACTTCACAAAAACCCATCCAAATACCGGTTTAAATGAGAGGAAAAAAGAACGTAATTACTTAATATTCGACCGACGATCGTCCGGCCCCGTCTTATAAGATTGAAATGAAATATGACGATTTTCACTTAAAATCGAACATAAATAAATTAAATAAAGAACATTACTTTGTCCGTTAAATTATCCATAAGACAAAAATAAGTCAGCGCATCTCTTCAATGCGCCATAACGTTACTCTCTTCTGGTATTAGTCTAATTGTTTAACTAACTACAGAGAAACACGCATCCAAAATAGCCGGAGAAATTTTATATATATAGAAATCGAATTTACAACGGAATTAACTTTGGACGAAAAATGACTTCTTTTTACACCAAGATTTGTTTTTCGTTTAATTCCGTGGCGTCTTTCGTTTCAGTTCGATAATTCGATCCGAGTTTCTTAAAACTCTTCTCTTTTATGGATAATTCGGTGGCCGCTAAAAAATTTTCCGTGGGGGTGGGCAGGACGGCGCTTCCCGTTAAAACTACCGTAAACGGAAGGCAGGAAAAAACCCACAATCGATCCGACCCCCGTCCCATGCGGGCCTCTGACCGGATCCGGAAACCCACGCAAATACCTGTTTTTCACCCGTTCCTTCCTTAAATGGCGGCCCTCTGTCTTTCCGGCTTAACGTGGCTGGCACGGTCACCGCTCTTCTGAGTATTACAAAATGCAGTTTTAAACAATCGTTGCGTATTTCTCACGTACTTAAACGTTTCGGACGTTCAACGTCGCGAATTAATACGAAATGTAATTTTATAATAATCGATCGCTGCAAGTTCTAACCGTATTCCATTGTTTCCACGGTGCGCGGAGATACGCGTTGGAGAAAAAAAGTCAGTTTTGCCCGTAATGACAACTGTAATTAACATTTACTCCATTGCTTTTAAAAATGTTCCAATTTTACAAAATAATTTCTCTAATAACTTAATTGTGTTCAATGATTTTCGTTTCGTTCCGACACTTTATCGCCAACGGTCTCCTCCCCCTGCAATTTGCTCCGGCTCCCCCGAACGTCCCTCTCACCCGGGGACCGGGTGGCCCCGGACTAGAACGCTTCGCTCTCTTTAAAAATCCGTTTTAACTTCCCTTTAGCTGAGGCGGAGAAGGTCGCTTCGCACCCTCCGCGCTCGGCGCTCTTCTAACCGGAAATAAAACGAACGCGCGCCTTTTTCGGATAACACGCTTCCGGAATCGTTTTTCCCCCATTCCCGCGGAGTGGAGACGGGGAAGAAATCCGCCGCGGCCTCCCTTTCGTACGCTCGCTCGGTTCCCGGCGTTTGACGGACGCGGGGAGAAATCGCCTCCGATCGATGGCGCGAGCGGTCGACGCCGCGCGCTGCGGATGGGAAAGGAGGGCGGGCGAGACGTCGCTCTCTCCCGCCTTCGGGGAACCGCGTCCCTCGGTCGGAGAAGACGTTCGAAACTCCTTCTCCCTTTCGGACTGGACGGAAAGGGAAGGCGGAAGATCCGTTCGAGAGTTTCGTCCTTCGGGTTTCCGAGTCGAGTACTAAAAATCACCTACCTGAGGCGAGCCAGAGACGCTCTCGCGCCGCCACCCGTCCCTTCTTTTCTCGCCGCCAGACGGCGACACCGGAGACGGAAGCGTCGGAGGTCGCGTCTCTCGGCCGCTCTTCCGGAAGCGGCGCGAGAGTGACGACTCCCTTCGGCCGAGAGAGGAACCTGGCGCTCCAGGAGGGGAAGAGCGGAGGCGGGTGGACCGATGACGTAACCGTCGACGTGCGCCCTCTACCTCGCCCGGGTCGGTCCCGGACGATATAACTTCGCCGCCCCGACGGACGGCGGAACGGACCTCTCGGCCCGCCTCCGACGTTCGGTGGTCGGCGCGACCCTACGGGCGTGACATGGTGGTCAGTCCTCCCTCGCCCACCTCTACGCCCGTTTCGGACCCGGACTCTCCGGCGGACCTGCGGACCAGGATAAGCGATGCCACCGGCCAGGTAGGAAATCTTTCTCGTCGCGCGCCGGGCGCGAGGAGGACGTCTTCTCCTCTGTAAATTCCTCAGACGCGGGGTTTTCCGGAACCGCAGTCGGCTCTTACGGATAATAGAATTTTTCCGAGAACGGGCGAAGGGAGGAGACTCCGACTCCCGAATTAACGGTGGAGAGAGGTGGAAATTAATTGGGATTGTTTTCTTTTGCCAGAGTCTGGAGAGCACCCGGCGCATGCTGCAGCTATGCGAAGAGGTGAGTTTGGTTTTTGTTTTCAAATTTTCGGTGTTTTTTATTGTGACCAGAAGGGTGTAACCTTCCGGTTGGATGGGTTCGGGTGTAATAACCGTGTTTCCTCCCGGACGCTGCCTCAGAGCAAGGACGCCGGAATTCGCACCTTGGTGGCTCTGGACGAACAGGGAGGTAAGTGGACGGCTTTTTTCTGCCCTCGCGCTGCGCACGTTGTTACGTCTGGTAAGTGTGTCGGGTGTCCGGACGACGGTTTTTTGTTTATTTCGTTGCAGCTCGTCCTTTTCGTTTGTTCGGTTCGCTTTACCCTTTTTTGTTTTTCCTTTTATTTAGAGCCAAGATGTGGGAGCCAAAACGCTGATTATGTTGGACGAACAAGGGGGTAAGCCGACACTCGGGAGGCTTCTTTCGCTCTTTTCCCATCGCGCGCTTGCCGGTCGGTCGCGCGGCGTCTTTGGCCTTTTCCCTAATTGCCGACGCCCGGGCGCTTGTCTTTTCAGAGCAACTGGACAGAATCGAGGAGGACATGGACAAGATCAATGCCGACATGAAGGTGGCCGAGAAGAACCTGACGGGGATGGAGAAGTGTTGCGGCCTGTGCGTGTGTCCCTGTCAAAAGTAAGTAGCCGCGCGTCGGGCGCACCGGTCTTGGCGGAGAGATAACGTCCGGTTTGGTGGCAGAGGGAAGGAGTTCAAGGAAGACGCCAGCACGTGGAAATCCAGCGAAGACGGGAAGATCGTCAACAGTCAGCCCACTCGGGTGATGGACGAGCGTAACGGGGCTGGACCCGCGGGAGGATACGTGGCAAAGTACGTACTGTACGGGGTTGCGGGCGCGCTCCGGTCTCGGGGGACTCAGGCTGTTTTTGTCTCTCGGCAGGATCACTAACGACGACCGCGAGGAGGAGATGGAGGACAATATGCAACAGGTCAACACGATGATCGGCAATCTGCGGAACATGGCCATCGACATGGGAAGTGAGATCGAATCGCAGAACCAACAGTTAGACAGGGTCAACCAAAAGGTGAGTCTGGGGTTGGTTTCTCGTTATCCCGGCCGAGATCTTATTAATTTGGTTTTGTCGCCGGCAGGCCACCTCCAACGAGTCCAGGATCATGGCGGCCAACCAGAGAGCCGCCAAGCTGCTGAAGGACTGAAGTCGCTGTCTCTCCACCCGTTTCCGCGGACGGCATCTTCCCTTCCTCCTATCAGTGTACTTATCTTCCGCCCTCGTCCCCACTCCCGGGGGGCGGCGGCCCAAGGCAAAAAAGGCGGGACCTGCGGGACATTCCGTTATTTCCTCCCAGCCGGAGGCGTTCGTTGCGTGTCGTACTTACCGAATAAATATAAAACGGGGCGGATCCAAATGGGAGTTATATACACAAAGACGATATACACAAATATGCATCGTTGTAAATAGTCCGTGGTGGAATATTTTTGTGGCTCGTCGTTTAGTTAAAAAAAAAATGAAAAATATTTTGTGCCCGTTATATTTTGTGATGTTTTCCTAAAGAAGCTCTTCCCGCTTCCGTATTCTTAAAGTTTTGTAAAGATTGTGAATAAATGGAGACTGCAGTCCACTCCTTTTCGCCTCCTCCCTTTTTACCGCCGCAGTTAACCTCTACCTCCGCCCGCACCATCCGGAGTTTTTTTTTTTTTTGTAACTCTTTCCGCCCTGTGGGCACTAAGAGGGCCTCTTATAGCAAGCCCATTATGGGTTCGGCCAGGCCCACAATGGGGCGGCCGGGTGGTGAGGGACGGGAACCGACGTATCCGGATGCACCACTCCCCGAAAAATTCCTGGGGATTTTTCGACCCGTCCGGATTCGATCCCGGTCCCCCAGGGCGGCAGGCTGCGAACCTTGACCGCTCGGCCATCCGGCCGCTCACCATTCGGAGTTTATCGCGGGGCAGTCTGTTTTTCGGTGCTTTCTTATTTCCGGCAGGTGTTTAGTTTTTAGAGTACAGTAGGTAGAATTTTCTGGGAATATTTAATATTTTAACTATTATTCGAGTAGAAAATAATTACGGCGTGCCATTTTTTTCGCCAACCGACCGGGCGGTTTTTTTCAAATATAACCTTATAATTTGGATCCTACTTATTGTATAAACGGTAATAGCCTGTTTCCGACGCCCGCCGATCGCACTGTATTACCTTCCGCCGTTTTAAATTCCCCGCCGCGCCTAGTCCGTCGGCGTGACGTAAGGGTGGCGCCGCGGTTTCGAATAAGGGGAACGTGCAAATAATATTTAGCGTGAAAGGGGATGAAGCTAGGGCTACACGTAGGTATTGCCTAGGGTGAAATTAAGAAAAGTTGTGATAGGAAGAAGGCCAAATATAAATGAGGATAGGAAAGGGGGTGATGTGCAAATAATAACTGGAAGAGGGAATATCGCTCCATAAATTGCCTCTAACCCGGAAACGATTAAGTAGTAGTTCAGATTTCCACTCGAAAGGTGGCGCGCATTCGGACCGAGCCGAATGCGCGCCACCTTTCGGCGTTCATTCGCATGAAGCCAAACGCTGTGGCAATTTTATTATTGCGCGAGTGACGTTTTCGGACGAGAGAGGTTATTTCCGTTTAGGGACGGGCATTTTTTACCCCCACAGAGAAGTTTCATTTAACGTCCGTCGGACGTAATGTTTTACCACGTGGAAATTCTTTTCGTACGCATTACGTACGGTAGCATTATTTCTGTCTTTCGTTTTCTACTCGAGATCGGACCGAAGGGGGGGCAAAAAATGTCTGTCGAATGTGGCTTCCGGAGGAAAAACATCTGTACTTACTTGTTAGTCCGAGTTTTGCGCAACTGTGTAAGTAAAAGGAAGCCGGTGTCCGAATAAACCGAAACGTAATCCGACTTATTACGGCTTAGAAGAATTCAGGAAAGAAAAGATTAGTCGATGGTGGAATATTTTTACCATTTAAAACCTAATTTTAATTACAAGTTATTTTCTTGTTAAATAAATTATACGGCGCCGTGCCGACGTTTTAACACCTTTCGTCGGGTGTGTGATTGTTCCACGACCGGACCAAGTATTACAAAGGGAATTACACAACATTACATCCGGCTAAACCTTTTTAAGCCTATTCTTCTGCGTCGACGCCGAAAACGGGTGGGAAGGACCCGACCGAGTTAGACTTTTCCTGTCTACGAAAGGGCGAGGGCACAAAATATTAACGATTCGCCATTCTGAAGAAGTGTGCGGGAAAAATTGTATACGACTTGGTAAAAATCGGGTAAAAAGTAAAAGAAATATCTAAAATAAAATGACGTATAATTGGACCAGAAGGTATTAAGATAGGAGGTTTCTAAATTAAATTTTGGTGTTAATTTCGCCTAGCTGGCAATTTGCTTTAACCCCGTGTAAAATAAACCGGCCACTGGTCGCTCGTAACATTCAAAATTTTGGTGAAGCCATCCATAATCGTATTTTTAATTATCATAAAATGGCAAAAAGCTTAATTTTGAGGGAAAGGACGAGTTTCGTTAAAAATTGTAAATGCTAATAACCGGTAAAATCGTCATTAAGTCCGACCCTACCGGAGATACGCGCCACCCCTCGACCTTTAACTACTAAAATTGAATACCATCGATTCCCCTAATAAGCAAACCGTCCTGCAAAATTTCGGAAAGTTTGAACAAATAGCGCGGGTGTTATTAAACGGAGGTTTAATTATTATTATTATTATTATTAGTTTTAATTAACTGGCTACCTAGTATTAATACTTATCCAATTAAGTATTAATGCCAGCTATAAACAACAATTTATCAATATAAGATTATATATTTAATTTAACTGAAGCGTATTTAAAGCTTCAGATTGTCGAATGCCATTTTGTATTACGCCAAGGTCGATCGGCGCGGTTTTTATTAATTAATTTGATTTAAATTCGACTGCCGGGCTATCGAAAAACGGAAGTAGCGCTACGTTTACCCGCTCGCGCATGGATGTCTAATTCGAATAACCACGTGGTGACGTCAAACCAGACCGGGCCGTCCGGGCGCCGCTAACTTCCGAATGGGTAGTCCGTCGTCGACGGGTCGGGCCATCCACTTTCTTTAAGGGGGAAGTGTTCACGAATATGTTTTAATACTTAGCGCCTTAATTAACCCGATGTGTCGAACGCGTAGTTTATTACGTAGATGGATATTTAGCCAGGAAAGTTGGCGCAACTTTAAGATGTGACGAAGGTAAATCTGCCATAGTGGCCGATAGCCCGATTTTAAATTTTCTAACTGCCCGTAACAGTAGAGGAGATTTAATTCGTTCGTCCACGGACATATTTCGCCTTTCTAAAAGATGACGGTCCGCGGTGGGAGTTGTCATAGGTGAAAATGGCGGAGACGGAAATTCGGAATATTGTTACGGGAACGGGTCTGGCATAGTTTAGAATGGTGTTTTTGCGTGGTTAAGGTACGCATCGTCTTTAGAGAATCGTGCTGTATCGTTAGAACGTGTCTCAATTGAAAACTACTCCAGTTTTCCGTGTTTTCTCCTCGTTTTTCTCCATCCTTAAATACACTTAAAAGACCCTCCGAAGGCAGATGGCCCGATTGTCGTTGCCGTAACTAACAAAACAAACGAACATCAAAGCACGGTTCCTCCGCGTATTTATCACGTGTAGAAGATGACAAAACGTTTTTACCAGATTACGTAATAATTCTTACCGGTCGAGACCCCGACCGGTACGATAGTAAAATTGCAATGTGTGGGGGAATCAATCCGTACCAAGTCGACCCGAATTCGCCCGGTAGAGAGTCGTACTTCGTCTTGTTTAGTATCGGCTAGTCAGTCGGGCACAAGCTTTTAGGCTATATCGCCCCGTGGTAAAGTGTGACGTAATTGTCACGTAATAGTAGTCGTACGCGTTTACCATGGTCGTAACGCGGAAAATAATGCCTTCCGGAAGGTCTTAACGGTAACTGGTCCTTCCTATTCGGGCATTACGGACGTATGGGGCAACGTTATAACGGAACGGTAAGGTCACACATATGGCGCCGAGCAAAAAATTCTAACGTAGAGGGTTGAATAATTATTAACGTTTTTCACCCCGCCGATGGAAAATCGTTAATAAATTCTACCGCCAAAATATATGTAAATTTGTATTGTTTTTTCCGTCCGGGGCCGTTACGCCACCGTAATTAACGTGGAAAGTGCACTCCGCCGGCGAAAACACCGGAACCGCACGCTGCCAGATTGCGTACGGTTAGAAAAAGGACGGACCGGACGGGAAGAAGGGGATAACTCGCCTCCCGTTCTTTCCTCCGGATTTCTCGGAAAAGACGAACTGCGTAAATTCCCGTTTGATTTTGGCGGCGGAAAATCGTCGTCCTTCGGCCTTTTCGGATTCCGGAAGGGACGGGTGGGAGCCGGAAGAGGCCGTAAAAGTCGTAATAAATTTAAGATTGCGCAGATTTATTGGGGATTTAAAGTTCCGAGTGATAAAAGGAAAAAGAAACTTCCCGCTCTCGGCCGACCGGAAACGTATAAATCGGTTATTCCGGGCGCGTAATAAACCGATTACCCGTCTTTTGGTCGTTACCGTTCGACTTTATTTATAGAAACTTTGGTTTGTCTTT
Organism: Centruroides vittatus; assembly: GCF_030686945.1. Taxonomy (NCBI): domain Eukaryota; kingdom Metazoa; phylum Arthropoda; class Arachnida; order Scorpiones; family Buthidae; genus Centruroides; species Centruroides vittatus. The sequence continues at coordinate 358,778 of NW_027122709.1, read as the reverse complement.
TGATTTGCCAAATTATTTCAATAATGGCGGTTAACGGAACCGTTGGCCGTCGCCGTTTGGCGGCACTTCCCCGATTAAAGTAAATTAATATCGAAAATATTTTCTACTCTGTTCCTTGTTTATCCGGCGGACGACGTTTTAATTAAAATATTCTTATTTTAACAATAGTTATATTAAGAAATGGGGGAAGAAACAGAAACGGAAGAAAAATTGTTCTCTCCATTAAATTTTTTAAACAATTAGTGGGGGAAGTTTGCGGAAACGGTAAACATTTTTAATTAGATTGAATATTTTACGGTTTTTATACCGACAATACCTAATTTACCGTTTTCCGCGCGACAAAAAAGTGGCGGTTAGAAAAGAGTTTCCTCCGCCGGAGAATATTCGTCCGATTAAAAACGATAGCCTTTTATTTTATTTTATTCGTAAAGAATTCGTCTCCGATTAAAAATAAATAACGGAACTTAAACCGGAGTGGGTGTAAAAGCGCCTCTCCGCCTCCGCGGAAACGACGCGGGCCAACGGATCGAAACTTGTATAAATTTAGAATGGTGACTACGGAAATATCTTCCCGTCGGACGAACAAACCGGGGAAAATTCCCGAAAGGTCGAAGGTCGAGCGGGGGCGTCCGGCCGTAAATTTAAAAGAAAAGGACCTTTAACGCCTTTGGGTGCGGAAGTTTAAAAGAAAAGCCCCAATACTAAAATTCCGGGAAGACTCGGAAGAGTTAAAGGCGTGGAAAAATCCAAGAATGCGAGGCGCTTCTTCCGGTTTAATTATTTTTGACTCCCATATTTTCTTTCCCGCGAAAACGATGGCCGGTTTGGTCCGGAAGAAGAAGCGTCACCCGCGTGGCGTCCGATCTCCACTCGAACTCGGGATCGATTCTCGGGTCGCGGGAACTGAGTCGTTCATTTCCTCGTACTTGTGCCCGGGGGATGCCTCCCGGCACGTCCCCTATTTAGGTGTTACTAACGTCGAGAGATCGATGGGAAAAGCCACGTCTGGGAGAACGAAGGAGCCGGCGTCCTTGAATGCTTTCCTCTTTTAGTCGGCATCCGGTAAACAAAATCGATCGATCGATCGACCGACTTCTGGCGCCGATCGACTCGGCCCGCTCGGTGACGCTTCTTCCGTCGCCGGGGTGGGCGCAAACTTTTCCGTCCCGCCAAAAATCTCTGCCGTTCTTTCGCGGGAATGAAAAAAAAAAAAAATGCTTTTTTCTCTTCGGCAGGAAGACCGCTTTCCTTCCTCCCGGTTTTATTAATTTAACACGATCCCCGGTCGAAAGAACCCGAAATTCCTCTCCAGTGGGTTTGGCGCGCCTTCCGGTGGCCGCGCTTTCTATTTAAATCTTTCCCGAGCCTCTGTCCGACCGGAGGACCCTGGCGGAGAAAACTCAATCCGTCGTTTTCTCAAATTTTTTTACCTCGATACCCGTTGACGACAAACGCCGGGAAATAACGGAGAGACCAGTCGTTTCCGGGTGGAAACCGGAGCCAAAGCCGCAGATCGCAAACGTCGCCATCTAGTGACGAAAATAGTAGTAGTAGTAATGCGTAAAACGATTACGATTATTTTTCTCAGATCCGTACGAAACAAAGTACTGTATTAGGTATTATTAACGTATAGGAAAATTACAATAAGGTTGATCCTTTTCCGGGAAAAAGAGCCAGTATTTTTTAATTTACAGTTTTACAAACACCAGTAAGGAAGTTATACAATTTAAACACTTACAGCCGATTGCAGAGACCGAGTTTACGTTAAACGACGTTTAACAGCCGAACGGCATATAGACGTTGGCTGGATGAACCGCGGTTTAAAATGTGTTGCAAAGACGACGGTCGTCTATTTCTGAACGCCATCTAAACGAATCTCGGCAAAACGTTGGCTCTTTCTTTCCTGTTACTTCCCTCTCCTCGGGTGTCGTTTAACCAATCAGGTCATTCATTTATGACGTCAGAAAAATGGCGACGAACAACGTGTTCAAATCATGCCGGAATTTTTCCGAAGCATAAAAGTGTCCTCGCGGAAGTTATAAAAAATTATCCTGCAGTTAAAGAAAAAGGTTATTCGGGGGATGAAAAATATTGCGTGGGAGATAATACAGAACGAATTTTCTTTGTCGTTTCCTTGTCGGTATGCTCGCAGCAAGATGTTATTCCGAATAAGATCTTGCTGAGAGCTTGTTTGACGAATAACTTGTTCGTTAAACAAGACTTCATTCTTATTGTAAACGTCTGTATCACTACACAAAAACTTTTTAAATTTATTTAATGGTAGTTTGATAAATATCTGCACACAGTAGAGACATAAACTCCGATAAGATCACCGGCTACCCTCTGGAAGCTTCCGGTGGCATAAAATGGTAATTTCGTCGTTAATACGAACAAATCCAGATTTAGAAAATCTATACCGAATTCGAAATTCGTCTTCGGAACAGATTTCTAAAGGATTATTCCGATCTCATATTTTCCTTTCGTCTTCGCAATTGTCAAGATGAATAATTTTCTTGATTCGTCTCGTTTACGAGATTTATTAAATGAACAATATCCATTATAACAAACTTTGCGGCCAACAAATGAATAGGCGACTTCTACTCAAATAAAATGGTGTCTAAACCTGCTATCAAGGGAGTCTGGAAAGTAGGTCAAATAACTTGCTTCTAATCGCTGTTTAAACCGGGGCAAGTGAGAAACGCCGTCTCTGCAATGAAATTTTCTCTGAACCGCGGTCTACACGATCTCTAAATTGCCGCCGGCGTTTAAACGTTGTCTCTGCAATCGGCTGACAGCGTTCAGGGAACGGAACCGCGTAGCTACTAGTGGGCCCAAAATCAACACAGAAGCAAATGACAAAAGCTTCTCCCTCTGCAGAAATAAATATTAGTAAAGATAAAAATTTCAAAGTACTATGAAAGTATATATTTTATGAAGATATGACTATTAATAATAATTTAAAATTTAACAATAAATTAGTATTAAAATAATAACGTAAGCGAAATAAAAATCAATAATAAATATTTCCTCCAATTTTCGCTTTGTTCGATGAAACGTCTAACACGAAAGAGGTTAATATATTTGATTTCAAGTATCTTGGCTCTATGCATGGTTCTGTTACAAAATGGATTCTATAGATGCTCTTAATCAGCCTCGGATTGACAACAAATTTCGACCCGAAAATATAAGAATATAACCAAGGCTGTTTGAAGGAGATTCAGTTATAAATTATAGTGTGTGTGTGTATACATAGTATCACAGCCACTTTAATTGCCAGTCCAAATTACAATGTAGCGTTTCTATATCCGGGATGAGAATTTACGTGTTTGATACGATGAACAAATGGCCGAGCGCTCCACTGCTCTAGGGAACCTGGAGTCAAGTACGGACGGGTCGACAAACTAAGGATTTTTCGGGTGGTAGTCCGTTCCGATATGATGGTACCGCTCCTCACCATCCTGCTTCCCATTGTGGGCCTGGTCCAAAACAAAGTAAGCTTACAAAAGAATCCTTTTAGCGACCACTGGGCGGAAAAAGTTAAAAATGGATGTTGAATTTTGGGAAGTGTTTGTTACGTGATGGTGTTGTTTACAGCGATGACGTGTGATATGTAAACGAATGAATATGACGAACAAATAGTTAATGATTTAACTGTAAATGTTACCGTGAGAGGTGTTTGTACAGATGTGTTGAGAAATGAAGAAAGTAGAATCTTTTACCAATGAAATTCATGCTGGCTGATCCACTGCTAAATATCCAGCAATCTTGAACGAATTTCGTGTCACTGACGTGAGTGTATCAACAAGCCATGGATGTGTCTCCCCGGGTGCTTCATCAGAACAAGCAGGCAAACTCTTCATTTTCTTCATTGTCTTCGATACGTATTGCAAGAGCTTTATCTAGCGATTATTTCCAAATCTATCGTTTGGAATTTCGCAAGGCTATAAACTTTCAATTGCTACAACAGTTGAGTTCCCGGGTCTTACGTTAGGTCCAGTCGTGCTCCCGGGCACTCAACCGTTGTACTAATAGAAAGTCCATAGCCTTGCAAAGGTCCAAACGATAGACTCGGAAATAATTGCCAAGTAAAACTCTCACAATACGGAAACAATCTTCTTCATTGTCTTCCGATAAATATTGTTTCTTTAACAATGTAAGTCGAAACAATGAATATGCTTATTTATTAAATTTTTTATGTGAAATATTTTAAGGGACTTTTATGAATTAGTAATTTCGAAACAAAAAATAAAATTATTGTCATATTATACAGCATTTAAATAATTGTGTTCGTTTTTTTTTAACTCTTTCCGCCCTGTGGGCACTAAGAGGGCCTTTTTTAGTAGGCCCATTATGGGTTCGGCCAGGCCCACAATGGGGCGACCGGGTGGTGAGGGACGGGGCCCGACATATCCGAACGGACCACCCCCCCTGAAAAATACCTGGGGATTATTCGACCCGTTCGGATTCGATTCCGGGTCCCCCAGAGCGGTAGGCTGCCACCTTTACCGCTCGGCCATCCGGCCGTCAAATTGTGTTCGTTTTTTCTAATCTTTGTACAATAGCAAATAGTTGTTAGTTGTAATAGTAGAATTACAAGACAGAAAACTATTAATATCGGAACATTCCTACGGACATTCCCTCACAGATATTCAAATCAGATGTCTTTTTATTTTTATTTTTTGAGGTATTCAATTGAAAAACTGACTTTTTTATATTACATTTATAGGACTGTTGTAAGCATTTAAAAAAAATAAATGTTGCGTTTCTAGTGTAATTTATTGAAAAAACTTATTTTTTGTTTAGTAATGACATTTCATATCTACAGAAACACAAGACTGAACCGTAATTTACACATTGCTACTATACTGATTGTTTTATTTCGGTATATATCCGGTCTAAACACCTTAATTTTCTAAGAATTATCGATCTACAGATGTAATTACTAGCCAATTAACAACTTTATTTTACCCAGAATGCATTTAAGAATTTCAATATTTCTTCCGTGTTAACAAGGCACAAAAGTTTTTTCGATACAGTAGATAATAATATTAAAGACATAAAAGGAATAATATTTTATAATAGGTATGTAGACGATTGCATTATTTTATTTGTAGTAGAAAGACTAGTGAAGAATTAATTTTAAAACAGGCAAACGCAATAGAAACTAACATACAGTTTGAAATTGAAAAAGAAGTAACTAACAGTATAAATTATTTAGATATAACCACGAAGGGAACTGATGATAATTTAGAATACCAAAAATTTATAAAACCTGTGCAAATACCAAGGGTACTTCATTATAAAGCTAACGTTCCACAAGCTACGAAATTTAATATTTTCAAAATGTATATTGATAAAATTAAAAATAGAACTACAGTAGAGCGTCGATAAATGGAACGTCGGTAAGTGGAATGGCCGGAAAGTGGAACGATTTTCAGTCGGACTGTGTCGTGCTGAATCGAATGTTTTTGATACTAAATTTACTTCTAAAGTATAATTTTCATGTTTTTTTTATATTATTTAATATATTTATTTTGTTTGTACAAAATGAAGAAATAATTTTTAACGATACGATAGCCTCGATGATTATTATAAAAATTTTCGTTAGGCTTAAAATCGACGAAAATTCAACACGAAGCGACACGCAACGGAAAAAAATTTGAACATCGGACAGGTTAATGTATTTTTTCGTACAAAGTCGGAAACTGGAACAAATCATTAACTGGAAGGAAGTCCCCAATTAGTTCCACTTATCGACGCTCTACTGTAGTAAATTACAAAATCAGGATATAAAAATGTTTTTACTTGATGGTTATACCAAAAAGATTTTAGAAAAATGGTTAAAATGGATTAATTGTAATAGAATAAAAACTAAAAATTTTGATAAAGATAAAAAATGTGTAAATTTATGTACCAAAAATATTTTAAAAGGGAAAGTAAATTTAATACCCGAAAAAAATAATTTATGTCATAGATCCGACAAACAAATTAATTTATTGGAATAAAAAGAAATAGTTTATGCATTTAATTGTAATCGTCACCCGTCAAAAACTTATATTGGCGAAAAAACCAAAAGGAAATTAGGTATTAGAATAAAAGAACACATAAGAGCAATCAAAGGAAATTATGCAAATTCTGCCGTTGCAGAACATTGTAATAATCACGGATGCCAAATTGATATAAATACGATTCAAATTAAAAAGAAAAAGTCTAATAATTACAAAAGGCAATTATACGAACATATAAACATAAAGAATGAAAAAAAAACAGAATAAACAATAATTTAGGGACAATAATTCACCAATCCTGGGACGCCATACTCGATGACGTTTACAAACAGCGAATGGTTTAAGTGATTGTTAAACTCGCATTAACATCGATGTCGTAAGTTAATGGAGAATGGAATTATGTAAGTTAAAACTTATCGGTTGATATTGTAATCCGGTTTTAAAGATTTATTGTAATTTTACTTTATACAGAAAAAGGTATTTATTAAAATCGGCAATTGTTATTTTCGGAAGTACAATCTACTTATACAAGGTATTGGGACACTTTCCTACTGTAAGTTTTTAAGAAATTTTAATGTCAGGTATTTATTATTACACGTAATGTCTTATTTATTCATTTTAATTATTTTAGTAGTTTGTAGTAATTCTGCCGATGAGGGGCATGCTAGCCCGAAACACGTATCTTTCTATGTGTACAGAAAAAATTACTACTACAGGTGAATTTTAATAAAACTTTGTTTTCTCTGAACTGTTATTATTGTGTCAAATTTTTAGACACCGGTATAAAGTCCTACTAATAAGCAATGTCCGAGTTGACAATTACAATAACAAAATTAGAAATAAGGACAGTAAGGCAATTTTAATTAAATTTATTTATATTTTATTTTGAAAGTAATTTCTAATGAATTCATGTAGCTTTCATTACTTTGACAAAAGTATAACGGCCTTTTTTTCCATCAATTCTAAATACTGTAGTAAAATTATTTCGCATATACTGTAACTTGGAAAATAATTTTCTTTTCGGATACAGGAGTTTAAAGTAATATAAATTTATAACTCATTTACATTTAAGTTCATTTAATAAACAAATGTGACCTACACGAATGAGATCAGTATAACAAATATTTCATAAAAATATTAAAACAAATCTCATTATTACTATCAAAACTATTCTTACTAAAATAATTGCAGATTTTCTGGTGCTGGGACAAACGTTAAAACGTAGATGTGGATGCAATTTCTCATAACTACTATACCTATTCGTTGTGTGGGTTAATACGGAAGCATTTAGCTTCGAGTGCTTTTCTCTCCGATGCTGCGATCGTACGATCCATTTTTGCCGCTTGGCCATACGCGGGGAGCGGGAAATAATGCCTTCCGGGAGGTCTTACGGGTAACTGGCTCCTATTCGGGCTTTACGGACGTAGAGAAAACCCGGAAAACTCCACGCGGCCAACTCGTCCGGGCGAGGTGCGAACCCACGACCGAACTCCCAGTGTTCAGGGAACGGAACCGCTTGGCCAATTTGGTAAATAGTACCAAAGTTAATAGTTTTTATCGATTAGACTTTCAAATTGATTTCAAATAATTCTTATATTCTTCGGTCAAAGTAAAATAATCACGTTTCAGTTTACGGTTCAAATTACATTCGTATATAATATTTAGTAATTGGAACGATATAAATTCATTTTGTCTAAAATTCCATTTACCAAATTAAAATTTCATTCGTTTCCCCATACAATTTCATTACTTAGAGATTAAATCAAACAAATACATTGCACTTTTGTTTACTATTCGTTTATTTATGTGAACAGTAATAGGCGTTTAGTAATATTCTGGATTAAATTAAAAGCACGCTATATCTATTTCACATATCTTCCATTGGTAAAGGACATGTTCTGTGCTCGAGTGAAAATATTCTTTGATTAGAAATGCGTTTAAAAATTCTAAATAACTAAGAACAACCGGTAAGTGCACTGAGCTAATTTTCGTTTATTTGATTTTGTACTTCGAATGGAAATTTATGAATATTTTAAAATTTATTTATCGATAAATAAGCTTATGTGATTTCGAGTGAAAATTGATTTCGAGTTGTATAAGATTATTGATCCATTCTAAGCACAAACCTATAAAATGTAATCTTATCATATCTTTATTAATTACATGTCTACCAACTATCTTCTTGTCTTTTTTTTTCTTATGTAATTAATTCTTTAATTACTGTTAAAATTCTAGTTATTTTAGGAGTTATCACAATAAGAAATTTGATCATTATTTTATTGTAACACTATCCATTGTAATATACAGCACATTATTTAACTCCGACATCTGAAATGCATTTCGGCGCTTTTTGCTGTGCCGAAATGAATTTTAGATGCATATAGTTAATCTGGTTCTCTTTCTGGTAAGCTTTCATCTCTGGTCTCGACTTTCATCTGTCTAACTCCGTTCTAGAGATTAAGGAAAGACAGAGACGAATGGACCACAGTGGGAATTTATAGGTCTACAGTTTTTTCGCCCTTCAGTAACCGAGTGGATAAAACCACCGTACATAGGTCGTGGGTTTGGGCATGGCCAACGGTCTGCCACGTGAAATTTTCCGGGTTTTCTTCGTATTAATAACACTTAAATTGGGACCAGCTTTACATACATTTTTATCCGCGATGCATCCTCCTCGGCAGATGGCTGACGTGTCGCGTTGCCGTAACCAAATAAACTAAACGAATTCTAATAATCTTTCTATAAACGCGATAATTACGAGCACATGTTTAATTGCAAAAAACCTGCACATCCCTTAGTAACTCATAAACCCATTGCCCAAACTTCTTTTACTGATACTGCTTAAGATGTTCTAACGTTCAGCCAAATTAATATACGTGCAACGATTTTAAGGCACAAAGTAAAGCCGAGAGTCTTTTTCTGTGCCGATGTTTATTTTTCTTATTTGTCCCCATGGCTTCCATGACATTGCTTCATTCAAAATTTCCTGTACTTGTAGTCTGCGTAATGTGCACTTTATTTACATATTGAGTCTTACTGTCAAATCTGCTTTCGGTATGCTTATGCCACAATTTTCAAAAGTTTCCTTTACTTTTAGTTTTTGTAAGCTTTACCGTTCAACCTGGTTTTACCAGTTCTTTTACAGGCATATAAAAGCAATCATTCTCACAATTTTACAAGATTTTTATATTTAAATAAGTCTTACATCAAGTTTTTCGGACGTTAAAGTTAGAAACTTTCCTCACGTGCGGGACCATTATAACCTATCCAATACGGATCCCTTTTCAAATAGTAACAGTAGACCAATATTAAGAAGTAGTCGTTAAATACTCTCTCTCCCTGAAGAACAACTAATACTTTTGGTCGAATTAACTTCTACTTCCATCTGCAACGATCCCTTCTTCCTATCGGACCCACCGGTATGGTGGCATTCGAATAGGGACGTTATATAATATGAAGTTAAGTACAAAATATCATTTGAGTGGTTTTCCAGGGTGCCGTGTTGACGTAGTTGGTGTATTTTTCGCGAAATTTGATTGATGGCAAATAACCATTTGATATTCGGCTCTGAATGAAACAGTTTGTTAGTGCTAACATTAGAAAAAATACGATATCTCAAATAGTTTAAGATATAGTATTTTCAGTTGGCGTCTACTTGAACAATGAAAGTGTTTATTTTGTATATGAGTATCGCAATAAACGTGATAATAGTAGGCTAAAATAGCCAAATTCTTTATATGGTTTTCGTTTCAATATTTTTTGTATTATAATAGTATTTGATTTATATAACTACAAAGGTTTATCACACCGAGTGACCAATGTAACACATTTTGAAAATTTTATTCTTCTACACTGTACACAATTTGAAGAATTTTAAAAATGTGTTAGATTGGCCACTCGGCGTGATAAATCTTTGCGTACGATAATGTTTGTAGTTATGTACTGTACATCAAATACATAACTACAAACGTAATATAATAGAAGGGTTAGAAGTATGAACTAATCTAATAATCTTAACTACAGGAAAATCTACTAAAATTATAAAATACATCTTGTACAATTTTATTGTACACTATCTTATGTCATTGATGAGTAATGTTATGAAAATAGTTTATACTGTATAATCACTCGTAAAATTAAATAAAACGACACGATGTTCACGATATAGAATATATACGACTTAAATATTTTCTTTCCTTTTAAAATTCATAACATATTTGCATAAAATGTATTAAAATTTTTCATAAAAACACTTAATTGCTGTTAAGAATTAATTAAATAAAACACCGGATTCGGTACACATATGATCAATAAAGATATAGAGTATACATTTTACATACTTGCGCTTAGAATCGGTGAATAAGGTTATATAATTTCAAATAAATTTTTCATTCGAAAAATATAAGCTTATTTACCGAAGAACTAGCAGGTAAGCCAAGCGCTGTTCGGGCATAAAATAAGTGTATTGAATCCTACAATAATTCATTTAGAAATATATTCAAATAAAAATATAGTTTCTGCTTTATGTGCAGTAAGAGAGGCCTTTAGCAAGCTCATTATGGGTTGGGTCGGGCCCGCAAGGTTTAATAAAAGTTGAAAACACGACCGAGTAAAAAAACTCTATATCCATTTATACGAATAATTTCCTCGTAAAAGTAAAGAAACATAAAACGAATAATCTATTCATATCAATATTGAATTTTTAAATTAAATTATAAAATAAAATTTATACTTCGTTTACGGTTTATTTTTATTTGTGAGATTAACCGGCGGTAGGATACCCAAGAGGGCATTCCTACCTCTTAAGGAGGATGCGCACATGCGGCGCGGCAAGGAAAAGCGGTGTCGCAAACGCGTCTTCGCCGCGCGGCAGCGTAACCACACGAGCGGCAATCCGTTAACATTTCGGCGCCTGCGTTCAGTATTCGAGATGGCGAACGATAACGACACTGTTCTTCTTCTTCTTATTCTTTTAATATGGAGATTATTAGCGACACTGTTGCTACAGTGCGTCGTTCGTGTCTAAAAATAGGTTCCGAGATAAGCGCTTTACACTAGAGGCGCTGTTGTCACTACCGATGTCGTTTACATTCGTAGCAATAGAGCCGAAATGCTATTCTCGCCACAGAATAATAATATTTCCTAAATTAGATAAAATATCGAGTATACTCTCTTCGTGTAATTTGTTGAAACTAAACACTCTGTAAATGAATTTTCGATATCACATATATCCTTCAATGCCACTATTTTATCTTATATCAATCCTCCTTTATCAAACTCCTTTGTAAATCCCGCACATTCTGGATGTATATCAGTTGCATTAATCGATTTTGCATCGAGACACTTTACAATCGGTGCAGGATGTTTTCGGTAAAAACTTTCTTACCGCATATCCAGAAATATAATAAATTAATTGCAAATTACTATGTTGATGAACAATATCCAAATGTTCTAGATTCTCACATTTCAAGAAAATTATCAATTCTAAAAAATCTAGACTGGCCATTCTTCATAAATTGTTGTTTTGGACATATCAAAGAGCTAATAATATTGGGAAAAGTATTGCCATTTCTTGGTGTTTTGGCTAAATTATAAAAACTCAAACATTCTACAATAGTTAAAACTTCATCGGGATTAGGATAGTCATTACAACCCTTGGATTGTCTAATGATACTAAAGAGATTTTCCAACTTATCTCGACTTAATCTTCCTGTCATCAAATACTTATATCCTAATTCTCTCGATAGATATTCTAAAATAGACAAAGTACTTTTCACTATGATTTTTAATCCATCCAATGTACTTTTGCTTATACATCCAAAATTTTTTGGTTCGCAAAGAGCCCCCATTTTTTAAGAAAATCTAAAAAATCTTTCAAAAATTCAACTTCTTTTTAATTATTACATAATGCATATTTATATGCACGTGATGTCATTATTTTAATTAATTTTCCAATGCGTTCGATAAAGTTAACTGTTGGTTGTGAATCACCATATTGTGCGAGGGTATCTTTGTACAGACAGAGACCTTTTAATATTTCGGTGTTAAATAACTGAAAGGCATAACTCGCACGCATCTTTTCGATATTATCGGGAAAGAAATGAACTTTAAATATTTTTGGCATGGCTCTTAATGATACAGTCTTCTGATCTTCCTTCCGAGCCATTTTAAGAAAGTCTAAATTAACTTTACCATCTGGAGTATTGAATATGCTAATTTTAAGAAAACAGTTTCTTAAGCATTTTATAAGACGAGGAAAATCTGAAATAAAGTGCAAAAATCTGGATTCATCATAGGGGTGAATTGCTCTGTATTGTATCACATTATTATTAACACCGATACCAAATTCTTTCCACATAGATCTATTCCACGTCGCTCCATCTCCTGTAACAGAATCAACATATAAGCCTGCTTTTTCTATTTGAATAATAGCTTCTATTAAAAGTTTTGCTAATATATTTCCTTTGACGTTTTTACGCGTTCCAAATACTCCTACAATTTGAACCCAATCTCCTACAAAAGGCTGAAATAATAGTACAAGGCCATGATCACACATCTGTTCTTTCATTTCTTTTGTTGTAAAAGAGCCACAATGAACAAATCCCCGAATATAGCCATTTTGTTTAATTTGTAAGCCTTCGGATAATTTGATCTCGTCAAAAAGGAGATTACCACGTTTACTATAAGAATCTAAATATTGTGTCTTTTCTTTAAGAGCAACAAATACTTTTTCATTAAATCCAAAACCAGCCTTAAAATTTTAAAAATATTTTTTAATACAAGTTTTGCTTGGTAAAACTAGTATTTTATTTATGCGCATGTGTTTCGTATAAACGTGGACTCTTCATTCTCATAATGATGCATTCTAGCAGCCACTGTTCGTCATACATCATTCCTTTAGTACTTTTTCGTTCGGAAGACTTCAGACATTCCTTAATAGCTAACTGTTGCTTTAAAGCTGCTTAAATGATGCTTGTTTATTTTGTTCTGTAATTTCTTCATTCAAATTTTTATTCTTCTTGTAGAGGCTTTGAATTTATTTTCTGTTGATTTGACTGATTTGTTTTTTTTCTTCTTGGATTTTGATATTTTATCCAGTAGAGTTTTTCTTACATATTTACATGATAAACACTTTTTTAAGGATTGGTTTGCAACACCTGAACATTTTTGACTCCTAAAAATGTTACAATAAATGAAAGAATTTTTAGTCAAAATGTTTTTTGGAACCATATCTACAAGTTCATTAAATTCAGTTATTTGAGATTTCCCTGACATTCATACATTTTATCTGTTTCCTGCAATATGTTCTCTAAAGTAGTAATTGATTCTAAAACACTGTAATGTTTTAAAATAGTACTTCCAACGATTACAGTACAAGAAATTAAACCCTCGGCATTTTCTTCGATGATGACAAATTTACCTGGATCCATCAAGCAAGCTTTTAAGTTCATACATCCAAACTTTGAAGTTAAAATATCGTTTTCAGTTTTTAAATTTCAAGTTGCAAAAATAAGAATCTTAAGAGAATTTTGGAACAATACTTTAGACCAATACATAGATGGTAAATTCACTTCGTGGAAGTGTTCAAAAAATGGCTTTTCTACTATGTAAGACTCAACATAATCTACTGATCTGATAGACTCTTCCTGACTTAATTTACGTTTTTTTGTTGGTATAATATTACGTTCGTTTGGAGGTAATCGTTTTTTTTTTGGTATGTAGGATAAATATTTTGGCAAATTTGGGAAGATAGTTGGAATAGCATCTGACACAAGTTTAGGACGATCTCTAGGAATTGTAACTTCTTCACCATTAATTATATGTTTAAACGTCCGTTTAATAAACTGCTCATCAAAATGAAGCTCGCAAACACAACAATATTCATCAAAAATTTTGTCACTGCGAGGAATTAATCCTCAGTGAGTCATGTAACTTTTTGCCCTTGCCTGAGTCGCAGTGGGTCTCTCGGACCCTATTTTAATATGAAATTATTAAATTTTATCTACCGCGTAAAAATCCTACAATTTCACCGTTAAATTCTGCGCTTTGTTTTCTTTCTTTCTTTCTTACTTAATTGATAAAAAAATTTTAAGGAACATTTTATATTTAAAAAACGTTAACTAAAGATTGAGCTGGGTTTGTGAGACCCACTGTGATTCATTGAGGGCTATTTCTCTGTGGCCCAATTTTCCTTATAGATACTTTAAGATTAATTGTCTGATATTTTTTTAATCAATTATTAAATTTGCATGATACACACTCCCAAGTAACTTCGGGTCGAGAAATCCCCAGGAATTTTTCGGGGGTGGTCCGTTCGGATATGTCGGGCCCCGTCCCTCATCACGCGGTCGTCCCATTGTGGGCCTGGTCGAACCCATAATGGGCTTACTATTAGAGGCCCTCTTAGTGCCCACAGGGCGGAAAGAGTTAAAAAAAAAAACACTCCCAAGTAACAACTGTAGAAAAAGAAATAGAAGAACCCTCCACATCTGAAGCAGCAACTACACAGCATCTTAGAATACATAAAAATGAGTGGCTTGTAATAAAGAATAAACAAACATCATCTTATCCTATCAGTGCTGCTGCAGAGAATGAAATACAAGCGTAAGAAATACAACAACTGTGATAAAAATATAAATAAAACTTGAAATTGACAGAATATATAAAAGTTTACGTCACTCCTTTTACAATGTGACAGCACGCCAGTGCCGCGACACACCGGTTGTGGAACACTGACATAGGTAATGGTAAATTAATTTGCATTTTACTGTTTTATTTTATGACACATGTATAATTAGAAAAACCATAGCTATCGTCTGATACATTTAAATAACCATAGAAATTTAATCCAGATTAAACTATTTTTAAAATAATTTATTATCTTTATTTTAACACTACATAAAGTGTTTTATACAATTTTACTTGATTCGGTACAGTGAGAAATAGTATTTGGGATGAAATACTTTTGAATTTTTGACACGAGAAATTACATTTCTTATGACACGATGACTCTACATATTTTGGTAATTTATATAATCTGCACTATCAAAAGTAGAATATGAATGAAATTTATTGATGGCCTACTACACCTGTCCTTTGTTTATATAGGCCTAAAACAACAATAACATGTCTTTCTTTTACACTCCATGTCATCACTATCACTCAATATCTAATAATACTGTCTGAACTCTTGCCATCGTACTTTTACCTATTTTATTTGTCGACCTCTAACTCATCATCCTCTAATCATATCTAGGTTATTATGTGTGTAAATATGTTGAATATGTTGTCTAAATAGTTGGAATTTCCTCTTTTTTTTCTAATAGCCTATATTTGAAATCTGAGAACTAAATATACTGACTTTTAATCCTCCTGTCTAACCTGTTCCTAACTTTTTTGGCTCAACTTTATTTTCTATCTCATTAATAAACACAATATAAACTTTGAATAACATATATCTTAGTTTTTTTCTCACTGCAAACTACAATAATTCAACTAATATTAATAAAAAGAAAAGATGGGGTTTATCACGTTTAAGACCATAAGTCACCCTAAATCCCCCCTTTTTTTAATACGTGGTTTAATATTTTCATAATTTAATGTGTATAATTCTCATCATTCCCTTTTCTCCCTCATTCAGAAGACAACGGGAATCTCGAAGACATCCCATATTAATAATGTATATACAAGCTTAATTATAAATTTTTTTACTACGTTTTCTTGCCCTTTACGAAAACTTTCAAAAATATTTAAAAATGAGCACAAATTGTAAGCGAAAAACATTCCAATTTAAAGTGTAAAATCTTGAAAGTGATAGTTAATAGAAACATAAATGTTAACGATATTTGCGAATAAATAATGTTCAAAACCGAATTAAAATAGTATTTATAAGCGGTACTTTATTTAAAAAAAGAAATCGAGTTGAAAACGAAAAAATTTCATATACTAAAAGAATTTCGAGTGTTTACAGCTGACTCTCCCTATGCTCCAGCCAAATTTACGCCGTGAAGCGATTGAAGCGCTCGAAGTGGCAGAAATATTTATTACGCCAGCATCGTAGCATTGAGCTATTGGCGGCGCAAGGACCAGTATATCTATCAACTCTAAATTAGAGTCTCCAATTTAACTTATTTGGCAACAATAAACACGTAAACCCATAAAATTATTATGAACTTACTGGTTAAGAAGACGGTCGAACAAACGGATGGTTTAAATTTTGGATGATGTAAAAAAAAAAAAACTATTGCCTTTATATACGCTTTTCGTGATCTTACTGTCCATCCAGATAGTGACTCCATTTTCACCCAATTTCCGATCTAATAGAATCTATGAATGCATACGCATTGCCGACGATAATGATTTTTTTTAAATTTGCAGACAATTAGCAAAAATATTTTTATTCCTAATTGCTAATTTTATTTTAACGAAAAATAAAAATTGAAAAAATTTGATAACAGATGGCGCTATTAGCAGGACATCCATAGAGTACCTAGATATCAGAGTAGCGACAGACGAGTCATCGCCGCCATGTTCTGTCGACTGTCATCACGTGGTCTACATTAAGAAATGACGATTTTTTAAGTTTAATAAAGCATTTTTACAAATAAAATGCTTTATTAAAATTTTAAAAAAATCGTCATTTCTTAATGTAAACCCATAGACCACGTGATGACAGTCGACAGAACATGGCGGCGATGACTCGTCTGTCGCTACTCTGATATCTAGGTACTCTAGGCATCCATCTCCCTCTTTAGTCGTACCGTTTAATTAAGTGTTTTAACTCAATTTTTCACCCACTTCCCAAAATTCTCAAACAGGAATTTCGATAATTCAGTGTTACATATATAAAACTAAAAGATAGAAAATGAAAAATATAAAGAAAGTTTTAAAGAAACGCTTTTTATTCACATAAATGCACCGAAAAGTAAAACTAAATTTTCTTTGGTTTTCACGCTGTTCTCGGTATTATGTCACCAAAAATAAAACCGTGGAGCATTCTTGTTTACAAATATTATTTGTTACACTTTCTATCAATTTTTGCGAGCTTCCCATAAGTGCCCCACGCTTTTACACTTAATTAACTCATTCGAGTGTAAACCTTCCGTTATATCGTTTCCTATAGATATATCGGGGAGAATATACTGGGACGAGTTAAGTTTATGGCAGTGATTCTCGAACTTTCTCGATCCACCGCCCCCCTTTGTTCCATAAAGTTATACCCAACGCCCCCTAACCCATTTTCTCTTGTGTGAGAAAGGATTGGAAATATTCTTAGGAAAAAATTTCTATGAATCTCACACTTTGTGCCCTTACCGTACATTGTTCTCGACATCTGGAAACCATTAAACGCAATGTTTCCTCTTATCAGTTTAACAGAGGAAAGGGAACGGCTGTCAGTGACCCCAACTTTTGCCTTTGGCCACCGTTCAGTACCTTGCCTCCAGTGCCTCCCTAGATTTACTCACCGCCCACAAGGGGCGTTATCGCCCACTTTGAGAAACGCTGGTTAATGGCACTAAAAGCACGAAGGGGACAAATTATGTGATTTTATAAGGTGCGACAAATTTTGTGGTAAGTGACGTAATTCGCGACGCGGTTGCATTTGTAAACTTGCGTGTTTTGACGCCGGCATTGTTTTGTTATAAGCTACATATAACTACAGTACGCACTTTTCAAATGTAATTTCCTTCTTTTGTTTTGCGTCATTACCGATTACTCTTTTAGTTCTCAACATAATAAATACGTATTATAAAAATGTATACTTTTTTAATTTCCTTCCTTGACAGTCGAGGGGTTCCTTTCCTTCCTTGACAGAGTAAAATCATAGACGACTTTTCTACAGTCATTACCCGTTATTTCGATTAAAATATCGAATACTGCGTTTGCTCGTCACCTCCACAATATTAGATTCTGAGTTTAAACGACTGCACTTGTCCGTCGGCTGATCGTGCCCGTGCAATGGATGATATTAATTAACCGAGGATAAATGACGACCACGCCGGAAGGCAGGGTCGGACAGGGAGGGGTTAAAGTACAATGGATGTCCGTTTTATTTCATTAATTAAATTTTAAGCACTTTATGAATTTTATTGTTCATATAGTGATAAAGGTTTTGCAGGGAATTTGAGTTTTGTTGGACGTCCAAAGAGGTAGGTGTTTACGGAAACTAGGACAAACTGGGAGAACGGGAAGTGGGAGTAAAAACTTAAAAAAAAAAAAAAAAAAATGCGGACGTAATTTTTGGACCGCTCCAAAGCTGTTAAGACTGCGAGTAACATTTGGGAAAATTGCGAAACGAAATCAGTTCGGCATTTCGAGAAAGGTAGCGATACCGCAGTTCCCATTTGGAGTTTACATTCTAAGCTGGTAGCAGAACTTGGAAAAATCCAATCCGAGAACCACGTCTGGCGAAGGCCGAATGGCTGAGCCGTCGAGGTGGCAGCCTCCCGTTTCGGGGGTCGAAAAATCCCCGGGAATTTTTCGGGTATGTACCGTCCGGATACGTCGGCCCCCATCCCTCACCACTCGATTATTGTGGGTCTGCCCGAACCCATAAGCAGCTTGCTAAAAGAGGCCCTCTTAGTGCCCACAGGGCGGCAAAAGAAACCGGACCCGGAGAAAACTTACGGGTCTCTAGTAGTCTCTGTTTGAATTTTATAATTCGCGAAAATTACGTTCGTTTTCGATTCGTATTCTAACGTAACGTTCTCGGAATACTGGAACAATTCCTATAGAACTACTACGAGCGTCCAGAGGGGCTAACGGGGCTCCCAAAATCGAGTAAATATTCCACAAATTAGGGAGGTAAAAGCGCTGATGCGTAACCTGGGACCGCTGGACGTGGTTCGGACTTCATGGAAGCACCGACAATAGTGTAAAATAATACTTTTAGTCGTTATCGCTACCTGGCAATAAATGGAGATCCCCTTTTATACACTTCGTCAATTACAACTGAGAAAATTCGGCAGCCGCCGTGGCCCTGTTTTTGGTTGGATATTTTCTAAGGTTTCTTTTATAGAACGTTTGATTTCTTACACGAAAACAAAGACCTTCGACCAATACGATTTGCATAAAATGCTGTTCTTCACTTTCAGCCGGTTAGGTGTACGGAAGATAATTTCGCCTA
The DNA here is from genome assembly GCF_030686945.1 of Centruroides vittatus. Classification (NCBI taxonomy): domain Eukaryota; kingdom Metazoa; phylum Arthropoda; class Arachnida; order Scorpiones; family Buthidae; genus Centruroides; species Centruroides vittatus. Next base: position 339,644 of record NW_027122709.1, on the reverse strand, counting down.
CGCTCTTCTCTGAGGCGTTGTAGATACTCGCCGGGAAAGACCGCAAAAATTCGGGTGCCGTCGCCGAATGGGCAGAAAGTTATGAAAGTATAAAAATAATGTAATGCCGATATTTCGAAGGCAAAGTTTCGTTGACGTACAGAAAGCGACTGGGCAAACGACGGAGGAAAAAACCTTTCGGCTGTGGCACCCGAATTTTTAAAGGTCTTTCGGGTATAACGGGTTCGGTTTCGTCGCCCTTCTCCCTCGATAACGTCCTCTCCTCGTCAATTTCTTAAAATTCTCGTAATCGTTCCAAAAACATTTTATCTGACGACATTTTCGCCACAGTAAAGCATCGTTTCGCTTTTTTCTTACCAAATTTTGAAACTATATTTCTCCTCCGTCGACTCCGATAAATGTTAAATTATAGAGAAGTTGCGGCCGACGTTTTCAACGCGAAAACGTGTACGTCGGACGTTCAACGCAGCCTTCCCGTAAGCCTAGAAGTTTGACAGTGGCGTTTGGAACGTCAGTGGAATCATGCTCACGAGGCGTTACAGCGTGAGTGGCTGCGACTGTCATCATGCGCGACGTTCCAAACGCCACTGTCAAACTTCTAGGCTTACGGGAAGGCTGCGTTGAACGTCCGACGTACACGTTTTCGCGTTAAAAACGTCGGCTGCAACCTTGCTTATGTTTCCGATAAACGAGTTTTCGTGGCGGCAGTTTTATTTCCAATTTTCATTCCTAGATATTAAAATAGTTTTTTAATATATTCCTTTCTTTCTCCAAGTTTGTCTATAACAATGCAGTAATTTGAATTGGGTAAAAAAATCATTCAATAATTCACTATTTAAATCCAGATCGTTTGCAAAGGGGTAATAGCGAGATTGCGGCTGACGACGTTTTCAACGCGAAAACGTGTACGTGGGACGTTCAACGTTCATGTGCAGCGCCGTCGAATGTCATCGGAATCATGCTCGACGTTCCAAACGCCATTGTCAAACTTCTAGGCTTACAAATCTCGGCGCTCAACGTTCACGTTTTAGAGATGAAACTTCGGCCGCAACCTGTCTAATACTTGGAATCTCCAATTCCTATTTATTCGCAGATAAAAATTACAAATTTTCTATTATACTTAAAATTTCGTATGTATTATGTTGGATATTAATGTTACGAAAGCGGCCGGATGGCCGAGCGGTCAAGGTTAGTAGCCTGCCGCTCTGGGGGACCCGGGATCGAATCCGGACGTGTTGAAAAATCCCCAGGAATTTTTCGGGGGGTGGTCCGTCCGGATATGTCGGTCCCCGTCCCTCACCACCCGAACCCATAATGGGCTTGCTTTACGAGGCCCTCTTAGTGCCCACAGGGCGGAGAGTTACAAAAAAAAAAAAAAAAAATGTTACGAAATTTATAATCAAATTCAAATTAGTACCCACGAATATTTTTGTGAACGCAATAGCGAGATTGAGGCCGAAGTTTTAAACGCGAAAACGTGTACGTCGGACGTTCAGCGCCGCTTTCCTGTAAGCCTAGAAGTTTGACAATGGCGTTTGGAATGTCGAGCGTGATTCCAATGACTTTCCAAACGCCATTGTCAAACTTCTAGGCTTACAGGAAAGTGGCACTGAACGTCCGACATACACGTTATCGCGTTTAAAACTTCGGCCTCAACCTCGCTAACAATTACTTTATGTTTGGGACGAGTCCTCCGTGTATCACAATTTAAAAATGCGATCAGAAAGTAAGGTACCAAGTTGTGGAATATGGCATTCTTTATTTTGATAGATTTGGTCGTACATCGCGTCATTAGGAAAAGGTTACTTTCACGCTTTTCTGACGTAGAACGTTATGTCCGGACCGCATTTTGACTAGAGAAGTAATCTTTCGCCGCATGTTAATGGCATTGGTTCCCGTTGCGAATACCACGGAGCGAGTCTGCTATATTTCCAAAGAGAAATATAAACTCTTTGGGAGAATCACTTGGCAATAATCAAATTTTTCACGCGTGGCATCCGACGAAAGGTTATTTACAGCAGTTATTGCTTTGTTTGGTCGACTGGGTAACTTACATTACTTGGTTATCACAAAACAGACAGGGACTGTTTATTTACACACGCACACGCACGAACGACACTTCAAATTCATATCCTAGGATATTTACTTAATTTGTTTCAGTCCTTCTTCAGACTCCACGCTGTTCCCAGATGACCCCTTCCGTTAGAAAATAAAAGTCCGTATTGGACTCGATTCCACTTAAATTTCAATTTTACGGCAGTTCCAAATAAAGCCCGATATTGGACGATTCCACCACATTTTATGTAGACATATCTAACAATAGCGATGCTTTGCGAAACTCTTCTGCAATTTCTTGTATTGTTACAAAAGTGACAAATTCTAGAAATTAGAAATTTCACCTGCTTAAGCTATATTCTGGATTGTTTTTATGACATTTATCCTTAATATGATTACACGAAATGAAATAAAAACTAATTTCGGAATTGTTGCAATAAAACTGTTAGGAAATGCCTTTTATATAAGCCAAACAACCAAATCTGTCTAAACATCTTTTCGATTATTAAAAAAAGTCAACAAAAATGGAATTCTAGAAATCTAAATGCCTCTCGCTCTCTTCCATTATATTACCAGACTGTATACTTATCCTTTTTAATTGTTACGGTATTTGTTCCGGCCCACGCCGGCTTTGCAAATTGTAGTTTCGAACCATATCCTTGAATTTTAAAAACTGTTATTTGCAATGCCGGAACATAATTCGATTTCCGTCGTGAGTGCTTAATAGAAAGGAAAATTAGCAAAATCTCCCAAAAATGGTCTGACGAGAAATGTCAGACAGAATTCTATTTGTTATGAAATTGCACTTTTATAGAAAATAAGTTGTAACATTATTATATAGCTTTAAAATCTGCAAGGATGGCATTTGATTTGTTCGAGTAAGAGTGTATAAATTTTTCTTTGATCGTTGGCTGGATGACGTTGAGCATTTTCCATGTACGAAATCTCCGATAGTACTAGGAATCTCTCCGTATTGTAAACGTAATTGGTTAACACGAAGAAAGCTACGAAAACTAGCAAGAAGCAAGACGAATTACCAATTCCGGAATCTATTTCTGGTATAAATTACAATAAAATAATTTGCATTGTCATTTAAAGCATAGGAAACAATTCTAAACAAGAAAAAAATTGCAGTATGTAAATATTGAAAAATAAAAACTATTTTAATTAACAACAGAATAATAAATTTTCTAAATATTCTCTCTTTTTGAATACCCAGAATCGGTGCAATTTATGTCTACCTAGTGTGTTCGATTTCCAATCGTAAGCAATTTCCAATGCAATACCACAATGCCACTAAATTAACAAAATAGATGAACATAATACAAGTAAAAAAATTAAAATGCCTTCTCAATTCACATTCTATATGTATATTTTTAATATAATATAGCATTTAAATTAGACAAAAAGTTGCTATATTTGCTTTACTGCATATTTCCTGTCAATTTGCTGAGATGCATAGTATCTTTATATATTTAGATTTATATATATATATATTTATATGTATATATTATAAATATTGTACTACAATTTGCCACACGCGAGAAAAAGCTCATCTTAATTGCTACTAGTCTTCTATTATACTTGGCAGTCAACAATTTTGTTAGCTATCCACATGTAAAAATTCATCTTCTCTGTGAGTAAATATAATAGATAAAAGGAAAACCGTAAAGTTCTTTAAAATATATTCACCTTAACAAAGATTTTCTTAATTAATTGAGATTAACTATCTACTTTTATTAGGATTTGCAAAAGAAAATAATGATTTGTAATGACTTAATCCCTCCTATAAAAAGATAGTAATCTATTAAAAAAAATGATTCAAAAGATATCTTAACGACCTAAAGAAAAGTAGACATTCATCTATCGCCTAATTTCTAAATATATATAAAAAGTAAGTGGTGAAAAGATAATCAAGTTCATCCAATGATAAGAACATATGCGTGCGCACGCAAACACTTATCGCTGGATGAACAATAGAATTTTTGTTCTTGAATATATTTACTTGAGTAAATATATTAATGAACAAAAAAATCGATTTTTACTAAATACTTAGAAAAATAAAATGAATAATAGTAATAGTGATGCATTAACACATATTACTATTAAGTGAAGCTATCAATAAAATACATTAACCCATAAATAAAAATCTGCATAAAATGATGAAAAAGAAAGGTTGGGATTTCTGGCATTGCAGCTAAAGCAATCTTCATGAATCGGGAGATGGCCCGTAAAAGATAAGTTCGGGAATTTGCCCACCTTGGACGCCGGTGCCGTTGGTGCTGTCAGAAGAGCATTGAAACTGGAATGTGACGCAGCCAACGGTGATTTCTGTCAGGCCTTCCTGTCCAAAATAACTGAGTTCGGCTCCGTCTAGAATAGTAGAAGCAGTATAAAATGTGTCTGCTTCAATCTGAATGGGATGCTGAAAATACACCTGGAAGGTATTACTGGAACCATCCGAGAAAAATTTGGTCTTATTTTCTGCCAGCACCTTACCCATTCTCTTCAGCTCAATTTTGGCTGTATAATCTGCAGAGCCATTGCTTGACCCGTATAAGCCAAAACCCACGATAAAAATTCGTTTATCCACACAGAACTGGATGCTATCACACCTGCCCCGGTAACGCCACTGGTTACTTCGGTAAGCAGACGACTGAAATCGATGACAGATCTGTGTTTTGAGGCCAACCCTTTGTTTTGTTGGAAAATTCAAATTTGGCTTATTGCAGGCCGTGAAAAATAAAAAAATATCGGTGGTCTCCTGTAGAGTCAGAATGCCAGACTGAGCAGCTCCGTTTGCATATTCCTCTAGAGCCATGGCTGGGATGCGGATCAGATATAATGCCTTGCCGAGCACCATCCTCTTATTTTCGGCAGTTGGCTCCAACTCCCTTCGGGCACATTCGGCTGCCGCCCAGCTGACGGCTGCTCGGAACAACACCAACTCTTTGGTGTTTAGGGTCTCCCGCTGCAAGATCGACTCTAGAGTGTTGTAGTCAATATCTACGAATCCGTCGGACGAAAGTGCTAATTCAGCCTGGGCATCGATCACTTCCCAGCAGCGCTGCATCAGATCGGGTTCTTCAAACAGACGACTCTGGCTAAGAAGAACACACGCATTTTTTGCAGTCAAACTGGTCTCCAAATAAGAAACACAAGCACGAGCCAGATGAGGCACAAGATACTTTTTAGCTGCATACAGAGTAGCTAACACAGTATCAGCTTCCAAATTGATCTCATCACAATACAAGTACCTAGAAAATAAATAAAGCATTTTAATGATGTAAATAAAATCAAACTGTTTGTTTATGATATTGACATATTACAAAATGTAGATTTTATAATAAGAATTTTGTTTAATATTTATCAAACACTAAAAAATGAAAACTGATAACATACAATTATCCAAAACTTGAAAATGATCAATTATTGTTTTGTTAAAAAATTTAGGCCAAATACTATAAACAACAATACAGAACACATCATAGAAAAGTCAGAAACAAGCCATTTGGCATCTCTAGCAGACAGAAATGGTATAAGGATATGACAACTATGAGCTAAATGTATGACCAACTAAATTTGCATATGATTTAGATAATGTTGTAAATAATGATTTCAGACTTTATGGACTTTTTTTAATAAAAACAAATTTTTTTTTGTTTGCTCGTAAGATTTTTATCAACAGCTGTAAGAAATGTGCAACAATATAAGAGAGTAGATTTGGATTTAATTTTAAGAAGTAAATTAAGTTTATAGTGTTTATAATGATCATAATAATCCAATGAATAAGTCACAACGATATCTTACTACGGATACTTCATATTCTGTAATTAATTCTTGTATCTTATTTTTACGTTTCCATTCATAACTAATAAATAAAATTATTATGATGAAATTCCTTTAGGATATATATATATATTAGGGTATAATATATATACACATAACTTTTTTAGGGTATAATATATATATTATACCCTAAAAAAGTTATGTGTATATATATTATTTCATTATTTTATAATATAAATATCATATAATATAAAAATCATAATTTTATTTCAGTATAAGTATTTCTATAATTTGTTTCATCTTATAGTGTTTTATATTGAAAAGTTTAAGACATTTTTAAGTTTAACTTTTAATTAGCATTTTATTTACAGATATTTCCAAAGTAAAAATTTTGATAATAAAAATTTAATATCTATTTCTGCAAAAGAAAAGAAAAAAATGTACAGGTATACCTCGTCTTACGTCGGTAATTGGTTCCAGGAGAGGCGACGTAAGTCGAAAAACAATGTAAGTCAAATTTACTTGTGTAGTTACGACGTAAGTCGTAGTTTTGACTTACGTCGTAACTAAAGGCCAATAATGGAGGAAACTCCAATAATGAGCACTTAAAGACCGCTAAATAAGACAACAACACAGGAACACAAATGTTTTCATGTTTCGTTCTCTAGGATTTATGATGATTATATTAACATTTACTGTAAATATACATATTTTAATATGATTTTATGTGCTTTTAATGCTTTTCTAGTGATATTACGACTTCAATGTTTGTGGCGGACGGATTTAAAGTCGAATAAACTGATTTAAACTTGATTTTTTATTTTTTCATATATATATATATATATATATATATATTTTTTTTTTGACAAATGACATATAATTGAGAACGACTTAACTTGAAACGACATAACCCAAGGTATAACTGTACATAATATGACTTCCAAAATTTGCTAAGAGACAAAACATTGTCATATAGCCATAAAGCCTTCTAATGGTGTCCTGCGGTATCAGACCACTCAATATTCACTTGATCCCACAACTCAGATGCATTCTGGGTTAGCTGAGAAAAACCTCATAAGCATTGCCAAATAAAATCCTCAAACATGCATAATACATAAATGATCTGGAAATCTTGTTATTTGTGTAAACTCCTGCAGACAAGCTCTAAAGAATGTTTGAATGAATTTGTCATGCCAAAAAATGATCTGTGGACTATCAGTCAAAAATGACAATAATACTGGCCATAAACTTTGTCAATATATCAATGGGATTCTTCGCGTTTTATTATAAACATCAGAGGTACTGTCACATAACAACTGATGATATTGCATTGCACACTCACAGGATACTCTGTGGGCAATTGATGCTTGCAGATAACATACATACATACATACAAGAAAGACATCAGCCATACACAAAGTGCTTAGCCGGCAGAAAAGAGAGTAAGGGAAAGGAGAGGGGAAGAAGGAGGGAGAGGAGATAAACAGTAGAGAAAGGTAGGATTCCTCTGAATGGCATACATAAGACTACAGTACCCTCTATGTTTGATGTTGGCATGCAGCTTTTAGGCTGCAAGGCCGTAGTCCCCTGAAGGATCTAAAAAAAAAAAAAAAAACCTAAGTGTAGCAAACACCAATAATTGAGAGCCACCACGAATAGCTAAGTGTAGAAGTTAGTGCCAAGTGGCTGTTACTAGGAAGACTTATATCTACTTAATACTAATAAAACTGAATGCAATTGTGAATCTTAATACTACTTAACAGCTAGACAGACAGCACGAAAGCAAACGAACACAATGACAAATTAGACAAGACGAATGGATTGACAGAGACAAACGAGCAAGACCCAAATATTTTTTTTTGAATGTTAACTTACTCACTAACTAAACTAACCTACCATAACCTAGGACGAACCTAACCAGATGACTAAAGCTAACAACCCTAATCTAATTTAACCTAACCGGAAACCAAGCTAAGAGTCCCTAATCTAACTTACAACTAGGACTAACTTAAACTAACTAAATTTAGACTAAAAAAAGATGGAAAATAAGAATTAAAATACAAAGTTCAAAAGCAGCTATATACTGACAGTTGAAACAAAGCAAGGGAAAGCTAATTGCCATCCGTTCCCCTAAAGTGAGAAGGCTCTCAAGAGCCCCACTAAGGAATATGAATGCAAGTAGATGATGGAACATTGTACACGTGTAAATGAGTTGGTGCGGGTTGCAAGGCCAGTTGTACCCTTCAAGAATAGCAGTCTCATTAAACTATCCCTAATGTGATTGTACCTATTGCAGCAAAAAACTAAGTGAAGTGGTGTTTGGTCCTCCTGAATACCACAATCACATTGTGAATTGTTCCCAAGGTTAAACCTATGCAAGTAATGCATAAAGTTGCCATGTCCTATAAGTAGCTAAGTGAAGGTGTAACTAGGTTACACATCCACAAGAGCCGAATTATCGGGCTAGAGTTGGCTATAATAAATAAATAATTATTTATTATTTATTTATTATAGCCAACTCTAGCCCAATAATTCGGCTCTTGTGGATGTGTAGCTTTGTAACGGGTTAGTCGTTATTTATTTATAGGTGTAACTAGGGTAAAAGTGGCAAAGAATCGCAGTAGTGCCAACCTTGGGGATGAAAGTGTAGGTGAGCCTACCACTGGTGTCATGGTCCCAGCTGTCTTGTCAGAGAATGAAGATTTGCTTCTTGAAGTGATTGTTGATGTACGAGGTAGGAATGTAACTGAAAGTACTAGAGACTGAAGACTTTGCAGCTAGTTTGGCAAGACGGTCAGACGGTCTTGTTGCTGAGAATCCCTGCATGACCCAGGACCCATTGGAAATCTATTCTAATGTTGTCTAAGGCTACATCCTATGCGGCAGCATCCAGCGACTGCGGGCGAAAAGAATCTTTGTACACGCGAGCGACTTCTGTCCAGAGTGGATGCATGTTGTTTTACTGGATGGTAGCAAGAAGACTTCGTCAAATGCTACTATGGAAAATATGAGAAGCATTAAAATGGTAAATTTGAAAGGTAAATGTTATCACTAACTAGATACACACCAAATATAAAGAATCTTTATAGAATAATAAGTTAAAAAAAGTTTTATTTTTAAAATGTTACATTTATACAAAATCAGAAATTATTAAATTATGTAAAACATTAATTTAAGTACATACAACGTATATACACGGTTTATTTGTCATTTTGTTTTTATTTATCTACAAAATCAGCCATTTTCTTCTTTGGAAGTGCAAGCAGTGGAAGCAGCAATCAAACTTGCTTGGTAGCTGCTTCCCGCACACGTGTGTAGGAGCATCATCAGGTGGTCGCTGCATGCTAAACATGGTTACTCTGGATGCGCACATTTGCTTGAATCAGTTTGTCCGCTACACTTGGAAGCACGTTCATGCCCGCGGTTCACTGGACACAGCCACGTAGGACATAGCCTAAGTGTCTTAGAATGTGGTGTAAGAGATGGATGAGTTTTAAGCAGCTATCAGACTTTGCAATCCTGTGTAAAGCTACCCTACTGTCAGAATAAATGCAATAGTGTAAGTAGTGTCTTTTGTCCTTCCTATGCCTAACACGAATTAAGCTCATATAAATAACAAAAGTTTCTGCCTGTGCTATCGAGCAGTATGTACAGTACCTAGATGGAAGCAAGCGTTGTGAAGCTCGTGACCTAAGTCGGAGTAAACCACAAAAGTGGCACCCACATCATCACCCATCTTGGAACCATCAGTGTAAATCCTAAACATGGGATGATCACCTGGATCTTTGAAGTAAACGTCAGGGGCAAGCTGATGGGAGGGGTGGTAATCGTAAGTCGGAAAGGTATTTTTGTCGATGCTGAATTTTTTGATATCATCGATCAAGGTCAAACTGGGTGAATCTTACCTACTCTAATCATTTTGTCGACATCCAAGTCGCTATAAACTCGACAGGGTAAGGTGACGAGATTTTCCTGCCAAATAATGCATTTAATTTCTAAATCGATAGGGGTCAATCCTGACATTACCAAAAGGGCACTAGTGGATGCAGTCCTATAAGTCTTACAATGCAGAGAGCTGCAATCCTTTGAACAGATAACAGTTTTTTACGGTTATAGACTTTGGCAATCACATGGTCCCAAGACATGGCTATACAGCTTAGAAGAGTGCTGGCTTAATTGCACCCCTGTAAATAAGCTTAGTAGCATCAGGGCCAAGGCCCCATGTGTTCCTAGTAATACTAATGAGGGCGGTGGCCATCTTTTTAGCTTTGTCCATGACGTATTTGATGTGGGGCGTGAAGTAAGTCTCTTGTCAAGAATAACACCTAAATATTTAATTTCTATTGTTTACTTTATTCTGTGAGCACCTATTCAAAAGGTAAGCTTTCTGACAAGTGGCACATTCCTACCAACTATCATGCTCTTGCATTTGTCTGTGTTAGTGGGTTGCCTATGCTTAATACTCCACTGGTGAATGTTATTGAGAATGTCATTGCATATGTCCTGTAAGCATTCACTGTTCCTGTGTGAAGCTAGGATAATTGTGCTTGCAGATAACAGTGAATAATCATCAGCACCAAGAAAAAAATCTAGTCTCATTGCTGAACACAACATGGTACAGAATATGTCTGATCATACGAATAAGGTTTGAGGAAAATTTGAAGTATAAAAAATATTATGGCAATAGCTGTAAAAACATTACAATAAAATGGAATAGTATCTTGGTTAAATCTACAGACATTAATTGGGAAAATTCACAAAAATGCAGTGAAATTATGTTTTCAAAGTGAAATTAGAACATTGTTTACTTTGTGTCTAATCAGTTCGGTCACTTATGTACCACTGTCTACTTACATAGTTGTATGCTTACAGTAAGGATGAGTCAATCTAGCTTACCATACAATGGCCTCAATTTTTATGAAAAACTGAAACTGAGCTTAAGGAGAAAAAAAGGAAATCCATTTTACTTTCAAAGCACTTTTTACACTATTTAATGAGTGAAATTTCGTATCGGTTAGAATTAAAACAAAATATTCACTCCTGATGTAGTAATACATGACTGCAAACTCAAAGAAAATTAGAAAGTTTTTCTTTATTCGTGGTAAAATAAACATTTACCTTCAACAATAGTAAAATAATTTAGTCAATATTTAAGCATGTCTTGGCTTTTAATACAGCCTCAGAATTGCAATTAATGCTTCTTGGGAGGCAATTTCTCCATTCAATTGTTTTTTTACTCATGTATGTAAATTTAGTGGTTTTACCTTTTTTCTTAGTTTCTTGCACTAATATAGAATGGCAACAGATGAATTTTTGAAAATGTTGTTTTTACTTATTTTTAACTTATCTTTGATACAAATTGTAATTAGATGGTTTAATTTATTGATACATGAAGTTGCTATGACAACTTTAATAAACAATTAACTTGAATAAATGTTGCCAATATTTAAAATAAAAAAATGGTAAACGTACTATTTTGGGACTGAGGGAGTATCTATTTAATATAAACAACATATAAGGAAACCCTATTTTTAATTTTTTTAGCACTGTTTCTTTTTTAATTCATTATGTCACTTGCCTTTACTACACCAACATATAAAATACTTCTGTCAAGAAATACAGATGACAGAAGAGACATTGCTTACATAAATACATAATTTATTTAATCCTATTTATCAGTTTTTCATAATTTTAAATCAGATTAGAACATTGTAATTCTAGTATTTTGTGAAAATCATGAATTTATTTAGAAATTATGACAAAAGAACTGTGATAATTCTTTACTTTTTCTACAAGGATGCAGAATTTTTAATGAGTATTTTAAATAATAGTGTGTATTTTAATTTTTTAAATAGAACTAGTGTCTAAATTAAACTTAGATATTGTCTGATTAGAAGGATGACATTAATAATTATAAATAACCACATGTCTGTTTAGCCTTAGTATGTCATGACATCAAGTTGGGCATGTCAGGAACTATAGTAAAACCTCATTTAGAGCTTAGGATGTGTTCCTAGACAACAAAGCACTAAATGAAACAGTGTTAAACGAGATCATTTTAACCCATAGTAAATAGGGAAAAGAAAGCACGCAACCAAAAATAAATAGATCTTACTTTAATTTTAAGTTATTTTTATATTAATCTGCATAATAATATATGTTACATAACACACAAACATATGCACACAGAAATATAAAGTTCATTTTTGTGATGAAGGTCCTGGTTCTTCTGAAATTCTCGATTTTATTGCAAGAAACTCATCTAGTGTCATTTGTCACTTTCTTTTTCTTTCATTGAGCAAATGTCAGTAGCAGGATATTGCATCCAAAATGCCTAGTTTTGCTTTTTCACTTCTTTCAAAATCTGCATCATTTGCTACAGTTTGATCAATGATTTCGATTATCATCACCAAACTTTTACTAAGGAAATCTTTAACAAGTTCTTTGGTTTCTTTGTTTTCAGAATCACTATTTTCCAGTTCTACATGAATTCCTTGTTCTACCAGTTCTTGAAAGTCATCATTGGTAAGGCTCTCATCAGAAACCCGCAGTAACTCTTCAATATCCTGCTCACCTTCATCTTGTCCTGCTGTATCAATTAGGTTGACAATTCGGTCAACGATAGGCTCTTCTCATTGAGAATCTTTAGATATCCTTGGTCATATCTTTTTTCACAGTTTGTTCATGCATTTATCAGTTAATTCTTGCCAAGCAAAGTCGATATTGTCTATGGCATCCATAATGTTATATTTTTTTTCAAAATTGCAACGAACAAACATAGATTTAGGGGAAATACAGTGCAATGACAAATTTCCACCTTTTGCTGATTTGTTCGTGTTTGGGAATAATCTTATTATATACAAATCAATGAAATGAAGCGATAATTTGAACAAGCATAAATTTTGAACTTTTTTTTAGGCTACAAGCAGACCACATTATATCAAATTAGGGAGCAGGAGATCGAGAAAGCACTAAACGAGGTCTTACTGTAGTTACCATTCTACTCTTGTGTCAATTTCCATCTATGATGCACATATAATTTTCCCCAGCTGTAACCAAGTATGTAAAATGTGCCTTATAGTAATCAGTTCAATAAAACTGTTTCCTGATCAAGAGCTGTGTCTTTTTATTTCCACAAACCAATTTTTGCTTAGCAGTGTAGATGAAATCATTACAACTGGTAAACCATCTATTCAACCACATGCCTTTGCAATGTTTTCTTTGCCATTTCGAGGCTTGTAGTTTTTATTCTATCTTCAGGATGAGTATCTCCAACTTCTCAATATCTTATTGGGTGACTATGTATTTTTCTCCTTTTTGTACCAAGTTCTACCACATTTGTCATGAACAACCAAGATTTGCAATTGTCATTGACAAATCAGCTTTTGTCTCAAAGGTAGCATTATGTGTACCTCCATTCTGAAGAGCAAATCCAACATTTGGTTTACCCAGATCAAGGCATAGTTTTCTGTAGCTGGAGTTACAGCTGATGTAACTAAGTTTAATCATGTGAAAACAACCATAGAAAGCAAAACCCTGACCCATGTGAGCAGCCTCATACTCAATCCCTCCACAATGGACATATATTCTACGCTTAAGCAATGTATAATTGCCCAGTTTGTCAATTCCAAATAACACCAATTGCAGCTGCTATTTCAGAGGTTACAACTGGTTAGTGTCCCCAGTTACTTCAATGAATGCATTCCATATTTTGACAATGTTCTGGTTGTGTCATTATCATCAAAAGAGCACTTGTATCATTCAATGCTTCAGTGAATTTGGTGTTAAATTAAATACATTTATGTTTATACTTAGCCTTCCACCTCTTCCCCAAAAACCTGCAGCAATTCATATATCTGAGATCATGCCACCAACTTTTTCTTTTTTAAAAAAACACAGATAAGTGTTCCCCACATTAATTATGCCTGCTTGATTTCATTTCTCAGTTTATACAGACATTATGCACATTAAGAGAGTGGAGACTACTATAGAAGACATTCTTTTTGTATCTGCTTGATCTTGATGCCTTCTACTTATAAGTCCAATATTTAAGCATCAGAATGCTTAAATGTTGACTAAATTACTTCATTATTGTTGAAAATAAATTTTTATTTCACCATGAATAAATAAAAACTTGCTCATTTTCTTTGAGTTTGCATTTTATTTTGCATAAATTAAAAAATATGACAATTATTTTGGGATACGAGTATTACTGTATCATTAATCTTATTGTATCTAGTTTTCAGAATGCTTACTAAACTTATAAGTCTATTTATCAGATGTTATTAATTGATACTAGTGATACCAAAATTATTTCTGTTATTGAGATGGTATTATTTTTACTCCAATTATACACTATTTTTATACACAATTATACACTATACTAGAAATATAGTGTACATTGAATTATATAAACATCGCTAAACCCGATATATTATAAGACTAGACACCAACCAAATGCCGAAACCCTATTAGTAATTAGCCTTAAACTAGCCCGATAGAGTTTCAACATTTGGTTGGTATCTAGTCTTATAATATATCGGGTTTAGCGATGTTGTTTATATATATTACGCCTTGCCGGGGCTTACGATGGTCAGTTGAGTGCTTTAAGAAGACGTGGGCGCTGAATGTGTCCCCAGCCAGTGTTGTAATAACCATCGTTGGTTATAACCTTAGTTTATATATGCTGGAAGGGAAAATCGGACTGGAGGTCTGGATAGTGTAACTGGCAATGCATCTGCATGGTTAAGCAGGAGTTGTGGGTTCAAGTTCCGCTCCAGGCCAATTTTTTCTCCCAGCAGTTCTAAATTATTTAAAATTAATTAAATTATAATTTTAAGTTTAATTATTTACAGACAAATTCACCCAAGTAGGGATCACCATCCTTTTTTGTGTTTTAAAAAGGACTTTTTAGCTTTTTTCGACGGCTCGTAGCCTAAAAAGAAAGGTCGGTCGCCAAAATGTATTGTCTGGAACACAAACTAATGGATGGTGATCCCTACTTGGGCGAATTTGTCTGTAAATAATTAAACTTAAAAATAACCATCGGACAAAAAAATAATAAATTATAATTATTAATGTTAATACGAGATGGCGCCTAACGCTTACCTCTAGAGCCAAATTGGTACGTAATTCATTTAGTAATTAGCAATTAGCCTTAAACTAGCCCGATAGAGTTTCGGCATTTGGTTGGTGTCTAGTCATACATTGAATTAATATTTACCTCTTATACATTAAACTACAGTTCACAAAATAATGCATAGCATAGATAATTTGATTAGTCTTTCTTTAAATCTAGAGTTACTGGATATTATACTTAATAATGCAACGATAAGTACAATTGTTTTATCAACAATCTGATTTTATATATTCACATTGAAGACATTTTTATGTGATTATATAAAATCGAATTGTGGAAACTAAAGTTACGTTTAGAAAACTTGAAGTTTTCTAAACTTAACTTTAGTTTTTACAGTAAGTTATCTTAATATATTAAATATCCTACACTCTAGTGTCATTTAATTTTCCATTATATATCATACATAAGTGTTACATTTTAAAACAAGCATCTTCATTTGCTTTTATTTATCAACCTTTTATGTCCATGAGAATTATTCTAAACCACAGGTCAACAACCCCAGTACATATGCCACCTGGTCATGATTAACATATTAAATATTGTCTCGAATGTTCTCATAATTTTATGTAACATATTAAGGTTACTAAAGATTTTATCGTTTTATCCGCAAACATAAGACAGTAAATTTCTGTGCTTTGATAAACAGTTAAAAATATATTAATTTATTATTATTAAGCGAAAAATTTCTTCATAATAATTAATAACAACAGTTAATAATATTATTATTTATGTAATATTTTCTATTTAAAATCTTTGGTTATGTAATTTTAAAATATTTAATCTTACTATTAATTATTTTTGGGATACTTGCCTTAGAAGTGCCAGAAAGGACGCCGGTTCTACGTCGGGAATTTCTATTTCACATTTATTTTCGGCAAGTCCACCATAAAACATTGCATAAAAAACTGAACTGCCAGTTGCCAAAACGTATTTATGAGCAGGTATTCGCTGTGTGTTTCCTTTTGGACCAACTAGAAAATGGACGTCACTCATAAGTTCATTGTTAAACATAGCTGCATTTCTTTCTCGAATACTCGCTTTACTAGCTTGCCAGTTGGGATCGATGGTTTCGACGGGACTAGAAATTGCGTTAACAGTAGTACTTCCAGATGTAATTGGTGGAGGTGTCTGTAAACCAGATGACGATTTATACGAAGGTGGACTAGACAAGGAAATATTAAATGTAGGAGATGAAGGATGTATACCCAAGTTTGTAGGACTGGACTGTAAATTGCTACTACCTGAAATTTAAAAAAAATTAAATATTAAAAATTTGACAAACTATGTACTGGATACGGAATACGTTAAAAAATTACACCTTTGTCAATCCAGCAAGAATTTAATAGCATAAAAACGTTTTCAGTCGTTTTAAACGATCTTCCTCAGTTCCATAATCATTTTACGTTCTATTTTTGATGTTCTGTTTTCTGTAACTGAGGAAGATTGTTTAAAATGATTAAAACGTTTTTATGCTATTAAATTCTTGCTGGATTGACAAAGGTGTGATTTTTTAATTAAAAATTTGAAAATAATTTTACAAAATTCTAACATTATATATTCATGAAAAATGAAATACCTCAAAAACAATAAAAAAATTACTACTGTTTAATGAAGAAAACTACCAACTCAAATAATAAATTTTGAGAGCCTGAATCAGATTTAAACTACTGAAGCAGTGATAGGTTGTCTTATTGCCTGATCCGCATATATGTATTCTTCTTACTTCGTTCATTTACTGATTCCAAGAAATGCTTCAAATGCAACTTGATTTACAAATTAAATACAAGTCCAAGGATTCCTAGAATATCAGAAATTTTTAAACTGGTAAACAAGTTATTTGTCTAATCAGCAAGTCAATATTAAATATTAAGTTTTATGTATAAGATATGTACCTTTTGGCATTATGAACTATTGCTATCAACTTCTAAAACATTCCATAATAAAAATAAAGAATAAAAACTGTTATAGAAGTTAATAAATAGAATTAATTTTCTTTAAGAAATTCAATACTTTTTTTTAATCAGAAAATTTTTATAGAATCCTAATTTTTGTTCAATGTTAATCAACTAACTTTGCATAATTCCATCAAAAGCATTCAATATCCTAACATTAAAGTTTATTTCACTATAAAATGTTTTCCTACAGTATAAGAATCCTGTCTTAATATTATATTTTTCATATACTGATCCTTTATCATTTATTTATTGAATCTTGTATAGGAAATTCTTGTTAATTCAAACTCAGATAGTTCAAAATCCCATTAGTCTGCTGTCCTGGCCAGGGATATAGAGGTTTATACATCAAGGAATTTGGTTAGTTAAAAATTTGACGTGCAAATTCTGTCTGAACTGTGATATGCATATATTAACTCCTATGTTTAGATTGAAGTTCACATGCCGCCATACTATAAGAGAACAACAGACCATGAACAACTCTAATCTGATCAACCTGGCTTTGCTTTTATAGTAACACATTTTCAGGTGTCACCTTACTCATCAACTACCCTTTTTCTCCTATCTCATAAAATATAGCTAGGTTTCAGATTTGGCTATAGCAGATTGAGGGCTCTACATTACTAGATTTGGGGAACTTACTTGGTCTTTTTGGTCTACTTTAAAAATAATTTGGAGTATATTTAGACAATTCTGCTTTATTTTTTATAAAACCTATTCGGCAACCTGTAAGCTTCTCACTGGTGGAAAATAAACCACAGGACACATTCTGTTTACCTGCAGTTTATTTATATTATTAGTAATAATTATCAAATAACAAAAGTAGCATTTTGTATACATAACCATATTCTGTTTGCTTCATAAATTTCATCAGTTACACAGCATTTGGCATACTGTAAAGAAATATGTAAATCTTGGTTAATTCAAAATGCAATTATTTTCTCCTTTGAATTTTGAACTAAAGACGATTTCCTGTATATGCTTCTTACCTTTTTATACAATATTAAGAATTAGTAATAAATGATAAATAAAAAAAAGTGAAATTAATGAAGACAACATCAGAATTAAAAGAATCAAATATGGCTGTACACTAATTTCCTGTAATTAATACACTGCGAGTCGACGTCGAGTTTGTAGGTGTTGGTTTATGTATTAACACACTATTTTCGTGTGTAATCCACATTTAAATGACAATTTGAAAGGAAGTGTGGGCTATGTGGATGGGTTATATGATGATTTTAAGTTGCAATCGCAAACTTGTATCCATGGCCCACTGACTGCTCCCATAGCTTATGCAGATGTTTATTTTGTCTAGTTATACACCACTAGCTTATGTCTTCAAAAAAACTTTATAAAATTTCAGAAATTTTTTGATACTGCACTATAATACATAAATTCATTTTTCTTGTTCATTAATATCTACATTTCACTTGAGATCATTATTTTTTTATTGTTATTTTGAAGTCTTCTTCAAGTCATTATCTCTTTTAAGTATCTCTCTTATTGTACTTCTTACATAATTCAGTTTTTTCTTCTATTGTATATTGGAATGAAGAAAATGTCTAATTTTTCATCTAAATATCAACAAATAGTATTATCTTAGTTTCCTGCTTATTACTATATAAAAGTACTTCTCTATAACTCCTGAACATCTAACAAATAACTTTACAGTCAAATCTGTGTTTACAGTTTTAGTTTTTTGTGACTCTTCTTCTGTAAAGTTTTGTAATATTTCTCCATATTTTGTTGCTGACTACTTTACAACTGGTAACTTTTCTTCTTATTACTTCTTTATTTATTGCCTATTTTTTGTCATTCTACTTCTTACTAATTCTTTAAATAATGTAATTTTATTTTGTAAAATAAAAACTCTGTCTAATAAGTGATTATTTTGTAGTCATTTCTGGAGTAAAAAAAAATAAAAGTATATATTATTATTGTACATGTTAATAATGCTTAAGCATCTTCCTGTGCCCAAACTTTTCTTCTCCATTCTGTTCTGTCTCGACAATCCTCCTGTCAGTCCTCCAAAGCTTTTGTTACATCATCTATCCATGTAGTCTGCGGCCTTCCTCTCATCCTTCTGCCTGCCGGAATCCATTTCAATATCTGTTGTGGTAGTCTACCTTCTTCCATCCTCCGAACATGCCATAGCAGGTTAATTGTTTGTTACAGATATAATCAACTACAGAGTTTTGATAATCCATTTTTTCCTAATTTCCTCATTTCTTACTTTATCTAGTTTTGAACAACGAGTGGATCTTCTCAAAAAGTCTATTTTTGTAGATTCTAATTTAGATTTAAATTTTGAATTTAATACCCACACTTCTGCTCCATATGTTATCACACTTAGAACTAATGATTTATATATGTTTATTTTTATTGTTTTAAAGATTTGTTTATCCCATAGGATTCCATTTAACATTGTTATCATAGATCTTCCTTTCATAATTCTGTCCCTAATTTCAATTTCCATCTGACCATCATTACTAATTTTTGTTCCTAAATATTTAAATTCATCACATCCTTTAATCAGTTCAATTTTTCCATTTTCCTCCAAAACTAAATCATCTGTTAAAGGGGCGCGTGCCCGAATGACGTTATCGATATCCACGCAATAGAGTTCTGACTAGTGTTCCAATTGAATTTAATTTGAATTGCATTCGTTCAGGAGTTATTAGTTAGCTGAAGAAGAACCCCAGAGTTTGAAAATGTTCGTAACAGTCTGTTTATTAGAAGACATACACCAGTAACAGGCTCAGTGGTATGTTTGTTTACTTTACTCCGGTGTAGTATCACTGGTGTTTAAATCATGTATGTTTTCAGTTCCAATTACCATATAATTAGTTTTTCCCATATTTTTATTTAGTCCTCGGTTATTGTATTCTTCTTTCAGCTTTCTTGTCATATTAAATAATAAATGTAGAGTTTCATTTCTAGCAACTTTTTCTCGATTATTTGTCTAACACAGAAAATATGATCAAGTGTGGATCTTCCACTCCTAAAACATGCTTGTTCCTCATTTTCCATATCTTTGTATTCCTCTTCTAAGTAATATTTTAATAATTTTCCATATATCCTGCTGAATGTACATGTAACAGTAATACCTCTGTAATTCTTACACTTATCTTTTTTGCTTTTTTTGTATATTGGTGACAGATATCCAACTTTCCAGTCTCGTGGGATATCTTCTTCATTTATACATCGTTCCATTAAGTTTTTGCAAATTCTAAGTAACCTATCATATCCACACGTAATTAGCTCTGCTGGTATTTCACCAATGCCACTAGCTTTATTATTTTTTAAAGATTTAATTATACTTTCAAAAAGTTCCATATCTATCTGAATATAGTCATCTTTCATAAAAGTAAATATTAAACTTGTAAATAATTTCGTTTAAACTATTTTTCTTCTTATCATCAGAAAGCTGAACCAAACACGTACTTTATCAAATAAAAATAAATTTGAATTTACAATTGAGATTGCTATCTTGTTATTTGAATTGTTTGATTTTTTTATAGTTTATTCATTGAATCTTCAATATTCTTACATTTCCACTTTCTTTACATTATTATTATTATTTCTTAATAAAACATGAAAATTTTTATCTTTGAATAAACTACATTTTTGTTCTCTAGCAAACTCTGATAATAAATACACCAAATCATTGAATTTTTAAAGATATTTTTATGCTAATTACAGAAGTTTATCGGTGTCCACCAGTGCCCAAGTGGAAAACAATCACTGAATACTGACAGTTCATCATGAGTTTGCAACTTGCCAAAGGTCTTACCACAAAATTTTCTAGGTTTTCTTCATGTGTCTAACACCTAAATAGGGCCTAGTTTTCTACAGAAAGTCTTCCTGGGATATCCTCCTTTGGCAGTGTCCAAATGTTTTGTTGCCATATCCATCAAACCAGAAGTTTATCATTAAAAAAGAGAATGAATTGCTGTCTTTTAATAACTTTAAGCAAATAAATTTTATTAATAAATTAGAAATATGCAGAAGGAATACATAACAGAAAAAGCTCAAACCCACAACTAATACAAGCTAGACAAGCACAATTAATAAGTTATGACATCTAAATATGAATTAAATCATTTTTAAGATACATTAATATAGCACTATTATTTCATTTTGCTGATCAAGTTCTCTATTACAATTATATATAATACTAACTTAGTTACTAGGAACATGTATTGAATCAAGCCGACATAACGAAATATAGCATTGATAATTCTTGGAAAGTTTAGAGATTAACTGGTCCAAGCTGTTGGTTTTAACTGTGCATCAAACTGATCTAGAAAAATTATCAAAGTTTAGCCATAAAATTAATTAAAACTATTTAATTATTAAAGTTATTACAATATGATAATTGCAACTGTCACTGTTACAAATTTGTTATTAACTAACATGAAAAAATAATATGTTGTGACAATTTTGTATACATTCATAATTAATTATTATTATTGAAAACGTACATTTGCTATTGTATTATTGTATTACCAGAGAGACAGATCATAAAGTTGTAAAGCAATATCATACAAGTAATAATAATTTATCTTGCAATTAATAATTTTCTTGATGCTGAAATGGTGTTTATAGTGAAACTAAAAATGTTTATTTGCAACATTTGTAATGAAAGTTACATAGACAGAAAGATGTATAATCTTTAATAGGCAAATGTGCAGTTTCAGGAAAAAATTTTATTACTAGTGACATTTCCTATTGATATTGTTTACTACCCCATATTGATATTAAAATTATCTATTACAAATCTAGATTTTATTTGATTTTATGTTATATTTACAATTTTGTTGAAATGTGGAAGGAAGATACTTCTAAATACAGATATTAATAATATCTAATTGATCTTAGAGATAGAAATTAGTAGATTTATCATTCATAACTTCTAATTAGAATAAACTGGAAGAAAAGAATCGGCCCGAAGCGGGACTCGAACCCGCAACTCCCACTTGCTGTGCGGATGAGTTGCCAGTTACTCTACCCAGACCTTCGTTCCGATCTCCTCTTCCAGCACATATGAGCCACAACTGAGGACGCATCCGCGCCCACGGCCTTTCTATTCTAATTATTAGTTTGCGCAAGAGATGGCGCTACTAAAATTAACCCGTTCACTTACGGCTGTTGGGTGTGTTGTTACTTGTATTTTCATAACTTATGTTCATTTTCTACTTCTCAGGCTAACTTTATGACTTTGATAAATGTCATAGTTACGAATTATATAATTATTTACAAAATTTATAATAATGAATTATAAATTACTATGTTTTGCTTCACAACTCTTTTTAAGAGAAAAGCTTGTGTCTTAGAAATTGCAAAGAAAAAAAAATTGGTTTCTACTAAAAACTGTGAAATAAAAAAATCTGATAAATGCTTACAAATCTATAATTAGAATATTTTTAATTAATTATTATAACTTTGCTTGTATCTATTAAATTAATAGCTTATTAAAATAAGATTAAAGTAAAGTAATTACTTGAATCGCATTTTAAATTACTGAAATTATATTAAGATGAATAAATAGGTCATTTCTTTTATATAGTTGCCAGGATATAAGTTAACACATACGTATTAAATATATAGATTTACAACAACTACTGTACTAGGAAATGCCTTTGTAGTTTATGTCTTTTAAAAAGCATTTTTATGTTATCATATTTATTTTTCGACATATTTCTGACATATTTCATATTTTTTGACATAAAAATCCATAACGACTTAATAACATTTCAAAACACAATTTATTTTAGAATTAAGAAAATAAAGTCCTAGTAAACAGTTAAATTTCATTTTATATTCATGTAATAATTAAAGTATTCTTAATAAAAATTTTATTTGAAATTAAAAAGTTGTTAAGTTTTCATGTAAGTGAAATACAGGTATACCTCGCCTTACGTCGGTAATTGGTTCCAGGAGAGGCAACGCAAGTCGAAAAATGACGTAAGTCGAATTTACAATGTAGTTGCGACGTAAGTTGAAACTATGGAGGAAAACGCCAATAACGAGCACTTGAAGACCGCTAAATAAGACGACAACACAGAAACACAGATGTTTTTGTGTTTCGTTCTCTAGGATTTCGAATGATTATATTAACATTTATTATAAATGTACATATTTTAATATGATTTTATGTGCTTTTAACACTTTTCTAGTGATATTACGACTTCAATATTTGTGGCAGACGAACGTAAAGTCGAATAAAATGACTGAAACTTGATTTTTATTTTTCCATATACTTTTTTGACAAACGACGTATAATCGAAAACGACGTAACTTGAGGTATACCTGTATAATAATTAATTATGTAGAAAAAACAAATTTTTAACAATAACAAATAATTATTCCTTTAAGTTAAATTTTATTGAAAAATTAAAAAAATAAAATAAACACCAGAAAAGAACAGATTCATATCAGGAGAAAAGTCTTCGGAATTATTGTATGAAGTAGATCAATTTAAAATATCTAATTGAGAAAAATTTAATAAATTAATAATTCAATATTTTATCTCTTACAAAGAACTTAAAAAGTACCAAAATATTAAACATAAAGATCAAAAATTTAGCAACTTGAATTTTGTCAATTGTTCATTTCATTAGGAAGATTTCAAAATCATTCAAGATAATGATGTAACGAGTTCTTTGTTAATACAGACATGAAAAAACAATCCACAGAAAACATGCCAATCAAATAATTAATATATAATTATTTCCAATGAAGACGAAATTTGAATGTGAAGATAAAATTTGATGCATCTGATAAAAACTTATTAATTAAACTGAAAATGATTAATAAATTAGGACATACACTGAGTAATATCCTAAACCATAATTATTATTATTAATGATTCATCTAATTAAAGATATATTAAATCTAATATTACAGCAAACAAAATACAATGAATACATACAATACTGTTGAAACAAGAATGAATTCTTCAGTTACAACAGAATACAAAAGTAATTAAAAAAATATTTATCTAGACAGAAGTAAGATACTCTTGATAAATATACTTGCAGTAATATGTCTTACTAATTTTAATTATATTAAGCAAGTGTTTATTTCAAAACTGTATAAAAATCAAAGTACAAAATGTTAAAACAAATGTCATTGATTTCAAATTACATGTTAACTTAAAACTACAAGATATTTGACCTTTCTGCATGAAAATATCTATGAATCATCATAATCAATAGTCTGGAAATATGACACAGAGTTCCTGGAACAAATATTTTCATCCAAATCCAGAAACGATGATAAAAATATATGACTGATTTTTCGCAAGATGTATTTGAATTATGGATTCATTTTTTTCCTGTCAACTTAAACTAAAACTTAAAACTAATTTTTAATTAAGTTTTAACTATTTTCTGAAATAAACAAAATAAATTTATACAATAAGTATTGTTTTTATTCTAAGCTAATCATATAAATATAACAAAGTCGAAAAAATAATTGAATCATTAATAATATTCTGTGATTATTACTTAATTATGAGTTAAAACTAAAATTATTTTGTTGAAATTAATTCTTATCATAATTTTCTATTGTACAGATGACATTAATTTTGATTACAACTTTTTTGAAATCTTAAATATGTATTTTTTCAAAGACTGATTAATAATCATATATAGTGAAGTGTCAAAAATCCATACTAATTGAGGCCAGACTCCATGTCAATTTTCAAACATACACATAAATTAACATTTAAATACAGCAAACTCCAAATACACTGTAATTCAAGTTTAGGTGTTCTAAGTTCAAGCCAGTTTCACAAGGAATGTAGGAATACATACAAAGTTCAAAATATAATTTACACAATAACTATATTTAATCAAAAAATACACAGATTCCAAACCGATATTAGAATATCGACAATGCGGGGTCTAAAGGACATCGACAAGAAAGGACGGCAATCAAAGTTGACACTAGAATAATTTGTATCCATTTTTTAACGACCAAATTCGTATTTTCAATGATTTACCATAATTATTTACATAAAACTCGTCTACGCAAACACACGTAAACATACATACCATACAAATTTACAAAATTTATAATTTTCAAATTTAAATTAGAACGGTTAAGACCAAATCGAGCCTTCGTTATTAATATTTCACATTAAATAATTTCAGACGGTTCGTTTTAAAGACAGAATTCTCGAAACACGATCTACGAAATATATTTCCGACCATACAATTGGTCGGAATGGTCCAATAATTCAAATTTCATATTTTAACCATTACTAAATATTTCTGCCTCAAATCATATTGATATATTAGAAAGGAACCTCAACCCAGTAATGGTCTCCGAATAATATATTTCCAACCAAACACTCAATTCGCCTAGGCGAAAACCAACACCGCGTGGACAGTTACCCATAAACTCAATCCAAGAGAGCCTGGAGAAGACGTGTCGGAGAGACGGGGAACAACACCCCAATACCCGATGCCCAAGTCGAATACCAGGCATCCGGTTTGAATCCGGATCACAATGCTTCATTTGCTAACATTTATAAAGAACTTTAAACAATTTAATTTACGTTCACAACATATCACTGGATGTTTGTATAATTCAATATTTTACATAATTTCAACTGGGATTGGACTTTCACGAAGAAACAGCAAAACGTTATTTCTCAGTTTATATTTGAAAGAAATGGTAATGTTTAGTTAAGGAACGGAATGTTTACCTATCATCCAGTTCTTGTTAGAAGCGGGGCAGGACGTTTCCTCTCGCCTTTTATTCGTCTTCGCGGACATTTTTTGATATCTATACTTTTTTATTAGAATTCGTTTCGATCGTTATTCTAAATATTATCGTAAAATTGTCGATTCGTAAAATATTTCCATGAAACGGAGAAATAGTAACAAACACACTAACCCTTTTACACAAACCAAACAATCCGACAGCGCACCCTGTCGCTCGAAAATAACGCTATTAACAAATGAAATTTTAAAACTTTATGATTTTACCCGATAATATTCGTTTAATACTACTACGGTTAATTTTAAAATTAAATAAAGTCGGTAAATATTAATTTACTTTTATTTCGCAGAAAAAATTTTGTAAAATATTTTTAAAATTATTCGATCGATGACGTGACAAATCGGACATTTAACGGAAGAATAAAGGTATTTTATTTCCTTATGCTCTTTTCTTCCTTTGGGCCTTTGAGGGCCTTTTTGAGAGTGGTAGGTTCGGCCAGATAGGGAGGATCGGGGTCCTACTCATCCGGGACAAATCATCCCACCGGAAAATTCCTGGACTTCGATTTCGGGCCCTGGAGCGGTAGGCCGACGCTCCGACCGCTTCGGCCATCGATCGGATTCGATTTTACAAGATTATTCTTTTTAAAAAAATCTCAATTAAGAAATTGTCATCAGACGATAATAATTATTGAAAATATATTCGTGAAAAATATACAAAATGTTGATTTTCAAATTTCATATTTTGACCTTTTTTTTTAAACTCTTTCTCGCCCTGTAGGCACTAAGAGGGCCTCTTTTAGTAGGCCCATTATGGGTTCGGCCAGGCCCACAATGGGGCGACCGGGTGATGAGGAACGGGGCCCGACATATCCGAGCGGACCACCCCCCGAAAAATTCCTGGGGATTATTCGACCCGTTCGGATTCGATCCCGGGTCCCCAGAGCGGTAGGCTGCAATCTTGACCGCTCGGCCATCCGGCCGTCATATTTTGACCATTACTAAATATTTCTGCCTCAAATCATATTGATATATTAAAAAGGAACCTCAACTCAGCAACTGTTTATTGTGAGCCGGATGGCCGAGCGGTAAAGGTGGCAGCCTACCGCTCTGGGGGACCCGGGATCGAATCCGAACGGGTCGAATAACCCCCAGGAATTTTTCGGGGGGTGGTCCGTTCGGATATGTCGGGCCCCGTCCCTCACCACCCGGTCGCCCCATTGTGGGCCTGGCCGAACCCATAATGGGCCTACTAAAAGAGGCCCTCTTAGTGCCCACAGGGTGAAAGAGTTAGAAAGGAACCTCAACTCAGCAACTGTTTATTGTGACGTCACGATACCGTGTTGCAAGTTTCGTCACAATGCTCTCAATTTTAGTATTGTCTTAACCCCGGACATCGTACTTTTTCTGTTAACAACAGGATCATTACGGTAATTTATCTAACTCCGTTCGGAATAAAATTATAAAAGTAATGAAATGTTTTTATTTATAATCACATAAATTCGTCTTTATTTATAAAAAAAAAAATCGGTAAGACTTCGTCCTATCTCTAGGAAGTCTGCGTCTTAGTTCGATCTAGTTCCAAAAATTTATTAGGGCACGTCCACACATTCGGTATTTGCCGAATGCTGAATATCTATCTGCCTTTGGCCAATGTATTTGACCAAGTGTTTGTCGTTCGGCGCGCACACACGTACAGTACACACATACGATATTTGTCGAGCGTTGCGAAAACGACCAACGTTCGTCCGAGATGTAGAAAATGGAACAATAATTTGTGCCGCCGCTTTTATAGTTACGATTAGCTCTATTAGCTTTTTTAACTCTTTCCACCCTGTCGACGCTAAGAGGGCCTCTTTTAGCAAGCCCATTATGGATTCGGCTGGGCCCACAATGGGGTGACCGGAAAATGAGGGACGGGACCGACGTATCAGGACGGACCACCCCCCGAAAAATTTCTGGGGAGTTTCTGACCCGTTCGGATTCGATCCCGGGTCACGCAGAGCGGTAGGCCGCCACCTTGACGGTATTGACGAAGTTGCGGCCGAAATTTTCAACGCGAAAATGTCCGACATACACGTTTTCGCGTTGAAAACTTCGGCCGCAACTTCGCTATTAGGCCACTAGCTAAGGGCGCACACATATTGTGCGCCCTTAGGAGTGATAAATAAGTAAAGAGGAATTCCATCAAACGATTTCTAAAAAGTAAATATAATAAAATTAAGATTATTATTTAAATACAGAATTACTTTTTAATCATTTTTTTTAGAATGTCTTATAAAGAAGACATCACTCATATTCCGTGGTATTTTATATTTAAGAGAGGGCGGACGAAAATTTAAAGAATTGTAGAAAACGAGTTATCTTCCTCTATACAGATTAAGATTCGTATATTTTGGATAATTTATTATGGGGTCATAGACCAATCGAATCATTTGTGGGACCAAAAGCTGCATTATATTAACGATGCAATAGAAACAAACGTAATGGCATACGGCGTGGGACCCTATTGCATGGCCTATTTTTTCATCCTGGTTACTTATTTACAATCGAAGTACCACGTATCCAACTTAGAAAAAAGTCCAAGTGAAAATCTACAGACACCGGTACTTGGCGGTAAATTTAATAAGTCTTAACAAGGTCTCTTTCGTCGGTGTTAGAATTACTGGGA
Source organism: Centruroides vittatus (assembly GCF_030686945.1). Classification (NCBI taxonomy): domain Eukaryota; kingdom Metazoa; phylum Arthropoda; class Arachnida; order Scorpiones; family Buthidae; genus Centruroides; species Centruroides vittatus. The sequence continues at coordinate 311,306 of NW_027122709.1, read as the reverse complement.
AAATCGATTTTCTCCAATGTATTTCGGTGTAGAAAATCCACTCGATTACGACCGTTCTTCGGTTTAACGGATGTTAAAGAAAATCAAGGTCGAACTCTGATGTTTATTTTCTTCTACGAAAGGATAAATAACAGAAACGAAAGTTTATAAAAGTTTCGATAAACAAGGAGAGAAGGTTATTAGCGGGAGTTAACCCGTACCAGACAGGATGTTGGCATCGTTCCCAAATTTGGAAAATTCACAATTATTTTTCTGCCACGCTTTACTGTAGGAAACGTTATTGGCGCCTTTGGCCAATTTCGGTGGGGGGGAAGTGGGCTTCTTTCCTCTTCGACGTGTTTATAAAATCGTCCGAACTCCGAGTTTCCGGGGTCGAATCCAGAGGTAAATGACCACGGCTAGGAGAGTCCGGATTAAAAGAAGACCGCCCTCGACCCTCCAATGTTTTATTTACGATTTAATTACTGTTTGGCTAGACGATTATTAAAGGTAATTTGTTTCCATCGATTCTAGCTCCACCGACGAATACCAAGGACGACGACTAATTTATTGTCCTCCCAAACGACGTAACGAGCGGATGTCGTAATTCGCACCCTTCCCGACGGGCTAAACATTACAAAATAACATTGATAAAGTAGTATTTAATGATGTCTAGCGGTAATTTTTTTATATAACAAAAACCAATTTTCTACTTAAGAGTCCGAAAACGCAGTCTGGAAAATTAATAGAAACACTTTGAGATTGCTTACTTGTTAGCAAAAGAGTTAAATTCTCTTATAATTTACTTTATTATTAGATATACTTTCGAACAAGACCGATTTTCGTCCGACCAAAAGTTAATCTACGTATGATTTATGGATTTTTTATCTTTCGTTTTTACTTTTTCGGCTGTTATATACAACAGTAGGAAAGTGTAGCGATCGGACAAAAACTGACCCCCAAGGATTTTTACATTTTTGGACTTGGGACTGGAAACGTCGAGAAATGCAAAAGAAAAAAAAAAAAAAAAAAAAAAAAAAAAAAAAAAAAAAAAGTTGGGGATTTTTCTGTATGTGTGTGTGTGAAGCACGATATTGTTCGCCCTCTTTAAAGTTTAATAACTACCGTGTCTTTTGTCGAAAATTTCTGAAATTTTGCAGGAAGATTCGTGTATTAGAGCCATCCATACTATTAAATTTCATAGTTAAAGGTAGAAGGAGTAGGTAGATAATGGAGATCGTGTGTGTCTCGAATAGGGTCGAAGTTAATGACGATTTTACTCATTAGCATTTACAATTTGTTATAAAACTCGTCCCTACCCTCAAAATTAAGCTTCTCGCCATTTTATAATAGTTAAAAATATAAAAAGTTGTTTTAATAAAATACGATGACAGATGGCGCTACCAAAATTTTAAATGTCGCCGGGAAAGTTGTGCAACTCGTTGCAGGTTTATTTAAATAATAATGTCATCCCGGCAAATGTGGTAATTAATATACTGTATTTTTATTATTTTTCTATGCCATCACCCTGAAATGTTTTTTATTTATTTATTTTTTTTTGCATATTACGATGACTGAGTAGCCTGTAATAAAGGGTCAAATTCGGCCGGATGGCCGTGGCAGCCTATTGTTCTGGGGGACCCAGGATCGAATCCAGATGGGTCGAAAAATCCTCAGGAATTTTTCGGTGGGTTGGGCCGTTTGGATATATCGGGCTCCGTCCCTCACCACCCGGTCGCCCCATTGTGGACCTGGCCAACCCATAATTGGCTTGCAAAAAAGAAGCCCTCTTAGTGCCCACAGGGCGGAAAGAATTTAAAAATAAGGGTCGAATTCACTGTGAAACACAGTTTTGTTCCTAAGGTGGGAGAAAAGACAAAAAGAAAGAGATTTATAGTTTCTTCCATTTTTAAAAAACTATTATTATTTTAATATTAAGATGATTTACCTAAGTTCGTATATTAAAATTGTAATCAAGACTGAAGAAAGACATATACTCTGTCTCAACCAACGAGATGTTCTCTCTAATTTTTTTTTTTTTTTTTTTTTTTTTTTTTTTTTTTTTTTTTTTTGTAGATGAGCGGAACATATACTTTCCTGAGCAAAAAAAAATTTTTCTGAGCATATATATATGTTAGCGGCAAAACCCGATTTTACGCCAAACTAGTTTTGCCTAGGCCAAACTAGTTTAGAATGATTATTTAAGTATATTAATGGTTAAAATAAAATTAAAAGGTAATTAATTAGATGAATATTCATCTAATTGATATTTTACTGTTGATACTGTCTCTTTGTTTGCTTTTATTCAAGAACTACCGTGAATTAATAACTAGTGACGTTAAACACTGGGCGTCGGGAGCACGAACAGTCGGAAGTGCTGCCATTGGGGTTACCTAGGTACACTTTAACCCACCCATTAATAATATTTAACCATTATTATACTTGAATAATAATTCTAAACTAGTTTGGCCTGACACGCTTACGCCAAACTAGTTTGGCCTAGGCAAAACTAGTTTGGCGTGAAATCGGGTTTTGCCGGTAACATATATATATATATATATTATATATAAGATCTTATTTTTTTCCTATAAAAATTAAAATAATTAATTATAAAGTAGAGATTAAAATTCATTTTAAAACATACTTCTATACAAAATATTATCTTTTGTCAATGATTTAATGTATTTAATCGAAATATACGTAGCAATAATCATGTTGCAGACAGAGTGAGAAATAAGTAAACAACAATTCAAATCAGTGTGCATGCTCGCCTGCGCGGCACATAAATTCTCGTGCGCGGCAACAATTTCAGCAGTGCGCGGCCGCGCAGCGTAGAGGGAACATTGCCAACGACATATAACTACTTGACCCAAACCGGGCCACCGTCTTTGAAACGAATTGAACATGAGTCCGCCATGACACTTGAAGAAAAACAGCTGCGCACCTGCACGAAATACCTAATACAAATAAGAATGTTCAACACAAATACAGAATGTTCATTATTGTAATTTGCAGAACTGATAAATAATAAATGAAATAGTCAAAATGCTTGAAAAATATTAAACTAATCTTTAATTGTAAATACCAACAATTGAATTATTATTCATATCGGCTGAACATTTCGCCAAATTAAGGAATACAAAATACAAGAAATATATACAGGCAGTCCTCGACTTACGAACGGATTGGTTCCTAGAGTTTTGTCGTAAACCCAGGAGTGCCTGCACTGCATAATAAAGAACCGTTCGTAGGGGCTATCCATAAATGTCGTCCATACTGAAAGGGAGGAAAGCTTCAGTGGACGTCTATATATTTCATTAAAATTTATACAGTCGATGCATGTTATTATATTTATTTCAAAATCTCTTGTATGTTTCATTTCTATTTATGGTATCTATCATTCGTAAAGTGACAAGATTTGGGGAGGTTGAGTTTTGTTGGACATCCGAAGAGGAGAGGGGATTGTGGAAACTTGGACGAACTGGGACGAAAGGAGTGAGGAGAAGTAGAAATTTCAAGAAAATTGCAGACGAAATTTATTGTGTATATTTGTCTTAAACAGGCATGAGTCCGACTATATGATGTGCGTAAGGCATTTGAGCTTCATCTCGCTGCTGCACACTTTTCTCATCATAGGTATCATCATCCACGTTAGCCACATTCGTTTTAGTGGTCTTTTTTTGCTTTTTTTTACTCTTTCCGCCCGCCTTGTGGGCACTAAGAGGGCTTCACTTAGCAAGTCCATTATGGGTTCGGCCAGACACACAATGGGGCGGCCGGATGGTGAGAGACGGAGGTCGACATATGAAGTTTTGCTGCAATGCACTATATTTGATATCTCAATCTTTCAGCTTCTTTATTCGCCATCTTATGTTAGGACTTAAATTTTACTTTTTTCTTATATTTTCTAAATATTATAATAATATTTTAGATTGTTACGTTCATGTTAATGTATATTTTTATTACATAAAATGGCAGTTATGGCTATATTTTTTATTCGGTCCTAAACTATCGACGAGTACTTTAGAAATTTAATGGCAAATTACTAACGGTGCACTATATATACTGCATATAAATATTGTACTGCAATTTAAAAAAAATAAATGTAGACCTATAAATTTTCATTGTCTGGCTTTCCTTAATCTCGAAAACAGAGTTTGATAGATGAAATCCGGGACCAGATATGGAATTCTTAGGAGCAAGAAGACCCGATTAACTGTATATGAACTTCCAATGCAAACTGGAAGTCACGTTATTTCAATTCAAAATTTTTCCTCTGTAAGGAGTTAGTTAGATGACTGCATGACTGTATTGCTAACAGTAAAAGTATGATGTACAGGGTCTTGCTAACAGGAAAATTGTGATGTACAGGGCAAGACTACTAATAGTTTACTACTTAGTTTAGTAAGTATAATAAAATAATAATCTGCTTTACTGGAGTTCATTTTATTAACAAGTTTCTCTAAAATATTTTTGAGCAACTAACTATATCGTTAGGAAACGCACAAGTGAATTAGCTTAATAGCAGTCACCTTCATTCTTACTTATACTGCCTTGGAGAAGCTAACCCAAAATAGTACACTAGATTTTTTTTGTCATTTTTAGTCAGATTAATTGTGCAACACATTCGCAGTATGTTATAGTGCCATCTTTGGGCAGTTTGCTCCTTTCCCGATATCCTAACTGTTATGGGAATGGAAGATATTCTTTCTGTCTACAAGTTTACCTGATAAATAGGAAACTGTGATATCTCCAGAAATTTGAAAATTAAAGTTACTAGAAATTTGATTTGGAGAACGAGTTATTGTTGATGCCAAATTAGAGAGGAATGAAAATGACTAAAGCATTTGAAATTAACAATTTAAAGAGATGGGTAAAATAAGTTTATATAAACAAAATAACGAGTGATGTGCCGGGTAGAATGGTGGAAAAAAGAAAGCTTTTTATTATGGTTAACGAGAAGAAAGACTAGTTTTGTTTGATGCACTTCGAGAGATTCTTTGAAAGACGTTACTTTGACGGTCGTTCGAGAGAGAGCAGAGGGAAAGATCGGTTTGACGGCGTCAGACGGTGGACTCCGCAGAAGAGTTTTGTTAGATGGAGATGCCTTGAGGAAAATGTATATGTATATATAATGTATGGCTAAACTCGGAGTCGGTCATTTTTCTTATAATAATGATGAGAAAAATACAAGTTTATTCGTAATCATTTATAGTGGACACCATTAGCACTTCACATCAAAAAACATACAACTAAAAGAAAAACTTTCAATGCTTACAGTGAACAACTTACAGTGAATAACTTACAGTGAAATAATTTATAAAACTATCTAAGAACTTTTAGCAGCTTTCATATCTATCATCTGTAGGTGATAATATTTTAAAATCTAATAATTCCTTAGTGATCTAAAATAATTGAAATCAAATACAAATAGAATTTTTAGATTCTAATAACAAAAAAAAAGTTTTTTTTACACATACTGCTATACTATTGTGAGAGGCAGATAATAGGTTAATTAAATAATTAAATTGTTTTATTTGGGTGTACTACAGATTATCACCTATGGAATTTCAGGACTTTGATTATATATTTGAACTCAGAAGACCTAGACGAGTTCAACGGTAACCTATTTTTGGACCGGAGACGAAAAATAAAAAAGTTATCATGCTTTTTTTAATGCTCTCATGCAGACGACACCGTAGTTGCGAGTACTGCCATCTTGCGGTAAAGTCTGCAAACCATGACATCGGACTACGGTCATCTCCCGGAGGATTAAATACGCGATACGAGAGCGGAGAGAGCGACGCGACTCCCTATCATCGCGCGATCGCTGGAAAAAAGTATGATAACTTTTTTATTTTTCGTCTCCGGTCCAAAAGTAGGGTATCGTTGAACTCGCCTGGGTCCCCTGAGTTCAGGTATATACCCAAAGACCCGAAATTCCATAGGTGGTAATCTATAGTATCCCCTTTTATTTAATGTCGGAAAGTCAGAGGAAAAGAATGACGAAGTGGGAAAAAACCCACACGTCTTATTGCATTCGATTTCTTAACCGATAAGACGATTGAAAGTCGGTTTACTTCAGTGGCGTGCCGTCATTGGAAGCGATGGAAGCGCCGATTCCACCTTCCAATGACCTTCCCTTGTATTTTATAAAATATAAATTTTCATATTTTAACGTACAGTACGTTTCTTCATAAAAGTTATATTTAATTATAAGTTTCTTTAAAAGTATATTCGTACAATTGAAGAATTTTTTGTACTAGGTAGGTATATTCATCACACATTTTGTTTTACCAAGTAAGTTTTTCTGATAATTTTAATTTTAGCCCTTATATCGTGGCTAGTGATTCAAAAATTTATTTTAAAAAAGTTTTGGCTCGAGACCGTATAATGAAAAAGAAAACGTTATTAAAAGAGAAAGACCGATGCCTAAATTAAATATAAATACGTCGACAAAAAAATTTCGACATTTTGACGATAAAATTTGTGACGAATGACGATTCTTTCGTAAAATTGAAGCAATTTGGAAATCAAAGCGGAATAGAATTTAACATTGGTAGACAATATAAAATAAATATTGAAAATTATAACGAGATAATTACGATTAATAGATATATCTAAATTAATAGACGTTATATGTTTTTTCTCAAAGCGAAGAATTGGCATTTAGAGGGCGTAGGGAATTTATTGAATCTAATAACGGAGGTAATTATATTGAACTTTCCTATTTATTAAGTAAGTCAGATAATCTATTAAAAATATATTTAAAGAAGTATACGGTTTTTACTGGCTTATCGAACAACGAATACGAACGGACCCTGACGCGCAATTAATTGATTGTCCCTGTAAGTCGGCTTCTTACAGAAACACAGCTTCCCTATCATCAAATGTCACGGCACGCCACTGGTTTACTTTAAACTATAACAATATTTTTTTAAGGTTGCAGGACAAATCTTGACCCTAGTCATTTCCAGCTATTAATTCAGTCTGTTTGCAGCTGTTATCAATTTTATGAGGTAGAATGAATAACAATACCGGATAGACAAAAGTAATAAATTTGCCAAAATGTTTGATCTCTGACAATTAACATAAACAATACCCAGACCCAAATCGAACTTAGAACACATTACATCATCCGATGCATTAGTCAGTCCCCCGAAAACGGGTATAAAAAGGGGTAGGACACAGTCCTCCGGGCGGACATCAACCAGATACCCTGACCCGCCATACACTACGGCTACTACCTCCGGACCGAAGCAGTCCTATCCGCCAGCCCCCCGATGGCCTACGGACCTTCGATTCTCGGCTAGATCTGTGAATGTCTTCAGGACAATGCATGAGTTCCAACTGTCAAGAGGTATTAGTTTGTAACTATTTGTATAAACTCTCTCTCGCCTAGTTTATAAGTTAAACTAGTATTACCGAACATTAACGTACAGTACAAACGGTCCTGCACCGAATAGAATTGTGCTGATACAAGTATTTACCGTTTAATTTGGTATCTTATATTTGTATTCTAAATTAATTGTATTTGTCATTTTATCTATGTGTTTATTAAATATTTTCTTTTTATAATTTACTGTCGTCATTCTTGAGTATGGCCGATACCTTATCACGACCTCAATAACCCTCCCACTCGATTACAGCATAGGCCATCCCCTGACAAGGAAGCCAATAAGTAGGGTCAAGCTCGCCGCTTAACCCCCTCAGTTCTCACACTATCTTTAAAGATGTAAAAATATATTGCTATACTACCTTTATTATTATGTTGTTGTTGTTATTTTTTTTCTTGAACATTTGTCTAATGATGATAGATACGACAATTGTCAAAAGTTATTGCATAGTTTTGTAAATTGTTTCAATATATAAGTCTATTTAATATCAAAATCAGAGTTTTTCTTCCATTATAATCATTTACAATTGCTGTTGTTGAATTTTCTTTACAAACAAAAAAAAATTGAGACTATAAAGGGGAAATTAAACATTGGAGGTTGTAAACATGATCCATTAAAATGATTAACTGAATTATTAAAATCAGATTAATATAATTTGCATTTCAGATCTTTTGTTTTATCTTTTACACATCAAGTTTAATATTTCTACAATTTTGACTTGCAATATTTTCACTGGCGAGTCATTCTGTGACTCACTGAAATTTGACATTGCAACATGAGTATAAGTTTAACGGATTGGCTCTGCTAAAGTCATAAGCTTGTCTACAGGTAGGCAGGCTTGAAGAACACAAGTCTTATTGGGATTGCCAGATGGGCATTTAGATGCCTAGATTTTTAAATTCCGGGCAAAAAATGATAAGCTTAGGCATACGCAAAATTTTTTTATGCCCAGAGCAAATCTGGGCTATTTTTCTCTTTTCCAAAAAAGATGCCTACAATTTCAAAAATTAACATATAAACGTGAGAGTTTAGCCAAAAATTTTCCAACATTTAGTGCAAAATGGATGTAAAAGAAAACATTTTTGGGCATGGGACAATGAAAAAATCTCACCTCCCTGAGTCTTATTTATAAAAAGTGGCAGCTTGTGCATAAGGGCTGCAGTCCCTCTGATATAAAATGAAAGTTCCTGTTTCATTATTGCCTTTCATAAATTTTAATTAATTTATTAATCATAAGTATATTATATGTATAGTATATATATTAGTTTTATCGATGATAAAATTTTTTCAATCCATATTGATATTTGTTTCACTTTTATTGCTACAGCCCCACCACTACAAATTCTTACAAACCACCACTGTTTATAAATATATACTATACCAATGTATTTCTTAACAGTCATAATATATGCAAGATATTTTAACTTGTGTTGTTATACAAAATAAATGTGTTTTCGAAACTGACTGATGTGATTGATGAATTACTTCAGTTGATTTACATTTACAAACCCGAATCAATGCAACTCTCAATGTTTTTATGCTAGCATATGTTCTGGCATTTATTGGGCTGCAATTTGTAAACCTATAGACCTATAAATTCCAACTGTCGTCTATCTGTTTGTCCTTCCTTAATCTTGAGAATGGAGTTAAATGGATGAAAATAAAGACCAGATATGGAAAGCTTAGGGGTAGGAAATTCCAATTAACTAGATACAAACTTCTGGTACAAACCAGAAGTCATGTTTCAATTAAAAAATTTTCCCACGAAAGGAGTTAGATGGCAGGCATGACTCTGTTGCTAACAGGAAAAGTATGATGTACAGGAGCAAGACAAGTAATTTGAGTTGAAGAACATCTACTTTAAATTAAATAAATTAAAAATTGCAGCCCAGCATTGTGACAATATCGCGATAAAAGAATTGCTTGTTATACTTTGATCTTTTTTCAAACAACTCAAACCTATATTCACATTAACAATACAGAAGATGATTTAATGTCAAATGAAAATTTTAAACAAACTTGCCCTGTTTGCATTTGCCATTTTAAATTTTTACAGTGCCCTCTAGTTCTTTGGAAATTGCAAATTGTTTGTTTTTGATTGTGTGGTGGTAGGAATGCTCCTTATAATTTTCCCTTTGCTAACATTTATTCTTCATTACTCAACTTTACTCATTTTCAGTGGTAAAGCTTAAGCCAGTGATTCCCAAACTTTTCCACCCACCGCCCCCTTTGTTCCATAAAGTTATACCCAACGCCCCCAACCCATTTTCTCTTGTGTGAGAAAGGATTGGAAATATTCTTAGGAAAACTTTTCTATGAATCTCACACTTTGTGCCCTTACTGTACATTGTTCTCAACATCTGTAAACCATTAAACACAATGTTTCCTCTTATCCATTTAACAGAGAAAAGGGAATTGCTGTCAGTGACCCCAACTTTTGCCTTTGGTCACCGTTCGGTACCCTGCCTCCAGCACCCCCTAGATTTACTCGCCACCCACAGGGGGGCGGTAGCGCCCACTTTGGGAACCACTGGCTTAAGCCTTCCTTTCTTCCTCATACCACTCATCATTGCTACAACTGTATCAGTCACTGATTTACCAAAACATGGGCAAATAATAATCTTCCTTAAATGTATGTATAACTCACATTAAATAAATTTTATCTCAATGTATAATACTTAGAAGTCTTTCTTTAGAAGTTTAGTGATTTTGTGTGACTGGAAATATGCTATAGGAGTTTTACTGTTTGTCATTTAGTCTATAATACAATTGGTTTTGTTACATGTTTCAGTTAGTCTGAGTTTCCAAGAACCCATCAACACAGTTTAATAAGAATGTACTATATACATTTTATAATTTTTAATTTGTGTTTTCTTTGACACTTATGATGCTAAATTTTCCTGCCTTTTACTTTCCCAGATGTTATGTATACATAATAAGGGAAAATATTGGAATCATTTCAAATTTGACCCTCCAGGGTTTTTGCAAATCTCTGTTTTGAGATCCCTGAACCCAAAAAAGTAAAAAAAAAAAAAAAACAGGAAAAATTTCATGGATGTATTTGTATGTTAGTATCTATTTTGTTTAATATCTCAGGATGGGATAAAAATTAAGACCACGTTTGGTATGGTAGCTTTTGTATAAGGTGCATAGTAGATGCTAATAAATTTTGGTGGTTAAAGGTTGAGGGGTGGGGAAATATAGGAAGTCCTATGTCATATCTCAGATAAGGCAACACTGAAGTGTAAATTATTTAATCTCTGAATGTTGGCTTAAAGTGTATTTTATGCTCAGATAAGGTTAGACTTAATGACATTTTTATCATTTTTTACAATATTTTAAAAACTCATCCCTACCCTCAAAATTAAGCCTTTTGCCTTTCTGTTCTAATTTATAATATATTATATTCTTTTCTATTGTGATTTGAAAAAATTTGTCTGAAGAAGACTTTTAAACAGGTTGAAAATGTTTGCTTATTCAATTTTTGCTGTTTATTTAAAGTGTTATTCTTTTATTGTGATTTGAAAACTATTTTAAATTATTAAAAACTATTTGAAAACTGTTTAATATAAAATGGCTGACTACCACATGCACTCCATGCAATTTGTTGGAAGAATTTGTACAATTTAGATATGAATGATTTATTTATTATATACAATGTAGGAAATGTCAAGTGACAATTTATTTCCACCCCCTAATAACAAAGACCCCAAAAGTTATTTAAAAATTAGAAATTTTAAATAATAAAGATATAGAAGAAAAACAAAATAGCAATAATATATAAAGCATGCAATGCCATAATGTTGTAAATGCCAAAAAAACAAACTTTTCAGGAGAGAGAAAAAACACTTTTTCTAATGAACAAACTTTAATCAAATGCTATAAAAATTACTTTAACAATTTACACTTTGGAATAAAACATTGGGTATAATTTCAAACACCTAAGTATGATAGTAAGGAAACAAAAAAAGTTTAAAAACAGGGTTAGAGCCATAATATTGTAAATGCCAAAATTGTGCAAGTGCATAAAGTTGTAAATGCCAAAATTTGTAAGATTAATGGAAGTCCGAATATCATTTTGAAATATCAAATAATAAGGTGATACAGGTTAACTATTAATAAACTGGGATTCAGTTATCTGGTTCTGCGTAAAAAACTCACTGCGTTACAAATTGGAATAACAAAATGATGTAAATGTAAATCGTAACATTTTACGCGCCAAAAGTCACGTGGCTTGCACTTTGGCACTTAAAATGTTATGGCTTGCACATAAATTCATCTTCAAAATATAGCCACTTAGAGCGCCACAATCGCCACAATATTTTTTTGTAGGAAAAAACATTGCATTTAAAATTCATTTCTTCAATAAAACGTATTTTGAGAAAAATGGCATTTACAACCTTATGGCATTGCACGCTTCATATATGTTATGGACCAAGTGATTAATTGGGCATTATGAATAATGACCAAAATGGGTGCACAGTGTGATAAACATTGATTAATTTATCAAATTGACCGGTCATTATGAATACTGCTATTACCTAGTCGGGCAAAGTAGTAGTAATGTTGAGGAGTGATCATCCGACATACGCTAGCAATCAGCACTCTGAGTTGCGCATGCATATCGCATTTAATACCGAATTTTAAATTTGATTAAAAAAAAACTCCACTTATTTCATTTAGAAATATTTATTTTTTGTGAATAATTCCAAAGTATTTTTAAAAAAACATGTGATCTTTTAAAACTAAGTACTATTAACTATAGTAATTAAACGGTGAAATTTTACCTATGTGCACCATCATGGCAGCGGTCACGACAGTTTGTGCTTCCAATGATTCTTCCTGGAGGAGATCCGACAGGCCGCCGATTGTTAAATGTCACTAATTATTGATACGTGTGTTCAAGAACTACCGTGAACAAATAACTAGTGATGTTAAATCATCAGCGGCCTGCTGGCGGCTCCCCTCCGGGAGGAATCCATCAGGAGCCAAACGGTTGTGACCACCCCAAATTTGGTATTAAATGCAATACATATGTGCAACTCAGATGCAAGTGCTGATTGGCTAGCATATGTCGGATGATCACTCCAAAACGTATTATCATCACTTTGCCCGACTAGATGATAGCAGTATTCTTAATGACTGGTCAATTTGATAAATTATTGAAATTTATTACAATGCCCAATTTTGTTGGCCATTATTCATAATGACCGGGCATTATGAATAATGCCCATATTAATCACTTGGTCCATAACATATGTATAAAATATGAGATAGACATATAAAGGTAGACGTTAGAAGAATAAAAGGATACACTTACACAGTTACAATTATAAATCAACTTTATAGTTTGTGTAAAATCAAACTTGCATTTTACAAAATTGTAAAATTCTCAGTACACATGAGTTTGATAAGTGGGAAAAAGGAGCTACCCCATTGGAAAACTTTCCTTCCACCTTTCATATTCCCTGCAAAGCCAGGAATATGAAAGGTGGAAAGGAAGAAATCCCTCATCACCATCTCTTCAAATCACCATGTTTAGAACACAATCTGTCTAAATAGATCAAAAATTTTTGTTAAGTTTGTCTATATTTTAACTGCTTACAATATTAGTTGAAGTATTTACTTCTGCAAGCCACTGCTAACTAACAAATTAAAACATGGCTTTTAAGAACAAAGTTATTTTCTGACATTTGCTTGAAAATCCCCATTCCAGATATTTATGCTAACTAAAAACATCTGGAAACAATTGACAAATGAGGCAGAGGCAGCCCTAGCATTTGTGAGGTCCGTTAAAAGAGTGATTGAGGTAGATAGTAGATTTATTTATATCTACAATAATTATGAACATTTTAATGTAGAAACAGACATAGAACACATGATAAAGTAATAAAAATGTGTGCAATAGTTTTACAATGAATTAGAAAATTTAATTGGTGTATATAAATTCACCTAAAACTGCTCTCTTGCTTTTAGTAGTGCTGAATTCATTAATCACAGAGGAAAAAGTCCAGTTCTGCGGCAGTTTATCATTCAATGGACAAGACTAAAAGAGAAGAAAGTGTCTCTGCATATTGTTGATTAGAGGTTGTTCTCAATTTTAACTTTGAAAATAATTGTTCTGCAGGTGCAACAGTTATTGGTACAATTATATTTTCAGTAATTACTAATTTGATGATTTAACTATTAAATATATCACCAAATTAGTAAGCCCCTGCAAATACGAGGCCCTAGGTGTTAACTTTTTCACCTTTATATAGGGTCAACTCTGATTACATGCAGAACTGAATGCAGTTGGTATTACTTTGTTCGCTGTTAATATATTTTTTAATCTAGATAATATAGGTGTGATGTTTAAACTATACAAAGTTTAAAAATTTTTAATTTGGACAAAAAGTTTTGGCTTATTTTGCGGTATTAGTGTCATTTGTAACTGTAACCATGTTACTTTCATATATTTGTGTATTGTATATTAAGTTCTGTTAGTTTATATTATATCCATAGTTTTGTAACTTTGTGTAATCCTTAACCTCTGTAGTGCCCTGTGTAGTAGAGGTACTAAATAAAGGTCTTTAAAAATGAAAGTTTATGACTGCTTTGCTTTGGCCCATTGTAACTTTGTTTTCTTATGTTTTGGTGTCAGTCTGGTTTCTGTTCTGCTTTTGAATATGAAAATCCCATTTCTTTCGAATGACTTCTTACTGTTCTGTCACAAACAGTAACATGTGCTTCTTTACACTTCTATTAATCTCGTGTTATATATTTCCTATTTTCAAGATAGTTTTTAGTTTCCAAGAGTTAGTTTAGTTTAGCAAGATGCTTTTAGTTTCCTGTCCTGACACTTTGATGTCTTTCATGGTCAATCAGTATGTTTTTCATTTATAATATTTCTGTTTTTATCTTTGCACCAATTAGATACAACTGACTTTGAAAAACCACATCTTTTGCTACAGACCTTGTTGAATTGTTAAACTCCTTAAAGAGTTTATAATTATAAGCCTTTCTATTGTCAAAGGAAACACTTAAGAAAACTTTCATTAACTTGAAACAAAATTATGAGCATTGGAAACATTTGGCATTGTAAGAGATAAGTATGTGGCACTGCTATATCACTAGTCATCTTTACCAGAGAAAACACTTAATGCTTGAGAAAGATTTTGGTCAGCTTGCCGTAGGTCTACAGAAGAAACATGTCATGAAGATCATTCTTGTAACTAAGTTATGTCCATGCTGGACTGATCTTTGTTGTTTTCTAAGTTTTCTTCAGGATGAAGTTTAAGGAGAAGAGAGGATACATTTAGCCATCAAAAGATTTGATACATCTATTCAAACTGAGCATTCTAATAACAGAGAAGAAAATAGTAATTCTAAAAGAGACAAATTACCATTAATATCCACCTTAGCTAATTTGTTTGCTTCTAAAAAAGGAACTTTTTTTTCATTTCTTTGTTTGAGAAAAGGACTTGCAGTAAAACAATATAGATTAAGATGAAATGCTTGATTTGTGGTAAATTACATCACACCACACCAGGATATATGTAATAACAAATGTACTCTTTGAAGCTTAATAACTTCTGTGCTTTTTGTCAAATTTCTAAAATTTTGCAGGGAGTTTGTGTATTAGGGGGATTGATGCTGTTAAATTTTGGTGGGTAAAGGTCAAAGGGGTGGGAAGATAAAGTGGGGTTTTGTATTGTATCTCAAGTAGGGTTAGACTTAATGAAGATTTTCCTTGTTATCAGCATTTGTAGTTTTTATAAAACTCCTCTCTACCAACCCTGAAAATTAAGCTTTTTGCCATTTTACCTTAATTAAAAATATGAAAAGTGTTTTTAATAAAATATCATAATGGATGGTGCCCCCCACACAGTTTTAAATGTTGCCAGAAAAGTTAAGCAACTCATTGCTGGATTTTTTAGCACTGTTAAACTGGATAATGGATGCTGTATGGTGCATTTACCATGGATTGAAGGACATTTTCTACTTCCAGACAAGTATGAACTCTCATGAGATTGAATTCAACAATTAAGAAGCTTAAATCAGAAGGTTTCTGTTAAGTCTGTAATGATGTATTTCAAGAATATCTCTGTGATGAATATATAGAAATGTCTGTATAAGATTAACACATAAAAATAACGAACTTACTGGAACTGGTATAATAAAGAGAAAACAACACCTTTCTTTCAAAAATTCCAGCAAACTTTAATCATATAAAAACGTTTTCAACTGATTTCATCAGTCTTCTTCAGTTACTCGAACAAAAATGTAAAGAACGAACTAATAAATCAAATTTACAAAATCATGAGAATGGAAAGAATTTTCGCAATTGCACAGACTATGTAAAAAAACGATATACCAAAACACGGTAAAAAATGCAGATTCTTGACAAACTATATATAATATCCCATTCTTACGTTATCCAATGAACGATTTCCAGGCAGATGACAACCCATCTGCGTCTCTGTGGTTGATGCAATGGGACGTTAATTGTGCCCTATATATTTCTAATTTCTCCATGTGTCTAACGGCCTGTTTAGACCTAGTGGCTTTTATGATGGAAGCACTATCCCAGTGTACTGTCATCTCCTGTTGCTTAGCAAATGCTGCTAGGACTGTGCTGTCAATGGTCCTATTAACAGATTGCTTATGTTCTTTTATTCTCTGTTGTAAACTACGCAAGGTGGCCCCAATGTACACCAGATCGGACTTAAAACGTTGGTTCCTGATTGGAATCGAGTACACTCCCGTTAGTTCATTTGGTTTCTCTTTCCTCTTATCATTCCTTAATGGACAGTATACCGTTGGGTTGCGTCTATATACTATGCGTAAGTTCCTTTCCTTGGACACCTTCCTAACAATCTTGTTAATAAACGGAATATAGTCCATGACCACTGTTTTTCGCTGCTCAGTTCTGTGTGGTTGTTGTTTACGTCTCTGCATACTCGTAATTAGCTGGTTTACGACATTTCTCTGATAACCAAACTGTGTTGCTATGCTTCTTACGTACTCCAACTCCTTGTATATGTCACAAATATTTGAGCAATGTGTGTAAGCTCGTTTTACCCATGCTCGCAAAGCCGCTAACTTAAATTGGTCAGGATCTATGGAGTTTCTGGGTATGATGCTAGGTTGATATACCGGTTTCCTGAAGATATTCGTCTGTATCGCCCCATCTCTACAGGTGATCGTCAAGTCCAAGAAGTTAACCCTAAAGTCACTCTCCTGGTCCAACTCCAAAGTGAGTCCGTACGGGTTGTTGTTGATTGTATTAAGAAAGCGACGGGTATTGTGATCATTACTCCATATGATGAATATGTCATCAACATATCTGGTATAGAAAACTATGTCTTCTTGGAATGAAGGTAATATATTGCATTCTAGAGACATTCCATTGGCAGGCTGGTACCCAGAATTGATACCGATGTGCACAGAAACAAAAAACGAACACAAACGTTTTCAAACTCCACCAACCAGAAGTATTTTTTATTCCAAAAAAAGCTTTTACGACGTTCCATTAGGTGTTTGTTATAATGCCTGAAGAACAAATCTGGTGAAGTTTGAAAACGTTTGCATTAGTTTTTTGTTTCTGTGCACACCAGTATCAATTCTGGATATGTTATTAAAAAAGTACACTTTGATATAATTGATGTTATACATTAAAAAGTTTCTTAGTAAAATAAACTCCAATCCTCAATAAATAACACTTAAACACAGTTTTTGCCTGTATTCACAGGAGGATGTTAAAGTATAAAGCATAACTTTAAAGAAATGCCAAATAAGCACCTTCCATGGAAATGTATCAATGCCAAAAGATTTCCAAATAGTTTTCACAGCTTAATTTTTGTGTATTTATGAATTTGGACTACAACAGAAGTCTGAGGAGGACCTCCTATACACAAAATACAATGAAATAAGAGTAAAAATAGAAAGCTAGGAAAACTCCAATTGTACAAATTTTGACAGCGATACACTTACAGAATCCATTTGAAGTATTTCTGTACATAGTTCTCACTTTATTGAAGCACAAATAAGTTTTCTTTTTTATTTGTACTCTAATAAAGCATGAACTACTATTTAGTCAATTGTTTATTTAATGTATTTTACAACATTCATTAATAAAAATTACATTTTGGTATATAAATTACTAAGCGACAGATTGATCAATTTAAATTTCAATGTTCTAGAAATGCTATTGTAAAATTTAAATACTTGAATAGACCAAATTTAACACCGATAGTTTTGATAAAATGCATTGTGTATCCTGATAAAGTTCAGAATTATCGATATTAGTTAGTTAATATCAAGTAAATTATATTTATTTAAAATGTTAATTTAAAAATTTCCATTTATGAATATATTTTCATTGAAGTGACATTTTAAAGTATTTCAAGAATTTTCTTTTTCCAGAAACAATGGATGCAGCAATTATTTCGTCGAATTCACTCGGGTATAAGCTTTTGTTAGAACAAAGGAAGGAAAATTCCAGAGAGAATGTGTTCTTTTCTCCGATAAGCATTTCCATAAGTCTGTCTATGCTTTATGTAGGAACAAAGGGTAATACGAAGAAACAGATGGAAGAAGTCCTCGGTCTGAAGGACGACGATCAACAGATACTTGAACAGTTTAAAGCTATATTTAAATCTTTACGTTCGGAAAAGAACGACTTGGTTTTTACCATTGTTAACCTGTTGCTTTCCGATTCACCTTATAACGTATTTCCGGATTTAGTCGACAGACTGAGATCGAATTATTCCGTCAACATCAAAACGAATAATTCTGGTGATGATTTCAAGAAGTTAAATGAAGTTAACAACGTCGTAGAAGAGGCCACTCAGTCGAAAATAAAGGATCTGTTTTCTCCAGATTCCATCCAAAACCACAAGGGACTAATGTTGGCCAATGCCATTCATTTTAAGGGAATGTGGAGTTTGCCTTTTGATAGGAATGAAACGTCAAAGAAACCTTTCTACGCAATTAATGAACGACAAACGGTCGATATGATGTCTAATAAGGAGGATTATAATCATACGTTTTCAGAAGAACTAAATGCTTCATTTCTAGAAATTCCATATTCTGGAAAAAAATACAGTATGGTAATTATTTTACCAAAAAAAAAAAAAATGGACTTCCCGATCTCGAAAATAGCATTTCACTGGAAAGTGTAAGTAAAGGAATTGGGATGATGAGAAAGAAGGAAGTTTTCTTGTACCTTCCAAGATTCAAATTGGAAAAAAATCTTCCTCTGAAGGATTTTCTAATACAATTAGGAATGGTCGACATTTTCAACAGTAGTGCAGATTTATCGGGCATCGGTGTCGAGAAAGGTCACTATGTGTCTGCCGTTTTACACAAGGCAATCGTCGAAGTTAACGAAGAAGGTACGGAAGCCGCGGCGGCAACGAGGTTATCTATTGAGTTGGAGTGTTATACACCATCTGTAGATTTTGTCGTAGATTGCCCTTTTATGTTCGTAGTAAGAGAGATGTCATCTGGTTTGATCTTATTTATTGGAAGTATTTATAATATTTTTTAATTGTGTAATATTTCTGAAATCATGACCTGATGATGATATATTTTTAATACAATATCATTGTGATTTCAGAAATATTGAATAATAAACTTGTAAGTTAAAACTTTCTTAATTAAAGACCATATACTGAGTTTGAAAAAATATATTTTTTGTAGAATGAAAACAATACAAATAACAATACCAAATGTATTTGCAATTCCAGAAAACCAACTAGCTTTAATTTGGCAGACTGTGGTTTCCATGCGGTCACTGTTTTGGTTTCTGTGCCATAAATGTTACACGACACTAATTCCAGTGTGACTGCTAGCATACGGTGTTATAAACACAGTTTCGTTCATTACTTTCCACTGTTTATCTTTCTCGCGTGTATATTTTGCCTGTGCCCGGAAAACTGGAAAATTCAGAAATCCGGGCCACTTCCGTCCCAATCTTGCCATATATTAGGTCTAGTACCATGTAATAGAATATCATTCTTACACAATAAGTTTACATCATTACTTAAAATTAATATAGAAGCATAAGAATTTTATCACTTTCTGTAACAATATCATCATGTAATTAGTGAATTTGCTGCTTTGAAAGATGAATTCGAATTTAAATTGCATTGATTATGAATAAGAGATATGGAAGGAAATGAGAACACAGACAGACTTATGACTTCCAAAGTAATGCTACTTCGAAATTTAATGGTTTAGAGTTAACTTTTCATTAAACAATAAAAAGTTCAATTGGTTTTTAAAGTTTGCAAGAATAACTATATTAATATTTCAATGGCTTTGATATAAATTTTAGGTTAATGTTACCTATTATTCCAAGATGGCGGCTCTTTTCTGATTCCAGCAAATAGAAGAAAGGTAACAGTGGGGACACACGTTCTAACCTAACCTAACCTATTCTAATAAATTACCATAATTATTACCAACAAAATTATTAGAATAGGTTAGGTTAGGTTAGAATGTGCGTCTCCACTGTTTCCTTTCTGGAATCAGATGAGCCGCCATCTTGGAACCATAGGTAACATTAACCAAATTGTACATGCTTTTGTCGATCGAATGCGATCTGGCTTTCAGTTGAAACTGCTACCAGTTTTTGTAGGAAATGCCTATCAGAAAGTTTTCTTTATTTCGCTCACGCTGCTCCAAAATACCGTGAGCAAAACTGTAGTCAGATCTCGATTGTGAAGCGATGCATCGTATTGGCAATTCATTTGTATCGTTGACAGCAAATGATAAATTTTAATGTAATTGAAACATTTGATAAATTGTTTGTACAAAATCAATGCAAATTATGTCAAATTGCATTTGTATTTTTATCTAGGAAGAATTATTAAATATGTTTAAATTGTTAAATGACGTTCTTTGTAACTGGGAAAACCAAAATCGTTCATATTTCCTGCATTATAAGGAAGCCTGTATAACAATTTACTGAAGATGTCTACGGTTGTACTAATCGCCGACCAACGACATTTTTCAGAAACACAGTAGACCCCCCATAACACGGTAGATAAGTTCAGTGTTATATGAATCCGTGTTGTACAAGTCACTTAAATACGTGAGCCAATCACAGCCCGTGTGCCAGGACGGCCGGATGGCCGAGCGGTAAAGGTGGCAGCCTACCGCTCTGGGGGACCCGGGATCGAATCCGAACGGGTCGAATAATCCCCAGGAATTTTTCGGGGGGTGGTCCGTTCGGATATGTCGGGCCCCGTCCCTCACCACCCGGTCGCCCCATTGTGGGCCTGGCCGAACCCATAATGGGCCTACTAAAAGAGGCCCTCTTAGTGCCCACAGGGCGAAAAGAGTTAAAAAAAAAAAAAAAAAAAGCCCGTGTGCCGGGCTGTGATTGGCTCATGTATTTAAGTGCGAAGATAGCGATGCAATTATATTTTGTTATTGGTTTTCTAATGTATCGTATACAATAAATTCTAAACTCGTTACGATAACAGAAGCAAAGGTTTGCTGTGCAGAATTTTAAAATTGCAAAAAATGTTTGTATTTTTTAACTGCTGATGTAAGGGTACTACAAGAAAATAGACGACATTTATCGGTGTGGTTTTTCTGTATGTGACAGATTTCTGCTGCCGTTATCTGCAATTTATAAAATTGTTGAAGATCATATATAAATTTAAATTGTTACATATTGAATATTTTATATGCATACTTCACCCAATGGATTTTGTCCACTTCAAAAATTTCGTGATACTAAGTATATCTTTATAGCAAATGTTTTATATCTTTTACATCTATCTGTAATAGACAAATTTTGTTACGATATATCCAGAAAAATAGTACGATGCGGTCATATTAACCGGATGAAAATGAAAATTAATAAAATGCACAGTAGTTGTAGACATTTATTGTGTATGTTGATGTGGTAATACAGTTCTGTTTGTGTCTTCTCTCCTAAGGGAAGTTAGTGGCCAACAAATACCACTGTTCTCTTTTGAAACTTTTATGACAGGTAGGATCTCAGATTAACAGGTAAATAAATATAAAGTGTTATTTAATAATTTCGGAATGATTTTTATGTTCAAAGCGGTTCCTTCGATGTAATCAACGTTGTAATAGTTCAAACACACCGAATTTACATATTATGTGAGAGAAATCCGAAGTAAGGTCTTACCGATTGTTGTATCGAAGTCAATCGTCGCTTCCAATTAGTTTCTTGTTAATAAAATATTCTGATGATAAATTTTTGAGGATTGAGTATTGTTTTCGGATTAACACACTGGAATCTCCCTAGAGTAATACTTCTGAAACTGTTCATGGATCAGTTTTTTCATTCCAACCCCTCGCCGATCAGTATTTATTGGCACAATTAATAAGGATTAAATTAATAAGAAAAATACAGTAACAAAATTCGGCACTAATTATTTCAAGGAAATTGCTTTTCGGGCCGTTTTCGAGTGTTCGTAGGAGAGGTTTTTCAGCGATGATTCTCTTCTCGAGCGACTCGCGAATTAATTACTGGCAATTACCTGGTACAATTAGGCTACTGTTCGCTGAGCAATACAAATTTTGCTATTTATATATTTTAATGAAAAATTTTTACGTAAAAATAAATCGCCGATTTAACGTAAATATAATATGAATAATATAAATAGGAGTTTTATTTAAGGAACTTTTCCTGTAAATAATTACCCTCAGCGTTACTGTGCTAAAGCAATGGCTACTCCTTTAACAATATTACATTGAGTGCGTTCGTTAATAGCGGTCGCTCTGCCTCTCCGCCATTCGAAAAGGTTTCGAAAATCTCTCAAATTACGTCAAGGGCATTTGACACCGCTTATAGCTCTCGTAGGTATCTTATCTTTCGAGTACATCCATTTTTATTTTGTTTTAATAAGTTACGATAAAATATAGAAACTGATGTTTATGTGTATAGAGCTAGTGGAACTGCGTTGAGCGCCACCTGTACGGAGGCGAAGGAAACTTTTTCGGGAAAACACGAGCGTCTTTGGGTTAGATACGTACTGAGACGCGGTGCTTGTTTTCTGTCTGTGATAATGAAAAACAGCTTTCTGCCAACAAAACTTCAAAAAATAACTGTTGTGTGGTCGGTTGTAGTGTTACCTATATTACTGAGCCGCCAAGTACTGTACAAAGTTTTATTCGTTCCCGCATGAATAATATGCCTACCCCGGGACGAAAGAGAAATGGCTGACTGCAATTTAATTCCTGAGGTTAATTACATAATGATGCGTTGCATTCTAACCAATCTTCAATCTCCCGTTAATCTTAGTTGGCTCTATTTTAAATTTAGTTCTCTAATGTAAAGTTTAGTAATTTTCTTTTTTTTATGTTATTTTGTTAATCTGACAGATATTAATTGGCATATGATGTGATATTTGAATTTACGAGATCTGTGGAAGAAAGGAGTAAGAAGCAAAATTAGTATTTTGAGGAAATGAGGATAAGAATTTCCCTATTAATACAATACTATTAGCTATTGCTATGGTCCTTATTGAAGTTCCTTTATATATATGGTTAGTTACAAATTTCATTATTTACCATGAAATAGATATATAGCTTACTTCTTCCAGACCACCCTTTAAATTGTACAAAATTAAGAGTATAATAAATATAAGAATATTAATACTGCTCAGTCCCAATGATCTACAGTCACTTCTCGAGTTACGATCATTCGCACTCATGACGAAAAATTTCATTAAAAAATTTTTAAAATGTATCAATTTTTTATAGGTTTCGTGGAATATATATCATATGCATATATATCTTGCACGCTTTTGGCGATTGATTACGTCATCTTTAATTTTGTTGTGTAGTTAGTTAATCTTCGCGTGTGCTTATGTAAGATGGCTAACTGTTTGTTGAAGTACAGTCACTTGTTGACTTACGACCATTTCGTACAACAACAATCAAATGAACAAAATGATGAAACAAAAGTAATGAACACGAAGTACTGAACTTTAAAATTATCGCATTGAAAAATCACTGGTAAGATCGTCGTCATCAGAATCTTCCTCACTAGAATGTTTTTGTATGGTTGAAGCGGATGATGGTTTCCAAGTGTAACATTTTATCATTGTTGCTTTTAAGAACTCGATTTTGTAGTTTAATTTTTATTAAATTTAATTGCAAAAAAATACGTTCAACTGCTGCACTTGAATGAGGAAGCAATAAAAACATCTATTTACTGCCAAAGTAAAGTAGAAAAATATAGAAATATAGAATTAAAACGAATGTTTTGAAAGGTACTAAATTGAAAGGAAAGATATTAGGATTTCATAAATAGTACTAGAAAAATGGTGTTGGGTATCTTGGTACTGGAACAAGTAAAAAGGTATTAGATTAGTACAAAAGTACTAGGTGAAACAACACTGGTGCTGCCTTTGTAGCCCCGATTCTGTTACCCGGCGTCGCCGCTAGAGGCGTTTCAATCTAGTTTCGCCGTTCCTTCCACTAGCTCTATACTAGTGTTATCGCCCGGACAGTCCGGGATTTGACTCACTGTCCGGGTTAACTATTAATTTTGTTCGGGAATTTCGTAGAAATTGTGAAATTACGACGAAACAAATCACTTGCAAATATTCTTATAAATTTACACTATTTTAATGGCGAAAGACCTCACACTCACTGAAACTGATCTGTCATGTTACTCTGTTTACGCCGACGTGTGTTCGCAACCTGTCAACCCTTTTTTTTTCTTTTTTGCTTGTAGACGTCTTCTATAGAGCTAAGTTATCTTTTGTTTCTTTCTTAATCTAGGTTACTTAGGTTACTCCTATGCAAGTCCCTAACTGTAACTGATTTAGAACCGGCATGCACGTTATTCTCTGCACTGTAAAATGACATTGCGCATGCGTCAGGAACTTCTGTTCGGAACAAAAACGACCTGCCGTCCGGGTCAGCGATTTTGAAAAGGTGGCGACACTAGTGTATACGTTCACATAGAATAATATATATAGATAAAATGCAAGACATTACGTTTATTTTTTGACTACGATAGGTCACTCTAAGCCAGAAAAGTCTCTCTCGTTCGAGGCTAACGAAAACAAATGTTCTTCTGTAGTCATTCTCGGTTTACGAAACATTGTACACATAACCAGTTCACCCATGAGTTACGTAACAATTTTACGATGCGTTTTATCTCAAAGTTACGAGTAAAGATAAAGTGTTTAAATAGTAAAGGAAACTAAATATATAAAACAGCATGTTTTAAAAGATTTTAAAATTGCTTTGTTAACGTAATTTATAAAATTATGAAATTTTAAGTGAAATCTCGTCGCCGCCCGGTAATAAACTGTTTGAAGACAAGCAGTTGTCCGCAGATTGTAGTTTGAGTGGCACCGTCCTAGGGAATTTTCGTTGGTTTTTCATTTACAAGTATTTAAAAAATTTGCGTAATTTTATATTGTTAACTCGCGAATAAGTTCGAATATCTGGAAAACCTGAAAACAAGCAATTTGTTAGCAAACTTGAAAGTAATAATGAATAATTGAAATTTAACGAATGATTATCGTTATTTGAAAATAGATAAAAGTCTTTCTAAATTGATGGTCTTAAAAATAAAAATTGGAACAACTTATTTTCAGAACAGTCGCATTAAAATTAATTTTGGTCAAGGTTTTCTTTAAGTGAAAAAATTGCTTGCCGTTCACCTCTGGTATTCCGCGCACATTGTGTCTAATATTTTAGTGATTAAATCTTTACGTTGAATTTTGATTTATTTAAAAAAAAAAAAAAATTCACCGAACGGTGAGAAATTAAATGACCGAGTACAGAATTTCTTTCGAGATTTAATACCACGATCCAATTATAACCAAATAATATATGAAATCACTGTATATGAGATCCGGTCTCGAATCCTACGGTGTCGGTGGCTTGCTTGAAAATTAATTTTGATAACAAATAAGCTCATGTAACGCCTACCACTATTGTAATTAAATGAATTGAATTTAAGTTTACCTGAAAATTTAGCTCGTTAATTTAATAGCGTATATACCCGAAAATCAAATACATACATATTTAAAATTAAAGTCTTATTCGTCAATAAATATTAATGTTAAGAGAAAATTAAGCAGACTGTTTTCTTACATGTGTACAGTACAATGACATAAATCAGGCACAGAAATAAAAAAACTCTCAAGATAAACCTCAATGTGAAGCTCACATTTATTAAAATTGAATCACAAGAACAATCAAACTAAAATATGAAAATACAAAAAAAGTATGAAATAAATGGTGAAAACCTTCAACGACAAGTAAGTTATTGTGACGGGTGAGCTTGCTGATCACCACACATTTTTTCAAAACGCGGAATAAGAATTGACACTGCCACTCTCATTTCTCGCTCCACATCGATTTTTGAGCGACATTTGCTTTTTATTACAGCTAAAGTTGAAAATCGGGCTTCGCATAAATACGTTGTCGCAAACGGAATGAGAATCCTTACAGCTTTTGAACTCAGAGTTGGATATTCATTTTTGATTGATATCCAAAACTCAACTAAATCAGAAGAAGCAAATTTTGTTTTCAGACTGTTGTCTCAAGAGAGTTCAATTAGACTCTCTTCTTCCTGCGAAGTGAATTCCGGTGGAGCTTGAGCACGGAAGGGATCTTGGATCCATTCAAATTTCTCGACATTGTCTTCCTCAAAGTATTTTGCAAACCAGTCACTGAGCTTTGATAGGTGTTCCTTGAAAAGGAACAGCAAGTCTTGAGAAACAATGACTTTATTACAGGCCACGTATTTTTGCAATTCAGGAAAACAATATTGACCGTTATCCTCATTGATTTTCCTTATTCACAGCTACAGCGCAACTTTCTCCAAAAGTTTCAAAATGTGCATGTTATTGCCTTGCAGAGACAGATTGAAGGCATTCAGCTTGTCAAATATATCGCACAAATACGCTAGTTTCAGCAAAAAGTCGGGTTCGGCAGAGTAACTGGAGTTTTCATGACGTTTTGTAAAAAAGTGTGAATTTCTTGACGTAGCTCGAATGCACGGGATAAGACGTTGCCACGTGAAAGCGATCGTGAACTGTAATAGTATAGCAGTGACGTGTGTTCAGTTCCCATGTCCATGCATAGCTTTTTAAAAATATGGCTTTCAGTAGCCTAGCTTTTATGTAGTTTACTACGTCTACGACACGTTCTAATACCAAATTCAATTGAGAGCTCATCGACTTTGATTCAAGTGCTTCCCTATGGATGATGCAATGGGTCCACGTAGCATGCGGTGCTTTGCTGAGAATAAGCGGCAGGCGCTTATTCTCAGCAAAGCGACCAGACATTGATCGAGCTCCACCAGTACATATACCGATGTGCTTTTCCCAATCCAAATCATTTTCGGTTATAAACTTGCAAAACAGGAGGTCTTCAACGGTAATATTATCATCCAAGATCCAGATCTATATGATGTTATTTTTCAACTAATAGTGTTGTTTCCAAAGGCACCTTTGAAATTAATTTTCCCGCCGATTCTCCCAGCATAATATTAACCATGTCAAGAGCAGCCGGTAAATAAGCTCTTCTACGATGGTGTGAGGTTTTTTGCACTTTGCCACTCTGTATGCGACCTTAAAAGATGCTAGCAGTGTGTTTCTTGGTACTGAGACTTGTTTAGTAAACACACTTTTTTCTTTTGTAAATCTTGAACTTCTACTAAAGAATTTGCGAGATTTTTCAACCATGTTAGAGTGATTGGTCTCGAGATGTCGCTTTAGATTACTTGAGAGCATACATTCGGCGGCTAGAACTTTTAAAAAGAGTACACATTGTGGTCTCTTTCTCCATTGTTTACTTCTACTGAAGTAAAGCCAAAATTCAAATAGTTATCATTGTTTACGATATACAGGTGGCGTACCGTCATTGGAAGCGGTGGAAGCGCCGCTTCCCTTGTATTTTCTAAAAAATAAATACATATTGCGCGATTATTTTCATATTTTAACGTATTTTGGATTAATTAAAATTAATATTTTATTATAACCGCCTTATGTATCTTATTACAAATTTCTATACTACACTTGAAAAAACGATGAGATCGCTATTGTATATTCGAATATCAGTGGCGGAATGGAAGCGTTGTATTGTCGAAACCGGGTCAACTTCCAAACAGCCAGATTATAGGCATTCGCGCATGCGCTTTACAGAGCACCAACCTCAGGCGGTTTAGCTGGTGGAAGCTACACACAAAGCCGAATGCACACATGCGGCGCGGCAAGGAAAAGCGACAGAATGACGTCACTTTTTCTCCCCGCAGAGGTCTATTTCCTGCCGCGAAAGTTGGTCGAACTCTATCTTTCGCGGCGGCCGCCGCCAAGACGCGTTTCTATCAGCCAATAACAATTCGTCTGGCAGTCACGTGAGAAAATAGAATCACGTGGTGTTATAATGGCGAAAAGTTCAACGTGGTTAACCGAGATAACTAACATCAGAATAAAGAAGAAAAGATAATAAATTTAACACAAATTCTACACAGATACAGTAATCATATATTATTTAATTCAAAGAACAAAACAACCGAATCTTACTCGAAATAGTATTCTTTATCGAGAGATCTTAATCGAAGAATAAGCCTATTTTGGATCGATCCTACAAAATATCTCGGCAAGATTCTTGTCAATATTATATCTCTAATCCAAAGTATTCATTCGAATCTTCGACGAAATCTTCTAAGCTAAATAAAACAAGCCGTACAAAACAAAATTTGTAAACACGTGGATAGCGGTAGTGTCGGTGCCGTTCGCCATCTTGAATACTGAACGCATGCGCCGAAATGTAAACGGATTGCCGCTTGTGTGGTTGTGCTGCCGCCGCTTTTCCTTGCCGCGCAGCATGTGTGCATCCTCCTTAACGCTTCCAATGACTCTATCCAGGACCGGTTCTGGGCTGTTAGCCGCCTGCCTGCTAGACGTTTGGCCGCCCTCGCCCGATTATGTAAAGCATAAGTACATTTATGACTTAACCTAACCGATAGGAATTTACTGGTATGTTTTTGTGATAGTTCTGTATAGTTGACAGGAGTTTTAAAAAAAATCCATTAAAATATTTGATATTTTTATTCTTCTCTCCAATCTTATATTACTTACGGATTTCAATGTTAAACCAGTGATATTACGATTTCGCATGTCCCATCTATAAGGGTATGTAGGAAAAAACGTGTACAATGTTTAAAAAATTAACTGTTACTTTGGCAGCATCATTTACATCCAAATTTAATGAATGAGACGCTCAAGGTACAAAAAAGCTCCAGAATTTATTTTTCTTAAATTTACGATTTATCTATCTATTGTGGTAAAAATTTGCCTTCCACTGTTTTCCCAAGACTACAAATATTCAAGTACTAAGTAACCGGTTTCGACTTATTTCTACCTAAGAAGTAATTAAATAATTAAATTAAGAGATTGGGGAATTGGAGACATAAATAAAACCCTGCCGAAAGAGCCAAAATTTTATTTAAACAAAAGCTTAACCCAACCAATCTCTAGCCGAGTACAGTGGGGACGGATTTCTTAGTAATATTAGATAATAAAGACAGAAATTTTTCCAGTTCAATGAGAGTGACTAAAAAGTTGTAAATTTTGGAGATTTTCGTGGACACCAGTCCTAAAACGAATTAGATAGAAAACAAATGATGGACAATCTACTTAGTATTAAGTTCAACATATTTAGATTTTTACAGCTATGGTGAGAAACGTTTAAAATTTACAACCCTGTCTCGTTCTTTGAGGTACACTAGTGATGCGACGAGAGGCATTTGACATTGACCGGTATCGGCACCCTCGGGATTTGGCACGCACACACTGCACACATACCTGGACCGTCTCTGATTCCATCATTAGCCACTCGTATCGAGCTATTTGACTAAGTGGATTGTTTTAAAATTTAAAAAGTAAAGAATGTTTTATGTTATTTTTATGTACGTTTCTTTACAAAGCTACATTTAATTATAATTTTCTTTAAAAGTATATTAATACAATTGAACAATATATTGTACCAGGTATGTATATCCATTTTATTTCACCGAGTAAGTTTTTATAATCTCGAATTTTTAATTTTAGTCCTTATATCGTGACTAGCGATTCGGAATGTAATTGTGATATTAAAAATACATTTAGAGAAGTCTACAGTTTTTACTGGCTTATGGAACAAATGAATACGAATGGACCCTACACCAGGGGTGGCCAACAGTTTTTGCCCCCGGGCCGAATTGGAAAGAAAAATTTTTTCACGGGCCGAACGAAATATTAAAATTAAATCATCATAAATACAAATACTCTGACCCGGGCGGCAGGTCAGGTTTGTTTGAACAGATGTTCCTGACGCATGCGCAGTGTCATTTTACAATGCGAAGAAACGTACAAGAAAAAAAAAGTGCGTCACACGTCAGCATAAACAGAGTGACATGGCGATACAGCAGATGAGTTTCAGTGAATGTCGGGTCTTTCGTTCTTCAAATAGTGTAAATTTATAACAGACGAATTTTTGTATTCGTCTGTTATAAATTTTTGTATTCAAAAGTTGTAAATCTCTACAATGGATTTTTTTTAAATTAAGAAGTATCGCGAATCCTCCATTTGACCAATTATTCGAAGTTAAGTAGCTAATATTCAAAAATTAATCGCGGGCCGCATAAAACAATTACGCGGGCCGTATGTTGGCCACCCCTGCCTAGACCATCACTGACGCGCAATTAACTGATTGCCCCTGGAAGTCGGCTTCTTACAGAAACGCAGCTTCTCTGTCATCAAATGTCACGGCACGCCACTGCCATATACCCCACTACTTGTCCATGCTTGATCACTTTCACTTGAACTGTCGACTTGCTTATTTAATAAAAATACAGTATTTCCATTTTCCTACGACTATACGAAAATATAAAGCGACAAACTGAAACAAAGCGGGCGCTCCTCTGGTAGTGGGCGTCTTTAAACCTTTTACTTTTTTCTCAGATATGTACTCTTCGATTGTTATTTAGGAACTGAACTGTTTTGCCGAAGTGGTGCCATATTTATACTAGCCGCGTTACCGTCTTAGAACTTTCGCGAAACTTCGACAATGTCCGATAGTATGCTATATGTCTTCTAGAAAGTTCTACAAGCTACAAGAATGATCTACTCTAGATAGGAAGTTCCATTAGCTTCGAAGCCCTCGCGGCGCCCCTGTTTACTCTTTACGGCGCACATTAAGGGAACTCCTTGTGTATTTAAATGAGTTTGTTTGTTTGTTAGCTACACACACCTAAGCCGTTCGACCAATTGCTACGAAATTCGGCAGGTACGACAAACGTACTACTAAATTAGATAATGCCGTATATCTCACCCCAAAATATCTATTGAATTTCTGTAAATCGATTAATTTCTTTCTACGTTTAATTTGCTTTTTACACATAGCGCCATCTATTGGCAAAAATTTAACAAAATTATAAACTAAATATAATTCTTATGAAAATAATATGATTTTAAAATATATATATATATATATACGTATATTACATTCACTTAATTACTGCGACTGTGGCATAAAGCACTTGCCACTCGGATTTTTTCATTTCAAACGATACTTTTTAATACAGTAGAGTCGAAAATCGGAATCAATTGGGGACTGGGGTTGTTCCGATTACCGATTATGTACGAATAAATATATTAACCTGTCCGATGTTCAAATTTTTCTCCGTTGCGTGTCGCTTCGTGTTGAATTTTCGTCGATTTTAAGCCTAACGAAAATTTTTATGATAATAATCGAGGCTATCGTATCGTTAAAAAATTATTTCTGCATTTTGTACAAACAAAATAAATATATTGAAGAATATAAAAACGAAAATTATACAGTCAAACCTGTTTTTGTGCGGGGGATAGGGACCGCATAAAAGAAAATGCATTAAAAAAAAATCGCGCGAAACTTCACGAGTGGCTATAAAAAATAGTTTTCGTAACACAATTAAAAAATATTTTTTTATGCGGTGAATAGGGACCGCATAAAAAAAGTCTCACGTAGAAAATAACTCGAAACCGTAGGAAATAACTAGGAATTGCTTTTTTAACTCCTTGGGCCTTTTTCTGCAACACCTAATGGGGAAAAAAATCCTCTAAGAATTTTAATTTTTATATTAATTAATTATTTCCACTTAAATACGAATCTAACATTAAAAAGTTAAAAATAATCGTTAAAAAATGATTTTATTTGATAAATATAGCTGCAGGAAGTGTTATTTCATTTAACAAGGCGTGAAATTTCACACCTGCAGTCTAAAGCTGGAGGGGAGCTAACTTACCGCATCTGTTCAAATATAACATAATATTTATGGTTTTTATGCTATTAAAATAAGAGGGGACCGAAATAAACGTATGAGAAAAAAATTTTTCTGAATAAAAAATGAAAAAACCTGCTGATGTCATAGAAAACAACCAATAGAGTTTTTAAAAATTTTACAGGAGTCAATTTGTTCCAATTTGATTGAAATTTTCATATACCGCACAAAACAAATCGCACAGAAAAAGACCGCACAAAAACAGGTTTGACTGTACTTTAGAAGTAAATTTAGTATCAAAAATGTTCGATTCAGCACGACACAGTCCGACTGAAAATCGTGCCGATTACCGGCGATTCCGATTACCAGTGTTCCGATTAACGACTCTCTACTGTAAGTGCCCTCCAGTAGCCGAATGGATAAAACCACCGAACACAGTTTGTCGTGGGTTCACTGGCAGTGAACCCACGACAAACTGCTGGCACTGCCTGAACTAGGTTCAGGCAGTACCAACGGGCGGGCCACGTGCAGTTTTCCGGGTTTTCTTGACATTAGTAACACTTAAATAGGGGCCAGGTTCCGATAAAAGTCTTTCCGGGTTGGCATTTCTCTCGACAGATCGCTCACGTGTCGCGTTACCATAACCGAATAAACTAAACTAACTCTAACGAGCAAATATTTATTGTGACATCGTCACAATGCCGGGCTGCAATTTTTCGTCACGATGTTCTCAATTCTTGTAGCGATGTCTTGCTCCTGTACATCATACTTTTCTTGTTAGAAATAGAGTCGTGCCGGTTATCTATCTAACTGTTTTCAGGGAAAAATTTTGAATTGAAGTAGCATCACTTTCGGTTTACACCGGACGTTCGTATATGCTTAACCCGAGTCTTCTGCCCTTATGCTTTCCATGTCTGGTCTCGAATTTCATCTATCTATCTCCTTTCTCGAGATGAAGGAAGGATATACTGACAGACAAGCGGATGACAATCGGAATTTATAGGCTACAGTTTTTTCAAATTGCAACCCAATAATTTTTTCATCGTTTGCAAAAATATAAATACTATTATCACATAAAAGCAATTATTCTAGCATTTTTACAAGATTTTTTATTTATTTAAACAAGTTATATGAAGTCTTTCGAACGTTAAGGTTAGCAATTTCGATCACGTGCGGGGCATCGCAACCTGTCTAACAAGGCCGGATGGCCGAGCGGTCAAGGTTACCAGCCTACCGCCCTGGGGGACCCGGGATCGAATCCGGACGGGTCAAGAAATCCCCAGGAATTTTTCGGGGGGTGGTTCGTCCGGATATGTCGGTCCCCGTCCCTCACCACCCAGCCGCCCCATTGTGGGCCTGGCCGAACCCATAATGGGCTTGCTGTAAGAGGCCCTCTTAGTGCCCACAGGGCGGAAAGAGTTACAAAAAAAAAAAAAAAAAAAAAAAAAAAAAAAAAAAACCTGTCTAACAAGGATCACTTTTCAAATATTAACAGTAGACCAGTATTAATTAGTAGTCATTGACCATCCCCTCTCCCGGGAAAACGACCATTACTTTCGGTCTAATTACTTCAACCCCCTTCCGAAACAGTCCTTTCCATCGGACCGGCGGTATGGTGGTGTTGGAATAGGAAAATTACATAATACGAGGTTACCGGCCAGCACAAAATATGTTTTAAGCGGTTTTCCTTTTCCAGGGTACCGAGTTAAAATATTTTGTCCGTTTTTCGTCAAATTTGATTGGTTGGAAGATTACCATTTGTTATTCGGCTGTGAATGGCACAATTTCTTAGTTATCATTGGGAAAAAATAGCATATTTTCAATTGGTGTCTACTTG
Organism: Centruroides vittatus; assembly: GCF_030686945.1. Classification (NCBI taxonomy): domain Eukaryota; kingdom Metazoa; phylum Arthropoda; class Arachnida; order Scorpiones; family Buthidae; genus Centruroides; species Centruroides vittatus. Next base: position 277,849 of record NW_027122709.1, on the reverse strand, counting down.
ACCAATGAAACTGTGCCATTTCGTACCATCCCTGTATCGCTATAAACGTGACAAAGGTTGGCTGAAATAACCAAATTGTTAATATGGATTCGTTTTAATGGTTGTTATATTATAGTGTTTGATTTTTATAACTACAAAGGTTATCTTACGTAACGGTTTATCACACCGAATGACCAATATACACATTTTAAAAATTCTTTATTCCTCTACTGTACGCAATTTAAAGAATTTTTAAAATGTGTTAGATTGGTCACTCGGTGTGATAAACCCTTACCTAAGATAACCTTTGTAGTTATAAAAATCAAATACTGTAATATAATATAAGGGTTAGAAGTACCAAATAATTTATTCGATTATTTTATACTTTACTAATCTTGTAATCTTTGGTGTAGTTATTTTTTGCTCGGGCAACGTCAGACTCATCTGTTAGTTCCTAATATAAATGAAATCGAAATGCAGATTGCTTTTTAAAACCGCATTTTTAAAATTAACAGGCCTAATTTGTATTTTAAGAATAAACGAAGATATTATATAATTACGGACCGAAGTGGCAATTACAAATTTAAAACTCTGCCACTACATTTTGATAGCATAAATTGTACTTGCAATCGGTTGCGCGTTGTAGATTCCCGGGTTCCACGTACGGTGTTGACTTCGAGCATTTTTGGTCGAGGAATTTTCGATGGAATACCCCAATATCCTCGTTCGTTTTTTAACGTCACCTCTGCCCTACACCGGCAAACTAGGGTTTTCAGATGTGGTCCAAATTTAAATTTCGATATTCTTAGTACGGTAATGAGTTTATAAAAGATTGGTTTGCGGCCTCCCGTTGGTGGGGACCCCGGGCAATTGTTTTTTTTTTCGCATCGGATAACGCGTCACCAATTGCAATACAGCACTTAGTTGCAATTAACTAAACAAACAAACAAACCTGTTTTCTCCGGTGGGGTACAAGTTCGGCTAGCGTCTTATCGGTGGAAGAAAGTGCGGCATGACAAACTGTAGACAAACTACTTCTGTTAAGGTATGCCAAAATTGTTTTATTTTTACCTATTACGGGTATGAACTGTACTTGCTGTTGTATTAATGAAATCTCGTACTTCCGATCAAAGCTATTACCGTTTACTGCGTAGGAACCTCTATATATTGAATTTTTCCTGGTTTCCGCGAGATTCTAGATAGACGGATTGGACTGTATTTATGTAAATAACGTTTTCACATCTAAAATCGTTTTCAGTATTTTTTCGAACGAACGAAAATTTTGACGTAGCTTTTCTAAATTTAATGCAGACGTGAGGACAAACGCGTCTTTATTTTAAAAAAGATGGGTTTGTTACGTCGAAGGAACACTACGGGACTCCGAGACACGATTGCAATTTACGTAGAGGCGCGAGGATGGTGGCCGCTTTTATAGAGTTAGTGTGGGAAGCTGTTGGTAGGGGGGCTAACCCCCTAGGGGGTTAGCCCCCTACCCACAGCTATAGAATACACCCCTAGAATACACCTATTTGCACGAAACATCAGTTTCTACAAAGCCGATTCTCTTCAGCATCTACAGAGACAGTCGTACCGACCTGTCTCTGTACGAAAACACCTAAAGCGAATATCTTTGGCTAACGTAGATGATGACACCTATGATGAGCAGAGTGTGCAGCAGCGAGATGAAGCTCAAATGCCAGACCCACATCACATAGTCGGGCTCCTTGTGGTGTTTAAGACAAATATACACCAAACTTGCTCATTTTAATAAATTACGTTTATTGGTGGGTTACTGCATTTGAATATACAGTATTCGTATTGGGCTATCCACAAATTACAATCCGCAATTTTCTTGAAATTTCTACTCTTCCTCACCCCTTTTGTCTCAGTTCGTCCAAGTTTTCACAACCCCTCTCCTCTTCGGACGTCAAACAAAACTCAACCTCTGTTTGATGAAACCGTGTCTTGTTCTATGATTTAGACTTAATAAACACTAGTGTGAGATAAGCAGAGGGTCAGGGGTTTATTCTCGCTGACCACTTACACTGCACGGGTTGGCAAAACCCGATCTCGTTGTCGTTTCGGATGGCTAGGAGGGCAAAAAAGTGAGTGGGGAGGTGCGTCGGTAAGTCGACAGGCGTCTTTGATTGACAGGAGACAAGTTAACAAATAAAACATTTATTGATTAACTAGATTACTACAATATCGGTTACAAGGCTATTCTACTATATAATATGAAAGTAAATGCGGTTAACATACGCCTGAATGCAACTATATGCAAGTTACAGATTCTAACTAACAAGTAAGACGGCTATGCGTTAAGCGTAATGCCGTTGCAGGAGAGAGAGAGTTTACAATAGTCCTAACAAAATACCTCTGGGTGTGAGATTGGACGATATAATTCGATGTATGGCGGTCGCTGACGATGTGGAAAAGTTTCTCGTAGGTCCTCTCCGACGGGACTTCGTTCCTGGGCATGAAGACTGACACAAGTACAATAATAACTTCCTATGCGAGCGCGCAAAGTTCCGGTTGCGCGAGCTTTTATAGAGTTAGTGTGGGAAGCTGTCGGTTGTTGACGATGACTTGCGAATTCTTGACAGCCAAGTGTCAACTTTCCCACCTAACTGTTGATAGTTGCGGAGACCTCTGCTCCGTTCTCCGCGAGGAATTGTTTCTCTCGGGGATTGTTTACACTAATTTGTGAGAAAAAAAATTAAAGTTTTCTTTCATTTACACAAAATTTTCTCGCTAAAATCCCGGTCTCACACTAGTGTTGTGTGTTTCTTCTCAAAGACACTTGGCAAGTTTTCTATCAAATATCTTTATTCATTCTGGTTGATACGGTACTCTGTCTGTACACGTTTCGGGCTTTGCCCCTCCTCAGTCAACTGTTGGTTACTTTTTATATAGTGTAAAATCTTGTAGACTGTATACATTACGATTTTAAGAAGTTCATCGACTGTAAGAAGTACAGTACATTATAACTTTAAAAGGTCCATTGTAAAACTTAAAAAAATATTGCAAGTGTAAAAGGGTTTTGGGACCTGTTTCCGCCTTTTTTCCCTTTCACCTTTTTTTTTTTTTTTTTTTTTTTTGACGTTTGCGTTGATACGGTTAGTGTTGCCACGTATGGCGTTCGCCGCCTTGTGGTCTTTTATCAAAACTTTCTTGCATGCTTATTTTTTCAAAAAAAGTTGCTTTTTTTCCTTCCAAAAATATTTTAATTTATAATATATTAAGCCAGTTGTCGTTTATTTTGAGGCTTAAGTTTTTATTTATACTGTCTTTACTTTTTATAATTTCTATGGTTTCTTTAAACTTCCGGTTGTACGTTAATTTTTCTTTATGTAGTATTTCGACGTTATCTTTGTCTATGTTGCAGTTGTTTAGGGTGCAATGTTCGTAAAATGCAGAATTTATTCTATTGTATTTAAGGTCTGCTATATGTTCTTTCAGTCTAATTTTTACTTTTCCTCCTATGTAATATTTTCTGTTTTTGCAGGTACACGGAATTTTGTATACTGCACTTTGAGCTTCGGTTGGTATTTGTTGGGTTTTTAACGGGTTCGAGGTTAACAGCTTGCTCTCCATTTTTCGATATGATGGTGCTGATTTGTAATTTATTCTTTTTATTTCTGTATTGATTTTTTCGTATAGCCCTTTAATATAAGGAAATTTAACATATTTTGTTTTAGTTACTTGTTTATTTTTGCTTGGGGTTTGTGGGTTATTAATTCTGGTTTCCCATCGATTTAGTAGTCTTTGCGGAAATCCTGCTAGGAGAAATTTCTTTCTTAATTTCGTGAGGTCTTCGTATATATGTGCTTCTTGGCTTGTCCGGTTTATTATTTTGTCGTATTCCATTTTATATATATTGTACTTGACGTATAACGGCGTTTTTGATTGGTATCTAATTGTTTCTTGGTTAGAGCTCGGTTTTTTAAATATTCTATATTCTAGATGTTGTTTTAGTCTGGTAATTGTAATATCTAAGTAATTTATTGTTTGTCTTGTTATGTCTTCGTTTTCTATTTTAAATTTTATTGCGTTGTGTATATCATTTGCTTGTTTGTTAATTTCTTCTATATTAATTTCTGTTTCGTAGTATATTATTAAAATGTCGTCAACGTATCTTTTGTAGAATTTTATGCCTGGTACGTTATATATTATGTTATCGATATCTATCATAATCAGTTCGGCAAGTTTTGGGCCGATCACCGATCCCATACTTATTCCTTCTGTCTGAGTATAGTATTCTCCGTTGGTTTCGAAGTAGTTGCTCCTATACGTGAATTCGATTAAGTCTCCTTAAACCTTGTCACTTTACGAATGAGATTTTGAAATAAATATGATAAAATGCATCGACTGTATAAATTTTAATGAAATATATGGACGTCCACCGAAGCTTAACCCCCCTCCTTCTCTTTCAGTATGGACGACATTTATGGATAGCCCCTATGAACGGTTGTATATTATGCAGTGCAGGCACTCCTGCGTTTACAATAAAACTCCAGGAACCAATCGTGTTCGTAAGTCGAGGAATGCCTGTATATATTTCTTGTATTTTGTATTCCTTAATTTGGCGAAATGTTCAGCCGATATGAGTAATAATTCAATTGCTGGTATTTACTATTAAATATTAGTTTAATATTTTTCAGGGCATATTGACTATTTCATTTATTATTTATCAGTTCTGCAAATTACAGTCATGAAAACTGTGTATTTATGTGGTGAACATTCGTATCTGTATTAGGTATTTCGTGCATGTGCGCAGCTGTTTTTCTTCAAGTGTCTTCAAGGGACACACGTTCAATTCGCTTTAAAGACGGCGGCCCGGTTCCAGTAGTTATATGGCGTTGGTATAAATATTAAATAGTATTTATAATACATTTTCAAACTAGAATGTTAATGACTATCATATTAAAATTGAAATGACAATTGGACGGTAGCAGTGGCGTGCCGTGACATTTGACGATAGGGAAGCTGTGTTTCTGTAAGAAGCCGACTTACAGGGGCAATCAATTAATTGCGCGTCAGGGCCCGTTCGTATTCGTTTGTTCGATAAGCCAGTAAAAACCGTATACTTCTTTAAATGTATTTTTGATAGATTATCTGACGTACTTAATAAATAACAGAGGTAATTATATCGAACTTTTTTATTAGATTCAATAAATTCCCTACGCCCTCTAAATGCCAATTCTCGCTTTGAGAAAAAACACATAACGTCTATTAATTTAGATATATCTATTAATTGTAATTATCTTGTTATAATTTTCAATATTTATTTTATATTGTCTACCAATGTTAAATTCTATTCTATTTTGATTTCCAAATTGCTTCAATTTTACGAAAGAATCGTCATTCGTCATAAATTTTATTGTCAAAATGTCGAAATTTTTTTGTTGACGTATTTATATTTAATTTAGGCATTGGTCTTTCTCTTTTAATAATGTTTTCTTTTTCATTATACGGTCTCGAGCCAAAACTTTTTTAAAATAAATTTTTGAATCACTAGCCACGATATAAGGGCTAAAATTAAAATTATAAAAAAAAACTTACTTGGTAAAACAAAATGTGTGATAAATGTACATACCTAGTACAAAAAAATTCTTCAATTGTACGAATATACTTTTAAAGAAACTTATAATTAAATATAACTTTGTGAAGAAACGTACATAAAAATAACAAAATATTCTTTACTTTTTAAATCTTAAAACAATCCACTTAGTGAAATAGCTTCCTACGAGTGGCTAATGAATGGAATCAGAGACGTCCTGGTAGGTGTGCGGCGCGTGCATGCACGCGGGTTACCAAATCCCGAGGGTGCCGATACCGATCAATGTCAAATGCCTCTTTTGTCGCATCACTAGTATATCTCAACGGACGCCACGGGGCTGTTGTAAATTTTAAACGTTTCTCACCATAGCTGTAAAAATCTATATATGTTAAACTTAATAGTTATTTGTTTTCTAACTAATTCGTTTTAATACCAGGTGTACACGGAAATCAGTTCCCCACTGTACTGAGCTAGTGATTGGTTCGGTTAAGCTTTAGTTTAAGTAAAATTCCGGCTCTTTCGGCAGGGTTTTATGTCCCTAATTCCCTAATCTCTTACTTATTTAACTACTTCTTACTAGAAATAAGTCGAAACCAGTTACTTTGTACTTGAATATCTGTAGTCTTGGGAAAACATTAGAAAGACAAATTTTTATGACAACGGATATATAAATCGTAAATTTAAGGAAAAATAAATTCTAGAGCTTTTTTGTACCTTGTACGTCTCATTCATTAAATTTGGTTGTAAATGATGCTGCCAAAGTAACAGTTAATTTTTTAACATTATACGAGAATTGTACACGTTTTTTCTGCATTCCCTTACAGATGGGACATACTATAATCGTAATATCACCGGTTTAACATTGAAATCCGTAAGTAATATAAGATGGGAGAGTGGAATAAACGCGGAATAAATATATTAAATATTTTAATGGATTTTTTTTAAAATTCCTGTCAACTATACAGAACTATCATAAAAACATGCCAGTAAACTCCTATCGGTTGGGTTAAATTATAAATCTAGTCTAGGGTGGGCAACCTTTTTTATAACATGGGCCAGAATAAATTTTACGTTTTTTCCGCGGGCCGTAGTAGTTAATTGACGCCTTCTTGTGACTCGTAATTTTTTTAGTCTGCAAATACGAAATAAATAAATAAAAAGTTAATGACTACATTTATTTCTCTTATCGTTTTCGAAAATTACAAAGAATTGGAAAAATAACTATTAATTAGTTATTTTTCCAATTTAATAATCTATTAAAGATCTCGCGGGCCGGATAAAAACTTTTCGCGAGCCGTAGCTGGCCCGCGGGCCGGGGGTTGCCCGCCGTTGATCTAGTCTACTCGTGATTCGCATAATCGGGCGAGGGCGGCCGAATATCTAGCAGGCAATCGGCTAACAGCCCACAACCGGTCCGGGATATAAAATTGGACGCTTTATGCGTGTATCGCTTCTACCGGCTAAATCGGGTGAGGTTGGTGCTCTGTAAACCGCATGTGCCAATGCCTATATAATCTGGCTGATTGGAAACTGACCCGGTTTCGACACTGCTTCCGCCACCGAATTATTCGAATATACAATAGCAATCTTATCGTTTTTTTTCGCATGTAGTATAGAAATTTGTAAAAGATACATAATGCAGTTATAATAAAATATTAATTTTAATTAATTCAAAGTACGTTAAAATATGAAAATTTATATTTTATAAAATACAAGGGAAGGTCATTGGAAGGTGGAAGCGGCGCTTCCATCGCTTCCAATGACGGCATGCCACTGGACGGTAGAAAACATTAGGAATACATTCCGAAAATAAAAATAATAAACTTAATTTTTTAATAAGTAATAAAAGATCATCGAAAACGATTTTTGTTATAGCAAAACCGTAGAGGCGCCTCTAGCGGCAACATGCGAAACTTACACGAATGAGTGAGAGAAGGAAATTACGAGGTTGAGGCCGAAGTTTTCAACGCGAAAACGTGTACGTCGGACGTTCAGCGCCGCCATCCTGTAAGCCTAGAAATTTTACAATGGCATTTGGAACGTTGAGTATCATTCCGCCGACGGAATTATGAAACTAAGCTATTTTAAAATCATTCGAGAAGATCGAATCCAAACAGGAATTTAATTTCGAAGAGAAATGTATCGTTTTGCTACAGATTTGAAACAGTACAAATTATTGTAACACTGGTTCTCCACTTAACACCATCGCGTCGCCGTCAACCGATGATGCCTAAAATGACGCAATCGCTGCTTTACGTGTCTACATAATTCGCGCCAAATGGGCGACTATTTTCAATGGGAATTTTTTAAAATGGAAAGAAAATCTTTTGAACTCGACGTTGGAAAAGAGAGGGTAGAAACAAAGAATATAAACAATAAAGAATAAAAAGATAAAGAAAACACTCGGTTAGGTTTATTTATTACAGGCAATGCAGCCGCATTTCCTAATATGTTTCAACCGCGTATCTCCTAGACAAAGTTTGATAAAGTAAGAACTTTGTTCGGTTAATGTTACCTTAGGATCCAAAATGGCGGCCAGGGAAATTTTTCCCTACTTCGGAGACTGCGACGGGGAAAAATTTTTCCCTAGAGTCGCGACGTCGACGACGTGGGGAATTTTTCCCGTTCGGTTTCTACCCTGCGTTCGACGTTGCCGAGTATCCTGTAACCTCGAAACGGAGACGGTAGTGTGTAAATTTGCGACGGTAGAGGGAGCCTTTTCGTGACGTCGTGCAAGAGTAAAATCGGCGGGAAATTCGTAGGTGTGTTACGAACGAATATGCAAATGCATGATCTGTGACGTGATTTCTGGTCATTTCTGGGCAATTTTATGCAAATCGACTAGTTTCCAGTTGGAATCGTTTACTGCTGTGTTGCGACGAATTGCGTATTGGATTAATTGCTGTGTTTTTTTTTCGTAACGATATTTCATTCGCACACAAATTGCTATCGTTGAATATTTATTATTATTATTTCCTCCAGTATTAGTAAGTACTGTTATTTCTTTTATAACAATTTAATCCTAAAAGTTAGAGAACCAAGTAATCAGAAATTAAGGAAAAAGCGTGTTTTTTCCCTATCCTTACCTCCCCTCGTTTAGTTTATTGCCAATTGTTCGATAATGACTAGTTTTGCCGATTTGAGTTGCAACGACGAATTTTGGTCGAGATGCACTTCCCGTGATTTCTACAAGTTGATGGAAGACGACTTTTCGGAGCTAGGTTTGCCTCCCCGTATCGATAACGCATCGAATTTTGCTGTAAAATTAGGCATACAGCCGACCGAGTCCGTTTGCATTCATTGCGATGAAGATAAGAATTGCTTCATATGTCAGGTGAACGACATATCAGAAAACACTGTGAATTGGATCGTTTATAATTGCGTGAATTCCGGCAGTACGATAATAACGGACGAATGGAAATGATATATGCATATTGACGACATAGAAGGAGTAGTGGTCGAACATAGAACTGTCAACGATTCGAAAAATTTCGTCGGGCCCCAAACAGGAGATCATACTCAGAATATCGAACAATCGAAAAGTGAGTAAAAAACTCCTCTTTTTGTTGTTTTTTATTGTTTATTTCGGTGAAAAAATCCGCGGAGTCTGCAGAGAAATTCAAGATGGCGGCCGGAACCGCGGCCATCTTGAATGGAGGGAAAAATTTTTTCCCCGTCGCAGTCGCCAACGTAGGGAAAAATTTCCCTGGCCGCCATTTTGGATCCTAAGGTAACATTAACCCTTTGTTCATATAAAATTAAAAACAAAATCTAAAGTACAGTAGTTGTCACAATTAATTGTATTAAATCTTCGGGTTCGGAAATTGCCGTATCTTCGCCAAGCCATTAACAGTCGTTCAAATACTTTACGAAAAGCTAACAATACAGACGAAGGGAAAGACGGTAGTAAAAGGATCTTAAGTAAAAATCTTCGGTTGCTGCAATGCATTGAATTTAGGCGATTGAATATCTTCGTATACAGATACGGATGACTGAAATGGTTGTAAAATATATTAAATATTATTACCCATTATAATGTAGATTATTTACCGTCGAATTAAGTACGTGGTCGAGAAACAAAGAAACTTAGATCCCTTAGTGTGCTTCTTGCCTGCAACGCGGAGTTTTGTATCTAGGAGAAAACATATTTACAGGCGTCCAATCGGAGAAAACTGGAATATATCCCAGTAATTCGTTTCTCGTAGTTCTGATCTATTTTCTACGAAATGCGGCGACGAAATTCACCTCGAATAGTAATTATCAAAGTAATTCTTCGACCCGATTTGATCTATTAAGAACATTTTGAAATGGACGTTAGAAAGATCGACCGTTATAAAAAGAAACAATCCCTTATTACGAAAAGTTCGTTCTAGTATTTACCAGTACAAAAGAAAGTATAGCCGATTCCGACCCAAGAGGGCCGAAGCTAGCATATTAAAAATTGTTTTCGAGGGCAAACAATCGTTTGCTCAGGTTAACCGCACGGTACGACAATTAAATGTTAAAGGTGGTACCGTAAGGGAAAATACTCCCGCTATTAATTGTCATACTCCGGACGGATTTACAATTTCTTATTAATTCGCTTTATCGTAAGTTTTTATTTAACAGATTCTTCGCTAAGTTTGGATTAAATGCAGAGAATTTTCTGCCACCGCAGGCCAAAGCCAGTATATAATAGACTTCGTAGAAATGACGAAAACGGTGGCCAACGCGATCAGACGGGCGAAGTATTATTCGTTTAGACCAGTAATTGTTTTTGCCACGCCCCGCAATCCGTAATATCGTTTGCAAATAATATACGACCAATATATAGAAATAATTTCGTATTCAATAATCGTGGGAACTTTTCAACGAGTCTACCACCGGAGAAGAATGCTAAATTATTACGTCACTCACCGATCGGTTTCGGACATTTTCGAATGACATTACCCGACCGGTGTCGCCATTTTCAGTTTACAACGAAATGGCAATTAGAGTAAATAGAATTTTCGGTGAAATGCTTTTTTTTCGCTTCACCATCTCGAAACGTTCGGAGTGAATTCGAGAAACGATTAAAAATGACCAAACCCTTTACTTTGATCGTCTACCTATCGCTTTCGGGGATCCAAGACAAAATCCGGGTGGGGAGACGATCCGTTCCGGATACGCCGGTTCCGTTGGGGATTGGAAAGAGGACTTTGTTGGTGCCGGCGGGTCCTAAGGCGCCAAAAACCGAAACTGGTAAAAAATTTGCCCGCCATTTCGTCGGAATTGAAAAATGATATCTTACTTTCGAATGCGACCAAAGTTAACGTATTAAAAGTTATTTTTCAAATTTATTTTATTGTTGGAGAAACTTGATGACAGCCGCATCGTAATCGGAAGTCTGATTTTCGTCACAAGTTTTTCTATAATAATAAAAAATGTTTTAATCGTATGGCGTCAAAAATAATATTTAAAGTATTTAGGGGACAGTCGATAACTTGTATGAAATATTAAACTTTCAGGGCAGGCCCCCAGACTTTGGAGTTTTACGTGTCTAAAAATATGTAGCGTACCAAAGTTCGTACCGTACATTTCACTGAAATTCGTTACCAGATGCATATTTTAATTCGATTTCTTCGGAAACTTAATTACGTAAATACGTCTTTTCTCCGTTAATTTCTCATAAATGTCAAAACCGAAACTTTTTCCAATCGATTGGAATCTCATTCTGACCCTAGTCGAAACAATCGCGAGGTGTTTCCGATAAACTATTGCCGCTAGCATCAGTGGCGTAGCGTAGTGGGGGCGGCAGGGGCGGCCCGCCCCGGGCGGCACTTTTAGGGGGCGGCAAAATTTCACAATAAATACACAATACACACTACACCTGTACAATACACAATAATGTTGATTGTTCTTTGCCGAAAAATTCTTTAGAATTACTGTATATTTTGAATTGAGATACCTAAATAAGGGGCGGCGAAATTTTCCTCCGCCCCGGGCGACTGACACCCACGCTACGCCACTGGCTCGCATGCGATCGGTGTTTCGAGCTGCCAAAAATATACTCGTCTTTCACACCGAGCGATTGTTTCTGTGACGAATTCATCGATTGTGCCACGGGAACATTGTGTAAATCTGGAGATATTCATTGTATCTTCTCACGTAAGCTACTCGGAAGATGTTCTCGCGTAGATACATATTCCAATCGTCTATTTGCCGATGCAATAATGTATCGGCAAATAGATCTAGTAATGCTTTTTGCCGATGCATAAATGCGGAAATTACATTTCTATTTCCGATAAAATGGAAAATAAGCTAGAAAATAGACGTTAAAACGAGAATAGAGCCAGTCTGGCATTTAAATACAATGGAACACGTTTCTCGGATCGTTCTCCGTGTTGGAAATTAAATTCGTAAACGTTAATTAATACCCGTATTTACAATTTTCCTATTATCGTATGGCGTATAGTAATATTAATGCGTAAATTTACGAAATTTCATCCGATTTCTAACTCTGTTTTATGATACTTCAATAACTGCCGACTTGACTAAATGTTCGCGTAAGTAGGCTACGTCGGCCATTGCGATACTATCGATATTATCAATGGTTTTATCTTTTCTCGACAGATTTAAGGAAAGTGTAGAGCAGGGATTCTCAAACTTTTTTGATCCACCGCCCCCTTTGTTCCATAAAGTTATACCCAACGCCCCCTAACCCATCAGTGACCCCAACTTTTGCTTTTGGTCACCGTTCAGTACCCTGCCTCCAGCGCCCCCTAGATTTACTCACCGCCCACAGGGGGCGGTAATGCCCACTTTGAGAACCCCTGGTGTAGAGCCTAACCATGCAAATCAATTACGATTTTCGTTATATTACAATAATTTCTATAAAAATAAATAAGAATTTACTTTTTTAGTATAAAAATTAGTAATATCAAAACAATTTTATTATATTATATATTTTTTTTTTATATATAAATTGGAACTTGTAATTAGCGATGGGCATTATATACGAAATCGCCAACTTTTTCAATAGATGTTTACTGTTTAATTTATGAAAGAGTCACTTTAATTTATCCAGCAGACAATCATTTCTCGATTTTGTGTAAGATTGATGGTTATTCGGGTTTGTTCGACCGTTAAAGAGACGAACAAAAACATATTTCTTCGTTTATAACATTTTTTTTTTTTTTATTGCAGATGTCTTTGACATCAAATATTGATAGAAAATAAAAGATAAAAGTGCAGACATTTCACTTTACAAAATAAAATTTAACGATTTCTATCAATTAAAATCTAATTAACCGAGTCGTTTAAGCATTAAAGATATTAAAAACGATATCTTTTGACACTTTTTCATCTTTATATATATGTATTTTTATACACATAAATATATAAGTATTTACTTTATTCTAAAATATAAATTTCGTATGACACGGGAATATTTTTTCATATATAAAATTTTGTAAACAATACTTCAAAATTCAACCAGAAGAAACATATATATATATTTATACATTTATTTTCTGTGTAAATAATAATATCTTTTCTGGTAGAATCAGAGTGTGCAGGTGAATTTTCTTTCACTATATTTGCAGACTGTCATTGATCATAAAGCTGTAGCAACTTTCATCATGAATGAAATACATAGTAATGTAAGGGAACAGAGAAATGCAATATCAACATTTGTTTGTCGTAAAAAAATGCATATAAATACACGTGGTATATATTTATTTACATTGTTTCGATTGCTATGTTTAAATCTAAAACATTTACAAATTTTCTGATCAATTTATTTTCAGAATATAAAATTTTTTTCTTAACAAAAAAAAAAAAAAACAATTTAAGTCGAAAATTTTGATTTTATTTTTCATTTTTCTCGTAAATTTTTAAAAATAAATAATTTTATTAATTAAAATAACAAAGTCGTTATTGTTTCGTCTATTAATTAAATGTCTATAAGTAATAAAATTTAGTTTAAAAAAATAATAATAAATCCGTTTTACTAAACAATTAGGTTAATGTAACCCTTGGTGCCAAGATGGCGGCTCGTCTCTGATTGCAGCAAGGAAACAGTGGGGCGCACGTTCTAACCTAACCTAACCTATTCTAATATATTGCCATAATTATTAGCAACAAAATTATTAGAATAGGTTAGGTTAGGTTAGAACGTGCGCCCCACTGTTTTTTTGCTGGAATTAGAGACGAGCCGCCATCTTGGCACCAAGGGTTACATTATTATAATTGTTTGTAAATATTTAGTAAACAATTACTAAATAGATTTTGTAAAAATTAAATGTATTATAAAAAAATAAATTGAATAAATTTGTACAAAAAATTGTATACAAAATTGTATTTACAAAAATTTGAACTCGGAGAAGACATTAAAAAGTTGAAAAATCAAATTTTAAGATTAAATATTCATCTTTCGGAATTAAATATTCATTTAATCATTGAACAGATAGGAAAATTAAATAATGACACTTTGACATTTAATTATTAATAATCTCTCGTTTGTTGTGATGAAAATATTTTACTTTTTTTTTTTAATTTTTATTTTATTTTTATCTTTACAAAAGATTTTATTTGATTTTTTTCTCTCGTCCAAGTCGACTCCATTTTTGTTAATAAAATACAATAAATATTTTTATATAGATAAAAAATAAAAAATATTGTTTAATGCATTCAAAATAAATTTACCCCAGTCGATGTAAACTTAAATATTTGTTTATATTTTATTATTATATTTGATATAAATTAAAATTTTAATTTTTAAATTTATTTATTTTTAAAAGATCCATACTCGAAATAATTATTTTAATTTAACGAACTAATATTTACTTTAGACAATTTAACCAAAACAAGAATACAATTTAAAAATTAAATTCCTTAAAAAATAGATTTTATTAAATCCGATATTAGATCTTCGTGTAAATTAATTATAATTAAATTTGATTAAATATCATAAATTAATTTATTTTAAAAAACATTATATAATTTATAAAATTTAAATATATATATATATATATATATACATACAATTTTAAAGCTAATTTCATTCGATGAATTTATAAATTTATTTATTTTTATTTACATATTTTAAGTTAATAATTAAAAGTTTGAAGTAAGAGATAAGTGTATTTATTCGTCTCAATTATTTAAGTCCGTCTGTTTGTTTGTCTTCAGTCAAATTTTTATTTATTTATTTATTTATTTATTTTTTAATATTAAAATAAATTTATAAATATTAATAGATTTGTTTTAGTCTCGGATACGAGACTTTCTTTTTTTCTTTCTTCAATTGAAGAACTATTGTTTACTACCGCTACAGTTTCGGTGCATATTTTATCAGTTAATATCGATATTTTGTTAAAAATAAATTAACTGAAATTATAAAAAAAAAATTCATTCGTAACTTTCATTAATAAAATAATAGAAAATCACAATTTATTAAACGCATAAAACTTATTCGGATAATTACGTTCTATCGATTGAAATAGGTATTGTTTTTTTACAGCTTCCTCATTGCCAAACCGAAATTAAAGTCATAACGTGCAAATTATTACAAAATAACACACTTTTTTAATTATTATTATTCAAATACGTCCCCACTGTTTCCTCGCTGGAATCAGAGACGAGCCGCCATCTTGGCACCGAGGGTTACATTAACCTAATCGTTCAGTAAAACGGATTTATTTTTTAAACAAAACTAAATTTTATTACTTATAGACATTTAATTAATAGACGAAACAATAACGACTTTGTTATTTTAATACAAATTATAATACAAATATTTTATTTGTATTATTATTATTATTATTTTTTTAATTTTAAAAACAATGCTTGCAAAAAAAAATTCAAATAAAATTCAGGTGTGTTGTTGTTATAATTAAAATATTTAATGTATTTTTCTTGAAAAATTGCAATTTTATCTATACCAGAAGCTTTCCCATACAAAGTTAAGTTAATAAATATATTTTTTCAAATGCGTAAACATTTTTTATTGATTTTTTTTTAAGTTTTAAACACAGTCAATACCGAAAGTTTTATATATATATATATATATAAATTGTTAGATTCGTGTTCACGTAGAAAATCTGTAAATGAATGTAGTGTCAGTTTTGCGAATATGTTTTGAAGCAGTAAAATAATAAAGAAAAAATTACAAAAAAAGGCAAAACTTTTTTCAATAGAACAATGGTATTACACTGATAAAAAAAAGGTTCGAAAATAAAGAAGTATTAAACACGTTTCACATGTGTATATTGAAAGAAAAAGATTATCAAAAGAGGAAAAAATTACTATAAAAAGTTACAAAAATCTTATGAAACGTTTCCTGAATTTTTTAAAAACTTTAATCATTGTAAATTTACAAAATTATTTACGTATACGAATGTTTTTTTAAATGGAGATTAATCGCGTAAACAATTACATTAAGGAGTATTTTTTAACATTGTTACGGAGTAAGAGCGGAAAATTTTTCGAATGTACACTTATAAAATTTATTTAAAAAATTCGAAATGATTTTTTTATTGTGTTAAAACGCAGGAAAAAAATATATTTAACTAGACTAAAAATTAGAAAACAAGTTGTTGGATTTTTTTGGAACTTTAATTTTTCACACACGACACTACAGAGTCGAGAAATGCAGAGATTTTGCACGGGAGAACAATGAGAGATTTGCGAATTTACAAATGGCAGAAATCGGAAGAATTTGTTGGACGGTCGAACAAAACGGGAATATGAAAATGTTTTAAAAAAAATGAAAGAAGAAAAGAGAGAAAAAATCCTTTTTTTTGTCGAGTCGGAAGCAGAGAAGCAGTAGTTGTTCATTACGATCGATAGCTTAGAGAGTTCCACCATCCTACTAAATTATCGATTAGCTGATGGAAAAGTTGACGTGAAGAAACTAAACTATTCGTAACAGTTAACTGTGCTTTCATCGAAATGTTAAACGTAAACATTGCGGGCGATTCCATTGTAAACGTACAGATTTGACCGAGCATCCATTCCGAGTGCGTGGCCAATCAACAGATTACAAATGCGATAAAATGTCTCGGAGAAGTATCGATTAGTCGAAAAATTCCCGAACGTATTACAAAAATAACCGTATCAGACGTAAGATGCCATCCTTGTTTACGGACCGGTGTACAAATTTATTACGTCACGCGGAGTTGCGAGCGGATGCGAACGGATTGAAAATTCGGTGGCGGTGGAGAATTTCTTGCGAATTGGAAACGAAGGAATCAACAACCACCTGTCCGGTAGTCGTACTTTAGGTAGTTTCGCACTCGCCCTCCAAATCACGTCCGACGCTTAAAATAAAACGTAATAAATACACGCGAGTACGAAAAGAGATAAAAAATGGTGGATGGAGTACGATTAAGACGGATTGAGCGAAAATCTTAGTTCGATTCCGACATCGGTCGGGACGAACAGTTTGGACGAAGTTTGGCGGACGAAAATAGTTCGGTTCGACCGATTTACACCTCTCACCTTACACCGCCAAGTAGTGCCGCTTTTAAGCGCTTTACTTGCACAACTCGGAAGCGAATTTCGTAAAATACCTTCTTCCCGGCCAGTTTTTAAGGATTATCCGCGTAATTTCGGGGCCGGGGAGAGTCCCCGAGCCGTATTTGGGCGGACGAGCGATCGTCATCTAAGAACGGTTTCGACTTGGTTGGTCAGTGTTGTTCTTAACTCAAAGAGTAGCTTTCGTCAACTCTTTGAAACTCGTCGTTCACCATTTTAGAGTCGCCGAGAAGTTCGTAAGTCGATTCGTCATCAAACTGGAACGTTTAAGGATACAGAAGATGGATCTGCAGACGTTGCAAGGTCAACTTAAAACAGCAATCCAAAACCATCAGGTAGTTAAAGTGTGCACTCCGGTTGAAACGAAAAAAATCGCGCCGATTTGCATAATTTGTTTGTTTTTACTATTTTTAAAATACTCGTAAGTTTAGAGTGTCACTGGGAAGCATTTTTGAACGGTTTCGTCGATTATAAAATGGGCGAAAGGACGTTAATAAAGTTTATGGCGATCGTTATTGGGACACAACTCACTTTCCAACTGTTCTACTTCGCTTTGAAATTGCTCAAAGAGCTTCCATTGACCTCGAATGGCGGTCATTATGACGTTTCTGACAACTTTGTTCATTCCAGATCGTCGTCTGCAAGATGAGGAACGATCCTCAGGTAGGCTTCACTTTATCGATCCTCATTGTCCACAAATTGAAGTTTGTTCAAAAGCCGGTTGTCACTTGGAATCTTTCTACAATTTAAGTCAAACAAAAAATTTTTGCAGAATTCTCTACTTCAGAAACAACTTCATGATCTGCAAGCTGAAATAAGGAAGTTAAGTGATAAACAGGTGAGGCAATTTTTCTTTTTATCCTTTCACTTATTGAATTAAAAATTACTGTCCCAAAGTTTGTGGGCGTCCGCGTCTCGTTCGGCGGTCTCGCAAAGAACGTCCGTCTGCCGCCGTTTGACTCCGGCGGCACGGCGGAAAAGTTTGTTTATCCTTCTCGAAAGTTTCCGACGCGGGCTTTCGTCGGCGCGAGAGACGATTCTGCAGCCGGAACGCGTCCGGAGATGTTTGGATTTCATTTCTCCGTCTTTGCCGTAGAGATCGGGGTCGAAATTTGCTCGCGAGTTGCATTTCGATACTTTAATTGGGTAATTTTGGCCGAAGTTGTGAGAATTCCGTCGACGCTACTCGAAATTTAGTTGACGAGACGGTTCTACTTTGTTATGAACTATAAAAGAGAATCGAAACGTGTCTTAAAAAGTTTATTTACTTTTTAAAAGTTTTTAATTCCAACGATTTGGAATTTTTCGCTTTGTGGTTTATTTGGCGGAAAGACATAGTTATTTTGTAAGCTTTTCGTTACGGTCGCCGGTGCGAGATCTTTCTCGGAGACCGGAGACGGACGGGTGCTTTGCAGTCGGGCAGCGTTCGAAAGTTGGTTCGTGTGCGGTTACGTACGAAAGTTCTCTCTGACTGCGGATGGAAAAAGTTAGTTTTAAAAGCATAGTTTTTATTACAGGCGTTTGTTTATACTTTTTAAGAACTTTAATGGTCGCTTGTTAAACTTGCACACCATCGGAAAAGCTAGTAAACGATGCCGAGAACTGCATACGGAAAGTGAAATAAGCATTCTTATAAATTATATATTTTATTGATTCTGAATATTTAAATGACATATATCAATTATTATTTATTAAAATGTTGTTTAATTATATTCTTGACTCTTTTAAGAAGAGTTATATGAATTGTTTATATTTATATTATGTACAGAATGAAATATTAATAATACTTATATTAATTACATTTCAAACTATTTTACTTGTTTAATTATGTGAAATGTAATATGTCTATTGTTTGTGACTAATTATTGTTGTATTATACCATAATGTATTCTGTTGTAATTTAATTTAAATTACACAATATTATGTTTGCATTTTTAAAGATACTTTGTAAAAACATCTTTTGAAATTTGCTTTTGATACAGATTCCATCTCTATTATTACCATTTTGTTGTTATTGGTTACTTTTTAAATATATTCAAATAAATTGTCATAATTTTAATTTACTGATAATCATTTAAAAAATTCAATTAGTTGAGTTTATATAATGATCCAGTAATCTGTTTTAGATGATGATCCAAAAATCGAAACTTGATTTTGATTTTTAATATGGTAAATTTGAATCAAATTGTGACGATGCGTTCTTGAAATGTATCCTGTTTTTCTTACAAATAACGATCAAAGTCATAACTTGAAACTGATGATAGATTGAATGAAGCAGTTGGTTTAAGATTATGGGAATTTTCAACAGGGATATGCTCTATTTCTCAGTAATATTGGTCTTTTTGATTTTTGAAACAAATAATAAATGTTGGGAAACGTTTCATTAATACTTTTTCCTTGCAAAATCTTATAGAAAAAGTTTTTGTTTGAATTATTGAAAGCATCAAAAGTTAACTTTTAAACAGTCTTATATTTCAATATTTAAATAAATTATAGTATTATTCTCAAGTTTTAAGATTAAATCGTACAATTGTATAGCACTGTCTTAATATATTGCAAATTCAAAAGAATTAAGCTGAGGAAGCATGGAAAGTAACCAGAACTTTTAATTTCTAAATTAAGAAAATGTTTTTTTTTTCCCCTCTTTCTCAAGTTCTTTTGTTTTTTCCTCAAGTCTACCAAAAACATATTTAAGATATTTTTGCATTTAAAGTAAAGAATAACTCTAAAGATATATTTTATGCTTTATTTTAAAAAAATTTTGTTTTGGTGAGGTTATTGCTGTCGAAAAGCCATTATTGGGAAAGTCTTATTATTTCTTTCTGATATTATTTATGTAGAACATAAAATTTTAACATATTAATTGTAGTTTATAAGTACAAATTATTAATTTTTAATTTTGTAGTTGCTGTTGAAATTTTAGATCATATTGATTAAAATATACGTCGCTATAAAAAGCTTAAGCCTTTTTATAGCAATTACAACAAAGAAAGCTTGTCAAGCTCTCTACATTATAAGTTGAAAACAAATAAATTTTATATTTTAAACTTTTATCTAATACAAAAAACATTTAATTTTTTAAACTCTTAAATCATTATGAATTGTTTGTTGTCAAACCTTTAATATTAGTTGATTCTAAATGAAGAGATGAAACTTAGAAACAGTGGAATGAAATGGTTTGCATAATAAAAGAAAATTCACTATCTGTTATATGCATTAATATTTTTTATAAGTACTCAAACATGTTTATGTATAAAGTTTTATTAATATTAATCAAGAACATTTAGAGTAGTATTTTTAAATTGAAAGCAATACTGCGTAAGTTTTTGTTCATCATCAATGATACTATAGCCATTTGCTAGCCCGATAATTCGGCACTGGTTGGTCTTTATCTTTAATAAATTTAGAAACTATCATTTTCTAATCAAGTTATATTCATATTTATTTCCATCAGATAATGTTGTTTATAAATCTTGACGAAATACAAACATTTTATAGTTTTGATAAGTTTTATACAGCTTTTTATATTACTTATGAATTTGCTTTACTTCGAAGGCAGCTTTATTGGTCGTTAGTCCAACATTGGAAACACTAATTTTTCTCCAAACTCTCTAGCCGTTTTTTTTTAAGGAAAAATGTAAATTAATTTATAGAAATATAATTTCATTTAAAGTTTAGATTCTGTTCTTGTATTTTGGATAAGACTTGCAAACTATTGTATTTTAATGCATTGCTAGTAAAACGTTCATAAAATACAAGCTTAAATCAATACCGTAAATATATATCTTAATAGATTAGAAATTGTCTAATTGACTAAAATTAACACTTGTTTTTAACTTCAAACTTATTAAATTTTTTTTCAATGATTTTGATGATGATGATGCCTAAAATTATCTTCAATCAAAACATCTTAATTACATTATTTTAAATAATGCTATTAGTGATAATTTCTTTAAGTCCGTTTGATAGACGTTTTGTCGAATAACAAACTACAGATTTGCAAATATTCCACGCAGACAGCCGAAAAATAACCGGAATTATAAAACTGAAATATGTTTATCTGTCATGATATTGTCAAATTTTACAAATTGCAGAAATAAGTTTTCTTATATCTAACAGAAATTATCTTACCGTAGTCAAAACGATTAGGAAATAGAATTGGTGTCATAGTTTTCGATATAAAATTACACGAGAGTATTGCAATACGAGTTTTAAAATAATAATAATTAATTGTATTTTGATTTCTTCAAAAATCAAAGTCAATAAAAGATAAAACAAGTTCTACTCCCTCATAACAAGATAAATATTTTACAGTTACATTATTGTAAATATATCTTATCTTTGATCAATTTTAGAATTGTATTCTTTAATTGAAAGTTTATAATTTGAAGTAATTTAGTCAAATGAGGTGTTAACAAACTTATCTCATTTAACTTAATTATCGTGAACCTAATCACCGAATTTTATGCGCGCAAGAAAAAACTTGCGAAGTATAAATAAATAAGCATAATAGCTGATATTTATGCAAAGGAATGGTTACATAAAATTAAATTAACCTTGGACTAAACTCGGTAAAACTACGAAAACTATTTGAATACTTTTGAAATGCTCGTTAACAGTTTGCTTTATCATTTTTTTTTAGATTTGAAACAAAATAAATCAATTTAATTGTAGATATATAGCTATAAGTGATAAGTTGTGGTTAAATTTCTATTCGAACAACATATTTTGGATTAGCAGCCATTTATTTATCTTTTGATCAATTACAATACGATTATCTTTTATTTTAGAAAACTATTTTACTTTTATTTTACAATTTAATGGTCAGTGAACTTTCTTTAGATTCTAAAATGATAAACAGTTCAATAATTTTAGTGAAGAAGAATGATATAAGTTACAAAAAGAACATTCATATAATTTGCTTCAAATTTGCATAATTCTGCCATAATAACAATTTTATTATGTTTAAATGCCTTATTTATTTATTTAGATTAAAATATTATTTTAATCTTTAAGAATGCAATGTGATAAGTAGTTTTGTCATTATAATTAACTGATTAAACAAATTTTATTAATAAATATGAATGTTAGATAAAGATTTCTTAAACTTAATCAAATTTATTTTCATACACTGATGTAAACTTGTAATGTATTTATATAGTGTAAATTATATATTATTCGTATTTACAGTTAGCACTTTATTATCTATTTATTTCTTGTGTTCAGATGTACTAATGTAATTTTTGTTTACTTTATTGTTTTAATTCTGTCTTAATAATTCGTATTTATGAAAATGATCATTGATGACAATTAATAAATAGTCCCATTATAAGTTTAATCAATTATTTTTACTTTTTTTAGAAGAGTTTTTTATAATAATGAATTTTTGGTGTGCTTTTAGTTATTTAAACTCTGTTTTATATACTATATATGAAAATTAGGCTTGTGAAATACAAAAGTTAACATCTTAATGTATTACTCGTTTGCATTTGAATACAGAATTGAGGATTAAGTGAAGACAATCAAATTTATTGTAACTACTTATGCGATTTCAGGTTTAATCTTTGCCATTTTGTTTGTGCTTTTTATCTAACGATTAATCAGATATTGATATGGTATTCTAATTTTCGATTGGTTATTTCAATAAATCCTAATGCAATTGCAAAATTGATTTATTAAATACTAGAATAAAACAGAAATAGATGTTAGGCTGTATTATGCATAATTAATGACACCATTTTTCTAAAAGTATTTGCAAAGATGTATGAAATTCTATTAGTTATTATATCATTGTTAATTTAGACAATATAATTGTGTACAGATAATGTAATGTAAATCAATTTCTTTTTCACTGTAGGGAAAAAGGTTTTAGATATTTCAATGCCCGTTTCAGTTTATTTTGTATTTTAAAGTCATTTAAGTCATAAAGACTATATAAAAAAATAATTTTATTTCTGAAATTTATAAATTGTATAAGACTCGGAGTATTGATCTAAAATTTTAGTTTGATTAGAATTATTATTAAGAAAGATATTTAAAAGTTATTTAAATTGTTTAGAATTCATATTTAAAATTTGTTATTTCTAGTTTTTGTTAATAACAACTGAATTTAACTTAGTTAATAATGAAGTTATTAACTAAATTGGAATTAGAAACAAATATTTTGTTGAATAAAAACACAATTTTCATTTATTTCTAAATACAAAAGTTACTGGAATTAATGTTTGTCGTAATAAGTAAATACATTCACTAATTTCTACAAATGAAATAAAAGTATTTATCATATTTCAATTCAAAGGTAATAAATTTTAATTTTTGTGTCCCTTGTCTTAGATAAATACAAAATATGTAAAAGAAAAATGTTTATATGTTAATAATTATAATAAACTCTGAGTAAATGTAGAATATAAGTTTTTTAGTTTATTATTTACAATAAACTAATTTGATATTTTGGTAGTTCTTAGATTTTTTTATTAACTTGATATTTTTGATATTTGACGTACAAAAAAAAAATACATTCAAAAAATTACAGTGAAATTTTTGTATGACAATAGTGAGGTTGAGGCCGAAGTTTTAAATGCAAAAACGTGTACGTCGGACGTTCGGTGCCGCTTTCCCGTAAGCCTAGAAGTTTGACAATGGCGTTTGGAATGTCGAGCGTGATTCCACTGACTTTCCGAACGCCACTGTCAAACTTCTAGGCTTACGGGAAAGCGGCGCCGAACGTCCGACGTACACGTTTTGCATTTAAAACTTCGGCCTCAACCTCGCTAATACTATTAAATTGCTCTTTAATCTGAAACAATAATCTGTATTAAACCATTTGTCATCTTGAAGGAAAGAATTGTATTAATTTTATATAATTATAGTTATATACTCTTGATCATATTTGAGATTTCCAGTTGTATAATTAATAACTATTTTTGGTTATATTTACTACATAAACAAAATTAAACAGGTGAATGTAGAAATGGATATTTCACGATAATTAACTTGTGTAGCAAAATTTCTTATGTAATTTATTATATAATTATTCATCTATTGTTTAATGATGATCCTATGTTATAAATATATAAACACCATTGCAAAATATATTACATTATGTTTGAAAAGCATGAATTTAGTGCATTTATGTAATGAAATGAATTTTTAACCTAAAATTGGTAATAATATAATCCATAACTTTAAATATAATTAATTAAAAAATAAAAAGAAACTATTGTTACTATAAGTGAAACGATTTAAATAAGTTGTTTACTACTTGGACTAATTTGCATATTTAAAACCTGTTCATTCAGAACAGGATTTTTCTTGAGGATTATTTTGATTTTTTTTTTTAATGTATTAATTTGAATGATTAAATTCTAAAATTTACAAAAGTAATTTTTGGATAAGTAAATTTGTGCATCTATACATTTGTTTTCACAGATTTCTTAGAAATTAGGAGCTGAAAAGTTGAAAATTGTAAGAAAAATATCACGGCATTTCTTATTAAATCATATAATAAGAAATTATATCAAAATCTTTAAAAATTTAAATGTATAATGCATTTCTACATGTTTTAAAAGAAAATTTAAAGCTAGTATCTTGAATTCAAATGGAATGTTTCCATCTAAATAAAGTTTAGATTGACTGTCTCTATCATTGAGTTTTATTTAACAATATACGAGTTCAGCAATTTATTTTTTGATTCCTTTTGACATTTAACTTGACCTTAATTATTTACAAAATAAATAGCTTCTTCTAAGTGTTTAAAATTTTGATTACACTGTCATTTATCAGACTAAATGTGTTATACATTTAATATAACTTTTAAATTTGTCGGCGTAAAAAACTTTTTGCAAATTAAAAACCTTTTAAAATTTGACTTTTAAGTGCAAATCAATTTTATTTGTTTTTAACTGCTGAAATTGATTTTGAATTAGTCATGAAAACATATATATATAAAGTTACAGTATTTTTATATACAAAAAATTTTTCTTTTCATTCAAATTATAATCTTAAATTTTATAGTTTCAGATTTTGTAGGGGAAAAAATATGTACAGCTTGGTTTGTCTCCTAAAATAGTCTTCTAAAATAGGAAAGTTACTTGAACCTTTTATAAAAAGTTTAAGTTACAGGAAACAAAAATCTTCATACGTTTTGTTTCTTACAATAAAATAATCAAATGTTTCTTCATTGTTGAACAGTTAGTAAGAAAAATTCTATTAGAATTATCTATAAATTACATCATTATTATTTTCATTGATAACTGTCTTGTGTTTATATTTTTCTCTTGTTTGAATATAGGTTAAATTTATACACCTTTTAGAAGTAATTAAAATTTGACAAATATTATCAAAACTGTGTCAATTTTTCTCAAGCGTGCTGGCAAATAATAATAATAATAAAGCAATTTTTTAATCATTATAATTTTTATTAAAATTTTAAACATTCCTTGTCTTGAAATAGAGTCAAAGTTAATGGATTTATGTACCGATAAAATGAAAATTAAATTGAATTAAGAATATAAATTTTGATTATATGATACATGAATTTCATTTCAAGGAATTATATTTTGCATTTGTGAAACTGTATATGCTCATTACTAGTTTTGATAGATTTCTCTTAAATTACATAATTATTTGGAGTTTGAATTTTTATATTTCTGACTCCAGAAATATATTTAATCACCCAACAGTGGCCTTCCATTTTATTTTTAGATAAAGTCTGTTAAAACAAAGACAGGCTAGTTTTTCTTTTATACAGTTACATGAAATTAAGTAATACTAATGTATTATTAAGTGTTTTGCAGAAGCATATAAAATGAATAGATTATATCTAGTTAACTTGGGTCTCAACTATATAAGCATTTTTTATTTTATTCTTAATTGATTATAATTTAGACTGTTTTCACTCATATTTCCCAAATTACTCTAATTGAAATATCAAACATTTTCTATAAAATTTTGGATAATGGATACAGCTTTATTTCCATTATTTCCTTAAAAACTGTATATATATATATGTGTGTGTTATGGACAAAGTGATTAATATGGGCATTATGAATAATGACCAACAAAATCGGGCATTGTAATAAATTTCAATAATTTATCAAATTGACCGGTCATTATGAATACTGCTACCACCTAGTCGGGCAAAGTGATGATAATACGTTGAGGAGTGATCATCCGACATATGCTAGCCAATCAGAACTTGCATCTCAGCTGCGCGTGCATATTGCATTTAGTACCGAATTTTAAATTTATGTGACCAGTAGTTAATCTTTTTTCTTTGACAAAAGTAACGATCATGGAGGAATCATTAAGTGACATGAACAACCGATTAAACGCGTTAATAGCAGAAAAAGGTGAAAACAATTAAATTTTTACAAAATCAGCGTATTTGTTAAGGATAGAAAGTGAGAGTCAAAAATGGAGGTTAATTCTAACTTACCGGAAGAATATCAGTTAGTAGTACTTTGAAATAATTCATAAAAAACAAATATTTCTAAATGAAATAAATGGAGTTTTTTTTAATCAAATTTAAAATTCAGTACTAAACGCGATACACACACGCCACCGAGTGCCAATTGGCTAGCGTATGTCTGATGATCACTCCTCAACGTATTATCATCACTTTGCCCGACTAGGTGGTAGCAACATTCATAATGACTGGTCAGTTTGATAAATGAATCAATATTTATCACACTGCATGCCCTTTTTGGTCATTATGAATAATGCCCGATTAATCACTTTGTCCATAACATATATATAGATGTTAGGCTCAAAGACTAAAATCATTCATTGAGCGTAAAAAACGACCACAACGCATTGTAGCTAACTCAAAATGACCACAAAGCGAAATTCGTGTCGTGGCTTTCGTGATATTTGACCATGATGCGTTGTGGTGATTAAGAAAACGCAACTGATTAGCTGATGCAACCACGATAGAGGATCATATGACACACAGTGGTTTGTAACTTTAAAATATAGATTCTAGCCTCAACATTTTTATTTACAATTTTTAATGCCAAACAACATTAGTTCTATAAGTTTTCTTAGAAGTTTAACTTAAAAAAATTTCAAATAAATAAGATGTATGGAGAAAAATACACATTTGTTTCTTTTGTTTTGCTAAAAAGTGCTAAATGTCTAACTACTTGTATGTGCTTGATATACTATAAACGATGAAATAAAAATCAGTTGCTAAAGTTAAAAACCACTGTGCGACAGATTTATTATGGTTAAAAGCCACCGCACGTTCTGGATGTTAACTAATAACGAGGTGATGATAAGAAAATAAAACTTTCTTTTTCATTATGATATATTTATCTTCAATTATCATATATAAGTAGGTAACAAAATTATTCATCACGTACAGAAATGTAACTTTGTTACTTTTCAACGTTTAATCATTTAGGAAAATTTGTTGTGGTGCTTGAGATGTCATTGTTTTCTTACAACTAATGTACTAAAAATAATTACTTTGTCGGGAACTTTTGTTAACAAATCAGTGTTTTTTATGAGAATCGAGACTGTTGTAGAGTTATTTTCGCCAATTGTTTTTGAACGGATTATTGATGAAAACCGAGGTATCACTGTACAGTGTACGCCTATGTATGTAGTACCTAGCATCAATCTGCATTATTTCTTTAGCTTCTGTTGTCCTATCCTAAAACCTTCCAGTTATAGGGACAAAGAGAATGGTTTTAGGCTGAAACTTTTTCCAGCAAAACTTGTGGTGTGATGAGTAATAAGACCACAGAACACAGGGTAGTTTTACCCTAGATTTACCCTAAATATAAGGCTACCCGAAACATTACTCTGAGAGGCTGAAATTACTCTAGAAAAGGGTAATTACCCTAGAAATGGCAGCACTTGTGGAGTTTGTATTGTGTTCATTCTTGACAAGTGTTTGCAATGTGCCTATTGACAAGTTACAACCCATTCTTCGTATCACAGTTGCATCAGCTAACCTTCAGAATGTGTTGTGGCTTTTATTAATTACCACAACACGTCGTGGTCAAATATCATGAAAGCCACAACATGAATTTTGCTTTGTGGTTGTTTTGAGTTAGCCACAACGCATTGTGGTTGTTTTTTTGGTCTTTGAGCTTAACATATATATATATCAAATAATATATTTCACCAAACTGTCAATACTTTGTTTTGGCTGCTATGATGACAACTATACAATTCAATCTGCGTGCAGTTTATTTATAATTTACAATTTTATACCAACATGCATCAATGTTAATGCCATTATTTAAATTAATATTATCTACATTTTTTTCTTACTTGTTATTGCAAAATGTTCTTTAATTTTTCTTAATGATGTTTTTTCCTTATACGAAATTTTATGTTATCCATATAAATGTTGCAATTTGTTTCACTACAAAATAAATACTATGGTGATGTCATAACAAGTAATCTAATAGCTGCTTGATGCTCTTTTAATCTTTTTACAAGTAGTCTTTTTATTTTTTCTATGTAATACTTAATTTGATTTTCACAATATACATACATACAATATACATTTTTACAAAATATCTTGTAAACTTAAATTCATAATTTCCATTTTCTCTTTATTGAATATTACTTAAAATTTTATTATTATATTTTTATTGTTTATAATAATAATGTAAACTTTACTAAGAAACATAAGTGTAATTAAATATTTGATTTCTCTTAATATTGTTAATTCTTTTAATTATCTTAATATTTGATTTAAGTATGGGTAATCTGTGGATAGTTGACTTTCAGATATATACTACAATTCTTGTATGATATATCTTATTTTTGTTTTATTTTTTTCTTGTATTTATTTTAATGTTTTTTCATTTTAATGTTCAGTTGACTTTCAAATGTCATTGCAATGTTTTTATTAGATTGAAAACACATGTAGGATCTTATGACATGATAGTCTCAAAAAATGTTTAGTCATTGAATAAAACTTAACTCCTTAACCAGCTGTAACATCACTTTTGTTTTATTTATTGAATGGTTAAGCATTAAGGATAATTGAAAGTCTTTGACAGTTAACAAAGCAGAGTTAATTTGTGATGCATTTACATTTTTGGCATAAATATATATATATTCCGATAATGTTAAACTATTAAATAAATTGTCACATAAAATTTAATTGCTTGAAAATGCTGTTTACTTTCATTGTAAAATGTATATAATTATCCATATTTATAGTGTATGCTTTTTCTTTGTGCTGTTGACTTGGGCAAATAAAGTTATTTTAAACTTATAATCTGTGAATATAAAAAAAAATTATAACTTTTCTCCCTGCCATTCTTATAACTGATAGAAGTGTTTTTTCTTGTGATATTTCCCCTCTTAATTATGAATGTATCAATAGAACAGAATGATAAATAATAATTATGGCTATTATTTATCAATGATTATTAAACATGTAATAGAGACTGTCCATAAATTATATACATTTTTAGGAAAATTTGACCCCACCCTACCCTACTGATAACACTTTCTAACAGATCTGCATACTCTCCCATTTATTACCCCAAAAGTTATAAAAGAGAAATCAATTTTTCTTATAAGTTTATTCATAACACATTTTTTGTGCAATACAGATATTAGTTTGCTACCACTCAAGAAACTCCCTTGATCAATCATGTCTTGATATCTAAGTCGGAAAGAGTTTCACTGTGCTTCATTTTGTTAGGGTTTTTGAGGTCAGTTTTCTCTTCTTAAGAAGTTTCTTCTTTCTGAATCCACTTGCTGCACTTGAAGTCCACAGATGTTTTGTTGATTTCATTGTCTTGCTGATGCAACATAATACATCCCATACTGTTCAGAACACCTTCCTTGAATTTCTGCTGTTGTTATTGAGGGAGAAAAAAATTATATGGGTATTTTCTGAAGTACTTTAGTGGTTCTTCAGGTGTTAGGATGCTGCTCAGTGTCAGAAGGAGAGAGATGGAACTTTCTAGAATTTTGTATGATTTGATGCTGTCAGCAGCTTACCTTCGTTGTACGAAAGCAAGATGGGAGGTGGCAGAAGTCTGTCTTTAAATAACTTGTTTAGATTATTTCAGTATGGGTGGCAACATTTGTGACAAAGCACTTGATAACTTGCAGGACGTAATGGCTTTCTTGAACATGTTTATCATACCAACTTTTCTCTACTGACATTGTGTAGATCAACAATGCTGTCAGGCTTGACAAATTTAGCAAGAACTTCATCTGTATGTTTTAAAGTTCTTCAGTTCCAAGGTTGAATCTACTCTCTTACCTTTGTTGTTTAGATGAAAACCAAACAAATCATTCAATATGATGACTCCTATGAAATCTTGATTAAGAGGGACCATTCTTTTCTCAACTCTGTTAAAAACACTTCCAGATGCATTTGTTGCAATGAAAATGCCATCCAAGTTATACTGTAAAAAATGATGGATTGCAGCAGAGAGAATTTTATATACTCTGGATTTTCATCAGGTCTGCCATCAATGGTAAGATTAGGCTTTACCATGCCTGCATCTATTGTCATAATTTGATCAAATTCAGTTGCATTTATGATTTTTTGGAAGTAGTAAACATGACTCTTAGAAGTTGAATGATCATGTTTGTCACTTCTGATCTCAATGTAATTTGGCCCATAGTAAGTGATGGCCTTTGCATCCCCAAAACGTCCTTGTAATATAGTGATATCAGCATAAACAGATTGAATTAGTTTATCAGTCTGCAATGACTCAGTCATCTTTGTCATCCTGGCTTATAAAGAGAACTTTGTTTTAGGCCAAGTAAAGAAATGAGACATTCCAGATTTGATAAGCTGGCTCTACAGAAAGCTACATCTAGAAGAAATTTATGCTGGTCTATCTGAACTTTAGCAAGCTTAACAGACACTGTTTGGACATGACATTTCCCTTTTGTAGTTAAGTAGTTACATAGAAGAAGGCGCAAATAAGTTGCCGATTTTTTAAATTTCATACCCATGTCTCCGAAGTTCTATAGTTCTTGCAGAGTCTTTGCATGTTAATAGTTTCACTCTGTCTTTCTTGAAAGTGCTGCAGACAATCAAAGACTATTTCCTGGATCATTTTTAGCAGTTCAGGTTGATCTCTCTCTAATCTTGACCTCCCAGATTTATCTCTTATTCTGAGTTCCATGGCTTTAAAACAGTCTGCTGCACATACCTCCTGCATCTTTATTTCTTCTTCTTCTATAATTCCTGCTGTCTGTTGCAGTTGTTGCAAGCTCTTTTCAATTTCTTCTGTGCAGAAGCAACAGTAGAAATTGAAGTAGTAGGTTAATTCTACTGCTATCAGTAGAATTAACCTTGTGCTTGGGAGCCATAATAAAGGGCAATAAGGTATGAAGCACTATATACTAAAATAACAAAAGTAAAGGCTAATGTGAGAACAACATACTACAATGGCACTTGACACAGTCTTTCTCGCTCACTTTTGCTGTATTCCTATGCTGCGCTGAATAACAATAACAAAAAGTTGTTCCAGCTTGTGTTTCATACCTATGCCACCAGCACCCACTACGCTGACATCATGTCGTAACTTCAGGTTGTCATTGTATATCGGAACCAGGTTTGTTATAGTGTTGTAAGATCAGATTGGCATAAGCCGAGTACATCATGACCCAGGAACTGCCTGTATATGCATGCATACGCATGTACACATACATATATACAAACCTCAAACAGCATGTTATTTTAATCAATCTAGTTTATCCTTCAATATTAAACAGGAACACTTTGTACACTGATAATTATTCTATATTAATAAACTTTTATTATAACTGAAGATTTTACATAAAAAATTTTCATGTTGATAATATGTAAAAAAGTTATGAGCAGTTGAAAAAGCATGTGTGACCAAAAAAGTTCGGACAGCACCATTTCTGACAAATAATACCTCAGACAATACATTAAATGAGCTGACGTGATATTTGCATATTTTTTGGTATTAACATTATTGAGATGTATTTGTTTAATGAAAATGGTACCTGGTAAGGCTGTAAGTGTTGCTGTACAGTACATGAAGTAATTATCATCCTCCAAAGACAGGGCAAATCTTTAAGAAATATTGCAAAGGAGTTAAAAAATTGTTAATCCCATATTATAGGATATTGTTTCAAAATATCAGGAAACTGGTAAAATTCATCCAGAAAAATAAACTGGAAAGCCCACAACTATAACAAAAACTGATCACAAGCACCTTCGTGAAATAATTTAAAAGAATTGAGAGGCATCACTTGGTGAATTAGTGAACGAATGGAATAAAGTTACTGGAAAGGAAATTACAAAAGAACCTTGTCATATCCATCTGCACAAACCTGGCTACAGCTTCTATCAAGTACAAAAAATATATTTTTACTTAACAATTGGCATGTATTATGTTTTCTTAGACAAAGGCAAAATCACTTTCACAAAGTCACAAAAAACCAATTGAAGTTAACCAAAGAGCACTACTGCTAGACACAAGTGGAAGCAGGTTGTTTGTAGTAATGATGCAAAGTTTAAAGTCTGAATTGGTGGAAATAGTATTATTGGTCAGAAATGGCTCTGTTCGAGCTTATTTTTTGTCACATGATTTTTCAGCTGCGCATAACTTTTTTATGTATTATCAACATGAAAATTTTTAATGTAAAATTTTCAGTTATAATAAAAGTTTACTAATATAAAATAATTATAAGTGTACAAAATGTTTCTGTTTGATGATATTGAAGGATAAGCTAGAGACTGACTAAAATAATATGCTGTTTGAGGTTTTTTTTGTCAGGGTTGTATGTACAAGGGTAGTCCCAAAAGTAAGGTCTCCAAAATGCTAGGGATGCAGGGAAACTGTGTGACTGTTTGCAACACTGTTGTGTTTGTTGTTTCTCCACGCTCAAAGTTGCCTGTGTGCACCTCACTGGGACTCTCAGTCTTGGTTTGGCAGCCATTTGAAGCTCCCACTTGGTGCTATTACAAAGTGCAAAGTTCATACAGTTATTCAGTTTTTGAACGCAAATGGCATTAAACCGATTGAAATTCATCGCAAATTGATATAATACTCTGCAAGTGATATAATAAAAAACAAAAATTTCCAACTATACCCATGTGAAATTATATAACTGCCTACCACTGCATGTGCAAGTGACAAGTTGTGCATGGATATCAGAAATGTCCACTTATGGACATTTCTGATATCCATGGGAGTTTGCGGCTGGTCGTACTGAAATTCATGACGAAGAAAGAAGCGGAAGACTGTCAGTTTACAACAAGACAGTCGTGAAAATCGGCAGATCACTCTGGACGATTTCTGCATTTTGGTTCCTGGGATTTCCCAAAGCACCATTCATAGGATTTTAACAGAAAAATTGCAATATCGAGAAGTGTACACAAGATGGATCTCGTGACATGGCAGCGAGCTGGTATGACATGGGCATACAAAAACTACACAGCACCTACAAAAATACATCTACTGAAATGGTGATTACGTAGAAAAATAGGTAAATGTCCAAGCTTTACAATGATGTAAACATTATTGAAAATAAACATTTCTTTGTATTTCTAAAAAAATAACCTTACTTTTGGGATTACCATTGTACATATTTACTATTCAAACCAAATACTTCTTCAAAGTCAAACTATTTGGCCAAGTAATATCATTTTAGTTTGGATAGAGAAAGAGAGAGAAAAAATTTCAGATATTTAAAAAGTTTATTTGTTCGTTTCCAAAATATATATAACTTTATTAAACGATTCTGATACTTGAATTGCTTTTGCTCCTTATGTTATGATATAAGGCGATGATTACTACAGTGGACTTATTACACATTGTTGACATAGTTGGAAAAATTACACAGGAGTCAGAGCTACAGGTAATACAGCACCATCTCTGGATACCACCCTATAATTGCAACACTTCTGTAATAGTGAACACTGCTTGTATGAGCTGACTATCTCCCAAAACCAATAATTATAACCTCTGGTTGCTATTTGTACTGTAATCATAATATATCATCTGTAAGAAATCCCAATAATGTCATCATCCAATGTGTCCACTACAAAATAACGCCTGTATATCAACCAATATATAATAAATATGGCTGAAGAGGGACAGACAACCTGTCTGAAATGCATACCAATGCCTAATAAATCTGTATCTCTGACTCCTGTGTAATTTTTCTATGTCAACATTGTGTGATAAGTCCACCGTAATAGCTAAAAATTAGTGCTCATATTGTAACATAAGAACCAAAAAGCAATTCAAGTATCATCTAAATTTATTGTGCCCAATGTCTTTTATATTCTGAAATTTATTTGATTTTAGGAATTAAAAACAATTTGCGAAAATAAGTTATCCTTCATATTTCTCTTATTTAATTCTTCAGTCCGAAGGTTTGCTAAAAATTTAACATTTATTAATTATTGACTTTAATGGCTCCATTGTTATTGAGACAGTTGAAAAATAATCACCTGACACTTTGTAGAAATCTGGTAAGAGAATGTTAACTGCCAGCCTGTTTTGAATTAAAAAGAAGCCTAGAAGGGATTACGAAAACATTCATCACTTAAATGTTAATCGTATTCGCACTAGTTAATGGTTGATGAGAGTCACATTTTATATTCATCCTGGTGTGTTGTGCAGTTAAGTAGGAAAATGGTTTTAAAAATTATGTAAGAGTCTATGGTGCATATATTTATATAAGAAATTCTCATTCATTCAAGCTCGGGTATTTCAAAATCCTATTAGTTTGTAACCATACTAGTTATCCCAGCTGAAGATAGAGATTTACATGTTAAGGAATTCGGTTAGTATGAAATACGACTAGTTTGAAATTTGAAGTGAAAATTCTGTCTGAACCATGATATGTGTATGTTAATTAATTCATATGTTTAGATTGATGTTTGTGCCTCCATACTATAAGAGAACAATAGACCACGAACAACTCTAATCTGGTCAACATGGCTTTGCATTTACATTAACACATTTACTGATGTCACCTTGCCCATAAACTACCTTTTTCTCTTAACTTATAAAATACAGCTGGATTTTAGGGTTGCAAGATTGAGCTACACATAGCAAATTGAGATACAGTAGAACTTGTCTATTAGAAAGTTTTTCTGTCCGGGAAAAATCCCTGCTAATAGGCAAACTTGCTAATAAACAAACTCTCTTCAGAATGCAATACTGCATTTATTAATGACTTAATTATTTAAATTTATTACAAAAATCTGTAATCGATGTCTGCATTTTTTTTTAATCAATGAACAATTTTGTTAAAAATTCAACTTTGTACAAAAAGTGAAGTGCAATCAAGCCATTATGAGATTTGAGGAACTTTTTCAATGTTTTCAAAGTCTCAATGCTTGATTGCGGGTAGTAATCACACTTCATTTATTACCTCTCTTTCATTGCTTTCCTCCATTGCTTGAATTTTATCTGTGTGTGGCTGTTGACTTTCTTTTCAAGCTGAAACTCTCTTGCAATTTCATCTTGTTTTTTTTTTATGTATGAAATCATTGATTCGTTCACACTAAACTTTTCATCAGCATTTTTTTGCTTCCATCCACTTTTAAGCAAATGCAGTTTCATATTTTTGTTTCAAATCCAAATCATGTCTTGGCCCTTTGCTTACCATTCTTTTCATCTCAGCTCAAGGGAAAAAATGCAGTTCTTTTCATACAACATAGCAAGTGCAGGGCATGTAACCGTTTTCATTAGACAATGAGAGGCAGATAGGAGAATGTTCGTTATCAAAACCTTTTAATAGGTAAACTAATTTTCATAGGAGGTGCATGAAAATAGTTTTCTAGTAGGAAAACCTTGCCAGTATGCAACTTACTATTAGCCAAACTGCTTTACAATAAAATGTATAAGATTTTGCTGGTGTAACAAATCTTGCTATCAAAGAACTTTCTAATGGATGAGTTCTACTGTATTTATAAGTGCTCTACACTACTAGATTTGGGCTGCGTTTTGAGAATTCTGCTTTACTTTTTATAAAACCTATCTGGCAGCCTGTGAGGTTTTTATGGGACACATGCTGTTTGTCTGAAGTTTATTAATATTATTATTATTAATAATTATTAGTTAATAAAAATAGCATTCTGTATATGTAGCCATATTCTGTTTCCTTAAAAAATTATATTGGTTATGTGGCATTTAGCATGTTGTACAGAAATATGTAAATCTTGGATAATGAATTCTAAGTGATGATTATTTTATTCCTTGAATTTTGAACTAACAAGGATTTTCTGTATACAATATAATATATATATATATATATATATTACATAGTATATGTTATTTGAAGGGGGTCCAATGGAAAATAATTTTTCCTAAAAGGGGTTGATACATGAAAAAGGTTGGGCTCCCTCATATACATGATACCTCTGAAGTTGCCATTGAAAACACATTACTTAACTAGTATGCAGTTTAGAAGAGAGATTTTCAGATTTTTTTGTTTCTGTTTCTAATTGTAATTCATTATAGATGCAATTATAAAACTGGTTTTTGTTTCACATAACATTTGAGATAAAAACTGACTAAACTGCATCAAACATTGAAAATAATAATATTACGCCTACCTGTTTGATTAAAGATTAACATTCATATATATAATGGTAAAAGATCTGATGGCTTATAATTGTCACTGTTAAAATATGATGCCAAAATGTCAAACAATTTATTTTAGTAGTGTAACTTGAAAATTACATGAAGTAACTTTTGTATTTAATATTTAATTAATAATTTAAATGTTAATTATTAACATAAAATGGATTTTTACTGTACTGTACTGATTATACTGTAGAGTTTATAATTTTGCTTCATTTTTAATATAATGATATCATATTTAGTCTTTGCTTTCTCCATTTTTCTATAAAACCATGCTGTTGTTTATAAACAAAATGAAATATTATACAGTAAAGCTAAGAATATTGTTTTAAACATAAATAATGTGAATTTTGAGAATATAATAGTGATAAAAAGAGCAAAAGAGTTTATGGCCTTAGCCTATTATAGCTATAAACACTTGTTCATTATAATTGTTGAGCCACATGTCCAGAGATGGTGAATCATCAAGACTGACTAACAGTACATCAAAAATAATTTTAGAAAGTTCATTTTTCATTGGACAGACTATTAATGTATAATAAAAATAACAATAACTGTTACTGGCACACTGCATGACAAGAAAGCTTGGTAGTTACAATGAACCATGGAACAATGCTGGTGGGAGCACAAGATTCCAGTAGGGTCAACCAAGCCAGTAAGGTCTATGTGGAGAAATGAAGCAAAGAGTAACCTACATCTTTGCACCAATGAAAACATAAACACAGCAATTACAATCAGTAACACTATAGATACAAAATTAATTAACATATCGACAAATTTCTTACAAGAAACATTCACTAAATACACTGATTTAGACTCCAGAGATGGTGAATACTCCAAATACTTGCATCAAAACAAGTGGTGAATACTATACACTTTCTAAATACATATTTATTACCAAACTGCATTCAGTCAGAATCAACATTTTTAGCATAATGTATTTTAGTGTATTTTGGTACAGTCACTGTAGTTAAATATCAAAGTCTTGCAATATAATCACAGACAGAGACAATCAAGCACATACGAATTACAGTGGGTGATCGGTTAATGAACAGTTCGGACTACGAACAAATCAGATAATGAACATTTTTGCTAAAGATTTTTATGTTTGGACAACAAACACCTCACAGAACAAACACAAGAAGCGATGTAAAATAATGAATACCAATTGGTCTTCCCTTTTCTTCAGGCAACAATTCAAAATTTTTCAGAGGGCGGGAGACGTCAACATCGACGCACAACCCGATATATACTGATAAGATAGTATTCCTTCTAACTTTGAAACTCTCCCTTGTAATTCCAGCCTTTTATTTTTCTGACAGAAACAATTTTTTATAGTATTTGCGAGACTCAGGCAGGCACTCATTAAGTTTTGCGCCGGTTTTTATTTTCGAAAGATGAGAGTATAATAGCAATGTTAGAGAGTGGGCAGTATGGCTTGAACAGGTCTACAGTAGGGTGCAGTTCGATCT
The DNA here is from genome assembly GCF_030686945.1 of Centruroides vittatus. Classification (NCBI taxonomy): domain Eukaryota; kingdom Metazoa; phylum Arthropoda; class Arachnida; order Scorpiones; family Buthidae; genus Centruroides; species Centruroides vittatus. The sequence goes on along the minus strand of NW_027122709.1, from coordinate 239,771 downwards.
TATCTAAGAAAGATTGAAAGATTATCAAGAAGACTCAAGCAGTTAAAGGAGTAACAAAAATCACATCTAACCCCTGTATTCACCAACGCGAGTTAGAGTTAACTCTCAAGTTATTGGTAAATTGGTATTCACCAACTCCGAATCTCGAGTCAAACACATTAACCTAACTCTAACTCTAGAAAATCGGCGAGTAGACGATAACTCTGGGTTTGACGCCTGTGCAAAGCGATCTATTTCAGGGGAAAATGGCGACATTCGACAAGGACGAAGCTGAGATGCTAGAAAATCTGAAATATCTAGCTTATATATATCGTATGGAACGAAGAAGTCGGCGGATTATTTCTCCAAGAAGAAATGATCTTGAACAATTGGACGATTACGACTTTCTATGTTGATATCGTTTGCAAAAAGAGAGCGTAAGAAACATAGTAGAACTAATTGGTCACAATTTAGTTTCTACATCATCGAAAAATTATGCGATGTCGCCGATGAAACATCTATTAACACCAATATTGAATTCACAAAGTGATCAGGAAAAAAGGTAATTATTAGTTTTATAATATATATTATTAAATTATATTTAATGCATAATATAGTTTTAAATGATCATATATATTCAAAATTAATATCAATTATTTTTTCTTTGGAAGATATAACAGATGCCACATAAAAGCACGGAACACAGTGGAACGGCAATATGGTTTATGGAAACGACGTTTTCCGTTTATCGGTAGGTTTACGTTACAACCTTCAAAATGCTATGGCTGTCATAGTTGCCACTGCAGTGCTTCATAACATTGCAATTTCACACGGAAATATGACAGTTCCAACAGAATTTGATGATATTTGCATGAATGAAGATGTTCTGGTGCCTGTTGCCAGAAGTCAGAATGCAGCTGGATTTGCAAAGATAAATGCATCAATAGCAGATTTCTTTAGTATTTAACTTCTGAAATGTTTGCATAATTTTTTAAGGTTATGCAAATATTTCAGACATTATTATTAAATTAAAAGACCAAATTATAGAGTTAGCCAAATCAATATAAGTAAAAAATATCAAAACTTTCAATATTGTTATACATCAAATTTTGATTATCCAAATAAATTTTTTTCTTGAAATAAAAGATATTTTTGTTACTCAAGAAACTCTTTTATGTTGAAAAAAGGAAATAAATTATTGTTAATTAGTGATAATAGATATATTAAATATAAATATGCATAAAGATGCTGCAATTTGAAGAAAATTTTATTTTTTAAATTTTATAAACAATTTTATTTTGTTTAAACAAATAATAATGAAAACAAGTTACTTTTGAAACAAGTAATTCTCCATAAAAGTTAAGTAATAAAATATTCCTAAATAAAAGTTGTAGGGATAAATGGAGTAATTGTAAATCCCTGTTTTTGGGCTGACTTAACATGTTTGTAAGGCAGAGGATATTGTAAATGAACATAATTTTTGAGATGAAAAATGCACAAAATTTGGCAGTTTTATTTCGCCAAGCAAATGAAACGTAGACAGAAATCCTGTTGTAACGCAATATGGTTTATGAGACATTTCCCATGCCTTTCTGTTGGACTACACTATAATTTGCAGAATGCAGTGCATATTATAGTTTGTCACAATATTGCACTACAAAATGGAAGTATAGCATTATTTCATGATGAGGATGATGATCATGGTCATTTTTAACTTCAGATATGATGTTCCTGTACAAATATTTAAATACCAGAAATGCTTAAGGTTTTGCTTAAAAAAATGCAATAATTCAGAATTTTTTCTTTAGTGTTAAAATAAAAATTTCATATGTTTTTAAATAAAATTTTATTTTTTGAAAAGTTTTACTGTTATTACTGTGTTATTATTTTAAAAAGAAACTATATAGGACACAAATACTTCATAGAAAATTTTATATTAAAAAATAAAAACAGTTTAACACTTTTTACACTATATATACATTTTGCAGAAAAGTACATTATAAATTTGTTAACTGAAGACATAAACTAGATGGGTCATTCTCTAAAAATTGTAATATTTTTTCTCGTACTTTCAGCCGAGCTTTCGTCAATTGCATTTTCATGTTGTGTTCTTCTGTCATAAATTTGATTTTTAAACTGTGCTCTTCTTCAAGAGTTTCTTTTTTTTTTTCTTTTTGCGTGTTTGTAGATGGCTTCAGTTGCTTCAGGCTGTTTCCTTTTCTTTTCATTTTGATAACTTTTGCCATTAGTGGAACTCTGATTGAAAGGTAATTATTTCATTATAAGCTAAAACGGTATTTTTATGGAATATAATTATTTTTACCTGCTGATTATCAATATCTTGAATATAAAAATCTGCAGCAGGTTCGTTGACTTCCATAGTCATTACATTAGTAATTTCTGGTAAATGTGGTGTAACTGAAACCTGCAAGACAAAAAAATTATGTTATTTGAAAATTAAATATGTGAACTTGGCATTAAAATTGTTATTACTAACTACTGATATTAATACCAGTTCTTTTAAAACTTGCAAGACATTTGTAACTGAAAATTATCTAGACTTTTTTGATTTATGAATGAAATGTTAAATGAAACAATGTGTAACTTATAACAATATTTCAAAGTATTAAGATGCACACAATTTGAATAGTACAGGAGGGTCTAATGATGTGTTCACTTGTTTATTAATCGATCAGCGCAAATCGCAACCGTCAATCTCTAAGTAATAACGGTCAACTCTTTGATAACAGGTGCGTGTCTGGGAATTGTAACGGATAAGTTACGGCGGCGCTGATCGATTATAAACAAGTGAACACATCATTAGACCCTCCTGTACATACAGTATAAACTTTCATACAATTCATATATTAAACATTATAGTTTTACATTTAAATTACATGATATAGTTTAAATTGTAGATGTAATTTATACATAAAATATATGTATATTCTACAGTCTATTGTACGGTGTATTGCACAGTGAAGTACAGACTTTATATAGGAAGTATTTTCATGTATACTTATAAGTATTTGCACAATTGTCATTTAAGTATTATAAAGTAATTTATTGATAACTAAATAAACATTGACTTACTTCAGATGCAGATACATCAGATATATGTTGAGAATTTCCTACAGAAGTTGTAGCTATCTCTGCTATTAAAATATATTACTAATTAATTCAAAATTTGGAAAATTATAAATTATAATGCCTTAATACTTACTTGTATTAGGTTGGGCATCACTATCAAAGTCATTATGTAAAGGCTGAGTTAAAACACCCATCGACAGGAGTTTTTCAGCCATTACGTCTGAATTATTTAAGACGGGAGGAGGAAATCCTCCTCCCATCTTAAATAATTTGATTTTTTCTGGGACTGTTTTTTTACGGCTTTTTTTTAAAGTTTTTATAACAGTCCCATAGCTGCTTATTTTTTCTTAGCGTGACCCCCGGGATTCAATTATATTCTTCGGTTAATACCTCCCAGGTCTAATCTCTCTTCTGTTTTGAAGAAACTGCATTTGTTTTTTTGTTCTCAATTATTGATTTATATTTCTCGACTAATTTGAGGAGAATTTCTTTTGCAACTTGAACACAAACTATATGGTGTATTTTCTCGGACACATGGCAAATTTCATGTGTCCGAGAAAATACACCATATAGTTTGTGTTTTCATAGTGTGTGTTTTGTGTTTCAACTGAGGAAAACTTAGTGATGAAATTTGCCATGTGTCTGAGAAAATACACCATATAGTTTGTGTTCAAGTTGCAGAATAAGCACCGGCACGGTTTCATAAACACTACAATGAGAATTTCTTTTTCAAAATGAGTAAAATTGCGGCATGTACCGTTATCCGTCTGACTTTCCGCCATTTTCTACACGTTTGCTTTCAACCAATGAAGACGATGCTTATGAAAGAAAACTTGTTTAATCTCGAACGCAGGATTGTTTTAAAATATTAACTCCAGAGTTAAATTTTCATCTGAATACGAAAGAAGAGTAACTCGTAATCTGACTTCGAGTTACATCTAAACTCAAGTTCGTCAACTCTCTGTTTAACTCGTGTTGGTGAATACGGGGGTAAGAAATAAAGAACATTGAAGAGCTCATAATGGAACCTGAAACAGATCTGACAACAGAACGCTTGAATGAAGAACACCAAGAAACTTGGTGAGATATGTTTTCTTGCCGAGGGGATTAGAGGATTAATGCTGATATCTGCTAGTAAAGATCTTTTGAATAAGTGGGATGATATCAGAACAACGGTCTTAAAATGGCATCCAAACCAGGTTGAGGTTAATAGGCTTGGGGATCTCTACTATTCATTACTTCTGAAAAATCCTGAAGAGAGAAAAGCACGTATACTTCTTACTGCGTACTGGATAAATTATAATTCTTTCTTCCACGAAAAACCTTCGTAAAGGGGTTGAAAACGTTAGCTGTTGTAGAAACACCTACCACTGGATTACAAAGGTTTTTCGTGGAAGAAAGAGAGAAAAGCAATTGACATTAGACAGATTCTTTAACCCCCACAAACGAAAAAAGTGACTAATAAAAATGCAAGACTGTGTATATATGTATCTTTATTATTACGTATAAATAAATTTAGTAAGAAAGTATATATATATATATATATATATAATTTTTTGCAGTTTCCAGAATGAATTAATCAAATTCCCATAAAAACATTTGGTAAATTGATAATCAGTTAACAAACAATTCAGATAACGAACAAAGTCTTGGAATGGATCATTTTCATTAACCGATCACCCACTGTATAAGCCTGTCTGGCAAAGAAGACTAGAAACACAAATAAATAACATTACCTAATAATTAGGTAAGCTGACTCCTTACACTAAAAACAATATAACACCAAACTTAAGAAAGAAAATAGGAAAATATTTGAAAAATTAAAACACACAGCATGAATACATACATACAGAAATACATTGACACATTTGGAAAAAAAACTAGCAGCTAAGTTGCAAAGATTTAAACAATACAAAGTCTATATGTTACTGTGAATGACCAATGTCCGACGAATGTCAGCATTCACACAATCGTTTTGTGTATGTATGAAATATTTGCTAAATATCATTATTTCTCACTTACACCGGCAAATGTTGACATTCAGCATGTACTGATGGTGAATGTTGAATAAAAATATTTTTATTACGTTAAGACAAAAATGCAACTTTTTTTGTATGTCAAAATAGGAGAAAGCTTAAGTAACAGCACATGTAAATAAACTGTTAAACCTAAAATGAACAGTACATTCTAAATTATTAAAGCAAATAATACAATAATAAACTTGCACATAAATTATGTGATTAACGTTATACAATCTTATTTATTGCAACAACATAAATTGTTATGGCACTTTGAATTGCACAAAAGTCCCTTGCTTTTACAACTGCATTTATTCATGGAACATTCCTTTTAGCAATGACAGTGTGTATAGCCTTGCCCTCCACTTTTCAACTTAGCTGCAGCTGCTTCTCTCAGTGATATTTCTTGAAAAGAAATCTCATCTATGGAAAGTAATTTTTCTTTACAAATTACAAACTGATTATGGGTATAAAGCTGACAAACAGATCTCCACCTCACGGGATCAAAAGAACAAAAACGCCATCCAGTGACAAAGTGGGTGGTTTCCACCAAACAGTTGCTGGGAAAAGATGCAGACCTTGTCCTACCTCCGGCTACCCACAAAGGATTTGGCGACAGACTGTCGCCTCTCTGTCGACATCGGCTTCTCGGGTGTTGTTTCGATCTCCACCAAGGCTTATCCGTGCTTGTCGACGTACACCGGCGATTGTTTGAATGTATAATAATATAACCAAATATTCGGTCATTCACCGACGTATTTTGTATGTGTTGACTGACATTCACCGGAGAATATCAACATTCTCTAATTTCGGTCTTTCACAGTAACATATACATTAGAAAAACATCAAAATAAATTATTTACAAACAATGAAGTTCTTTTCTACACAGAACTACATAACAAACCCACTACACAAACTTGGGACATTGGACTATTAGTCTGCTCTTCAGTTTGATTCAGTGACAAAAATAAAGCAAACTAGATCCAAAGAGGGAGAAGAAAACTTGCATGAGACACCAGTCATGCCCTACATTGAAATAATTATATACAGTGAAAACTGCTTAGGCGACCACCTGCATTCGACAGGCACTTGTCAAAACAGGCAAAAATTTCTGGCAAGGAATAGTTTATACATAGTCTTTGTATACGTTACCTGTATTAAACGACTACCTGTGTAACACGACCGCAGGCATCGATTTTTGGTCTGAAACAACATACAACAACTGTAATAAGTGATCACTTCTGCAAATATATCTGGTCTAAGCTATTGTTCGAACTCATCTCAACAACACTTCCCCCCTCCTAATATAATGAATTACTCTAAACTCTTGTTCAAACCCACCTCAGGCACTTCTCCCACCCTTGAAATTAGGTGCAGGTGTTAATGAATTAGTCTAGCAACAAAGGAAATTCATTTCAGTTTGTTTGAAATTGTCTGAAAAAGGAAAGAAATGCGAAGTGCTGTCATTAGAAGATAGTTTTAAAGTTAGTGGGAAAGTGAAAATGGTTTATCACAATAGCAATTAGCAGTGAAGTTTAACTGTGGGAAAACGAAATTTATTTTATCATAAACCTAGTGTATTTTCCTTAGAGGTATAAAATATTGTACATGATACAATTGGCTGATAACATGGTTTGATAAAATTTATTTTATTTATTATTTTTTTGACCCCCATATACAGTATGCGATAAATAGTTTGTATTAACCTACCTTATTTCCATGATATTTTTAGAAAAATAATATCTAAGTAATTTTCGCACGCAAATTATTCAAAAAACAATAAATGGGTTAATGCAAAAATCAGTTTTACAGGCAGCCTTCCTTTTTTGATCCTGTGCTTGTCCAATGACAATCGCGGGATCAAATCGTATTATGAGAAAAAATAATAAAATTGTTTTATTATTAATTAATAATTTTTCTTACTGTACTTAAGAAAATATTAAATATTAAAAAAATACAGTATTTTTAAAGTTAAAATAAGATTAAACTAACGAAAACCGGTGATGGAGAGATAAGACGCACTTGTATATCGATGACGTAATACACGTAACTGAGGAGCAAACAAAAAGAACCAAGTTGAATTAATTAAATCAGAAAAAAAAGAAGTGTGCATTATAATCGAGAAAATGCGAGTATTATATTAATCTTTAAAATATTGATATTAAATCTGTCTTATAAAATCACGACGACTCCTGTAAATTGAGTTATCCGATAAGAATAAAATACAATACCAATATAGCTCTATCGTTGAAAAAATTTGCTTATTTTTGCTCATCTTGAGTTTTGCATAGTAAAATGGCTGAAAAGTGTGCAAAATACGTACGAAAATATGGTATTACAGCACAACTTGTCTTAAAAGACCACTTTTTGAAGGAACTGTGGGTGGTCGCCATAGACAGGTTTTACTGTATATCATCTAACATGCAGTACAATGAACACTGTAGATACTTGGTGCAGCCAACGTATGCAGTTTCTGGTATGAAAAAATTTATTTTTCTGCACTGGAAACTAGCAGAAGTTAAAGGAACTGAACAAATCCTCAAGACATGCCACAGGTATAACATGCATGAAATCTACAAATAAAGACCCAAAGACCCTGTACAAAACAGACCAATCACATTGCCTTACTATAATCAACTAATACTCACTTTACTTATGGTATATTTTGTTCATTATTCATCTCACATAGAACAACACAATATATATTATCTCATCTCAAGTACATGTACAACTAAAACTTTACACATTCACGTAAGCACAGTTAAATCACCTATTTAGAAGTGACACACACTTATTTCTCTGACTTTCAAATGGAGTTTGGCATAAACAATTGCAGAACACTTCTCATAGAAAAGGGAATTTTGAGGAAAGATAATTCCTCAGAAATGGAGATAACATTGAATCTAGGGTTTCTCTAATGGGATCCCAGGATCCTGACTATTTTTTAACTCAGGAAATTCTTCTCATCCTGGGAAATCCTGCAAATTTCTTAAAAGTTCACTTTTTTCTTATTTTGCGTTAAGGTTGAGGAAATTTTGCAAATAGAAAGTATAATTAACTCAAACTGTCAGAATACATTTGTATTTATTTTAAATATGTTTATATACACCAGAACTACTAACAACACAGGGTGTAAAATTGAATTAAAAGAATTAGATAATAAGTTTACTTTGAACAATTACCCCATGAATAAGTTAAAAATTTGGCACAAACAGTATTATAAAAACAGATTTAATACTAAATATAAAAAACCTTCCCCTATATTAATAATAATCACAATAATTGTAGTAAGATTCTAAAAAAGAAAGTACAGTTTTGGCCCGACTCTGACCAACAAAATTTCACACAACATTTATTTGGAAAATAAAAAGTACAAAACTAATGTCGATAAATTAAAAAAATCGGGTGTTGCTTATAAAATTAACTGTAATTGTCAAAACCCAAAAAATTATATAGGGGAAACTGGTAGGACTTTAGAGTTAAGAATCAAAGAACACGAAGCAGCAATAATTCTCCGTGGTTTAGTCATGTAAAAAATAGTAATTGTCAGATTGATAGAAACAACATAAAAATACTTCATTTCAAAAAAGAAATTTATAAATGTAAATTTAAGGAACATATTGAAGTTATAAAATCTAATAATAATAATTTAATAAATATTTCAAATGGTATGCAAATTGATCAGCAGTGGTACAGTATGATAGAGGGCATGACAGAAAAAAGTAACCTATAATGTAAGTATCATACACTGTTTACAAATGTAATACTGTAGATCAGTGGTTCCCAACCTTTTCTAGGATGCGGAACACTTTTGTGAGCAATTTTCTTTAGCGGAACACTTACTTAAGTTAATATGAAATACATAAGCTTGTCATCAGTTATTTTATTAGAATTGAGCAGTTATAATTCAAAATCTCTACTTATATTATTAACGCCAATTCTAAGACAGAAAAAATATACCTAAGTAACTTTAACGGGAAACTTGTGCCTGATGTTTTTTACGTATTTCATTCAGTTTTTATCATTGCCTTTATCTTATTCGAAACAGTAGTACACTCCATAAGTACGAGTCGTACATATATATTTAAGTTTATGAAAATTTTATGATTCTAATTTTTTGATATTCGGCGGCTCGAATGCGATTGTACACTTTCCGTTTGCGACTAAATCTGCGGAACACTTCGGAGATGCTTACGGAACACCGGTTGGGAACCACTGCTGTAGATAATAGAAAAGGAAATATAATGTCTGTATTATCGTTTATAATTTGTTAAATAATTTCCGTATCGTACGTAAACAACCTGTAAAACTGTTACTTTAATTACAGTTATTCCGAAACATTTTTAAAGGATACACCACGTAAAAATTTCTTTTCACTGAAATATGTCATCGACGTTATTGAACATCACTGAACATGTTATTTCACTGAAATTGTATTATTATCTGTTTGGAAAATATCAATGTTGGTATGAATCCCATGAGTTGTAAAATGTTTTTAATTGTTTATACTGTTATTTAATAGCTTGTAAAAATATTACAGGCTACTATACTATATTACTGTCTATATTACTACTATATTACTGTTTTAAAAAGGTGTACCTCTATGGATTTTATTGTCATATTTATGAAAACTTTTTAAGGTCATCTGATACATACTCATGTTTAAAAAAAAAACAAAAATAAATAACCAGAAGTATCATATAGGTGTATTGAAAAAATTTGAATGGCGCTGCTCTACTTTCTTTGGTATGAAAAAATTTTTTTATGTCTGTAAAGATGATCTACATGCATTAAATTTGTGAAATAACTGTGTTTTTTAATTTTGTAGCATTACACTGAGGAGGGGCTTAGATGTTAATGTTTGGATGGTGGAGAAATGCAATTAATTAGAATTATTTAATAGCTTATACAAACTGATGCAAATTCCAGGTAATTTGAGAATGGAGGAGTTGCATGGGACAGTAACATGGTGGAAAGGGACTCCCAAATGAGCACCAGACTGCTTTTCACCAACAGTCTTAAGCAACACAGTATGGTCCCAAAGTGGGATGTGGTGATGCTGTAACACCATCTCGGATAACTCAATGTTACACCTTCCCACTGCAACAGAATGTTGCTGCTCAGATAAATGACTAGACAGCATTCTGGTGGTAGCCCCTATGTAGAAGGTGTGTGCCCCAGTTGTATTCTCTAATGGGACAGAATACACACCTGACCTTTCCAAGATCAAATTCGTATCCCTATTATTGCACAAGTCTCTCTGTAGACCTGGGTACAGAGCAGTGAGTAAAAACAAGATGTTTTGTCTAAAAATATGACAAATATCGGCTGACAGGGGACCACAAAATGGTAAAGAAGGATGAACTACAGTCCACTTTTCCAAGGTAGTGGAGGGGAAGATCCTGATCCTGTTTAGGATGTGCTTTGTACTTGGTGGTGCCATAGCTTCCCCACCTTCAAATTACCTGGAATTTGGATCAGCTTGTATAAGCTATTAAATAATTCTAATTAACCGTGTTTCTCCACCGTTCCCACACCCTCCACTTTCTCCATGTATTTAAGTGCATGCATATAGATGTTATGTGATTTTTAAAATTAAGTCTCTAAAAGCTTTGTTTTAAAGCTTTTTAATATTCTATTTGGTTAATGCCATTACTGTTTGTAATTTAAAATTTGTTCAGAAAAAATGTTGGATTTGTATTTGTGCCCGAAGACAATGTTCATAGCAGCGTTGAAAGTATTGCAAAGAAATAAAATATTCCTTAACACCTTTTTATGTAAGTTTTTCTCCTCGTATATATAATGGCTTACTAAAATATGCAAATTGAATGTAACAATTAGAATATAAAATTATTCATATTCACAAAACCTTCCTTGCTTTATCTATGCAAATTAGGTTTTTCCTTATTTTTTTTATATATTTTAGAAATTAAATAACTAATAGTAATTCAAAAATGATATATCATAATCATTCATTTTCCATATGCATTATCAAGTCCATACCATACCTATAGTTCTCTCTGCTACAGGAGTTATTTTATATTCATTACATAAAAGCCTGAAGACAATAGACATTCACTCAAATTTGTATAGATCTTTACAAAAGGCTATCATTCTAGAAATTTATCGTATTGTCAGAAAATTTCTCCAAACCATTTAAGAAGGTTTCATACTGGTCTCACAGGCTTGATGGTTCTTGGGCCCATCTGTGAGATTTGATCTGGATACAGTTCAAGAATGATAATAATACCTTAATTAAAATGAAATTTTTTTAAAATTAAAATTCTATTAATATATGTATTTATATGTGTAAAGCAGTTTAAAACATTAAAATCTATAACAATAGAAAAAACTATAAAAATCCTAAATGTTTTATAGAATCAGGAATTTTATTCTAGATAAAACACAGACAATATGTGGCCAGACAATGTACAAAGTGACAAGTTTGTATTACCTGTGTTGGGCATTGGCTAATTTGTTTGACTGGTGCCATGAAGTGGCTGCTCAAGTTGAGAATTGGCCAATTTCAGATATCAGCTCTAATATATGAAGATATATCAGAAATCAAGTTTACTAATGAAAGCATCAATCCAATTAGAGCCATTTTTATTTCCAGTTTTGTTTAACTATAAACCAATGTTTAAAGACGACCATTTTTGATCAAGGCGAGATCATCTTCAGGTCTACTTAAAAAATGGAATACTTTTTGAAATGTTAACGAAATTTCAAAAATAACGAATCTGTTGAACACACAAAATACAAAAAATAGGAAAAGTATAAGAAAATGTATAAAAAACATCAATGTTTAACATTTATTTTTATATCTGGAATATTATTTACAATGATGTGATCCCTTTATGTGCTTTTTGTGTCGTTGTTGTTATGTATATATAGTGTTTTCCAAGCACGTGACAAGCATTGATCTTCTTTAAAGTTGATACAATGGCCTTTGTTTTCAGATTTAAATATTTCTATGGCATCAAGTGTTTTTTTATGTACTCGGATGCCTAGATGTTTTGATTATAGTTGCTTCGTCGAGTAGGGCGTGCAATTGTTATCAGACACATAAGTGGCCAGGGTGGTGGTGTTTTTATTTTTATTAATATCGTACTTGTGTTCCTTAAGTTATCAGATTCTCTCACACAATGTTGACCAAAAAATTAAAACTAGATAAGGCAATAGTTCCATCCTCGATACACTTAAACTTTTCAATTTCGCGAAGATTCATAAACAAGGCAACACATAAGTTGATAAAGCCAAATCGCGTATGCGCCTACTGAAAAATGGGGTTCGACCCCTTAAAGGAAGTGGGTTAATTTACTCATTCTTATAAGAACATCATGTGACTTTACAAATTTATAAATGTGTCTTTATAAATTATCTAGTTATTTATTTCTTCATATATCTGCGATAATTATTCATTTGATGTTTATTTTATATTAATTTTGCTTTTTGCCAGGTTTAAGTGTAATGTATAATCGTAATCTTGTTTGATGATTATTTCTGTATTTATTTATTTATTCGATTTTAAATTTTGCAAAATCATGACGTCATAAGAACGCGAGTGAATCTTGCTGTTTCAAATTTACGATCTAATTTATATTCTAACTGACGTTCCAATTATGCTTAACCTGAAGAAAACCATTTAAAATAACTGAAAACGTTAGTTCATTTGATTTAAGTAAAGAAATTGCTAGAGAAAGAGAGAAAGGTGTTGTGAAACATGATTAAAAGAAATCTGTGGGTAAGCATAAACAAGCATGTCTGGAATAATTATCACACATTCAAAGAAAGTAAAGTAAGATATAAGGTATTTCTTTTTATAAAGAGTACAGTGCTAGATGATAATCATATAGTCCACCAATGGTAGTAACATCAAAACCCAGATTTATTTTGCATAGAAATTTGAAGATCTTATTGTTAGATTGAATAAATGGTCTTAGCAAGTGGAAAAATAAAAATACAAACATTTACTAAGCTAGTCATGACATTTTTGTATAAAAAAGATCATGACTACAAAGAAATAAGTAGAAAAATTTAATATCTGATACACCAACGTATAAATATATTTATAAATAAGATAGAAGAATGTTACATAAATGTGTAATATGTATATGAGGAGTAAATCTGAGAGACGTGTTAACTTTTAATAATACATATGTATTTTTCTCTGATTTTACTCTTCAAGAACTATACATTGTGGCATAATACAGATGAATATAAAATCACTTTAATCCGAATCAGTTGATTTTTCTCATAGTATCACACAAGCCTAGATGACTCAAGAACTTTATTGTAACATATTTTTAAACTGATTATACATCATATGCATTTCAGGTTATTGTGACTTTATAGCCCCTCTTCAGTGCTATTGAAAACAAGATTATGATTATAAGACTTGACATAGCTGTAATTATTTATAAAGTTTTTACAATATGATTTGTATATTCGTTTACATGTATTAGAAAGAGAGAGAACAATTTGAAACTCCGTTACACATTCAAGTTTTCCGTATAAATACAATTATAAAACCTTAAAAAATTTTTATAAATGGGTTAAAAAACAACCATTACATATATAATACGCATCAAAAACATAAAAATACTCCATATAATTTTCAAATACAATAAATAATAAATCTTACTTTATACTTATTACACCAGTTTAAGTTACTGTAATTTTAGCTTTTATACACAGGCTGCAAAGGTGATGGCGACTACAAATCGGCTTGCTCACACGGTTGAAGTACTGTATAAGTTTGATATAATTGCATAATACAATTTTAATTATATTGGTAGAAAAGGTAGAACGTACTTACAATATTTACATTGTAACACCTATTCATATAGGTTCACAAGTATATTAAAAGTTTTTTGTAATGTTCAAAAAACTTTTAATAGTCATCTAGCCTGTATGAAACTGAGAAAAATCGACCGATTCGGGTTAAAGTGATTTTATATACATCAGAATTATACAGCACCCATACTACATAGTTGACATAATACAGTTTATTTTGTTGGGCTGAAATTTAAAAAAATCGTAGACGTATAAATTTCCGCTGTTGCCTGTCTGTCTGTCTTTTCTTGATGTTTAGAAAAGAGATAGATAGATGAAAGACGAGACCAGATATGGAAATTTTAGATGCAGGAGGTCCCGATTAACTGTATACAAGCTTCTGATGAAAACTGAAAGTCCTATTATTTCAATTCAAAAAGTTTCCCCGAAAGGTGTTATATAGATGACTGGCCCAACTCTATTGTTAAAAGAAAACTATGATGTACAAGGAGAAGCCATTACTAATTTGAGGTAGAGAGCATATATTTTAAATTAAATGAAAAATATGATTAAAAATTGCAGCTTGGCATTGTGATGATGTCACAATAAATAAATGTTCATATTATACTTGCATTACACAGTATATACAAAAGCACCCCAAATATGTAAAAGAGATGAAATAATTGAAATTGCAGTAATTAAAATTTTATTTTTGTAAGTTTTTTAAATATAATTTTATATTGCATTTATGTAACATAAAACGCGTAATGATGAAAAAGTGAAAATATTTGCAAAATCTTTCGTTTATACATAAGCGGTAATTTTAAATGTGCTTCTCGTGAATTTAATTGCATTTATAAGAAATAAACAGATAATTTAATTTAAATGTAATTAAAACTTTCATAAATAATGTTTTCCAGAAACAAGTAGTACAACAGTTACGGAAAGAATTAGAAAAAAAGCAGCAACAGGTAGTCATTGTTTCCAGTTCGGGCCAGGTGCAGACAACTGTGCTGTCTCCAGTATTACAGTCTACCATCACCCAAAGAGCTAATCAGTCAATGACAGTTCATCCAGTAGTTTCTCAGTCAACTCCAGTTAGTATTTCTTTATTTTATATTCAAATATTTTCATTCCTTTTCTTAAATTAAAATATTAAATATCGGAAATTAATACTGTTATAATAAGAATTTTTTTTTTCTTTCATTAAACCAGTTGATCTAAATCAGCTAATAAAATTGTAAGAAATAATTTTAAGCCTTAATTTATTTCTTGAAAATATTTAAATTATTTTCTTAAGATAATTATTACGAATATGAGTTTGTGATTATATATGTTTTCTTTATCAAATAAATTTCTGATAATAAGTTCTTTTTATAACAAATCTCAGTTTATTTTTTTAAATATTATAAAAATCATGTATGAAAAAATCAATTTAAAATGTTATGCATGAGTCTTTGTATATTATGTTGAAACTTGATGTCAGAACCTCTAACACACACTTCTCTAGTTAACAAAAACTTTTATTTAAACAAAAAAGGAACACTACAACTTCACACAGTTCGTCTACGTCTGAAGAAAAAAAAGGCAGGAAGAGTAGAACAAAAAAGGTAGGGGGAGCTCACAGCAAAAACGTTCGGTGTTGCCACCAATCAACAGATCACGAAAATGTTAATATTTTCCTTATTTTTCAACATATTATAAATGTATGTAAAACATTTTTGTGTCTTATTGTTGCATATGTTATATTTTAGTGATTAGTGAACTTTTTAGATCCCGTCGATGATAATTTATTCACGATTCATATCAATCAGGGAAAGCCTTGAAAAGTTAGGAAATTTTAAAGGTGATCAGAGAATATTTTCATTTCATAGGAGAAAATATACATTTTAAGAATAAATATTCACCGATTTAATTCAAATTCAATTTAATCAAATTATGATAGTGTTTAAAATTTGAGTTGTTCCATTTCAAATAGCAAGGCGACAACCTAAAGATGCACTAAGGCAACGTGGACGAGACAGTGATTGACTGGTACGGCACGTGTAACATTTATTTGCACGAACAAAAATTTCTAGTGGATATATAACAAACTGCAAATGTGAATTTTATTTTATCATCATCCTTTGAAGAACCTATAAAAACTTAAAAAGTAAAGTCAATTTTTAGGAGTTTATAAAAGTTTTTTAAGTTCAAAAATTTAATGTTGATATCATAATGGATTTTTTTTTTCCTCCTGCAATTCCATTATGATCTCTAAATGATTATTTTTAAAGTAAGTTCTCGCTGATCATTTTACAATGATCAGATGAGATATAACTGATTTTGTTTTCTGATGTAGCAAAAAATTCAATGGGCCATAAAGCTCAAAAAGCTTTTTTGGAAAAATCCTTTGTACACTTTGTTTTTGTGACAAAATATATCCTTTTGCCAAATATCAAAATTAAAAAATACAACTGGTTTTTTTGGCACTTCTGTTGAATTTGTTTTTGTCAAGGAATTTAAATCATGAACATGGCTCATTAATGAGCATAGAAATAATGTTCATATTAAAATATGAACATTATTGTTTTTTAAAAAGAAACAGAGATTATGTTAGCATATAACGAAAAAAAGAAATAACTGACAAAAAACTATTTGAGGTAGCTATTTGACATTTTTAAATCAGACATTACTTATGATTACTAATTTACTATCTGAAAAATGGAACTAAAATAGCTCTAAAATTGTTAATATGATTTAAACTGGATAAACATTTGAATGATCCATATACATGAGAATAGATTTTATTGAAAATATTTTATTTGTTTTTTACAATTAAAATATCTCTTGAAAATTTCTAATAAGTTTAATTGCTTCAGCTTTTATATTCTGTGCTTAGATATGATAAAAACAATTCTAGTGATATTTGAGTCTGGTCAGCAGAGCAGACTCAAGGATGTGCATTTTGAAGAATGCATTCTATAAATTAGTTAATGACATGATACTTTCATATCTCAAAAAATTGAAACTTAAAAATTATACTAGCTTTGAATTATAGAAATTTATATTTAAACTTTTTTAAACATTAATTTAAATATAAATTTCAAGGGAAATAAAAATTGTATTTTCTCTCTCTCTCTCTCTGTAAATTGCAAACGTTTTCGAACCTCGTTGGGTTCTTCCTCAGGCGTAACGGAATTCTGTTCTACAAATTTAAATATCCCGTCGAAGTTGATCGTTGATTTAGAAAAAAGTGCATTCTGGAATGCTGTCGCATGTAGCCGATGTCGTCATATTAGACTTGCGCGATGAGAGTATAGTGCTACTTCAGGGATCTGTTAAGAAAGGCTTTCCAAGCTGATAAGTTGACTTCCTTTTTAAAATTGATACAGTGTGTATTGCTGCGAGTGTTGAGTAAGATGTATAGAGCTTTGAGCCATTTCAGGTGATCTTGTTGAAACGTGGAGTGAATAATTCCGGCACGGGTGAAAAGAGGCTCTATTTCTGGGTCGGATGAATAGACTGCTAGGGCGGTATTTTGTCTATGGTGTAATATGTCCGCTTTGTGCTCATTAATCCTCGTTTGTATGTTGCGTTTGGTGGATCCGATGTAGATGGCTTCGCTGTTATCTCTGTGGTCGGCGATGGGTACAGAGTATATTCCCGGAAGTCTGTTTCTATCCGGAGCGTCTTTTCCGTTCCTAAGCCACTCGAAACTAGTTGGGCATCTCCTGAAAGCTAAGCGGATATCCTTTTTTTTCACTATTTGGCAGTATGGACTTCAGTGCCGGATTGTAGGTGATTGGTACATATTTAGGTGGGGAACCATTGGAAGGAGAGGTGTGGGTGGATAGAAGTTGTAGAGCCTCGAAGTTGTTTTTGCGTGCAATGTTGTGATATCCATGCTGTTTAGCTATATTCTTGATGCAACGCATTTCAGAGTTGAAGGCAGCCTGTGGGGAGGAATGGGTGAGTGCCCTTTTGAGTAATGCCTTAAAGGCTGCCATCTTGTACTGCGGAGGATCGCAGGAGAATGCAGGTATATATAGAGGTTCAGTAGCTGGTTTGTGATAGCCTTGCGTATTGATGGAAGATCCCTCTATAGTGATGTAAATGTCCAAGAAGTGTGCTTGGGTATGGTGGGCTTGGTCCAGTTCGACTGTCAATCCATATGGGTTGTCATTGAAGGTGTCAACCAAGGCTCAGATATTTGGGATGTCATTCCATAATATAAGGATATCGTCGATATACCTTTGGTAAAGGAGGATATGTGAGTGTTGAGAAGAAATGACTTCTGATTCTAGTTTTCTGACCACAAGCTTGCAGAGATCCCCTGCAACTGGGCTTCCCATAGGTACACCCCGTTGTTGTTGGTAAGTAGTTCCGTTGAATTTAAAGAATGAGTTAAAGCAGAACGGGGTGTACCTATTCAACGTAACTACTTACCATTTGTCTAAATGGAATTAAGTTTTCACTTATCCTTATAAGTGATGAGGCTGCGGATATATTTCTGAGACTTATTGCATTCTCGTATTTTTATAGCTAGGAATTTGAATATGGATTTGTCTGTATCAAAATAGATTTTAATAGTCAGCTTTTACTTTCAAAAAGATAGTACAAGTTTTTGAAAAATAAAATAATAATAATTGAAGATTTCAATAAATAAAAATCCAGCAATGAGTTGCATAACTTTTTTGATGAAAACATTTAAAATCGTATGATGGCATCATCATCTGTTATTTTACTTAAAAACTTCTTACATTAATAATTACTATAAAATGGAAAAAAGCTTAACTTTTAGAGCAGAGATGACTTTCATAAAAATTGTAAATACTATTAATGAATAAATTCTTCATTAATTCTTCATTGAGATTTGATACGTAACCCCCCTCAATTTCCCCAACCCCTTGACCTTTAACCACCAAAATTTAATAGCATTGATGCCCCTGATACACAAATATCCCTACAAAATTTCAGAAATTTTCAATGAGAGGAACAGGAGTTAAGCTTCAAAACGGGTGAACAAATTGTCCCCTCACATAAACATGCACAACAAAAACATTTATACATCCAGAAAAAAAAATACCCAAAAATTTTTGCATTTGTTGATGTTTCAAGTTCCTGAGTCCAAAAATGTAAAAATCTTGGGGGTCGTTTTTTGACCGATTATCATACTTTCCCTCTGTTATGTTTAACAGCCAGGAAAGTAAATGATGAAAGAAGCATAAATAATTATGTAATTAAAGTGAAGTTCTCATTCAGGACCACTAACCACGTTGACATCTAAAATGCCAGTGTGGTGGTGCTTCATTTAGTTATAACTTTATAGTAATTTTTAGGAAGGAACTTCATCTTCATAGCTACATCTCTTAGTGTGTTTTTTGTTGAAAAAAGAACAAAATAGCATTTATTGGTGTTTATAAGTAGTTGATTTAACAAAATATATTTGGAAATATTGGAAAGAGCAGCCAAAATTATATTAAGATTGAGGCTTATTCACAGTTAATGTGATGCACTATTTGGATATAATCGCACAAGGAGTAAAGCCACTCCGCTAGCTTAGAAGATTTTTTTTATTGCCATCAGTTTGTCAAAGATACATTTCGGCCAAGCTCCCTCACCGGTTTGACAGAGTTTCTATACCAGCTACAAATTTAATAAAAAATGCCACTATATATATGTGGTTGCAATGATCAACAGGCTCATCCATTCCACTAATTATAATAATTAGTTGAATTTGTTCATAAACAAACATCACAAAACCTGATAATTATGTAAAACCAAACAAACAACCACTGGATATCAGACTACTTTTCCGTGATTATATTTAATTAATTGTTTTATTTCAGAATATTCTAAATTATTTAATAAATATTAATTTAAGTATATTTATTAAATTTAATAAGAGATGGTGACTAACACTTTTCTCTAGCGACAAATTATTTGGTAATCAATGAAATATAATCGTGGAAAAGTAGCCCAATGTAATTCAGTGGTTGTTTGGCTTCGTGAATTTGTTTATTTACATTTTTTTGTTATCTTAAATACATGTTTTATTTATTTTTACCTAATGTTCTAATCCTTAAAAAAAATTATTGGATATTTCGCAAAGTGTACTTGTTAGAATTTGACATGGGCACCTTTGGAAAACCTGGATTTAGCAAAGGCACTGATAATTAAAAAAGTTGGGAACCACTGACCTATATGGTAAGACGACAACAATATAACATTTGCATTTGCCATTACTAATAAATCTGAAGATGTTTATGTCGGATAAAAGATTATTGGAAAACTGCTTTTCTAATTTATCCAATAATCACTTTATAATAGATTTTTGTGTGTCACAATCTTCATTTGAGGTACAGTACATAACATAATGTGTGTATAATTTATAGTGGCAGCCATCTTAACTTATTTCTTCAGCATTTGTGAACCTAGCTGCACTAGTGCTACATTGGGTAACTTAAAGCAGAAATAGCTTAACTGTCTTTTAACAAAACAGCTTTACTAGGAAACATACCCTATATTACATAGGGTGTTTATTGGGATTGACAGTTCAATTCAACGTAAGGAGGGATTTGAGACAAGAGATTTTATTGTATTATTCATCAAACATACCACAGATGTTGGTTGGAAGATGTTGCTTAATTATATTTGTGAGTTTTTCTTTTATTTGAACGAAAGAAGCTCTACCACTGTAGGATACACATTTGTGAAATAGCCAATAAGTTTTTTTAAAGGATTAGAACGTTAGATAAAAATAAATAAAACACGTATTGAAGATAACAAAAAATGTAACTGAATAAATTCATAAAGCCATACAGTATCAGGTGTAATAAATTTCTTATTTACTCTATGGAAACTTCTATCTATATGGTTGAAAATTTTAAACTCCACTTTGGAGGTATTTTCATTAATCAAATTAAGTATTCCATTTATTTTTAAAGAGTTTGATTCATTTCGTTCTTATTGTTTCAAAGTTTTGCCTTTTAGGACACTGTTTTCATGTTTAATTTCTACTTTTTCATTTTTGAGTTGAAAATATTTTTCTGCCAGGTCCATAATTTTGTTTTCTAAATATCAGTTTTATCCACTAAATTATTTAAAGTAACTTGCATGTTCTTATATTGATGATTCTATTCAATTCCGTTTTAGTTCATTAAAAATTTTATTCATCAAAGGAATGAGAGTGAGAAAGTGCCTTTTGAAGTTAAGCCCAATTCTTCACTTGTAGAATAAATTATAGGAGTAATAAGTAATAATCAAAGGAAATAACATTAGTTTTCCTTTTTGTTTTCATAACATTAATATAAGAGTTGAGAGAATAGAATTCATAAGTTTGTCTTACTTTGCAGCTGAAACATTTCTAACTCTGTTTAGACTTTAGATGATTTGCTATAATTAACATGCAAAAGGTCAATTGAATCAAAATGAAAGTTCTTAGAACAAGAAATATGTAACGAGTACTCGTATTCCAAAACTGTAGTGGCACATAAATAGCATCGGAAGTGTTTTCCGCCACATTGCACTGTCACTGTCATCATATGTTCAATTATTGACTCTGACACTAAAAGGACATTTTAGAACAATTACAAATTGTATAATTTGAAACAATATTGATTACTATTATTAATTAATATGTAATTTATTCAGTATTGTTTACCAACTACTATTTTAACAAAAACTAAGGTATAATTGAAATAAGAAATGCCAGTAGCTGTTACATTGCAAGCAAATAACGAATGTAATGATTACATATTATCAGCCACGTATTGAATGAAGCTGATAATGTGAAAAGAGATCTTAAAATGCCTATTTACTTGAAGGCAATCAAACTCTGATTATAACAATAACAATTTTTTTATAGTGTATTTTGACCTGTGTTTTGAATCTGCTAATGTTCTGACAACATTAAACGGTGATGATTCCACGATTACAGTAAGTGGCATTACATCTTACATAAACATTACAAACTTCGAATGTATAATGACAGATTATTTTGATATTAAATGTTCTTAATTCATTTTGTATCAGACACCTGACAACATACTTCGAACATACTTGTAATTATACATTTACCACAGTCATGCTTTTTTTTTGAATGTGAAATAATTAAAACCCTGAAATTGTTAACCAGACAAATAACCGACATTTTTAATTAACAAATACGTACAAGATTTTAACATTGTCTGCTTTTAGTTAAATTTGATAATTAATTAAAGCTAGTCAAAAATAGCTTGGTAAAATCTAGGTTATTTGTTTTTAGTTTGTGAAAATTCTAGAATTATAGTAAGTATTACATTAATGAGTATATATTTTGCTCATTGCATTTCATATTATATTAAATATTCACATATAGTTTACTATATATATATATAATTAAATATGTTGATTTAAGCACTATTAATCTTGTTAATGATAAATTTGTATTTTAATCTGTTACATAAAATTTAGAATGATTTGTTTAATGTTATTTTCACTTAGTCTTCAACAGCAGATACCTCTTCAATTAAAACAACTCAATGCTGGCATCTTTCACCATTCTGAATTTCATCAATAATAAAATAACAATAATTTATTAACAGATTTTTTTTGCATGCTTCTTATACAGATATGTATTTAATGGCTTTTAGGTTTCGTTAATTAAAAAATTTCTCGTACAATAGAATTGGATTCAAAATATACCTTTACCGTTTGAAATATTCTCATATTCATTTAAATTTTTTAAAATAACATTAGTATATATTTTTTAAATACCGTATTTTACGGACTATAAGACACACCCGAATTTCGGAGGCAATTTTTCGAAGAAAAAAGTGCGTCTTATAGTCCGTAAAATACGGTAAAAAATTTTCGTTTAATAATAAAAATTCTCTAATTATTATAAATAAAAATGTCTAAATAAAATAAATCGAATAAAACTTAAAACAATTTTAAAATAAGAGTCTTGTGTGATAAAAATATACTAATTAATTTTTAAAAATGTAAAGATATATTTTGAATTAAATTTTTATTAAGAACTCAAATCATTTGATTTAGATATCGCTAATACCGGATCAGTTTATTTGAAGAATTATTCACTAATTCCAATTGTATTGAATAAAAGACTGACTATCTTAAATAATCAAAGTCATTAATATAATATTTTAGAAAATAAAGTGGATATTTATTTTATTGTAATAATGCCTGTATTAAGTATAGAATTATCCAAAGTGAAATAATTATAAGTTAACAATTTTGCTATTATCTAAACTTTTTAAAAATAAATTTGTAATTTTTTGCAGCTTAGTTGTGGAATATTTCTTTGTACGCCACGATTATCACAGAGAAATGTTTTGAGATATCATTTCTTGCATACTGTATACATAAATATATGTAGAATTTATTGCATGCTTTTATTTGGATTTGCATATGATTAAGTTGTGTTTTACATTGCACGTAGTTTGCGTTTTATTTTACATTTATCACGAGAAGTTTCAATTACGTAGTACGTAATCTGTAATATTATATGTGTATATTAACAATTCACGAATATTAATAAGTGATAAATTTTTAAAGTGTAGCTATTTATCTAATGTGACTTTTTAAAATTGCATTATAGAAATTTAATAGGAAAATATAGTAACTGTCTTTGCATTTTAAAAGTTGTTTTTGCATGAAATGTATGGCTTTACAATTTAAAAATATTATGTTTCATGAAAATTGGCTTTAAAATTTTTATTAATATAACTGTGTAAACAAAAAGTCTGCACAATTTTGCGGGCACATTTGGTATTTTGTTTTTTTTATATAAATTTGAAAACATGCTAGCATAATCGTTTCTCGGACTTCATAGATTTAAATTTATGTTGTCACGGCAACAATATTCTAAATGTAAACAAAATGGAGCAGCTTAATGAAGAGGAAAGGATTGTAGTTGGCAAACTTACAGATAACATAAGGAAGGGGAAAGGAACTTCACAGTTAAGCATTTTATGGATATAGGGATGTCAAAAAGGACAGTTTACAGCATTATAGAAAGGATGGAAAGTGGTAAAACTATTGCTAGATGACCGGGGAGTCGGTGATAGAGAATTAAAATGACACATAGCAAAAGAAAGTCATTGAAAAGAAAGGTGGTCGGAGAAGTTGGACAGTTACGAAAACTTAAAAGAATGTTCAAAATATCTCATAAGTATATTAAAAACATAAAAGTCAAGCAAAATGTTGTCCTTTGGAAGTGAAAGTCAGCTGCAAAATATACAAAAAAATATTTAAAAAAAATAATAACTCAAATTGCAAAAGACTCTTCTGTGAAAAATGTATGAGGGCAACTTCAAAGCTTTGCATGGACTGGAAGTTGTTATGGATGATGATTCATATTTTATTTTTGTTCAAAGTGACTGCACTGGGAACAACATATACTGTTGTAAGGATGGTGTTGACATTGATCCACAAGTAAAGTTTAAGCTCCATGCAGAATTTTCTTAGAAAATGTTGGTTTGGGTACCAATTCAGTCCAGAAAGATCTCAAGAATTCATACCACCTTCTCACCTCTGCATCAACAAACAGATATACATAAAGGAGTGTATTAAGAAGAGGCTGATCCCATACCTCAAGAAACACCACTCGGATGGAACTCGCAGCTTATATTATGAAACAGATGGTTTTTTTTTTTTTTTTAAATAGTGGAATGTGGAGCCTGTTATGCCAGCAAAGAGAACAGCATGTAAATGTTCCTTAGCTGTTTCGATTTGAACAAATGATACCAACCAAAACAAAAAGGTTATGAAAATTGATGGTGTGCTGAAAATGAAGCAAAACAAATAGTTCAAGTTCAAGTCTGCCAATTTAATTCAGAGCATTTATGAACTCTGATGGCTTGTATCAAAACTAAAATTAGAAAAGCTGCTCACTGCAGACCAGATTCCATAATTTAGAGACAAGAAACCAGTTTTGTCAGTTTTGTTTCTGGACAATCATATTGTAAAAATAAAATCTGAGTTTTGTGCAGATTTTTTGTTTACGCATCCTTATAGCTTGTTATAGAAATAAATTATATTTGTTTATAAGAGAAATTTTCTCCTCTTCAGTGAAATTTAGAAAAATTTGTCAAATGTCAAGATTTGCCTGTAATATTGTGTCGATGCATGATCGAGTTGTTTTAATAATTGATTATAATTATAAATAATTTTCTTGTAGTTGTAATCTGTAGGTGTCCAGAGCATAAATATATAAAATTTCACTTTAATTTGAGTGAATAAAGAATACTTGATGAATTAATTACTTGCAATCTAATATTTACTTTATAATACCAATAAATGATTGAAATTAAGCATCAAACACAAATGTATTATCTTTATTAAAAAGAAAAATGAATATTATTTATTACAGGTTCAGACACAAGCAGTGGCACTCACCACAAAACAAATGACTATTGTACAGTCAGGACCACAAAATATTAGGCATGTAGTGCCTTCCAGTCTTGGTAATTTAGTAAATGCGTCGACTAATATTGCTATTAAGACGCCGGTAGCCACGGCGGTCTTGCTGCCTCACTGTACCACCGCTACAAATGCTCTGCTAACTACGAGGTCCGGCAATAATCAGCGAGCGCAGCCCGTTCTGGTCGTGCCATCTCCAAACCGTTCGAGCGACAGTTCGCACACGGGCGTAATGTTAAATCTCGCACCGCCTATTCGTGTGCCTCAGTATCCTCCGCCTGGCAGCAGATCGGTTTTAACAGTGGTATGTTTAAATTAAACTTTTAATATCACTGATATTTAATTTGATAATTATTATTTTAATTATCAATGCTTTCAAAGACAAAGCAGAAAGATCTCGTACAACAATTTTTATTGTAATTCTTTTGCTTTCAAGTTATATATATAAGAAACTTAAACTCACTCTTACAGCATATTGTGTGTTCTATTAAAGAAACAAAAGTAAATTGAAATGCATGGATTCTGTGTTTGGTAATTTATAATTACGATTTTATAAAGAGAATCCGTAACATTATTTATTCTGTTAAAAGAAGTTTAATTTTTTGTTGGCAGATTTAAATTTTAGTAAAGTAAATTTTTAATAAATGTAATAAAATCAAATTGGCTTTAATATTTGATAGATTGAAAGAATCAAAATTAAAAATATATTTATCAGTAGTTATTAATTAAATTAATATATTTTCTGATTGAAAAGAAGAAACAAACAGGATTTTCTTTATTGAATCTTGTATTGTATATATCTTTTATTTTGTTTAATTGGTGATAACTAATGAATATATTTTTCTCTTTCATACACTAACTTAATAACACTAGAAATAAAAAAAATTTCTAAAAGACATTTTTTTTACTTCTATTGAATTATTTTGGCATGTACCATAATATATTGTATTTTAAACTTAATAGCATTATTTAATTGTCTGTAAAGAAATTATCAAATCGACAAAGCTGGAACTAAATAGCACGAAATCAATACCTTTCACACTTCCAGTGACGGGTTTATTAAGATATAAACAAACAAACGTTTTCAGTATGTGAAATAGGTTTATGAAGTAAAACGAACACGTCTGTTCAGTTAAATCTTAAATAAATCTCTTGCTATACTTTTTGAATATAATTATAGAATGCTTTGAATGATATGTTTTACATTGTAGTAACAAAATTTTATAGAAAATGGCAAATTGAAACTTCTGAACAAAAGATTTTAAGTCCATTTGAGGAAGTACAAAAATACCCTGCTTAGTATGGTTAGTGTATTCCGTAAAATTATTGTACCAATTGAATGTATGATTTCAGAAATACTGTATTTTTTGGTGTATAAGACCTTTGAGAAGATTTTCCTAGGTTAAAAAGTCGTCTTATACACTGGAAAATACGGTATATTTATAATTGAAAAATGGCGATTTGTTTGAAAAAGAATTTTTCATTTAAAAAAATAGAATTTGACTTAGTATTGAGTCGTAAAAATTATAAAAAGTTACAAGAAAAAGAAATTAAAATGTTATTAAAACCTACGTTTTTAAATATTTGGATAGTTTTCCCCTCATAATAAAATGTTATTTTGACTCTCTTTTTTCCTTCTTTTCTGCATGAAGCCCTTGATAGCATCATATTATGCATTCTAATGTTCTTCATACATTAATGCTGCTTTGTTTATTTGAATTGTTGTGCAAAATTCCATCAAAACTGACCTTCATTTTCATAAACATTTAATCAGAACATCTTTAAGATCTGATACCATTTTATAAGTTTCGAGAATATAACATAGCTATTTTTAAATAAATAAATATTTTTAAGTAGAAGGAAAATGATTTTGGGGCCTTTATTTGAACGAATTTCGGTAATTGGTCTAAATTAAGTTCCAAAAACATTCTTTTTTATTTGAACTCTCAGTTTCCTTAAAGTAGCTAATGTTTTCTTCTCGGAACTTATTTTTTGAATTTCTGTGAACTCGAAAAATATTTAGAACGGTTCTTTCCGAACAGGACAGGTCGCTAGCTGATATTGACAGTTCTTTCTCAAGTTAAATTGGCAGCAACTGCCACCAGCAGTGTGTAGTACAATGTTTTTGTTTAGTCTTTTATACTTCTATTTAATACTTTTATACTCATCATCATTGCACATTATAAATAGATATATATATATTTATAATACAATGACGACTTTTCTGTACTTCTCTAAAAGGAAATTTACATTTTTATTAAAGTAAATTTATAAGGTAGTAGTACATTTAAAATGGTTCTGCTCCATTTTTTAAAATTTGCCTAGTTTTGTTAATTTTTTGTTAAAATTTAATTTTAAAAGTAGGTTATAAATTTTCTTATACATATTAGGCTGACGGTGACTACATTATAATTATTCACTTTTCATTAGTTGAATTCTCTGATGCGTATTATCAATCGCACTATAGTGAAGTATGAAATGAGGTATTCCTGCATATTCTAATGTTCTATGTATTGAACAAATCCAAATGATTTTGGAATATTTTATATGAAAACAAATGAAAATAAAAAGTAATTTTAACGTTAGTTAAATAAAAAATTTTTTAATTTACTTTTCGTTTTCTGAATATGAAGTATTTAAGTATATGAAGTTAATCAATCAAATTTGTATACATTTATTATCAAGATGTAAATAATTTACATATAACCAATTGATATATAAAACATGTCCAAAAAACGTAGAATCATTTTTTCACCTTTCTTAAAAGAACTATTTACCGTGTTTTATGGTATATAAGATGCATCCCCATTTCGGCATAGAACATTTAAGCAAAAGTGTATTTAGTATATTTAAGCCATCCTGTACATTTGGCACCGAGCTACGAAAGACTTTATTTGATTGTTTTATAATCATGAATAATCTCTGATTTATTCATAATCATGAAGTTTGTCTATTATTCGTGACTAAGTGATAAGTCTTTCCGTGATCAAAGCTTACTGCTGCCTAAACAGTCTGATTAAAGTAAAATGATTGTCTATTTATTCATTTTATATTTTACACGATTCTAACAAATTACCAAAGAAAAACTATTAAAAGTTTTACTAATGAAAAATTTCAGAAATCAATAGTTTTTAATATTAATATATACATTATTGCAAAAGTATGATATAAAATACAATAAATAAAACAAAGTGCTTACTACAGGAAACCATAATCAATGTTTTATTGATAAATGTTTTCATTCTCTTAAAAGAACAGCTTCAGCTCAACGTTTTGAATAAAATTAAGCTTACGAAGTTTTAAAATTAAACACTCCATCGAAATCCTTCAGATTGAACATGTTTTAAAAGTTTACACGATTCCAAACTAATGTTTAAAATTAAGATTAACTGCAACGAAGTAAATATATTAATAACGAAGAAAGCAATACGGTAGAATTACGCATTAAAAGAGCGTACCCGAGCATATATAATAATCAGTCACTATCTGCGTTGATTGTAAATCTATCAAGCAAAATACTTAATAGGAAAAGGAGGGATTATGCAAGAGTAAGCTGGCTGCTCACCTTGCATCTAAAGCTAATGAATCCTGCACATTAATAACATTAGTGGAACACGATAAAATATGTACATAATACTGTTCCACTGCCTAGCGGAGTTGCGTGAGAGATCTTTATTTGCTTGTCATTGATACCTTGTGGATGGAATTTTGATTTATATTGCATGTGAGCAAAGAGAGGTTAAATATTTATTTGCCTGTTAATATTTTGTAACAGTGGATGTATATTACAAGATTTACTTATGAAGATACTAAAATTTTATTATCTTATGTAACTAAATGTTCAATGATTAAGTCTAATTGAGATAAAAATTTAATTTAATTATTTAAATGTAATGGTAGAGTTTATTGAAAGTAATGACAACAAATTTTTAATTTATAGTATTGCACTAAAGAAACAATGGAAGTAGTTTTGCTTATTAACCAATGTTATCAAAAGCAAATGATTAAAAAAAGGACTCCTAAAGAAAGTTTTGACAAAAAGTAATGTAAAAATTGAATATTTATATTATAAGTTTTATTTTATAATGAAGAAAAATATATATAAAAAAACACATTTTGAATCTTTTACATATACATATATAAAGTCAGCTTGGATGAAATTTTATGTTCGAAAGAGGAACAGAGGAAAAGAGGACCGTGGTAACCCTATCATTAACCTAATGATATAAAAATTTATGTTAATAGATTTTGTAAAAACCACTATATTTTAGAATATTATTACAAACGTTTACATATGAACTACATACGACCTTATAATAATTGAAGATTTTCAAAGAGAGATTCGGGATTTTCGTTGTTAATAATAAAGACCAAAAAATAAACGAACCAGCATAAAGAATGCAGATATTAAGAGAGATCAAACATCAGAAGATTTGTTTTTAACCTTTTTAATTATCATTGAAATTAATTATAATGTGTTTTGATTGAATTTAGGTAACAAATGCTTGTCGTGCACTTTAGTAAAAATTACACATCTGCCTTAATTGTAGAAGTTAGAAAATGCAATTGCACATTGAATACAGTGTAATCATGATTTAACATTCTCTTTTGTGATTCTGAAATAATGTATCCTTATTACATAAAGTAATATTAAAATAATGTTTACGTAATACTAGCTGTTACCCGCGACTTCGCCCGCACGGATTTTGCAAGCAAACACCATCTGTATTCAGTATTTCAACAACCATAGTAATTATTATATAAAACCTACTGCTGAGAATGATGAGAATTGCTGAGAATCAATTTTCTGGGATGTTTACGATCGTTCTATAATCGACCGATATGCAATAACAAATTCAAATTTAAAATGGTTCGAACATTTGGTTAAAAAATCGCAATATATAAAATATTTATAACAATGTCTGAAATGTTATCAATTTAATTCACCTAAGTACTGAATGAAGACTAAACGTAGTTGAAAACAAAAAATTGCATCTAAAATAGTACAGTAGAAGCCGTTCTTCGGGTTAAGCCTTAACCCTTTACAACTGCCATCTTGTTTACATTTATTTTGTAATCTGTCCTGAGGCAATGTAGGTCAAGCAGGCGATATTATTTTAAAAATTCACCAAAAATCAAATTATCATTATATTCATATGAAAAAAATCATGTACATTTATTAGTATCTTTAGTTTTAAATACGATATTTTTCAATCCATTTTATTAGAAAAATTTATAAGAAAAAAAATAATATATTATCAGAACTGACATTTAAACTTGATAATTTGTAACTTTTTGTCAAAATTAACATTGTCTAGATACCTAGTTTTTTTCTGGCACTGAACCAGAAAGACATAGAATATTGTTTTGTACAACTCTATATAACACTTATGCATGTATGTTTATTCGTTGTGAAATTATCAAACATTATATCAAACATTTGTTCGAAATCAAAACTTTATTCTGCTATCAACTAATATAATGAACTAATATACTTTATTCACTTCATATTGAACAAGAATATAAGTTTTTGTAATAAACATATGATTACCAGTTGTAACACATGTAACATTTGTTGATATTTTAGATTAAAATAAAAAATAAAAATACATAAAATGTCAGAAATGAAGGTCTCAACTTGAATATTTATAACACGTTGACTTATTATAGCTGAATAAACTTATTATAGTAATATCATTGCATGAATATGCTAAAAATGAAATGAAAAATTATCAGGAAAAAATAAATTAAGAAAAAAAAAGCATTAATTAAAATTTTTTAAGTCAACAGAACACCACCTGGACAAAAATATGTGAAACAGACGATAGACAAGACGCTGTCATCAAGTGCTGACATCTGTTGTCGATAAATTTTATAAAAATCGATTTTTACTAGGGTGCCTACGAATCGGTACCCTCGAAGTTTTGCTTAACAATGGGGGTACCGACCGACCGATAGCAATGGGGGTGCCATGCTACAGATAGATTAAGTTCATCTTTCTGGTTGATACAGGTGGTCACGTGGCTAGCCCTATAGATGGATATGGCTTCTAGCCATGTAAGATGTTCTAGATTGGGTATAGTGACGATGACATTGGCCTTGTCAAATTCTGCCTTGATGTCTGGATCAGATGCATAGGTGTCCCAGAGCAGTGGTGCGTCACCTGTGTTGAAGGTCTGCTTGGTGCTCACGTATTCTGATATTTAAGGAGCGCTTGGTGGAACCGATATATATATATATCGGTATATATATTATATCTATATCTATATTATCTATCTTTATATAGCTTTAGTATTTACTTTTATATATATATATATATATATATATAAAAGGCTCTTGCTCCATCTGTCATCTTTGAGTGAGATGGAGTACACACCAGGAAGTATGTTGCGACCCAGAGAGTCCTTTCCATTTCTGAGGATGTAGAAGATTGTCGGACATCCCCTATATGCTATTTTCATTTGATGTTTGCTGGTGATCTATGCATACACTGCTTTAATATTTGGGTTAAACGTGACCAGGACACGTGTGTTTAGTGTTGATTTCACCCCTGGCGTTCTGACTTAACATTTAGTTATGCCGGCTAATGCATAGTTTCTTAATAATTGTGATTAATTTTTGTCAGTTTCATTGTCATGTGTTTCAATTAATATAACTTTAGTTTTTTTATTGCTTTCTTAACTCTGTTGAGAGAATTTTCCATATTGCATGAGATACAGAGAATTTCCTAAGCACTTTGTTTTAGGCTCATT
Source organism: Centruroides vittatus (assembly GCF_030686945.1). Classification (NCBI taxonomy): domain Eukaryota; kingdom Metazoa; phylum Arthropoda; class Arachnida; order Scorpiones; family Buthidae; genus Centruroides; species Centruroides vittatus. The sequence continues at coordinate 207,751 of NW_027122709.1, read as the reverse complement.
GCCACATTCTTCATTTTGAATTCAAATGTCTATCTTTTCATCTTACCTTTAGGAAATTACTTTTTCTTCAAATAAATTGTTTTTAAAATGATTTATTATGAAAATGTATGATGAAACTTCTGTCATAGTGCTGGCTTCTGCTTTTTATTTTAATATTAAAAAAAAAATTAATAAATCAACTATTTATGCATTCTCCGAATTCTGACGTACAGTACTTTATCTTAAGCATTAATACCATATTTACTTGAGTATAAGACGATCTCGTATACAGGACAAGGTGTGACTTTAAAGATCAAAATAAAAAAAATTAGGTTTATAAATAGAGTTCTAATTTTATTTCATTTGATCACAAATAAAATATCAAATGCATGTAAATGCACACATTGTTCCACAAAAATTAGTGGCACTTTAAACTTTAAGGAAAAATCTTGTAAAATTGACAACATAATTTGTTCATGTAAAGCCGGACAATCGGGAACCTTTTTTGCCAATTCTTAACAGTCGAATCCACTCTCCGTCTTTTACACTTATGAATTTTTTCCGAATTCTGATTTCCGAACAATCATCTGTTTTTACGTGAGAATAAATTAAAACGCAAATTAAATCCAGCAAATAAAATTTACTAAAATAAAAATGTTTTCAATTGTTTTAACAATCGTCTTCAGTTACTGTAAAATAGAACATAAATTTAAAAATTTCGTGTTCTATTTTATGGTAACTGAAGATCGGTTAAAACGATCGAAAACATTTTTATTTTAGTAAATTTTATTTTCTGGATTGTTAAAGGTGTGTTTTTTATCGTATTCTATTTATCTAGTACGTACAATATGATTATTCAATTCGGAATTCGATTCAAAAGCTTTGCTTTACCTATTGCTATTATCTTTACTCCTGATAATACACAAGAATGATTCAAACGACCCAGATAATATACTTTTGTTTTTAAGTGAATGGTTCACAAAAATCCTTTGGCTTGGTTCACAAAAATTATTGCAAAAACACAAAGAATCCTTCACTCGCGCGTATAGAACAACCTAGGTTTTGAAGCAGTGAAAAATGAATAAAAACCTCGTCTTATATGAGACTAAATACGGTAAAACTTATATAAATTATGTTTCAAGAATATAACTTAATTTAAATCGTAATTGCATTTCATCACTTGAGCAATATTCTTTCAAATTTGGATATTATTCATTTATTACTGTTAGTATTATAAAATGTAATTGAATCTTAGAATATTGTACGAAATTTATTATTCTGTAATAAAATATATAACAGTTATAGTAATTTTTTATTATTATTTAAAAGATTTTTACACAGTTCTGTTCTACTGTAACTGAAGAATTTTGCATCAAATTACGATTTTAGAATGCAAATGAGCATTTTTAACTACACGACATTTTTAATTATATAAAATATAGCAGAAAATTTTTAAATTAAAAAAAATATTAGTGATTGTTTTTGTTAAAAGTTATTTCCATGTGTGTTTCTTGTAAATTATTCAATGAAATGAACAAATAGGTTTATTTTTGTGTTAATTTTACATAAGTTTTTTTTCATTAAGAGCATCTTAGGTTATAGTACAGATCTATAACAATTATTTCAAGTTAAATAAATCTGACAAAAATTATTTCAATGAAAATTTTTAAAAAGTTAAACCTATATATATATGTGTGTAAATAAATAAGTATTTTTGCTTTATAGCCAACAGCATGTCATTCTGTAACTACAACAGCTACAATCAGTACAACCACAACTACTACTTCTTCGTTACCGGCTAGTCACATTGCAGCGCAACGGGCATCTTCGACAACACACCTCATTGTTAAGACAGTTTCACCCCATAATAAAATAATCAACAAAGAAAAACAAATTGTATGAGAGTTTTTGAAAATTTATATTATTAGATTTAAATACTTAATTATCATTAAACTAAATGTTTATTTCAGAAATCTGATTTTATGTTATCTTTGGGACTCGTGACCAAAGAGTTTCTGACTGAACTTAAAAGTCGGAAAGTAGAAAGAAAAAGACGTACCACGGCTAATCCTCAATTCTCAAATGCAGCTATAGAAGAAAAGAGAAAAAACGCAGCTTTTCTCAATGCGGAAAACATGTCGGGCCCACCTACAAAACGACCAAGAGGTAATCTTTAGTTTAGTTTTTAACATGCAAGTATGTTTTACATGTATTATATGCGCAATTTACCTTACTTGATCACGAAGAAAGTAGTATTTGAATTATTAATAAAGTAAAAATTAGAATTTAAATTTCAGCTCATGACCACATTGATATGTTTTTATTCATATATCTTATAAGAGAATAAAAATGAGCTTTTTATTTTTGTCTTGCAAGTATTAAAATGCATCTATTGCTCGTCACGTGTATAAAACAGCATTTAGGAATTTAAACTGAGAAATTAATAGTAAAACATAAAAATTGAAAAATACTAAACAAAATTCAAGGGTTGTTATTTATTGATAAAATATTTTTTTCAAAATACTGAACAGTCTTGTCCAAATTGTTGTTAAGGTTTTTAGGACATTTGGCTATTCTGCAGCAGTTACATTTCAAATGCACTAAGCATTTCAAGCAATAAATGCATTGGACAATTGCCAAACTACCATTTTCATGGCAAAGGAGGTGAAAATGCTTGTCAGAGATTAAAATTATTTTATCAGAAAGGTTTTCAGCAAAATTAAACAATTTCAGTATTTTAATATGTTATGTCTTGCAACAAATATCAGTACTATTTTTTGGGGGTTTTGGTATGATTCTGGAAGTGTCACTTCTAGAATCAAACAAGATGACCGAAATAGTAAACAATATGTCTGAAATAGAACATTGTCATTGTTTGTTGAAATCAATATATGATATTTTCCATTAATTTGAATATAAATTATGTTAGTAATGTAAATTAACATTATATATTTTACTGTGATGCAAATCTTATGTTCTTTTGTTTTAATTTGTAGTTGGAATTTAATATTAGCATATAACTTGATTCGTTGCATAACCCATATCCCTTTTCAAATTATCTTTCAAACACAGATAATCTAGTTTATCCACACAAAAATACAGTACTTTACACAATAATAATAGTTTATAACAATCAAATATTATATATAATATATATAGTAATAATAGTTTATTATATTTAATAATTATGTAGACATACATAGTAACAGTGATAGTTAGATACATCGTTATAAGTTTGTTATATGATTGATATCTAAATTTTAGGATGAAAATCAAGAGTAAGGAAAGATTCCGCATCGTTAGTCCATGTAATGTTTTATTTAATGAAATATTTTTTATATAAACATTCACTCTATTGTTTTTCAAAATGATCAAGATTTTATTGAAAAAAAGTGATTTTTCCTCCTCTTATAATAAATCGGACTACTACTATACCAATGTGCTTTTGGGAATAGAAAAGAAAATGTGATGACAATCTCACAATTGTGAATAATTCTCCAATTAAAAAACATTTTTTTTACAAACACCAATTTAAAATGTGTGTTTTGAACATAAAAATTTATACTGTTGGAAAAACGTAATTAAATTAAATAAAATTTTAAATTAAAATAAACAAATTATTTATATATTTAAAGGTCGGCCTCGTCTGGTTCCCCAGGCACCAAACAGTAGGTCAGAATCACCCGAAAATAATACTGCCTCAACAATGACGACGACTCCCATTCCTCTTACGGTCACCAACGTCAGCGTTATTACTGCCGTCACTGCCACTTCGACCACAATCACAACTACCACCACCACAAGCTCTAGCACGCCATGTAATAATGGAGGGAATGGCGTGATAAATGGCTATCATCTTCCACAACAGTCTCTCAATCAACATTTGATCGTAAGTGTTAAGATGAAATAACAAATTAAAAGTACACACAATTTAGACATATTTTGTAAATTAGTTACCATTTAAAAATTCTTATATTTGAAAGTTTTTAATAAAATTTTATTTTTAGAAAAGCAGCTCTCCAAATCAAGTGTGTACAGTTTGCAAACAAAAAGGAGATTTGTTAAAGTGTAGTGCATGTGCAGGATTATATCATTGTAGTTGTCTGAAACCTCCCATTAAAATTGCTCCTTCTACTCCTTGGACTTGCATAAAGTGTAGCCAACCCGAAACAAAACCCCGCGTCACAACATGGCCTAGTCCACTAACGGTCGTTCACAGTTACATAGCACTTAAATCAGGTAAGTTTAATTTTGTAAATTAGAAAATGTTTGAAATTCAAATCTTTTGTAAATTTTATACGACTGAAATCAATGTCAGAAATTACCACAGAACAAAAATAAGAATTTATTATAATAAGACAAACATTCTTGCGGTTTTACTCAGAAAACAGATTCTTTCCAGAATTTAATATACATTTTTACACACACACACCCAATTTTTAATAAAATGTTATTATTCACCTTTAAATAGCATTTTTAAAAAACTTTATTTGCTTTATACATGCATTCATTAATCAATTTATACATCTAGTGATTTAAAACTAAAGAAAAAGATGTTTAAAGAAATTGGTGATAATAATACAGGAAAAGTTCTAATAACGAACATCCTGTATAATGAATCAACTTAATTAACAAACTTTTCTTCAGGTCCTTACAGTTTTCTGTTTGTTTATATGCATTTTTATCATTTTTAAAGTACTTTGCTGATTCAATGGAAAATTGCCTTGATTAGTGAGTCAACCAAGTCTGAGAAAAGATTTATCAAGATAATTTTTTTTTTGTGATTACACATTTCAGTTTACTACTACTCTCATAGCTCCACTTTTGCATTAGTCACATAAGATAAACACCATTAGATGTTAAATTGAATAATGTCAATACTAATTGAACAATCTCTACTTCACATGTTGTCCTCCAGCTTGGCATTCGAAACACTTGATCGACAGTGACTAAAGACCAGTTTTCGTTTACAGATAGGACAATTTGTTTCTTCATCAAATTGCATATTCATTCCACATTCAATCCACTAAATTTTGACACACTGTAATGATCACCATCACATGCTATTCATCTGCCGGTAAGTACTGTACAAATTTGTTGTGTAGGGAAAAATACTCAATTTTAACCAATTCATAAATTTGAATTTGAAATTTTGATGCATATAGTATTGAGGATTTTCTTTTCTACAATATGTTAGGTACAGTGGCAGATAACAAATGAAAACGAAAGCAACTCTTCATTGTGCAGAAGTTGCAAATTTTGAAAGTGGTTGATAGAGTGGAAAAGAAACTTGATATTGCATTAAAATATGGTGTTCCAAAATCAAGCCACTGAACGATACTTTCATAACATAAAAATCAGAAAAAAAAAATGCAATGTTAATAGGACCACATTGACTTAGAGGATGACAATGCAAAAACAATGAGCTTGACAGAAAACTTGATTGGTTGATGGAAGCAAGAAACAGTTCTATTCCTGTCAATGGTGCAGGAAAAGGCATGGGAAGAAGCAGAAAAACTAGGAATGAATGATTTCAAGGCATTGGATGGTTATGTCAGTTTAAGAAGAGATATAATCTGACATCACTAAAGACAGCTTGGGAGGCAGATGGAGTAGGAAAACAATTGGATTTTGAAACTGTCAGAATTAACACAAAGTTATGAAGCAAGAAACATTTTCAATGCTGATGATGCAGGACTGTTTTTTCAATATGCTCTCCCAATAAAACACTAGCACTTAAAGGGGAAACTTGCCAGTGGAAAGTGCAGCGAAAACACTTAATGGTACTTTCTTGTGCAAACTGAAAAACTTTTTCGCCACATGGCTTGGCATATTTGCCTATCACAAGATGCTTCAAAAATGTAAAACATCTGCCATGTACGTACATACAGAAAGAATATTAAGTCATGGATAGAAGAATCCTTGCTGTTCATTGACTGTTTACAAAGCCTATAAAATGGATGATTTGAAACTGAAAAACATTAAAGTGATCTTCTGTCCACCAAACTGCATTAGCAAACTCCATCCAATGGATCACTTTAGTTAAGATCTTAAGAATCGTTACAGGCGACATATTGTTTGGCATATGATTCGTCAAATGGAAGATGAAAATAAACTGACATTACTAAAATGGAATGTTTTGCAGACCATGCAGCGGAGGCTCTGCCAGTAAATCTATCAAAAAAGGTCTGAGGTAAATGCCACCCTAAATACATTAGAGATGCTCATCCAAGCATCAGAAGAAGCAAATAGACATAAAAATAGACATATTCCTGAAAATGGAATCAGTGGCATTTAAATTACTGAAAAAGCAAGAAAGACAAGCAAATATCATTTAGTTGCCAAGAGTTGATAATGCTGTATACTAGTGGTGCTCAAACTATTTTCATTTCTGACCTCCCCATTTTGTGTAAAATTTTGTTGTGACCCTTGGATAGACAGTACATTTTTTTTTTAATTGTCAATGTAATTAAAGTGAAATTTTTTCTGGGATTTGTTCTTACATTTCTGCCTTATTAGAGGCCTGAATAAAACACATAATTTTATGAAACAATGGTTTTATTTATGCATATGGGTATAAATATTTATTTAATAAAAAGTACTTTTAAAAAAACTTTACATCATAACAATTTAATGTGAGATATGCTATTCTATTTTTATAAATACAGTGGAACCTCGCATAACGAGCATAATTCATTCCAGAGTCTTACTCGTAATGCAAAACACTCGTTAAGCAAAACAATTTTTTCCTTAGAAATTAATGTAAAATACGATAATGTGTTCCACGCCAAAAAATACACTCAAATATTTTATGTATAATGTTTGTTCAAAGAAAATTATAAAATAAACATTGTTAAGGAGCATGAATCATCATCTTTTCTTCTAGCGTGGAATGAACCAACCTGAAATGCAAATTTGATTTGCTGAAAACAAAAAAAAAAAACAAAAAATCACAGATAATATGTTTGATAAACACACCAAATGATATGCCAAATTCTTGGGCTATGTGAAGGCTGTACTTAAATAATAGAAATTAATTAATCTGACTAGAGCAGGGGGTCGCCGAAGTGGTCGATATCGACCCCCGGGGGTCGATGAAAAGACTAAAACTTACAAATTTTTGAGCCAAATATTGCTAATCTTGCTAAGGATCATCAAGCTTATTCGTCTCATTGATTGTCAGTTACAACTGACTAAATTTTTTAATTTTACAATAAATGTAAAATTAAAAAATATATATTAAAATAGTAGGAGCTTTTTTTTTTCTTTTGCTTGTAACACAAACTTTTTGGTAGGGGTCGATGTGAGGTTTCGAAAAGTTGTAGGGATCGACGATCAAAAAAGTTTGGCGACCCCTGGACTAGAGGTAGGCAATTATGCTTCCATCTCGTATTAAATTTAATAATTATAAATAGTTAATTTTTAATTCAGACATTTCTAAAATTTAATTTTGGAATTGGTCATTAAATTTAATACGAGATGACAGCATAACTGCGTACTTCTAGTCAAATTAATTAATTTCTAATATTTAATTATAACCTTTATGTAGCCTAAGAATTTGGCATATCATTTGGTGTGTTTAATATATAACAAGCTATGGTTGTGTTGATGTTTATATGTAATATGTGTTGGAAAAAGTTTGGAAAAATGCGTGATCACAAGCGACACTAAGGTGCTAGATGGAGCATGTGCACAATCTGGGACTTGCCCTCTCCTAGCCACTCGTTATGCGAAAATTCGCTTGTTAAGCGAGTCATTTTTTCACAATTCATTTTGCTTGTTATGCAAGGTGCTCGTTAAGCGAGGTTCCGCTGTAATATAATTTCATTTCACTATTTCACTGGTACCCGATACTTGTTGAAGAAAAGCTTTATATTTTTATTAAATTTTCAAATAAATCTCTTTGAATTTGGTAACCCTCTGGACCCATGGTTTGCGTACCACTGCTATATATGACATTCAGATCATATATCCGATGATGTACATCTTTCCTTTATATAATTTTGTATATATTATAGCATGTTTTATGTTTAAAATATACAAAAAAATTAGCACAAAAGAAAATATTTGTATTGAACTTAAATTTTACGTATGTTCTACAGTATTATGTTTAACCTATTCCCTGGTATTCCCACCATCTCTCGGGTCAAAACATAACGACCTTGACCCGTGGACCCGAGATATCTCATTTCTTCGTTGGGACGTTTTCGACACTAGATGTCGCTAGTTGGAAGTTAGTTTTAATATAAAAATTATGCCAAAATATAATTTTTTGTTTTTACATATATTAATATGTCTATTTTGTTTGTGCAAAATAAAAAAATAATAATTTTGGACGATACAATAGCCACGATTATTTTTTCTAAAACATTAGGCTTGACATTGACAAAAGTTCAATGTGGAGCAACATGCAATGGAAAAAATTCCAACATGGGATAGGTTAATTTTGTTCTAAGTTGAAATTTAATAAAATTTCTGATAATCCCAAATAAAGAACATCATAATTAACAAACTGTCAAGAATTTGGTCCTGTGAAATTTGTTAATTAGGACTTTTCCTGTATTATGTTAATTAAACTTGTAAAATTTTAAATTGAATTTTGAATCTCCTATTAAAATTCTTGGTATGTTTACTAAGAATATGACTATTATCATCATTACAAATTTTATTAATAACTAATAGATTTGCATGCTATATTTTGCAAACAATATATAATGGCTAAATTGAACTGAAAATGTTTATTTGCTTATAATATTTTATGATTCAAAAAGTAAAATAGTTTAATTTTACAACAGAAAATAAGGCAGTTTTTAATGATAACATAACTGTTCTAATGCCATAATGCAAGGATTGCACAACTAAAGAAACAGATTGTAAGCATTTCCATTTAAAGGAGTTGAAATTCAAAAGATGTGATAACACTCAGATTTTGAAATTATGAACCATAAAAGATTATGCGCCAATAATTTGGTCTGTTAATGAATACGATTTTGATGCAGATGTTTATTAAGGAATAAATTTAATAAATATATACTTTTTTACATGGATTTTACAGGATTTGTTAATGAATAATAAAATAAATAATGGCATTTTTCTTTTATCGAAGCCATGTAAATTTATGTTTGTGGATTGATAACGTTAATAAAATGTTTTATTTTTAAAGTAATTTATAAGTTAATTTTCATAATTCTGCAATTATAAAAAAATAATTAAAAAGCTAGAGAAGCAATAGTGTATATGCATAGTAAGTCAACATACTGTTTTATTTTGTCATTGTGCATTACTGTAAGGGATGTGAGGGTCAGGAATTTGTACAAAGTTGATCAGGAAAAGTCAAGAAATTTTTTAAAACAATTTGAGTAAGAACTCTGTACATTACTGCTCTCACAGATATAACAAGTAACTGTTATAATGAGGAAATTTTGCTGGTCCTATAGTGCTTGTTATAACTGAGTTTGACTGTATTTTATTTGTTTGCTCGCATGTCTGATTATATTACAATTGTTACATGTGTATAATATAAGAATAGTAGAGTATTTCTTCAAATTTAATGTTTATTTGATGGCATAACATTATAAATATGAATGTTTACACAATGAGTAACTACTAACCTCTGCTTTATTGGAGTATCTGCATCTTGTACTTTCTGATTTTGGTAAATATCCATCTTCAGGAATACTGTATACATGTATATTCCTGAAGATCACTATTTATCAAAGTCAGAAAGTACTAGGTTGTTTGAGAAATTGTTAAAAAGATGTAGACATTTCAATAAAGCAGAGGTTAGTAGACCGACATTACTTAACTTTTAATTTTGGAAACATGGCGTTTAATACAACATTGAATGAATGCTTTTGACCTTCCCCAAAGTGTGCTTCAGGTTATTAAACCAATTGTATTCCAAAAATGGAATGCTTTTAAATACATTAAATTTTGAACATTTGGAACATATAAATACAACTTAAATTTAATAGTGGCATTTACATGAATTCAATATATACATATAAGGCTACCCATATGTACTTATTAGCGAGGTTGAGGCCAAAGTTTTAAACGCAAAAATGTATATGTCGGACATTCAGCACCGCCTTCCTGTAAGCCTAGAAGTTTGACAATGGTGTTTGGAAAGTCAGTTGAATCATGCTCGACATTCCAAACGCCATTGTCAAACTTCTAGGCTTACAGGAAGGCGGCAATGAACGTCCGACATATACATTTTTGCGTTTAAAACTTTGGTCTCAATCTCGCTATTATTTGAGCACTCCTCATAACTGTAAATAATATGAGTTGTTTAATTGTTAGTGTTGTCATGGTCCTCACACAAGTACCACCAGGCATATGATATCGTATTACCATCCTTAAAGTTGACGCACTTCCCGTCAGACCAGCGTTGTATATTTCTAGAACCTCCTGGGCCCTAATAAAATGGTCCTTTCAGACCAACCACATTAGGGCCCAGGAGGCCCTAGAAATATACAATGCCAGTCTGATGGGCAAGTGCATCAACTTTTAGCACGGTAATACAATATCGTATGTCTGGTGGTACTTGTGAGAGAACCATGTCAACACTAATGATTAAACAACTCATATTATTTACAGTTATGAGGAGTTATCAAATAATAAGTACATATGGGTGGCATTATATATATATATATATATATATATATTGAATTTGTGTAAATGCCACTGTTAAGTTTAAGTTGGATTTATATGTTCCAAATGTTCAAATTTTAATGTATTTAAAAGTGTTTGATTCTAAGCATTCCATTTTTGGAATACAGTTAGTTTAATAACTTGAAGCAGACCTTGGGGTAAGGTCGAAAGCGTTTGTTCGATATTGCGTTAAACGCTATGTTACCGAAATTAAAGGTTAAGTAATGGTGGTCAATAGTACTGGTAATTAACTAGAAGATATCATTTGAGGTTAGTAGTTTAATTAAAGTATCAATATCTGTAATGTTAAGTGTGCCAATTGATAACAATATCAAATTGTTTGCAGTGGGAACTGTAAGCCTGTCTAGATTTCTGGTGCTTGCATTGTACTGACTTAACCCTTTCTCATTGTCAACTGTTGAAAATACTTTTGACTATACCAATATCATCAGCTGACATAGTATTGAATACTCAACACAAAGATCATTGTTTATTTTAATTTTAGTCTATATCAGTTAGACACATATACATGAAGACTTATCACACTGGTTCAATTGATCATTGTCAACACATCAGAATGAAATTCTAGAAATACATTGCCCAATGATAGGTCTGTTATCATTAGGTGTGATATTTCTCCCACTATTGGCAAAGAAATCAGTAATAAACTGCTTAGATTTGGATAATTCATTCATGGTTTGTGGATTGAAAAGTGTAATGAGCAAATACATGGAAAAATTAATTTAATATTCCTGTCTTAACCAGTAGACTATCAAAATTTTAATTTATTCATCCAATTACTATTTAGAAAGCATTGCAAGAAGATTTTTCCAATGCCTTCTTCTAACTCAAAAGTTACAAAAACTCAAGCCACAGTGTTAAATTAAGTATCAGTTTATTATTTTGAAGAGAGAGCATGATTCCATCAAATAATAGTAATATTCTAATGATTTTTTTAAAGCCCCTTTTTTACAATGAATTTCAGAGTATCCACAGATTCATGTATGCAGTGTGGTGGCCATATAAAAGTTCAAATGCTCTTAACTTCTGACAAGGGCATCTTTTGGAAAAAATGTTTTATATAAAAATTTGTTTTTTATATATGATTCTACATAACAAATAAAGTGTGGGTTTCCATTTAAGAAAATAAAATCGACACTGTTTACAATGGTTTTAACAGCAATTATGATTAAACTATAGCACTGTCAGTTTGATAGTGCGATCCCGTGGTCTCCTTGAAGTCTAATAGCTTTTGTTTAATGAATTTTTTCATAGGATATGTATTTTTTGAGTTAAGCCAGTGGGGATTGATTGAAATAAAACACCCTGTGTAATGTGTGCAAATTTTTAACAAAAATTGATATTTTAAAATATTGATAAAACAATTGTTTTTATTAAAAGCTAAAGAAGAAGAGAAAAGAAAATTATTGAAAAGAAGTTTGGAGTTGAAGTCAGAAAGGACCCAATTACAAGACAAAAAGCAGCAGCTGAATGAAGTCATATCTGTAAGTTTTGCTTAATTTAATGGACAAAATAGTAAATGTATTTATGAAGTATTTACTTTAAATCAATTAATTGATTTAATATTACGCTAAATAAAGTTTTCATTTTGTTTTTTTATTTTTAGGACCAAGCACAAAGACGCACAGAACTTCAAGCAACTCATCAAATTATGCAGAAGTCTGTAGAACGCCTTCAAGATTTCATTATGAAAATCAAGCAAATGTCTTGATGTATATCACTTTTTATATTTGTTTATTGTGACGTACCGATACACGTATGGAGTTTTTCTTGACATATTTATTGTACCGTATCGATCACACTTTTCTTAAAAGAAATACTAGAATGCTCAATCGATGCCACAAACTTTTGTATTGAGTATGGATATTATACGAACAGAATATTTATTTTTTAGTTTTATTATTACTTTGCTTTGTTTATAGAAAACTTAAAATTACTTTTTGTAACATCTACATATTAAAAATTAATTTTTGTTTCAGTCATGTACAAGCGATACGATTACGTCATCCGTTTGCTTATAATATCGTCCGATTAAATGGTCACATAAATCATTCTCGTATGTTTATTGTTTATTGTTAAATCTCAAACTTTGTGATATTTTGTGATTTTTCTCGTTTTAATGTGTTGCAATGTAGGTTTTTTTATTTATAAATTGTATAAGAAAGTAATAACTTTGGAACTGTTAATTTTTTTTATTGTTTATGCTTAAATAATATTGCTTGTTTTACTATTTTCCAAATGGACTTGCTGTTATCATCACTAAATTATTAAGATGCTAAATAGTTTTTGTCGTGAGAAATATTGTTGTTTTTTATTTTCATTTTGTTGGTTAATCGATAGTTTTATTGAAAGATAGTACGATGAAATGAATCATTTACGATAGAAATATAAAATATGGATTTACCCTTGTTGTGCCAAATTGTGTGATTAGCTTTTCTGTCAGTTTTTGCAATGAAAGTACCGTTTTTCCTCTTAAATTTGTGTCGATCCCGAATTCGAAACCTAATACAATAATTATATTTTCTATAGCTTACTGCATTATATATTATTTTTGTAAGTTTGTTTTTATGATTGTGTGTATGTAGTATATGTGTATTTCAAATTATATCTAGAGTGAGTGTTCTTGTTTTAAAGTTTTTGCATTTAGAGTATGAACTGTAAATCAGGCTTCGTATAGGCTATTACGTAGACTTTTTATTTTGATGATAAATAAATATTGTTATCATTACATGGAAAATGGATGTTATGCACAATATTTTAAAATTTTGCTCTTACAAATAGTAAATTTTGTATGAAAAGACTGAAAACTTTTTGCACAATCTTCCGATTAAGAATTAAACTGTTACAGAAATTTGATTGTAAAAAGTTATTTTTCCGGCATAATGAGGATAGTTTGGCTATGAGCTGTTTCCTCCTCTGTTGAAAATTATGTAATTCGCATTACCTTCTCTTGTATCCTTGTACACTGCCAGAGAGTTTTGTTTTTGATTTATTTTCTTAACCACTTGTATAAATTTAAAAAGAAACTATTCTTCCAGTGTGAACGACCATTTAAAAAGACATTTCATCTGCATATACTAAACGTATGCCTTATATTTATCATCACCCAAAATATTTGTTTCCCCAACAGAATTGCTCATTCACACAGAGGGAACGATGATGAATAATAATCATATTTTTCCCTTTTTCTAAATAATTTTGAAGTAGTGTTACAATAACATTGACAATCTTCATAATTGAAAATGTGTATGTATAAATTAATACATTTTTCTATGCACACGAATTCCTATTAAGAGCAACTAAATCGTAAAGCAATTTCAATTCTTGCTCTTTTTTATAATTATGTGTCTAGTGTGTTTGTAAACTGGATAACTGATATAAGATGGCGATTACTTTCTTCATAAAGTCCCGGACAGCGTGAGATTTTTATTATTATTTTATCTTAAACCTCTGTCGAATGAAAAATTAGTATGATGTTAATTTGACTCTTTGAATTAGTATAATAATTAGAGATTAATATCACATTCTCTTCATGCCATAAAAATTGAAAAAAGTTGTTCTGTCAAAATTAAAATATAATCAGTCATCCAGTTTCCAATATACTACAAATTAAGATGTTTTTTTATCGATATTGTGAATGTTATAGGTACTGTATATTCTTGATTACATAGGGTAATGGAAAATAATAACAAATCAAAAACAATTCTTTTAACGCATGATGTTTTTTAATAGTTTATACGAAAAGCAACTTGTGTTGAAACTTTTCTGGCGCACTTTTGTGTATCAAACTTATCTGTTGGTTAATCAGCAACAAAAATATTCCATCCAAAAATAATCAAGAGTATACTGTATTAAAATAATAAATAAATAAAACAAAATATATATATACATATATAAAATCATGTTAAATATGATTTTTGACTCAGAATTTTTGAAAAAAAAATTAATTTATATATTTCATTTTGAGTGGACTATGCAGAAAATGTATACAAAAGTGATCTTAGATTGACTGAGGTGTAAATTATGAAAATTAGTAGGGACCAGATGGAAATTTAGGATCATGGATCGACGTGTAAACTTATTTTCAAAAAAGCATTTGATTAGAATTGTAATTTATCAAAATGTTACAAAAAAAAGCACTCTCGCAACATTGGAACTACTATTTGATGTTTCTTTAAGTGGCTCGTACCGTTTGCTCGACGTGTGCACGTTTTTTTGATTCTTCGTCGTCAAAGATTTTTCGTACTAATATCATGTGGCAAGACGTGTAAAATCGATTCTATCCGAACAGCTTCCGTAAAGTGAACTTCGATGTTTAAAAAAGCTGTAAATGGTAAGAATTTTTTTAATGTCTATTTGGTGTTCTATTTAAGGTTCCTTTGAGGATAAGAAATTTAATTGCCAAAAAAAAAAAAAAAACACTATAAACTGGTTAGCCAAACGAGTGCCTGTAAAAAAGAAGAAAAAATGTTACTTTATCTCCAAAAATTAGTAAATTCGTATTCAGCCAATTGTTGAAGATAAATCGTCAATTTTTTGATGTAATGCTTTGTGTAAATATCAAAGGTGCTTGCAAATGTATTGTTAATACTTCTTTTTTGTCCAGAGTAAATCGTTAAATAGTATGCCCTGTGATTGTCATTAATTTGAATATATTATAAATATATATATTATATATAAACTTTAAAAAAATAGTTTGACTATGTGCTCAAAAAGCTTTTTTTATATATATAATATAAATTAGATAATTGTTCGACGATTCGTAAAGGCTTTCGCGGAACGGGGACGCCGCGTCCCGCACTCGAACGAGAAGGGGTGTCTAATTTTCGACCGAACGTTTTGGGTCGTGACGAGGAAAATAAAAATAATGCCAGATTTATAAAAATAAAAAAATTTTTTTGGGGTGGTTAAGAAATAAACTAGTCGAAAATATTGTAATAAATTTTCTTGCATATCGTTTGGTATATTTTATTGCAATACCATGTTAAGAAGTGTGTGATGCCTTTGCTGATTCCTACAGAGTATACATATGTTGTAAATAATGTATATCCATACCAGAATGAACTGGTTTTATCAAGCATATCGATTTCCTTCCTCAACTGTGACATTTTTGAATACTGACCAAATGTTTATGTAGATGTAAGGAAAAAGTAATAAAATATTTCATATCTTTAATTATTGAGTTAAGATTTTGTTTTTAGTAATTTATCTACGTTTGATTTATGTACCTCGTGACAATTTATTAGACTAGAGATTGCCGACTCGTGGCTCCCCGAAAACGTCTCGACCGATAAGATAAACGGCCCACAAATTATTACGTACGCCTTTCACCTCGTGACGGCACACCGGTTACGGAGCACTGCATTACATAAACATACTACTATGACTTTGTGGAAAGAAATGATTGTAGAGTGGAAAAGTGAAGAAGTGCTGCTTATCCAGTCTTAACAGAATTAATTTTAAATGGTACTATAATAAACAATAGTCCTTGTATTAAAGATTGTGGTAAAATAATAGAATAATGCTAAGAATGCATCAGAAAAGTAATTTTAAATAAAAAAAAGCAGTGATGATAAAAATTATAGAACTGATAGTAACAGTTTTGAAAAATGTGCAGTCCTGCGCCACAACGTTAGGAACATGCCTTTTATTTAAAACATTTTCTGCCGAACGACATCTTTGTCCAATAGTTTTATGTTGTTTTTGTTTCCTTAAGAATGATTGCCATAACATGTATTATAAAGTAGACATCACCGATTACGGTCACGTATTTAAAACATATTTCATCTGTAGATTCCAAGGCTCTGGACAATTTGCTTTCTATTGACATGTTGAAAAATAGCTGTTGCATGAAAGATGCTGGTGAGTAATAAGTACTTGATTATTTTGTTTTTAAAAATTTATATTTTTGATATTTTCGATAAGTTGTAAATTTATACAAATATTGATTGATTGTAGAATTCGGATGGAAATTTCACGACTGCCAACGTCGATCTCGTTAACTCTGATTTCTTTGTTGATAAACGTGTTAAATATCTGGTTTTGAAGACTGTAAATTTTGAATTTTAAAATAAAAGTGTGTCCTTTTTACCAAAGAAGTAACGCAATACGGTAAATTTATTTGATATCGTCAATAGGGTAAGTACACTGTAGGATATTTGTTTAATGCATTTACCTTTATACAAAATTTTAATAAAAGTTCAATATATGATAAATTGACTTTGTGGACAATTTACTTATTTATTAATAGTTTTAATCTCCACTTAAGCTTACAATTACAATAAGTTACTTTGAATGAGGAAAACTATTTGATTAAAAAAAAAATGGATTTACCGAGTTTATTTTACGTAAAGTAAATTGTAAAAAATTATTTTAATTTATAATAAACAAGAAAATTATAAATATAATAAATTTGAAAATAGTCGTCTATTCTGTCCGTCTATATTACGAATTACTTGAATTAGTTGTTTTATTAAGTAGCCCTCTTTTATTATATAAAAAGATACAGAAATACAGTGCTGGATGAAAGTATAAGGTTGTTGTAAAGTGTGATAACTTATAATTGCTTTGTATGAATAAGAATCAATAGCATAAGAAAATACTTGCATAAGAGTTTGTAAAAATATCAAATAGAAGATACGGTTTGTGGTATGTCGCTTAATTCGACGTTCGGCATCCGGAACAAAAGTATAAGGTCGATAACACTGTGAATAATACGTGTCTTTGCTACTTGTCAAGTAACAATACACAAAATGAGGAAGAATTTGCATACCCTCTCTAGCTCTATAAACCAGGTTAACATAACATCAATTCTCTTATATATAATAAAAAAAGTAAAATAATAAGTAAGGAACGAAAGACGAAAATCGCACGTAATGTTGATATAATTGCAGAAGGATTGCGTTTTGGCATCGGCTTGATCGACAAAGTACAAAATTAAAGCAATTACAAACCGTACACAAAAAAAAATTTCTATTTCATCAGCCATTACAGAGGATAATTCTATTAATGTGCTTTATTCTAAAAGTCTAACATAATTATTCCATTTTGGTTTTTTTCTGTGTGTATAGAAATAAGCTTAAAGTACAAGGATTGATTAAATGAAATCTGTTCAAGTAAATTTGTTAAGACAAACAAAACAGTATATCCTTTGGTATGGCATAATTAAACAAGGCAATATATGAGGAAGCCAGAATGCACTTTTGTTTGTTAAAGAGTCACCTTAGGGTTTGGACGTGCATCCCACTGCTCGGAGAGATGACCGATACTATCTGCAACGAATGATGTCGGTTGGTCCTCGAACTGTTATGACTGCTTCCTCGACTTCCACGTCAGAGTTAGTGTTGTCCCTTAAGAACTTTTTTAAAAGTCCAAACAAATGAAAGTCACGTGGTGACAGATTGGGGCTATAAGGATGGTGCAGAATCTCTCAACCTTTTTTGTGTTAAAGCATCCTGCATGGTGTTTTCAACTTGTCGAACTCTGTCGTGCAATCAAATCACACCACGTGATAGCATGCCTGGTTGCTTATTCTTTACGGCCTTAGGCAGCTTTTCCAATGTTGTAGTAGTTGGCATTGGTGCTCACGTGAGGATCTTTAAAGTCCACCAGCAAAGGTCCTTCAATGTCAAAAAATGCATAATATAACCTTAGGGGTGGAAGCCAATAACTTGAATTGTTTTTGTGTCGGTGAAGCAGTGTGTTTCCATTGCATGCTTGCTCGTCTACTGGTTAGCCGAAATTGGTGGCACCCCATTTCGTTGTCTGTGATGATACGTGACAGAAAATCATTGCCCTCCACCTCATATTGCTGCAAGTGGTGCAAACCCAACCGATGCATTCTACCTTGTGGTTGCCGAGCAAATATTGTATCCATTGTGCATCTTCCAATACCGAAGCTTCTTCATAACCAATATTTAAACTGTTCCAAACGGCATGAAATTCCTATGCTAGAGAACTTAGTCTGACAACAGTGTCCACTTATTGCTACGTTAATCTTCCAGATTGCTTTGTCCGTCATAATGTGCCCGGCCCGGCCGGGGCAAATCTTCCGTTTCCCGACATCCTTCGTTGGGAAACAGAACGATGCAAATCTTTAGGAGAGTGAATGTGGTTTACATCACATTAGACATTTGGACGAGATTAAAACTTGCAGCAATTCGATTACATTGGCCCGATGAAAATGGGGTGTGACTTAAAATCGACCGATTGGAATTTGTACATTCACTATGCATGCATAACAAGATGGCTACGCCCATATTTTAGTGGGAGCAAGTCTGCATCAAGAGAAATGGCAAACAAACAAGCAGTAATTTGAAATTTTCCTTAGAAATAACTCTGATGTTATCGTTATAAAACTCAAGTTTATACATATAAAAAGATTATCTCAATACCAACAATGTACAAATCCTGAACAGGATATCTTTACTTAATCTTTGCTAATTGTTTGGAAACATTTAGTTCTATATTAAAACATGGGCATACAAAAACTGACACAGCACCGACTGATTACGTAGAAAAATAGATAAATGTCCAAGCTTTAAAATGATGTTAAAATTATTGAAAATAAACATTTCTTTGTATCTCTAAAAATATAGGAGTTCTTACTTTTGGGATTACCCTGTATTTGTATCGTGAACATTTTATTGGGTTGTTCGGAAAGTTCGTAGCGATTTTTAAGAGAAATAAAAGAAATTGTTTTAATACTAAAAATATACTTTTATTCCATTATGTATGCGCCATTGTTTTTAATGACGTGTTGCCATCTATGGGGCAGCTTCATGATACCCTCTTCGTAGAACTTTCCAGTTTTTTCCGCGAAAAACTGATCCACGTGGTTTTTGCAAGCTTCCAAAGTATCAAAGTTTTTATCATGAAGGGAATTTTGTAGAGAACGGAACAAATGGTAGTCCGACGGGGCAAGGTCGGGTGAGTAAGGGGGGTGGGGTAAAACATCCCAGCCTAGTTCCAATAATTTTTGGCGTGTTCGTAAAGACGTGTGAGGTCTGGCATTATCTTGGTGAAACACAATGCCTTTTCTATTGGCCAGTTCCGGACGTTTTTCTTTAATTGCCATGTTCAGCTTATCCAATTGGGAACAATACTTATCAGAATCAATTGTTTGATTCTGTGGAAGCAGCTCATAGTACAGGATTCCTTTCCAATCCCACCAGACAGTGAGCATGACCTTCTTTGGATGAAGACCGGCCTTTGGAGTTTTTAATGGGGATTCATTTTTCTTACCCCACGATCGTTTTCGGCTGATGTTGTTATAAATGATCCACTTTTCATCACCTGTCACTAAACGCTTCAGAAAAGGGTCATTTTCATTTCGTCTTTCAAGAGAATCACAAATGGAGATGCGATCCAGTAAGTTTTTTTCCGTTAAGTCGTGAGGTATCCAAATGTCATAACGATTCACGTATCCGAGCTTCTTTAGATGTTGAAATACAGTACTGTTTGATGACTTCACTATGTCTGCAATCTCTCGAGTTGTGTAATGAGGGTTTTCATCCAATAATGCTTTGATTTGGTCCTCTTCAATAACAGGAGGTCTTCCTGAGCGAGGAGCATCTTCAAGGCTGAAATTACCCGTTTTAAATTTTGCAAACCACTTTCGAACAGTTGATTCTGATACAGCACTCCCACCATAAACATCACATATCTTTTTTGCTGTTTGTACAGCATTTTTGCGTTTACGAAAAAAGAAAAGAAACAAGTGTCGATAATGCACGTTGTTCGCATCCATTTTTGCAATGAGCCAAATTAAACGCTATTTGAATAATCTTAACGGTTTTTTTGTAACGGACGCGTCTCAAGGTCATTTATCGTAATATTCATTGGTTTGTACAATTCTAATCATTTTTGCGTCAATCGGTGTCTCAACTGTCGGCTATCAAAAATCGCTACGAACTTTCCGAACAACCCAATAACTAGTGACAGTAGCAAGGTTGAGGCCTAAGTTTTAAACGTGTACATCATACGTTCGGTGCCGCTTTCCCGTAAGCCTAGAAGTTTGACAATGGTGTTTAGAAAATCAGTGGAATCATGCTCGACATTCCAAATGCCATTACCAAGCTTCTAGACTTACGGGAAAGCGGTGCCGAACATCTGACGTACACGTTTTCGCGTCGAAAACTTCGGCCTCAACATCACTAATGAAATATAATTTCACAAATGCTTTATTTTTTATCTCAACAATAACGAACATACGTATGGCAAACAAAATAATAGAAACACCAGTACTGTTGCCAAGGTGGCCATTACCACCTAAACAAACTGTAGTTTTGATGCCTTTTGATTAAATGTACTGCATGCTCCATCTTACAAGTAAAACAATTTTATTTTTCTTTTCTGTATAATTAATATTTACAAAAGAACTTTCTTTGACTACAAGATGTTAACCTTTTTTCTTAAATTTCTTTTTCTTTTTTTTCTCTTTCTCTCGCAGGTAGGAGTCTGCACTTTCGTCTGCCGGTCTCTTTTGGATGCTGAAATATTCAAAATACATTACATTAATTGTGTGTGGCATCTAAGGAAAAGACTAATGTTTTTTCAATTATAAAAAGTATTTGTTTTAATGAAAATAAAAGATTAAGTAAATTATCACCACTGTGCAATAGGTAGAAAAAATAAAATGTGCAAACACAGGTGATTTTTCTTTTAGTTAGTGATGTACTTTGCATGTAAAGTCAGGAAAATTATTTGTTTCTTTGAACTGGAATTCACTTGCTAGTGAATCTGTGGCTAATGCATCTAACTACATAATATTATTTTATGGTGAAGCGTAATGTAATGGAAGAGCTGCTTGATGTCTTTATTGAGTGTGTTTTCCACGTTGCATTGCTCCGTCGCATGTCATTTTTGTGCAGAGTTAATCGACGGCTGCAGGAAACTGACACCTTTGCGGCAAACAAAGCAGACTGTGGTGCTCTCGAGAAGCACTGCACCCCTTACTTAGACGACGGGATATCTTCAAATTGAAAATTACCCAAACCATTCCATGTACGGGTGTGATTCACAAAGTTACTCTACACCCTCGAAACTGTCACATTTGGGACGAAGAAAAACTGGATGCCGTGCATTTCTATAGATTCTAAGAAAGGTTTGGCATCAACATGCGGGCAGGTAATGTCGTCGGTTGTTTGATTGGACCCTACCTTCTTCCACCCAACCTAACAGATCAGAAATACTCGACCTTCCTATAAGACGTGCTGCCAGAGTTACTGGAAGTTGTGCCATTGAACATTATGCAACAGACATGGTATGAACATGATCAAGCACCACCATACCAGCCACCTCGATGGCCAAGCAGTCAAGGTGGCAGCCTACTGTTCCGGAGGACCCAGGATCAAATCCGGACGGGTCGAAAAATCCCAAGGAATTTTTCGGGGGTGGTACGTCGGGCCCCATTGTGGGCTTGCTCAAAAGAGGCCCTCTTAGTGCCCACAGGGCAAAAAGAGTTTAAAAAATAATTAAATAAAAGCACCACCACACTTTGCACGTGCATCTGTGATCATCTCAAGCAAACAGAAATAAATTCTTATACAGTACTAACTTATAAAATTGGAGGTTTTTTTTTTTGCTTTATAGAAATTTTTTAAAAGTTTTGATGTTCAATTACTGTGTTTATAATTTTTACTGAAAAATATAAATTACACGAATTTTTAATAAGCAATTTATTATGAAATATAGTACCATGTAATGAAATTGGAAGCGATATTTTGTTTTTATATCAACAGTATTTGTCTTTACCAATGACATTTAAAGAAACAATAATGCTAAATGGGTGTTCGTGGTATCGTGTACATAAACATTATTTACTTCAGTATAAGCTTAGTTTTGAATTCTGAATTTTATTCATGGTTATTTTATATCAGAAAGAATAGCAAACTATGGAATCTCTATCCTCTAAACAGATTATACATAAGCCCGTAATTTTTAGTACTTCTTAACACACTTTGTCTCCTGACAAGTACGATATAACAAGGGACTATTGTAACTACATCCTTCTTCCTTTGAAACGAGCGGCATCGATCGACCCGAGAGAGTGTCGACCGACGTGCTTTTGACACTTTTTTCTCACCCGATAGTCACCTCTTTGAATCCTTTTACCTACAAATACGAGCGAGGGCCGAATTAGTCGGTCACTGGCTGTTTTTCGAGCGTTTAGGGTCTGTGCTCGTATATTATTTCTTCTGTTAAAAAATGTCTTACATTTATTTATGATCTGATTAAAATTTTGAGCTCAAAAACTTCCAAATCTTACACAGAATTGTGTTAACAGTTCCGTGAAGTGTGAATCAAGAATTTTCCACACAGGCAGTGTATGATATATCCAATCAAACCTGCACTATCATTGAGGAATAATCAATTGCAGTTACCATACTGGCAAGATTTCATGCCATGTTTTAAGACTGGGAATTTTATTTTTTTACCATAGAAATTGTCAGTGTCTCCGAATAGAGATATATACCATATTTAATTGAATGTAAGACGCACCAGTGCACTTGTCTGTTAGTTTTTGATTATTTTCAGAAAATTTATTATTATTATTTTTTTTAAGATATTTATTTACCTAACATTAAATGTCACTTCAGTCTGTTAAAAACAAACTTTCAAAGGAGAGAAAATATGACAAAATGTATAAAACCACGTAACTCATAATTTTTATATGTAATAAATGTATGGAAAACATTCGCTTGTTGAAATACAAACCGGTGGTCTTTGAAGAAAAGTTCCGCATAAGTCGCTCGAAATTTTTTAACTTGGATTTCCCAATTTTGAGATGCACGCTTCGTCTTTGCTTAAATAGGTCCATACCAAGGTTTATGCACACAAACAACAACAACAATAGTCCCTTTGTTAATCAAAATCATAGATTATAATTCTTAAAACTCTCATTTTTTCAATTTGTTAGCTGTTTCTTGCAGTATATGCATATCATCCTAATTTTTCTTGTTAACAAATTATTTAAACATTATCCAAACTTTCTGTATTATATTGGCCTGGTTTGCCAAAGTTATTTATGGGTTCTGATTAAACCAAACAGAATAAAAAAGAGCAATCTTCTAGGTAAATTATTATTAGTGGAATCCTTAAGAAACAGCTTTTCTAGTCAAGAAAAGAATTCCAAACATAAATATGTTTATCTAATAATCTCTAATAACGCATTACGAATTTCTTCCAGGAATCGCCATTTCCTTACGAAAGAACTTTTCGAGTTTATACTCGGTTAAGGTATCTTATTTTTTCTGCCTTTTAGAAGTGAATACAGGATTAATTATCATCCTGAATAAATTCAAATTATTTTTTTAAACATCACTTAAATTTACACCAACATATTTAGCTGTTTACTGTATATCAAACATGGAAACAAAACGAGTGAAACTTGATGAGTTCTCGTTTAAACTCCAGAAAAAGTTTAGATACCACCGTACGGAGACATAGAAACCCTGCCTAAGCCATCTCTCGAAAGATTAACATTGCAGGAATGCGAACACTACATCAGAAGTCAACTTGAAGAGATTAGGACAATACAGAATTTGTTCTTTAACGTAGTGAAATTTTGGAAAAGCTCACCAAACTAATCAATATTTGATGAACATAGGGTTAAAAGCATTTTATAGTTACACGTCCAATAAACTAAATAGTTTTAACAGAACTATTAGAAAAGATTCGAGTTTTTGGATGTAATCTTGGATTATCAATAACAAGCGTTAGCTTTGTAAATAGAAGTGGGACTCAAACTTGCTTAACTTAATATTTAAAATGTAACTGTTAGCCTCATTAGCTAACACTGGAATGTCTAGTGTCTCGTAATTATTCAATTTTACAAATCGCCGATTGTCGTATAGTGGCTATAAACACATTTCGGGAGTTCGCGTCGTGTTTGTATTATTTACCTTGTCGACATTTAAACACTATTAATGAGGTTGTCGGACAAAAATCTTTTCCACATTTGATTATGATCATTAATGTGGAAGTTATTTGGGAAACGAATCAAAAATGTCCCTCACTCTTTGTTATACCACTAAAAAGTTTGTCAACTACGCATTCCTACACTTACCTTTTGATACTAACTAAAGTTTTTTGCTCGGTCTCCAGGGCCTTCTGCCATTCGTCTTCCGAACCTTTGATGGCATACTGAGAAAGGTTGCCTTCGAGTGTTCTCAGTTCCTTTTGCTGTTTTTTTTGTACTTCTTTAGCAGCTTCCACCTTTAAAAAATTTTGTGAATTAACTTAAGGCATTTAGTTCCAACTAAGCACAAAATATTTACCACGAAACAACAATTACAATTTTCTTCATTAAATTAAATTAAATTATGGTATCAAGATAATAATTTTAGAAATAAGCAAATGTTTTCAAAGATCACATTACTACTATTAGGATAGATTAATGTTGTAATATGTTAAAGCATTATGAATTGCTGGGAATAAATTAAGTGCCTACAAATCTGCATAAATAATTTTATATATATTTCTACATACCAATTCTTCATTTAACGACTGGGAGACCGGTTCCATGGAAACGGGATCGGGATTCGGCAGCGTCGTCTCGACCGCTCTCTCGTAAATACTTCCGAGATACTGGGTGATTCGTCTCAGGGCTTTGTTGAACAGTCCCATTACCTGTCCGCCCGGAAGACCCAATTCTTTTGCGACATCATCCACTTCCTTGTGCTGAAGACCCAGTCCAATCAGAATAACCTGTTTTATATAAATTATTTATGTACGATAAAAACAATTACAGTGGAGCATCATTTATACGTTTTACGTCAGTTTCAAGATATTACCGTTCCTTTCAATGGTGAAATATCTCTCAAAGAAAACGTGCAAATATAGCAATATTCTTTCAGAAATGTGTTCAATTCTGCACTCCTGAAATCAAATGAGATTAGTTTGATGCTATCAGGTGTGTACTGCTTCTTAGTTAAAGATTAGGAGCAGATTATTGACTAATGAATGCCCAGTGTTGCTCGGGCAAAAAATAACAACAAACATTAAGATTATTGGATTCTTTCTCTGTACTTCTAACCTTCTATTATATTATAGTATAGTATTTGATATATAAGATAACATTCATAGTTATATAAAAGAGTTTAAAACATCAAGTGCCTAATGTTATGCATTTTAAAAATTGTCTAAATTATGTACAATAGAAAAATAAATAATTTTGAAAATGTATTAGACTGGTGTGATAAACCATTACATAAAATAACCTTTGTAGTTATATAAATCAAATACTATATATGGTTTTCGTTTTAATGTTTGTTATATTAAAGAGCTTGGTTTTTAGCCTACCATTGCCACATTTATCACCACACTCAAACAGTATGAAATGGCAAAATTTCATTGTCAAGTAGACACCAATTGAAATGTGGCATCTTAAATTTTTTCAGATATAATTTTTTTCTATCTCTAAGAAACTGTTCCATTCGCAGCCGAATATCAAATGGTCATCCGAGAACTAATCAAATTTCACGAAAAACGGACCAAATATTTAAACGCCACACCGTCGAAAACTGCTTAAAACATATTTTGTACTGGCAGGTAACCTTCGAATTCGAATACCACCATAATGCCGGTCCAATAGACAGAAGAGCCGTCGTGGAAAGCGGTCGTCGACCTCCTCCCGGAAGAGAGGGTGGTCAACCGCTACTAATTAATACTGATCTACTATTAATATTTGAAAAGTGATCTGTGTTAGACAGGTTGTGATGGCTCTTCACGTGATCGAGTTGATAAACCTTAGACTTTGTATGACTTGTTAAATTAAAAAGTCTTTTAGAACTGTGAGAATAAGGTAATTTTGCATAAGTATAACATAAAAGCAATTATCTTACTGAGCTATGCCTTGATGTTTAAAAACCTGAAAATGACCTTTTAGAACAGTAAAAAACATTCATCAGTGAGATAAGGTGTTTTTGCATAGGTTAAGAAGCATCTAGCTGGGTATTAAACACTTAAGTATTTTATGTTATAATAAAGTGTTTATATTTTTACAACAGATTGTATAAATTATGTGGGAAGTGTTCTCATAAATATTGCATTTATGGGAACTGTACTGTGGCCCATCAGTATGTTGTCTGTCTGTCCTTCCTCAATCTCCAGAAAGAAGTTAGATACGTGAATGTCAAGACCAGATGTAGAAAGCTTAGGGGCAGCAGGCCTAGATTAACTGTATGTGAACCTCAGGCTTGGAGTAGATGTCACATCATTTCAATTCAAAATTTTTCCCTAAATAGATAGCAATAGAGTCATGCCAGTCATCTAACTCTAACAGGAAAAGTATGATGTACAGGGGCAAGACTACCACTAAAAAATTTGAGAACATTGTGATGAAAAGTTACAGTCCGGCATTGTGACGACGTCAAATAAATAATTGCTCGTTAGAATTAGTTTGACTTATTCGGTTACTGCAATACAACACGTGAGCAATCTGCCGGGGATGCATCCCAGGAAGACTTTTATGGGAAGCTGGACCCTATTTAGGTGAAGAAAACCTGGAAAATTCCACGTGGCTAGCCTGTTAGTCGTGGATTTGAGCATGGCAAACTAACTATCGAGATTCGGCGGTTTTATCCACTCGGCCACCGGAGGGCATTTATTAGAATTAAGAAAGTACCGTTCGGAAATGAAAAAACCGGTCATTGGATGTGGAAAATTAAATACTTATAGATTTTTTACAGGGTAATACAGGTAGGCCTCCTACAACGCGGTTGGAAAAATGCGGAAATTTTCTTACAATGCGGTTTAGGAAACGGTGTGGCGGCTCCCCCTAGTCCCCGGACGGATAATGCTCTAAATGCTTTCTGGAAAGTTTTATTACTGGAAATGGTCAGTCGGGAAAATGTTGTTGAAGTCAATTTAGCGTGAATATAACAACATAGTAAGCCTTACACATGCAATAGGAGGCAATGTATTCACTGAAATAACTGTTGATGATATTCTAGAATTAGTTACGGAAAATGAAATAAACGAAGCAGATTTGACGACAGTTATATCCGAAACATTACCGATTGAAAATAATTCTGAAGATATTTTCAATGAAGAAATTAAAATCTTCACTCGGAAAGGTATAAAAAATATTTGCACATGGCGAAACAGATGGAATCTTACTTTTTAGAGAACGATCCTCTGCCAGAGAGAGCGGAAATATTTAAATCTTCAAAATTGCTGATTTGCATAGCAAGATCAAACAATCTCTAATGACAGATTTTTTAAAACTAAACTTACCGGAAGTGCAGTGGAACTTGTCGACGAAACAAGCTCAGATCTCGAAAAAGGCCGTCAAACGTTCTCGACAACTATAAGTGACGACGAGGAATAAATCTGGGAGCATAACACTGTTTCTTTTTGATTTTGACTCGAAATCAAAATCTTTTTAGTTTTTATATGATGTTGAATTTTATTTGTTTTTTGTGAAATTTTTTAATGTACATAAATTAAAAAAAATGATGAAAATGTTACACCATAAAAGGCAGTTTTTCTCTTTTTATAACCGAATCCCAGCTTTCGTATTAAGTTGGTGTCTCCTATAATGCGATTTTCCACAACGCGGTATTTTCGAGGAACGTATCGTATCTACTGCGTCGTAGGAGACTTATCTGTACTTTCGATTACATGCAGGCAAGTGCTATATGCTACCTGTCAGTAATTATATAGTTTCTATTTCGTGCTATGTCACTGTCACAGTAATTAAGTTATATATATATTATATTAAGAATTATATCCTTTTTATATACAGTCAAACCTGTTTTTATGCGCTCTTTTTATGTGGATTTTTATTTGTGCGGTATAGTTGGCGACTAGTCTCGTGCGATTCGTCATGTCTCACGTTGACTTATTATAGCTAAATAAACTTATTATAGCATAAATGCACTTATTATAGTAATATTATTGCATGAATATGCGAAAAATGAAATAATTTACTTTTTAAGTCAACAAAACACCACCTGGACAAAAATATGTAAAAGAGACGATAGACCAGACGATGCAGTCAAGTGCTGACATCTGTTGTCAATAAATTCTATTTCGTACGGTTTTGAGTTATTTTCTATGTGAGACTTTTTTTATGCGGTCCCTGTTGACCGCATAAAAAAAATATTTTTAATTGTGTCGCGAAAACTATTATTTACAACCATTCGTGAAGTTTCGTGAGATTTTTTTTTATGCGGTCCCTATCCCCCGCATAAAAACAGGTTTGACTGTATATTGTTAAATTTTTTGCCAATAGATGGTGCTATGTGTAAATCAGAAAATTGAATTTAGAAATTAATTGATTTACAGAAATCCAATAGATATTTTGGGGTGGGATATACAACATTATCTAAGTTAGAGGTATATAAACGTAACTGCCGAGTTTTGTAGCAATTAGTCAAAAACCTAGGAGTGTATAGCAAACAAACAAATATTCTCATTTACATATATACATATACAGAAAGTCCTCTACTTACGAACTTAATCTGTTTGTAGCGGTCGTTCGCAAGTCGAAAAGATGATGTTTGGTGCAAAAACTCAAATACAACAATTGTGCAGCTCGGGAAGTTACTCATTCGTGACGTCGGAGCGTGCTACCTGTCATTAAAGGCGTTCCAGGTGGACTGGTCCGATTTCACACAATAGGGGCACGGAAATTGATCAGAGGGACGCGTTATAGCACTGTAGGTTGATAATACTGATCGCTTATCGCTTTTCTAATGCTTAGCATCGGCCATTTTTATTTTAAATCGTAAATGTGCTTGCAACTGATTATAAGAAATTATGATTGAATCTGTTATTTTCATACTTTTCTTTCTTTATAACGTTTTATTTGCGTTTATTTTCCTGTAATTCAAGACGAAACAGCTTTAAAATAAACAGATCACGTTTCACTTACCAAAAGATTATCTCTATTGACATCGGTTTCTTTGAAATCGGAGAGGAATAGATCCTGGGTCAATTTCCAGTGTTATGTGTTTATTGCTTTTGCAGTAATCTGAGTAGAGGAAGAAGTCACTTAATAAACCACCAAGTGTTTTATTACTGTTTAAACAACTGCACCCCACTTGTAATTAGAGACCATCTGTCAAGGTTGGTTAAAGTTTATTACTTTCACAACAGGATGTCAAGTGAGGTGCCTCCCACTCCCCTGCTGTTAATGACAACAATGCGCTAAGTATTTTATTACTATGTAAACAAAAACTCCTTTCCCTGTGAGAAGTGGGTCAGATGTCAAGGTTAGTGTTTACTTGTGTCGAAAAGAATGTTGTCTTTGATATTTTTGTCAGAACTGTTTCTTATTAACACCTTTCCTATGTACTGTAAATGTTTTAACGTAAAACTTAAAAAATAAACTTGACTATACATAAAAAATAACCAACTGCACTTTAACCCGCCATCTGTCGGCTTTGTTCGTAAGTAGAGGACTGCCTGTATATATAGATAAGGACTGAAGAGGGGCATACGACCCAAAATGTATATCCTTTGTAAAAAGTAAAAAATAAAAATACACTTTTTTCATCAAGAAGAGTGTTCCCGTGCGATACATTCTCAATAGCAATTTTATGCTTGGTTCCAAGGAACATACAACCAATTGAGAGAACAGCAAGGAATCAAGTACTAAAACTTTTGTAGTTTGAAACCAGAAGTGGGTTTACAAGTAAACTGAAAACTTTTGTTCCACAAACTCCTTTTGCTAGAAAAGTGTGCACAACGTTCAATTTATTGCATAAAAACAAAATTATATTAAATAAATTAATAATAAAAATAATAATGTGCAATGAGGAGGAATTAAACAAATTTTATAATATAAATAAAAGTTTCAATGCTAAAAGTTTGTCATGACAAACTATGAAGGTGATTGAAATTTAAGTTGGTTTTGTGTGGCTTATGGTCTGATACTCCACTAAACCAGTGCAACGAGATACATAATAATCATTATTACTACGATTTCTTAAAATTTTGAACGTGTTAAATTGACTCACCAATTGAACCATGGAAAGATGAATGTCTCCCAGTTTATTCGTGAAAAACAGGCGGCACACGATCTGCAGATTGTCCATTATGAGATGGTAATCTGTGAGATTTTGAGCGTATAATTCCAATCTCTTTAATTCATACTTTGTTAGATGAACATCCAGTTCCTCTTTTGTTAATTCTGAAATATACATTCATTACATATTAGGGTCTCTTCCTTCAATCATTCTTGGAATTTTGCATTGACTCAAATTGCAATTTAATCTACATTACGTAAATAATAATGTAGAGTAAATTAAAGTTATCGAGAGTCTAACGTATTGAATTAATAAAATTTCAAGTTACGGAAACAACCATTATTTTAATGAGATCGTAAATATTAAATAAATACATTGTAAGCTGATTGTTTGTAAGACTTTTCAAATATTTGAATTATATGTACTAGGGGTTTTGCCACGGGCAGCCCACTTCCTGCCCACTTGCTCCAAGGGCCTCGCTCGTGTTTCCAATAGACTATTCATAAAAACTTTTACGATCCAAGCTAGCGACAAAAATTCGACATGGCGTCACACGCAACAGAGAAAACTTTGAACATCCGATAGGTTAAGGATACTGGCAGTGCCACAGGATGCAGCATTACAGGAGAAATAGCATTATTTACAAATTGTTAAGAAATTATAGGGATCTTCCAGACATGAAGCAAGTCCCAGGAGTTTACACCATACCATTAACGGACCAACTAGCACATTACCTTTGCTACGTTGGGGGAATGCTAAGATCCCTTCGACATTTAAAAGACCACAGGGACGATATCAAGAAATCTAAATCTGGCCACTGCCTTACAACATATGCTCCAACACATAGGATATGCAGAGGCCTTTCATATTTTCAAAGCTTTGTACCAAGGACATCCGTCAACTTCGGGGACATTGACGCTCTTTTGGCTGCGTGGAAGTCCTCGTTCAAATACCCACTGCACAAGTGATTTGGGGTTCTTCGACGGCTATGGCGTGGACTGTTGAATTTTTTATTTATTTTACTGTATTTATGTATTTATTTTTACTTTAAACTAATTCAAAAATAATAACATAAAAATATTGTTATCCATTTACTTCCTTTATGATTGGTTAACGATTCAATTGTCACATTTAAATTTTGTATTCTAGATTGTTAGTGTATAAACTTCATTTGACATTCTGTCATGTATTCTACTCGAGTAGAATCCATGACAAAAGACATTCTACATATACCAGTTTTCTGTCTCTCTTTGATAAACTCTCTTAGATTAGTAGGACGTTTTATTCTAAACATTAATATAAATTTCAAGTTTTATCATAGATGTTAGAAAAAAAATCACATTTAATTTTATTAATTAATATTTTCAAATAATGTACTGTACTTTGCAATTGCTAATAGTATAAACTTTTAAAAAATTAACGTGTTTCAAAAGAATGTATTTCCTTTGTTTGAAAAAGTAATACCGTATTTTACGGACTAGAAGACGCTAGGGACTATAAGACGCACCTAAATTTTGGAGGCAATTTTTCGAAGAAAAAAATGCATCTTATAGTCCATAAAATACGGTAAATAAATAATCAATCAATCAAAAATGGCTACTTTGTGTCAAATTAAGCTCCCTTTTTAAATTTCTACTATTAGTTCACACTCTCCCTATATATATCTTGTTCAAATTTTCAACTGTTAATAAAATACTTTTTATTCATCCACTCAAGTTCAAATATGTTTTTTTAAACTTGTAGTGGATGACACTTGATGTTAATACAGTTTTTTCAAATATTAATTCATTAATTAAATTTAATTACTGGTTAATATTACCTGTGGTATCGAAGATGGCGACGGAAAATTTTTTTTCCCTACGTTCGAGACAGCTGCGTTTCTGGTAATCTCGAATCAGATTACAGAATGATAATCCGGAAGTAGAATACAGAGTGATCTAAACGTTAGGGGGCGTACCGTACTATCTGTCGCATTAGGCAAATTAATAAATTTCCCCGTCACCGTCTTCGATACCACGGATAACATTAACCTAATTATTAATACTTTAAATAGAGTTTTAGCAGTTTGTAATGAAAATTGAAATCAACAGTCAGTAGCTCAATCGGTAAAATGCAAGGATTTCAGTATTTTTCACGTGAAGGTGGAGAAAAATAAATTATTTTATTTATTTAGTAAATTAATTGAAATATCTAAATTATATTTTGAATTAAGCCTTAACTCCCTAAATTATACAAACTTGACCTTGACCCCAAATCATTAATAAAGTGAACCAACTACCGTTCCCCTAGAAATTCGTATTGATGCCAGTTGACCGTACACTGTATTTTTTACATCTAACGATAAAACAGTTTCAAAATGTCTGAACTAGTAAAAGAGAGTTTAAACTTTTTTCAAGAAAGGAAAGTACAAAATCTTAGAGGGAAAAGATGGCAAAATGGAAGTGAATGTCGCTCCATTTGGAAACAAAAGTTGCACTAATTAAAAACAGAGAGGAAAGAACCGACTGTTGGTCAGATTACGGAAAAATTTATCGTTAGTAAACCTTGACTCTACAATATCCTTAATCTCTACTCCCGTAGGGTAATGACATATGGTTACCCATTTAAAATTCATTTTATTTTGCCGTAAGCGGACGATAGATGACGGCACGTGACGGTATCTCGTTCTGCACCTTTGTTTTACATACTTTACTCTAGGTGGCATGTTGTCGTTTTATAAAATCGTTAGCAGGGCCACGCCACGATGCAGAGAGGCGGCACGAAAAGCATTTGAGGGGCAGAATTTCAGAAAGACTTGCTTCGTACCGAGAAAATCTACCGCACGGCCCCGGTAAGATAAAGAAAAGGTCAAAATAAAAGAAAATTGGCTGAATGGCAGAAATAATAATTCAAAGAGAAAACTTTAAAAAACTGGTAATAAAGTCAAAAAAGCAGGTGACTTGTTGCAGACAGAGCAAAAAATTTACCAATTTCAGGTCTTTATTTCAAGAAAAGTTAACAGCTAGCAGTAAAGCATCTAATGGTTGGTTAGAAAAGTCTATGAAAATCTATAGGAGAATACGCAAAATAGCCTAAAAGTGATAATGAATAAATCTTTTACATTTGTAATTTATTTATTATTATTATATTAATCTCTACACTGAATAAGTTTGTCACGCACAAGTTTTACTTCAAAATATTTGTGGCATGTTGTTGGAGATACGAGTGAATATTTCTGTGGTACAGGTTTGCTTTTTTTATATTCACAGTCTAAGCTGACTCCTTACTTTCGAGGAGAATTTTTCAGACTTCAAAACTCGACTTATATGCTGACATATACAATATTTACAGCTAATGTTTTGCGATGATACAAAATATTTATGTCAATATCTATATCTCTGTTTATAATTTTGGCTAAGGCTTTCTGACTAGTATATTTTATTTCTGTCGTAAGAAAAATAATGTAGTAAAAAGCATTATTACCTATTTTTTCTGTGTCTATGTGATTTTGAAGCATGCTCAGTGCCAGAGAGGGCGCAAATTCGCGAAACTTTGGCCGAGACAGCAGCAGGACGAATCTCTTCCGAAAGTCCCTCCAGAAAGCACGAAGCCAGTCTTCATTTTCCGTCATTGATTCTTCTTCGTCGTTCAATGTCTTTAACATAATGCATGTGTGCTCTCCAGTTATTTCATTCTACAATAATTAAATAAGGTGTGACACGTAATTAAAACACATTCTATTGTATAGAAATTTGTAATTTATTCTTTATTTGTTTTCAAGACTATACTTCAATGGATAAACAAACAGCATTATATGGATATTTTTATCTTTATACATTGGTGTAAATGTTAACGTCAACTTACCGATTTTTGACTTAAATAAACCGGAACAAATTTTTGCTTCTTCCAAAATCTATAAAGCAGTAAAATATAAATTTATTCTTTATTTGTTTTCAAGACTATACTTCAAAAATTACTTTCTTTTCTTATTTAAGGTAAAATTATTTTTGTTTTATTAGAGAAAAACTACCTTAAGAGATCCGACGTCAGACCGTACGACACTCCCACATAATCCAGTTTTTCGGCTCTACGTTCGCTCAGTTTCAGAAACAACGGCGGAAGCGATTTTCGAGGAGCCACCGTCTCTTCTAGAAGGCCGAGACTCTCGTCTTCCACGCAACAAATTTCTTGTAAATCTTTGTTGCTTAAATTGTCGTCATCTAGCCCAAACATTTTCCCACCATAATATTCTTGTAACAACTGGATGGCACGACTTCCATATCCCATCTAAATCAATAAAACGAGAACTTAATTGCTTTTTTATGTAATTAAATTGGAATTTCACACACACGACGACGTGCTACCGACCCGCTGATAATCGGGATGAGTGGCAATTCTGACAATTCTGACTCCAGATAAACTTGGAAATTCATTATCTTGAAACTAGAAAATGTAAAAATAAACTTAAACAGAATTTCTTTCTTATTTATTTACATCTGCAAAGTAATGCTATATAGCATTAAATGTTTTTTCTACACAAAATGTTACCTACCTGCTGTGACACCGTCCATGGTATCAAATCTCCGAATGCTTTTCTCCCAGATGCCAAACCTTTGGTGACCGAATCTTTTGAGATTTCTCCCTCCAAACACACCTAAGATATTTCAGAGAGGAAAAAAAACAATTAAATTTGAAGCACTTTTTATAACAGAATTAAAAAAATACTATCAAAATCAGAAATTAAATAAATCTTTTTATTACAGTAACTGAGTACAGAAAACATGTTTTTTAGTTCTTTGCTTCATTAAAGCAAATAAGTTCAAGCACTTGGATTTGCCATTCTCGAAAACACTTACAAGATTATAGAACAGCATTACTATAACAGGATACAAAAGATTATGCCATAGAGGAACGCAAGACAAATTTATTGAGACTTCTTTAATAAATTTTTGGTTATGATGGATGCAAATTCAAAATTGCTGGAACTTGTCTTTGTTTAATGTTCTATTATGTTTAATTAATACTTTATTAAAGCAAATATTTCTTTCTGTTTATAATCTGTAAAGATTTTAGCTATATTTTATATCTGTAATAATTACAAATGATTTACAGCAAAGAATATAGCTAAGTTTTTCAAACAATTTGAAAATTGTCACAAGATATTTGTGAGGTTTGCCGACCGACTGCGTTAGTCGGGATTGCTGCGTGGTCACGACCAACGTGAGAGAGTAGGAAAAACTCTCAGAGACAGATTCTTCATCGTCAAACCGTTTAATAATGGCTTTCTCTTGCTCGTTTGTCCCGGTTCAATCTACAATTATCACGCTAACTAACGTTTGTAACCTAACGGCGAATTCTCGAACCCGTTAGGTTGCAAACGTTCATTAGCGCAATAATTGTAAATTGAACCGGGACAAACGAGCAAGAGAAAGCCATTATTAAACGGTTTGACAATGGGGAATCTGTGTCTGAGAGTTTTTCCTATTCCCACACGTCGGTCGTGACCGCGCGACAATCCCGACTAACGCAGTCGGTTGGCAACCTCACATATTCTCAATAATTTGTCATATGATGAACGTAACAGAAAATAACAGCCATTAAGAATAATATATTGTAAATGTTCTTTTGACTAACGTTCGTGTAATTCCGTCGGAAATTATAAATATTCAACTTGTCTGCATTTTGATCAAAGTTAGTAAATGTGTTTTAATTATATACAATAAATGTTGTCATTTATAATTATTACGCCATAAAAATTTTTTTATACGATAAACTAAGTCCAAATTATAAATTAATCAAATGATAATGCCAAATTGTGCAATTACTATTACCCCTTCCCCTATTGGGGGAGGGGTAATAATAATCGCACGATACCGTAACGTGAACTGTAATCGCAACCACTATGTAGTGGCTTATCAAGAGATTTTATTTTTAGATATTGTAGATGAGTGTTTTTTAAACTGGTGACATATAATTAAAATGTTTGTAATGGAACTTAAATTATTAATGAGTGGAATGCCTGTTTATAATGCAAACCTCACAGTACTGTGCAGTATGGGTGGAAATAAATCCTGAACAAATCAGTTTGTAAATGAGTATTATATGTATACATTTATAGATTTTTAAATGATTATTCAAGATGAAATCCAGAGATGCATCAAACAAGCCAAGTAAGTCTTCTGTAATACTACTATGCTCAAAGAAAGAACTCTACATGCTTTTATTTGTAGTATGGCTCGCCACACTGTGGCAACCTGGACATTGAACAAGAGAGAATGCAATCTTTTACAAGCTTTTCAGATGTGGTGTTACTGCAGAATGCTTAAGATCAAGTGGACAGATAGAAAAAAATAAAATACAGAATGCAGAAGTGCTACAAGAGGCAGGAGTGATTAAGTCATTATTGAAAACTATCCAAACCAGATGGCTACAGTGGTGGGGATGTGGGACACAACACAATGGTCGACTAAATGTGATAGTGGGAGAAAACCAGAGGCAGACCACCGTCTACCATCCTTTGGCAGATACACTATAATGTAGACACCACTATCTATCATATTGGAAAATACACGGTGCAGAACAGAACCTTATGGAAATGGTTTCTCGAGGATAGTTAAAAGTATCGCAGAGGCACATGCGAATTAAGCTTATTGTCCTGTACTGGTCGCAATGTACCACATTGGTTTGAGAAGATATGCTTTGACTAATATCTTCTAAGATCATTTTTGAGTAATATAAATTTTTGTTTTTTTTTTTTAATGCTAAATTTTTAATAATAACTGATAATAAATTATTATTATATTTCATACCATAGAAAATAAAGCTCAGATCATTTCAGACTTGTTTTGTATACAATAAAGTCTATTGTTGAGAAAAATTTATTTTAATTTTTCATATGAAAAAAATTAATCACTCACCTGAATAACACACAAAACTTTGGGCAACTGTTTTACATTAGGATTTACTGGCGGAAGCAAGCAGAACAAGTGATGGGCCGGTGCATCGGACATAAGTTGCAAATCGTTCGGAGAATTTTTGTAGTGCGAAGCCACAAAGAGAGCCATAATCTTCTGGAGAAATGCTTCCGAAACTTTATGATAACTAAAAAGAGTGTCACGATTGATATAATACGTAATGTAGTTAAAGAATCAAAATTTTGATAGTATGAACCAAGCAAATAATTCATACTTCTAAAGTTTCTGGATTATTAAAAATAAAAAAGTTGGATAGGATAAAGATTTGCACTGTATACAGATTGTTGTTCTGATTATAGATGTCGAATAATTCTGACAACATGAACAGCAAAATAAGTGTGTACATTACGCAGTAAAACAATGATATATTTGGAGAAGAAACTGTGCTATAAATTTTCTATACCGTATTGCTAAAATTGAACCAGAAAATGACTTTGGTATTAACAAAGAACATGGTCACAGTCGGTAATCTTCAAAATCTGTCTTTTCAAGAAAAACTTTCCAGCTGCTCTCTCTTGACAGCCTTGCCATCTACCCATGCCCACAATTGATAGATGGTTACAACCGGTCATAGGAAAGCTTCCATAAATTAGACAATGTGATGTAATTTTGCAAACCATTTCTTACATTGGTTTACACTAACAACACAGTTTTCATAAACCTTGTGTAAATTTTGAGTCATTCCTTGCTGAAGTTTAGAAATGATTTAGGTATATGCTCTAAATGTTTGTGCCAACTTCTGCAGACACGCAACCTACATGTTAAAGAACAGTGCTTCTTTAACAATGTTCCAGGACTTTACCTGGATGTTGTTGACATTCCCATTCTTTGTTTAATTTTTTGACATTCAAAAACTTTGTCCAGATTTCTGGATCCATGGGAACCTCGAAATTTAAAAATGAACGAATTCCTCAACTTTACAAGAAATACATGTATTTTCCTAACTATTTTAAAAAAGGATGTAAATAATAACAAAGTAAAAACCTATTTACTTGTCTTCAGTGTTTTAATTGTAATATAAATGCATTTTGATTCAATAATCCTCATCAATATCACATATTCAATGGTGATAGTAGTGATTTAATAGTATTAAATTTATGTATTTCGTTCTGGATTGTTAAACTTTTGCACAACAGTTCGTCACATGGACAAATTATCATTCGCCATGTGTCGTGTGACAATTTTAAGACATACTTTAGAAAAAGAAATTAAAACTAAATGAAATTTGTAACAGCAGCTTTCTTATACTGAAGAAAAACTTTTAAATCGCAACAAGATCATATTGTACAGTACAGGTAGCTTTCATTTTCTATACAGCACAGATAAAAATATAGTTAACTGTAGTAAACATTATTCATATGATCTGTGAATTTTGTAAGTTGTTAGGTGACTTGCACCTATTGCAACGACAGGTTTTGCTTCATTTTTTACTCCCCCCCTTCTGTATATAATTTGTCATCACCACTGCTTCCCCCTCCCCATTTGCACAATCATATGTACATAAATGTCAATTAACAACAGAATATTCCAAAATAAATAAACTATTTTGTATGCATAAACGCTCGGATGACCTCCCTCCTCGAATCGGCATTCATCGACGCCCTCCCCGTCTCGATGTTGTTGCAATAAATGCATGCTGCCTTAGTCAATTTTGTAAGGTTTTTTTTTTTTTTTTTAAATAAACATACAGCACATTATTTTAATTTTTACATAATAATAATAATAATAATAATAATAATAATAATAATAACAACTCTCCCATGGTCACCACCTGGTCGTGGTGGGAGAGCCCAGTAATTTTACTGATCCATAGGGCAATGCAGGCTGGAGCACAAGCTCCTGGTAGGGACACCCATGCCAGTAAGGCCTATGGGGAAAAATGAAGCTAAGAGTGACCACACCCACATTCTGTGGAGATATTTATTATGGTAATAACTAGATCAAAGTGTGATACCGGCTCGGACGTCGCCCGGGTTAACAAGGTCCGCGTTCGTGGGTTAGGCAGAGGCTCACGTTCGAAAAATAGGCCACAGTCTCCCTTGGTTACCGGTGGCGAAAGCAGCACTGGCCCAAGCATGGCTACTGCAATGCCCTCAACAGATATGAGGAACCAACCTAGCCTTGGTGTTTCTGTGGCAATGCATCCACAGACCACAAAGGCTGGAAAACCACGCCAACGGATGAAATGGACAGTAGAAATGAACGAGTTTATCATCCGTACTTATTACACGATCACAAAACTGGAAACAAACATGACAGCATACAGACAACAACTACACCATAAATTCACACAACAATATCCTCACCTCACTGTCACCGAACAAAGGGTTGTTGATCAAAAAAGAACAATTATACACAACAACCTTATTCCACAAACAACACTTGAACTTATCAAACAACAGGTTGCTGATCAAATACATCAACAGACAGAAACATCTAACATTAATGAAGATCATGTAACCTGTCAGGATAATCCAGCAACAAGCATTGATAATAACACATATACAACAATTACCACTAATGATACTACAGACACTTCCTCATCCATCACTGATAACATAGACTTGGATTTAGTTAATACACTCTCACTTATATTTCAGGAAACACTCACTAAATATACAGGCACAGATCCCACACAAAGACCACGAATACCAAAAATCAACACGTCAAAGGAAGTAGGAAAAACACTAAATTACGTAAACACTCACTTAATACCACACTACATTAATTCAATTTCTACACTCGCAGACATTCATACATTAGTTTATGCTGGGGCAGTCACAGTAGTGACACACCATGGACTGAAAGTACAGTCACAGACAAATACACAGAAAACACAATACTATCACAAGCCTGCCTGGCAGAGAAGAATAGAAATACAAATAAATGACATTAGACAGCAATTAAGCAGGCTGACACAATACGCTAAAAGCAACATAACACTTAAATTAAGGAAACAGCTCAAAAACATTTTCAAGAAAATAAAAACACACACAAAACATGAACATCACAACACACACATTACAGAATACATTGATACACTAAAACAAAAACTTGCTGTCAAAGCACGTAGACTCAAACGATACAAAACATGTACACTACGAAAACAACAAAATAAATTATTTACAAACAATGAAAAACTCTTTTACAGACAAATTAATAACAAAGCAAACACTGATACACAGCACAGTGGCACACCAACAGAAGAAGAACTCACAACATATTGGTCTTCTCTTTGGTCCAGTGCTGTCACGCACAATGCTGATGCAGGCTGGATCGAGGAGGAGAACAGAAACTTGCACAACATACCAACTATGCCCTGTGCTGAAATAAACATACATGATTTCCAATACACTGTTAACAGAACACACAACTGGAAGACACCTGGTGTAGACAACATTCACAATTTCTGGTACAAAAAGTTTACATCACTTCACCAGGAACTAGCCAAACACCTAACACACATCATCATCAATCCACTAGACATGCCAAATTTTCTTACTCAGGGCATCACCTACATGAAACCTAAAAACAACAATACCACAGACCCCACACAATACAGACCAATTACATGTCTTCCAACACTCTACAAATTATTGACATCCTGTATTGCAAACAAAATATACAAACATGTTGAAGAACACGACATTCTAACGGAACAACAAAAAGGTTGCCGTAGAAATCACAAGGGATGCAAAGAACAGTTACTCATAGATTCAGTCATTCTACGGCAAGCACACAAACAACACAGAAACATACACATGGCATATATAGACTACAGAAAAGCATTCGACAGTGTTCCACACAGTTGGCTGCTACATATTCTACACATGTACAAAATACATCCATCACTCATTACATTCTTCCAAAACACTATGCAGCACTGGAGAACAACACTACATCTCAGGGTTCATAACACTTCCATACAAACAAACCAAATCTTTATTAGGCGAGGAATTTTTCAAGGAGATTCCTTGAGTCCTCTCTGGTTCTGCCTAGCCTTGAATCCATTATCCAACATGTTAAACAACACACAATATGGCTACAATATCAGGCATGAAAAAACAACACAGTATACACTGTCACATCTCATGTACATGGATGACATAAAACTTTATGCATCCACACAAAAACAACTTCATCAACTCCTACAAATCACACATTCATACACCAAGGACATACAAATGGAATTTGGCCTAGATAAATGCAAAACACTTCACATAGAAAAAGGAATCCTGAAGAAAGAAGATTTTGCACTTGGAAATGGAGACGTTATTGAATCCATGGAAGAGGGCGAGATCTACAAGTATTTAGGATTCCAACAGGCCAAACTAACAGAACATGCACAAATAAAGCAAAGATTAATTAAAGAATACCAAAGTAGGTTAAATGCTATTCTCAGAACACAGTTAAATGCAAAACACACAGTTAAAGCAATAAACACATATGTCATCCCAGTACTCACATATTCTTTTGGAATTATACATTGGACTCACACAGATCTTGAGCAACTCCAAAGGAAAACAAGAACAACACTTACTAAGCATAAACAACATCATCCTAAATCCGCCACAGAAAGATTAACCCTTCCACGTAAAGATGGCGGACGTGGCCTGATTGACATAGTTAACCTTCACTACAAACAAATACAGTCACTGCGAGAGTTTTTCTACAAAAAACAAGAAACATCACAATTACATAAAGCAGTAACTCTAGCAGACTCGAATAACACACCATTAAACTTACACTCTCATAATATGGACACAACACAACATATAAAAAGCATAGACACCATTAAGCAATCGTGGGCTCGAAAGGCACTCCATGGCAGGCATCCTTACGATCTGGCCCAGGATTTTGTTGACAAAACTGCGTCAAACAGCTGGTTAGCTCGGGGATGCCTCTTTGGGGAGACGGAAGGATTCATGATTGCCATACAGGATCAGGTCATAAATACTAAAAACTACAGAAAACACATACTCAAAGATGCAACACTCACAAATGACACATGCAGAAAATGTCACATCATGAAAGAAACTATACAACACATCACCTCTGGTTGCAAGCTCTTGGCACAGACAGATTATTTACACAGACATAATCAAGTAGCAAATATAATACACCAAGAGCTTGCAAAGAAACACAAATTAGTAGACATCCACGAACCATACTACAAATACATTCCACAGACAGTATTGGAAAACAACACGCACAAAATGTACTACGACAGAGCCATAATCACAGATAAAACAATTTACCACAACAGACCAGACATCACACTCATTGACAAACACAATAAAATCACATACATTATAGACATATCCATTCCAAACACTCACAATATACAAAACGCATGCACTGAAAAAATTAGCAAGTACACAGAACTCGCCCAGGAAATAAGGCATCTGTGGAGGATGGATAGGGTGCTTATTGTACCTGTTGTTCTCTCCTCTACAGGTGTCATACCACACACACTACACAAAAGCCTGGGCACATTAGAATTGAATAGAAACACATACATCACACTACAGAAGGCCACTATATTGAATACATGTCATATTGTGAGAAAATTCCTGAATACAGACACACACACTGATACACTTCTTTAATTTCTGTTTTGGTTACTATGCCTTGACTTTGGTCCGGCATAGTACACAGCCACCAGTGTTAACCGAGTATATCTCACTTAACCCAACATAATAATAATAATAATAAATATTTTATATAAGAGCTGTTATTTCAAGAATTGTTTATTAATTAAACTTTTACAGTTAAATTTATTGAATGAAATGTTTTTTAAAGGATATAATTCACAATCTTGTGGCAAGGGACATCCACCCGCTAGATCTTGCGCAAAAGTTGCATCTAAACACAAAAGCCGAGTCAGCCACGCTTCCACGTCGTCTCCATTGTGATAACGTATTGATTCGTTTAGAGTAATTTCATGTAATACTCTACCTAATATCAAATAGCCATTTTTAACAATTATTTCACGAGCATTTCTTTTTATTTTAGAAATTTCGGTTATTCCGTTATAAACGATGTCATACCTGTTGCCGAAGGCATCGTGCCGGACGACGAACTGCCCACGACGACAGTTTCTGAAGCATTAGATCCGTAAGTTGCACTCTGCTGTCGCAATTGTTGTATAAGTTTAAGTGACAGCGATCTTCCAGTTCCTTCATATCTAATATCAAACAAATATTTATGAATTATGGGAAACGATTATTAGGAAAGAATTAATTACAGTTCACTACAATTCAATTTAAAAGTTTGATTAATACATTTTTATTGAATTATCGTTATCTGTTATCAATACTATTGTTCAAGAAAAAGAATTTTAACAGTGCCAATGATATCTATTATTTATCAAGTGGCCAAATATAAGAGTTTAGCTTTCCTACATATCCAATATCTTTAAGCTAACCAAGATGTTCTTTGTATAATGTAATACAGAAATGAATTTCATATAAACTTATGTCTTATCAAATACACATCAAATGCCTTTTAACGAATATAAATGTATTTAGATTTTTTTATATATATTTAAACTGATGAAACAAATAAATTTATTAGAAATTCAGTCAGATTAAACCAGATATATTCACAAAAAAACCAAATTTATAGTTCAATAAAATAATGACCACTCTTCAAAAATATTTTATAGCAATTTGATAGACGTACCGTTAAAAAACTATTCATTGCATCATTTTATTTCTAAACTCAGTTACTAGCGAGGCCGAGGCCGAAGTTTTAAACGCAAAAACGTGTACGTCGGACGTTCGGCGCTGCTTTTCCGTAAGCTTAGAAGTTTGACAATGGCGTTTGGAAAGTCAGTGGAATCGTGCTCGACATTCCAAACACCATTGTCAAACTTCTAGGCTTACAGGAAAGCAGCGACCAACGTCCGACGTATACGCTTTCGCGTTTAAAACTTCGGCCTCAACCTCGCTACTATTACTCTAAAATATAATTTTAAATTTTGAGGATTAAA
Organism: Centruroides vittatus; assembly: GCF_030686945.1. NCBI lineage: Eukaryota > Metazoa > Arthropoda > Arachnida > Scorpiones > Buthidae > Centruroides > Centruroides vittatus. The sequence goes on along the minus strand of NW_027122709.1, from coordinate 163,175 downwards.
TTATGACAAAATATATCTAACTTGCTTTATTTGGAATAAATAATTATACACAGGTACGATTGAAAAGTTTTGGTTAACGATCGTTCTAAGACGACAAATATAAACAGAAAAACACGAAATAAAATTTTATCATCATAAAAGCAAAGCAAGGACTCAAAGAAAAATCTAATAATACAATATTCTACATCTGTACCTCACTTGCTTTACAAAAACTGCTTTTTAATGCCAAACAATTACAATGAGCCTTATTATAAGGCTACTATTTAATAATTAAATATCAAGTAATCTGGGCTAGAGTACCATCTCTTGATATATTTAATAATTAATTTAGAAAGATCTGGAAGAAAAGAATGGGCCCAGAATGGGACTTGCATCCGTCACTGCCGCTTACCATGCCGGTGCATTGCCAATTATGCTACCCAGACCTCCATCCAATCTTGCCTACGGAACTATTAATAATTTATATATCACCACACTAAACTTTTATTGATAGAAAATGTAATTACAACAGCTATTTGAATTAAAATTTTTCGTACAACAATCCATTAAATTTTAACAAATAAGTGATTGATTAACTGTTTAAATTTATGATTTTTTAAATTTGCTTACATTCAAGAAAATGTAATATTGTTAGACAAATCTTAACATGGGGTATTGTATTTTGAAGCATACTTCAATTTGAGCCAAAGCATCAGAAATAATTTTCTTAAAAGATGCAAATTCATACAGTGGAACCTCGCTTAACAAGCATAATTCGTTTCGGAGTCTTACTCGTAATGCGAAACACTCATTAAGCGAAACAATTTTTCCCGTAGAAATTAATTAATGTAAAATACGATAATGCATTCCATGCCGAAAAAATGCTCAAATGTTTTATGTATAACGTTTATTCAAAAAAAATTGCACAATATACACTGTTATGAAGCGTGAATCGTCATCATCTTTTCTTCTAGCGTGGAATGAACCATCCTGGAATGAGAATTTGATTTGCAGAAACAAAACAAAAAAAAAAAAAAAAAAATTTACAGTTAATATGTTTGATAAACACTCCAAACGATATGCCAAATTCTTGGGTTATGTAAAGGCTATAATTAAATATTAGAAATTAATTAATTTGACTGGAGGTAGGCAGTTATGTTTCCATCTTGTATTAAATTTAATAATTATAAATAGTTAATTTTGAGAGGAGGGGCATGTACTAGCCGCTGGAGGTACGGGTGAACTTTTAGTGAAGCTTGATAATTCTGTTCTGAGTGAATTGAAAACCCATAAGAAGCCGAAATATGACAATTTTAAAGAAGTGGTTATTTGTGAATAGACTTTCCTTGATTTTAATTGTGTGTTTATTAATAATTGCTGGGATTGAGTCCAATCCAGGCCCTTTCCCTCGATCTCCACAACAAATATGTCAAGAAGATATGCAAAGAAGGGGACGAGGCAGACCTTGCAAGAATAAGCTTCAAGAAAAAGAAAGGCAATTGAGCGATACATCTAGTAAACATTATTATCAGTTAGAGGATGTTTTTAATAAAAATAGTCCTGGGACCTCGAGAGCTACGAAAATTTACGACTACTTCGAAACTTCAAGAGATCTAGGGCCACAAGTTCAGGAAGAGTCACAATTTACATTGAAAGCAATATACGAGCTAATTCAAGATAAGTTCTCTTTTCTTCATACTGAACTACAAGGAATTAGAGCAGAAGTCATTGCTTTGAAAGAAGAAAATAAATATTTGAATGGAGAATTGTCAAAATTATCCCAAAAAGTAGAAGAATTAGAGGAAATATCTAATAAGAATTGCCAATTGAAAGGTATGTTAGAATTTGAAATAGACCAGCTAGCTAACGTGAGAAATAATAATAACATTATAGTTTTAAACTTTCCGTTCAACTCGACCGATCATGTAAAAGAAATTAATCAGTTTATAAAAAAGGACTTGGGAATAATTAATAGTCACATAAAAGGAGTGGTTAGATTAACCAAAAGTGAAATCAATCCCATAGTGAAAATATTATTGGGGTCCGTATATGATAGGAATCTGATTATTAAAGAATTCTGGAAAAAGAAAGGCGACTTCAATAATAAAGTGAAGGAAAAGATAATAGTTACTTCGGATTTATGCATGAGATCCAGAATGAGAAGAAAAAAATTATTGGCAATAATTAAAGAAGAAAAACACAATGGGAATAGAATTATTATAAAAGATGATTATTATATTAAAGACAACATAAAATATACATATGATATTAATCTAGATAAAGTAGTCCAATTGAATGATTTTTCGAGAAGAAATTGATCGTCATCTTCGTTCTGATTATGGCTAGATAGAAGAAATAATAGTTAGTTTGAATGTTTAAATGCTAAAACTATGGTAATAGAAAAATTGAAACAGATTTGGCCTACACTTATTCCTTATGATAATCATTATTAAAGTTTTTTTCTAAGATAGAAGATCAAAAAAATATCAACTATTCCACCGAAGTCATTATATCAAGTACATAACTGATATATTTCTCCTGAATTCTGCCTATCTTAAAATTGTTCTAATCTGTCAAAATCTTGTGTGGTATAATATAATTTCAGAACCTTATATAGCAACTGATATGTTTCAGAATTTTTTACCATTAAATTTCTCTACCTGGCTAAGATTTAATAATAAGAAGATAATTCAATAATAATAATTATTATCTTGCAGTTGGTGCTATTCTAGATGTAGGGGTTTTTATCCCCCAAAAATTATAAGTGTCGTTTTATAGCAATGCACTAGTATTACGAAATAGATATAACCTCCGTGCGACAAACAAGATCAACAATGAAATACTAACTAAGCATTTTGTACGTGAAAAAAATTTTAATTTGATGATAATTTGTATAATTTAAAAAATTTTTTGTAGTTATGTAATGTGATATAATATATCAAATACATATGTTTGCAGTATTGCAAATATATATCAATGTTGAACAAATTAGATATTATTATAAGACATCAATATTTTATAATTATTAAATAACAAAATCAACTATGTTGGTATCAACTGATTCTCCCCCTTGTAACAGGTATACCCTATTACAATAAACTTTACTTACTTACTTACTACTAATAGTTAATTTTTAATTCAGACATTTCTAAAATTTAATTTGGAATCTGTCATTAAATTTAATGACCCAAGAATTTGACATATCGTTTGGGGTGTTTATTATATAATGGGCTTTGGTTGTTGATGTTTACAAATAATATGTGCGAACACAAGTTTGGAAAAATGTGTGATCGCAAGCGACACTAAGATGCTAGCGGAATGAGTGCTAAACATAGACTGATGGAGCGTGCCGCATGCGCACAATTTGGGACTTCCCCTCTCCTCGTCACTCGTTATGCGAAACATCGCTCGTTAAGCGAAGCAAATTTTTACAATTTGTTTTGCTCGTTATGTGGGGTGCTCGTTAAGCGAGGTTCCACTGTAATTTTTTAACTGTATATCTATTGGTTTTCTTAAACCAAAACTCTGAAACTATTATAAAATTTATTTCAGATGCAGCGTTGACAAAATTCACTGAATAACGTTTATCCTTGATGAACAACACTTTCCATTGCAAGTCAAATATACAAATTTCACTAATAGTGCAAATCCATTATGAAGATGGATGAAATTGGAAGTTAGGATTATGCTGCTGCAGAAGTGAGAATTCAAAAGTTTATATTTTGGATTTGGAACAAAGGAGTAAATATAGTTTGATGAAGCCTTCATAATATTAGCAAAAATACATTTTTCATTTTCTGTTATATTTGACAGCTTATAGTTAGTGTAGACATAAAAATAAAATAAAATAAACAAATTAAAATATTGTTTATACAAAGTAAGCCCATGTACTTGAACCTGTTACCGGTGTTGGTGAAATGACATTTACGATATTACCCAACACCGGTAACAGGTTTGGGTACGTTTGATTTCATCCCGGTGTTCTTTGAGTGTTGAAGTTTACATATACATATACTATAATTTCTGATTTGTATTCAGTTCCTGAAGATGGACAAAGCCCAAAAATCTTCCCACCATATTTATTACCACTTATTATTTACTCCAAAAAAACAAGTGAAATGTATTTTGGCATATTTTTGAAGTTGATTGCTAACAGTCAAAAGATGTAGTGTAACTGCAACTATCAGAATGAATTCAAATAAAATGTTCAAAATTGCTCAGCGTGTAAAAGTAAGTACAGTTTGTTTGTTATAATATTTGCAAAATACAACATTAATCTTACCCGTTAATAGTCGAAGACATAAACACTAAATATGGTCCAAGCAGATTCTTTACTAACGGAAGGGGAATTGCAGCCGCTTCGTCGATCACCAGCAGTTCGGCCTGTCCCAATTTACCCGCATCCGTCGGGTGAATGTATTGGACGGTCTGACGGTGGTCGTGAAATACATTTATTCTGACAACCGCTTTGTTGAATTCTGGATTGGTAGACTGAATTATTTCATAATCAAGATGTTCCTGAATAAAATAGAAATATTATTAATTGTTTATCTTGTTTTAGTTAAATATTTAACATGAGCGTGAATAGAGTACCTGGATATCAGAGTAGCGACACACGAGTCCTTGCTGCCATGTTCTGTCGATCGACTGTTATCACGTGGTCTATGCGGTTTACATTAAGAAATGTCTATTTTAGTTTAATAAAGCATTTTTACAAAAAAATGCTTTATTAAACTAAAAAAAATAATCATTTCTTAATGTGACTCGTGTGTCTGATATCCAGGTACTCTAAGCGTAAGAAATAGGTGAGAGGCTCTTAGTTGAGTTTGGACTGTAGTCATGTGTCAATCGTGTGTGGTGTCATTTGTTTACTATTTTTTATGTACAGTCAAGTTTATTTTTGAAGTTTTACGTTAAAAACATTTACAGTACATACATATGTACATTTGTAGTTGTTTTAAATGAGTAATTTTAATAAATAATGTACATGTGATTGATTTGAATTTATACTTCCATTTAACAATCTTAATTCGACATTATTCAAGTAGCCTAAACATTACATAATTGTAAAAACAATGTTGTATTTGAGTTTTTGAGCCAAACATCGTCTTTTCGACTTGCGAATGGATTAAGTTCGTAAGTAGAGGACAGCCTGTATATAAATAAATTAGAGAAAATTTTGTCATCTAATTTATCAAATGTTCACATGCTCGATTTTTCCCTTTTCCTACACTTTTTAACCAAGTTTCCTGTATATTTTTGCAATATAAAGAATCTATTTAAGAATTAACAATTTGCTAACGTAATAATTAAGGCTTATATGTATGTATATAAATACATAATCAAGTCACTTTATTAGACCATCAGTTAATATCCAGAATAACCACCTTTTGCAGCAGGGACAGCAGCTAATGCTATGGGAGTGATTCAATAGGATACTGACAGGTTGCCACAGATATCCGGAGCCATGCAGACTGTAGTGCTGAAGGGTGCAGTGCTGAGGATCCACACAGTAAACACAACAGTGGTCCCAAAGGTGCTCAATTGGGAACAACCAATTATTTATTGTGACATTGTTGCAATGCCAGGCTGCAATTTTTAATCATATTTTAAAATTATTTAATTTAACCTATATATGATCATTTGACATATCACGGAAAACAGTCACTTGACGATATTTTGTCATTTCGAAAAACGTTTAATTTTAATAGAAAATTTCTCTCTGAAATGACAGCACTCTATTGCATATAATTTTGTCAATTGTGTTCTATGTACTCTCAATCAGATGGTGCCATTTATCAGTTTATATGTTGAGGAAGAAAGTTTATTTCTATTCGAGATGTTGTCTCGAACGTTTGTTTGTTTGTAGTGTCATATTTCTTGTGTTTTTGTTAATTTAATTCTTGCTCTTTACCTGTATGTTATGTATATAGTTATTTATTTATATAATTTTTCAAACAAAAACGCATGCTGTGATTGATTTTTGTTTGTATAGATCTCTTCTTTTGACTTTTTTACTACAATTTGTAGTAAATAACTGATATTTTTCATTAATTTTTATGATGTGATGTGCTTGTAACTTCCAGCGCAAGCAGGCATTGTGACAATTTGGCAATAATTTTGTAAATTTTCTTATTTATTCTTCTTCTCAAGTTAATTTTGTATTTAAAAATCTTCAAACTTACTTGATAATGAAGGGCATCAAATCCTTTTAATATAAATTCAAACAGAGTTTTCAAATTTTCGGGACTGGGAGATGTGACAAAAATGTTCGAATAGTTAAAAGCAATGGCACCGGCGATGGCCAGTCCTAGTGCTGCAGACTTTCCTCTACCCCTAGAAGCAGTCAGAGCCACGGTGCTCCTCAGTGTTTTCTCGGAAATGGAATCTATAAATTTCAGAAGAGCTTTTGCTTGGTCCAGCGTCCGACAGCAATTAACGAGCACTCCAACCGGTTGCGTATCTTGCAGAGATTCTTTCAAATTTTGTAATTCTTTAGCCTCTTCACTTAAGTCATCCTAATTATCAAACAGTTGTTATTTTTAAATATAAAGGATAATGCTTACTAAAATATATCATATTCCTCATACTTACAGTTGCTCTAGGAGGAACTGCTTTTATATTCGCGGCATGCGAGGAGAGAGGTAAAATATTTAATTGATCATCTACAACCAAACAATTTTTGCAAGATGTCAATGAAAGAATGAATCTCTCGTTAAATCTTCCGACTACTTCCTGATGAGCCTCTGTTCGAAATCGTGCATGAACGTCCTAGAAACAAACAAAATTATCTTAAGTAGGAATGAAATGAATAGCAATTCTCCAAATATCAAGTATTTTGACAACACTAAGTTGAACAATTTGGTTATTTAGCAACCAAATACATTTAAATATCCTATATGTAAAAAACTGAAACTTTAACAGTAAGTAATAAATAACAGATTATTTGATTAGAATTTTATCAACAAATAAATCGTTTATGTAAAATCTAGATTCTATAGAAGTACTTCCGTATGACAGAATTTAGGCATTTTCATTACAATCCATGTATGAACAAATCTATTATCATCATAGATCGAATTTTTCTAAAATAAATCAAGATGAATTGCTTTCTTAAAACATTTGAGGACTGGACAATCTCACCCTATGCCAACCCCAGCATGTTCGGTTTCAATGTGACAGTGCACTACTGCATGCTTAATGACCATTTTAAAGAAGAATAAATTGGTTCACACAGTCCACTGCAATGGCCTTCTTCATCCGTTAATCTTATTCCTATGGGTTTTTTTTGTGAGATAATTTTAAAATTCCTTAGATCATAAAAAGGCAAATTGTAGAAACCTGTAAAAAACTAACTTCAGATGCGATTTCCCATATTTGTGATTCAACAATTAAATAAATACGTGTGTGAAAATCCGTAGTTTAAGGAGCCGATATTTTAATAGATTTTGTAAAATTTATGATTTAATTTGTATTATTTTAACTTCGACGAAATTTTATCAGAGGATGCATCACCTGGAACTTCCTTTGAAGGGGAAGATGTAACAAACTTTCACTTCCCGTATTATATGTGTAAATTCTCTATAATTGGTAACGAGAGAGATATAGGAATGTAAAGCATTATGTTTAAAAGGTGTTGATACCAAATGGAAGGTAAAGTCAATCTGAAGAAAGGGTCTCAAAAACCCTCAATGATTTCGACAGTGAAGGGGAAAGAAATTCCAGTTCGACGGAAGTCGACTTCCCATTTGTGGAGTCTTATCAATCCTCTCGTCACAGACTCAACTGACGATTTTACCCCTCAAGATTGCCCCCGTGCATCCTTTCACATGGGAGAAATCCATCTGTTTGATTGGACATTGACAAAGAATATTAATGCAATTTGCACCAAAATCGGGGAGTTTGCCGAAAGCTTTCATCGCAAGAGGAAGTAAACTAGGAGTTCTCCATAGGTTTTAATTAGGAGTTTTGCCTAAAGTTTGCGACAAGTTCACCTCTAAGAAAAAGAGAATATGTTAGGCCACTCCATAGATAGAAGAATCCAATAGAATCTGGAAGATATTCAAGGAATTGTATCCTACAAGTCAGCTCCCATATCAAGGTGAATAATCAAGTCCACAACGAATTATGGATATTTAGAACTCTATATTTAGAAGATATCGATACCCAAAGACTATAAAAATACTTCTGAGGTTGTATGTCTTGAGATATTTGTAACTCCCTCTCCACTCACGACTTAGGTATACAGTAGAGCATCGATTATCCGACTTAATTGGGGACTGGGGTTGGTCGGATAACTGAAAAGTCGGATAACCGAAAAGTATGAAAAAATACATTATTAGTATAGTGTATTAGGCCTGGTTTAAATACTAGCCTCCCTTTCATGGTCGAGCCAGTGCTGCCAGCCAAAACATGCAAAAATTTAACAAAAATAATATTAAAGTAGCCAAGACATAACCAAATATTGTAGCGCCACATCACTAGCGGACATTTGAATTTGCCGACTAGAACGCGGTCGATTAACTGATAAGTCGGTTAATCGGGGGTCGGATAATCGATGCTCTACTGTAGTTGTAAGATAGAATTGACCTCCATATGCAAGTTTAGGCATAGATGTAAGATAGATAGAATAGCCATTGATTTAGGCATAGTATATTTGATTGGAATTGTGTTATTTACATATATATCCTATTATAATAATCTTTCAATTTGTATAACTTATGTATCTGTTGTTTAATTTAATTTAATAAATTTATTCATTTATTGTTAAATGCATGGCTCATCCTTTCAATTGCACTCCCGTTCGACACTCATTCGACATTATCGCAACTTCCCACAAAATAGTTAATACGCGTGGTGACCTGCGTAGAATAAAAGTAATCACCCGGTGTCAGGCCCTGACGTAGGAGTAAGATAATCTTGCAATTACCGGACTCCGTAATTTATACATTATACACTTAAGTCCCTCCAAAACACTCATTATTCCACATTTGGAAGCCGTCCCATATGACAACAGAGTGTTAGTTTTAACAACTAACTGCCGATTAAGTGGTAGAAAGTACTTTCCCAACTTCCTACCCCCAGCTGACCTCACACATGTGTATTGATGTTAATGCAGACTAAACCTGTCTGTAATTGCTCAAAGTAATTGCTAGGTTTAAGCAATTACTTTGAGATACTACTAAATTGAAATGTAAACATTTCAATTTAGTAGTATCTCAAAGTATAACACACACAAAAAACCAAACATTCAGCAAAAGAAATGTAAAATTTAGTGAGAAAACTAATGTTTTCGCAGCTTTATGCAATCATTGTCAGGTTACATTTGTTCTAGAAAACATTTTTTTAGAACAGTTTCTCATTAAATTTTGTTTCTTTTCTTGTATTTTTGGTTTTCTCTGTGTATTATTATATCTTAGTTTTATCTGGTATTAGTTCTATATATGACTAGTTAAGTAACGCTGTATCAGCATGTAGTCGGAACAAAGTGATCACACCTTTATTTTCTAGATTATGAGGGAAAAAAGAAACAAAGAATCATTCATTCTCAACAATATATTTGATTTCTATTGGATCATTTAAAGGTACAAATATAAGGTCAGAATAAGCCATTAATTAATTGCTATGCCAACGTCTCTATAAACTCTGTCTATCACGATGAGCCTTGGACTTACAGATTGACTCGTAGCGATCTTTATTGTAACTCTTTAAAAATACTGAGTCAGTTATTTTTTTCACTCGACTCAATGTAACATAGGAAAGACCGATAGCTGTCTCTTTTTCCTCTATATCTATTTTGATTTTGGGAAGAGTTAGTCCCTGTGATTTACGTATAGTCATCGAGTATGCTAAGGTAAGGGGAAACTGTCTACGAGATCGCAATATACTGCCATCGTTCAAAGAGCATGTTATGGGGATTATTGGAAACAGATTACCATAGATGAATTCCACTAAAATAAACAGAGGAAGAGCTGGAGGGCAAGCGTTAAGAGCATATATAATGTAGTGTATAGTTCCTAGTGAACCATTGACGAGACCTCCTTGCACCCATAAGTTGACTCTCAGCATGATTCTGACATTAACTGTGAGAGATTCAAATACTTGGAGAGACCAAGAGCTGAGTCATCTTTGGACGAAGGCGGGGGAATATCTGGAGTGTTTTCAGATGCTATATAAGCAACAGGGTACCCAGTTGACTGCAAGTAGTCTTCGTTGCTTTGTTTAACTTGCTCATTTGTTGGATATAGCTCTACTGCCGTTTGGAACTGATCAAGTTTATCTCTGGATAAATAGGATCGATTTCTTGTTGTCAGAATGTTCAGATCTGTATCAGAGAAATCACCCGAAGCTAGATGTTGTAAGACATCCGTGAAGGAACTATCTGCGCTATTTTGTCTATGAGAATTACTAAGTTCAATGAAGTTCTCAAATGAATCAAATGCGAATGTAATGTAATGTCCCACCTTGTTGGGACATTATATTGTAAAAATACACTCGAGGAGTATCTTTAACAGGAGAAAGCTGACAAAAATCACCAAACAAATAGATAAAGAATCCACCGAATGGCTCATCTTTCTTGGGGTTTATCTCCCTCAGTCTTCTCTCGATCATGTAAAGCATTCGTGCACCAATCATTGACATTTCATCGATGATGATGAATTTGAACGACTTCATCTCAATCTGGAATCTCTGTGCAGCTTCTCCATTTAGAGATCGAAATTTCGTACTAACGATAGGAAGACGAAGGAGAGAATGGATCGTAAGGCCGTCAATATTGATCTCTGCTGCTCCACGTTTTAAAATGAAAACTTTTTTAAACTTATTATTCTATAAAGATTCTTTTATATTTGTTGTTGTGTATCCAATTAGCGATAACAGTTACCTTTCAAAATTACCGTTTTAATGCTTGTCATATTTTCCGACCACTAGATGACGCTTCTACACGTGCGTGCAGGAAGCGACTAACACTTGACTTCATTCTTTCCTTGTCAACATTATAACTCTAGAATGAGTTGTCCAAGTTTGATGAAATTTTCTACGACGACTCATCATCACCCAAGGATGAACTGATTAAAATTTCAACTCTCAAAAATGATCCATACTGAAGAAAAACGCGATCTTCGTTTTGACCCCTATCTCCAGTTCTACAAAAATGGATCAGTTTTGAGAGTTGAAATTTTAAGCACTTCATTTCTGAGTGATAATGAATCATCCTAGAAAGTTTCGTCAAGATCGGACAATTCATTCTAGAGTTATAATGTTGACAAGGAATGCATGAAGTCAAGTATTAGTCGTCACTTCATTCCGACAATTAAAAATTTTTGGGAGTATATATCACATTCTTTTTTAATTGAATGGAATGTGGAATGTACTAATTTTGATCAGCTCTACAACTTTATATATGAAACTGTAGTTCTATCTGTAACAGGTACTGAGATAATTTTACTCTATGTTTTTTGTGGGGTAAGAAAAATCCATTGATGCAAAAATGAATCTGCAATGATGTATGAAAGCAAGAATTGTTTACATGAATCTGACAGTTCTTTCTGAGCTATTAATCTGTATCACTTTTTAGCAGATACCCCATTCATACATCAAAAATAAGTCTTTATATTCAATTGTAAATGTATTAATAAATTATTACATGAATTTAAATAACTTACCATTGTAAGAGTGTATAACTGTTTAAGAGACGTCAGAGTGCGAAGCAGTATAACAATTATTCCTCCACCTTCGATCGTCTCTATGGTACGAGCCAATAAATTTGGCGTGAATGCTTCAAAATCTTGGAGGATCAACATTCCGTAAGTATTTCCAAGAATTTTGTGTGTTTCACTATATATTAAAATCAGAAAGTGATCATAAACTTGTCAAAAATTAGCATAACTCATCAACACAAAATTTTGAATTACATAAAATTAATCACCTGTAATAACAGAATCTGATTTGAGTTGCGGCAATAAATAAATCAAATGGATCGTCTCCATTCAGTTCCATTTTATTGTTCTTCAATTTTTTCTGTATCTGTCGCATCTTTTTCTTTCTGTGGCTGCAAATATGCAGAAAACATTTATTTTAAAATGTTCCAGTGTTAAATTAACATATTTTTAAAACATTTTTAACTAATAGCGAGGTTGAGGCCGAAGTTTTGAATGCGAAAACGTGTACGTCGGACGTTCGGCGGCACTTTCTTGTAAGCCTAGAAGTTTGACAATGGCGTTTGGAATGTCGAGCATGATTCCGCCGACTTTCCAAACGCCATTGTCAAACTTCTAGGCTTACAAGAAAGCGCCGCCGAACGTCCGACGTACACGTTTTCATGTTTAAAGCTTCGGCCTCAACCTTGCTAATTTGTTGGTTTAGTGTTACATGGCAAATTACACCACAAGCCTATTCAATTATTTGTACGATTTAATTTGAATTTTCCAAACTACACAGTAATAATTATTAATTCATTCATAAACTATTTTGTTTTGTGTGAAATAACGTTTGAGAAACTTTTGCATATGTTCGGGGGAATTTTTTGATCCCGAAAATTCCGCAGCCGTGGTAACCTCTCCTTTTCTGATTGACTCTGTGTTCTTTTATTCCAGGTTCTAAGGTTCTGAGCATGCTTCCAATAAATGTTACTTTGCTTCCAGTTTTGCCTATTTTTATAGGTATGGTATGTATGCTGCTTTTCTGACCTTCTGTTTGCTGATTCTTGTCATTCCTGATACGATCAAAGATAGTCATTTCTATTAGTGAAATCAGTTTAACTGCATCTTCTTTATCTTTAAGATACACTCTGCAGAGTCCGCTGAGTTGTATTCCTGTAAGCCCAATCTTTTGGAATCTGCTCCAATCTTCTGACTTGCCTCGTCTTTTGCTCTTTCTTATTCCAGTATAGACATTCTGGAGGAGTTGCTTTGGATATCTGTAGATTAACCCAAGTTTTTCAATAAACTGTTTCCCAGTATAAGTCCTCCTTCCTTTCTTGTGTTGTAACAAACTTCTGGAATAGTGATCTAAATGCTGCCAATTTATACCAGAAAATATCATTAGATTAAAAGTATACAAAGATTGGCTTCCTGTATATGGACATGGTTAAGCTCTCTCCTTTTTCTAGCCAGATATTTATATCTAAGTAATGGACCTCATTATTATGTATTTGCTCTACTTCCATAGTGACACCTACTTGGTTCTTATTAAATTTACTAACAATGCTTTTGTATTTGCTTACTTCATTTCGAAGAATTGGGGCATCAACCACAGATCAAAAGATCGTGTTTAAATTTTTAATTATAGGTGATTTGATTAATTTATAACGCTATGAGTTTATTTTATGTAGCTTGACAATGACCTCTTATGGTTTATTCTAGTTTCATCCTGTGCTTTGATAAAGTTTGCTAATTGTTTCTCCGTCATAACGGTTAGAGAGAAAGTTCTTTTTGACAAACAACTAGTGAATACTGGTTAACTTTAACTAAACTAATATCCCAAAAACCAGCAGAAATGGTAAAAAAATAACTCATGTTAGTAAATGTTTTACTCCATATTAAATGACATCTTCAGGTTCTTAACTTTCTAAATTCAAACTGCATGAAATGGAATGTTTTAATTCAAAATATGCAGGTTCATTGATTGGGCTGGTACCTTGGGAATCTCAGATTTTGGATCTGTTAAAAATATATGAAGCTGTCACAAGAAATGCAGCCATTAATTTCAAGGACGCAGATTCTTTTCCATTAGTTTAAAAGACATGCTTCATTTCATAATCTCATAGTCTAATACTACGTTCGCACACAGTCCATGACTCAATTCAATCTCGATTTACCTACAATCTGGATTGTGACTGTCGCTAGTCGAACATTGTGCTGTTTGCATAGGCAGTCCGCTCGAGAACAACCCGGCTATTACACGCGATGATAAAACTGACATAACTACGTGATAAGTCACGAACACTAACAAGCAAAATGGAAGTTTTAGTTAGAAATAAATACAGTACTTTTTCTTGCCATTTATCTAATAATAGACAGATGTCATCGTCTCTCCAAATACAGTATCTTTTTTATTTCTCTGTCGATAGCCCGACACGTGTTCGGCAGCCATCTTGTATTTTCTCGCGCTCGTGGGATTGCGGGATCTCTCTTATGACTGGATCTAGTTTCAAGAACTCTCTCGAGTCAATCGCAATTGAACCTCGTTTCGGTCGAGATTGAAATGGTCGAGGAAAGTCCCACCAAGGCATAGTCGCCGACCTTGGTCACAATCTAGATTGAAATGCTCGGTGCGAATGGGGTATAAGAGATTACAAGTGTCCAGTCCATCAATCAACAAAGCATGAACTTTTGAATCAAGGCATTGTCTCATGCAGTTCAAATTTAGAATATTAAGAGCTTGAAAATGTTCACTTAATATGTAAGAAAATGTTTGCTAACATGAGTTTTTTACCATTTCTGCTGATTTTTGATTTTTGTGATGGTAGTTCTTTCAACTACAGGCCTTATTGGCCAATGTTGTTTAACATTTTCAAAAAGCTGAATAAGTGGAGTGGCAACTATTTTGGTGGACCTCAAAGATCATTTCTTCTAGATAAGGCTTTCTTTTCTTTATAGACTTGATCCTCCTTGTTAGCAATATTGTTGGATCTTGACTTAGTTCTTGTGCTTTTACTTTTTTAATAACTCTGCTAAACCCCTCTTGGTACTTTTCTACCAATGACAGGAATCTTAGCTTTGTCAAATAGCTAAGATTAAATTTTAATGCAATGCAATTAATACAAACTTTTAAAAAACATTTGTCAAATAGGGTAATTACTAAGTTATTGTCATCCCTCTATTTTGTAATTATTTTGATCAAGCTGGGAACTAAGTTATGAAATACTTCTTTTTGTTGTTGTCCTTTCTTTAAAATATTTTTGATATCCCTGGCCAATATCCATTTTATGGATTGTCTTTCTTGTGGGTAAAGAGTCTAGCTGCTTTTTGAGACCAAATTGGTTAGAGTTGACAGAAGTTCAAATGAGTTTAAATATTCTATCTGATGATGAGTCAGGAAGACTCAAAAACTGTTCTATACCTATAGTAAACAGACATACAATAGACCCCCCTATAACACGGGTTTATATGACGGATTCGTATAACACGGTGGAAACATTAAGATCGTGTTCATGTAACACGCTAAAAGAGGCTCATATAACACAGTAAAAGAATGAAACAGATTTTCATGGCTGACTTGTGTCTCGACAGAATTGGTCGAATCTGGACCAATAGCAGACATTGCACAAACCGTCGAGTTTAAACGAGCAGCGGACCTACTAAAAAACATTTATTATTCAACGGCCATAAAAATTATATTTCTATTAACGATGTCTCCAAAGCTTGGCGAATTTTTCGCAGAAATAACTAATTGGGAAATGCATCCGCCGTTCGACGAGCTGCTCCGCGACGAAAACAAGCCTAAGCAATGGCGTCTTCGAACGGTGCGCACTCGGTAAGTATTCCTACAATTTTTTGTTCATAGCATAGTTTATATGGATTATTCCCAAAAAATTATACGTGAATTTGGAAATGTTTGAGTCAAATTAGTCTAGAATCGATTAATTTTACTGAAGAAAACCTTTCAAACAGCCGTAGCCCCTAAACTGCACAAGTGCAGGGCTATGAATGGCTCACGTATTTGTAAAACGTAAGTGGCTCGTACAACACGGAATTCATATAACACGGAACATATCTACCATGTTATAGGGGGGTCTACTGTACTTTTTCTATGTATATACAGGGTTCCTATTCAAATTTTTGTTTTAAATTCCATGACTTTAATCCACAACCGTAAATCTACATGACTCTGAAAAAAGAAAAAGGTCGTCGTTTATTTATTATTCTTTAAAAAATCCTGTATAATCCACCTACAAAAATACATATATTTATTAAATTTGTAGAGTTTTATTATTTGGTTTTGACGATAATACCAATTGCCTTCGGCAAACATACTTACGTGCTAAACCCGAGTTCTTTCTTATAACACCATAATACGGACGGTCGGGCTTTGACGACCGCTTTTGATAGCATGTAATGAAGTATAACCACCTAAAAAGAAAAATGCCGATTAATTTTACAAATATTCCAAAACTGTAGAATAAATTTTATCATTTTGTTTATAGGAATCCTAATAATAGTGATAGATTTAAGTGTGGAATGAAATATATATTATTGAACAAGTGTGGATACTTTTTATTTTAATGTAAAGTATCATTACAACCCATTTCGGTGCTAAGTCATTTTTAGGGACACAGTCAACTGACTATCGCCCATTGTGAATTAGCCATTGACCAGCATTGCCCAGTTGTCGTGTACCCTCAATTTTATGTGTAGATGTATCCAGTGGTGATATTCGAAATATTTAACAAAGGGTTCGCTAGCAGACAATTTTTCCCTAATAATCACCAACAAACAAAATGGAAGTTTTGGCTAGAAATAAATACAATACCTTTTCTTGCGATATATCTAATAATCAGTGGCGTATTTGGAACGTAAGGGGCCCTGGGCCAGGACCAGGTAACAATAGTATATTAGTGCTGTCGAGCTTTTTTTTTCTTAGGCAGAGAAATTTTTCACCACGAATGGCACTGCTGATAATAGACAGATGTCATCATCTCTCGGAATACAATATCCTTTTCATTTCGCTGTCCATAGCCCGACACGTGTTCCACAACCATTTTGTATTATCTCGCGCGCATGAGATTGTGAGATCTCTCTTGTGACGGGATCTAGTTTCAAGAACTCTCTTGAATCGATCGCGATTAAACCTCGTTTCGGTCGAGATTGAAACGGTCAAAAGAGATCGCACCAAGGCATAGTCCCCGACCTTGCTCACAATCTAGATTGAAATGCTCAGTGCGAACAGGGTATAAGGCTCTAGTTTAGTAGTGTTACAGAGTATAATACGTATATTTTAATATATTTTTTAAAAGAAACAAAACCACTGAGAAATGTTACATGTGTTTAACAAGGTTCGAGAAACTGAAAATTTTACCAACGGGTTCGGCCGAACCTGTGCGAACCCACTGAATATCACCACTGGATGTATCTGATAAATGTTCTCCCATAATCCTGGTAATGCATAAGCACTCTTTTTGCAAAACTGCTTATGAACCTGCCACAAAATTCTGATATGCATCCAGAAATGCATTATAAAAAAAAAAAAAAAAAGGCATTTCTGAAATTTTAACTAAAGATTGGGTTAACGTAACCCTTGGTGCCAAGATGGCGGCTCATCTCTGATTCCAGCAAGGAAACAGTGGGACGCATGTTCTAACCTAACCTAACCTATTCTAATAAATTACTATAATTATTAGCAACCAAATTATTAGAATAGGTTAGGTTAGGTTAGGTTAGAACGTGCGTCCCACTGTTTCCTTGCTGGAATCAGAGACGAGCTGCCATCTTGGCACCAAGGGTTACATTAACCAAAAATTGTATAGAATCCTCAACTGAAGTGAGTTTTGCAATGGAAAAGCTAAATAATACCCCATCACATTATGCAATTTACCTTAATAGATAAAAATCATATAAATTGTATATAATTATCAGTGCAAAGTTGAACTTTTGATACGTCGGAAAATTAAATTAAACATTAATGAATCAACAAATATCTTATATTAAATCTATTAAAAAAATAATGGGAATTAATCATAGTTTTATCAAATTTTTATTTTTTAATATAATTTAAATATCTCATAGTCTCGGTGACTAACATTTCTGTCACAAAACTTCTACCAAAAATTGCTGCAATCAGTTATAAACGTGCAAATACACATGAACAAGTCAGCGAATATTAAAAAAATATAGGTTTATCTAGAGATTACAGTAGATTTAAACCACAATTATCAAAGGTAGAGAGAAAAACTAGGAAATTGCACAACTTTGTTGTATCGCAATAAAGTGAAGCGGAGTCGGAAGGAAAGAAGCGATAACCTGCATTCGTTAGGCATAGAAGAGGTGATTCTTGTACGGTATCCAAGAAATGCAAATGGGTGAACTTTGCACTTGCTACCACAAAAGAGGCTATCCTCGCAACAGCAGGCCATGGGAGACACGATCCTTGCATTGCCCAGGTACGGAGAGACAATCCAAAAACAAAGCAATCGATGATGATTGCTTTGTTGTTGTGTTTTGTGTTTGTATTTTGTGCCTACTTTCCAATAGACACATATAATACGTTTTTATTTTTGACCCATAGGCCTAAATTCCATTAGGTGCACTTGTCACATCAGAGCATAGACATTGTCACTGTAAACTTTGTACATCAAAAACGAAATCATGGACTCCTATTTTTACTTTCCTGGCTCTTTATATAGATAACAGAGAAAAAGTATGGCAATCAAAAAATGACTCCCCCAAGATTTTTACATTTTTGGACTTGGGTACCTTGAAACATTGAAATGCGAAAACATTCAAAGGTTTTTCCTCTGTGTATGGATGTTAATGTGTGTGTGTGTGTTTGCATGTGGCACAATTTTGTTTACCCTGTTTGAAGCTTAATAACTGCGCCTTTGAAAATTTCTGAAATTTTGCAGGAAAGTTTGTGTATTAGAAAGATTCATGCTATTAAATTTCGATGGTTTAAGATTGACGGGGTGGAGAGATAAAGGGTGATTGTGTGTTGCGTCTCGAGTAGGATCAGACTTAATGACAATTTTACTCATTATTAACATTTACATTTTTAATAAATCCATCCCTACCCTCTAAATTAAGCTTTTTGAATTTTATAATAATTAAAAATGTAAGCAGTAATTTTTTAAATGAAATGTCATAACAGATCGCACCACCAGAATTTTAAATGTTGTGGGGAAAGTTAAGCAATTTGTTGCTGGATTTTTTATATTTAATGGACCCACATTACATTTCTGCATTCCTCCATTAATCGAAAATGACAAAGTTTTATCAAAATTGATCCATTAAATTTTGAGAATGAACTCGATTCTATAAGCCTATATAAGACACACTATTGACTGTGAAACATTGTGCGATATCACTTTGTAACGTGTTCGTGAAATGACCTTATATCTCAAAAACAAAATCATGGACCCCCATTTTTTATTGCATTTTTGGATTCCACATCACAATTAATGGAAAATGACAAAGTTTAATCAAAATCTATCGAACATATTTTGAGAACGAGCACAGTTCTGTTAGCCTCATTGAAGGGGAGCATTAGCAAAGCTTCTAATTTATTCTTCTTACCACTTCATCGATGGGTAATTGGTTAGATATCATGAGATACTCAGGTATCATGTATGTTTATATATATGTTCCAAATTCTGAGACCATTTTTTGGCATTTGGAAGAACTGGACACAAAAATGATCCTCATTTTCATTTTTCTCAAACAAATACATCCAACATCTCTTGAAATATCACTTATTCCATGTACAGGACGGGAGTTTCCCTTTGTAAGAAGATTAGTCAAATTAGTGACATCAAATGATAAACTATAGAATTAAATCCTTTTTGCTGTAGATGTGCATTTGGAATATAAAAATTTACAAGTTTCCTATAGAAAAACTCAACAAAATGTGTCTAAAGGGTCAAAGTATCAATAAATTAGCATAATAGGATTTATTCAAAAAAGCCACAAGAGTCGGGTCCTGTAAAAATATTTTATCAGGGAAGCCCTACTATCTCTGAACAAAAAAACTAGCACCCTCGTTATGTAAACTCCCACATAAGATACTCAGCCAGCCATCGCATATCTGGCAAGGCATATAAATACAAATATAAACATCTTAACGAAAACCCGATATATTATAACGAAGCTACAACAACTGCTGCCGAATGCATCCCCAGTTGGCATCGTAGTAACCGACGACGGTTATATCATAATGTTAAATATACTGGAAAAAGAGATAGGACCAGAAGTCCGGGTAGCGTAATTTAACGCATCCGCACGGCAAGCAGCAGTTGCGGGTTTGAGTCCTGTTCTGGGCCGATTCTTTTCTTCCAATTTAATTTAAAATTATTTAATTAAATTATAATTATTAAATTTAATACGAGATGGCACCTAATGCCTCTTTCTAAAGTCAAATTTATTAGTAATTTATAATTATTATAGCTGTTATTTAGCCCAATGTATGGCAGTTGCAATCTTTGATTCAGTGTTGGAATTCCTGGAAAGCAAAGACAATGACTTGCAGCTCATTTTAATTAATTAAAAAAAATGACATAGCTTATATGACCAACTTATTTGCCAAATTTAATGAAACCAATTTGAAGTTACAAGATGGTCAATTAAATTTAATCTAAACTAAAGGTATAATATCTGCATTTGTTGGAAAATTTTTCCTGTACAAACAAAACTTGGGGAGAAAAGAATGCTGTTTCCAAATCTTTTAAAATTGAAAAAATGAGATAAAGATTTGCTTGCTTATTGTCTAGACTTAACGGCTCTTCATTTCGACCTCAGCCAAAGATTTGACGGCATTCTTCACTTGAGCATCCCCAATTGGGTGTTGGATCCTTTTGCAAGTAGACCCACAAGCTCAGATGAGTCCATACTAATACAGGAGGAACTTATTGAATTATCCACAAATGAAAATATGAAACCAATGTTTGAACAAGGATACCACAAATTCTGGTTACAAAAGCAGATACCAATTTTATGTCCTGCATTATGGGCTAGCGTACCGCTGTTGGTTGCTTTCCCTAGTAGAACGTGGATTAAGTACAGTTACAAGCCTCATCATGAAAAAACAAACCAATTGCAAATTAGTACTCAAGGAGGGGGTCTACAATTTGGGGGGTTTCCACCCCTTCAGCCAACCCCTTACTCTTGCCCTCAAGGAAACTTACGTATGTTATTGAAAAATTGGTTAAAGTGTACCTAGGTAACCCCAAAGGCCACATTTCCAGAATCTCGATAGCATTTACGATTAGAAATGCAAATTTTTAATTTTTGTGGGCCCGACGATGCACCTAACCTAACCTATTCTATTCCCTAATAAATTACTAATAATTTGATAATTTATTAGAATAAGTTAGGTTAGGTTAGAACGTGCATCCTCGGGCCAACAAAAATTAAAAATTTGTATTTCTAATCGTAAATGCTATCGAGATTCTGGAAATGTGGCCGTTGGGGTTATCTAGGTACACTTGAACCGAAAAATTATCAAAGAAGCCAACTATGTAATGTAAGTTGTTGTACATTGCAATGAATAAAGCTTACAATATAGCAGCATTTCTTTATGCAGCGCTCGAGAAGCACTTTACAGCGAACACACGGAAACTGATTTCTAATTGGTCAACACCGCTCGTGACGTCGTTTTGCTACACTCTCACTGCATAAAGAAACGTGGCCTGTGTAATGTGCAAATGGCACCCTTCTGAAAGTGTCGCACGAGTTGACCACCTCACCCCATGCACCTGCCCACTTTGCAAGATATTCAACTCCTAATGTGAAACTCCTGTCGTTGGGGAAGGGATTAAAAACATACCTAGTGTCTGGTAGTATCAAGGTATCCTGACTGACACTTTCATGGAGGGGGACACCTTGAAGTAAGACACCAACTCCTTGGTCATCTCTAATGTGAATCAGAGTCAAGAAAGCAAATCATCGAAGAGTCCTTTCTTTTCCCGTCTCTATCGCGGATAGGTAACTTTGAGAACCGCTGATCTAAAGTACATATGCTCACCTGATCTTTTCCTTTATCTCCGACAACAACAAACATTGTTCTATGTCCCTGATTTACGCCATTTTCAATAAGCACTCTTATTCTATTGTCTATTTTCTTTCTCATCTTTAAAATAGCTGATTTCACATTCAAGATATATTTTTCGTCTTATAGTATTACTCAACTTTCAAAAAGAGACTAGTTCAAACCACCATGCCACATACACGTGGTTTCCATAATGTATTACAACGCCATCTGCGAAAATTAAATTTATCGTGAGTTCATTTTTAACAAAATTGATAAATTAAAGTAAACGCGTATTTTAATAACATCTTATTTATTTCAAATTAGAAAAAATAAATGGTAATTAGTATCTGTAATACCAATACAGGTTTCACTTCTTGATTACAGAAACAAATAAACCAGCAATGAGTTGCTCAACTTTCCCGGCAACATTTATAATTTCAGTGGCACCATCTGTTATCATATTTTATTAAAATCTTTTTATATGTTTTAACTATTATAAAACGGCAAAAAGCTTAATTTTGAGGTAGGAGCGGGTTTTATAAAATAAAAAAAAAATTGTAAATGTTAATAACGAGTAAAATCGTCATTAAGTCCGACCCTACTGGATACCGTATTTTACGGACTATAAGACGCACCTTAATTTTTAAGCAATTTAAAAATATATATATATACCTATAAGACGCTACGGACTATAAGACGCACCTGAATTTTGGAGGCAATTTTTCGAAGAAAAAAGTGCGTCTTATAGTCCGTAAAATACGGTATACATACGATTCACATTATCTGCCAACCCCTCGACCTTTAACCACGAAAATTTAATAGCATTGATCCCTGTAATAAACAAACCTTCCTGCAAAATTTCAGAAATTTTCAACAAAATGCACGAGAGTTATTAACCGTCTCTGTGAAACTTTGTCAACACAGATGTAAGGGATATTTGCAAAATGCTAAAACTTTCTAAAGATATTTTCATTGAAGAGCACGGATGCTGTGTTTAAACTGTTTCATAAGTATAAAGGAATCATGTAATTTATATATGAATATGAAGATGTTTGTTATTTTTTGTTTCGCTATACACTCCTAGGCCGTTTGACCAATTGCTACGAAACTCGGTAATTCGCTTAAATACTTCTAACTTAATCATGTCGTACATCCCACTCCAAAATATCTATTGAATTTCTGTAAATCAATTAATTTCTATCTACATTCAATTTTCTGATTTACACGTAGCGCCATATACAGTAATATCTAGGTTTTCGTTGACTTCGGTAATCGGCGGTTTCGGTTTTCGTCGATTGCTTCGGATTTCGACGACGTGCTCAAGAGATCTCGCTGCTAATTTTGCGAAAACCAAGGGCGACCCACGCGTTTTCCGGCGCAGTATGGCGTTGTTTCTCGTTATGTGAACATTACCCCGCGACGGCCCACCATCGACTTCATTTCCCGAACACTGGGAGTTCGGTCGTGGGTTCGCGCTTCGCCAGGGCGGACTGGCCACGTAAAGTTTTCCGGGTTTTCTCCACGTCTGTAACGCCTGAATAGGAGCCAGTTACCCTTAAACGGATTTCCCGGAAGGCATTATTCTTCTCGATACGACCATCATAAACGCATACTACTACTATTACGTGCAATTACGTCACACTTTACCACGAAGCAATATAGGCTAGAAGCTCGTGTCCAACTAACTTCTACGAGACAAGACATTACCCCGCGTCTAGCCGAACAATTCCATTACTTTCATCTTAATGCTAATTATCTTATCTTTAACCTTATTGCTTTTAGTACTTAACGCTATATTAATTCTCTATAAAATGTGTTTTTGGTATGTATTTTGGAGTATCTAGAACGAATTAATTGGGGATTTACATTGATTCGTATGGATATAATTGCCTCGGTTTTCGGCGGTTTCGGATTTCGCCGATCGTTTTCGGACGGATTATCGACGAAAACAGAGGTATCACTGTATTAATGATTAATGCAACACATTTCTACAGTTGCCAGAAGAAACAAATTCTCCGCAATAGCGTGCGATTTCTTTCTTACATTTAGCGATTTTCATAACCGCTATATAAGAAGCTTTCAACGCTCTGAGATATCGTGGCATGTTTTGACATTCGTCTTCTGCCATTTCTTTTCGAACAAAAAAAAAACTCACGATCCTTAAGTGCATAATCTTCGTGCACCGTTTTCAGATGTCTTTCGAACTTCGCAGGTCAAAGGCTGTCATTGGTGAGAACTTGAAAACAAATGACACACAGAGGCTGTCGAATGCCGGATTTGCTGCGAAAACAAGAAAATCCGAACTTAACGTAACTTGTATCATATTGTCTGTGCTTTTTCTTTCCTTTATCGGGGGGTGGGGTTATACTTGCGTCGTCAGCAGTGGTGATATTCGAAATATTTAACAAGGGGTTCGCTAGCAGAAAATTTTTCCCTGACAATCACCGACAAACGAAATGGAAGTTTTGGCTAGAAATAAATACAATACATTTTCTTGCAACCATATATCTAACAATCAGTGGCGTATTTAGAACGTAACGAGCCATGGGAGAAGGCCAGGTAACAATAGTATTTTAGAGCTGTCGACTTTTTTTTTTTTTTTTTTTTTTTTCAAGGCAGAGAAATTCTTTACCGCAACGCAATATGGCGCTTCTAGAAATAGGCACATGTATGTCATCATCTCTCGAGATACATTATACTTTTTCTTTCGCTGTCCATAGCACGACACGTGTTCCACAGCCATCTTGTATTGTCTCGCGCGCGTGGCATTCCGGGATCTCTCTTATGACTGGATCTACTTTCAAGAACACTCTTGAATCGATCGCGATTAAACCTCGATTGAAACGGTCGAGAGAGATCGCACCAAGACATACTTCCTGACCTTGCTCACAATCTAGATTGAAATGCTCGGTGCAAACGGGGTATAAGGCCCTAGTTTAGTAGTATTACAGAGTATAATACGCATATTTTAATATTTTTTTTTTAAAAAAAACAAACCCGCCGAGAAATGTTCCGTGTGTTTAACAAGGTTTGGGAAACTGAAAATTTTAACAACGGATTCGCCCGAACCCGCCGAATATCACCACTGGTCGTCAGTAGTAATCCCGCTACTATTGCCAGGTTCACTTTGGATCGCAGATTCTGCATTACTCATAGATTCGCACTCTTCAAACAGCGGCACATTTTAAATATCAAGACAATTGGTTTTGTTTAGTAGTAGATTAAGTAGAATATACGGCGACAGTCCCATCGAACGTTATGCGTGACGATGGAAAACCATTGTGCGCTTGTGGAGGGCTGTTACATTGTTTGGAGGAGTGTCCGTTTTTATTCACATACTCACTCACTCTTGTCACACTGCATTGCGCACATCCGCTCGCGCCTCTCCTGGTGTTCTGCACCCCACCGTTTGGAAATCGTTGGTCTACATGGACTACTAGTGACGTAAGAATTTGTTCTTACAAGCCTACTTACTAGTCATACAGATAAACTAACAGTTTAAAAAGTTCTGCAAATATTTTCTGAATCGTCTCTTCAATGTCGGGGACCCACGAACTATTCTCGGACAAAGGAGAGAGGTTTGTCAAAAGTACATTATTGTATATGATGGGAAGAAAAGGATTAAAAGTGGCTCAGAAATTCTAATCTAATTAATCAATAGCCACAAACTAACTATACAACTATTAAAACTCAAATGTTTTTTCAAAGAAACAATAAAACTCTCATTAAGGATTTAAAAAAAAATCTTAGAAAGAAGCATTTCTATTGCCCCCCTTAATGTTTCCGTATCAAAATAATAGAGTTTACTCGACTCGGAAAAGTGAAATTTCGGTTAATTGACCGATGAAGCCTATTAACCATTCTAATTCTCTCCTTTGTATAACTGAAAACGCCACCTAGCTTTAGCTGCTTAGTTAGCTTGCATATCTTTATATCTTTGCCATCGAGTATTAGCCGCCAGCTCGAAACACTCGAAAGTAGAATGAGACTTTTAACAGCTTTCCATCAGACAGGATAAACAGTCGGATTTGAATCGCGGTATAAAATGCGTGATATTAATATGCCCTTTTAAAGTGGCACATTTAGTAGTCAGATCGGTAACCTTTTCCACCAACGAAGCGGGTGAATGTCCGGATTCAAATTTAGATCCTTCGAGAGGGCCGTACGACCCATGTCGCGTGCCTATCCTGGCTACAAAAACATTACGTCTGTATTCCAACCGTCCAGTTTTAACTCATAATAAACGGTAAGGCACGGTCGTCACTTACGTGCGGATCTTCACGTATTTTCCACGCGAAACTTTCCGAACCACCACTAACAGGGCTGGATTGTAGGCGATTGGTGCCAATCGGGCCCCGCATCACGTCAAAATTTATATATTTAAAAATAGTACATGTTACAAAAATAAATATCTAGGTATATTATTATTAAAAATAAAACAACATGTTTCAATATGTAAATTAACAGTTAATTAATTTTGTTATTTAAAGTTTGAAGGGCCCCGCAAAAAAAATTCAATCGGGCCTCGCACCTATTGGATCCGGCGCTGGCCACTAAAAACTTTCTGCCTTCAATGGCACTAATTTCCACCACGCCACACTCTTCCGTTACGGGAACCAGAAAAACCACTCGGAGACTTTGTTTTCTTTTATGTTTATTTTCAACGTGATTGGTCAATTTTCCGTCCGAAAGCGGCTTTCGTCACAGTCGACGTCGACCACCGATTCCGATGGATCGAGAGTAAAAGGAAAAGAAGAAAAAATATACCGATCTAAATGGAATGTAAATATGCGGAAATCATCGATTTCGACGGCCGGCGTGATCGTTCGGTCCAAAACATTTGGCTTCCACACCACCTCTTCTGCCCCCGGGGCCCGGGCGGTGCTCGGGCGGCGAGGACCAGAAGACCCGGAGGGTGGACCCGGAGCTCGGGTGGTCTAAGAGAAAGAACGGGTCCGTCTCTACCTAATCGATTCACTCTTTGAAAAATAACGGCTCTGGGAAAGACGAGACCAGACGGAAGGGAATCAAGAGAAGAAAAAGTTTAAGGCTCGGTTGACGTCGTAGTCGGCTGCCAGAGAGATTCGCACCAATTCTTCTCCGGGAACCGCCTGTCCCACGATGTCGCGCAGCTGGGCCACGCAGGCCTCCAGTCGGGCCGAGTCCTGAGTCAGAGGCAGATCTTCTAAAGAGCTCGAGTCCGACGCCGCATCGCCCTGAAAAGACATCAAATTCATTCTTAGAAACAATAATTAAATCCCACAAAACTATTCACTAACCAACGATTCGTAAAACAAATTAAAAACAAAGTTCGGGGCTAACTCGACGTCGATACCTTTTGCTTCCGACCCACTGAATAGCGAGGTTGAGGCCGAAGTTTTAAACGCGAAAACGTGTACGTCGGACGTTCAGGGCCGCTTTCCCTGTAAGCCTAGAAGTTTGATAATGGCCTTTGAATGTCGAGCGTGATTCCACTGACCAAACGCCACTGTCAAACTTCTTGGCTTACAGGAAAGCGGCGCCGAACGTCCGACGTACACGTTTTCGCGTTTAAAACTTCAGCCTCAACCTCGCTAATTTCGCATCTCTCTTCGCTACCACGCTGATACTCAAACTGTGGTTCGCTGACCCGTTTTATAATTATTTTTATTTAATTTTGCAAAAGTATTCGTAAAAAAGAAAAACTAGTCCGTGAACGTAAAAGGTTTGAGAAGCGCTGCACTAATACGTGTTGTGTCTATTGTTTGAAATAAAACATTTTATTCCCAAACGTAGAAGTAGTCTCAATGTGATATATTGGTTGCACATCTTGCATATATATATTATTGTTATAGAACTCTACTTTTTAAAATTAAAGGGATTAGTTATATAAAATGTATATACAGTGGTGCCTCATATAACGTACTTAATCCGTTCCAGGTGCACGTCCGTTAAGTGAAACGTCCGTTATACGAAACGCATTTTCCCATAGAAATACATGTTAAAATGTCTAATTCGTTCCGCAGCATAAAATAACCGTACTGTATCATAAAAAAATGAACATGGGGTGCGTTCTTTTATTCCTCCGCGTAACTCTACGCGAGCGACATCCGTTTAAAAATTCCTGCGGAACGCGTTCCTAAATTCCGGTGGGAGTGCGCGCCGTCGAACGGCAAAAACGGCCGCTCGTA
The DNA here is from genome assembly GCF_030686945.1 of Centruroides vittatus. NCBI lineage: Eukaryota > Metazoa > Arthropoda > Arachnida > Scorpiones > Buthidae > Centruroides > Centruroides vittatus. The sequence continues at coordinate 135,351 of NW_027122709.1, read as the reverse complement.
GCAGTAGTTTACGGTGGAAAGCAACATGGCGTCCTCCATGGCTCAGATAGTTTCGTTTCCGGGTCCATTATGTGGTTGTATGAATGAAAATTTAGAAATTGTGAAAGCGCGAGTTAGCGCACGCGGTGATGTAAGTGTCTTAACGAATTTTTTTTCATGGCTATTTTGAATGCTCTTTCAACAAATAATCCATTTTATGGTTAAATTTTACAATTGGGACCCTTCTTTTGCCTTTAAAAGCTCATATTTTAGAATTATAGATTCCTCCATCGCGATACTATCGTTAGTGCGGGCGCCGCCATCTTTCTTTCTTTCACCGTCGTTCCTAAATGCCTACAAACAACAGCGCATTCCCGTAGTAGCGGAGACGCAGAGCGACCGCTATTAAAGAACGCGCCCATGGAGCAGTCACCAATTATGCCGAAAAGTCCGTTGTTCGCAGCAAGTCCGTTGCTCGAGTCACGTAACGGCCAAACAGAAAGTCCGTTGTTCGCAGCGTCCGTTATACGAGGCACCACTGTATTTGTAAATTTTGATAATACATTTATATAGTTAAAAGCATTTAATCTTAATTATTTTAAATTAATTCGATTATTCGCACTTGTTGTCGCTGCCTTTGACATCGTGCGGACAAGCCGCCGTGTTTAAATGAAGTACAGTAATAAGAATCGATATTCCAAAGTACACTTACTAAACGAGTCTTTTTCACTCTATTTCCTTTGCGTAACATTTTATTCAATTATATTAAATGTTAAATACGTTTAAAATCCATGTTGCTGATGGTTTTGAACAGTTGATGTTTTACTTAGATTTACATAAAAGTTATTAAACTTTTACACGTATACAGTAATATGCATATCATGCGTACATTTTATGAATGTTTTTCTAATAAATATTTACAATTCCATGTTCTAAATATTTTTAGACAATGTGAAGAAACGATTCCATTCGATATATAAAATAATATTTATTTATTATTATTGAAAACTATCGAAAATTTTGTAATTTATTTAAATCCCATCGTTATAAACATACCCGCGTTTTATTTACACACACGTTTCATTATGAATAGTTTATAACAATTCATTTATATAATGATTATAAAAGTGATTTGCAATTTTCAACCTCAATTTTCTCGTCTAATTTTCAGTGTTGTGCCTTACTGCTTGGCACGTCAGCCTCACCCAGTTTGATCAAAATAGGTGACCCTGTCAATGCCGTCCCCTTCGTCAGATACTTTTTGTTTGGATAAGTAAGTATCAAAAAGAGAAATTATCCATTCTTACTGCTGGCAAATAGTACAAAAAATCATTTTTAGTTGTTCTTCTTATAGCAATTTATTTATAATTATTAAATTTAATGTGAGATGGTGGCTTAGCCACCTACCTATGGCCAAATTACTTAATTATTAATTACAGTGTAATAAAAAAATTATCAACCTCCCTTTTTATAAAATAACATGAAAATAAGTGGGTGTGGCAACAAATCACATCCTGACACAAGAGGGTGTATTGGGATGTTGTGGTGAAACCTGCTGTCCTAGAGGCACAAGTGCAGTGTTGTGTGTGAAAAGCTACTGTAAAAAAATTATCAACACCATCATTGTAATTGTTTGTAAAGGAAAAGTGTATGTATGGTATTCGTCCTCATACTGCCGTTGTGAAGATAAAGGTATCTGTGGTTGATGATAGAAAATTATAAATTTATTCAAAAATTACTATCAAGTTTAGTTGTGGGAAAGTAAGAATCTCAGCGAGATTCTTACACTTTCCCACAACTAAATCATAAAAGACAGATTTGCTAGCCTGAGGTCTGAATGGGTATCTGTCATGCAGAAAGCAGAGAGAATAGAAAGGCATAAGAATACCATATCAAAATATCCCAATAAAATCCAGAGTAAGGCTGGCAAGAAGGTATCTGGGCAAAATGAATAGCTGACAGTGAGCGTGAAACATTATGTTTTCCAGGTTCTGTCCAAAAGAATCAGTTTGGCAAAGAAGATTTGTGACTAGTTGAACCACAACTTGACCTATCCGACCATGTGAAACATAACAAAGAGCTCTTGTAACTTCAAAAACATGAAAAAAAAGAAGCCCAATTCTTCTGCCTTGACGTATCAAGCGACCTTTGACATTTACAAGAAATCATCATACGTAGGAGCAGCAATGCAAAATGTGATTTTTTCAGATGAAAAAAGTTCAATCTAACGGTTCTGATGATTGCCAATATTACTGGTATGATTTGAAAAATAACCAGAAAATTTTTTGCAGTATACTGGTAGCAGAGGTTTGCTGATGATTTGGGTATTTTTTTGTAGATGGTAAGAGCAGTTTGGCTGTAATCAATGCTAATCTGAATGCCAAAAGATATCAACAAATGTTTCAACAGCATCTGCTGCCCATGGCCTCTGAAATTGCTGGCAACAACTATACTTTCTAGCAAGATAACACAACGAGCCATGTGGCTCACAGAACTCAAATGGGCCAACATGTCTAGATCTTAACCCCATAGAAAACTTATGGGTAACTTGTGCTGCATGGTCTACACCAGTGATTCCCAAACTTTTTCGATCCACCACCACCTTTGTTCCATAAAGTTATACCCAACGCCCTCTAACCCATTTTGTCTTGTGCGAGAAAGGATTGGAAATATTCTTATGAAAACTTTTCTATGAATCTCACACTTTGTGCCCTTACCATACATTCTTCTCAACATCTGGAAACCATTAAATGCAATGTTTCCTCTTATCAGTTTAACAGAGGAAAGGGAATGGCTGTTAGTGACCCCAACTTTTGCCTTTGGTCACCGTTCAGTACCCTACTTCTAGTGCCCCCTAGATTTACTCACTGCCCACATGGGAGCATTATCGCCCACTTTGAGAAATGCTGGTCTACACCAATGAAAAGCAGTACAACTATACCCAAGAGTTGCAGTCTGTGGTTTTCCATGCATGGGATCAAATTCCCTTCTGTTGATCTAAAGATCTGGTTATGTTGATGAAAGACAGAATGTTTTTGATTTTAAATAGAAAAAAGGCAATTGACTATTAAAATAATTATTAAAAATAGGCCAGGACGATTAAATACAATTAAAGAAGAAAAAATATATTTCTCTTTCAGACAATACATACAAAATGTGTCTTTTTATCTAGACGTCCTTTCTCACGCAGTTGAGGGATAAGACAATTCCATGGCGGAGTCGACCTTTTATTTGAGGCTTCTCGTCCGCCTCACAATGTAAAATAGTCCAATAATTTACAATTTAATCGTCCTAGCCTATTTTTAAAAATTGTAAATTATTTTTTAATTGTGTTGCCACTGCCAGAGGGAAACTATTGGACTATTTTACATCGTGAGGCGGACGAGAAGCCTCAAATAAAAGGTCGACTCCGCCGTGGAATTGTCTTATCCCTCAACTGCGTGAGAAAGGACGTCTAGATAAAAAGACACATTTTGTATGTATTGTCTGAAAGAGAAATATATTTTTTCTTCTTTAAGACTATTAAAATAACTTTTGTCTTGTTTTTTGATGGCTTTGTGAGAAGTTGATAATATTTTTTACAGCTGTTTTGAATACAATTCAGTTCTGCAAAACATTTTACAGTGTATTTACAAATTTGCAATTGACATTAATATGTATGTTGATTTTGATCATTATTTGTGAAAAAACCGCACATTTTTCCACATTTCCGGTTTCCACATTTTTAAAAGCAATGATAACAACCTTTTTGTAGTGATGATAATTTTTTTACCACCCTGTAATTAACCTTAGGTATCCTGATAGACATTGCTACTGTTTGTTCAATATTTAAATTAATTATTAGGTTGGTTGCATGTGGTCTTATGATAATATTTGGCCTGATTTTATTTTTTGAAAAATATATTTTTAATTATCTAAAAAGTTATAAAAAGAATAATTAAAAACTATAGATTTACCTCTTTTCCTGAGATATTCATTGCCGAAGTTAATTCTTCAATATCTAAAAGACTAGATGACATAGAACTTGGACTATCCGGACCCAAATACTGTGGACAAGACAGTTCTTCACTTCTTTGAGAATTCCTTGTAAGCAAATTTTCAAATTTGGTTATTAATTACATTTTAAACGTTTCAGTTCATTAAATGTATGTTTAGCAGAAACCGTCATCTAATGAGAATTTCTGCTAAACTGAAGCATTGTTAAATTAAGTTATTTCTTAAAATATTTCTGAATTTTTTAATTTTATATAAGTATGTTTTTAAATGCATAATTGAATTATTTTATTAAAACTTGATTATGAAGAATTGTTATAGAAATGGTTTATATGTGAATAAATTAGGGTACATTTTACTTTAAGAAGTTCATTATTAATAAGTTTTAAAAACTACAAGACTGAAATAATACTATTTTATGGATGATTTTACTATACACACCTTAACTCGACCCAAGCAATCATTTCTTCAACTTCAGATTGTAAATCTTCTGGTAAATCATAAAATACTTCACTTTTTATAATATCTTTATTCATGCTGATAAATTCAAGTGCAGCTCTCTGAAAACCAAAGATAATTATTTAAGTTAGATACAACCGAGGGACAAAAGTCTGCAATAATCAACGTTTTTTAGCTTCAGTAACTTTGTTGCCCTATTAAAAAAAACTAATCAAATTTACATTAAAATTATTAATAAAGTAGAAGAGACATTCTTTTTCTTTTAAAACACCACAAATTTTATTATGAAATTATTTATTTTCACAGTGCAATAGTAAAAGTAAAAAACATATCATGCAAAAATCCTGCAACACAGGAAAACAGAGAGAAAGTCCTACAAATTTGAGTTTAGTATTGTGTGGCTCCACCTTTGGCCTTAAAAATTCTTTCTGGCATGAAAGAAATTAAATTTTTACATTCTTTAACAATAATTTCCTTCTATCCTACTGTATGTTTTCCTCAAAATCTTTCAAAGTTAAATTATGCTTTTGTTTCAGTTGTTTCTTCACTTTATCCCATATTTTTTCTATGGAATTAAGGTCTGGTGGATTGCCAGGCAAATGTGATGTATCTATTCCCATATTTTCAAAATATGATTTTGTTTTATGATCTGTACAAGCAGGTGCATCATTCTGTTGGTAAATGTATTCACCATCAGAAAATAATATTTAGATGTTGGTATATGATTTTTATCCAGTATATTAATGTAAACTGATGAATCAATGTTAATGCTTCATAATTCATAACCTCCCAAGTCCATAAGCAGTTAAAGTTCCATACATTGTAATCCCTGGTGCAAATTTTTGTGAGGTCCTGGACAGGTCTAAACCGTCACCAAATTTGCAAACAATTTATTAGATTTAAAAAGAAAAGAAAAATGTTTGCAGATAGTTATGATTTTTTGTTTAATTAAAAGACATGACCTGACGTCATAAACAATTGAAGGAATGTAGTTCTAAGATTGACCATCTCTGGTTGGGAGATCACTTAGAGTTTGACCTTTCCGAGATCCAACTCGGGATCTTGTTATGCTTAGTGACAAGTGAATGACCATTTGGAAAGTGAGGACAAGAGAGAACAACCAATTGGAGTGGGCAATCAAAGGCAAAAACTTATTTAATCCCAGTCTTTGATGACAACATAATGCATGGAGAGAAACAACCAGACAGAGCAAGAGTGCATCAGCACAGCTCAGAGGACAATGCACTGGGGGAGACAGCCAGAAAATGTGCCCAGTTGGACATAATGCCAAGACCAGAAGAGAGAGCACAGTGCATACATAACATCAACATATAACAGAAGTTTCTTCTACCTGTGTTTCCGTACCATGCCATCAGGGTGAAATCAACAGCACCCCTCATCAAAGACTGTTGACCACTATACCAAAATTGTGCATCTCCAACATCACATTCAAGTCAGCAAAACACATCCTGCCACTGCCATTGTAGCAGCCAGCCAAGGGCTACAGCTGTTACAATATGTACTGGTGGCAACACCAGCGGTAAATGAGAGCATCGGTTGTCAGTCGTCTGTCATACAACTTACCACGTGTATGTCCACTTGTAATGTATTTAATTAATAGTTTATAATAAATAGTTCTTAAACTTTACTTAAATACAACCAAGATCCAACATTATAACATGGTGTCGGAATTACAGTCGTCGTCGTCTTCCTACTAGCAGCATCTCGAAATAATGAGTTCACCGGTCAGTAACGCAGGTCAGCCATCTTCAACTTTGTCCCATTTAAGTGGTCAACAGGAACTATGCGGCAATCCAGTTCAATCGTTATTATTAGAAGGAAATTTAGCTGATAACTGGTCAATCTGGTATCAGAAATTTAAAATATTTTTGCGGGCTAGTAATTTACGAGAAAGTGAAAGTGATTCCCGTAAAGTCACCATATTTTTACATTTTGTCAGAGAAGATGCGTTACAGGTTTTCAATTCCTTTAACTTGGATATGGACAATTGTCAATATTTGGATGTAGTAAAAAAATTTGAGTCTCATTGTAAACCTAAAACTAATCTCACAATTGAGAGATATAATTTTTTGACCAGAAGACAAAAACAAGACGAGTCAATCGAAGACTTCGTAACTGCAGAAGGCAGAACATGTTAGGCTTAAGAACCTAAGCCTAACATGTGAGTTCGATAATCTCTGAGAGAGTTTGGTCCGAGACATGTTTATTGTTAGTTTGTCGTCAAATAATAAAGTCATCAGAGCTAGGCTACTTCAGGAAGAAGGCTTAACCTTAATGAAGGCCATCAGCATAGTCAAAAGCATCGAAATTACTCATTGTCAGGCAGAGCAGATTGAAAAGAACAGTGATGCTCAGATACTTAAAATCGAAAGTTCAATCACAACAACATTCGTCGTGGAAATCTACAAAATAAAGCAACAAGTAGCAGAAGGAGGACAGTCTTAGGTGGTCATCGAGAATTGTCATTGGCAAAGTTCTCGAGGTTTCGTCAAGCAGGTCAAGACAATCAATTATTATGTACGTGTTGTGGACATGTCATTATGCAAAATGTTGTCGTACTAGACAAGTAAAATATGTTAATGTTAGTGATGATCGTAGTAATAGTAATAGTAATGATAGTAATAAGTCAGATCTCTTTGTCATTAGATCTATTAATAGTTATAATAATCGGTTAAGTGAGCCATGGTTTCTAAAACTTAAGATTAATAACAAAGTGTTAGAATGTAATTTGGATATGGGTGCTCAGGCTAATGTAATTTCAGTAAGAAATTATAAAAGTTTAAACATTGATAAAAAAATACAACCTACGGCTGTAAGGCTTACGTTGTTCTCAGGAAATGATATACCAGTTTTGGGAACGGTGTTAGTCAATGGCATATTCAATGATAATTTGTCAGCTAGTGTTCATTTTACAATTACCAATACTGATAGTCAGACCATTATAGGGCTACCTACAATCCAAAGACTAGGTTTAGTCAAAAGAGTATTTAAAATCAATAATCATGAGTTAGTCCTGTCACAGTACAAAGATGTATTCGAGGGTCTTGGTTGTCTACCAGGTGAATATGATATATCCGTTAACAAAGATATAGTGCCAGTGATAGCACCTAGAAAAATACCATTTATGTTAAATAAAAGGTTTAAAAAAGAACTGGAACGTATGCAATCTTTAGATGTTATAGCAAAAGTAAGTGAGCCTACCGAATGGGTAAATTCAGTCGTTATTGTTGAAAAGAAAGATAAGTCATTGCGAGTCTGTCTAGATCCAAGAAATCTGAATAGAGCAATAAAGAGGTGTCATTATCCATTACCAACTGTAGAAGAACTGAGGTCAAAATTAGCTGGTGCTAAGTATTTTTCAACTTTAGATGCACAGTCTGGATTCTGGATGATAAAACTGAGTGAAAACAGTTCGAGGCTAACCACATTTAATACGCCTTTTGGTAGATTTAGATTTAAGCGTCTTCCTTATGGTGTGTCAAGTGCTCCAGAAATTTTCCATAAAATCATGACTGATTGGCTCTCAGACATACAAGGAATCATGATATATCTTGATGATATACTGATTTATAGTCAAACATTAGAATCCCATAACGAGATACTGCAAAAAGTCCTAGAAAAAGCTCGTCAAATTAATTTAAAGTTTAATAAAGATAAGTGTCATTTTCTAATGAGAGAAGTCAAGTATTTAGGTCACATTTTTAGTCAAAATGGTACGTGTCCTGATCCAGCTAAAGTTAGTGCAATATGTCACCTACCAGCACCTAAGGATATAACAGAACTTAAACGTTTTTTGGGAATGGTAAATTTTTTGGGATCCTACATTAGTAACTTAGCTGATAAAACCGTCAACCTAAGTCTATTGTTAAGAAAGAATATAGCATTTCATTGGTCAGAGAAACAGCAGCCAGAGTTTCAATTATTAAAGGAGTTAATAAGCAATGCCCCAGTCTTAACTTATTTCCATCCTAATCAGCCTTTAATGTTGTCCGTGGATAGTTCAAAGGCGGCAGTTGGTGCAGTCATACTACAAAACAAGAGACCCATAGCTTATTCATCAAAGTCATTGACAGAGTGTCAGTCACGTTATGCTCAAATAGAAAAAGAGCTGTATGCAATTCAGTATGGTTGTAACCGGTTTCGTCAATATATTTACAGTCATTGGGTCATTGTGGAAACTGATCATAAACCTCTGGAGACATTATTTAAGAAACCATTGTCTGAAGTGCCAGTGCATCTACAGCGTATGATGCTGAATCTGCAACAATATGATCTGAATGTTACATATAAACCAGGCAAATTCCTGTTCATAGCAGATACTTTAAGTAGGGCTCCAGTAGATCCACCTGATGCAGAGGATTCTCTAGAGGAAGATCTCCGTATACATGCAAACTTATTGATGACTAATCTTGCAGTGTCCCCTGAACGTCTAGAAGAGATTAAACTAGCGACCCTGATGGATGCAGATCTCCAAATCATTATGAAATATTGTCTTACTGAGTGGCCTATATCAAGAAACAAGCTTGACTGTCAATTAAAACCTTACTTTAATATACGTCAAGAATTACATATCATCAATGGTTTATTGTTTAAAGGTCGTCTACTTGTAATTCTTTTAAGTCTTCATTTCAAACTATTAGACATTATTCATGAAGGTCATTTAGGCATCGAAAAATGCCAAAGACAAGCAAGAAGTGTTGTATATTGACCAAACTTAAATGTCGATATAAAAAACAAAGTAGAGCAATGTCATGCCTGCATTAAATTTAGAAGAGCAAAAACCTATTATGACCAGCACACTAAAGTCTTATCTCCTTTAAAGGAAGATGATGAAGTATACTATAGAAAGAGTCCAAAAGAACCTTGGTCACCTGCTTCTGTTGTCAAAGTCTGATGCCTAGAACATATGTCATTACAACACCAGATGGAATTCACTATAGAAGAAACAGACATCATTTATTGAAGACTCCCAGAACAACAGAAATGCCAACTTGGAAAATAAAAGATACAGTTAACAGCATGCCTATATCTAGTCCAATTACTCCTGAGCAGGCGAACAGCCAAACAGAACCTGACAAAATAACTGAACCTGTCTCAGCACAACCCAGAGTTCTGACAACTCGCTCTGGCAGGCAGATAAAAAAGCCTCGCAGATTTTCCTTTTGTGAGAATGACGAAAGTCCATAAAATTCATAAACATACTATATTGTTAATGTTTGCAATTTCAAAAAAAGAAGGGGGGCATGTTACGATATGTACTGGTGGCAACACCAGCGGCGAATGAGAGCATCGATCGTCAGTCGTCTGTCATACAACTTACCACGTGTATGTCCACTTGTAATGTATTTAATTAATAGTTTATAATAAATAGTTCTTAAACTTTACTAGTCTTAAATACAACCAAGATCCAACATTATAACAATGGCTGCTAAAATGGCAACTCCACCAATACTTCACATTGGACTATATCCACTTGGTGAACAGACTTTAGGATCTGCCTTGATAAACTCGGACTCTCTGCCATCCATTGTTGTAAGCAACTTTCAGTTCAAATAAACTGTTTTATTTACAGGAGCTTGTATTTGTGTTTCTGCCACCACCACCTACATACTACAGGATCCTCAACTATCCAGACATGGAATTAATAATTCCTCCCTAGTCAGCTAATCCATATTTTATAGTCATAAAAGAGCTTCTTGTCTCGAATAATTATTGAAAATAATATCTCAAATACAATAGTACAGATAACAGAGACTTATCATACTCTAATGGTAACATTAAAATGACGCTTCTACCATAAGAATGCAACTTTATTACTGGTATGCACAAGACCCTCATCAGCCATACATAAAAATATATAGATATCTACAACAAAATATATTATGTTTACAATTAAAATAACACAAAAGTTTAAGATTCCATTACAAAAAGAAAATTTCTAGAAACTAACCTGTTGTAGAATCAAATTTGCGGAGAAACACAATTTTATAATAAAATTGTGATCTTTTAAAAGAAAAAGAATGTCTCTTTCTATTTTATTAATTATTTTAATGTAAATTTGATTAAATATTTTTATATAGCAACAAAGTAAAAAATCATTGCTTGTTGCAGGGCTTTTGTCTCTTGGTTGTATATTGTAGTCATTTTATATCATTTCAAAATTTATAATAAAAAATAAGTTTCATAATATTGTTGAACTCTATATTTTAAATTAATTTAGTTAATATATCATGTAAATTAAAAATTGATGGTTTTTTGGTAGTGTTTGTTCATAGATTTTTTTAATCCAGTGTTATTCTTAACATAAAAAAAAATCTGATGTAATGCAGAGTGTATATAAAAAACAAGCAAAAACACTCAATGTTTTCATTCAGTAATTTTTATCAATTTATATCAGAAAACAAATTAATCATTTTGCATACCTTTTTATTAAATTAATACAATAGTAATTTCAGAATATAGAAAAGCATATTAATATATTATTCACCACCATTATTTCTTAACAAATTTTGAGTTTGTTTTTTTTTTAAAAAAACATAAATGCAAGTTTTACTTTCTTGAAAGTTAATAAGTTTAATAATATATTCTGATGTACTAATATCGCACCATATTGATTTACTTGTTAATTAAATTGTTATCACATTGTAAATTTTGTTGGAAAATATTTAATTATATTAATTAACACTAATTTAACTTCCAGACTAGCAATGGCAAAAATTTAAATAAAGTAGATACTTACCCTTAAAAATTTAGCATTGAACTGATCACCTATACTAAGTAGAAACAATGCCGAATCTTCGTCAATGTGTTTTTTTAATGATTCTTCGGAAATTTGTTTCAGTGAGTCAACCTGTAATTTATAGAAATAATACATAATCAAGAATGAATTATTATTGAAAAAAATTCAAAAATATAACAAAAATCAATGCCTTCCTTACAGATGAATATATTGTACTGTACATATATATTAGTATATATATATATACTAATACATATATATACAGTGGGTGATCGGTTAACTAACATAACCCATACCAAGACCATTCTCGCTAACCGAATTTTTCATTAACTGTTTATCGATTTACCATAGATTTTTGTGGAAATTTGATTAATTCATTGTGAAGACCCCAAAAAATAAATAAAACGTTATATACTTTCTTACTATGTTTATTTACATATAATAACAAACTAAAAGCAATCTCTCCATTTTTTCATGGATGGCACAGCTTTATTTCTCAGATGTAATTTTTGTTACTCTTTTATCTGCTTGAGTCTTTTTGATTTTATCTCTCTTAGCTAAGATTGTATCTACTGTAGATCTGTTGAAGTCATCTGCCTACAATACCAGACATCTTCTGCCCATTCTCCGCCTTGCCTATTATCTCTTGCTCAGTTTTATAGTAAACACAGTTCTTGACACTCAACTCTTTTTAAGTTCCATAATATTATCAGTTTTTTTTAAATATAAAGTTCAGAAAACACACAAAAATTCAGAGAATAGAAATTAACTAGTGCTAAAAAGGTTATGTATACAACTGTGAAAGTCTCATTCTGTAAACCATGTATATATGCCATAAAAATATACTTTTACAAATCTTAAATGCAACATCGCTTCCCGTGTTTGTTCTGTGAGATATTCGTTATCCAAACATAAAAATCTTTTGCGAAAGTGTTTGTTGTCTGATTTGTTCACAGTCCGAACTGTTCATTAACCGATCACCTACTGTATTTTCTTTTACTCTATCTGGAATCTGTAACTGGTGCGTAACGCGTATATATTGTATATCACGGGTGACAAACGTTTTCGAACAGGCATGTTGCTCTTCTTCAGGTCAACTGGTTAAGGAATTTCCTGGACGGAGTGTATGTTATTCAGTGTCTAGGAGATTCGCTTAACCAGTTGACCTGAAGAAGAGCAATGTGCTTGTTTGAAAAAGTTTGTCACCCGCGATATACAATATACACGCGATACGCGCCAGTTACAGGATCCAGAGAGTGTAGGTTTTACCCCAGTGCTCAAGTTGGAATCATTTCTGTGCATTTTCTTTAATAATCATTTGTAATTTTTACCTTTTTAAGTTTATAATTATAATTTTTGTCTTTATTGTAACTTTTATCTTTTTGATCTTTTATATCAAGATTGTTATTTATTATTCTTTTGAGGAGTGACCATTATGCTTTATAGTATTGCCAATGTAATCTTCTAATAAATAATAAAGAATTGTGATATTAATTAGTTTGATTAAAATCACAATGTTTATCAAAACTAAGTTGTCATTTAAAAATATTGAAATTATATTCTAATAAAAATAAAGGTTGTTTACATTACGAACTAGGAAAAAAAATAATACAAATTATTTCATAGTCAAAACATCAATTAAAATGAAAAAAATCCAACTGAATGTATTAACTAAAATTAATACAAAAAAACTTTAAACTCAGTAAAAATAGAACATTTATTAATGGAATGAATGTTTTTGACCATGTACAATGTCCATCTTCAGGTTCTAGAATGGAATTAATGAATAGAACAGGAAACACATTTGAAATTAAAGACATTTGAAAATTACAAATTTACATAGCAAGTCACAATGCAGGAACATAAAATATATTAAATATATAAAATAGGAATAAATGATTAACAAGAAAAATATTAAATACAAAATAAAATAATAAATAAACACAGCAATAGATACAAATATTGTTATTAAAAACTATAAACATATCAAATGGTAATAAACAAAACTATAAAACTTTCAAATAATGCTCTCTAAGCATGTGATATGACTGCAGTATCTTTAAAGTCAATAGCGGCCCTTTCTTACTAGCCTTATAAATTTTGAGAGTTTCCAAATATTTCTATATGTATATATAGATCGTGCTGATATAAGGATTCTACCTGGGGTCTACTCAGTTCCTTTACAGGATAACAAAGTGGATCATAGCTACAAATACATGAAGGAACTTTATAGATCTTTGAGCACTAAAATGAGAGAACATCATGAAATCTTTAGGAAGTCCCTATGTACAACTGCCTTGCCTTTGCTCGTAACAGTAATGTGGATGTTTTTTACAATAGGGCAAGCCTACTACATCGTGCTTTTTGGCTATGACTCGACTCAAACGGTCCAGGTTGAGATGCTTGAGTATGGTATTTGAATTAAGTCAACTCATAATTTTGAGATCAATCAACATCAACCTTAATTAATTCTAACTGTAAATTATGGTTACAAGAAAATAATAAATTAAACTAAATTGTTATCCTATGCATTAAAACTATAGGCCAACTCTCTGATTACATCATAGCATTTGAAAACACTGCTAACTGCTTCTTTTAAAATAAATAAATTTACAAGATAACACACAAACAAGTAAAATGGCAAAGCCATTTTTGGGATGAGACTATGGTTTGGAGAGTGTGAGCAATGCATGTGCAAATCTCGCACTCGTGCCTGTTTGTATAAACAGTCTCAGCATTTTGTATTTTCTTTTGACCCGTTCTCGGTCCCCCGACTACCCACAAGTCTGGTTTATTTTATGTGCGTATGATTTGGGCACCAAATACTCTGTGCCAAATTGCAACTCCTGACATGTACTCCTTCATACCTCTAAGGTGTGCAGCCATTGACAGCAGTGCAATTTCAGAGACGCAACATAGTCTCGTCAATAATGCAACTATTTTCATAATAATAAAGCAAAGAAACATTAGAAAATTAATATAGACTGAGCTTCACCTTTAGTAATGCTATGTAGTATCAGTAAACCTAACTATTTTGCAAGAAATTTTACAATACTTTAGCTTGTCTATAAATTGTAACCAATAAGACAGGTTCTTTCAAAAGAATTATGTAAAAATGAAAGATGTTGGCAATTATAAAAACATATCAAGTGCTAAGATGACCATATCTTAACCATCTATGTATTAGAATCATGCAGCCACTCCTATGGAGCAATGGCTGCTGCATAGGCACATGGTATATAGTGGGACAGATTATTCAAAAGTTTTATTTTTGTTCTAGCAATTTTCTGTGGAATGTGTACCAATATGGATTAGATACATGAAAATACGACACATTTATGCATAATTAATTTCAAATTTTATTTTTAACTTGGATATAAGGAGAAAAATATAAATATTGAATGAAATTATGAAACTTCTTTTCTCATTTATCACAATCATAAATAATTTTACCTCATAGCGGTCACTCAACTGCATCAAATCTGCAAGCTGTTCGGTGGACAGTTGCATGGCATCAAGTTGACCTCCATATAAGTATTCCAAAAATATATGAAATATTGTCGGATTTGTGTCGTGAATAATTATTTTTCTAGTAAGAAAAAAATTAATTAGAAAGTTATCTGATTAATTATTTAAATCACAATTGTCATTTAAAACATTTTCAACATATTACAAAATTCATAACAAAATAAAAATATTTTTTACACTTACAAGAGATCTCAGTACTGTTATTAGTAATGATATTATATGTATCAGATATAATATATACAAATTGAAAAAACATACAGACAGGTTTATCACATACAACATATTTAATTACATGCTATAAGTAATTATATAACCAATATATGTTTTTTATGATGTTTCTATATGTATGAAACAAATAATGACAGCAGACCTATCTTAATGTTTATACCATTTATTTATATATATTAGGGTGTCCCTTATTTTTCGAATATATTTTTTTTTCTAACACATAGTGCCTAGTTTTGTTTATTTTACCCTTAAATATTCCCACAAAAAATTTCAGCTCATTTTGATCACTAGAACCCGTGCCGACTTGCATCGATTTATTTCCATACATACAGTGCTAGAGAAGTGGCACGTATTTGCTTTGTTCACCAATCTAACACAATTTGTCGGGCTACTAACACGTATAGTTTTTTTTTTTTCGAAGATGTCAGTGGAATTATGAAGCACTGAGAAAATATGTTTTTTAGTGCTTCATAATTCCACTGACATCTTCGAAAAAAAACTATACATGTTAGTAGGCCGACAAATTGTGTTAGATTGGTGAACAAAGCAAATACGTGCCACTTCTCTAGCACCGTATGTATGGAAATGAATCGATGCAAGTCGGCACGGGTTCTAGTGATCAAAATGAGCTGAAATTTTTTGTGGGAGTATTTAAGGGTAAAATAAACAAAACTAGGCCCTATGCGTTAGAAAAAAAAAAAAATATTCGAAAAATAAGGGATACCCTAATATATATATATATATGCTTCCTGAGTTTTGCAACTTTTTAATCAATAAACTTTTACCAAAGATATAAAAAGCATTAATAATAAAAATATTTGGTTAGATTTACCTATGGTAGTCAAAATGGCGACCTTCTAAAATAACCAAAAGGTGCCTAGATTTATACTTTACTTTAAACTAAAACATTTTTAAAACAGAAATTTTCTACTTATTTTTTCTTGTGCTTTTGGTTTCATTTTCTTCGTTTGAATTGAAGAAAAAAATTCTACCTTAAATCCATCTAAAACTGGACGTAGTAAATTACGAGATTGGATATATCAGTTGTTCAAACAGGTTTTGGCTGGAGTGTACATAACAATTTAAGCCTCTGGGGATTTAAGCCTTGCAGTTTGCTTCTCTCGCAACTTCGGCTGTGATAGGCAATGTCTCCTCGGAGAGTTGCACCTACAATGCTCACCCACATTGTGGTTGCTGTGTTGGCCACGTTGTCTCATGGCCTCAGAACACACAAGAAAATTAGCCTTGGTTATGAATGTTAAAGGATGAATCTCTAACCTCCAGAATGTCTGTCGGGAGCACAAACAGTCAGACGCCACCAAAATTAAAATTTAATAACAATTATTGTAATGATAAAAAAAAATTTGGGAATAAATTTCATCTAAATAACTTAGTTTTATAACAATCGAAAACTTACATAGGGTACACACATCACGCAATGACAAACCTTCACACACGTCGCACAATCTATTAATTTACATATTACCACGAGAAACAGTCATCTACTATGTCATGTTTATTAATTTGCATTTTTACGCACAACCACATGCCGCTATCATCAAAAATGCATATTTTGTCACACGTGTTGTTAGAGATCTCCATCTGTCAACATTTTCACCAATAATTACCAAATAAATTCGTCTTCCTACATTTTTTAGGACGACAGTTAAAAAGTAATCACCATTGGGCACATTATCCTACTTGTTAAATTTGAAAAAAAAAGAAAAATTGTACAAACTTTAATAAAACACGAACACCATTCGAAAACATAACAACATGCACCATATGTCTACTCCATAACCGAACTCGATATTCGCATAATTCCTCATATTTCCAGATTGTAAAATTTTAAAGAAAATTTGCATATAAAATCATCAGTACGATAAATTCCATCTATGTTTCACTTCTAAACATGCTTGCCATCGAGATTACCGGAAGCGCTGCCATTTTGACTACCATAGGTAAATCTAACCAAATATTTTTTATGATTTCAATTCTAATTAATCAGAATCTATATTAGACAAAAAATTTTCTAATATGTAAATAGTAATTCGATAAATTTCATACACAAAAAAAAGTAAAAAATAATTTTTGTATACATTATATTCAACAATAACTACAAAAAAATGGTACTCTTATTACTTCTAATGTACTGTACTTATGTTTTCAGAAAAAGTGTTAAGAATAAATTTTCTTTTATCAACTTATAATCTTATAGCCTGAAAACTTTTACAATATGATATTGTATTAAAATATCATTTTGATTATATTGTTTAATTATGAATTTGATAATTTTGCAATTATTTCTATTAAAGATTTTTCAGTTCAATAATCAAATTTGATTTATTTGATTATTGAACTGACTATTTAACTTTCTGTTTTCAATTTAAATTGTGTGTGACATCTAACCTGATTTTTGGTTAAATTTTAAAATTTTTCAATGATTTAATCTGATTTTCTATACAAATCTGAAAAAGTTTACTTAGTGAGCATGAGCTTATAGAAATTTATGTTTTTTATCTTGGTAAAATTATTAAAAATCACAGTACAAACTTGTCTATGGATTCCCTCATTCCACTGAGAAGAGCTTTCCTAAACCAGTCACAACGTGATGCAATTATCACACAGTGTGCTTTAATGACGTGTCTCTTCTCTTCTTCGTGCGCAGAAGCAATTTTTGTTTGTTCACGAGTTTGATCGATTAAGCCATCTGAAGAATCTAAAAAGATTGGAATAATTATACTAATTGAATAAAAATAGAATTTTAAATGTTTAAAACAAAACTCTAATTTTATATTATTCTAATTCTAATAAATACCACAGACACTGGAACCTATATATAAGAACCAAATGTTTGCTTACCACACAACTTCCAACACAAAAGGTATTCTAAGACAAATGTTTTTGGCCTTCAGAGGACCTCTTCAGGTAAAGGAATAAGATAGAAGTATAGTTCTACTGTGATTCCAAACATTCAAAAAATTTAAACTAGATAAAGCTAGTAATATTCAAACATCATGCTTAAGGCATTCTGAACTGTTTAAAAGTTTCATTCATTCAACCAATAGCAATTCTGGTTATTTTTCTAGGTGTTCTTACAGTTGGATAATATAAATATAACTAGCAGATTCAGATATTAAAAACTAAACCATATCAGGAATCCATATGCAAACTCAGTATAACTTGCCAAGCTTGTGATAGATTTAATTTGTCTTTGTTATTAATGTAGCCTCTGATACAATCCTGTTTGTAGATTTCGATAGTTTAGGCTGTGGCGGTACTCACCATGCTGTATTTATTTTGTGAATGATCAAATGTGATGTTTCTTTTGTACTAAAAATATTATTATGCATGTTTATTATTAATGTTCTATCAGTGTAAATACAGTAGAGACTCGTAAATCAGAACCCCGGTAATCGGAATCGCCGGTAATCGGCATGATTTTCAGTCGGACTGTGTTGTGCTGAATCGAATGTTTTTGATACTAGATTTACTTCTAAAGTATAATTTTCATGTTTTTATATTCTTCAATATATTTATTTTGTTTGTACCAAAATGCAGAAATAATTTTTAATGATACAATAGCATCGATTATTATTATAAAAATTTTCGTTGGGCTTAAAATCGACGAAAATTCAACACGAAGCGACACGCAACAGAGAAAAATTTGAACATCGGACAGGTTAATATATTTATTTGTACATAATCGGTAATCGGAACAAATCACTAATCTGAACAAACCCAGTCCCCAATTGATTCCGATTTTCGGTTCTCTACTGTATTTGTCTATATTTTCATTTTTCTAATTTGTGTATTTGGATGTAACATAAGGGGACACTACAGGTGATATATATATATATATATATATACATACATACATACATACATACACATATACATAGGGGATGTAAAGGAGCATGGGATATATTTTTTCTTATGTGTGAGGTGAACAAAAGAACTGGTTGGAGGTACAAGAGGTACAAAAGAACCAAGTGGGAAGAGAAGTGAACTTTGTGAACAATCCAATCCGTTTCCATCAAAAGAGAAAAGAGACCAAGGGCTGTATTCTGGTCACTTATCTCTCGTCTCTTCTTTTACCAATGAATGACGTCAAAGCGAGAGATGAAATTTATCTCTCAAACACAGTGGTGATTCTGGTCGTTCAGGTTGATTATACATGTTTGGGTTATCTGCACGTGCAACACAGTATAGAATTTTAACCAATGAAATTGTAAAATTTTTGAAAATGCAGAGTACGTAATCATAGATAACGTGACAAGGAAAGTGTTCATGATTCGTGAAAGAAACATGTTCAAATAAAGCACGTAATTTTGATGGAGTTATGTTTTTGTTTTATAATGGTTTTACAGATTGTAACGTCAATTTGTCTCTTAACAAATAAAAATTTTAATAACATAAGTTAGAAAAGCGTGCGTACTTAGATACTTTTTGAAATATTACCATCTAATTTCTCCTTAACTATCTAAGTAAGATTAACATCGTATTTGATAGTTGAGTAATTGATGTAGGATAATTAAAACCAAAAAAAAAAAAAAAAAAACAAAAAATGGAATCAGTGGCACTTCCGAGTAGGCACTAGAAAAAAATCAGAAACATTTTCTCTCTCAAAATAGTCTTTCCCAAGATAGGAAACATTTTAGACTTGATAAACACTAATGTTGTGTGTTTTTTCTTCAAAGACACTTGGCAAGTTTTCTATCAGATATCTTTATTCATTCTCGTTGAACGAGAATGAATAAAGATATCTGATAGAAAACTTGCCAAGTGTCTTTGAAGAAAAAACACACAACATTAGTGTTTATCAAGTCTAAATTATAGAACAAGACACGGTTTCATAAAACAAAGGAAACATTTTGTTATGTGATCGTACAGCACGAGTAGCATCGAGTCATCCATATTGGATATAACAAAATTGAGATGAAAGATGATAGACTGGTCGAAAGACAACTATCCACTCATCTCTGACAAATGAGAGAAGTGAAGAGAGAAAAAGTTGTCCAGAATCGCGTTTAGAGATGCGATGATCTCTCAAAACGTAAACAAATAATTAGCCAATCAGCGACCGGCTTGTGAGAGACGAGAGACAATGACCAGAATACGGCCTCAGGGCTGAGTAGATATGCAGAGGACAATGTTGTATCAGGTTTGAAATTTCTAAGACATTATTTCTACGAAAGTGAGAACTTGGATTGAACCTTGTCAGTCGTATATTATGTACATATCACCAACGCCTCCTTGCTGGCTGTATACCTAATTTTATTGTATGATTAAATGTTTTTGTTCTTAGTGTTGCCTGTTTTTGTATGCTCAAAACTCAACACTCCACAAGGCTATTTTAATTTTTGCTCTGTCAAATATAGTTCTCAAAAATCTAGCTTCAGGCCAGCATGGTATTATTTCAGATTCTGATGCAAATTGAGCCAGAGTAGTCATGTGTTTCTTATTTTTGATATTGTAGATGTGTTCTTTAATTCTAGATGCCAGCAGTTTACAGTTAGAGCCTACATACATCTGTCATGTAATAAATCCATTGTCTGTTACAGTACTATATATATTCCAGGCATTCTGTATATTTACTTTATCCTTCTAATTGGTTAATGCTTAAAGACCATTGGGTACCATGTGAAATCTCAGACAGAATTTGAAATTAGGTGTTAACATGTTAAAAAATATCCGAGACAGTTATACTCTCACTTTTCAAAAATAAAGACAACACAATGTTTCACAAAGACTATTAAAAATTCTTTCTTTCAAAATGGTAAACAAAAAGCAGGAAATACGAAGGAGAGTTTTAAAGTTTAGAGGAATACTATCCGATCAGTATTGGTTTGAGCATCAATGTCAATTTCTCCTGCGACCCAAAAGAATCACAGGAGAGGTCGACAGGGAATGCAAAATCGAGGCGAGACCCTTTAAAAACTCAAGGACATGACATTCATTCTCTAAGATCCATTCTTTTCCCTCCATGATCCAAGTCAGAAGGAACTAACTTGCAAAGACACATCTCGTCCTAAAGTCATTCTTTCTACTAAGCCATTGTTACTCAGGATACAATTCAGCAATATTAAAAATTTGTTACCTTTGTTGTGCCTTGGTGGACAAACACCTTAACTGATCTGAACTCACCTTATTCACAATTTTAATGGACAAAACAAATCCCAGGGACATTGACCCATAAGACGTAAATTGCCAAGGGACTGATTCTCTACATCCACAGCAACATTCAGGCTTTCTCTGGACACTCTCCTCTGACTGACTAATCAGAGTTGAATCTTTTATAGGCAAAATTAACAAAATCTTGTAAGCATGTTTTGATTTAATTAAACAGGATCAAATTGTAAATGGTAAGCCTGTCTCAGTATCTAAATCACACCCACATATGACCTTCTCCACTTTTCGACCATTCTGACAGTCACATCCAGTCGGCAACCTTACAATCGTGTATGAGTAACTTTGTATTTTACATTTGTAGCTAGCATTGAGTAGAGTTTATGGAGCTTAGCCTCAACAGCAAAGTATAACAAGTAGGCCAGAGAATACTTGGATCATAGCATAACGTAGTTTAACAATATAGATGTAGATGTAGAATATAGAGTAGATATAGATAAAAATGTACAAAGCACAAAGTAAAATTCTAGTTAGAGTGTTCTTGTTTCAAACTAACCAAGGATAAGAATAATCTGAAAAAATTGCAATGGCATGTTAATTAAATAATCATAAAAGGCAGATTTGTACAGTTCTGCATGTGAAGGTATGTAAAACTGTGTCCAGGGAAGTGAAAAAAAAACTGGAAAAATTCCATCATCCAATAAATCGGTATATGGATAAACCGACACTGTATTGGTCCCGACGATGTTGGGTTAACAAAATGTTACTAAGTTATATTTAAAAATTACTCACCTTGAATAGTCACAATTTCAAATTTCATGTCTGTATCATTTCCACTTTTAAGAAGTTGAAGTGCATTTTTTGCAAGATTACTTTCTCGAGAAAATGGTGGATGACAAAGTGATTCAAATATACCTAACTAAAGTTAAATGTGACATTAAATAAATATTCAAATTAAAATAAGGAATAGTTTATATTTCATTCATTAAAATCAATTCTCATTAAAAAAAATAAATTATTTCTTTTTAAAAGTATATATCATATTTCCCTGAAAACAAGATTGGGTCTTATATTAATTTTCGCTTCAAAAGACACATTAGGTCTTATTTTCAGGAAATGTCTCATCCAAAGGTGCTCGTTTGGGTATTTACAAATATTTAATTATAATTTATATTATCATTTATTTTAAGTATTACTGTCAATAATAGTATTTAATCATATATTAATACAGTAAGACCCCGCTTAACGTGGGAGATGCATTCCCGGACGACAAAACGCTAAGCAAAACAGCGTTAAACGAGACCGTTTTAACATAGAGTAAATAGGGATAGGGAAACACGTGACCAAAAAATAAGCAAATTTTACTATAATTTTAAGTTATTTTTATATAAATTTTTTCATAATAATATATGTTAAATAACACATACACATATGCGCACAGAAATTTAATGTTAATTTTTTGTGAAGAAGGTCCTGGCTCTTCTGAAATTCTTGTTTTTCGCAATGAAGTTCTGTAGTTTCATTGGTCGCTTTCTTTATCCTTCCTTTGGCAAATGTCAGAAGCAGAAGATCGCATCCAAAATGCCTCATTTTGCTTTGGCACTCCTATCAAAATCTGGATCATTCGCTACAATTTGATCAACGATTTCGGTTATCGTTACCAAACTTTTCCTAAGGAAAACTGTATAGAAAGTTTTTGGGTTCTTCATCTTCAGAATCTCTATTTTCCAGTTCTACACGAATTCCTTGTTCTGCCAGTTCTTGAAGTCGTCATTGGTAAGGCTCTTACCCAAAACTTGCAGTAACTCCCCAATATCCTGCTCGTCTACATCGCCCATATCGATTAAGTTGACAATTTTGTCAACCTAACAATACAGTGATAGGCTCTTCTCAATAAGAATTCTTGGATACCT
The DNA here is from genome assembly GCF_030686945.1 of Centruroides vittatus. Classification (NCBI taxonomy): domain Eukaryota; kingdom Metazoa; phylum Arthropoda; class Arachnida; order Scorpiones; family Buthidae; genus Centruroides; species Centruroides vittatus. Next base: position 112,362 of record NW_027122709.1, on the reverse strand, counting down.
CCAGCCATAACTTCTTCCACACTCCTTTCATGCATTTATCAGTTAATTCTTGCCAAGAGAAGTCGGTATTTCCTATGGCATCCATGATGTTATATTTTTTCCAAAATTGAACAAAACAAACATAGATTTAAGGGAAGTACAGTGCTACGACAAATTGCCACCTTTTGCTGATTGGTTTGTGTTTGGGAATAATTGTATTATATGTGAATCAATGAAATACCACGTTAATTTGAATCAGCATAAATTCTGAGCATTTTTTAGGCATCAAGCAGACCACATTATATTGAATCAGCGTTAAGCAAGGCAGCGTTAAGCAGGGTCTTACTGTATTATTATTTTATAATTCAATATGTCCATCATGGGTTGCAACGGATTTATTAAATATGACCATCTGGCTAACGATCTTAATTGGGGCTTATTTTGGGGTAGGGCTTATATTACAAACATCCTGAAAAATCATGCCAGAGCTTATTTTCCAGTTAGGTCTTATTTTCGGGGAAATATGGTATTTATAATGTTATTTATATTATAATATATATTTTCTCAACCTTATTTCTTATAGAAATATATGAAATACAGTCAAACCTGTTTTTGTGCGGTCTTTTTCTGTGCGATTTGTTTTGTGCGATTTTTTTTTGTGCGGTATATGAAAATTTCAATCAAATTGGAACATAATTGACTCCTGTAAAATTTTTAAAAACTCTATTGGTTGTTTTCTATGACATCAGCAAATTTTTTCATTTTTTATTCAGTAAAATTTTTTACTCATACGTTTATTTATTTCGGTCCCCTCTTATTTTAATAGCATAAAAACCATAAATATTATGTTATATTTGAACAGATGCGGTAAGTTAGCTCCCCTCCAGCTTTAGACTGCAGGTGTGAAATTTCACGCCTTGTAAATGAAATAACACTTCCTGGAGCTATATTTATCAAATAAAATCATTTTTTTAACGATTATTTTTAACTTTTTAATGTTAGATTCGTATTTAAGTGGAAATAATTAATTAATATAAAAATTAAAATTCTTAGAGGATTTTTTTCCCCATTAGGTGTTGCAGAAAAAGGCCCAAGGAGTTAAAAAAGCAATTCCTAGTTATTTCGTACGGTTTCGAGTTATTTTCTACGTGAGACTTTTTTATGCGGTCCCTATCCCCCCCCATAAAAACAGGTTTGACTGTAATATTGCATTCATTCTAACAATAAATAGATTTCAAGTAAAAAAGGAAAAACAGTCAGTAGATAAGTATGTTTCTTTCCCATACGTTAAAGGTATTTTCGAAAAATATCAAAAAATTTTTTGTAATAATTTAACTAAATTGGCTCCGATCCAAAAAAAACAGGTTGTTTGGACTGGTGACAAGACCTAATGTGAAAAAAGAATTATTGAAAGAGGATAGTGTGGTTTACAGACTTCCATGTACCTGTGAAACTCCTAATTTTTACGTAGGGGAAACGAAAAGGAAACTACAAGTAAGGTTGTTGGAACACCTGGCCTCAATACATCTTAAAATTAATACTTCTCCAGTATTTTTACATTGTCGGGCTAATAATTGTTCTATCGATATTAATAATATTAAAATACTACATCGGGAAAAAATGTAATTAAGTGGAAATTTAAAGAACATTATGCAATCATTATGCAAACCAGCATAATGAATCTGAATAATGGTGTGATTACCGCGGAATGCTGGAATAGCTTAATCAGATATAAAGATTGTACGCGAAGTATTCACTGTGTGGATAATGTTTCTGTGGCTGTTGGATGACTTGTATCAAGGTTTCTGTGTAAAAGGCCCTACTGAGGAGGCCGTTGGCGGCGAAATGCATTTGGAATAATATAACATGAATAAAATTTCTCTCTTTGAATTTACCTGTTTGCATTACAATTTTTTAGTTTTAACTCGTGTTTGTTTTTAAGTAAACAGATTAGAGTTCTGTGAAATTTCTAGCCTCCGTACATCAGAAAAGAGTGGAAATTAATTTTCTGTGTACTAATATATATAGTACAAATTAGAAACTATTGATATTTTATATATTAATTATAATGTAATACAGTCAACTCAAATTATTATGAATTACTCGGGAAACAGTAGTTAGTTTGCTTTATTGAAAATTTGTATAATTGATTTTTACAATCAAGATCAAGGTTGTATAATTTAGAGATTTAAGATTTAATAAGCAATTGAAATCTCAAAAATTATAATACTTTGAATTAATTTATTAAATAAAGTTAAATAAAATAAAATTTATTTATAAAAACAAATTAATGTTCTAAACAATTTTCAAATCAAACAAAATGAGGAGGATATGGTATTAGCCATTTAAGTGTGGAGCAGTATTTAAGAGTGTTTAAACAAAACAAAGCTTAAAAAAATCTGTGATTTTTTCTGTTGAAGATTGTTTGAAAAATAGAATATATTTTTTTTTTGTGCCAAAATAAAGTAAATAAACCAGCAATGAGTTGCTAAACTTTCCTGGCAACATTTATAATTTCAGTGGCACCATCTGTTATCATATTTTATTAAAATCTTTTTATATGTTTAACTATTATAAAACGGCAAAAAGCTTAATTTTGAGAATATGGATGGGTTTTATAAAAAATTGTAAATGCTGATAACGAATAAAATTGTCATTATGTCCGACCCTATTAAAGATACACGCAACCCCCATTATCTTCCCACCCCTTGACCTTTAACCACTAAAATTTAATAGCATTAATCTCCTAATAAACAAACCTCCTAGCAAAATTTCAGAATTTTTCAACAAAAAGCACAGGAGTTATTAAGCTTCAAACAGGGTGAACAAAATCGTGCCCCCCCACACACAAACAAACAAACATACAGAAAACACTCCTGAATTTTTTTGCATTTCTCAATGTTTAAAGGTGTTCTAAGTCCAAAAATGTAAAAATCTTGAAAGGTCATTTTTTTGTTTGTTATATATCATCTATTTTGTTATATATAACAGCTGGGAAAGTAAAACGGCTGACTCCAGGTCTATTCTTTTCTTCCAAAAGTTCTAAATTAAAATTATCACAAAATGGCAACTTAATCACCTAGACAAACTTCTTTGTATCTAATTATTAACCTAGCCTTATTATAGCCTGATAATTCAGCAGATTATATGGTTTTAAATTTGGCAGCCATTAGATTTCTTTCTGTATCAAAAGTGCTCTGCATACCCTCAGGGGTACACGTACCACAGACTGCAAAACACTGAGGTAGATCATAGAGAATGTCAAAAGATTAATAGAAATCTAAAATAACATATCTAATATAAAAATTCCAAGAATTTAAAAAAAAGCACTGAAAGAATTTTTTGCTTATTGGATCAATTATTCTAATTACATTAATGTTTTTTATCTTTTAATTATCTTTAGGTAATAATTAAATTCATAAATTTGAAGTTATACATCAAATATAATTGAATAACAGTACCTGTTTGTAGCATATAGGACTATGAAGAGGAGTATTACAACAACTTGCACTGGCAACAGGACTATTTCCTACACTTTGTCCTTGTCCTTGATTAGTTTGAGAACTTGATGAAGTACCTAAGAGACCAAGTTGCACTAAACTCCTAGTAAACTGTTCTCTATTAATCAGTTCACTAATATGAATTATCATTGTCTGAAGTGTGGCTCGATGGCAAACTAATTTACTTAACACCCAGGCCTGAAAAAAACAAATGAAATTCAAAATAGATACTAAACTATCACACCAAAAATAAAATGAAAGTTATTTCTATATTTTAAAATTTTATATTAATAATATATAGAAAATTAATAAATTCATAATTACATCTGAAAACATACCTGAGTTCACTTATAAAAGAAAATACAATCTTTGCTAGAGTTTTTTTTTTATTCAGTATCTACAATAGATCTGTATGTTACATTTTATGTCATCTCCCTTTCTCTCCAAGGACACCACAAATCAGTGAGATAATTATTGCATTATTTAGAAATCCCATTATCTTGGAATATTACTGACTACATCTACTGTAAAGTTATGTTTTACTTGAATTTTTTTCATGGATAGTGGACTATCAATTCTTTTGCTTATTAATGAAGACTGATACAAGTTGAAACTGAGGAATTTTTTGATTACAGACTTTTACAAATATCAATGCAGAATTCTACTACTTTTCATCCTCAATAATCAGGATTAGTGCATTGGCAAAAATATGTCATCACTCGAAGTGCCATCTTGCATCAATGGCATTTTGGGAATCTTAATTAGGAACCATCAGTTAAAAGTTGGATTATTTCAAAATTTGGCACATATCCCTTTTCTATTTGTGTTAGTAATAGACTAACACAAATAACTGGAAACTATTTATTATGAGTTATTACAGAAAATACAGAATTGAAATTATAGAGAAAAATTTGGTTTTAACAAAAAAAGTAAAAGAAAAAAATATAATGTATAATCTAACTCCATAATATGACCAATCTCACATTATTTTTCTGCTTGAATTGGACTTCATAAAAAACAAAATCACCAAATTGACTAAGTACTTCCAGACATTTTTGTTCATCCTCAGTGTCAGTGTCTCTACTACTCGAAAAACAATCTTTTCAGAGTGATATAAACTCCGAGGATAGACAAATGTCGGAAAGTGTTTAGTTTGGCGTGAATATGGGGTGCTGAAATTCTTTCATTCTTTTCTCTATGAACTCTCAGATGAATTTCAGAATTTTGAAACAGCACTTCTAACATAAAAAGGTTTTACTTGACAATGACTTTATTTGATTAATTTACTTTTCCATACGCATTTAGGAAAGTTCTGAACAATTTTTAAAAATTCATATACTTCCAGATTGTATATTTTTAAAAAAAAAAATCATAAAAAAAACAACTCACTTATCCATAATGTTAAACTGTATATTTAAACATTTACATTACATGTTTTTATTGTGTCTATTATGAGATTATCAAAAACACAATACAAAAATTAGGACTAATCTTTGTATTGTGTTGTAATAAAAAGTTATATATTTGTATATATTTTTTGACACAAAGAGAATTACTAATTTTTGCTTTTTAATTTATAATTAAATTATGTATGTTACACTTACCACTTTTGATGTACCTAATTTAAATAGATATTTCCATTCTTTCCAAGTTAATTTTTCGTCAACTGCGGATCTTAATTCTTCTATCCTCATAAGAAAAACAGGAATCTGAAAAGAAGATACGTAATTTATAAATATGTCATTTTTTAAAAAAGTTAACAAATTTCTTAAAAAAATTTTTTAAGTATGAAAACAAACCTCTTCTATTAACTGTTCCAAATTTTTTGCGATACAACGAATCTTGTTTCCGGATGTCATTTCATTAAAATTCTCTCTAAGATTCAGATTTTAAAAAATAACTCCTTAAATACAATTTTTTGATAATTTACTTAAAATTCAAATTTAAAAATTATATTTAAAAAATTAAAAATCATTGTACCAAACATTTTTATATCTGGATTCTTTTCAAAACATCAAATAATGTAAATAATCAAATTTAGAAAAGTAATATAAACTAAAGTAACTATGCTTTCGTTCATCATTGCCTACTCTCGGGGCCATAATAGTCATTTATCACTGGAGCTGTGGAGGCTGATTTTACCTGTAACTGATAACAATAGTTCTAAGTACCAGTCAAGAAGACTGGTTCTCCTCCTCCATTCTCCTCATCTCTCGTTCCTCTTCTTTATATTGTTGTATATCTCTTAATTCTGAGAAAATATATTATGTTTTTGTTGGTGATGTGACTTTTCTGATTACTCAAAAGAACTTAATGACATTAAAAGGCTGAAGTGCCCTTCAAACTCCCTAGTTGCTTTGGTCCTGCCTACTTCAAATGCTTATGTGAGTATTGGTTGGGATAACATATGTGAGTGCTTTAAATGAATATTTTACATTCAGCTGTTTTGTCAGCATTGAGTTTAATATTTTATTGTATCCTTTTATTAATCTTTGTTTGACATGGGCATTTTCTGTGAGTTTAGCACATTGAATTTCTAAATATTTGTAAACTTCTTTTTCATCCATGGATTTGATAATGTCTCCATTTAGGAGAGCAAACTCTTTCTTCAATGTTTCTTTTACTATGTAAAATGTTTTGCTTTTGTGTTGGCCAAACTCTTTTTTTATGTCAGTGGAATAAGAGTGGAATAAGTTTGTGTAATTTTTAACAGATGATTGGGCTGCAATTTTCAAATTGCAGACCTATAAATTCTATTCATCTGTCTGTCTGTCCTTAATCTCAAGAACAAAGTTAGATAGATGAAAGTCGCGACCAGATATGAAAAACTTAGAGGCAGGTGATCCCAATAACTATATACAAATTAACAGTCTGTTGTGTGATTTCAATTCAAAAATTTTCTCTAGAATGGAATTTAAGGACCTGACAATGCCTCACTATGTGGTTGATTAACAAAAGAGGTGTTGTGGACTAATTTTTCCCATCACTGTGAGTGAGGCAACCTGTTATTCTTACATTTCATTGAAAATTGAGTCATCTTATGATGTTTTCTATGAAGACTGCTTGCCTAAACTTGCTCTGATGGACTAATTATGCATGGATTTTGGTTACACAGTCGACTACTGGAAGCAGTTGACAATAGGCACTCCACCCTATAATTTAATTTGAATTTTTTAAACTATGTAATAATAATTATTAACTGATTCATAAATTACAGTTTTACTTTGTGTGCAATAATTTTTGAGGAAATTTTGTGTCCTGAAAATATTCTGTGCCACTTTTCGTAAGTTGCATTGCACCACATTACTTCCTGTTGTCTGCAGACAGCTATGCTTCATCAACCATATAGTGAGCAAAAGAATCTACAAGATACCCAAGGAATCTTGTTGATTTCTTGTTGATATAAATTTCCTGACTTTCCATGACTTTTTCAAACACTAATGAAAATCCTCAACTTTCCAGGTGCATAGGAACCGTGCAAGGGCCAACTAATCCAGCCAGACTAATCCCAAACAAAGGAAAGAATAGACCAAAAAAAAAAAAAAAATAAGAAATGCATAGAAAATATGCATTAGCAAGCCACAATATATTATAAGTTTAATCACATTAAATTATTTTAATTTGTGAAATTAGGCTAACAATTCTATTTTCTTATAAATTAATTTAATTTTGTTGTTTTAAGAAAAACTATTTAAACTAAATTTTTATATTTCTTGTTCATTATTTCACTGCATGCCATTTCTTGATTTATCCAAAATATTGCATTGCCCAAAATGGCAATACAATATTTAAAAGATAATTAATGTATATGTTGATAGCAAGTAGATTAACACAATTTTTTTATACCTAAGGATAATGCCATTATTAAATGTTAATTACAAAATTAATAATTAATATTTTAAAATACTTACTTCTTATGCATCAAATTTCGAATGCTAACTGTAACTTTCTCATGAAAACTTCTTAATTTCACTAATTCTCTCATGTGAAGAGCCTAAAATGATACATTTTAAAAAATGATAAATGAGAGCGTACAAAGAAAAACATACTGTTCATTCAATATTAAAATATGCTGTTTTATCAAAGAACGTACTATTTATTAATTGAAATCTAGAACATTTTAAGTTTCAATACTTCTCTTCAAGATTAAGTAATCATCTCAATAATTAACTACTGCGAAAAACTGGATGTACTATAATTAACTCAAAATATACATTAATCCAGTAATAAAAAACGAATTTAATGGACTAACATTTTTCATCTTATTTAAAGAACGTCGTCAGTTTCTGATGATGGAACAGAAAACAACTTTAAAAACACAAACTATTGAACGATTTGAACTGTATTACATATTGCGTGTGCAAGAGTTGAAATATTCGATATTTAACATAAAATAAAAATAAATACATAAAAACAGTTAAAACACCTAAAGAAAATAACTTAAAAAATAAAAATACGTACAAAATGAATATAAATAAAAAGAACATTACATAAATAAGTTAACATATAACAAAAGGAGGTTAAAATTAATAAAAATGGTAATATTAACAAAGAGACACTAAATGAAACTAGACAACTTCAAACAAAGCTCTGCATACAATAATGGCACTGTGTGTCTGCTGATAATTGTGGTCCCTTTACAAATTGTTTTATAGATTTCCAGATATTTTAAATGAGAAGGAGTTGATGCGCAATGTATTAGATGTGCCTTATCAAAAACGACATCCAAGTCTCGGTCAGAGGCAAAGGCCACTAAGGTAGTTGTAGTCAGGCTTTTTCTTGATTGAGTTCTGATGTTCTTTGATCCTAGTATGCAGGGATCTACATGTGGCACCAATATATTCAAAGGGAAGATCTATCTTGTTGTCGTATAAAAGTATTGAGTGAATGCCCGGAAGAATAGTTTCGTCGGCAGAATTTTTCTCATTCCCGAGTAAGAAGAATACATTCGGGCTCCTTTTATAAGCAATTCAAAAGTTGGAATATTGAGCTGTATCTTTGTAGATACCACTCAAGAGTTTGCTATAGGTGACTGTTCTGTATGGCTTAGTCTCCTTGGAGCTGAAACTTAAATGAGAATGACAGCATTGTATTAATGAGCAAGTAAAGCTAAAGATACTGGCCAAATTTTATCTCCTCATTGATACAGTGCTATTGAATGGTATCTACAAAGATATAGGCCATGGGTTGGCAACCTTTCGGCAATGTTGTGCCAAAACTAAGTTATAGTGTTATTCCTTGTGCCAACATGGAATATATTCTTCTTCTTCCAGAACTTACTAAATTAAAAATTACATAAATGGAATATTGTTTAAGGCTGAAAACTGAATGTAAGAAATTTTTTGAATTACAAAATTTTCTTAATTTCAGTAAATATTAAATTTATACTTTGACAAAGCAATAAATGAACAATATGTTTTTACATTTCAAGATTCAAAGCTTTTATTTCTAAATATAAAACACTTTTTGTAACTAAAAATTTAGTTAATTTAAATTTACATTTTTCAATGATCTTCCAAACGCTTCTCCGACACTTCCTTTTTTACTTTTTTCCATATAAGAACATGACTTATCTGCATTACTACTTGAAGTGTTTATTATTTGTTCAAGAGCTGATTTAATTTCCATCACAAACTGGAACAAAGAATCTAATGTAGCTTCTATCTAATAAAAAAAATATATAAAATAAAGTTAGAATTCTAGTTTAATCAGTGTTATCATCAAAAATACAACTTAAGATAAATGAATACAGTCAAATACTAAAAACTGAAAAAATCTCAAGACTGAATAATTTAAAATATTTTTATAATCACGCTTATATTTCAATTATTATTATTTATTTTACTTCATTTTTGGGGATAGTATTTCACATTAAAAAAAAATCATAAAAAGTTTAAACACATAATAATAAAAAAGTTATCTTAATCTACTTGAATCTGGCAAGATTATCGACTGGTGTAAAGTACAGGTAAGCAATATTACCATATTGTTTACCTGTACTTTGCACCAGTTATCAGTTGTAGAGTGCCTTTTTTATTGCTATCCCAGTGTGGTATGCAGATTTCTACAATTTAGAATTAGTACTATATTTTCTTAAACTTACAACAGATTATTATTGAACTGTGAACAGCTTACTATCAGTATTATTAAACAAATCATTATTATACAACAGAGTCCACTTTACAGAACAACAGATAAGGAAGCAGTTTGCTTAAGAAAGCATTCTCACATATTCCTGATTTTCTCTCTTACATTTTATATTAGCAGGACTCTTATTAAGAGAGCATTGGATAATAGAGCAGTCCATTTAAGTGAGTACCATGTTGGCTGCATTTTTAAAGCAGAAGTCTGCATAAGGAAGCAAGCACTATTCTAAGAAAGGTTTATAAGGCAAGGCTCACAACAATTATGTTTTATGCATATTTGATGAATATCAGAACACATTTTTGTACATTGCGGTTCACGAATGCACTGTTTGATGCATACTGGAATGTACACATCCACTGTATTAGATGACTAGTTGAAGAAGCACTTAACAAATGAAACAGACTTGTTATAAATTTCATAGACTTTCCAAAGTCCTTTGACTCAATTGATAAAATAGTCATGTTCCATATCCTCAGACCTTACAGCACCTTTCAAAAAAATAGTCAAAATTATTAGTTCTCCCTACACAAATTCAGAAGTGCATGTATTCATACAAGGATAAATTATGGTGGGGAGATTTACTGTGTATGGTTAAAAGTAAAACACCAAATGTGTAATTTTGCATGTATTTAACAATTCACTGTTACAAAATTTATAATCTGAATGCCCAACAAATTCTATCACATTCAAGCATATAGTTTCTACAAACTTTAAGTAGTTTGTAGAAACTATATGCTTGAATTTAACTAGACTTATATAAACTTAAATTTAACTAGAAGAAAAGAAGAGAATGCTTTTTCTGCTTATACAGGGTTATTTGTAAGTCTGTGAAACATTTAAAAAAATTATTATTCATAAACTACACAACAGATACTATATTTTTAAATATTGAAATAAAGTAAACTCTCCAAGATCTTTTTACTTAAGTGACAAATGTTCAATGTGACCATCTTTGCTGATGCAGCAGACATCTACCCAATAATCTATTTGCTTCCACACAAGTATTAGCATTTCAGTCTTTTGCAGAGAATTCACCACAAAGTTGGTTATGAGACAACTTCTAAACTTGCTTGTTTAATGGATTTGTGGAGGTTATATTAATAGGCTTGTTGAACACAATCCACAGTTTGTTCACTTGACCCTGGATATCTGAGCATTGCACAGACAGCCTTCATTCCAGAATTTCATATACCATTTCAAGATAGTGTTGTACACAGGTGACTCCTTATGGAATTCTGCTCAAAATCATTGAGGTACAGTCAGAGTGGATGAGTGTAAGCATGCCAATTAGAGGGGGGGTTTTTATTCCCTTTTGTCAGGATGGTCTAAGGCCCTCGCGTATGTGGGTGACGGTTCTGGAGACAGGAAATAACAAATGTTATAAAAGAAAACCATTTATTTTTTCAACATATGCTTACATAATTGGGTTTGCATGTCCAAGTTTGATGGAGTGTCGGTGGAGAAAGTCCTAGATCCTTTCTTTAGATTTTCTGAATAACAGCCCCGGGGCAGTGGCGACAGGAAAAAAAACACAGCTGGGCTCTCTTAATGATGATGCAGAAAGAGAAGGTCGAAACTGGGAGGTGGAAGTTCAGAGGAAGAAACTCAGAGGAACTCTGTGGAGGAAGCCCCATGTCCTCGACGACGGAGGTTTTATACGTTTTTCATGTTCGATTCTTTTCTAATTGGTCAGACTTTCCCTCACTCGCTCCCCAATTGGTCACTTACCTGTTTCCAGGTAGAATTCAAGACTAGTTCAGGTCACAAGAAAAGTCTGTCCGAGATGGTTTATCTGACATCATCCTCTTGACTCTGATTGCGATTTATCGATGACTAAGACACCCACGCTTATAGTTTACCTTTGTTTCCTTTTTCCTTATTGCATCTTAAGTTTAAACAATTCCTTTTTTTATTTTCTAACTATTGCTTCCCCTCTATTCTTTATGAGCAACGATGTCAAAGTCCAATGTCAATGTCTTGACACATATTACTTGCTTTCTTGATGGTTTAATTTAATAAAATATACATTTCTTTTTTAATTATGGACTACTTCCAGGGCCTCACATGAGGTTCCTGCATATTCCAACACAAAATTACTTTTCATGTTTGCTTAGCAATACATTTGCTATTATTGTCTCCTATCAAACAAATTACGGCAACTATGTGCAATTACTATTCCCCCAAAAAAATTTGGAAAGTTTACCTTTACTTCAATATTAAAAATATAGTATCTTTTGTATAGTTTATAACTAATAATTTTTAAAATGGGCTTATCCTCCTCCACCCTGAGTTCTTAATGAGTGAAAATGACATTGAGTAGCCTATGAGCAAATCTGCATCATACATCCCAGCTCTAATTAATCCAACTTGAAATACCTAGAGAAGTTTGAAATTTTTAAGGCATCATTTGATAAAGCAATTAATTATAAGAAGACAGAAATTTTCTCCCATGCTTGGAGATCTTTATTTCATCATCCCCTAAACCTAGTTTGACATCATCGATCACATATCAGAGGCAACCAATAGCATCATGCTACATTTGGTTTTTTTCAAACTCTGTGTTTTGTAGGCTGTGGTTGTCAGGCACTATATTCCTTGTCAGGTCGAAGCGATTGGATCTCGATCATACACATCAGATCCATTTGAACTCTGAGCTTATCATTAACCCATCTCGATTATAAGATTGTGAATGCTAATAATGAGTAAAATATTCATTTAAATTAAAGTTAAATATTCATTAAGTCTGATCACACTGGAGATATGACACATGATCCCTTTTGTCTCTCTTCCTGTCAACCTTTAATTACGAACCAAAATTTAATACCCTTTATACATATGATAATGTGCCAAATTTTGTTTCTTAAACTTTACCCATTCTGAGATATTGTTTAATATTTCAGATCAGAATTAAGAAGTTAAACAAATTAAACAACATGAGCATGCACATGCAAAAATTTGCACGTGCATGCTCATGCCTTTATTTGACATTTTTTGGGTTCAAGAGATCTCCAAATGTATAGTTGTATGAAGTTCAAATGGCTAGAAAAGAACCAGTGTTGTGTTTATGAATTAATTGTGGAGTGCCAGAGTGTCACTCACTTGTCGAGAAATGAAAGTTTAAATTTGTTGTTGTTGTATTATAAAGAATCTGAGTGCTGCTTTAGACTGTGTATACGGGATCATTCTAAAACATTTTACATGACCCCTCAGAACAACAGGAAGATGTTTGTACGACCCAGGTACCTTTGTTCTGTCCTATCTCCATCTTTGCTACTTCTTGCTCCTATCTTCAATTTTCCTTTCCTAGTGTAAGTTTAGTATTAAAGGTTAGTGATAAATTCTTTTTGTAATAAGTACACTTGATTTTTGTACAGATTAGTATTATTGCAATTCAGTGTGTTGTCATATTTTGTGTAATTGTCCTGTCAACAATCGGATTTACTGGGTGACCACTGGATAAACTGTTCTAGAGTTTAAATCCATTGATTGTACCTGTATATAATTACATCATGAGAAAATTAATTAATTTTTCTAACGTCTAATGCACGTCTTTTTTTTTATTGGGTGTTTGCCTTAATCAGCCAACAAGAACCTTTTCTTGAACTTCATAATTGGCACAATATAATAATATATCATACAAAATCAAGAAGAAGCATTCTGAGCCTGGATTGCTGTCAGTTTTCAATGTAATGTTACATATTGTGAGCCAATCAGTTATTTAAATTAGCTATTGTAAACTATCCATTCACATAATCATTAAACACCTATCTTATTATTAAACTGCTTGTAATTCTCATATCTCTCTTCTTCAATATATTTCACATATATACAGGGTGTTCCACTTTGATTTTTTAATAAATTTTATCTTTATTTAATAATTTTCTGATTTAGAGTAAATATTAACTTATAACATGAAACTGAAATCTAAATTATAGAATTATTAAATTAAAATTAAGAAAATAAAGATAAAAGTTATTAAAAATTGAAGTGTCTACATGCATTTTCGGGGAAATTTTATATATACTTAATTAAATTTAAAATTAGTCAAGAAAATATTTACCTAAATTATTGTGCACATCTTATATTTAACAATAGAAAATATATTATTGCTTCCAGAATCAATTATTAACCATAATAGGAAACTGACCTCAGGTACTAAATATGATGCTATCTCTTGTCTTTCACCTGCTTTCAAATTTCCAAATGACTGTTTGATTACATCAAGCAGTTTATGTAATTGATTCATAAATACAGGTAACCTAAAATTAATATATCTTTTTTTGTCAGATGAAGATAAATATATTTATTTACAGTAAAAATTACCTTGATTTACAATATTTTATAATTTCGTGTCTTTCTTCTCTTGACAATTCATTTTTTCTTTGTGAAAATAAATCACACAAAATCAATAATTTTCCTCCAGCTGCAAAATTAAGTAAATTTATTGTAAAAATAAATGATATATTTATTGAAAACAGGGTGGCAACTCACCTTGGAAATTTGTAAAATTGGAAATTTTCAGAAAACTTTTTTATTTGTATGAAAAATAAGAAAACTAAGAAATTTATAGACTTTCCGACATATATTTATAAATAATTACTTCAATTTTTAAATCAGTTTGTACGGTACATAATTTTATTTTATATTCAACGTATCAATATTTTCAAATTCGGCAAATTCTGGCATCATGTCAACTATTAAAAAGTTTGATAATCAGAAACGGGGCTATGGAGTCGGTAGATTTTTTACACAACTCCGACTCTGACTCTTTCTTACCGTTCGACTCCGACTCCGACCAGGGGGACTTGTTAACAAAGTAGGCCCGAAAATTCCGACATTATCATGTGACCTCAGAATATAAGCTTCAATAAATATAGTTCTAATAAAGATAGAACGTAGAAACTTTCTTATTCCAAAGCTAGAATACTTTTCTAAGTAATGACATAGTCAATATATAAATATTTATATATTTTTGTATTTTATGTACAGTAGACCCCCCTATAACACAGGTTCATATAACACAGATTCGTATAACATGGCAAAAACATTGCGATCATGTTTGTATAACATGCTAAAAGAGACTCGTGCAACATGGTAAAACGTCATCGTCGACTCGTGTTGCGACAGGATTGGTCGAATCTGGACCAATAGCGGACATTGTACAAACTGTCGAGTTTAAACGAGCACTGGACCTACTAAAAAACATTTATTATTCAACGGCCATAAAAATTATATTTTTATTAATGATGTCTCCAAAGTTAAGTTATTTTTCTGCGAAAAATTCGCCGATCAGGAAACACGCGTCTGCTGTTCGACGAGCCTCTCCGCGACGAAAACAAGCCTAAGCAATGGCGTCATTGAATGGTGCACACTCGGTAAGTAATCCTACAATTTTTTGTTTATAGCATAGTTTATATGGATTATTCCCAAAAAATTATATGTGATTTGGAAATGTCGAGTCAAATTAGTCTAGAATCGATTAATTTTATGGAAGAAAACCACAAACAGCCATAACCCTAAACTGCACATGTGCCAGGCTGTGATTGGCTCATGTATTTAAGTGACTCGTACAACACGAATTCATATAACATGGAACGTATCTACTGTGTTATAGGGGGTCTTTGATAATTTTTACTTTTTTGGCTGTTATATATAACAGATGAAAAGTGTGGCAATCGGTCAAAAAACGATCTCACCCTAAATCTTTTCATTTTTGGACTCACGACTCCTCGAAATGTCAAGTTATGCAAAAGATCAGATTTTTTTGCTGTATGTACAAATGTTAGACCGTATGGGAGGCACGATCTTGAATCAGAGTCAGGTGGTTTACCACAGGAGTTATTAAACTTCAAAATGGTTGAACTAAATCAGTTGGTATACATTCTAACATCCGTGCGTACAGAAAGAACTTGAATGCTTTTGCACTTCTAAGTTTCAAGGCTTCCCGAGTCCAAAAGAGTAAAAATCTGGGAAAGCCACTTTTTGATTGATTGTCATTCTTTTTCTTTGTTATAGGCCCATATTATATAATAGCCAGGAAAGTAATAATGATGACGATTCTCATTATTTTTTAAAAAAATACAAAATAAAACGATTTAAAAAAATTAATTAAACACTAAAATTTGACAGATCTACTGAATATATAAATTCACATTTATTGACTTGTTTGATGATGGCAATGGTATTTGGTAAGCATGTATGAATAAAAATAGTAAATACATTCGTACACAAACAAATTAGTTTAATAAAAATGTTGTACATAGAATATGAGTATATTGGGTAATATATAAGGATACAGATAAAATAAACTAAGTCAAGAATGAGAAATATAACATTTAGACTGCTAAAGAAAAAGGTTGCTTATTTTGCAATGTTGATTAATTTATTATTTTTTATCTCTCTTATAAACTGAATTACTCCTTACAAAAAAAATCACTTCTATTAAGTCAGCATTCACTGAAGCTCTTAAATCATATTTAATAATTCTAAGAGCAGAAAATAAACGTTCTACCGAAACTTGGTTGGTGGCAATGCTGTGAAAATCAATGTCGTATTTTGGATAATGTCTAGATAGTGCAGTATTGCCATTTTAACATCAAAACTTGAAGAGTGGTCAATGAGATTTATTTTTTCCAATACATAGTAAATATCATATTCAAATTTTGTAAGATTTCTTTTTCTGTCTGTACTCACATTAGAACTCAAGCTTAGTTTTGCAGGTAAAGATGAGTTTTATAAAAAAAAAAAAAAACTAGCAGATGAGCCAGATGTTGCAGACATTTTTTGGGTTCAACAGACCTCCAAATGTAAAGATTTGCAAAAAACTCGGAGGGTCACATGTGACACGATTCAAATACTTTTTTGTTTTTTATATACATATCAAGTTGAAAAAGTAAAAAGGAGTCAGAGCTGGGGGGGATTTTTGATGACTCCGACTCCACAGCCCTGATCAGAAACGATAATTTTGGTTATCTATTATAGAAATTATCATTTTGTGTGAGATTTTTATTTATACTAAAATCGTATAGTAAAATGATGTCGATAGATAACAAGTTTTCCGAATGAATATTTTTTACATAATTATAATAGTAGTCTGATAAACAGGAGCAAACATTACTGTTAATGGCACTTGCAGAAGAAATTTTTATTTTAAAAATTCTATGACACAACAGATTAAATTATACTTAATGATTAATTTATTTTTTATTACCTTTCTGCAAGTTTGCCAACTGAGAGGGGGAGTCCTTAATCTCATGTCAAGATGAACAATGCTGTAATTTGTATATGGGTCATGGTAGCAAAGACATTGATGCTAGGCACCTTTACAAAAATCCTGTTTATTCAAAATTAATTTGACTTACATATAATTTATATATGAAGTTCCTTCTGCAAATGACGGTCGCTAGAAAGAAAAAAGTTTGAGGAACAAGTGGTGATGGAGTGTCCTAGACGTTAGTCCAACGGCAACCCTGAGGCAGTGGCAAGGTGGTGTTCAGTGGATGAGTGAACAAAACACTGAATATACTGGATAGAGATGATGAAGTGACAGGAAGAACTTGGGCAATATCGATGTTGCTTGAAAAAAAGTTGACACAAGTTTGAGCTGGCGGCACAAATCATAAGAAAACTGCTGTTTGACCTTGAAATCAGGGAGTTTTATAGGATTTTGTCCCCAAATGTCCTTCTCTGATTGGTTCTGACTCCTTTTGTCATTTCCTGATTGGTCTCTTCTCCTGTTTCCAGGTGGAAATAAGATTGGTTTGGGTCATAAGAAAGGTCTGTCTTAGACGGTCAACCTGACACCATCCCTCAACTCTGGCCAGGAGATATTGATGGAACTAAGAAACCTGTGCTCATATCTTAGCCTGTTATTTCCTTTCTCTTGACATTTTAGAATCTTAACAATCAAATGCAAAGTTTTCTATTTGTCAAACCTCCTCCTTTTCCTAATTCAGTTCAACTTCAATCTTTCATATACAAGCATCAGTGTCAAAGTTTGAACTTTCTGGCTCGACACTGATCTATTGCTTAACATACGTTGGAGTCACACTTGGGACTGGCTTGTTTACTTTCTCATTGCATTTATTTTCATAACAATTTCTTTAGTTCTAGCTTTCAACATTTTTATAAAATCTAATAATGGGTTCAGACTCAGTCTGGAACCTCACATTTCTACAGCCAACATCTAGAAATTACAACTGTGAATTGTTTAATCCAAAATGCACCTTGTTTTACAAAAATGCAAAATTGAATAGTTATTGACCACATACAATGACAGAAAAATCTGCAGAATTTTTTGCTATTTACTGACATTCATTCATATCTTTATTAAGTACAAAGTACAGGCCCGATTCCGCATAGCATAACCAGGCAGATTGTACAATATACAAGAGATTGAGCGCATTACCAAAGTAGGATACAGACAAATTATAGTAGTAGAGCATGTATGTATAGTTTCAGGTGTGTTACAGAGTGTCGCAAGACTGATGTCATACCTGTGAGCTACCTACTTACAGCAGAAACTTGTATTAATATCACCATGTAATATTTCCACAACAGCTTTTATTGAATTCTTATTAAAGAGGTTTAATTTCAAAATGGTCAATAACTATACTGTTTACTCTAGTCTGTTAAAAGAAAAAATAACAAAGAATCTGTTATATTTGTTGTCTAATCAAAATTCTAACTATAAAATGGATTGAAGTTTAATAAAAGCTACTTGACCTAAAGCAGTAGTCTTTGATTCTTTTCTTCCATTATTTGTATGCTCCTTAATTCTGAGGCTAAAGTAAAGGGTGTCCCAAATTAAACTTGACATTTCCCAGCTGGCTACAGCAAAAAGTATTCATCAGAATGTCATGAAAGTTTCAGATTGCCTTAATGACATGATGGTATGAGCAGAACTATGGAGTCAGAGTCAGGAGGAATTTCTGGCCAGAGGAGTCAGAGTCAGGAAAAATGTGTCAACTCCAACTCCGACATTTTAAATTTAATTTAGTTTTTTCATTTAAATGAAGAAAAATATATTTTATATTTATTAATTTTTTAAAATGTTTTGTATTTTGTTATAAGTTCATTTATTTTAAATACAAAATGCAACAATTTAATTTATTCGCGTTTTTCATAAACTATAGAGAGCGCTGCATTTTTACAAAATAGCTACTTTATCTGGGTCACTTGTAACTAATAATGTAAAATTAATCATATATTACTGTCCAATATAATGATACATGCTGCTTATAGCTGTTTATCGAGAAATTTTATAGGAGAACAATTATTGCTAGCGGGACATGTCATTATGTGGTATCGAAACAAATGAGCGAGATCGTTCTATACATATTTGTGCCCTTTGTGTTAAAAACATCAGCTTTGACATTGTCCTATTAGGGCTGGATTTACAAGCAAAAAGCTATGTAAATTGTTGCTTAGGGCTTCGACTTTCAAGGAGCCTCAAACATTTCTACAAAAAAAAAAAAAAAAAAACTTGAAGTCGAATTTTGTAATAAACATTTTTTTACAAACCAACAAAATATACTTTACTTTTTATTTTGTGTAGTGTTTCATTAATTTTTATCTAACAAGGAGACCCTACGGCTTTGGGGAAACGGATTTTGATGGTTTTCGGTGTGGAGGTAGTACACCGTGTGAGTGTACTACCTGTAAAATACTAAAGTGCAATACTCAAATGCAATCGAGAAAAATGAACTCAAAGTTTTTTTAGCACTTTATGTATAAGTTATGCGTACTATCGCTCGAGTGCAATGTGGCGTGAGTGGTAACGCTCCTGACTCGTGCGCAATGTGGCGTGAGTGGTAACGCTCCTGACTCGTGCGCTTGCGTTCTCGGGTTCAATTCTCTTGTGTATAATTTTTTTTTTATTCATAAATTCTTATAATGTATTTTTTTTTTATTATTTATTTATTTTAATTTAATTTCTACTGTTCCAAGCCTAATATTTTTACTTCGAAAACCCACCTTTTTCAAGTTGAGAGAAAACTATTAACACTTATGCCGGGTTTGAACATGGGTCTAGAGTCTTTTTCACTCACTTTTTAACTCTTTGTTGACCAATTTCCACGACCCCTTGTTTACTTTTAGTTTGTAAAACGACCGAGGGCGATACTGGTCAGTCAGGAATATTATTTTAAAAAATTCACCAAAAATCAAATCATCATTATATTCGTATGAAAGAAAATCGCGCACATTTATTAATATCTTTAGTTTTAAATACGATATTTTTCAATATATTTTATTAGAGAAATTAATAAGAAAATATATATATATATCTCAACTGACATTTAAACTTGATAATTTTAATTTATTGAAACAATATTATATAATTACATATCATTGTCAGGTACAGTACATAATCCTGAATGATATTTATGGTAAAAACAATCAAAACAAAAATTCCGTCTACACCAAGAACAAGAAATAAATGCTGCTTTTTTACAATTGCAAGGTATTTGTAAACGGTCTGATGAGAAACACGCTTCATTTACATTTGTAAAAAACTTTCTTATATCACAGAGTCCACTGGCATACCAAGCATATTTTACCATGTCGCAAAATATTGGTGCTGATAATTGATGATGGATAATCGAATGTATTTTCAGGCAATCCTCTCGAGAATGAATTTCATAATTTTTGTCCAGTAGTTCAGCGTTATTTTGTAATCGTTTAATGAAATTTTTTATTTGTCTATAAAAATAGACATCACATGGTTGGACTAACGGAGTACATTTTGGTGGTATAATTTTAATTGTGCATGTAGGCATTTTTTCATCATCTTGGAATACTTCATCATACAATTCTGCTTTTGTTTGTCCTGTCCATGAGTCAATGAGTAAAAGAAATTTATTTTTCTGAACATATGGCATCAAACATTTCGTCAGAAAATTAGTATAGAGATCAGTGGTCAGTTTTCCTGATTTTGATGATGTGACGGTAACATTTGTATAGTTTTTTATATATTCTTCCACGTTTCTCTTTATTCTTGGCCCAAAATTACCTGTAAACAAATATAAACATATGGTAATAATTTTCCGGATAATGTTATACCGTATTGTGCTGTATATGTGTGTGAAACCTTGTTCATGTCTTGTGTTCTTACAAACACTGTTTTACTTCCTTTTTCTGTTAATGTTCTATTAAAATTTGATTGGTATTGACATCCTGAAAATGTAACAAAATTATGATGTCTTATGTTTTACTTTGATTAAACGTAATAATGGAATATAAAGTACTTGATTTATAGTTAAAATTTTTATTTACCTGTTTGATCTGTATTGATGATGAAGTCACTATCAAAGTTTGATATCAATCGTTTTGTTTGAATACGAAACGTTTCTGCAGAGGCCAGGATTTCTTCCATGGTACATGCTTCTTTTTGTGATACAAATTTGGTAATTTTTCTTTGACAAATGTGGTGTCTTCGTTTGAATTTATCCACCCACTGGTTTGACGCTTTAAATTGCAAATCAGGAAACTGACTAGCAGCAGCTAAAGCCCATTGCTGTAAATTTCTTGTGGTCACTTGTTTATAATTTTGTCTCGCTTCGACAAAGCGGTCATACGTCCAAGAATCAATCAAATGATATTTATCAAAAATAGTTCCACCACGTTCAATATCTTTTTCCCATAATTTTAAATGATCCATTTTTTTCAAATGACTACATCCGTTTTTTTGTAAAGTTTGTAGTTTCCACGTAGGGTGAGCTTTTGCTACTTTTAAAACTTTGATTTTATATTCCAGTGAAATATATTCCTTCATTCTATATTTTTTTTCATCAGGTACATAGTCATCAGATGAGTCATCTTTAACTGCTTCGAAATTTCCTTCTATACACTCTTCTTGAGCAGAAATCAATTCGTTATCAATTATAAATGTTTTTTCATTCAACACATCCAATGTATTATTGTATAATTCTGTGCCTATCAGCATAGCATCTTCAGATAGTGTATCAGAAGATGTTGTTGCAATTAAATTATTTTCAAAAAGTAAACTCTCATAATACACTACTCCATCTTTTAGCCGCTGCTTCGATACATCACTGTATAAAGAGTGATCATCTACAGTTTTTTCGTCACAAAGTGAAGAACTTGCTTCTCTTGATGACATTTTTGTAATTATAAAATAACTTTTCAAAATAAATTTCACTGCACAAATACGTCTATTCGTGTCGAAATTCAGAAATGAACTGTTATATAGAGCTGTACATAACAATATTCTATCACTTTCTAGCGTAGTGCTAAAAATAACTAGACAATGTTAATTTTGACAAAAAGTTACAAAATATCAAGTTTAAATGTCAGTTGAGATATATATATATATTTTCTTATTAATTTCTCTAATAAAATATATTGAAAAATGTCGTATTTAAAACTAAAGATATTAATAAATGTACGCGATTTTCTTTCATACGAATATAATGATGATTTGATTTTTGGTGAATTTTTTAAAATAATATTCCTGACTGACCAGTATCGCCCTCGGTCGTTTTACAAACTAAAAGTAAACAAGGGGTCGTGGAAATTGGTCAACAAAGAGTTAAAGAGTGAGTGAAAAAGACTCTAGACCCATGTTCAAACCCGGCATAAGTGTTAATAGTTCTCTCTCAACTTGAAAAAGGTGGGTTTTCGAAGTAAAAATATTAGGCTTGGAACAGTAGAAATTAAATTAAAATAAATAAATAATAAAAAATAAATACATTATAAGAATTTATGAATAAAAAAAAATTATACACAAGAGAATTGAACCCGAGACACGCACATTGCGCACGAGTCAGGAGCGTTACCACTCACGCCACATTGCGCTCGAGCGATAGTACGCATAACTTATACATAAAGTGCTAAAAAAACTTTGAGTTCATTTTTCTCGATTGCATTTGAGTATTGCACTTTAGTATTTTACAGGTAGTACACTCACACGGTGTACTACCTCCACACCGAAAACCATCAAAATCCGTTTCCCCAAAGCCGTAGGGTCTCCTTGTAAGAATTAACATAAGGTCTTTTTTTAAAAAAAAATTGATAAAACTAATTTTAGAAAAGATTTTTAATGGAATGGGTATAAAAATTTAATTAAATTCAGTTATAAAACAGAAGACTAGTGAAACCTCACATCTTTTTCTTCCAATAACTGTATTGAATCAGAGAGACAGTCTGATTTAATTCTTTTCTTTTTATGATTGACTTCTAAAATTGCAAAGGAGTTGGTAAGGGGACTTACAAAGTTCAGCTTAGGGCCTCAAAATGCTTAAATCTGACCCTGTGTCCCACACAAAATTACTGGTATTTTAAACTTAACACGTTGACTGCCACGTGACTTTTCAGGATTCTGTTGTAAAACGCCATCTGAATTTAATTATATTATATTATTAAAAACTCTAATCAGAGTACATAGAAATGATCAAAAAGCATATAGAATATGTTTTTCTTAAAATAAAGGTATTACGAATTATCTCGTAGTTGGCTTATGTAACAGAAAGCTCTTCACTAAAGCCAAACTACGAGTTAATTCGTGCACAGACACGATTTGTCTTGTCACTTCACTACAGCCAATCGTAGATGTGCGTCTAAATTCATTAGTAATAAATCGGATATAGAGGCGAGCACATCACATTTACGTCTTTTTTGAGAGTGTTATTTTTTATTTATTTTTATAATCAAATTATAAATATCCCAATATGGATAAGAAAAGACCACTGACTAAAAAACAACTTGATTACTACACTAATCTAAGTGATTCAGAATCTGACAAAATTTTTGGTGAGGATGGTAACGACAGTAGCGATTATGTACCATCTGAGGATTCAAGTGAGGACAGTGATTATGACGTCGTCTCCGAACCTGAAGATGAGACTATTCTTGAACCTGAAGGCAATGACGATGCGTCTCAAGCAACCACATCAAATCCAAACGATAATTTGTGGACAGAAACTCAACAAAATCCTGAACTATTTATTTTCCAAGAAAATGTTGGTTTGAAATTGGATACGACAAACCTTACAGTGCAAATGCTGGTAGACCTATTTTTTTCGGAAGAATTTCTTGCATTACTGGTCGAACAAACGAATTTGTATGCTGCACAAGAAATTGCAAAACATAAAGAAATAAAAAAATCTAAAAGGGTATCACAGTGGAAAGACGTCAGCACTGCAGAAATGAAAGTTTTTATTGGACTTGTATTACAAATGGGTCCTTGTTCTTTTCCTTCAATAGAACATTACTGGAGCACAAACGAATTGTATAATATAATGTTTTGGCGATCACATATGAGTCGAAATAAATTCCAATTGTTACTGCGTTATTTTCATTTAGTTGATAGCTCAATACCATCTTCTGACAGATTATATAAGGTAAGACCTATACTAAACCATTTCAATAATATTATGCACCAAAACTATGTGCCTGATAAAAATATGTGTATCGATGAATCAATGATGTTGTGGCGTGGAAGATTGCATTTTCGCCAGTACATAAAAAATAAAAAACACAAATACGGTGTCAAACTGTATGAACTATGTGAATCCGATGGTATTGTTATGAAAATATCAATTTACAGCGGAAAATCTGAAGGAATTGACAGTAATTTAGGCCACACTACTGATGTTGTCTTACACTTACTTGAAGACTATCTTGATAAGGGATATACCGTATACATGGATAATTTTTATAATTCTGTTGCTCTTACGAAATTACTGACTACACGAAAAACTTATGTGTGTGGAACTCTGCGAAATAACAGAAAGGGGAATCCCAGAGATGTAATAAATCGAAAACTGAAAAAGGGGGAGTTTATTTGGCAGCGAAATGGTCCTGTTACTGTATGTAAATGGAAAGACAAACGAGAAGTCCTTACCATTTCAAACATGCACGTTGTTGAAATGGTAGAGGTGTTCAATCGCAATGGAAAATGTTCGATGAAACCGAATATAATTCGAGATTATAATCATGGAATGTCTGGCATTGACCGATCAGATCAAATGCTATCGTACTACACAGCTCTAAGAAAGACTATTAGATGGCCCAAAAAGGTTGCATTACATATTATAGAGATATATATACATAATGCGCACAAACTCTTTCAAAAAGCAACTTCTTCTAAAATAAAACTTATAAAGTTTAGAGAAGCATTCGTCAAAGCGTTGATTGGAGAAGAGATTCAACCAGTTTCAAAAAAAATTAAATTGCAAGAGCTTCACTATTTACAGAGTATCCCACCTACTCAGAAAAAACAACATCCGACAAAGCCATGTCGAATTTGTACCAAAGCTAAAAAACGCCGAGAAACGCGTTATTTCTGTCCAATCTGTCCAGAGAAGCCAGCCCTTTGCGTAGAAGATTGTTTTAAAAATTATCACAAACAATAAAAATATCGTTTTGCTTTTGATTTTGAATAAACTTTTTATGATATTTTCTGTTCATTTAAATTTATGTTTCTGTTTTATAAATTATCACAAACAATAAAAATATTGTTTTGCTTTCGATTTTGAATAAACTTTTTATGATTATATTTTCTGTTCATTTATTAATAAATGTTCTGTTCATGTAAGCCAAACTTGATTTTTTGTTCTTGCCCCTGAAGCTATCTATTCATATTTACACTGATATACTACGAATTACATCGTAGCTGCACAAATATGGCAAGGAAACAAACTACGATATAACTCGTAGGTGGCGTCCTAGGCAGAAACGGTAACTACGAGTCATCTCGTAGATGGCAGTCAACGTGTTAAAGAAAATATCTTTTAAAATTAATTGACAGCATAACTTGTTTATGTAAAGCTGGACTGGGAAAACCGCCCATTCATAACAGTCTAATCCACTCTCTCAGAATTCAGAGAAGCTCATACCGGTAAATAAAACTGACCGATTTCCGAATAATCATCTGTTTTTCATGTGGGAATATACGAAAACTTATATCAGGCTCAGGCTTTGAAATTGCAATTTGGAATGCAACAGAAAGCTTTGCTTTTTCTATTGCTATTCATCTTTACTGCTGATAATACACAAGAATTAATCAAACAACCCAGATAGAATAGTTTTGTTTTTAAACACCAGAGGGTGAGCATCCTGTGAAAAATGCTAATTAAATATGTATCAATAGTTTTCTTTGTAGTATTTATGTTTAGTAGTTAAATTATTTTGACCCAATTGAATTTAAATATTTTTGATTTATTCTTTTATCATCATTGCTTTAAATAAGTACTCTATTTTTCTGAATGAGCCAGACTAATTGCTCAGATATATATATATATTTTTTTTCTGAACAAGGGAACATCACATATGTGCATATATGATGTTTCCAAATTCAAAGAAAGAGTAGCAGCAAGCCAAGTGTTCTAACTTGAATATTTGTTTGATTGAATGATACACTCTGTTGAAAAAGAAGTTTCAGTTTCAATGTTCCAGAATACAATTCTTGATGACCAACCTTTCATTGTATGCTACTTGGCTATCAAAATTAAAAGTTCCCCTTAAAAACAATGAAAAAATATCTAATTAAAAACAAAAAGAGAAGTTCTTATGGTATTATGGTTTTATGTAGTGTAGTTTAAACAATTATTTATAACAGTGTAATGTAAATTCTAAAAGTTAAAACAACTGAAAACCTTTAAACAGGAAAAGCCACTCGGAAAAACTGTTAGCCAGTTTTTGAACTGTTATAATTGTTATTTGTAACTGATTTGTCTCTCTGTTTTATTGCTCTAAAAGTGTTTGCTCAGAAGTTGCAAAAAATGGACCTACATATATACAGGTGGGCCAAAGCGAAAACGAAACGGCAGAGTGTTCGTGTTCGTCCAAGCAAAAGCGCTCGGACAGGTCGATCTTTTGCTCGAGGGGACATCTTTTGCAATAAAGTTTTTGCGATTCTGAATACAAAAGACAACAAAAATTTTAAAAACTCATTTATTTTGTATTAACTAAACAAACATTTATTTCGAAAAAAAATGTTTGTTTAGTTAATATTCAGAATCGCAAAAACTTTATTGCAAAAGATGTCCCCTCGAGAGTAAAATCGACCTGTCCGAGCGCTTTGCTTGAGACGAACACGAACACTTCTGCCTGTTTCGTTTTTCGCTGGCCCACCCTGTATTATGTAAAAACAAATCAGAAAAACTATAAACAAATATATAGATTTTTTAAAAATTTTTATATCAAATTTATGCAGATAATTGTTATAAAATGTAGTGCAGATGAATTTTACAAATTTCTCATATTTTTAGAAAATAATCTATGTAGTAGGATCCAAATTTTGGGGACTTGACATATAGTTACTTGCCTTGAATAGTTTAAAACACTGAAATACAACCACCTTCAAACTAATCCCCATGGGCAACAACACACTTTTTCCAGTGTTCATACCTTCTAGAAGCATTGCTGTGAGTTAAAGATCCACAGCTAGTGTGTTGTGGCATACCAGTGAGCCATGAGACGATGTTAGGTGTGCTGTGGTACAATGCCTCCAAGAGCCTCCTCTTGGAGGCATTGTAAACCACTTGAAAAAGTACAAAGTTTCTGGTGGGCGTGTGAGTATGATAAAAACATGTTGATTCACAATGAACAATGATATTGTGAAAATTCAAACCCGCCGGAACAAAAATCTAGCAATAAAAATGTTTCATTGTATGCTTCCCACTGTGTCAGGAATGAATCACAAGGAACTACATCCAAAATGTGGTGGTTGGTAAAGAAGAGTAACGTGACCAAGAAGATAAAAGGGGGAACAGAGAGGGCACGAGGCCAGTTACACAGTGTCCGTCTATTCTTATCAAGTCCCATTACGCAGTGTCCGTCCCGAAGGAAGCCGACACCGGAGACGAAGACCGAGCCGAGAATACTCTTTCGAATTTCGTACGAGGAATTCTTGTGAACTCTCTCTTCAGGTACCCTAGAAATAGGTGAAGTGATGTATGTCACTCATGATAGTAGATGTAAATTCTAGTCTGTTAATAAATTGTTTTTGTCTATTCAATCAATGTCAATTATTCGAATATCGCCGTCGCTCTATCGTCGGACCCATCCTCTTCCTCCACTCACGTAACGCATAACAAACCCAAACCGCCATCTTGACCGTAGACAGATCTCACCGACCTGTTAGCCGAAAAAAAGGAGGTACGACTCCATCCACCTCTCAGTGAACCCACAATATACTTGTTATATGTTTATTGACTGACATTTATGGCAAAGGAATTCTGACAAGCTTCAAACTTTTACACCTTTAAAGTCATATTGAATGGAATATTATTACATGTTTACTCACAAATTTGTCTTTAAACAGTAAGAATCATATTTCACAGAAAATGTGCATGTGTAAATTTGGCAAGTTGCATGTCATAGTCACCGTCTCAATTTTTGTGAAGCAAAAAGCAGACGCTGTCTCTGTCATGTGTGCGTACAATCATAGTGTCGAGACCCTGACCACTTACTTTTCATACTAGGACTGCATGATACTTCATCCAGAGTGGTTTCCAGGTCGTAAGAAATAAAATCAAAATAAGAAATAAGAATATCAATTATAAACTGATTTCAAATATTTTTATATTATCAAAAGTAAAAACAGTAAATCAGTATTTTCTTGGTTTATACAGTACTGTACTTTGTAACTTGTATTTTTTATTTTTATTTGTAGTATGCCATGGAATTCTGGGAAGTACCTAGATATGCCATGAGTGAGAAAAGGTTGCAGAACGCTACTGTAAGTCATCTTTTGCAACCACTCATAACACTTTTTGCAATGTTGTTTTTACCTTACTTGATTACTCAAAATGATCTCTGGTCATTTATGATGTCATTTTGAATCATCAAAGGAGATAAAAGCAGCATCACAAGAGGCATTACAGATGATAGCAAATGACGACTTACAGCGATGCTTCCAGAAGCTGTATGAATGCTGGAAAACGTGTATTGTTGCTTAAGAGGATTAGCTTTAAAGTGGTTGTGCATCAGTGTTTTAAATTATTCAAGGCATGAAGCTATATGTCGAGTCCCCAAACTTTTGGATCCTATTTCATATAATTTCTTTTTGTGTTTGGCTTTAACATTTAATAGAAAAATGCAAAAATTGCTTTGGATTAAGCAGAGTTTGGATTAGCAACAGTGCATTATATTTGAATTTTTGAGTTGCCACCCTGTAAACTAAATCTGTCATTAATTTACTTATAAATCTAAAAGTAAAATGCACATATTCTATATAAAAAAGCACATATCAATAAAAACAAAAAAGAAGCTTATATTTTATATAAAATCCTATATCTATTTTATATAAAATTAGTTGCAGCAATACCCTGTTGTAAAAAAAAATGAGCAGGGGCTACCACACAAGACTGGACAGGTGTGTCCAAAGAAACTAATCCACAGTTTAAGGGTAATGTCATAGAACATAGAAACACTAACAGGAAAAAGCAGAGATGGCAGATGTTATAAAGAAAATGAAAGTGTGGCCTGCTTACAAGAGACAAAATGGAAAGAAGAGAAGGCTAGAGAAATTGGTTGTGACTACATGGTGTGGTATTCTCAAGAAACAGCAGGAACAGAGTTGGGATTGTGGCCTGTAAAGAGCTGAAGGAGAAAGTAACTTAGTAGAAGTAAAACGAATAAATGACAGAATTATGATGATCAAAGTGATCCTTGGAAAGACAGCTTGGAATTTTCTCAGTGTATATGCCTCTCAAGCAGGATTAAAAGAGGAAAAGTTCTGAAATTGCCTAGATGACCTATTACAGGGAATACCAGAATGTGAGAAGGCAATAATGGGCAGAAACATCAATGGGCTTGTTGGAAGAGAAAGAAATGGTTATGAGAAGATGCGTAGTGGACAGAGCTTTGGAGCTAAGAACAAGGAAGGAATCCAAACTCTCTACATGGTAATGGTCTTTGACTGGCCATAGTAAATACCTTTTATGTAAAGAGAATGGTGCATCTGATTATTTACAAGAATAGTGGGAGAATGTCACATATTAACTATACTTTAATCAGAAGGGAGATTCTGAAGATGTGTAAAGATTAGAAAGTGATACCAGGAGAGAGCCTTAGCACTCAACATAGAATGCTTGTGATGGATTTGAAGATTAAAATACAAGAGGAAGCCAGAGAACAGGTTGGTTCTCCACAGATAAGATGGTAGAAATTGAAGGGCAAAAAGGAAAGAGCATTTAGGAAGAGGCTGTTCCAGTTGGACTGTTGGGATTTAGAACTAAATGTAATACTGTGTGGAAGAAAATGACTGAGAGTATTGTGATGGTGAGAAGTGGTTGGTGAAACTGGAAGCAAAGAATATGTTGGGAAAAAATCTTGGTGGTGGAATGAGGAAGTGCAGACAATTATTAAGGAAAAGAAGATTTTGTTAAAGAAATGGCAGAAAACAGAAATGGATAACTATAGGAAGTGTAAAGAAGCCAAAACAAAAACTAAGAGAGCAGTTAGTAAGGCCAAATATAAAGTCTTAGATGAACTTTATGAGAAATTAGAGACAAGAGAGGGTGAGAAGGTGGTATACAAGCTGGTCAAAATAAAAGAAAAGAAGAGTAGGAATCTTGGACAGATCCCCACAACTGCATAAAAGATGAAACCAGACAATGCTAACTGATGAGAGAGAGATTAGAAAGCATTGGAAACAATACTTCTATAGTCTACTGAATTTCCAGTCTAAGGTTAAAAGGGATCTGAAAATGGACAAAAAGGAAGGCAAGGTTGAAGTAAAAGGTCAAAATTGCCCTGTTTAGAATGGAAAATGGAAAAACTAAAAAACTTATAATTCTGAAAGTTAAAAATTTTCAAATCATGTTAATAAGTTCTACACTGATGGCTTTGTTCTATATTTAGAATGTATTTTTTTCTGTTGAAGATGGTCATTAAAAATGACCAAAAACAATAAAGTATAATTAAAAGTATACTGCATTTATAGGTATCGTTGTGAAATTATTAGTATTAATGAAACTACAGTTTTTCAAAGCATTATAAATAGTGAACCATCAACTAATTATAAAATTTATCACTAGATATTAGCTTAGCTATAGCTAAACTGCTTTACATCTAATCATTAAATTAGTCTTTATAGCCTGATTAATAATCTGGAAGTTTGTTTGGCATTAATAATTAAATTAGGTTAATGTATATGTCATTAGCAATAATAGACCAGGATATAGACACCAGAGAGAAGAAATGAAATGTTTTTAAGGAAAAAATTGTTTATTTCTTTTGAAGTTAAGTAATAAGCAATTCTGGCTATGATTAAAAGCTAAAAATCTCTTGGGAGAGTATATGAATGATAAAAATATCGTAGAGTCTAACTGTGGTGAATTCTGACAAATAATATGATTATAATCACTTTGAGTTACTAATGTTTTAATTTAGTAACTATTAAAATACTTATGTTTATTCCTATTCTATTCCATATTGTATCATCGTGAGTTATTTTCAGCATTCTTTAATCATAAATTTCAAAGATAAAGAGAAAGTTACAGAGTAAGATACGTAAAAAAGCAAAAATTTATACATGTATAAATTTCTAAAAGTTTCATAATATGAAAATAATGATCTGATTTCATATTAAATTAAAACATTTACAGTATATTGAAACTTACCAACAGCACCCTCTCTTAATGCTTGTTTAATAACATAACAAAGTCTAGCAGGATTATATGCAAGATTGTCTGATTCAATAATGCCATTTGTCATTGGGCTATTAACAGAAACTGTGGACGGTCCATCATGAACATTGACTTCACCACTGAAACAATCAATTATGTGATTGGCACACATATGCATTTCTGTTACTAAACTGGTTATTTCTGCAAAATAAATTATGATGATATTTCATCTCGTAAACATTTCTTTTTATATAAATACAAGAATATAAATTATTACGTTGTTTGAGAGCGGAATTTTTTAAAAACAGTTCACATAATTCTTCAAATTTTCGAAAACCGGGTATGTGAGCTAATAAATGCAAGCAATTCATTGCCGTTTCTTCTTGCAGATTATCTGGCAAACATTCACAATAAATATAATACAGAGTAGCATATAAAACATCTTCTGGTAAATCTTGTAAAGGAGTTGGTGATTGTGTCCAATCTATTTCCGGATTACCAAGTTGCAAGACAATTTTATGAACTTTAAACTAGAAAAAAAAAAGTGTTTATTAAATTATAATTAATTGTAATTTTTTTAATAATGTTAATAAATATCATTCAAAATAGGAACTATATTTCATGATTAAAATAACAAAATAAAAATTATAAACAAATTAACAGTGCAAAAATAAACTTTTTTCTTTTTCCTTTATATAGCTATTAATTTAGGACTTATCATACCATGTTCTTTTTAGGAAACTCGACTTGACTTGAACCTTTTTCTTTTTATTTTTTAATAAAAAGAAAAAGGTCCAATTTTCATTATAGACCAATTTAAAAACAAGTAAAACTAACAAAAATAACTCAAAAATGAATTAATAAAATAATTTTACTTTAAAAATGAATAAAAACTTACTGTAATTTTATGACAACAAAACTAATCCAGACAGAAATATTAACTTGCGCAAAACAACAACAGTAAGGAGACAAAATGCAAGAAATAAACTAAAACAATCTAAAATTTATTATTCCTAAAAAACAGACATTTATTATCATTAAAACTTTGTGACAAAACCCTTCAAAAACTATAGCACATTTGTGTGGAATAGAATTGATATGATTAACAATGGTCTTTTCTTATAGTGCAGCCATTAAATTAGTTTTGTTTAAGTAACTGTTATTTGCCTATGAGATAGCCAAGTTCATTCCACATGTGTTCTAACATGTCGAATTAAAATTAATTTTCAAAGATTTTTAATACTTTTGAAGTTATGATGTAATGAGTTTTGAAGTGTGTTTGGTATCATTATCGGAATAAAGTTAGTCCTGCACATTTACATAAACTTTGTGCTAATCTTTGTGTCAGTAGTGAAACACCTTCCCTTTGGCTACGGTTTGAAATTCTGATAAAAGTTCTTCATACAAAGGATGGAACATGCATCCCCAAAAATAAACTTTAGCTCTTGACAGACAAAAAGAGTTTGTGAGAGACCAATACAACTGTCATATTTATTAACAATTTTTGCATTACTGTGGTAATGTGGCAACACCATACCCTGCCATGTTTAGTTGTTAATCACGATGTTTGAACTGGCAGTCACCATATTCTTGTAGTGTATTTTTAGACACAAATAATGCCTTTTGTTAAGGTAATGTCTCTCTATATATGACAATTTATTCGTGTCTAAAATTTATTTAGGAAAGATGGTTTACTCAAACCTGAACACTTTAATAATGACCCAAACATTAGCAGCACTCCTCAACAATAGTCTCATTGGTACCAAACTTTCAAGAATTTTGTATCATTGACAGAAATAGACATGAGGAAATTTAACCTTCTTGTTAATTTTGTTGGTCCCCTAGTGCAGTGATCTCCAAACGTTTTTGATTGTGTACCCCCGCTAAGGCAAAAATAATTATAAGTTGTACCCCCTATAATATAATATAATATATGAAATCTATCATTTTTTGGGTTCTTGAATACATATTCAGACAAGGAATTGGAAGGAATGTTGAGTCTAAATGAATCTCACTCATCTGCAATACAACTTTTCAAATTAGAAAAATGTGCATATTAAATCTATGTTTATAGAATAAATTACTCACATTTTTTACATTTCAGAAAAATTTGCTAAATTTCTACTATAAATACATAATTCCTGCTAAATTTCCAGCTAACTGCAATTTGAATTTTTTCCATGTATGACCACAAGTGATCGTGAGCCTACTTCTTTGGGAAGATGACTGTAAGATTAGACAGGACACATACAGTATTTTGGAAGGGAAACATGGCATACCCCAAGTATCACTTTTTGTATCTTGGGGTACACATACCCCACTTTGGAGGCCACTGCCCTAGTCTACTCCTATATATCAGTGTGCTCTGGATTTGAAGATGCCATTAAGACTTTGCTCTATATGTGAAGTCTGTAAATGAAATTTTTGCTTGCCATTGCCTCATTAATTGTCACCAACAACCTAGTGAGTCTATTGGCCAATGTTATCAGAATCTCAGGGCATTAAGCAAGGACTGTAACTTCACTTCTGTCTCTGCTGAAGAGTATAAAAGTGAATAGGTACATGTTGCTTTTATTCGCTGGGTTCAGACTCAACAATGTCTTTTAGAAAGTCATACTCTAACACTCAAAGAAGCCTTGTTACATGTCTACACTTTAAAATCTGCTTGTATCCATTTGGAAACCTTTGTATCCAATACCAGTACGGTAAATGCTATTAGGATTTCCATTAAAAAAAAAAATGATCTAAACAATCACAGAGATACTTCTTCATCCCTGCAGACATTGGCTGCAACTGAAGTGCCCTTTTTGGGGTTATATGAATCACTTTCATGTGAGGCCCTGGGCTGGGATGAAAAACACCTTTTTAATCATGTATCCAAACAAAAAGAATCTTGATCTTTGAAATTAATTAAAATTAAGAAAACTAAATTATAAAGGAAAAGGGGAAAATTAAAATTATTTTAATATTAAAACCATGTGGTAAAAAAGGAGAAAAATTAGTAACTTAAATTTTTTATAAGACAAGATGAACAAAAAAAGGAAATGTTAGTTAGGGTACAAGGTTCGTTAAACACTGAACAAAAGACGATGTTGAATTGTATTAATAAACAATCGTCTTTCTCGGGAATAAACCTGGTCCAATTTCACCTGGCAACAGAGAAAGACCAATCAGGGACTGAGAAAGAAGATTAATAACCAATAAAGTAATGATTTGCAAGACCACAAGATATATAAGCCCAAGCCACAAGGACATTCCATTCTTTGCCAGGCTGTCTCACAAGGCCATGTCCCTTACTGGGGTGTTTCCTGCAAGGTTCCATTTTAGTTAATTGTCAGAGAAGATCCTGCAAGGTTCCATTCCTGTCCTTTGCCGATCTATCCTCTGAAGGTTATAGACCTTCATAGAGAGAAACTTTGGAAATTCTGATCTGTATTCACCTGACATTGTTTCCTGTTCAAGAACTGGCCTTAGAATGCAACAACTTGGTCAGTGATAAGAAACCACCCTCATCACCAAACTTTCCTCTTCTTCTTTTGAACATTACATGCCGAAAACTACAAGGACTTCAACCCTTCACGACAACAGTACTTTTATTGTAAGTTAAATGTCTAATAAACAGGTTTTGTTGTTTGTAAATGATGCACCGATCTCTGACTCAACCGCTCTCACATGTCGTTGACTGTTACTGCTCAACAGTCTAGACAGCAATAGACGATAACAAAATATCTCTCATAATCTTTATTATTATTTTTTTTAAATTTCTTTTTCTCCCCTTGGCAGCCTCACATTCACAATAGATGTTCTGCTCAAAACAAAATATGTAACAAATATGGAAAAAGAGGACATTTTTCTAAAATATGTAAAAAGAGGGAGAGTAACCAACTATGGCGGCTGTGACTCTGGCAACAATCACTTAGCCCTTTGTCTAGAGCTCTAGTAGATATACTTCTAAACCATATTCTAACACTCTTACCTTTAATAGTCCAGTATAATAAGTTCTGTTAATTGATAAAGTACTAGTAGAAGAGATAAGTTTAAATTAAGGTAAGAGGGTTGTTTATATGTTGGTTTAAACCAGGGATGTCCAACCCACAACCCACAGTGTGGCCCACTTAATATTTTTAAATGGCCTACTGCACCCTAAATTTTTTAAATACATTTTCATTTATTTTGATAAAGTATGTCAAAAATTATTCTCATTTCACTGGATACACTTTGATGTCATAATGACGTAATTGATGATATAATTTGTAACTGACCAATCAAAAAAGTTGGTGGCATGGTCTGCCATTTTGTTTCAGTTTCAAAGATTTTTGTAATAAAGTGATGTTTTTATTTATAAAAAATGGGTACCTTTCATCGGGGGGATAAAAAAGACCCATAATCCCTCTTTTGAAAAGAGTGTCAGCCATTTTTAGTGACTCGAGGCTAGGCCTAATGCCAAAGTGGAAGGGGCTAATTTATTCTTTATTTCTATAAAGAATAAATTAGCCCCTTCCACTTTGGCATTCTTTCTAATTACAGGTATATAATACAGACATGGTTCTATCTATATATTTCTTTTGCTAACGTAATAATTTAAATACAGTAGAGCATCGATTATCCGACCCCAAATTAACCGACTTATCGGTTAACCGACCGGGTTCTAGTCGGCAAATTCAGATGTCCGTTAGTGATGTGGCGCTACAATATTTGGTTATGTCTTGCTACTTTAATATTATTTTTGTTAAATTTTTGCATGTTTTAGCTGGCAGCACTGGCTCGACCATGAAAGGGAGGCTAGTATTTAAACCAGGCCTAATACACTATACTAATAATGTATTTTTTCATACTTTTCGATTATCCGACCAACCCCAGTCCCCAATTAAGTCGGATAATCGATGCTCTGCTGTATTTTCAACCTCAAATTATATTCATAATTATTTCATCAACTTTAAATTTATATTTTTAATAACTCGGCATTTGGTCATGGCATCTAATACTAAGAAAAGAAAAATAAAAGACGGCCGAAAACATTGGAACATTAAAGTTTCTTGTTTATTTACTGCTGGAATTAGCATTTCGGTGTGAATTTTGTTAGTTTAAAAAAAAAATAACAGAAGAAAAGAGAAAATTCAATATCTTTTAGCCAGAAAAATATTTCATAATTGAAATATGCAATAATATTATTTGCCTTATTTGTCATGATAAAATTTCGTGTAAAATTGTGAATTTTCATATAGTTTATTAAAAAGAAAAGAAAAATTTCCTGTAAACTTTAAAAAAATCTACTAAATTACGAAAAATTTCATTAAAAGATTTAACAACCAGATTTTATGACTTCAGAAAAATCGAAACCGAATTAATCGTTTAGTGATCCATTTTCAGTTAATTATGTGGAAGCACTGGCCGTATACCAGCAGAATTCATTGAACTTCAAAGCAGGGAATCTTTTAAAACTTATCATAGAGAATATTCCCTTCTTATAAAGTTCATTCTTTCAAGGAATTTGATGGAATTGTTAATTTATCTAGAAAACTGTTATGCATGTGGTGTAGTAAATACTGTTGTGAAAAATTCTTTCTGTGCACAAAAAAACATCAAAACTGCCAAAAGAAATAGGTTGAGTGATTCCCATTCCACTAACATTCTTAGAATTAAGATTAGTACCATAAAAGTAGACATTGACGATATTTTAAAAGGAAGGCAATGTCAAAAATCGCATTGACTTTATTTTTATTTCGTGTGAGAATAACTTCTTTTTTTGAACTGTCAATAACACAGTATTTTTTGTAATTATATATATTTGTTATTAAAAATTGATATTCACATTTTGAACTTTTAAAAGCATATATTTATATAAAGTACCTTTGTGGCCTGCCAAATATATCTAAATTTCTAATTTGACCCATTAGGAAAAAAGGTTGGACAACCCTGGTTTAAACGGCCATACTTACTCGAAGGTTTCGTTGTTGGCTTTGTCTGGTATCTGTAGTGACATAATTTTAGGACATGATTTGTTTACACACCAATGTTTCTTTCAAATTTGGTGGTTCTCATAAATCATTATCAATCTGTTCGGCAGCATTTGCTAAGGTACCACCTGCCCATCTTTTCAAACACCTGTCTAAAGACGTAAGACCGATTGCTACTAAATCTCAGCATTTCTCAAAACCTAACAGGAGTTTAATGATGCAAAAGTTAAGAAATTGGTGGCTGAAGGAATAATCAAAGAAAGTAGCTCCTTACAGAAAGCCCAGGTGGTAATTGTATCTGGATCAAAAAAACAGTTAATTATAGACTATTCTCTCACTATTAATAAATTTATTTTTTAAATTTATTAAAAAACTAAATTGGATGCATTCCCTCTTCCTAGGATTGACAATCTGATCCAGAAAATAGCTTCTTATAAAATTTTCAGCACTATAGATTTGCATTGACCTACCACCAAATCCCCATCCCAAAGACGACAGACATTATACTGCTTTTGAAGCTTGTAATAAATTGTGGTAGTTCAAGGTGATTAGTTTTGGTCTCACAATAAATGCTGCTGGGTTTCCAATGTAACAACTTGCAGTTAATTGCTAAAGAAAACTTAGCTGATACTTTTGCTTATTTGGATAATGTTACTCTCTGCAGAAAATCTCAA
Source organism: Centruroides vittatus (assembly GCF_030686945.1). NCBI lineage: Eukaryota > Metazoa > Arthropoda > Arachnida > Scorpiones > Buthidae > Centruroides > Centruroides vittatus. The sequence goes on along the minus strand of NW_027122709.1, from coordinate 74,509 downwards.
GAACGTGACCATAATCTTGTTTGTTCTATTCACATAGTCCATAAGTATAACTTAACCCTCAATAAAGCAAAATGCTCCTTCTATTCTAAGTCTACTTGTATGCTTGGTTATCTAATTGAAGGTGGAACAATACAACCAGATCCAGAATGCCTAAAGCCTCTTCTAGAATTATTCCCGGCTATAGATATGACTTCTCTTTGTCAAACTGTAGAAATGGTGGCCCACTATTCTCAGTGGATAAGGTGGTTTAGCGAGAAAATCCAGCCACTAGCCCATAGGAAATTGTTTACATTGTCAGCTGAGGCTGCAAAGACTTTTTCGGATCTGAAAGCTGAAATATCTCATTCTACCTTGGCTCCTGTCATTGACAATGTGCCCTTTGTTGTTGAAACTAATGCTTCTAATTTGGTTATCAGTGCTACCTTGTTTCAGAAAGGTAGGCCAGTAGCTTTCCTCTCTCAATCCCTAAATGAAAGTAAGAAAAGTCATTTTAGCATAGTGAAGGAAGCATATTCTATAGTTGAAGCATTAAAAAAGAGGCATTTCTTAATTGCCCATCATTTTACAATAATTACTGACCAACATTTTATAGTTTTTATGCTTCATTCTAAATCTAATAGTAAAATCAAGAATGACAAGATTTTAAGGTGAAGATTAGAACCGTCATGCTACAAATATTGTATATCACCCAGGTAGTCAGAACACTGTGGCTGATACTCTCTCTACAATTTGTTGTGCAGTCACAAATTGGATGGTTTCTCTACTCTCCATAACTCTCTTTGTCATCCAGGAATAACCCATTTCTATCATTGGGTGCATAGTAGAAACCTGCCCTTCTCATTATAAAACATAAAGAAATTAACAGCATCTTGTCCTGTCTGTGCAGAAATAAAACCAAACTATCTTAAGTCTTCAAACCATCTCATTAAAGCTATGGCTCCCTTTGAATGATTAGATATTGACTTTAACTCCCTTTGTTCTTTGCCCGAGATATCTTGGGCGGCACGTGAGGATGCGCTGTTCCTAGCCCAAGATAACTCAGGCAAGGGCCTTAAGGGGCCTCAAAAAAAGGCCAAACTTATAACTTTTCCAAAAATGTATGGATCAGCATATATACAGCATTATCTAACACGTATAAAAATTTCATGAATTATTTTTGCTGCAAAAATTTTTTATGATGATTTATTAATTAGATAATTAATTGTGCTATTGTTTTTATGGGCATTTTTTTTATCAAATTAATTAAATTGTTCTAAACGTCTATTTGGCCGATTTGACTTCGGTAGAATTTTTTAAAAACACCATTGGATGTTTTCTATGACATCAGCAGGTTTTTTTCTGTTTTTTATTCAGTAGAATTTTTTCCCATACCTTTTTTTCGGTCCCGCCATACTTCAATAGCATAAAAATTGAAAATTTTGTGTTATATTTGAATAGATGTGATAAGTTAGCTTTCCTCCTGCTTTAAACTAATATTACCCTGAGGTATACACGAGAACAGTCCGGAAAAGCTGACACCAGCTGTTCTCAAGGTCGACCGGTTTGTAAACAATGTAGACTGCACGCGTGAAATTTCACGCCACGTTAAATGAAAGAATAACAATTGGTGCAGCTATATTTTTCAAATAAAAGCATTCTTTTTAAATTATTTTAAATTTTTTAATATAGTTTTTCTGTAAAAAAATTTTTTTGGGGGTATTTATTTCGCGGCAATTATTTCCCAGCAATATTTTTGACTGTCAGATTCGCGTTTGAGTGGAAATAATTATTTAATATAAAAAGTCAATTAATTAGAAATTTTCTGAGTTGCATTCCAGCCGGAAAAAAAAGCGAAGGAGTTAATGATAATAATAGCTTAAAAAAATTTTTTCTAACTTTTGAAAATGCAAACTGTTTCACAATTTCAAATGTATCTAATGCCATTGCCAATTTTATGTTTTATTGACAAAACATCCAATGCAGATAATCTATGTTTGCATATCATACTTTGCAAGTAATTCTTGATTAGTTTAAGTTTCAAACATGAGCATTCTGCAGGTGCTGCAATGACTGGCACTGTGAGAAAGAGAATGCATGCAAAACATAAGTCATAACGATATTTTCTAGTTTAATTACCAATACCAATAAACACCATAACTAAACCTTTAATTCCGGTAACATAGTGTTTAATACAACATCAAACTAATGCTTTTGACTAAAACGTAAGTCAGGAAAACAGGACAATTATACATAATTTTGAACAATTATAAGCTAGTCTAGATCATAAACTGATTTGCATTTTGAAATATCCAATTGAAATGTTCACTTGTAATACAGTAAAACCTCAATACATCAAATCGCATTAACTTGAAGCTTTATACAGGTCCCAAGCACAGTATATAAGGTTTTCCAAATAATGTAATCTCATTAAGTCGATTTTCCTTGACACTCTATCCCTTGATGGGTCCATGATCTTAATTTTCTCTTATATTCTATGTGAAGGCAGACTATTGAGATAAAAATACATTATTGCTCCATGCCAAACACAACACAATGTCATTATAACAGTCGATATCCTTTTACCAATACAGTATATTACCAGCATTCTGTTTGAAACACAAGGAAGCACCTTGGCAATGTACTCAAAACCACCATAAACTGTATACAATTTTGTAATCATGCTGTGAACAGATCCTTGAGAAACAGCTCAATATCATGAAATTTATGGCTACAGAAAAATTTAAGAAAATCAATATTAAATTTGTTAACTCAAAACTCTAAGTCAGGATTTTTTTACTCCTTAAACTTTGACTTAACAAGGTTTTACTGTACTAACTTGTGAGATTAACCAAATAGATATAACATGTTGATAGGAAGCTGTTATAGCCATATAATAACCCGATGATTTAGGCGATGGTTGGTTGATTATATGAAGCTGTTAATTCAGTTATTTTAATAAACAGCTCATCGTCTTGTACATTGAAAATGTAATCGGGAAGCAAAAGTGGAAACAAGGTTACTATCTTATTTAGACCCTGAACTCCCAAACTCGACTGAAAAATGGCAGTTTCAAGCCTATGGTAAAATCCAGATGTTTTAAACAATCTATTGAAACATGTTAAGCCTTCGTCACTTGACAATTTATCAAAATGCTTTTCTATGTGAAGTTATCTGGTGACTATGAATTCAGAAATTTTACAGAATATAATATTCAGAATTTCCTGAATATAAATAAATGATGATAAATGAAAGATGCCCACTTCTGCACTTATATATTCTCATTTTGGATTTATTTCATACCTTAGGTCCTTCAAATTAAAAAATACAAAAAGTGAAAAAAATTAAGAATCATATGTGATACACCTCTCAATTTTGGAAGGAAGCCTAACCCTCAACCCACAGTACAGAGTTGTCAGAAAATGAAAAAAATTTAGCATCTAAAATATTATTTGTCATCCAAAAGAGCTCAAAAGTAATTTTGATTGAAAATGAGGAGTATCATTTTGCTGTTTATTTACATTCACACAGTATAAAATTTGTAATGTACAAGTGGCACTAAAATGCTCAATCTAATAATCTATTCATTGTATATGTTTAGCATTGAGATAAATGTACAAACCCAAAGTCAAAATCTCATGATTTTCTCTAAGAGCTACTTACTACAAGACAGTACTAGACATTATCAATTAGGTTTCCCAATAATTGGAAGTAACGCAACCTTCAAATTGTTACATATACAGTATATGAAGCATGCAATGCCATAATGTTGTAAATGCCAAAAAACAAACTTTTCAGGAGAGAGAAAAAACACTTTTTCTAATGAACAAACTTTAACGAAATGCTATAAAAATTATTTTAACAATTTACACTTTGGAATAAAATATTGGGTTTAATTTCAAACACCTAAGTATGATGGTAAGGAAACAAGAAAAGTTTAAAAACAGGGTTAGAGCCATAACGTTGTAAATGCCAAAATTGTGCAAGTGCATAAAGTTGTAAACGCCAAAAACAATTGCAATCATAAAATTAATGTTTCTACGGCTGAAAAACAGTTTTGAATACCAAAAACTTACATTTAAATTATTAAACACAATTTACAAATTCAATATCAATTTTAACATTAAAAACTGGCAATAATCTATTAGTGACTGCTTCCTGGCTTCAACAATGTTGGGCCCACAGTTTTGGTACTTGAACTGGGCTGTAATCTTTATCAATTGTAATATAATTATGATAAATAAAGGAAAATATAAACAATAAGGTATTAATTTAGTGTAATAAAAGTTAAAATGTATTTAAAAACTTCAAATTTGAAAGATTAATGGAAGTCCGAATATCATTTTGAAATATCAAATAATAAGGTGATACAGGTTAACTATTAATAAACTGGGATTCAGTTATCCGGTTCTGCGTAAAAAACTCACTGCGTTACAAATTAGAATAACAAAATGATGTAAATGTAAACTGTAACATTTTACGCGCCAAAAGTCACGTGGCTTGCACTTCGGCACTTAAAACGTTATGACTTGCACATAAATTCATCTTCAAAATATAGCCACTTAGAGCGCCACTATCACCACAATATTTTTTTGTTGGAAAAAACATTGCATTTAAAATTATTTCTTCAATAAAATGTATTTTGAGAAAAATGGCATTTACAACCTTATGGCATTGCACGCTTCATATATGTTTGAACTTGTAAAGTACCAGAAGTTTAAAATCATGCCTTTCCGCATCCAAATATGAACCCAAAATATGTAGAATAGTTGCCATTTTAGAAAAAGTTGTGCAAAATACAATAAGCATAATAACACACTATATAACATGTTCATCCAAATTCACACAACACTACAAACATATGGTGTCAAAATTGGATACCAGAGAAATTGGAAACTTTCATGACAATTCAACAGTTTAAATAAAAACAAATTTTGTTATTAGAACATAATTTTCATATTATTCCATATATAACATTTTTCAGCAAATTTCTGAAAAAAAAAACCAGATATATATTCGAACAACTAGAGATAATTTACAAACCTCCTTTCTATTGCTTGCTTGAATAACAATATCAGAGAAATAACTTTCTTCTAAGGCACACAGGAAGGAAAATGGAAGATCCTGCTTTATTTCCATAGTGCATACCTGAAAATACATAGACTTGTTTAATTTTACATAAAAATTAATTCTCTTACAAAATATTGTAATAAATCTAATAATAAATAACTGATTACTAATTCTTTTAGTCAAGACATTTAGTTATTACTTTTTTAATTATATCGTATATAATATTAATATAACTAAATATGCTACAAAATCTATTTAAGATTCTAAAAACTCCATTTATTACCATAAATCTTCACCTAATTGTCCACATAAGCATACTCGCTTAATTGTCCATTGCTTGATTAAACGCAAATGAACGATTAAGTGAAACATTTTTCTTTTAGTACCATTGTACTATAAAAACTAGTTTTCAGTATACTGTTTCATCCAACAAAATGGATTCATATAGACCATTGCCTAGCAATGACCCATACAGTTGAACATCATCAAATAACAGCCAGTAAAAAACATTTTCTGTTGAAAAGTTGTGAAGTTTTCTGCTCAAAAGTAATAAAAACCTTAATGAGCTAGTGGGAAAAAATTCATTTTGAATATCGCAATAAAATTTAAAAAATATTAATAATAAACAGACGAAACTTTTGAAAGAATTAGAAATGGATGGAAATTCTAATCTCATATGCTATTGGATAGAATACTTAGGGTGAAAAACATCTAATGTGATCCAGTATCAATTTCACTGAAACTTCCATGTCCGCAGACAATTAAGTAAGCTGTTTTCCAATAAAAATTACATTCAAAACAGTGATTCCTCACCCAATCAAGGGTAATCAGGTAAGGATTTACAGTATTTAGTAGTTTTAAACAAATATTTTCAAATAATTTTTCATCATCTTCACTTCTACAAATGAATATCTTGTGCTGTCATTAATACATAATGAATAAAAATGGAATATAAAGTTGAAAAGAGTATCTAAATTCAAGAAAATTTCAAAATTATACTTTAAAGAGAAAATGTTTGTCAGATTGAAATTATTTTATTAATACATTAGTTTTTAGAACTTCACATCATCATTGAGAAAGAATAATGAATGTAAGAATTTCATTTATTATACCCATATTCTATTATACCCATAAATACGGTACCATAATTTTGGGCAGATAATCCACAATGACGTATAACTTGCAGACTCTTAGAAGAACAAAAATAAAACATTTATACCTATCCCAATGTATACCATGCCCTTTCAGGACAGAAATCAAAAGTAAGGCAATTTACTGGTATGCCATTTAAAAGTTGCCATCAAGCACTATATTACTTTTCTATTTCATTTCTGTTAACAAATCATTGTAGATATACATAAGCACAACCAAGCCAAATATTCTATAATAATCAATTAATTTCAGATTATTGAATTTAACATTTTAATTTTGTTAGATTTTAATTCCTTTTCACTTCTTGTATTTTATCGATTGAAGATTAATTTGTATCTTAATTGCAAGTATTGTAGAATCTCATTAATCCAGCACTATTAAAAACTAGCTAGTGCTGGATTACTGAAATTTAGAAAGTTGATAGGTAAATAAAGCATATGCACAACACACACAAGTTGCCATAACCTGTATTACTAAATCTTTTAATATACAATAATAGTTACAGAAAAAAAACTATATACAGTATTCTAATGTTATATTCAGGAGCAAATCCTGACCAAAATTTTTGGGCATGCTGAAAGTTATAATAAGAATAATAGGCCTATCTCTAGCACTAAACAATGGGCAGAAATGTTATTTGGTGTGAATAAAAAGGTATGGACTATTATAAAACACGTTATATCTACACGTGAAATATATAAAATATATTATAATGAAAAAGTATTAAAAATTATGATGATAATTCAATTTTTTGGGCCCTTGACACTGGGAGCTGAGAGCTTAGGCTCTATTATTCCCTATGTAAATCTGCCCCTGTACACAATACAAGTATGCTAACTGGGTACTGCAAGTTTTTGATACAATCTGGCCATGTTAAATGCTTCGAATGACGTCATGTGCGTGCACTTGTTTCCCGCGGCAAACCTCCACACGAGCGAGTGATCGAGTTCCCGCAAGCATGGCACTGACTTAAAACGGCTAGCAGCTAGCTGCCAATGTAAAAGCAAACACAAATGATAAAAGAGTTTACACATTAGAATAAATTATTATTGGGATATTTGTTCTCATATACCAAAATAGTCCTCTCTTCAGTTGTTTGATGAGTTTGTGATTACAATTTAAAATTGTAATCACAAACTCATCAAACAACTTTTCCTTTGTTCAAAGTGATTAAGTGTGTCTTTAGAAGATATAAAAATTTCTTTGCATACCACACACATTTATTCACTATCATAATTTTTCCAAAGCAACCAAAAACACGTGTATGCATATATTGCCTTTAGTTCCCACTCAATCGTGGATTTAATCCACGTTTTAATTGATATCATTAAACATTCCTATATGATATTAAAGAATTAAAAGATATTGGCTTTTTTCAGTAACATATTGTACAAGGAGCAGTTGTTGATTAGAAGAGATGCATTTCAGGTCTTAATGACCTCTCTTCAGTCCTTATATATTGCAAAGGAAAATAGATAAGGATTACAACATACATAATAATACATACAATATTTTTAAACAAAAAATTTTTTAACTTACATAGTTGATTATTGTTTACAAATTGACATTAAAGAAAATATTGGGTAATTGACTGGGTAGAACAAGGGTTGCTGTGCATAATAAAATAAAGGAGAATAAGTAAAATAGTTATAAAGTAAATAAAATTTAAGACGGTTATGTTATAAAATGGCATAGATTGTTATTACCTGTAGATGGGTAGAAAATACAAAGTGGGGTGGTGTTTAAAATACCAAAAGTGTAAACTAAATATTTAACATGACATAGGATGGAGGCGGGCAGAGTTCGAATCATCCTTAAGTTCACGGTTGCACTTGCAGAATGCAGTTGTATCTACATGGAAAGGCAGAATAACTTCACCGGACGGGGGCCATCTGAGGGAGGTAGAGTGGGATGGAATCACTTGTGGATACTAGCTGTTAAGAAGGAGTGGTTTCCAGATGTCATTTCATTAATAGTTATAAAATGAACTTAAATGGCAGTCTAAGTTTTTATTTTAGTAATTTCCAAATGTTCAAATACGAGGCGTGTCCAGAAAGTAAGTACCGTTTTGGAAAAACTCGCATAAAAAATCTTTTTTCAAAACAAAATTTATTTTTACATGAAAGAGCATGTCAGAAACTATTTTTCTACATAGTTATCACCATTGTTCAGACATTTGTCATATCAGGAAACCAACTTGTCTATACCCTCTTCAAAGAAAGATGCCGCCAGTGAAGACAGCCACTGCTGTTTTGATTCCGTAGTGATATGACAAACCCAAGTTTCATCACTGGTAACAATTTTGTTTAGGAAATCATTACCCTCTTCACTGTATTGGGTAAGAAATATCAAAGCACTTCCAAGTCGCTTTGTTTTGTGGACATCCGTAAGCATTTTGGAGACCCAATGGGAACACAATTTGCGATAATTTAAGCGATTTGTGACAATCTCATGCAAAACAGTTTTTGAAATTTGTGGAAACTCATCACAAAGCAATCTTATTGTGAACCATCTGTTTTCACAAATTTTCTCATTCACTTTTGCAACCAAACCATCATTGAGAACAGAAGGCCGCCCACTCCGTGCTTCGTCATGAACACTGGTGCGTCCATCATTGTTGAACCCACTTTCTCACCATTCCATCACTCATTACATTTTCACCATAAATCTCTACAAGTTGACAATGAATTTCAACTGGCTTAACATTCTTTGCGTTCAAAAACCATATTACAGAACGCACTTCACAGTCAGTGAAATCGGCAATCGTCTTAAACATTTTGAATGCTCACTAACACGTGGAAAAACAACACAATCTGGCTGTAATGTCGTCACTGGACTGACAATCAACCAGGAACACGTATGCGCAGGCGCTGAACTGCGATACTACCGCTGCGGTGGTGGTAGAACAAAACGATACTTACTTTCTGGACACGCCTCATAGTTTCCTTTTTATAATATTTTTTCTATCCTGAGTATTTTTAGATTATTGATTGAAATCTCACAATTTTCACTATGAAATGCATGGCTACAGCAGAATTAGTGTAATTAAATTTAGTCTGATTTTAGGATTCTTCCAGTTTTACCTATATATTAATAATTCGGTTGGCAGCTGTAGGATATTCTATATGTAATGTTATTTTGTTGCATTATATCAATATTTTGAATATTTTCTTTAGTTATTAGTAACTTTTTATTATTATTAGTAAATACTGGGGTTAGAGTTATATTATGTGGTTTAATAGTTTTTATTTTTTTAAATACTATAGGAATGTAAGTTTTTTATAAGCCATTTGAGTTGGTATTATATTTTTTTGGGTTGTAGTAGGCAGGGATGTGGAGTCGACTCTGGCATTTTAAATTTAAGTTAGTTTTTTTATTTAAATGAAAGAAAATATATTTTATATTTATTAATTTTTTTAAATGTTTTTGTATTTGTTATAATTCATTTATTTTAAATACAAAATGCAACAAGTTAATTTACTAAATATGTATCAATAGTTTTCTTAATAGTATTTGTGTTTAGTAGTTAAATTATTTTGACCCAATTGAATTTGAATATTTTTAATCTATTCCTTTATTATTCCCACTCTAAATAAGTACTCTATTTTTCTGAATGAGCCAGACTAATTGATCAGATATATATATATATATATTTTTTTCTGATCAAGGGGCTCTTTAGTCGGACTAACTTTTCTGGAAGGGTGAAATTGAAGTGTGAATGCTGTAGAATAAAGATATGTAGATGTAGAATTTTATCACTCCCCTTTTTCCTCTTATTAAATATTTGTTAAAAATTAATTTTTTTACAAATAAATATTAATGTAAGTTAAATATTAAAAATACTAACTATAAAAGTATTTGGGTAAATGTCCAGGGCTCCTTTCAGAGTATAGAGTGAGGTAACCCCCCTATGAGCACCTCTGTCCCATAAAATGACTTGGTATTTCATTTTGCCGGAGTCGGGAGTCAGAGTCAGCCTACTAAAATTATCAGGAGTTGAGTGTTCTTTTTACCGACTCTGCAGCCCTGGAAGTAGGGTTGGTGTTGGTAAGCCAGTTTTCTAGTATCTTATTTGGATAGTTGTTTAGTTAAAAGATTTTATAAATGTGTTCTATTTCTTTAGTTTGTTCAAAGTAATTGGTCGTACGTGTCTTAATTTTGGTGATATACATGTTAAAAATACTTTTCTTGATATACATAGGTGTACTGGAATGATTAACGACTTTCCTTACATTACACGATTTAATATATTTTTTAAAACTTAAACTGTTACGACAGTGATGTCTAAGAACAGTAAATTGTTATTATATTGAGTTTGATATCAAAAGCTATGTTGGTTACTATATTATTGGCACAGTTAAGGATGGTTTGAGAGTCGGTTAAAGTATTATCATAAACTATGAAACATATCTATTGTATTCTATTATGCTTCTGAGGTTTCTAATAATACAATCTATTTTTATTATACATAATTCAGCTAGTTTAGGGCCTATACATGAACCCATATAGATACCATCAGACTGTCTAAAAAATTGTTTATTACAAGTAAAATAATTAGTATTTAAAACAAATTGAATTAGTTCAATTACCCAATTATCACAGTTTAAATTAGTTAATGTATTGATTATAAAGTTTTTATGTACAGATGGATACATATTTTTAATGTCTAGGCTCAATGTTAAGGACTGAAGAGGAGTCATTAAGACCCAAAATGCATCTCCTTCAATAAAACCTATATCGACAACTGCTCCTTGTATGATGTTACTGAGAAAAGCCAATAGCTTTTAATTCTTAAATATCCACAACAAAACCAGTAACAGAACATTTAATTCCTACTTGAAATTGTATCTCAAAAGGTAATATGAATATAAACTAAATTTTAATTATATAAATAATTATATAACATATTTTACGGACTATAAGACGCACTTTTTTCTTCGAAAAATTGCCTCCAAAATTCAGGTGCATCTTATAGTCCGTAGCGTCTTATACGTACTTTTTTTTTAAAAATTGCTTAAAAATTCAGGTGTGTCTTATAGTCCGTAAAATACGGTATATTCTAAAAAATAGTCCTGATTTTACTGTGCGATATTTCATTTTATTTACATACAACTAATTACTTTCTACTATTTTGCTAACGAAACTAAAACTAAAGATCGTGTCATTAAAATTTTGATTTAATTCTTCATTTCTTAACATGTAGAATGTAAAAGTTCACTTTACAAGCCATATATCAATTAAAGTGGCATTTGAAAAAAATTTAAATTATTATTAAATAACTTTCAAGTTATAAGACAATAATAAAAATCTTTGTATAAGTTTTCTAAGCAGTAATTAAATAGATGAAACAAAACTATGAAATTAAATTATCCACTTTATGGAAATGGCATTATAAATGCTGAACTTATTCAGTTGTAAAATCAATGCTTTTTATTACGTTAGTATTCCATATATTAATCTTAAACTGGATTATTGTAATGTACGTAAAGAATTAGCCTATTCCAGCAACTATTTTTATTTAATCTAACGTTTTCGGCCATCTGTGTAGCCATCTTCAGAATCGAACATTTTTAAATAGATTTCTTTAAAGTTTAAATATATAATGTTCCAAATAAGAATTTTATACATTTGAACTTTAAAGAATTCTATTTAAAAATGTTTGACTCCGAGAATGGCTACACAGATGGCCGAAAATGTTAGATTAAGTAAAAATAGTTGCTGCAATAGGCTAATTCTTTATGTATATTTTAGTATCATTACATATAGCAACATCCAAGATAGTCTTCGAATTCAGTAAAACACAGCACTATGATATATATTCATCAAAATATTAAATTAATTAAATTCTATTCTATATTAAATTATTGTATTTTAAATTATCTTTCATTCTTAGAACATTTGGTATTTTGAAATGAGTTGTTCTGATGTAGATACTGATGACGACGTAAATGCAGGTCGAAAACGTTTTATGAATAAACAATAAACAGTTGCTGAAATAATAGTTATTATTTTGATGAACAAGATAGAGTCATTGATACTTTTCAAAAATGAATTATTAAAAAGAATACTATACATCATTAAAAAGTTCTTACAAAATATTATCAGATAACTTATGAATGTTTGCTTTGTGTAGTCTTTATTTTAATTATTTAAAATTAAACGATAAACAATTCATTTATTTTTAATAAATAAAATGCTTGATATTTTAATTCTGAAGCATAATTTAAATTAGTTCCAAATTATGAAACGAATAATATATTTGATATAATCTATTGTATTAACGAGCAATTGTTTATTGTGGCATCGTTACAATACCAAACTGCAATTTTTAATCGTATTTTTAATTTATTTAATTTAAAATTAATATATGCTTGTCACCTCAAATTAATAGTGTCTTGGCCTTGTACATCATACTGTTCTGCTAGCAATAGTCATGCTGATCATCTATCTCTCTCCCTTCAGAAATTTTTGAATTGAAATAATGAAACTTCCAGTGCAATACAGAAAATCGTAGTTAATCGGGACCTCCTGCCCCTATTCTTTTCATATCTGGTCTGAGCTTTCATCTATCTAACTCCATTCTCAAGATTAAGGAAGGACAGACAGTAGGAATTTATAGGTCAACGATTTTTTCAAATTGCAGCCCAATATTGGAATTGATTTGAACCATACCGTTGATGAAAGATAGGGCTTGTTAGCTTAGGTTCTGTATTAGTTTCAGTATTAGATGAAGCCTTCGTTTTAGTTTTAAGCCTTAATCTTTACTCTGTCTAGCTTATATGCAGCTGCACTACTTATTGATGTATGCTACAACTCAGGTTTTCTTTTAGACCCATGGCCTTGCAGCCTAAAAACTGCACACCAACATTAAATATACAGAAAGTAGTAATTTTACATATGATGCTCAGAGAGATCCTTCTTTTCTCTTTTTTCTAATCCTCACCCTCCTTATTCCCTTCCCCTCTCCCCCTTCTTCCACTGGCTAAACACTTAGTGTACAGTTGCCGTCTTTTGTTAACTGTTAATTGCTGGTCGAAAACAAAAGCTCTAAATATTTAGGAGTTTGAATATTTTAATCAAGATTAAACATTTTTGAGACATTTTGGTTTCATTTAATCTCTATTCAAATTAGAACTATTGACATCTGATGATGAGATAAAATGCCTCAAAAACACATTTAATCTTAATTAATGTATCTAGTACCTTAAATATTATTTTATTAATATTAGTCTGTCGTGACTATAATCTAGTAATAGGACTTATACTGATTTAACTTGAGGATGCAATTAGAGAGATTGAATCAGTCTCTTGGTTAGAAAAAAAGTTAAATCAGTATAAGTCCTATTAATAGATTATAGTCACAACAGACTAAATAAATAAGATCTAACCAGAGAATAAGAAACAGTAATAAACAGACTAACATTAATAAAACATTTAATCTTGATTAAAATATTCGGACTCCTAAATATTTTAGCATTTTTATTTTCGAGTGATTGTTTTAACAGGCTCTTTTATATCTGAACATACTTAAATCTTTCTTTTATTTGTTTCTGCAATATTTCTTTCTTTCAGTGAAAAATTATTTTGCACAAGGAGACACCAGCAATCCAATCAAATACAAGAATAAATACATTTTCACCAATATGAGCATGTAAAAGTGGTCCACTTATTACGTTATATCCGACCTTGACTATTCTAAGGCATGTACACAATTCAATTCCTAGCTCCCAAACTCTGCTCTATAAATTTTTATTTCCAATTATATTCAACAATAATAAAGGTGTGCAAGGTAAGGGTTTACAAATAGTTGATGCTGACAATAATACTTCCATTTTCTAAACTTATCTGTTACAGGAGCTAGTTATCAATAGTGTAACTAGCTTTTCGGACTCCGTGTAAAAATTTCTTGAACTCCCTCCCTACAACATCATCTTGACTTAAGAAAAGGGAAAAGAAAAATTATTAATACATTTATAAAATCAAGAGATATAACATACATTTTACTTCATAAATCAACTTAAATCAGTCTAGTTTGGCTCATGTTGAACTTAAATATTTTTTTTTATCATCTTTAGAAAATAATTGTTCGAGTCCTGCTACAGCAACAAGAACAATTAAAAAAAGTATTATTACAGTGCAAACTTTGTTAAATGAAAATGTTATTAAATTATTTTTCATAACAGCTAAGCATAACAGATAGCAACCATGTATATACAAGGTGTAACAATTTAATTCCTGGAATGGCTGTGTAGTGTTGCCTGTGACATAATTATATCAATCTTCTTAACACACCAGAAATTCATACAAAAAATACACTTACGTAAAAACCAGATAACCGGAGCGGTTAGTATTCGAGTCGCATAATTATATCAAGATGACAATGACATGCTGTGTAGTGTTGCCTGTGACATAATTATATCGAGATGACAATGACATGCATTTGTGTTCAAACATATTCGAACTAATACGTGCATAAATTTTAAGCTGATAGAGCTAGTTGTTAGTTAGCTATTGGGAAGTTAATAGTTATCTGCATGTATACTCTTTGGCATAAAAATCATAAAAACGAGTGACCAAAATTTAGAGCAACATATTAATACTAAATTTTGTGTGAAAATCAGCAAATGAGTTACTTAAACATTACAGTATGACCTAGAAACAAAACATCAGAGCATGCAATGAAAATCCCAGAGTTCACTGCACTCTAAAAAGACACGCATGTCATGCTCACAGTTTAAGACCATGCTAGTGTGTTTCTTCAATCAAAACAGAGATTATGAAATTCTGTTTGAAGAAAAAGACCTAAACTTTGGCCTGACAAGTAGATCATTCATCACACCAAGTCACAGTGCACTCACTGTGAGACATTTTCTGGCCAAAAAAGCAATTACCCAATTAGATCATCCTGCCTATTCACCTAACTTAGCTCCCTGTGATTTTTGGCTATTTCCAAAATTAAAAGCTATGCTGAAAGGACAAAAATATTCTAATATAACTGATATCCAACAGAATGTGAGACAGCTGCTCAACAGTATTCTGGAAAATGAGTTTCAGGCTAGCTTCCAGAAATGGGAATGCTGTTTAAGTCACTGTATATATGCACAAGACAATAGCCACTAATGTACAGTTCTGTATGTATATTTTTTAAAGGTGCATTCTGGAAATTAAATTGTTACACCTTGTATATATATCGTATTTCCACAGATTGTTAGGCATGTTGTCTACCCAGGGAAGACCACAAAATCAGATATTTCCATATGGTAAAAAACTGGCATGCCTGTTTATGAGAGGTTATGCATCTCTCTCTAGAGGGTGCATAAAAAAATGTAACGAGTTATGTCACATGGCATCTCAGAGGTGTCAGTTTTTATTCTAAAATTATGAAACTGTTAGCATTGCATCAAAAATTATGATTGTATGTTTAATTTCTGCATTTTTTCTTCTTTATAACAATGGAAAATACTTGTAGAATGCTGAAAGTGCTTTTTTTATGTTTATTTTACTGTAATTTGATCCAAAAACACAAAAATAAATATATCAAATTTTGGAAACTCACTGCAAATTATCTCAACTTACACCATTAACATCTACTTTGTGTGAAATTTGAGAGGATGGTGCTACCTTTCAAGGTCAGGGTAGTACCAGTAAAACTTTATTGCTTTCATAACAGAGCATCAGTACAGTCCACTGACTTACTACTACGATTATCACTAATAAGCTGTTGTTTTATTATCCCATAGATGAAAACTGTCTTCCTGGTTATCAGTCCATCAAGTTACATTATTACTTCATTGTACTCGGAAGAATGTTTTCTTTAACATTTATTTAACAACTAGTTTTGTTAGACCTGATTAATTTTATTTTCTAGTCGCAGTTTAATTGGCATACCGGTAACCCCGGAGTTTCCAGCATGCTGGGTCTCTCCTAGTAACAAGCAGCATGCCAGTCAATCTGCAAAAATATGGAACATATACACCTATCCCTCGATTTACACGGAAGATAGGTTCCTGAGAAAAACGTGTAAATCGAATTTGTATCTTTTTGAATGTAAAACCGTGTAAATCGAAAAGTATGCAAAAAACGCATAATTTCGTTGTTTATTAATTATGAATTTTTTTCAATTTTTTAAAGGTACATAAATCAAACAAAAATATTGAAAGGCAAAAAAATATATTCTTTTATTAATTAAATACAAAGTAAAAAGGAACAAAAAATAAAATCTGAAAGATTCATAAAAATGCAATGTAATTGTGTAATGTAATGTAATGTAATGTAATGTAAAAAATGTAATTAAAAATAATGTAATCGTTTGTTACTTATAAATATGAAAATTTAAATTTTCTGGTTTAAAACTATGTGCAATGAATGCAACTTCATGCGTATGGGGGAGTACCCTATATCAGTTTATCGGTTACTATTTGACAGATTGAAATAAAACTGTCACCTAGTATCCTAAATATCAACTATAACATATAATTAAGGTGGATTGGAATATAGATGTAGATTAGAGTTAAAAATTGTTCCTTTTGATCATAGCCAGTTTATTTTCTACATTTATTTTTTAAACCGTGTAAAAGCGAAAATGTGTAAAAGAAGTACCGTGTAAAACGAGGGATAGGTGTGTATGTATATATATATACTATTCTGAGTATGTACAGTACTTTTGATTTTCAGAAAAACTTTCTTTCACTTCAAAATTCAGTCACTAGAACAAAAATGGCACTACTGCTTTAATGTGCATATTGTTTACATTTTCTAAATTCAGGTGTTAAAAAAGTCAAGAATGATTTTTACAATTATTTTACAGAGGAACGGTCATGGTGTTTCCTTTGCCTGATTCTACATTACTTGTTAAACTCTTCTATCAACAAAACTGCAATGCAAACTCAGCACATTTTGGATGACAAAGCAACTTACAGGAATGACAAAGAGATCCTCCAACTATGGAGAATTTTAGGAAAATTATTTTGCATTTTGAGGAGCACCTAGATCTTGAATGATGAAAAGCATTCATCATCTGTAAATTGACTTTGAGCACAATGAATAACAGTCCTATTTCAAATGTAAAGGAATCCTTTATTCAAGTTGATAGACTACTTGACATCAAATACTTCAGCCCATGTTTAGATTGGAAAAAGAACTGTTCCCCATTGTGTTCAAAATCAATTTACATATGAGGAAAGCCAAATTTTTCCCTGGTGGATGAAGTTTGGAATAAAATTATTTCTCCCAAAAATCAAAATCACATATTCGGGACAGTAATGCGTTTACGTCAAATTTGGTTGAGATTTTCTCAATAGTTCTATTTAAACACAGTGCTGAACACTTACTCTTTAATTATGATCACCCTGTACATAACTAAAACAAGCTGCTCTATAAAATCGATATTATCACTTTGGAGAAAACTTTTCGTTTATTCAATTGATTCATTTTCAGGTAAAGAGAGTACCATTTTCAGAAATACAGATGAAAATGTTATTAAATATTTTGTCTAGTCCTTTGAAACTATTCTGAATTTCATTTATAATTATATCTAATAACATAATAATTATTTACTCTCAAAACAATGTTCAGTCTATAATTGTTTCATCTTCATAAAGTTTGTCAAAGTGTCTCTTAACTTTTTTGTTCTACTATTTAACTATTTTCTGCAAAAACTACATCAATTTGTCATTTCCATGCTATCTCAAAAACTTTTTACAAATTTTAATAAACTAGTGGCTGAGTGGATAAAACCACTGAACACTGATAGTTGGTTGTAGGTTTGCAACTGATCAATAGGCTGGCAGCATGAAATTTTTCAAATTTTCTTCATGTGTTTAACACCTAAAAGGGGTCAATTTTCCATATAAAGTCCTCTTTGAAGGCACTTCCTCCTTAGCAGATTGCCCATGTGACGCATTGCCTTATTCCATCAATGCATACTGTATTTAGATCCAATGAAAAAATATAAGCATGGCCACAGGCATCAGTAGATAAAACTCCTCAGTTTTGTCATTATATTATTATTTTTCAATTATTTTATATATTGATAATCTATACGATTGTGATTATAATTATTATTACTATTTGTGTGAACCCCTTATTTGACTTACTTGCACCTGTTTCACTCAAACACCTTTGACACCTTTCTGTTGAGAGAACCTCCCAGACACCATAAAACTCCACTTCTTTATCTCCTTGAACAAAACTGAAATATTATACTGAATTGAATCCTTCTTGGTACAGAAAGGAGACAAAATCATGTTCTGACATTACCTTCTTATATACAGTTTCTACTAGGTTTCTTCTCAAATTTTACATTTGGAGTATCACTCTAAAGATTCATTCAGTTTATACAATTATGGAAACTGTTTCAAACTCTCTTGGCTTGAATTGTTCCATTACTGCAAAACTCAGCAAACAGCTACTGTATATCTGAGATAGGTATGTAAATGATCACAGTTGTGATCTGATTGCATGAAAGATAATGCTACCGTACTACCTTTTAATCACTACCCCAGTATCCTATAAAAAGGCTCCAATTTATGTTCAGAATTTTCAGTGTATCTATTATCTGGATGCCTTTGAATGCCAGATATGCTTGTACAATATAGTCAAAAACATTATAATCAGTTGACAGAGTTTGAGAAAAGCAACATCATTGGGTTGAGATATGCAAGATGTCCATTTTGCCAAATTGCCTACTATCTGCACTGTTCTGACCTGATTGTGAGGAGGTGTTTAAACAGTAAATACGTGAGGTACATATACAGGGCAGACAAGTTATGCATGCCCCAGACAGACCATCAGAAAAGATGATCCATGAAACAAACACAAAAAGCTTCAATGGCATCTTTCTCTATCATCCAGAAATGTTGCAACAGAACCCTGTCTCTTCCTAAGTCACCGGCAGGTGGCATAACAATTTTGCATGCAAGGCAACTGCTATGCATCCTGTCATTTTCATCCCATCATCATCAACTTTGTTTTCACTGGTGCCATGACAGAGAAGCATCGACTATTATGGACTGGCATCATATCATCTTCAGCAACAAATCCTAGTTCTACTTGGGAATAGATAACCACTGGGTTTAAATGTGAAGGATCACTGATTATTGCTTTAATCCTGCCTTTACTGTTGAATGGCACACTATTCCACTACAGACATTTTGGTCTGGGGAACCATCTCATATGACAGTCTGTCACCTCTAATAGTGAAATGAAAGATGGCTCAGCAGTATGTTCAGAAAATTCTGTACCCTTGTGTGTTATCATTCATGGTATGGCTGTAAATAGCCATTTTCCAGCTTACTGCACATAGCTAGGATTTTCTAGAAATGCATCTGTCAAATTACTACATTTTCTTGGCCTGCCCAATCTTCAAATTTGTTAAGCATTTGTGAGATCAGATAAAACACCAACTTAGGTCATCTACAAATGAGAGATTTGGAGTAGCAGTTGTAATGTTTTATTAATGGACAAACCTATCACAGGATAGTGACTGTATACAGTGGTGCCTCGTATAACGTACGCCTCGAATAACGGACGCTGCGAACAACGGACTTTCTGTTTGGCCGTTACGTGACTCAAGCAACGGACTGGCTGCAAACAACAGACTTTCCAGCGTAATTGGTGACAGCTCCATGGGTGCGTTCTTTAATAGCAGTTGCTCTGCATCTTCGATACTACAGGAGTGCGCTGCTGTTTGTAGGCATTTAGGAACGATGATGAAAGAAAGAAAGATGGCGGCACCCGCACTATCGATAGTATGGTGATGGAGGAATCTATAATTCTAGAATATGAGCTTTTAAAGGCAAAAAAAGGGTCCCAATTGTGAAATTTAACCATAAAATGAATTATTTGTTGAAAGAGCATTCAAAATAGCCACGAAAAAAATTAGAATACCTGCTACCATTCGAAAAAAATTCGTAAAGACTCTTACATCACCGCGTGCGCTAACTCGCGCTTTCACAATTTCTAAATTTTCATTCATAAAACCACATAATGAACCTGGAAACGAAACTATCTGAGCCATGGAGAACGCCATGTTGCTTTCCACCGTAAACTACTGCTACAAGTGGCCGTTTTTGCCGTTCGACAGCGCACACTCTCACCGGAATTTAGGAACGCGTTCTGCAGGAATTTTTAAACGGATGTCGCTTGCGCAGAGTTACGCGGAGGAATAAAAGAACGCACCCCATGTTCATTTTTTTATGATACAGTACGGTTATTTTATGCTGCGGAACGAATTAGATGTTTTAACATGTATTTCTATGGGAAAATGAGTTTTGTATAACGGACGTTTCACTTAATGGACGTGCACCTGAAACGGATTAAGTACGTTATATGAGGCACCACTGTATATCTATGCTGACCATATTGCCACATGTATTCACGCTAGAGGAGGGTCTATAAAATACAAAAGGTTCCTTAAAATTGTACCAGTATGTCCACAGGAAACTGTCCTTTTGCTATGATATTGTGATCACTTATTACCATTGTTATTACACTCACACTAAGTTCCATTCAAATTTCAATACCTCCTTCTTGTTTTAAAACTTTTTTGTCATTGAGTATAAGTGGTTTATTAAATAAAACTGAATTGCTATTATACATTTTTATTAAAAAATGTGATTAATTCTAATTAATTTAATTATTATTATTAAGGTGATTTTTCAACATAAAATCATTACTAATTGTACATAGAAAATTGCTTTGTTTTTCACTTTATAAATAAATTAAATTCACCATTTTATATCATCAAAATATTATAAATAATGTTTAATTATTTTATTTTATTAACATATCAGAAAAGTTATTGAAAATAAATACAGTATGTTGAGAATTATTAATGATATGTTAATAATATATATAATATAATCAAAATGGGTTGATAATAATAATAAGTGCAAAGTCCAAATGATTCAGAGTTGAAAGTTAAAATTTGGTACAGAGTTAGGGTACGTCATGAGAATGTACATTAACAAGGGATTTTTCTAAATCCCCCTGCGGGGAAGAGGGAGAGGGTTGAGGATTACCCTGAAGAACTCGGCTTCTACTGTACTATTTTAGACGTAATTTTTTGTATTTTTGCAGGAAATCAAATATATTTTAGACCCGTCTAAAAATTCTCTAATTAGTCTTGGAAACGGGAAGACCTAATTCTTGCACCCTGTGAAAATGGGTAAGATCAGCTATAATCTAATTACCTTAATCTTTGCTATCATTACTTTTTGCCAGGCTCATTTACTAGTTTACAATACTTTCTATATGAAAATTATTAACAACTTTTATGTCTTTAAAATATAAGAGCTAATACAAAATTACGTAAAGATTCTGACCATGGGTAATCATCATATTTGAACAATCATGCATCTGGAGAAAATACAATCCTCCAGATAAGGGAGAAATTTTTATCCCATTTTTAAGAAAAATGATCTTGATCAGCTAGAAAAAACTAATGATAATTTTCTCCAACTTCGGTATTGCAGAAATCGTTCATCCGGCAGACTTTACATGTTACTTCATTGCTAATTCTATGTCTGATTGTTCCATCTGAAAATATTATTCCACAAGACGTGTAGGCATTGCTGTCCAGAGTCCTTTGAATTCATATAAGTTTAAATATAATTTCCCAAAATAAAAATTATTTAATGCCGTAATTGTTTCACTTCATCTTTAAACTGAAACAGATGATGTTACTAAAATAACAGAGAAGTTGTGTCTTTTGATTATAATAACTGACCATATCCATTTATATTTCATTACTGGATGCTTCATTTTGGTAACATTAAATATTAACAGGAATACCATGTCATCAATCTATTATATAAGATAATATATATATATATATTTCTAAATATTAAAACAAATTACAGTCACAATAGTTATTATTAGAGCAATAACACTAATTCATATATTTCCTATGCTTATTTTTCTATTTACATCTATGTTTTGCAGTTTTCATCTGTTGATGTTATCCATTTTAGGTTTAAAGATTTAGATATTTTTCAATTGAAATATCATAGACTTTCACCAAACAAATTCCTTTAGCTACGACAAAAATCAATTCGGCTTTAAAGTCTTAATGCTTGAATATCAATTTACTATTCAGTTGATCTATTATATAACATACATAATACCATCATTATTGATTTAAAAGTTTATAAAGTTCTTAGTTTTGCATTTTTTAAAAAGTTGATAACTTTTTCCGCTTCGTAAAGAAAAGTAACTTTGCATTCCTTTATGCCATTATTGATTGTTTTTCTTCCAATTTGCTGTAAACGTAAAGAACTGTCCACATTAAGACAATCAAATTCTTCGTGCGACTTAACAAATAATTCTTAAATCTTTCACTGTCTCTTTTCTGTTGACGATTTTTCAAAACATCCTTTGCTGAATTAACAATTTATTTTCAATCTAGCAAAATACATTTGTATATCCAGCATGTAAAAAAATTAAAGAACAATTAATAGCAGGTGGTTTTGTTTTCCAGCCAGAAATATCATGCCACAGTAATCATTTACCCAACTTTTTCATCCAGATGTAAGATTTTTAATTTGGCAAAAAGCAATATTTGTATCAAATATTAATGACGGTGATAAATAATATTAAATCTCTCAGGGTATAAACTTTATTATTATTAATTACTTCGTATTTCATATTAAGTTTATTCAATATAATTCGATGAACTGAGCATCTGTTATTGCTATAATTAATTCTTAATCTTAACTGGCCTAATATTTCAAAAACTGTTGAGTACTTGCCTTCTTGAAGCAATTCTGTGAAAGTGCTTCTTATCACAGATATAACAAAATCATCAAGCTTGATTAAACCGATTTTTGTAGTCATTTCATTCTCTATATGTTGAAACTTGATTGTCATGACAGCTTTGTTTGTTGATATGAACCGCTTTGATGTATTATGGCTGATTCTATCAACTGTTGAACATGATATTCTGGTTGCAGTACTTGTCTTTTATCACAGCATAATCACTCTTTTTATTTTCTTTATCTGTAAGTATAATTAAATACTGTGAATTATTCCTCTTGTTTGATTATTTATATGTATATACCCACCTTAAACATATCTTATTTACTAGACAACATCATGATTATTTTTCAAGTTCAAGGCAGATCTATAGAACTCTTTTGAATTTTATATCCATGTTTTAAAAATCATTCCATTCTAATGATAACTGGTGTTGCTAGATATTTTTAATGCCAATAAGAACACATCTTTATATATTCTAGAATTCAGAAAATAGCAATATATCAAATGATGAATTCCTACAATAACAAATGTAAGTTGTAGTTTTAGAGGAAATAAAGTCTATCTTTCTATATAGTATAGTAAAATTTTCTAATAATAGATTTTTATAAGATGCATAATTTTGCAATATTTTGACAAATGTAACCTGGGTTTTTAATTTACTGATATGGTTTATAAATTTAAGAAAGAATGCCTTTCAACTACTAAAATAAAGAACAGACACTCTTTCAAACATGATGAAATTATAATAAAAGGCATGAGAAGTAGAGATAATATTGCTCGTACAGACTGGATTTTATTCCGACTTCTCAGTAAATTTACATTAAAAATATTAATATATAAGTAAAATATATAACTATAATATATAACAGGGGTGGGCAAGCAAGAGTTCAGTGGGAGCCGAAATGTAGGTTTTGCAAAATGCATGGGAGCCGCAGTTCTGTACTGTCGTGGCGGATAGTACGGTAAGGCGCGCGATTTTATTAATATAATATAAAACAAATATTGAATTTTTTAACAAACATATTTTCACATTATTATAAAAATAAAATTGTAAAAACAATAATAAAAAACAGAAATTAACACTTTCAGCAAGAGCCGCACGTAACTCAAAAAGAGCCACATGCGACTCTCGGAGCCGCATTTGCCCATGTCTAATATATAAGTTCAAAATTTAAATTATTTTAAATTTAGTATGTATTATTATAATTTTTCAATGATTTGTAACTATCTTCGGAAGCTACCAAACTTTTAGAAAATTTTTTAATTTTTACAAATTCTAAATAAATACAGAAATGAAGAATGGAAATAACAAAAACATATTTTATGCAATGATATGATCTGATTTGAAAGAACTGAAGACCATACTGTATAATTTATGTACTTCAAAATGCATTTTATATCCTATTTAATTCTGTATTAAATAAAAATAAAAGAACTTGTGACCATCACAGAGATTTTCAGCTACAATAAATGATATCTTTTTAATTCTTAATAATTAATAAAGAATGTGATTAAAGATAGTCTAAAAACCTATAAAAATCAGACTAAAAGGAAGATGTCAAAATTTATTTATCAGTTCTCTTAAATTTTGAAAATATTTTATTTAGTTTTTATCAAACATTAAATTTATTAAAATTATCAAGTGTTTTTAACTAGATAATTAACTATGAGGATCATTCAAAAAGAAACAAGCCGGAGGCTAGAATGTTAAAACCGATGACAGAATTGTAATATCGTTGCGTGTGTAAGAATGTGTGGTTCCGACAACAGCACGGAAGATCACAGCCCACCGCTAGAGGGTCACGGGTGCATACCACGTGACTACAAAGCTAGCAGAAGCACGTGTCAATCGTCCACTGCGGTCAGTCGTGCTGTAAACAGTGAAACAGTGAAATGGAGGCATCAAAAGAAGAGCAAAGTGGTGTTGTTCGTTTTCTGACAGCAGAAGGAGTAGGGGGAACGAACATTCGTCGAAGAATGTCACAAGTGTACGGTGAACACTGCATGTCCCTTGCAAGGGTCAAGGCGTGGCACAAGTGCTTCAGGGAAGGCCGGGTGTCGTTAGCCGACGATACTTCTGACATAAAGGTAAGGGTTTCTGTTCCTAGGCCTCAGGCTCGTTTCTTTTTGAAGCCTCATATTAGCACAATAAATTGTATATAAATAATTGTGTCTATTTGTGTGTAACCTATTTCTATTTTTTAGACTTCAAGTAAGATGTCAATAAGCAAATGTTTTTTATTATTGTTTTGAATTTTTTAATGCATATTAATAGTATGTCGTTTTAATTTTTGCATTAAACATCTCATTTTTTTCTTCTGACATTGTTGCATTCATTGAAATCAGAACAAACAATAACTTAATTTTTGCCAATGTAACTGCTAAATGTTTAGCATAGTTGATTCATTTTCTTTATTCTTAATACTTTATTGTTTCTTCTTATCCAAAATATTCATCTAAGTTAATGAGTTTAATATTATCAAATATCCTTCCATCCTGAAAAAGTCACATTCTTTTGTTTTATGTCACATTAATGTAAATATTAAGCAAAATTTTATGATATATGGATGAGGCTGTGCATTAATTATATATACAGTTTTAGGGGAGGAGAATTGTGAAAATTACATATAATGGGGGTTGAAGCACTGTCTACACAAGGGATTCTTAATCTTTTTTGTTCCATGATCCCTTTTCCAGTAAGATGAAGATCACAGACCTCTTCTTTAAATAAAGATTTTAAACGCATAAAATAAAATTAATAAAATTACAAAAGGAACCAGTTATATAGAAATACATTTATTATAATAAAACACATGATATAGAAATATATGCGCTTTTTCTTAACACAATAAGTAACAAATTAACACAAAATTAAGATAATAAGTTGATTTTTACCCTTTCAACCCCAAAGACCCGTAAAATCTTTCTACAGACTCCTAGTTAAGAACCGCAATTTATGCAGACATTTTTTACTGGTATTAATGGTAAATGAACCTGTTCATATAATCCTACTTATTAGTCATATGAATAAACTATATTAACAAACATCATCACTAAACCTGATATATTATAAAGCTATAATTTAATTAAAATTATAATTATTAAATTTATCAAGAGATGGTGCCTAACGCCTAACTCTAGTGCCAAATTGTCTTATAAATTATTAATATTACAGCCGTTTCTAGCCCGATAATATTTGGCATTGGTTGGTGTGTAGCTTCAAACTATGTTAGAAAATATTTGTAGAACTTTTCTAAGTCTTTTCTTCAATGTCAGAGAGTGCCATGAACTATTGTACACATCACTAAAGAGGAAGGTGTTTGCCAAAAAGAAACAGTGTATACAAAGGGAAAGAGAAGTTGACTCAAAAACTGTAATTAATGAATGGACTCAATTTTGTTATTGCAACAGCAAAAATTCTGGATTGCTTACAAAAGCAGTTGAAAAATATAGGAAAATAATAATAATGAAATTTGGAACAATTATTTGTACTGAGTCATTTAGAGGTAAAACTCACTGTAGGGAATTCTTTTGTCACTGGCTTGAACAGCATTATTGGTAGATAGTAAATTAAATGATGTTTCTGATAATTTAGAATAAATAAAACAATGAGAAACAATAACATTCCCTCGTATTGATTCAATGTAATCAGTAAAAGTTTAAGATTAGTGAATTAATACATATTTTGCACAAATCAAAGTATTTTTGGATGGCTAAACAATTAGAGAAGAATCTGTTGTAAATAAAGAAAATGAAATAATTTCTTGATCAAATATAACAAAATTAATGATTCTATTTACTATAAATATATATATTCTAAATAGAAATGCACATTGGCTGCATTCAGCAGACTCAACAGTATACAAAACAAATGAAACCCAATATTAAGCAACTATACATCCACAACTGTTGTAAATGATCGGGCTAAATTTGGATATAATGATTATAAATTAGAAATGAATTTGGCACTGGAGTGAGGCATTAGGTGCCATCTCGTATTGAAATCTATCAGTTTAATCTAAATTAATTAATTAAATATTATAATTATTAATTTTAATATGAGATGGTGCCTAACGCCTCACTCTAGTGCCAAATTCATTTTTAATTTATAATCATTATATCCAAATTTAGCCCGATCATTTATGGCAGTTGTGGTTGTATAGACTCAACAGTTCTAACAGAGCAGAGAGCAGAGATATGGAAGTGATAAGTGTTATGTAATGGCATTGAATCTGCTGAATGACAAAATTACAAGTTAATACAAATTCATTTTTAAAGTTTCATTCGTGTATATCAGTTTTCTGTTACTAATAACTATGTGGGTGAATTAATATGTAATGCACTCCTTCAAATACATAATAATATAAACAGATGGCCCAAAAAAAAGTAAATTTATTGTTCATGTACAGTATGTATTCTATATAAATAACAACATCTTAAAGCCCAAGTAGTACATATTACAATGCCAAACGATCGCCTAAGCCACGTTATAACCTGATATTTAGGTGATTGTTTGGCATTGTAGTATGTATTCTAAATGTCATGTGTATGAAACAGCAATGTGTGTAATCAAATTATAATATATCTGTGGGGATTGTTCAGAAACAATGTTTCAGACCCCTACACCAGGAACATGTGTTGCATTGAAGAACAACATTCAACATGTGATAAGGAATTTCACCTGACACGTGTAACGCCATGATGGAAGATATTGTTTGGCAAATAAAGTTATGCTTGAAACATGATGGCAGACATGTAAAGCTTGTAGTTTTCCATCAATAAAATTACTTACTTGTTAGCAAAGTTTACAATGTATTGCTTTCTTACATTTCAGTAACCTTTTTTGGGCCACCCTGTATTTCACTTGTTATGTGGATACAGCTATCTTTGATCGTTATAGCTATCCAAACACAGCAATAAATGAAGTCCACTACTAAATGCAATGTCAATACACTCAACACATTCCAAAGTAGCATTTCTGAAGAGGGAATTCAGCAGAACGATACTTAACCATTCTGGAATTGTTGAGTATGCTGAATGCAGCCAATGTAAAATACCGAATTGAATAGAAAGGTAAATGAATAAATAATGAAAAATAACAAGATTTATTAAAAGGTTAATACATTATTAATGTAATGTGTAACAAACATAACATCTTTATGACTTATAATGTAAGAAACAACATAGTATTTTGTAAACATAAATGTTAACCAAATACAAAATAAATTATATTGCAATTATAAATAATTAAACATTTATATAAGAAAAATACATAATAAATTCAAACATTTATAGTAGATAAATTTATACTAAATAAAAAGTAATATACTAAAAATAATAATAAAAATTATCCATAAAAATACGCAATAATATTTTAAATATTTCTATTGTAAAAAATGAACTAAAATAACTGGAGAAACAATAATAAATGTAAATAGTAAAATAAAAGAAAACCAGCAAAATTACTATTTGTTAAACAAGTTAATACAGTATAAAATAGGTATAATTAGAATATTAACTGAAATTAATTTCCTGAAAATTTAAAAAAAATCAATTTTGTTACAACTACAATTCAGAGTTTTAACACAGCAGAAGTTATAACAATGAGAAAAATTAAATCATCACTTTTCTTTGCAATAGTAATTAAAAACAACAAGAAATATAATTTGGACAAAATTTTGACTTAAAAATAAAAAAAACCTCTAATAAAAAATAAATACATTAATACATGTAATTTATAAATAAAAATTTGCAGAACTGAATCAAAATCAGACACAGAAATTACTGAGAAAAATATGTATTTTAGTGTGGCAATATGCCATATTAATGTATATATTAGATATAAGTTTAGTTTTAAGTTTTCTTTCTTCTTTGTTCTTCCTTTTGTTTTCTTGAATTTTCTATTAACATTCCTTCCTGTGGGTGGGGTAACCCTTTCCTCTGTGTCGTTCTTGTATATTGTCGGGTTACCTTATTTTATTGTTTATTCTCTTGTCTATGTTCCGATTGTTGTCATTTTGTTTTATTTTATTTATTTCTGTACGTGCGATGTACTTAAGATTGTAAAATATTATTATTATTTTTTTAATCGTATATATGTATATATTTGCTATTTTTGGGCGTTATTGTTATGGCAGCACTATGTTGGCAGTGGGCCCGATATATAAAATGTGAGTGGCTGGCAATGTCCCATTCTGGTTCCAGGTGTCCGAGGGAAGGTGTCATGAGTACTGTGTGTATTGGCAGTGGCTTCACCCTGAACACCGCATTTCGCAACTGCTGACAGAGCACGGAAAATTTAATGCCTACCTGTATAGGTTTCGGCATAGTGACACTGACTGTTGCCCTATCTGTGGGATGCGTGACGGGGTTAAACATTATCTGTTATCGTGCCCGATATTGGAAGATATAAGACGCGAACTCAAGATCTACATAGAAGAAGACAACCTGAGTTGGCCATGTAAACCAGAATACCTTGTGTCAAGCAAAAAGTACTTTTTTCTTTTTCAAAGAATGGTTAAACTTTATTTCATCAGAACATTAATACACTAATTATTGTTTTACTGTTTTAGCTTTATTGTATCGCCAAAGACCTTTCATGATCTTCTACTAGCCTACTATGTTCTTTTGTGTTGGTTGCTGCACAAATCTGCTCTGTGCCCTCATCCTGGCCTACGTTCTACGGGCGATTTCATCTGTTTTATCTGAGCTCTCTTGAGGAGCTCCTATGTACTTACTGTGTGTAAGTTGTTGCATAAGATCTGTTCAGTGTTTGTCACCTGGTCCTCTGTTTATACGCGGATACTGTTTAGGCTGTTTTACGGTCATTATAATTGTCAAAGACATTGACTCATTTTACTGACATGTTTTCTAGTTATTGTATATTTTCGCATTTTTGTTTTTTTATTTGTTTTTTTTTATTATTATTTTTTATTTCATTATCATACACATTGTCGGTTCTATTGCTCATAATGTAACACCACTGTACTCCATGTCTTTCTACCCTGACTGTGCCTAGCAGATGTCGGAAGAAATAAAGTTTATTTTGTCTGTCTGTCTGTGTGTATTGGCCTTCCTTATCTTTGTGTGTAAAAAAAATCCTAATTTTAGAATCCATTCCCATCTGAGTGAGGAATTGTGAAATAAGTTATAATATTCTGATAAGTGAATCAGTTGAACGTTTACAACATCACGAAGCGAATAGTTTATTTTTTTTTGGAATTTGTTCAACGCTTGGTGTTCTCACCAAAGGTCTTTATGTGAGCCGCCATGTGCTATGGATGTGCCAACTCTGTGTAGATATTAATATTGTATATATAATTTTTGTACATAAAGTTAGTTTTAATTGTGATCCTTTTTGCTCGCCTCCTCATTTTTGTGGTAATCAAACACCACACCTGCAATCTTCAACCCCAAGGATCTTCGCAATCCCACACCTCGAACCACATTAACAATGGGAAGTGAAGTTCCTGAGGCTACTAGAACAATAAGGTGGTTCATTTTTGGGTCGGACTCTTGGTGAAGGTAGATGTGCGAACGTTATGCTCCTGCTCGTCGTCTAGAAGGACAAAGGGAGACGAAGGTGGCATACAGAAAGAGAAAGGACCCAGTTAATGTAAAGAGAGAGAGACAATGTCCATTGTATAAGGAGAATCTTTGAAGAGATCCAAAAAAAAGATCAGCATGAAATGATTTAGAGTGGTTCCCCACCAGAAGAGCATCAATACCAAACAGAGAACCCGGGTGTTCCTTATAACCTCCTCTATCATACTAAAACTTCTTGCTATTCTTCCTTTCCTTTTAGTTCATAATTTAGTATAAGTTAGTCGTAAGATTACAAGTCTGTCTTTTCTTATTTGTCGCGAGCGCATTCTTTTGTTCTGTATTCGCTAGATTCCTCTCCCCAGTTTGGGATATTGTATAACATTAAGAGTTAGAATCCGAAAGAATCCTGTATATTTCTAATCACGTGAAAAAAAAAATAATTGTTGTTATTTTTTCTGTGTACTGCTTCTCGTGGACTATTGTACACTCGTGTGACTATCACATTAGTTTTTGGAAAAACTGATTACAGAACAATAATTTCAAAAAACCAGAATAGAACATTTGAAAATAAGACTACACCTGTAGATATTTTCCAAATCATAGTAAAATCTCGACAATAATAAACCTGAAACTTTGGAATTTTTAATCCTCAGATATTTAATTACCGAATAGATATAAATTCTAAAAGTTGCTCTCAGTATAATCGTTTTTGATAAATATTTACATAAATCTACAAAGTAATATATGTTTTACAGATGAAGATTGACTAAAGTCAGTTAACAATTATGTAAATCAAATTTAATAAAAACAATCAAAATATCAATACTTTTTAAGCTTGGTATTTTATGTACTGTACCATACTTACATTTATTTTATCAAGCTTTTCATTGCTATAAACATTTCAAAAAGTCATTTTTAATAATCATCATCAGAAAAGCCATCATATCAAGTTTGATGACCCCAATGATCAAAGTACTGTGAGACCATTATTAAAGTATCCCTATTCAACACTGTGTAGAGAGATATTTAGCAGTTTAATGCAACCAGATCTGGTATTATGTTATTTTAGGACATGAAAAAGACATTTCCCATTCTATTGGAACATTCATCTTGCTGTGGTGAATGAGCTTGTGTGCTTCTAAGACCCAGTAAGCTATATCAGTAGCAGCATTGGTGCCAGCAGAGTCACTGTACTGAAGAGATTGGTAGATGGGCATTGGTGGGGTTAACACTCTCATCTAGTAAAAGTTTTCTTCATCAAAAGAAAACATAAATAAACTGACCAGATTTTGTATAGTCAATACAGGACAATGCTCTCTTCCTCTGTTCCCAAGTTCACATCCATCTTCTTATTAGACTGCTTGTGTATGTTATATATAAAAATAGGAGAACCATAATTTAATGGTAAACAGCAAATTGTAAAAACCATACAATTTTATT
Source organism: Centruroides vittatus (assembly GCF_030686945.1). Lineage (NCBI taxonomy): Eukaryota > Metazoa > Arthropoda > Arachnida > Scorpiones > Buthidae > Centruroides > Centruroides vittatus. Next base: position 42,571 of record NW_027122709.1, on the reverse strand, counting down.
TTTATTAATTATTATTATTATTATTACTTTTGTTTGCAGACAACCAGTGGCACATTCAGGATCTACTTTTGGGGGGAGCTGAGTTGAATGGATAAAAAAAATTTTTAGTGCAAATTCAATAAAATTCCCACATTTTGTGACCGCTAATTCACAGTAGTATAGAAATAGAAGACACCACATAATATAATAAAAAATGAATTATAATTAGGAAAAGATGTTTGGAAAATTTTCTACTTGTTCTTTTCCTTTATCTTTGGACGGGACCAGGATCTCTTGACACCCCTGGGTGCACTACTGAAGACAACTGCCTGACCAATTGTATATGTGAGAACGGGGCTAGTGCAAATTATTAAGAACTCGATTTATAACTGATTATTAAGAACTTGATTTAGAACTCGATCAAAAACAAATTTATAAAATTTGTTTTGTCAAAAACATAAAGGAGAAAAATTCCATGTCATAGATAAAATCAATGAACTTTATAACTTTTTCCCACAGATAATGCTTCCTCCAAGAGTGACACAGCTTCCAAATAACTGCTCATCAAGGGAAATAGAGACATAATCATGGATTGGAGCAATTAACAACTTCATCAAAAATGGGCATTAGAGTGGCAGGGAGGAGGACTCCAAATAAAAGGCAAGATGACAGATGACAACAAAGAGTTCACCTGTCAAAATTTGTGAGTATATCCTCGCTGTGCTTCACCTCCAATCTTCTCAAACTCCCACCATTTTCACTGGATCTTAGCTGCTCTGAGCTTATGAACAATTGATTGAAACCCCCTTGTGAATATTACTATTACAGTCTTTTGCATTCAAGACCCACCATAACAAGCAGAAGACTCTCCTTTCTTACTTCTGAAAATCCAAAGCCAACCATAATGGGGGTCATGTGTATCTCCAGTAGAATTGGTCTTAATGATAATTTTACTTGTTATTAGCATTTACAATTTTTTATAAAACTCATCCCTACCCTCAAAATTAAGCTTTTTGAATCATTGTTTGTAAATTAAAATGTCAGAGTATTTCAGTTTTATCTTGTTTCTTTTATTTTCTGAGAAGTGTAACAGGTAACATCTAGAACTATCACTGCATTTTGTTGGTCATATCTTGCAAATAGTAAAATAACAAATTATGGATCAGAGAAATTTTACATTTTCAAGTGAATTAGAAAATATGAATTGCTTCTAGATTTTTCTTTTAAACCTTAAAACTTTTGACATCCTGATCCTTTTGGATAGTGATACACATTTTGCTATGTATGAGTGTTACATTGGCAATGCCAATGGCAGTCAGGACTGACACCACTGTGACCATTAGGTTTTTATGTACGTCTCACGCGAGCAGTTACTTGTGAGAAAGGTCCAGTTTGGGATGGAGGAGGAAGTTGAGAGACAGTGTGCCAGAAATAATGCATTCCACTACACATTTAAATGTCAAATAATAACTATGTATTCATTAAGGTTATAACTAATTTACAAAAGCATAACATAAATGGAAGAGTCTATTCACATTGAACAGAGAGAGAGTGTTTACAAATTTGGACACTTGTCAATAAATATCTGGATTGGTGAGGGTTATCTCCCACCCTCTCAACCTATAACCACCAAAATTTAATAGCATCAGTCCCCTAATACATGACCTCCCTGCAAAATTTGAAAAATTTTCAACAAAAAGCACAAGAGTTATTAAGCTTCAAACAGGGTGAACAAAATCATGCCATACACACACAAAAACACATCCATCCATCAATCCATCAATCCATCCATCCATCCATCAATCCATCAATCCATCAATCCATCCATCCATCAATCCATCCATCCATCCATCAATCCATCAATCCATCAATCCATCAATCCATCAATCCATCCATCAATCCATCAATCCATCCATCCATCCATCCATCCATCAATCCATCAATCCATCAATCCATCCATCAATCCATCCATCCATCAATCCATCAATCCATCCATCAATCCATCAATCCATCCAATCCATCAATCAATCCATCCATCCATCCATCACCCCAAAATTTTTTGCATTTCTTGACATTTAAAGGTGTTCTAAATGTAAAAATCTGGGTGAGTCATTTTTTCCGAATCACCATACCTTCCCTCTTCGTAACAGCTGGAAATGTAAAAATGAATTTTGAATAATGCTTTTTAAAACTAACATTTAATCAAACTTCCATTTCAATTTATGACCTTGAATACTCTTTCAGGAATCATTTCAACTATGTTTTCGAGGTAGAGTTTGCTAATTTATTCTCACTTTTCAATGATTGTCCATTTCAAATCTTGAACTATAACAGAACTGTACTGTATTCCAATAGCATATACGTTTCTTGCTAATAGTCCCCAAACGTTTCCAGTCATATTGCAATCTGGGAGGAAGCTACGCATGTAATTATTTGGATTCCATTTTCCATAAAAACTCCCAAGTACAGCTGGCAGTGTGCAGAGTATCATCATCTTGTTGCAATTTTCAAAATGGACCACTTATCTTTTCTCCAAAGGAAAGTAAATGCTTCTCCAGCAGTCTTGGTAGTTGTATTTCTTTGTTCTACCATGTATGAATGCAATATTGGTTCTGTTGCCATAACCAAAACAAGCCTACACCCTAACCAATCCTCCACCTTAATTTTTTGGCCAAAGTGGGAAATGCAATAATTGCCGTTGAATTTCATTGAACTTATCAAAGCAGAATTGTCTATAAGCATTAATTGTAAAAGCAGTTGCATACAATTTTTTGAAAAAGTACAGAATGTTGCAGAGCAATTGAAATCTGCAATTATAAAAAATACTTATCAAATATTCCCTCATGGATATCTGGCTCCACATTATTATCTGTATGAAATGCTTATTTTGTATAGTCAATTGTTTAAATTTACCACAAAGGAACATTTTTGTCTTTTATTAGGACAGCTTCAGCTTCCTGATATTCATCAGGAAATTGAAGATGTAACTTCAATCACTTGATGCCACCGAGTTAAAGGAAAATTTTATTGAACTACCATAAGATCTGCTATGCTTTGTGATTCTGAGTGCAAGATAATGCAGAAAGAATATTCATCGGGAAGCTAAAGCTGTCCTAATAAAGGACAAAAATGTTCCTTTGTAGTAAATTTAAATAGGTGGCTACCTGAAATAAGCATTTAATACAGATTTCAAAACTTCTAAATACGATTTATGAGACATTTTACCTTTTGAACAATCTCTGATTAAAATAGCTTTTTGATATAAACAACATATCAAGATGATCTGCAATTTCCACATTCGGTCATTAGTCTTAATATTTCTGTAATTGTAACTATGCTATCTTTGACTTCTAATAATGGATCCAGATGGAGGTAATCATTCCTCCTAGAGTTTTTATTCTAACATAAAATTCATTATTTTTTTAAATAATAAGTTTATATTTATCATAATATTTTAATATTTTTATCACTATATTTCAATTTTGTTATATTTAATTATTTTAACTACTGCAATTTTATGCAGATAACCTGCAGATTATTTGTGTTTTAAAGTCAATTTGAAAGCATGTATAAATTACGCAATGATGGGGACTATCTGCCTATTTTAACTCATAATTATGAACTCATCAAACTGTTCTTCCTTTGTCTAAATTTACCAAGAACAACTTCAAAAAACATGAAAAATATTTTATATGCTGTAGACATTTATCTGTTATTACAATTTTTCCTGAATGAACCATCAAGACACACACAAACATGCATCATATTTAGTTCTTACCCATTCATTTTCTGGGCACCAATCCACACTGTAATTGATATTATTACACACTTCTTGAACTTCTTGATCTTAAAACCTGATAAGTTTCCAATAATTTTCCCCACTTTCTTAATAATAACTTTCAAAACCTTACTTAGAAGCTGAGTTTTAACTTGTCAATGAATGTCATTGACATTAGAATTTTAACTATTTAATTTTTTTCAAATTTATTTGGGAATTTACTATTATTATACATGATGATCTGTTTTGATAGAAATAATTTGAAAGCTGTATCATAATAAACACATTAGTTGTGTGAAGTTCAAATTCTGTTACAACGGGAGTTTCGTTGGATATCTTCAAGTGACAAAAGTGCACTGACCAGGAAACAACATGCTATGTCCTTTGGTATGCAAGATTTAAGAGTATGATGGCAGTTAAACACAACCTTTATCGTGTTTATGGTGTCAGATAGGCACCCAAGTATGATTGTATAACATGTTGGCATTGCATAAAGTAACCAAATGTCTTGAATTAAGCAGATAGCCCAACTTTTTAATATGCTGTTCTGATTTTAAAACTCTCCCAAAAACTGTCCTGATTTCTAAAACTGTAAAAAATGTCCACTTTTTGAATGTTTCTTAATTATATTCAAAATATCCAATATTCATTACATACAAATTATAGTATCAAAATTTTAACATCCAATTTATAGAAACAGTACCCCAATTGAAAACTGACAGTTTGGCAAATGTGCCAAACTGGATAATTTGCCAGAGAATAGTAAATGTATACAGTACTGTACCAAATATCCAGCAAGCTTAAGACTAGAGAAGTGCAAACTTCTGGATTTTCTGATTTTTCTGGACACAGGCTAACTATCTACTTACAATACAAAATAAACAATGGAAAGTAAAGAACGAAACTGTTTTAACACACTATATGCTATCAATTACACTGGATCTGGCAACATACAAGGCATATGCCATGGAAAACAAAACAAAGAGGCCACATGGCAACTACAGGTGTACAACTAAATTCAAAAGTAGCCAGTTTTCCAGTAATTTCAGGTTTCTGGAAGCTGGATATTTGATTTGGCACTATACCAAAGTACTGTGGTGTTGCAGATCAGTTATTAAAAATAGTTAATCATTTTTACTAATTAACTGAGTTAAAAATATGGCAGTTAAAGCAAAGCTTTAAAATGCCATTTTTTTAACTCACCCTTTCTACCCATGCTCGAACTGAGTTCGAGCAAGTTCCATAGCATTACAAATGGATTTTTGGGCCCTGAGAAAAAAATTTTTTTTTTTGAAATTTTCGGATGTTTTTTAAGTTCTCAAATTGTTTTAAAAAATTTTTACCCGTGCAAAACAATTTTATAGCGATTTTAATTAACCTTTAATGATGCGCAATTAACGCTTAATTGTTTTTTTATGGGATTTTTTTTATAGAATTTCATTCATTGTTCTAAAGTTCTAGTGCACGGATTTTACTGCGGTAAAGTTATTTAAAGATACTTTCTGATGTCAAAAACGACATCCAATAGTTTTTTAATTTTTTTAATAAATAGATTTTATTACATAATGGATTTTATTATATTAATTAAGTCAGGGAGTCGGAAATCGCAATTAAAATTGTAATTTTTTAAAAATATTTCGAAATATACCACCACCTAGTATTCACCCTACTTTATACTCTTCTCCTCCCGAGACTTTTATGAGAATGTCCCGCAAAAGACAACACCAGCTGTTCTCAAGGTCATCTAGCTGTAAACACAATAACTCATCAGGTGAGACAAAGGAAATTAAACTTTGAAGCTTTCTCTTCAAAATTAACACGTTTCTTTTGTTTTTTTTCGTTTTTATGTTTAATTACATTAAAATTAATAATTAAAAAATTGAATCGTGCAGAAAGTGGTTAACAAAAACTCAGAGCCGTACTTAAATGTTCATTGTTGCTATCATTATAGATTGTTTGACAAAAAATTGAAAGTGTTTTGAGGAAGAAGCAGATTTTGACAGTATATTCCGATCAAACCCAATAAATATAGTTTAAAAATTTTTATGTTAGTTCATTCTAACGTTTTTTATTCCTATAACCTCAAAATCTACTGTGGTAAATAGCCAACAGCCTTTATTCAGTTTCAAATTCTTTCAAGAAAGTAAAATATTTAATGAGACAAATTGCTAATTTGAGAAGGAATTTTACAATAGATAACTAGTTTACAAGTTGCAAACTGACAACAGATTTACTAAAAGATAGACTGACAATAGTAGGCACCATTCAAAAAAATAAAAAAGAGATTCTGCTTGAATTCATAAAGTCAACAGGTAGGAGAATATGTAGCAGAAAATTTGGTTTTAAAAAAGATCTCATCTTAGCTTTGTACATTCCAAGAAAAGAAAAAAAAAAAACATTACTTTCATTGTCTTTCCATCATACCTCTACCACCAATGTGAAAATGCATCATGCAGAGAAGCCCAAAATTATAGCTTTTATAATTCTACAAAAGGAGTTGACACGCTTGATCAGTTAACAGGGACTTATGATTGTGCACAAAACACAAGGCGGCGACCAATAATAATTTTATACTGTTTACTGAACATAGCAAGTATAAATTTCCACATTATTCATTATTCTAATGGTAATATATCTAAAGTGCAAAGCAGGAGAGAATATATAAAAGAGCTGGTAGTAGATTTGATGTGTGAGTTATGGTCATTCAGAAAAAGAAATAATTCTATCTCTTTTATTTATTTATCATCATATGTTTACAATTTAATTCATATTTTTATTGAAACATGAAAAACTGAGAATGTGAAAGACATTCAGAAACATTTATTTGTTTTATTAATATTTAAATTATTATTGCAAAGAAATGAATTGAAAAGCCAAACAACCACCAGATTACATCGGGCCAATCTGGTGGTGGTTTGGCTTTACAAATTTATCAGGTTTTGTGGTTTGTTTATGTAAGAAATTAATTGTTCTTTAAACTTTTTTATGATTAACAATCTGTTTATTAATGAATTATTATTCCTGAATAGCTACATATCAATTTAAACTTGTTCATGAATATATTCATTCAAACTTAAACGATCCAATTTTACTCTGCTCCGTAAAGGAATAAATTCTCAAATTATAATAAAGAAACATATTACAAATGTATCAATTTTTAGCACTGACCTTTTCACACTGTAAAATACACCATCCCTCATATGTGAGCTGAATTGTATCTTCTTTTGTTTGATCAACCTGTAAAACAAATATTGGTTTTAAATAAGTTTAATCTTAAATAATATGAACATAAAATGCATAAACAATGTTAATTAATGTTAAGTATAGATACTCCTGTACACTATCAAATCCCAACAGTAAAGCATGTTTTGAGTTTTAAAATATTAGTACAGCTTCCTTCTATATTCTGACTTTTGTATTATACTAACAATAGCATTACCATATATCGTGGCAGATAAGACAATAGTTGAATCATAAAAAAAGGCCCCCAAAATCTGGGGTCGTCTTATAGAACAGATACAAAAAAAAATTAGATTAAAATTTATATAAATTAAAACCATTATAAAAAAACGGACAAACTGTAATTATTTACTAGTAGAAAGTTGGGTATGTGGACAAAATAGAATAGTCCATACGATGTTTTTGTGAATAGTCAAGGTTATTACCAAAATGCCAAATCAGTGCAAATGTTTGTAACAATTGCAAGGCAGTGCAACCAGATGCAAAAAAATAAAATTTGTTCATTCGAAAAATTACAAATAGACATAATTCCGTATATGCTAAACAGTATTATTATTCAGATGATAATCGCCAATCTAACTAAATTCATAGGCCGTTGATAGTTTGAGGGTCATCTTATAGGACAGATATGCAGTCGAATCGCGATAAGTCGACACCCGGATAACTCAACACCCTTGGTTAAGTAGTCAGTTTTCTGTGGTCCCAGCGACTTACATAGTCATTAATGTTAAAAAACTCCAGTTTACTCGACATCGCTTAACTCGACACCACTGGATAAGTCTACAAACTTTTGCTGTCCCACACTCCGATAAGTCAACACCCCCTCCGCACGTGTGGTGCAAACTCATTTTTTTCAGGAGGGGAGTCGATTTATTTATTAATATATAATTAATATTATTTAATAATATAATAATACATTAATATTATTAATATATATACATATTAATAAAAATGCCTTAACATTTTATGTATTTTTATGTATAAAATAATAACAGATAAACAAAAAGAAAATATACAATCTACATCAACGTCATACCAGAATCCAATTTTGCATTTTCTCATGCCAGAGGCATTAAGAATCCTTAGACGTTACTTGCCAACAAGTGACAATTGCGAAGATGGTGTTTTCAAGGCATTCATGTTCGTTGAAAAAGAAAGTCGAGATAGTTAAGTGCTCAAAACAAACAACACTAAACAAATTTTTCAGTTTATCATCTACAGAATAATTGTAAATGGAGAACACAATGTTTTGTAAGTCTATGTTACTATATAAAGCACTACTGTATTTTATTAATTGTAGTTTTGTGGTTTTTTTCCAACTTTGCTTTAGTCGACACATCGGATAACTAGACACATTTCCACTTCCCCTTGGGGTGTCGACTTATGCGGAGTCGACTGTATGCTAAAACTATAAAACTTTGACAAAAATTTATACCTCGTCTTATCTGCCGAGATATATGGTAATTAATTTTTAAAGCAAATTAAAAATAAAAAGTAAGTGATTCAATTAAATTTTATTACTTATATTTATTAATTTTCTAAATTTTCAAATAAGATAGAATGAAAAACCATCTATTTTGATGGTTTTTCATTCTATCTTAATAAGTAATTTTTCATTCTATCAAAATAAGTAAAATTTATCAATATTGAAATTTCCTGTTAATTTCTTCAAATTCTCAAGAAAGCCATCTTAAAATGTCTTTTCTTGAGAAATAAAAAGTAACAAACAAGCAGAAATACTAATGTTAATTACAGTAAAGCATCAATTATCCAACTCAATTGCAGACTGGGGTTGGTCGGATAACTGAAAAAACGGATAACCATAAAGTATGAAAAAATACATTATTATTATAGTATATTAGTATATCCCATGTAATTAGTATATTAGTATATTGCTATTAACCTACTTCGCGTTGAATTTTCATCGATGTTAAGCCTAACAAAATTTTTTTTAAATAATAATCATCGCTATTGTATCGTTAAAAATTATTTTTTTATTTTGCACAAAATAAATACAAAAATAAAGAAAAATAAAAAATTAAGCCTGGTTTAAATACTAGTCCCCCTATCATGGTCGAGCCAGTGTTACCAGCTAAAACACGCAAAAATAATATTAAAGTAGCCAAGACATAGCCAAATATTGTAGCGCCACAGCACTAGCGTACATTTGAATTTGCCAACTAGAACGCGGTCGGTTAACCGATGTGACGGTTGATCGGGGGTCGGATAATCGATGCTATACTGTATTAAATAATGATAAAATTATTATATTTTATTATCTTTTGATATAACTTACCCTAAATTCAATGACATGTCCAGCAAATGTTCCAAAGAACCTAAGATAATGAGGATTACTGAAAAATACCTGAAATATCAATAATTAATTAAGTTTAACTTTTGTTACAATTTTTATATCTTAATAGTAAGAAATTTTGATTTATTAAAAGTATATATGAAATTATAAGAATTTTGAGAACAAATTTTGTTTGTTCCCAAAATAATCAGTTATACAAGTCAGTACATACAAAATATTGCAAAATAATTTAATCGTGTTCTTATGTAATCTTATAAAAAATTTTTAAAACATCATTTGTACATTATTTATCACTGTAATGCTGTACTTTTAGAATGTGATGGCACAAATGCAATATGCGAGAACCAAAATTTGGTGAAAAAATTTTTGTTTGATTTGTTAACGTTGTTTTTTTTTTTTTTTTTTTGTTAAAAGTGTTAAAGACAAACTGTTTCGCACGGCCTTACTTCCCTATTGAAGGTGACACATTGAATGTGTCACCCGGAACCAACAAGTGAACATTTGACTATTGGTCCTAAAGTACTAAAAATCTTAACCAAGTCATGGAAAAACCCAGGAGGAGCCCCCAAATAAAAGGGAGGGGTGATGGCAATCTGCAGCAGTCCTCATCAACCTTTTCCTAAAGTGTGTGTGTGTGTGTGTGTGTGTGTGTGTGTGTGTGTGTGTGTTCTGACCCGGTGTTCCAGCCGTCATCGCTTGCTGCTGCCCAAGAAGACAAAAAAGGATTACTCTCCAAACTGAGTTGCTGAACTTTCACACCTATGTCGCATTGATACGTCTAGGACTTACAAGTATTTTAAGGTATTTATCGTCTCACGAACTTACTGTGAGCTCTCTCTCTCTGTCAGGGTCAGGATAGGTTTATCCCTCTCTTTTTAGCAATTGTGCTAAGCATCTGAAATGTTGTCGTAGAATTTGTAAATAATATTCATCAATAAACAGGTACTTTTGTTAAGTGTTGTGGAGTCATTTCCATCCACCTCCATTCCGGGTCTGGAATACCCATATTTGCCAGATCTGTGTCCATGTCTGGCAGATACGGTGGTGTCCATCCTGATCAGGCATCAAAGAGGTGCTGACCCTGTGGTCACACAATACATTTTGAGGTATTTTGTTAACTTATTGAGTGTAATCTAAGCTGACAAAAAATAAATAGTAGTATTGGCAATTGCCTTTGATTATTACCATCATAATATGACTAGGACAATCTCAATTTAAAACTGTATGTCCTACATTCCAAGTTTATGGCAAATGTCTCAAAATGAAATTTTAATATTGTAATTAGGACTATATACTCTTCAAAGACTGCGTAGATTTGCACTATAGACTCTAGTATACCTTTTAAGCACAGCCGTTTATTGCTAATATTCTAACGTTTTTGGTTATTTTTAATAACCTTTCTCAAGAACAGTTACATTCGAATGCGGTCGTAAAAATTTGAACACATCGCCAATCGAAAACGAGCTTTTGAAAAAAAAAAAAAAACTTTTTTTTTTTTTCAAAAGCTCGTTTTCGATTGGCGATGTGTTCAAATTTTTACGACCGCATTCGAATGTAACTGTTCTTGAGAAAGGTTATTAAAAATAACCAAAAACGTTAGAATATTAGCAATAAACGGCTGTGCTTAAAAGGTATACTAGAGTCTATAGTGTAATTAGGACTCAGACTTTGTTTGTATTGTCTAAATTTTGAAAATAGTTAAATAATTCTTGGCTAATATGTACAACTATGTAAATAATTCTGGGGTGCCTGAAAATCCACCAGAGGACTCTCAGCTTAAATGCGATTATATAGCATGGATGCTGTCGTGAAGAATTTTAATGATTTTTAATGTTTGTAGTCTACAAAAAGGGGTCGACATTGAGATCATTTTTAATTCTGTGTAAGTTTTTTGATTGTGTGTGTATTCATCTGTTATTTTTAGAAGTTTTACTTCAAATCTCCAGCTGTTTGTGGTTCCTGGACTGGTATAAAAAGATAACTATGAAAAAGGACTCAAACTTCGTTTGTATTGTCTAAATTTTGAAAATCTAATGATTATGTGCACACCATTACCAACTCACATGATATATTAGACAGGCTAAAAGGTCTTACAACTATGGACAGTCTACTTCGTGGTGTATGCCATCAAATCCATGTTCCCCTCTATCCATATCAAATCCTGTTTTTGTGAGCTAAGGGACTTTCTTATCTGTAACTATCAAAGGCTTTACACAACATATCCAATCCATCTTGGAGCTCTTATGCTTCATGTGCTACTCTTCCTTCTTTACCTACATCCAGATAAGGGGCATGTCCATGGGTAGGTTACTATCAGGGACATTCTATGAGTTGATAATCCAAAAGCTGGAAAAAGTGGTCCTATCTGTCTTTAATAGTGAAATTATACTGTATGCTAGATAAAATGGACAAATGGAGACAAAAACCTGACGTTACAAACTTCCTACAAAAAGTTAATAGTAACCCCTATTGCCTTTCCTTGAAAGTTGAGCAGGAAAACTTCCTAAATATAAGATCATGTTATACAAAGAACAACTAATGAGAGTGTTCTGTAAGGGTGTTCTGTATAGCCTGATTTTCATCCCAGCACACTCACATGACATCTTTACCTACAAGATCGTAGCATTCAGGATCCTGGTTGATAGAGTCTTCATACAACTGCTAAACTGAAAGAAATAGGGAGGAGGAGCTCAGATATATCATGGAATTAGTTAAACAGCATGGCTACAAACCTAAACTAATTAAACAACTGCTTTCATGCCACGACATAGTAGCCGAGGGATCACATTTTGATGACAGGCTTTTTAAAGTGATTGCCTACAGCAGTAATTCCCAACTGGGGGTACATGCTTGGTAGTTTAAGAGTATGTGAAAAAAAATTAACAATAGTGAATGCACTGTAAGAATATTTGGATTCTGCGTTGAGGCCTTTGGCAACATCATGACCCTCGATGCTTAATTTTAAATAAAAATATATATAATTGTACAGTGCTGTATAATTGACCAAAGCACCACTGTTTGAAGAACATGCGAAATAAAACTTAGGAAAATGGGCTGCCAAGGGGTATGCAAGTCAAAAAAAGATTGGAAACTGCTGGCCTACAATAAGGCCTTCACTTAGTCAGGATTGCCTATAAAAAACTCCCATGATCTTGATGCTTAGAAATGAGAAGAACCAAACTGAAAAAAGCCTCCTACCAGGTGTATAACACCTTGGACAGAGATGTACTGTACAAGTGGACTTGGAGAAAGTGTCTCTCCTACACTACACTAAGGACCCACACACAAGCTAAGATATCTAGAAAACCTTGAGCTTTATAAAGCCATCCAAAAAGAGACAACATTTTTTTAGTTATAAAGAAAAGGACTCTATCTTGTCTGCATGGAGGGCATTATTCAAGATTCGCAACCAGTGGCAGATGTAACACTCTAATAGTCATGCACACATGTTATTCATATTTATTTTTTAAATTAAAAGCATCCTTTTCCAGCTTCCATATTAATGTTCTAATACTATATTCTTTTAATCAAACCTGACAATGTCCATTTGTATATAAATGAAAACGTTTATTTACTTTACATAAACAAGCATTTTCATTTGCTTTTGATTTTTGATTTTGCTGGTTGTTTGATGTGTTGTGTAACTCTGCCTACAGTTCTAATCAGTATCTTTCCATTCTACCTTGTAATAGCTTAATTAATTTTATGACCTGCATGGATTACAGGCCTATTTATCACTTAACTTTTTTGGAAATCATCCCTCTCTTTGTTGACTAGCAGCTGGCCCTGCTTTGCCAATTTACCCAATCATCACTATGATTGTGAAATTACTGTATAATGTACTGAGAAATGAACCCTTTCATGAAAAATATGTCTATGAAGAATTAGAAATTATTCACAAGTTAGAATGTAGTACTAAAAATGTCAAAGCATGTAGAAAGTTTTCTTTGTCAAATGCTGTACAAATAACCAATATATCAAACTATAACTAATAAATGTTTACAATATTGATACTCTGAATCTAAAATATCAATATCAAAATTGTAAATATATATCAGTTATTGGCACAGCACTAATAATATCACAAACTTTATTATTTGAAAAACAATTTTTCTAAAATAACTTAAACAACTTACTTCATATGTCTCACAATTAAAAAATGGCATTGGTTCTGTATTTTCGGGTATATTCCATGTGACATCACCACTTTCATCAAGAGTAAATTCTGTTCTGTAAAAAAATTAATTGTAAATGGATTTTTAAACTTCTAAACTCAAATAATTGTATTTATTTTGTAACTTTATAATTACAAAATTATAATTGATTACTATTTTTTAAAAAGATACTTCTGAATGAAGTAATTTCTGTATTTTATTAGCTAATCATTTATATACATACATATGTATATAAATGTTTAAATGGTCTTTTTTACTTCACTTACCCTTCAATTCCAGATGCCTCTATTCCCCAAGCTAACGACATACATTTCGTTATCTTTAAAAGAAAAAAACTATTTTTAAAATATATTTAATATATTTAATAAACACTGGCACAGATTAAAAATGGAACACCTAAAAGCATTTATGCAAATTTATTCAAACTTACCTAACTTAATCACCACAATGAAAAGAAAATTTGATTAAGGTTTCAATATGCTAGATCTTTTCAAACTGGAGAAACAATATTGCTTTCGATAAATTCTTAGATGGCTTGTTTTTTTTAATCAGTTGTCTTTATTTTATATCAATAATGTCTTTGAGATGAAACAGTTAAACATGGCAGCAATTTCCCAAATTTGAGAGAATGATTATGATTGTCGGTTCTTTTAAATTGGATGGTAAATATGCCAAATTGCCAAATCTGCATTCAGGTGGTCAGTTACTATCCACTATCAAGCAAGTACGTGACCAATGAATCAACAAAGACAAGGATATGGTGCACCTTAAAAAACTGCACCACACGAAGAACAGTACAATTGTTGATGTTTTACATTTTTAATTTGCACCAGTGTATATCGTTTTTAATATATACCGTATATCTCGGTGGATAAGACGACCTTCAGATAAGACGATGTATAAATTTTCGTCGAAGTTTTATAGTTTTAGCATGTATCTGTCCTATAAGACAACCCCCAAACTATCAACAACCTATGAATTTAGTTTAGATCAGAAATCATTATCTGAATAATAATACTGTATAACATATATGGAATTATGTCCTATTTGTAATTTTTCGAATGAACAAATTTTATTTTCTTGCATCTGGCGATTTTTGCAAACATTCGCACTAATTCGGGCATTCGGGTAATGACCTTGACTATTTACAAAAACATCCTATGGGCTATTCTATTTTGTGCACATACCCTTACTTTCTTCTAGTAAATAATTACAGTTTGTCTGTCTTTTTATAATGGTTTTAATTTATATAAATTTCAATCTAATTTTTTTGTATCTGTCCTAGACGACCCCGGATTTTCGGGGCCATTTTTTACGGTTCAACTATCGTCTTATCCACCGAGATATACGGTAATTCAATTTGAAATTTATTTAGTTCAAAAAAACTTTATTTAATTAAAACAGCTTTAACTTGTTAATGGATAAAACAAATAGAAAATATTCGTATTTTACATCCTTTAAGCCTGTTTAATTACTTTATGTACAGTGAACTTTATGTAATTTGTCCAAATTCAAGCAAAAATTAAATTAAATGCATGCATAATCATTCAGTGATCTAATCTAAATAAGTGTAATATTTTGTTACTCAGTTACACATAATATAAAGTTAAGTCAAACTACAATAACTATCAATGTTTTATTCACATAAGAAAAACCTAAGTACAGACAACAGCTACTACCACAAGATACAATCCAAAACTGGTTTTTGCAGGAAATAGACAAAGGATCTCGTACAATGGTCAAAGAACAGCATGGTCTAGTAATTCCATGTCATACATAAAATCTATGATACATCCAATACCTCTAAAAATATTATCAGGCACTATAACTTCAGGTTCGACTATTTCTACTTGGTATACAAGTTTGAGTTTTTCACAGGTATCTTTGCCTAGCAATGGAGAATGTTCCCCTTCCAATACTATAAATTTTATCTTGACAGTAAAACTTTTCACAACACAATTAGCAACACATTTGCCAAGCACTGGGGTATAAGTGTGGTTGAAGGAACAAACATGACATAAATGCTGTGGATTACATTTAGCTTAAGATATTGAACTAAGGCAATGGCACAATGGCACAATGTCACCATCTGCTCCAGTATCTAATTTGAATGCTGATGAGATACCACCAACAAATTTTAGAAAAACATGCCAGGATTGGGATGCACTAGAATGTATGCATTGGACTTAGAGCACTTCCAACATGGACAGACACTCAAATTTCAACTTGAGATGCAACAAAATACATAAGAACAGATAAACAATTCAAGGACTTTTAATAATAGTGAATCTCCATTGACAAGCTCAGATCCCAATCAACTTTGAACACAGAAAATTAAGACTGTTACAACTTAACACTCGGAGAAACAAGTCAGCATGCTTGCTCCTCATTAAAACTGCAAATGACTTAGACATTGATTTAATTATAATACAAGAATTATATAAAATAAATCACAAAATCATCAGGTTTGGAAACTAGCAAGTCCTAGCAAAACAAGGAAACAAAGACAAAATTGACCAAACAGTAGATTTATCATTCAAAATGATAACAGTGATGTCACATTAATTCCACATCTCTCAAAGGAACGTGTTACGACAGTGGTCATACAACAAGATTCACAAATATATTTATTGTTAGTGTGTACCTTTCACAGTATGTAGGAGTATTATTACTTAAAACACGTATTAAAGAACTAGAAGAGGTCCTTGAAAAAATCAGAAGTCAAACATTTTAGTTGCAGGTGACGTGAATGCAAAATCATCAGTTTTATTTTATCCACAAGACCACAGAAGACGACTTCTGAATTCATTAATGGATAAACTGAACCTCACATCAGCCAATATAAGCACCATTCCAACATATTACACAGGGCTCACAGAGGAATGGACCAATGTCTTTCTGGTGTCCGCAAACATCAAACATAGAATGGTGAACTGTGAAACATTCCTCCTGCCATCATAGATCACTACTTGATGGCAGGAGGAGTGTAGTAAAGTCTGTAGTAGTCTGTTATTGTTTTCTGTAGTAAAGCCTTTAATAACTCACTGTTATTAAAGACTTTACTACAGAAAACAATAACAGGGAAAAAATCCCTTTCAGATATACAAATTGGGAATTTTTTATGGAAACATTTGCCTAGCATGGAGGACTTTGACTTCTAACTGTAAACAACTTCACTGAACTGGACAAATACATAGTTCATGTTACAAAAGCATTACAGTTAGCTGGATTTAGAGGAATGAGAGTCAAAATACTTAAAAAGACGTTGTGGTAGACTAATGAGTTCAGTGCGGAAAGAAACAGGTCAGAAAATTTAAGGAGGAAATGAAAAGAACAACAGATCAAGAAACAAAACAATTATTAAAGGAAACACAAGAAAACACTGAAAACATATAAAAAAGAAACAAATCATACTCAATCTAAAAAGTGGGAGAGTTCTGTGAGTCTTTCCGCAGTATGTATGTCTTTCTTTTCTGTCCAAAAGCCATATGGAAGAGGTCAAAGACAGACATACCCAATATAATTAACTGGAACAACAGTAATGCAGTTCTGAACAACATTAATAACATGAAAAAAGTTATGGAATTCTACTTCTCACCAGACAACCTCATAATTAGAGGACATTCTATTATCCTTTTCTGAAGTGGAAAAAGCAACCCAATCATTGTCAAATGAAAAATCACTGGGGTGGAAGAATGTTACAGCTGAAATGCTGAAAGAGACATTTAAGGAGGTGCTGATTGCATATGTTCATCTTCTTCATGAGTGTCTCTACTTTAAATATTTTCTAAAAGATTGGAAGAAAGCTAACATCAAATTCATCCCCAAAAGGATAATGCTTACCGACCAAAGGATTTTATGCCAATTAGCCTCCTCTCCATTATGAGAAGAGTCCTTGATGGACTCATAATAAACAGAGTCAACTGGCACCTCCATGAAGAAAAAAGAATGAACAAAAGTCAACTAGGATTTCAATCTTGGAAGTCAATGATAATACAGCAATTAGAGTTAAAGAATTCATATATGGAGCTTGAAAAGAAGAAAAGCACACAATGCTTATTTTGGTACATCTCAAGAAGGCCTTTGACTAACTCTGGTGGCACTGTTTTCCAGCTTCTTAACGAAACCAGATACCCAGGAAACTCTCAAACAATAACTAAAAGTTACCTGACAGACAGAACAGCTAGATTTTATACTAATAATATACAGATCAAAAAACAGATTACAAGAGGATGCCCACAGGGCCAAGCATGTGAAACCTTGTTTTCAATGGAAGTTGAAGGCCTTTCAGTGCAATGAAAATAGAAAAATACAAGCATTTGCAGATGATGTATTATTAATGATTGCCCACCAAAACTGTGATAAATTAGCAGATAAAGCAAATGAGGCCCTCAAAGTCATTTTAGACTGGAGCTACAAGCATAATTTAATTATAAACTACAATAAGTGTGAGGCACTTGTGTGCACAAGGAAAAGGAACATGGGGCAATTAAAAAGAGCAGTTGGTATTCAACTAAATAGACACAAAATTAAACACATGCAATCAAATGAAGTACTTAGGAATAACATTTGACAGAAGCCTTAAATGGCAAGCACACATAAATGAACAATTATTTATTGTGACATTGTCACAATGCTAAACTGCAATTTTTAATTAATTCATTTAAAATATTAAATATGTATGCTTCACCTCAAATTAGTAGTGGCTTGTCCCTGTACATCATACTTTTCCTTTAACAATAGAGTTGTGCAAGTCATCTATCTAACACTTTTCAGGGGAAAATTTTTGAATTGAAATAATATGACTTCTGGTTTGCATCAGAAGTTTGTATATAGTTAGTCAGGGCCTCCTGCTACTGCTCCTAGCCAAGATCAGAGTTAGTGGGATTTTACTATATATATTAATTAAAATACACAGAGTGATTCAAGACTGTTGTAAGAAACTTCACCAATGAATTCCCCACCACAAAATGTAACAAAAATATATAATCAACAGGAGTAATAATACCACACATTTTCAAAATATTAGTCTGCAAAGATACCATCAGTCCCAAACCAACATGCCTTACCAAAGAGACAAAAAGGTAAAGTGTATACATGAAACATAACTATTCCTTACAGTGTGTAAGTTAATGAATGTACAGTACATGTGTTTCAGTGGCGTGCGGTGACATTTGATGATAGGGATGCTGTGCCGGCCATGGATAGAATCATTGGAAGCGTTACATGATATTTTGGTGTGTAGCATCCATGAGCTAAACTGCGTGAGGTTGGTGCTCTGTAAAGCACATGCGCAAATGCCCGTAATCTGGCTGCTTTACACCATTCAAATATTTTCGCCATGGAAGCTATCTTGTATTCGACAATACAGCGCTTCCATTAAGAATATGCATATATGAATTTATATTTGAATATACAATAGCAATTTTATCATTGTTTCTCACATGTATAGAAATTTGTAATAAAATAAATAATACAGTTATAATAAAATATTAATTTGAATTAATTCATACTTTTTTATTTATTACATTTTATTTTCATATTTTAACGTGCTTTGAACGTTAAAATATGAAAATAACCGCAAAATATGTATTTATATTTTAGAAAACACAAGGGAAGTGGTGCTTCCACAGCTTCCACGGACGGCATGCCACTGATGTGTTTGGTATTACAACCTGTTGATTACACATTTTCACTGCATTTTGTGATGAGGAATTCATTGGTGAAATTTCATAAAATTAGAAACATCAGAAATTAAATTTTACAATAAAAATTATTTTAAAATTTAAACAAAAATAATTTCAAAGTTCAAGAAAAACTAATTGCTGGCAGATATTTACTATAATCATTAAATGAAATGAAAATAGCAGCTTGCCATTATCCAATACAATTGAATGGCTTGGGTGCAAAAGGTGATAAGCCACACAAAGAAGAATTTAAAAAAGAATGCATTTATATCTTTCAACAACTCTTGAAATCAATGTGTTTGATGATAAAAAGTATCACAGTATTTTTAGTATTATGCAATCAAAAATAAAAGTGTGGAACACTCATGGAAGCCCATAGAAAGTGTAACTAAGAATATTTCTAAACATGAACGCCCCTTGCTTTATTTTTGGTCACATAATGCCAAGAATACTGTGAAAGCTTAAGAAAATTTATCTTTTACTTTTTAATATATGTATGTGAATAAAAAGCATTTCTTTAAAACTTTCTTTTTATATTTTTTTTATTTTCTACCTTTTAGTTTTATACAGGTATACCTGTCCTTACGTTGGTAATTGGTTCCAGGAGAGGAAACCCACATAAAGTTTTTGAATTTTTGCACTGCAGTGTGTGCAAGTTTGAAGCTGAAATTTGGTTTGGAGTAGTTTGGGGTCAGGGCCGACCCACCAAAAAGTTTTGGTCCAATTGTGAATTTACATAGGAACACCACAGGCTGTAGTAATGCCCTTTGAATGTAAATCAGTAAAATATATAAAAGTATAGATGAAAGATATATCATTTATACAAATTGATCTTAAAATTGAATGGATATTAAGTTGATAAAATGCAATTAAATAATAAAAGTACATAGTAATATACAATTATAATATGTTCAAAATCAAAAGTAATGATAATTGGAAAGATTGAAGAGCATCAAATTATAGTCAAACATAATGTAAGAAATGTATCTTTTAAAGAAAAATTGAAGTTATTATTGACGTATATTTTGCAATAACAAACTTTATTATTGGGTTGCAATTTTTATATTGCAGATCAATACATTCCCACTGTTTCTTGTTCTTCATTAATCTCGAGAATGGACTTAGGTAGATGAAAATCAAGACCATATATGGTAAGCTTAGGGGCTGGAGCCCATGATTAATTATATATGAATTTCCAGTCTGGGCAGAAAGTCATGATTTTTTAAATTAAAAGATGATTAAAACTTGCAGCTTTGGCATTGTGACAATGTTACAATAATATACATTCAATTTTTAATATTGAATATCAATAAAGATTTTAAATATAGTGGCATAGCGTAGTGGGGGCGGCAGGGGCGGCCCGCCCCGGGCGGCACTTTTAGGGAGCGGCAAAATTTCACAATAAATAATAATATCTTGTGAAAATACCTAAATAAGGGGGCGGCGAAATTTTCCTCCGCCCCGGGCGGCTGACACCCACGCTACGCCACTGTTTAAATAGTTAACAACTGATGTAATTAAAGTACATACTTAACTTTAAGTTTAATTACTCTACTTTTCCTTTTAATTCACTATAATATTATTTGCCTTGCCATAATCTGTTGTATTAAGAAGAGCAAACCCATCATAATTTTTATGATTAATTCAACTGTTTTACTCGATTTTGAGCAATTGTAACATTTCAAATTTTTATATTGCCAGTTGATAAAAGTCAAATTCAAACAAAAACAACCAATTAGATAACTCTACATTTTGCCATGCACATGTGTCAGAAAATACACAGCTTATTATGTAAGTTTATTTGTATTTTGTTTTGTACTTGCATTGAGTTATTATTTATTACTCTACTCCTTAAAAATTTAATATAATTCTTGGCAGGAATATTCATATAAAGTTGAACATTTAGAAAACAACATTAGCATTAGTGTGGTTCACCAGTGCCAACGCTGTGGCTGAAAACACTGATCATAGTTGGTCACATATTTGTGCCTCACTAATAAGCTGATTGCATAAAGTTTTCCAGGTTTTCTTCATATAAATATAAAACCTAAATAGAGGCCAGTTTCTCATAAAAGTCTTTCCAGGAGAATATCTCCATTGGCAGATCACCCATGTATTGTGTTGCCTTAACTCTTTAAACGTGAAATTAATCATAATCGGCTAATTCATTCAAGATAAAATTGGCTAAAGGAAAAGTTGTTTGACTGGTTTTGATGTACATTTTCCCCTTACAGCCTGAGAGATAAAAATAATTTCATCTCCAGGTGCAAAGAAAAATGAAATTTTCAGAACTTAAAGAGTTAAAGACTATCATTAAATATTAATGTTAATATGAATAACAACAGATAAACACTGAAAGTCACTGACTAGTACACCAGACATGGCAAAAGAAAACCAGGAAGACCAAACCTGGCTGAATAGAAACACCCAATAATCAGAATGTTGGGTATGCGTTGGAAAAGACAAAACATCTGATACTGTTGTAATTTTCAGTTTTGAAAATACCCTGCTGATATCATAGGTCTACAAGTAAGAGTATTATTTTAATAATATTCAAAATAAAGCATATCATAATACCATATAAAACTTAGCTATCATTTCAAATTTTACTTTTCAAATAAAATGTTCACGCATATGTTCCAAAATTTTGTTATCACAGTTTCTATGCCAAAACAAAACTGCTTAATTCAAGTATACACTAGATTCTTGCTAATCCAGCCATTCCTAAGTTATCAGATTACCAAGAGTACATACAGGACTAAACCCTGCCTACAGACAAGGAATGACATGACAGTCATCCTCCAATACAGATTCTATACAGAAACAGGCAGATGAGTGATACAGTACGTCAACACATTATACCATATACAAAAACAAAATTCAAGCAAACGGGAAAACAGCACAGGTGACATGACTAACATTTTCGAGGAAACAGAAGCACATGGGTTATCACATCGAGATATGCCAGATAAACGAGGGGCCGGATTAGCAAGAGTATGCCATAATACAGATTTTAACAAATGGCATAACCAAAAAACACTCAATCCACAGATAATTGGTTTAAAGACAAATTAGCCACCACAATTACTCAGGAAAATTAACCGACGCACCTCTAACGGTAAGCAAGGTAACGCTAACAGTCAAAAGTGGATCGCCTTCGACGGCAATTCGCAGTAGATTGCCTCCATCGTTTTTGACCTTCAACGTCGGCACCATTTAAACTTTGCCCGCTGCCAAAGTGCACTGATCAATTCAATCGACGACCAATTCGGCAAACGACAAACGCCGCATCGACAATCACGTCTCACATAAAGAAAAGTGGCAGAGACAACCCCCGCACAATAACATTATACTGCAACAATCTGATGTCACCACTCTATCAGTCGGGAGGGCCAGACGGACAAATTCCATTCCGGCCGATCCAAGAATAGATCCATGATGTACCGAAATGTCTTTCGATTCCCTGGCAATAACAAAACCCAAGGAAAATTTATGAAATCGGAACGGATGGCACGGATTTTCCGACGGACAAGCAAATTCATCCACCATCCGGAGAACGAAGATCGCGCTTGAACCAAATATAACTCAAACACATTTTATCTAAATAATAATTTAAATGATCATCATACAATCAACTAACAAAATCATTTCGTAATATTACACACATTAAAGACACTTATCCATCCAAATGCTTAATTTGCATTCTAATTTCTCATTAGCACGTTTACCCTGTTTCCCTGAAAATAAGACAGTGTCTTATATTAATTTTTGCTCCCAAAGATGTGCTAGGTCTTATTTTCAGGAGATGTCTTATTTTTCGTACGGTATGGCGGCTTCCAGCTACCAGGGGAGGCTCACCACAGCAGGGACAGCGTACGGTGTGGCAGCAGGCGACGGGCCTCTCGATGCCTCGCCTGCACATTTACAAGCGAAGGCTTTGGAAGGAAACATCAAAGTCGGCGGTAGGCAATGGTCTTCACGTCCTGCATGCAGCTGCTCTGCAACAGACGGTGAAGGTAGGGGATAACGGCGGCAGGTTAAAAAGAATCACAGCTGCATGCTCCGGTGTTCCGTTCGGCAGGCATGCTTCCAAACGAAAACTTTGCTAGGTCTTACTTTCCAGGAGGCCTTATATTTAAGCAATTCAGCAAAACCTCTACTAGGTCTTATTTTCGGGGAAACACGGTATATTCACATATGAAAAAATAAATTTCGTATTTTTCGGGCAAACATTACCAAGTACTCGATTTAAAGCCATAAAGTCAACGTTTGTTTAGAGTTTACATATTTTAACCTCAGAAACTATCTACGTACAGTACAACTAACTGCTCGGGTGATTAAAAATCGAACACAGCGTATTGTAATTACACCAAACCATAAACAAGAGGAGTAATTTTTGATGCCGAACGAAATTTCAAAACACGAGACGGTGACGTTACCGTTTCGTCAATACGACACAATCACACGGTTAACTGTTTATATATTTCAGTTAAAAAAATAAATAAATAATCACAACTATCGTTTTACGTAGACCGATTATTTAAATTATAACGCCGGAATGTTTAAACAAATAAGCAACCGAAATCGACACGAAATAAAAAAAGTAAACAAACTTTATTTCAATAATATCCATCGGTATCGATTTCGATTGACGTCTACAAAGAGCACAAATAACCGTCGTAAATGCTTTCGTTGCTTTAAAATTTCAAAAATTTTTAAAGATGCATTTTTAAAGGTTAACGCCGAAAATGCCCGACGTAAAAATAAAAAAATAAAAAATAAAAAAATTCGATCGTAAATCGTGCCATCGAGATCTCGCGACCGCCACGGCAAACTTAAATTTCTACAGGTCCATAACTCTCGGAATTTACGAGGACGAAGAGACTAAATTCGAGAAGCTTCTCACCTTCCAAGTTCCACAATAAACACTGTCGTCCGCCATCTTGCTACCTTTAAAAAAAATAAAACAAAAAACTAACGCTTCTGCGCTTGCGCCGCCGCCATTTTGTATTTGTTGCATCTCCGTCTGTAATAATCGTTTACGTATTACGTAACATTACCTATATTTCGCTTCTTACGTAAAATTACTTTTAAAAATCTATTATTATTTCTAAGCGATGAGGAAGTTGTATTTAATAACAATTAATTATTACTTATAAGTAGGGAATTTCCCCCCCCCAACCCGACGAAAGTGTCGTGTTTAAAATATTAAACGTTTTCAGTACTTTTATTTTAATAATTTTCATCGATAAGTTGAATGGTAACGTTTAATTTATTAGAGCTTCCGTCCTATTGCGCGGTACTCGTTACAATTGTAAAAATTTCTTTTAGAAGCACTTTCGGAAAGAAAATATATTGTTCGGCCGGGCCACAAACTACTTGGACGAGACCCACGTGTCACTACAACCCGAAACTGATTCCCGAGACTGGTGCTGTTCGCCGTAGCGACATAATTTAAAACTAAGATTTACCAAAGCTCTAGATCCATGGTTCTCCATCCGCGGTTCACGAAACACGGGTGCTCCGTGAAGCCACTTCAGGTGTTCGGTGAAAAAATCAAATATAAATTATTTCTGTGAAATGCCTCGTATTCTGGGAAAATCGTGTAGTTACTTTTATAAGCGAAACATTGCGTAACGTAAGAAACGAAATTTTTCTCATCGTAACGTTTCACAGATTCGAATTTGTTATATTTCCAATGGGCGCTGCCATCTTTAAATAGAAAGTTTGCTAGAAATTAAAAGTTATTTTCTTTCTAATGTTAATATTTTTTATGGAAATTTCTTTAGCGAAACATCGCGTAACGTAAAAAACGAAACGTTGTTATTCGTAACGTGAGACATTTCAAAATTGGTTATTTTCCAATAAGCGCCGTTATCTTGGAATGGAAAGATCGCTATTAATTAACAGTTATTTTTTCTTTATTTCGATATTTCTTGTAGAAATGTTTTTAGAAAAACATTGCGGACCGTAAGAAAGAAAATATTTTTCATCGTAACGTTCGACAGAGTAGAATTTGTTATAATTCCAACTGCCGCCGCCATCTTAAAATTGAAAGATAGCTAGCAAATAAAAGGTTTTTTTTTTTATTTTGATATTTCTTGTATAAATTTACATAGCAAAACATTACGTATCGTAAAAAACGAAATATTTTTAACCGTAACGTTTGACAAATTAGAATTCGCGATAATTTTGATGTCCGCCGCCATCTTGAAATAGAAAATTCGCTCGAAATTAAGGTTAATGTTACCTATGATAGCGAACATGGCGGCACTTCCGGTAATCTCGACCCGGGGTATCAACTCCGGTAATCTCGAACTGGGGTATCAACTAACGAACTTTGTAGAGGGCGCTCCGATTTGACAGTTCGTCAATTATGCAAATTTTCTTTCTAAAAGTGATGTAGGTGTGACGTTCTGCAATAACGTGCGATTTTGATTTGTAAATAATTTGGAATTTTTCCTTTCTATATATATATATATATATATATATATATATATATATATATGTTAAGTATTATTGATGTTTAAATTCAATAAAATAATAATAATAATAATTTAATAAAAAAATATGTATATTTTTAATTAGATAAGCGATATCGCAATTTGTTCGAAAAAATTAATATCGTCATGTCGAACTTTGTTATTGAGTCGGACGAATTTTGGAAGATGTGTACCGGGCGGCAATTTTTTCAATTAATAGAGGCAGACTATGATTCTGAATTAAGTTTAGGTAAGAGAATTGACAGTGGTCTAAAGTTTGCTGTAAAATTGAATCTCCAGCACGTTGAGGAAGTTTGCTCTAAATGTGGCGAAATATGCAAATTGAGTTATGTACTGACAGAAAATCATGTGTAATGCGTTGCCGAAAATGCTGGCGGAATAGTTATGCCTCTGAAGGAAAGTATAAAGGGAAATGTGGCAATATTCCCTGGGCTAGTATATTGATATTCATATGACACTATCTTTGTTTAGAGTGTTCGACAAGTTATTCAGCAATGGTATCAGGTATTTCAAAAAAGACAGCAATAGACTGGTCTCACCACTTACGTTTCCTAATGTTAGTTTCTATACATAATCTGACATCATTTAAAATAGGAGGACCTGGCAAAATAGTGGATTGGCCTTTAAAATTGAAAATTCGCTAGCAAATAAAAACTGTTTTTTTTTTCTATATTTTCATATTTCTTGTGCAAATTTCTGTATCGTAACCTAAAAAACAGAATATGTTGAATAATAACGTTTGACAGATTAGAATTTGTTATAATTCCATTGGCCGCCTCCATCTCGAAATTACAAGTTCACTAAAAATTAGCACTTATTTTTTACGCTCTTTTCATTTTTCTTGTAGAAATTTCTGTAGCCTAACATAAAAAACAAAATATTCCTTACCGTAACATCCGACAAATTAAAATTTGTTATATTTTCAATAACCGCCGCCATGTTAAAATTGAAAATTGGCTAGCTAATAAACGCTATTTTTTCCTTTATTTCGATACTCCTTGCACAAATTCCTGCATCGTAACGTAAGAAACAAAATATTTTAAATTATAACGAACGATTAAAATTTGTTATACTTTTACTGGCCGCCGCCATCTTGATATATAAAGTTCTGTAAAAATTAAAAGTCATATTTTATTTAATGTCGATATTTTTGTAAAAATTTAATTAGCAAAACATTACGTAACGTAAGCAAAAAAATATTTATATCGTAACGTTCGACCGCTTGGAATTTGTTCTATTTCCACTAGCCGTCGCCATCTTGAACATAAAAGTTCGCTAGCAATTAAAAGTTATTTTCTTGCTATTTAGATATTTTTTGTATAAATTTAACAGCGTAACGTAGAGAAAGATATAATGTTAATTGTAACGTTCGACATATTAGTATTTGTTATATTTTTAATGGCCGCCGCCACCTTGAAATAAAAAAAATTCGCTAGAAATTAAGTGGTTTTAATTAATCATGTTCAAATTACATTAAAACATGGTTCTCAGATCAGTACTAGACTATAGTGTGTCTGTCGTAAAGTTGTACTTTTTTGAAAGGTTTTATAACAACATTATGTAAATTATTAAACACAATTACAGAAACATTAGTATAACAGATTTAATAAAGAGAATAAATGTTTTAATATTGTTTATGGATTAAAGGCACAGAATAAAATTTGATATAAAATATAGTACAGTAGACCCCCCTATAACACGGTAGATACGTTCCGTGTTATATGAATTTGTGTTGTACGAGTCCCTTAAATCTATGAGCCAATCACAGCCCGACACGTGTGCAGTTT
The DNA here is from genome assembly GCF_030686945.1 of Centruroides vittatus. Lineage (NCBI taxonomy): Eukaryota > Metazoa > Arthropoda > Arachnida > Scorpiones > Buthidae > Centruroides > Centruroides vittatus. Next base: position 15,108 of record NW_027122709.1, on the reverse strand, counting down.
AAAGGCTACGGCTGTTTGAAAGGTTTTCTTCAATAAAATTAATCGTTTCTAAAATAATTTGACTCAACATTTCCAAATCACGTATAATGTTTTGGGAATAATTTATATAAATTATGCTATAAACAAAAAATTGTTGGATTACTTACGAGTGTGCACCATTCGACGACGCCGTTACCTAAATTTGTTTTCGTCGCGGAGCGACTCATCGAACGGCGGATGCGTTTCCTGATAAGTTATTCTTTCTGCGAAGAATTCGCTGAACTTTGCAGACATCATTAATAGAAATATAATTTTTATGGCCGTTGAATAATACTGTAAATGTTTTTTTTCCACAAGAACTGTATAAAAATTTATCAAGACTTTTCCGCCTAAACTCTCCGTATATACGCCTGGCGCTGGACAGCGGCAAGTAGTTCGGCTGCTCATCCATTATTGGCCCAGAGTCGACCAATCCTGTCTCGACACGAGTCGGCGATGACGTTTTACCGTGTTATATGAGTCTCTTTTAGCGTGTTATACGAACCCGAAAGCAATTTTTTTGCCGTGTTATAGGAAACCGTGTTATATGAACCCGTGTTATAGGGGAATTCTACTGTATTTAAAATTAAAACTTTCAGCTATTTAAAATAATATTTCATGATAATTGAGAGTAATGTAACATACTTTACATTGCATATTCAAATAAATAATTGTGTTGCTAAAGAATCTTTTTATTATAAAATAAAATTATAAATAAAGTTGAAATAGATATCTCTATTTTTTTGCTTACTGTTTAATATATTTTTATATATTTATTTATTTATTTTTATATAATAATAAATAAAATTATTACTGTACATGTGTATGAAAAAGTTTCCAAATAAAGTAAGTTATTATCTCTTGCAAGTACTTTATAGAGTTTACTTTATATAGCATGTAAAAAGCCCTCCCCCAGTTGTTCTGACATGGCAGAATAACCTTTTGAAAAATAAAAATCATTAAAACGGAAATAAATCAATAAATATGCATTGAATTAAAAATAATGAGGTATTTTTACTAAATCGGCTTGATCGTCCGCGAAACTCAACAATATCGGCAACAATACATTTTTCCATTGTTTCACTTTGTTTGTCGTAAGTGGGAGATTTTCGAATGTGAAAGAAACTTTTGCGATTTTTTGCCTTATTTCTTGAGAATAATTGCTTCGGATATAAATGTGAGTAATATTTTGGCAGATTACACGATATACTGTACAAATATTTTGATAAAAATAGAATTACCGATCTAGAAATTTATCATTGAGTAATCATAAGGTTCTTCAAGTTGAGTAAGAAAATAAAAATAAACTAGAATAAAACTAGAATAAAAATATCTATTTAAAGATAAATTTCAATATTTTAATTTCGAGCGAAATTATATAAATGAAGGACGAGACCAGATATGAAAAACTTAGAGGCAACAGGCCCGATTAACTATTTTTTTTTTTTTTTTGTTTTAACTCTTTCCACCCTGTGGGCACTAAGAGGGCCTCTTTTAGTAGGCCCATTATGGGTTCGGCCAGGCCCACAATGGGGCGACCGGGTGGTGAGGGACGGGGCTCCGACATATCCGAACGGACCACCCCCCGAAAAATTCCTGGGGATTGTTCGACCCGTTCGGATTCGATCCCGGGTTCCCCAGAGCGGTAAGGCTGCCACCTTTACCGCTCGGCCATCCGGCCGTCAGGCCCGATTAACTATACAGTAATACCTCGGTTTTTGTTGACTTCGGTTATCGTCGATTTTATTCGTGAAAAATTTGTCTAGGTTTTCGTCTGTGTGCCTAAGTGACCTCGCTGCTAATTTTGCGGAAACAAAGGGAAACCCACGCGTTTTCCTGCTCAGTGTGACGTTGTTTCTCGTCGTGTGAGCATCACCCTACGCGTATTCAAACAATGAGCGTATTCAAAATCTCAGATGACTTCCGGTTTCTGCCAGCGTGCTTCCAGCAAACAAGATGGCAACCGCTATGACGCTTGTAGTAGCTCTATTTTGCGTTGACAATTTTGAATTTATTTCTTGATGAATAAACCTGAATAAGTTAATATTCGGTTAGTACATTAATAGAATATTTTAATATACTAGTACAGTTACGTAAGACATCACACAAGGCCGGATGGCCGAGTGGTCAAGGTTAGCAGCCTGTCGCCCTGGGAGACCCGGGATCGAATCCGAACGGGTCGAAAAATCCCCAGGAATTTTTGGGGGGGTGGTCCGTCCGGATATGTTGGTCCCCGTCCCTCATCACCCGGCCGCCCCATTGTGGGCTTGTCCGAACCCATAATGGGCTTGCTATAAGAGGCCCTCTTAGTGCCCACTGGGCGGAAAGTTACAAAAAAAAAGACATCACACAATTTTTTTTAGTTCTTAGGATTGATTTAATTATTTAAAACTTCTACGGAAATTTAAAAATATCTTCATCTCTATTTTTCATTTCGAAATATTCATTTTTCATTGAGCTTGTAAAATGTTTTAAATGTTCCCGTTTACACGTTCTAAACACAGTACACTAATTCTTTAAAACACAACAAAAAAGATACTAGAAATTTATTTTCTCCACAAGCGAGCAACACTCTGGCACCCGACAATTAATTAATAAGCACAACACTTATTAAGCGCACAGTTTCTCCCTCTCTAGGCAGGAAAATCTCACCCTACATTCTTAAGCATACTATTACATGAACACACCTGACACGTGTGACAATTCTGTTTAGTTGTATATCGAACTTAACAGTGCTGTTCTTATTAAATAAGTTCAAAAATAAATTTAACGTAACGTGGAAGTCCACATCGTTCGCCATTTCTCTTGTTTTTCTCTCCCGAAATTCTTTCTTCCAATGGTTAATATGGAGTGTGCAGATCATATAGGTTATTTACTCCAAGAGAACGAGAATTACGGACAGATGCTTCCAATTAGCCGACCTGTAGATGGAATGGCCATACGCGCGTGCGAAAATAATGTCCTCCGAGAGTCTTTTAAGAGAAATTGGTCCCTATGCAGGCGTTACAGAGGTGGAGAAAACCCGGAAAACTACACGTGGCCAGCCCGTCCGAGCGAGGCGTAAACCCACGACCGAACTATCCAGTGTTAAAGGACGAAAATCACTTGGCCACTGGTTGGCTTTCCGAAATTTTTGGTAGTCAGCGTTTGTGTTGTCTAGAAAACTTCCGCAGTTGCGTCACTTTCGGCAGCATCTCAATGGATTGATGCTGAAATTTTGAATACGCCCAATTCCATTGCTTTCCTTACCCTTTAGCTGCATCATGGGAAATACCATGTGAAATGTTCATTTAGTCTTTTATATTCATTTCTTATTGTATTTAGTATTAAACACTATATTTGTTCTTTAAGAATATGTTTTGGTATGAATTTTGGAGTATCTAGAACGAATTAATTGAATTTACATTGATTCATATGAAAATAATTGCCTCGGATTATCGACAAAAACCGAGGAATCACTGTACATGAACTTCCGATGCAAACCGGAAGTCACGATATTTTCAATTCAAAAATTTTACCCAGTGAGGTGTTTTATAGATGACTGGCACGACTTTATTGTTAAAGGAAAAATATGATGTACAGTACAGGGGCAAGCCGCTACTAATTTGAAGTAGAGAGCATATATTTTAAATTAAATAAATTAAAAATTGTAGCCCGGAATTCTGATCAATGTCACAATAAATAATTGCTCATTTTAATTGAATTCTAAATAGCAAACAGTGGACAGGACACTTTAAATGGCACAAAAACTACGATAAAACATAAATACTCGTACGTTGATTAATTAATGTCTTCTAACAGATAAAGAGTATTGTTCCGCTTTTTACAACCTGCCCTCCACCCCATTCCTATTTTCAGCATCTTTATTCGACGCCGACGAAATACGAAGTTGAAAATTTTCAACTTTTGCCGTCGCGGAAAGCCGAACGGCAAAAATTAGACCAATAGGAAGGCCGTTTAGCAATGTCGTCATAAAGATCACGTGAGACGATAGCATTCGAACTATGGCGGTCGGCAAGCTAATAAACTTTATTTGTACACTAATACGCTAATATATTTCATTTATACGCTATATTACTATCCGATTTAAATATTAATGTCCCATAGACGTAACTTACTGCGTAAAGTATTGGGAATGCTGTAATCGAAATTCGGTGACGAAAGCTAACTTTCGACGATTTAGAATATTTTTCCTATCCAAATTATTCGTTTTTGAGGTTTTTTATTTGCGATAAGATCAAAGGCAAACTTAAAAAGTTTAATTGATATCACAAAGCAATCCCGGTAGAAGCCATTTCGACTACTGGCACGTGGCCTACCTGCTGTTGTAGCTTGTTTATATTTACGGCTGGCAGATGGCGTTTTTCAATTGTAGGGTAATTTCCGCATGTGAGTACACGCGACACGGAAAGACGACAGAACGGCAACCGTATTCGTCGTCCGTTTTCGCATGTGAGTACAAGGCTTTACGAGTTAGAGCATTCCGTTCTAAACATTATCGTATTTTTTTATGGAGAAATCATTCATTTATAAGTAAAGTGTCTATCTAAACATTTAATCTCTTTTCATTTTTAACTAATAGTAATTACGAATAAAGCATTTGTAATTACGACCAGAATATATCACAAAACAAGTTCCCGCTATAGGCGCTGTTTGCCGCAGCGGAATAATTTAAAATTAATGTTCGTTCAGGGTCTGGACGCTTGTGAGGAACCAGGCAGCATTTCAGTCGACTTTGTGCTGGCTTATAATGCGCACCCTAATCTTGAAGATCAGAATAAGTCCAAAAAAGATGGGCATTAGAATCGAGAAAATAGATACTAACACGTATTAGAAATTATTTTAAGTGATTTTATTACGTTTATCCGAATAAATGTTCTTTTTGCGAAGTTTTCTATTTAACAAATATTTTACCGAATCCGAGAAAAAAAATTGTTAAAAAGATACAATTAAAATACTCGAAATATTACATTTATGACGTAGAACTTATGACGTTACGCGTGACGCAATTGTTGTAACGTTCCACGATTCGAATTCGTTCGATTTCGTATCTCCGGCGCCATCTTGGAATAGAAAGTTTTCCGGAATTTGCGAGTTATTTTTCGCTCCATTTTGACATTTTTCGTACGAATTTTAATAACGAAAGTTTGCGTAACGCAGGTAACTTCGTATTTATCGATTAATAAGATATCAAAATTGAAGTCTCTCGATCCTAATCCGTCGTCATTCGGGGGTTAGAAACGTAAAAAATGCAGATATTTAGCCTTAAAATTCAAAAAGAATCCATTACGTCAATCGCATTCGAATTCGTTAGGCGCTTTTTAATCTCCATAGAAACGGCAACAATTGCCGTTTCTATTGTTGCAACACGATTTTGCGTCACTTTGCACGTTTTTCGCTTGCTGGACGGACGTGTGCGCTCTTTGCTCCTGTTTTCGGTGTGTTTTTTGCCTTTTTTCAGTGTTCTCTGTTACCCGAAGTGGTTTTAACAAGACTTTCGGACGCCAACATCACACCAGGTAAGATTTTAATTAGAATTTAGCTAGCTGTAAGATTTTATTTTCGTTTCGCTTAGTCCAACTTTCGGAGACGACATCGGCCGGCTCGGACTTTGCATATTTGCGTTTAAATCTGCCGTCGCTTGTGTTTTTCGTTTGAATTCTTCTTCTTCTTCTTTCTTTCTTTATTTCACTTCGTTAATGTGGAGATTCTGGCCGGATCGCCTTTTCTTTCGTTTCGATTACCATCTCTTTCGACTTTTAAACGAGCCGCCACATTGGAAAGCGACCGAAGCGCCGAAAACGACGGACGCAAAGGATAAATTAAGTTTATTTTCGTAATTAATTAATTTATATAATGTTTAATCGATTTACATTTTATAAACACGATCAAAGAATAAGGATTATTTGCAAATATCTTATTTATATAAATTGAATTAAAACTTATTTAATACTAACTTTAAATACGAATTCCATCGTAAATTATCGTAATTATAACTAAATTATACTGTCTAACATTGTCTGATGGACGTAGACCGCATTCTGAAGCATGGGATGTTCCTTGGACAGGTCAAAAATTTGGCCCTTTGACCTCCGACTTCTCCATTGAATTTATGTATTAGTTACAACGGCTTATTTTGCGAGAATTTAATTATCCGCAAACACACGTAATACTAATACACTTAACAGTTGTCTATACAGGCTGGACACAAAGAATTCTTTTCCTTAGGCTCTTTGTCTCTTTCCACAAGGTCGATCTTCCGCACTTACGTAACCCTCTGCCAATGCTTTGTGCCACTTAAACGTTCGTGTCCCGAATGGCGAGTTGGGCTGTGGGCACGTTTCGCTTCTTCGTACGTTTGTCTTGTGTTTCGGTCGACTCGTTGGCAATTTCTTTGCACGAAACCCTTTTAAATAGCATTTTAAACAAAACATTTGCAATTAGATAATATTCTGACGTAGATCTTATGACGTAACGCGTGACGCAATTGTTGTAACGTTCCACGATTCGAATTCGTTCGATTTCGTATCTCCGGCGCCATCTTGGAATAGAAAGTTTTCCGGAATTTGCGAGTTATTTTTCGCTCCATTTTGACATTTTTTGTACGAATTTTAATAACGAAAGTTTGCGTAACGCAGGTAACTTCATATTTATCGATTAATAAGATATCAAAATTGAATAACTTAAATTAGATACGCTTTAAACCTAGATTTGCTACCTGTGAGGATACGGGATACGTTTTTATTATTTTATTTATAATATTTCATAACGATGTTTTACCGAATAGGGGACTATTTTAGCATTTTAAACAAAACATTTGCAATTAGATAATATTCTGACGTAGATCTTATGACGTAACGCGTGACGCAATTGTTGTAACGTTCCAGGATTCGAATTCGTTCGATTTCGTATCTCCGGCGCCATCTTGGAATAGAAAGTTTTCCGGAATTTGCGAGTTATTTTTCGCTCCATTTTGACATTTTTTGTACGAATTTTAATAACGAAAGTTTGCGTAACGCAGGTAACTTCATATTTATCGATTAATAAGATATCAAAATTGAATAACTTAAATTAGATACGCTTTAAACCTAGATTTGCTACCTGTGAGGATACGGGATACGTTTTTATTATTTTATTTATAATATTTCATAACGATGTTTTACCGAATAGGGGACTATTTTAGCATTTTAAACAAAACATTTGCAATTAGATATTCTGACGTAGATCTTATGACGTAACGCGTGACGCAATTGTTGTAACGTTCCAGGATTCGAATTCGTTCGATTTCGTATCTCCGGCGCCATCTTGAAATAGAAAGTTTTTCGGCATTTGCGAGTTATTTTTCGCTCCATTTCGACATTTTTCGAACAAGTTGAATTACATAAACCCGAATTACACAGACAACGTAAATTTTTTGATTTATAAAGGATCAAAATTGAATAATTCTCGATAGAATATTAAATGTAAAAGTATTTTTAGATTTAAATTTTCATTAAAAGTATTTAAGGTTGCTTCCATTTATCATCGAATTAAACCATCAGATTAATAATAATATATTATTATTATATTCGCTTGGATATTGTCTTATATTCTTTTCAATGAGACAATAATTAATGTTCTGTATTAGAAAATTAGTTTAAAGAAATGATCTTTAATTAATTAATCAATCAATCAATCTTCTCGATCTTTTCTATTCTTAATAATTAAATTCTTAAATTATTCTAGGAAGAAGTATCATTCTCAAATGTAATCCGTTTTGCAAAGACACTTGCAATCATTTTGGAAACTTCTTGTGCTGAAAAAATTAATAAGCACAACAGAAAGGTAAGGCATTTTAATTTATGATACATTGATGCAGTAAAAAATGATATATAAAAGTTTAGAACTTTATTGCCCAGTCTAAGAGTTCATTATTGTATAATGATGCTTGAAAAGTAATGTTATTCATTCAGGCGTTCAAATTAACAAGAGTTACAATTTTAATTAGAAAAAATAGTTTATTAATAAAAGCAAAAGTTTACAATTCATGTATTATTTTTCAATGATACAGATATTTTTAAATTAAAAAATAAGTTTAAAATACCACAAACTCAGTCCATTGGAAACTTAAATTGGTAAGATTTCCTCCACTAAAATCTTCTCTCGGTAGCATATACAAATCAGATGAGAATAAGTTTTTTCTAGGTCTTACAAAAGTCTGAAAAAACATTTAGAATAAATTAGTCCTTCAAATTATATTTATTTGATATTAAGATAAATTATAAACATTAAGAAAAGCATTGGCAAAGAGTTATATCTTAATGTAAATTGTTGAAAAATTATTGATGAGAATTTAAAATTTCTATCTATTAATAACAGCACTAAAAAAAATTAATTTTTAGCTTATTATTTCAATTAGTCAAATAGAGTACATACTTAAACAGTTTTATATGTACAAATATCATATTGCCATTGATTAATTCCAAATCAAAACCACCTTCCTAAATTTATTATTACTTTTTGGAATCGGCAATAATATAATAATAATAATAATGTTTTGTTATTACTTATGTTTTCTTATACTGATCAGACATCCTTACTACACCTGATACATGTAAAGCTATACACCAACCAAAGCCGAATATAATAGGGCAAGAAATTGCTATAATACTAATAATTTAATAGACAATTTGGCATTAGAGGTAGACGTTAGGTGCCATCTCTTATAAATTTAATAATTACAATTAATTAAATAATTTAAATAATAATTTAGAATTACTGGAAGAAAAGAATCGGCCCGAAGCGGGACTCGAACCCGCAACTTCTGCTATCCGTGCAGACACGTTACCAGTTACGCTACCCGGACCTTCGGCCAGATCTCCTCTTCCATCATATATAAGCTATAAATTGTCTATTAAATTATTAGTATTATAGCCATTTCTCGCCCGATTGTATTCGGCTTTGGTTGGTGTATAGCTTATACTGATTAATTATGTACCTTTTCATTCCTTGTATAATATTAATTTTAATGTATTTTATTGTGAATTCTAATATTATTTATATGATATGCTGTTGTTATATGTTATGATTATATGTGATATATTATTTATAATTTTTTGTGTGATTGTATAGTAAATATATTTGAATATTAATCTTGTATTATTGTGATGAAAAACAATTTCTTCCCCATTTTAAGAACTAATTAATTTTATATACACAAATAAAGCTTTAACCTATCAAGATTTCACTTGACTAAATATTTTTATTTGTGAGATGATGTTTGTACAAAGGTATATCAATTTAGTTTGCTGTTGATTATGCAATTTACAATTGTAAAAATCCAAATGAATTTATTGACTACAAATATATATGGACCACAAATCTAATTTAATGCATTTGTGTACCCATTCTAATTATAACGTAGTTTGAAAGAAAAATTGAAGTTAATCAACAAAATTACTAATTTATTAGTTTGTACATTTACCAATATAATTAATGAAACAAAACTAATTTTTTAAATATTTCCTTATTGAGTATTATTTTCAATTGAGGCAATTTAACACGATTGCTCATTCTTAAAGTATACAACTTAACAACATGCAATACTCAAATCTGCAGCTTTACACAAATCAAATCACACCACTGCACTTAATTTACTTGCATTAACATCCAGAATGTCAATTATATAAACAGAAGTTCTATCTAAGCTATAATTAACTCTTACTTTTGCTTAATACAATGTTAAATTTTAGAAAATGTAACAATTTTAAATAAACCATTTCTTTTAAAGAAATTGTTTTATTTCTCTTCGCAAATGGTTTAATTTTTATTAATATGGATATAAATTGATGAAAATGAAGCTTAAGTAGAATTTTAACTTTTGTTCTTTTACTTTCATATTAAAAATAGCTAGTTTTTTCAACTCTTCTATGTAACTGGAATACATTGATGATTCTGACTTTTTACTTTTTACATGTTTAATAGCTTTAACCGATTGTGAGAAGTTATAGCCGGGAGTTATGTGACATCGTGTAGGCTTCTGACGTACCACTAGAGCAGCTACGTATTATCTATGTATGAAAATTACTTTGTGGACAATCGACTCAATGGTAAGTGGCTGGAAGTGATTACATTTATTTTAAATCATCACTACATTTATTCATATTTTAGAATCTACAATTTTAAATAATGCTTTTTTTAATTGTTCAGGTTATCTGCTCTACAGATAAAAATTTTTTTAATATTTCTACTCTACGACACCTGTAACCGATGATGGGAATATCCTTTAAAAAATGTTGATATTGAACTTTGTCACTACAATCCTTTAACAAACATTTCCATTATGGAAAAAGCACACAACATTTTCTTCTACAAATGGTCAGTGAACTAATATTTTTGCATTCCTAGGACCATTTTAATTTTAAATTTTGTAAAAACTGGCATTCAGAGTTTGATTTAGTCTTCATTTTTATTTTCGACTATTACCTATTTTAATTAAACACAATAAAATTAGATTTAAATTTTCTATATCATATTTAATGTAATAGAGATCACTGTAAAAACAGACTATTAATTATGAATTATTGTAAAATTTATATTTTAGATAAATAAAGAAGCATTCTGTTTAAATTTTCATACTATATTTCACTATATCTGTAAGGAATTAATACTTGTCATTTATAATATTTGTAATTTAATGTGATTAAATAGTTTGTTGTCATAGCAATCACAAATTTCATTTTATTGCATTTTTTGGAATCCTTCCTTTTTTTGTTATTGTTCAATATGGTATAAAAAAGATTTTTGGATTTGTTGTATTTGTTTAAAATAAAATAATATAGTTTTAAAGAAAATTAAAAAGTGTATTTGAGAGCTTATTTGCTTATTTTTTACTGTTAAATATACAAATAATATATTGGCTTGAGAATTGTCAATATAAATTTCAGAGTACCAAAGGTTTTTCACTATACTGAACATTCCCAGTATATCTCAAAACACTGGGATGGGCTAGATGAAAATAATTATGAAATTTCATAGACGACTGCACAAAAGGGGGCATGTCTAGAAGATGCCTTAAGTCAAGGCTGGTGTGGTTGGTGGACTGGGTTCTTTGTTAACCATATTAAAATAGTCTGGAAGTACCAAGAACAACAAAGGTGAAAACCTATAAAAGAGTGGATGACAACAGTGACTGAACCTCTCAGACTACAGGACAGGAATGTCGCCACCACAGACGATGACTACTAGGGATAGTTGGGTCCGACAGGAACAAAATGCATAGCACACAGTTTGAGGATGTGCAGAAAGTTACTTTCATCTGGTTTCAAGAGGTTCAAGCATGCCACTGTCCGATGAACGGTTCCTTCTCTTTACATGATTTTGTGAAAAGTATGGAATTATTTCAAAAGCTATATGCAGAGAAAAAATTGATGTTTTATTGCACATAGCATGTGCATAGCCTACAGGCAAGATACAATATTCAAATACAGCACAGATGACATTTTCAATCCTGATGAAACAGGCTTGAAAACATTATTTCATGAAACAGGCACTTCCCTTTTAACTTAAGAATGATGTGGCTATGAAGAATGATCACTTATATCCACTGTACATGATATAGGTTTGGAGAAGATTATGCCCTTAATCATTGCAAAAACAACAAGAACATTTGTATGAACAATGCATGCTCTGTTCTATATAACTACACACTGCAAACTGCCAAGCCTGGATGATGCAAAGCTTTTTAATAAATACTTGAATAAACTAGATTAAAAGATGAAACTTAAGAAGTAAAGAATTCAGCTGTCAGATGAGAACTACTTGATTTTGGTCCCATCTGGGAAAAATGCAAGTTGAGAGCTTTGCATAGCTGACCTTGGAATAATCCACACTGTACAGGCTAAATACCAAAGAAGACTCGAGGATCATTTTTTGCAACATCGATAACTATGTCTAGAGAAAGATCAACGTAAAGCAAGCTGTTGACAAAGCTGCTGCAGCACGGGCACATGTCGAACCATCAAGAAGGCAGAAAATAGCATGATTTCACATAATCTGTCACACACTGACTTGGATGAGGAAGGAAATGAAGCAGAATCAGGAATTGAGATGGTAGGTAAGAAGTTGTAAAGAGGAATAACAAGTGAATTTGCTCATCAATTATGTTATACAGACCAAAACAAGAAATGTATTAATGTAAAGTCTCTACTACAAATTGATTATCTATCACACATCTGTAAGGCAAGACAAAATCAGGAATGGAAATAATGTCAAGAAAGAGCAGGCAAGTCATCCATTGTAAGTCCATTGTTTTGGTAAGTTGGTCAACACTGAAAATATGTAAGGAATCTATCATATCATCAACAGATGAGAAGTGCAACAAGTTCAAATGATAAGAAATTTACAGATTCTATACAAACAGACAATGCAAAATTTGGCAAGGGAAATGCTGAAAGATATTATTATTAATCAACAAATAAGTGCTTGTAGTAGACAAGCCTTTCTTGTGAAAAAAGGAGAGTTTCAATAAGCAGATAATGATTCTGGATTTGATTAAGTTGAAAAGAGTTTAATATATATTCAAAAAAAGCTAAATTTATAACTGGAAATAAGGCCAAGAGAAGTTTCTTGGATTTGAAAAATTATCATAAAACTACCTACATTTCAGTTTGGAGTATACTGAAAATCACCTTATCCTTTTCCGTCTTGCTTTAGTCTTCCAATATAGAACTTTTTTATTAGTTGTCATTCTCCCTATCATAAGAATGTTTCTTTACCACTGGGTAACCCCTGAAAGTGCAGTTCAATACAGTATGTGAAAAATCTTTATTTGTAACAAGATATTAATAACTTTCTGTAAGGTTCTAAGAAAAGTTTTGCATTCCATATTTCCAGATACATTAACTCTGATCCAGTATTCAAAATATTCTCCAAATCATTTTTTAAATAATGCAAATTTCTAAGTTATTCTGTCTAATCAGATATTTGTCTATCAAACACACAGTAACTTCTAATCAGCATTGAGAATCACACTTTCAAATATGGTCCAGTGGATATATTTAGAACTGTTAAAATCTTTATCGGTATCTTTATTGTATAACAAACTGTTAGTTTATATTGGTGCTATGACACGTGGTAAGAGCTAAATTATTAGAACACAATAAAACACAATATGCAGGCTAAGGTAATCTTCAAGTTGATCATTTTAATCCAAAATAATAATACACAAATATTCTGCGCACTTAGATATTTTTTACTGAGTATAAACAATACACCTACTCGTCGCAAGCATATTTTAGAACTAGCTCATATGTTATGCTATTCCTCCTTTTTTCAATATGATTACAAAACATACAAATATCTAATTGTCAGATTAGCAAATAATTGACATTTACAAAGTAATAACTGCCAAGTGTTTTTGATTGTTATGAAACTTGTGTGGAAAATGTTTTACTGTTTCTCTTCTGCAGCCATACTTTCTTCCACACACAAAAGAAACCCCCTTAATTTAAATACAGTGGACTATCATTAACATTAACTATTTGTTAATATCAGATTTTTGATGTCTCAGCAGAAACCTATACTTGATTGCAGGACAGAGATGAGGAATCTTTTTTTTTAACTAAAAGGATTCATCCTACTTCAGAAAGACCTAGTGAACCTGCACAATGTATTGTAGGTTGCATAATTATATATATTTAGTATACGTGCACCAACAATATACTTAAACTACACTTAATTACATTTTTTATTGGAAAAGAGAAAGAAAAAAATATATTTTCATAACACAAGTTTAATTTTGCTGTCTTGAATTTCATCACTCTATATTTTGTTTGATAGCATTAGAAACCACAAAATGTCACAGGTTCTCCACCCTTGGTGTAGGAAAACTACCATTAACCTTTTTCTAGTTCAAAGTATATGTTATACTAAGTAATATTAGTTAATGGCGATGTCCCTTCCACTTAACTGACAGAATTATTATTATTATTATTTTCAGAAAGTTTGAACAAAATATAAGTTTAACTGATTTTTGTATTCAAAATTTCAGGATGTTTCAAAGTTTATATGCATAACATATGAAAAGTACTATGATCTTACATTGTACAGTTATATTAAGAGATTTTGTTTTTAAAATGCCAAAACCAAAACTAATAAGTAATCTTTTGGCTATCAAACAAAGAATTATAAATTTCAATGCTTTTTTATGTTCTCAATTGATGTTTTTACTGAATCAGCAAAATTATTTATTCACATAACATTATTTCCAGGATTATGGTGGATAAGATTTACAAAAATTATCAGAAAATAGAAACTGTAGTCTTAAAATGAAGTATATAGTGAAATTTAACAATTGGTATGCAGTATAACTTTCTTTGAAAACAAAAATTACATGCTATGGGTTTAAGTCAACTACTGGTTAACGTCAACACTTACAGACAGTCCCACAAGTAGCAATGCTAATGTGAGTCTATCATAATATATTATGATATTTGTTAAATACACTAAGTTTATGGCATTTTTAGAAAAAAATCTTATTACTTTTGATAACTTGAAAAAATCAAAGCATAACAAAAAAAATTGAAATAAGTTAATGACTGTGGCATATTATAGCTTCATGAAGCCCATGTGAATTTGAATTAGTGGGCCCCACTGTTGACTTCAGACATTTTTATTTGGGAGAATTTTTTGAGAAAAATATTTTCTTGTAAAAGATTGATTTGGGGCCACCTGTTAGCGGAGGCCCCAGGCAAATGCCCTTTTTGCCCATAGGATAACATGCCACTGATTAACAAAAATATTTTTGTATATTTTTATTGTTAGATTTACTATTAGATATTGTAATATAGATATACTATTTTGTGTATAACATTGGTATTGCAAATTTATTTAATATTGTTCATTGTATAAATTTATACAATATATAAAACTTATTTCTATGAACAGAGACTTAAATGAGACATGAATACAAAAAAGACAACTTGTATATTCAAAATTAATTTAATTATAATGGAAATTTTAATTTCAAAGTTACTTTCATGCTACTCTAAATATGTATTTATTTAACAATTTATTTTTATTACAACTGCCACATAACCAAACTTGGCACAC